>NW_022681471.1:35728041-37043374 GCF_009764315.1 Trachypithecus francoisi | reverse complement strand
GTTCATGCCTATAATCCCAACACTTTGGGAGCCCAAGGTGGGCTGATTGCTCATGCCCAGGAGTTTGAGACCAGCCGAGTAACATGGCCAAACTCCATCTCTACTAAAAGTACAAAAAATTAGCTAGGCTGTGGTGGTGGTGTGTACCTGTAGTCCCAGCTACTTGGGAGGCTGAGGTGGGAGAATCAGCTGAGCCGGGGAAGGTGAGAATGCAATGAGCTATGATCCTAGGGGACTGGAGTGAGACCTTGTCTTAATGTCTCAAAAAAAAAAAAGAAGGGAAAGGAAAGAAAACTCTTCTGTACTGTCTATTTACGTGAAGAGCTGTTTTAGTAAGACAAAGCAAGAATCAGGCCCCACTAGCAGCCTTTCAGGAGTCCTCGTGTAGAACATACCTCTACAATGTGGCAGAATGAAATTTTGGATAACTGAGCTGCTTTTCATATTAACTGCTATGAATCCATGTGGTCCAGCTACTTTTTTGGTAACAACTTTATTGAGATATAATTCTCATTCTATAAGGTTCACCAAGTTAAAGTATACAGTTCAGTTAGTATATTAACAGAGTGTGCAACCAATACTAAAGTCTAATTTTAGAACATTTTCAATGTCCCCCAAAGAAACTCTGTACCCATTAGTAGTCACTCCCCCTTTCCCTCCTTTCCTCCCCTTCTCACAGCCCAAGGCAACCATGAATCCATTTTGTTTTCTCTATATGAAGGCTCTGGCTGCTTTTGTTCCAAAATGCATATAGGTATAACCATACTTTAAAAATAGTAAGACTGATTTGGCATTTAAACAGTAGAATCTGCGCACGGTGGCTCACACCTATTATCCTAGCACTATGGGAGGCCAAGATGGGCTGATCACTTGAGCCCAGAAGTTCGAGTCCAGCCTGGGCAACAGAGTGAGACCCTGTCTCTACAAAAAAAAGATATAAAAAATTAGCTGGGCGTGGTGGCACGTGCTGTAGTACTAGCTACTCAGGAGGCTAAGGTGGGAGGATCACCTGAGCCCAGGGAGAAGAAGAAATTTTTTAAAATAAACAGTAGAAAAACTCATCTAGGGATTTTGAAGTAACAATATAAAAAAGACTAGATTAATGCATGCATGCAATTCTTTAAAAAGATAAACTATAGAAAAGCTCACCTAGATATTTTGATGTAATGATTTTAAAAAGACTAGATTAATGCATGTTTACAATCCTTCTGAATGCTGCACTAATACTCCCTGATTCCGAACTTGGAATCTACTAAAAAGGAAGCTTGAAGTGGAATATACCTTCTTCATTTTATAGCTGGTTTTAATGAGACTTACGTGAAGTTGAATGGCCCAAAGTTGCTCATCTAATTAGTGGCTGTCAAATATATTTTTATTAATTATTATGCTTAAATGACACAAATGTGAGACATACGGTTAAAACTTTACTCCTAAGGATAAAATATACTACAATCAAGAGTTTTCTGCACCAGCCCAGAGGAATATACTTGAAATTCAACTTTCAAGCAATAGGTAAACAGGTGACTGTAATAGAATTGCACAATAAGCTTGTTCACGTGATGTTAAAGAATTCATGTCTGTTTTAGGACTACCTAATGTATAAAAAGGTATCTTTTACGTATCAGAAAAAAAATGCAGTTATCTAGATTCTACCTGGAGCCCTTAATTCACAAAGAGTCTCTTCCTGTACTGCACCTTCATGAAGGATACAAAAGTCAAAGAAATAAGTCAACTTCAATTATTTATTTTTAAAACGAACTTCAAGTTGAAAGTGGATTTAGTTCAATCTACTACATTTGTCCCTCAGTGTCTGCAGGGGATTAGCTCCAGGACCCCAGTGGATACCAAAACCATGGGTCCTTAGGTCCCTGATATGAAATAACATAGTAATTGCATACAAGCTATACACATCTTCTTGTATACTTTTTTTTTGAGACGTGGTCTCACTCTGTTGCCCAATGTGCATGAAGTTTCCTACTGTAATTTGTGGCAAATGACTTGGAGAGAGAATGTTTCTTCATATCGCAAAAATAATACATGTTAATTGCAGAAATTTTTCAAAATACAAAATACCAAAAATTATCACACACACACACACACACACACACACAGACACGCAAACTTGTAATATCTACCTCCATATTTATTTTACTGCCACTAAGCCTTCTTCCACAGTAAAGCTTTCTACACTATTACACTATTTACCCAGTTCCCCATTGCTGGACAGTAAGGCCGTTTTCAGTTTAAGTTTTTGTAAATTATGCTTGTGGTGAGTTTTCATGTACTTATATATTTGCAGTACCTCTTCAGTTCATTACGTATGATAATTTTCCAGAAGTAAAATTGCTGAATCAAATAGTACATATTTGGTATGCTACAAAAAAGTGCTGTACAGAAAGGTTGTACCGTTTGACATCCCCACTACCAGAATACTAAAAGACGTGTTTTCTCATAATCTTATTTACAAAGAATATGGGATTGATACATTATTTTCAATGTCTTGCTTGCTAATGGATAATTACGGGTAAAGAGCAACAGTTTGGCCAGGCGCAGTGACTCATACCTATAATCCCAGCACTTTGGGAGGCCAAGGCAGGTAGATTGCTTGAGCCCAGGGGTTCCAGACCAGCCTAGGCAACATGGAGAAACCCTGCCTCTACAGAAAAAATAGCCCCCCAAAAAAAGGAGGGGGCGGAGCTAGATGGCCGAATAGGAACAGCTCCAGTCTCCAACTCCCCGCACGAGCGACACAGAAGACCGGTGATTTCTGCATTTTCAACTGAGGTACCGGGGTCATCTCACTGGGGAGTGCAGGACAATCGGTGCTGGTCAGCTGCTGCAGCCCTACCAGCAAGAGCTGAAGCAGGGCGAGGCATTGCCTCACCTGGGAAGCGCAAGGGGGAAGGGAATCCCTTTTCGTAGCCAGGCAAACTGAGACACACAACACCTGGAAAATCGGGTAATTCCCACCCCAATACCGTGCTTTAAGCAAACGGGCACACAAGGAGATTATACCCACACCTGGCCGGGAGGGTCCCACGCCCACGGAGCCTCCCTCATTGCTAGCACGGCAGTCCGCGATCTAACCGAAACAGCAGCAGCGAGGCTGGGGGAGGGGCGCCCGCCATTGCTGATGCTTAAGTAGGTAAACAAAGCTGCTGGGAAGCTCGAACTGGGTGGAGCTCACAGCAGCTCAAGGAAACCTGCCTGTCTCTGTAGACTCCACCTCTGGGGACAGGGCACAGCTAAAAAACCACAGGGGAAGCAGCAGAGGCCTGTGTAGATGTGAACGACTCTGTCTGACAGCCCTGAAGAGAGCAGTGGATCTCCCAACACGGAGGTTGAGCTCTGAGAACGGACAGACTGCCTGCTCAAGTGGGTCCCTGACCCCTGAGTAGCCTAACTGGGAGACATCCCCCACTAGGGGCAGTCTGACACCCCACACATCACAGAGTGGAGTACACCCCTGAGAGGAAGCTTCCAAAGTAAGAATCAGACAGGTACACTTGCTGTTCAGCAATATTCTATCTTCTGCAACCTCTGCTGCTGATACCCAGGCAAACAGGGTCTGGAGTGGACCTCAAGCAATCTCCAACAGACCTACAGCTGAGGGTCCTGACTATTAGAAGGAAAACTATCAAACAGGAAGAACACCTATACCAAAACCCCATCAGTACGTCACCATCATCAAAGACCAGAGGCAGATAAAAAACGAAGATGGGGAAGAAGCAGGGCAGAAAAGCTGGAAATTCAAAAAATAAGAGCGCATCTCCCCCTGCAAAGGAATGCAGCTCATCGCCAGCAACGGATCAAAGCTGGTCAGAGAATGACTTTGACGAGATGAGGAAGAAGGCTTCAGTCCATCAAACTTCTCAGAGCTAAAGGAGGAATTACGTACCCAGCGCAAAGAAACTAAAAATCTTGAAAAAAGAGTGGAAGATTTGATAGCTAGAATAATTAATGCAGAGAAGGTCATAAATGAAATGACAGAGATGAAAACCATGACACGAGAAATACATGACAAATCCACAAGCTTCAGTAACCGACTTGATCAACTGGAAGAAAGAGTATCAGCGATTGAGGATCAAATGAATGAAATGAAGCGAGAAGAGAAACCAAAAGAAAAAAAAGAAGAAAAAGAAATGAACAAAGCCTGCAAGAAGTATGGGAGTATGTAAAAAGACCAAATCTACGTCTGATTGGGGTGCCTGAAAGTGAGGGGGAAAATGGAACCAAGTTGGAAAACACTCTTCAGGATATCATCCAGGAGAACTTCCCCAACCTAGTAGGGCAGGCCAACATTCAAATTCAGGAAATACAGAGAACACCACAAAGATACTCCTCGAGAAGAGCAACTCCAAGACACATAATTGCCAGATTCATCAAAGTTGAAATGAAGGAAAAAATCTTAAGGGCAGCCAGAGAGAAAGGTCGGGTTACCCACAAAGGGAAGCCCATCAGACTAACAGCAGACCTCGCGGCAGAAACTCTACAAGCCAGAAGAGAGTGGGGGTCAATATTCAACGTTCTTAAAGAAAAGAATTTTCAACCCAGAATTTCATATCCAGCCAAACTAAGTTTCATAAGTGAAGGAGAAATAAAATCCTTTACAGACAAGCAAATGCTGAGAGATTTTGTCACCACCAGGCCTGCCTTACAAGAGACCCTGAAGGAAGCACTAAACATGGAAAGGAACAACCGGTACCAGCCATTGCAAAAACATGCCAAAATGTAAAGACCATCGAGGCTAGGAAGAAACTGCATCAACTAACGAGCAAAATAACCAGTTAATATCATAATGGCAGGATCAAGTTCACACATAACAATATTAACCTTAATGTTAATGGACTAAATCTCCAATTAAAAGAAACAGACTGGCAAACTGGATAAAGAGTCAAGACCCATCAGTCTGCTGTATTCAGGAGACCCATCTCGCATGTAGAGACATACATAGGCTAAAAATAAAGGGATGGAGGAAGATCTACCAAGCAAATGGAGAACAAAAAAAAGCAGGGGTTGCAACCCTAGTCTCTGATAAAATAGACTTTAAACCATCAAAGATCAAAAGAGACAAAGAAGGCCATTACATAATGGTAAAGGGATCAATTCAACAGGAAGAGCTAACTCTCTTAAATATATATGCACCCAATACAGGAGCACCCAGATTCATAAAGCAAGTCCTTAGAGATTTACAAAGAGACTTAGACTCCATACAATAATAATGGGAGATTTCAACACTCCACTGTCAACATTAGACAGATCAACGAGACAGAAAGTTAACAAGGATATCCAGGAATTGAACTCATCTCTGCACCCAGAGGACCTAATAGACATCTATAGAACTCTCCACCCCAAATCAACAGAATATACATTCTTCTCAGCACCACATCACACTTATTCCAAAATTGACCTCATAATTGGAAGTAAAGCACTCCTTAGCAAATGTAAAAGAACAGAATTATAACAAACTGTCTCTCAGACCACAGTGCAATCAAACTAGAACTCAGGACTAAGAAACTCAATCAAAAACGCTCAACTACATGGAAACTGAACAACCTGCTCCTGAATGACTACTGGGTACATAACGAAATGAAGGCAGAAATAAGATGTTCTTTGAAACCAATGAGAACAACGATAGAAAACATACCAGAATCTCTGGGACACATTTAAAGCAGTGTGTAGAGGGAAATTTATAGCACTAAATGCCCACAAGAGAAAGCTGGAAAGATCTAAAATTGACACACTAACATCACAATTAAAAGAACTGGAGAAGCAAGAGCAAACACATTCAAAAGCTAGCAGACAGCAAGAAATAACTAAGATCAGAGCAGAACTGAAGGAGATTGAGACACAAAAAAACCCTCCAAAAAATCAGTGAATCCAGGAGCTGGTTTTTTGAAAAGATCAACAAAATTGACAGACTGCTAGCAAGACTAATAAGAAGAAAAGAGAGAGGAATCAAATAGACACAATAAAAAATGATAAGGGGGATATCACAGACCCCACAGAAATACAAACTACCATCAGAGAATACTATAAACACTCTACGCAAATCAACTAGAAAATCTAGAAGAAATGGATAATTCCTGGACACTTACACTCTTCCAAGACTAAATCAGGAAGAAGTTGAATCCCTGAATAGACCAATAGCAGGCTCTGAAATTGAGGCAATAATTAATAGCCTACCAACCAAAACAAGTCCAGGACCAGATGGATTCACAGCTGAATTCTACCAGAGGTACAAAGAGGAGCTGGTACCATTCCTTCTGAAACTATTCCAATCAATAGAAAAAGAGGGAATCCTCCCTAACTCATTTTATGAGGCCAACATCATCCTGATACCAAAGCCTGGCAGAGACACAACAAAAAAAGAAAATTTTAGACCAATATCCCTGATGAACATCGATGCCAAAATCCTCAATAAAATATTGGCAAACCGGATTCAGTAGCACATCAAAAAGCTTATCCACCATGATCAAGTGGGCTTCATCCCTGGGATGCAAGGCTGGTTCAACATTCACAAATCAATAAATGCAATCCAGCATATAAACAGAACAAAGACAAGAACCACATGATTATCTCAATAGATGCAGAAAAGGCTTTTGACAAAATTCAACAGCCTTCATGCTAAAAACGCTCAATAAATTCGGTATTGATGGACGTACCTCAAAATAATAAGAGCTATTTATGACAAACCCACAGCTAATATCATACTGAATGGGCAAAAACTGGAAAAATTCCCTTTGAAAACTGGCACAAGACAGGGATGCCCTCTCTCACCACTCCTATTCAACATAGTGTTGGAAGTTCTGGCTAGGGCAATCAGGCAAGAGAAAGAAATCAAGGGTATCCAGTTAGGAAAAGAAGAAGTCAAATTGTCCCTGTTTGCAGATGACATGATTGTATATTAGAAAACCCCATCGTCTCAGCCCAAAATCTCCTTAAGCTGATAAGCAACTTCAGCAAAGTCTCAGGATACAAAATCAATGTGCAAAAATCACAAGGATTCTTATACACCAGTAACAGACAAACAGAGAGCCAAATCATGAATGAACTTCCATTCACAATTGCTTCAAAGAGAATAAAATACCTAGGAATCCAACTTACAAGGGATGTAAAGCACCTCTTCAAGGAGAACTACAAACCACTGCTCAGTGAAATCAAAGAGGACACAAACAAATGGAAGAACATACCATGCTCATGGATAGGAAGAATCAATATCGTGAAAATGGCCATATTGCCCAAGGTAATTTATAGATTCAATGCCATCCCCATCAAGCTACCAATGAGTTTCTTCACAGAACTGGAAAAAAACTGCTTTAAAGTTCATATGGAACCAAAAAAGAGCCCGCATTGCCCAGACAATCCTAAGTCAAAAGAACAAAGCTGGAGGCATCACACTACCTGACTTCAAACTATACTACAAGGCTACAGTAACCAAAACAGCATGGTATTGGTACCAAAACAGAGATATAGACCAATGGAACAGAACAGAGTCCTCAGAAATAATACCACATATCTACAGCCATCTGATCTTTGACAAACCTGAGAGAAACAAGAAATGGGGAAGGACTCCCTATTTAATAAATGGTGCTGGGAAAATTGGCTAGCCATAAGTAGAAAGCTGAAACTGGATCCTTTCCTTACTCCTTATATGAAAATTAATTCAAGGTGGATTAGAGACTTAAATGTTAGACCTAATACCATAAAAACCCTAGAAGAAAACCTAGGTAATATCATTCAGGACATAGGCATGGGCAAGGACTTCATATCCAAAACACCAAAAGCAACGGCAGCAAAAGCCAAAATTGACAAATGGGATATGATTAAACTAAAGAGTTTCTGCACAGCAAAAGAAACTACCATCAGAGTGAACAGGCAACCTACAGAATGGGAGAAAATTTTTGCAATCTACTCATCTGACAAAGGGCTAATATCCAGAATCTACAAAGAACTCAAACAAATTTACAAGAAAAAAAGAAACAACCCCATCAAAAAGTGGGCAAAGGATATGAACAGACATTTCTCAAAAGAAGACATTCATACAGCCAACAGACACATGAAAAAATGCTCATCATCACTGGCCATCAGAGAAATGCAAATCAAAACCACAATGAGATACCATCCCACACCAGTTAGAATGGCAATCATTAAAAAGTCAGGAAACACAGGTGCTGGAGAGGATGTGGAGAAATAGGAACACTTTTACACTGTTGGTGGGATTGTAAACTAGGTCAACCATTATGGAAAACAGTATGGCGATCCTCAAGGATCTAGAATAGATGTACCATATGACCCAGCATCCCACTACTGGGTATATACCCAAAGGATTATAAATCATGCTGCTATAAAGACACTGCACATGTATGTTTATTGTGGCACTATTCACAATAGCAAAGACTTGGAATCAACCCAAATGTCCATCAGTGACAGACTGGATTAAGAAAATGTGGCACATATACACCATGGAATATTATGCAGCCATAAAAAGGATGAGTTTGTGTCCTTTGTAGGGACATGGATGCAGCTGGAAACCATCATTCTTAGCAAACTATCACAAGAACAGAAAACCAAACACCATGTTCTCACTCATAGATGGGAACTGAACAATGAGATCACTTGGACTCCGGAAGGGGAACATCACACATCGGGGCCTATCAGGGGAGGGGGGAGGAGGGAGGGATTGCATTGGGAGTTATACCTGATATAAATGACGAATTGATGGGTGCTGACGAGTTGATGGGTGCAGCACACCAACATGGCACAAGTATACATATGTAACAAACCTGCACGTTATGCACATGTACCCTAGAACTTAAAGTATAATAAAAAATAAATAAATAATAGCTCAGTGGGGGAGTGTGTGCCTGTAATCCCAGCTACTTGGGAGGCTGAAGTGAGAGAATCATCTGAACCTGGAAGGTGGAGACTGCAGTGAGTGGCGCCACTGCACTCCAGTCTGGGCGACAGAGCTAGATACTGTCTAAAAAAAAAAAAAGAAAGAAAGAAAGAAAAAACAAGAAGCAAAAGCAACAGCATAAGGCAATGAACCCAGAAATATTTCCCAAGCTTCAAATGGTTTTTCCCCTGTATGAAACAGTATCTATATAAGTCACAAACCTCTCTCACTCTGCCTTGAATAACATCAGAAGTACAACATTGTCACAACAATCAGTTGGGACAATGCCGAGAGATGTGAAGTCTATCTGTTTGGTAGTATGTGAACAAAGAAACAGGCTGACTGAATTTTCCATTTTTACCTCATTTGGCGAATCATAGCATGAGTTTTCTGAGTGTGGTCTTCAAACCAGCATTCTCAGTCTCCCCTGGGAACTTGCAAATTCTCAGGCTTCACCTCAGACCTATTGAATCAAAAACTCTTGGTGTGGGTCCCAGAAATCTGTTTTAACAAACCCTCCAGAAAATTTTGATGTATACTAAAGTTTGAGATTTTGCAGGATCTTACTTCTTAGTGGTTGCTAAAACTCCTGCCCAAGATCAGGCAAAATTATAGTGCTTCCCCATTGTCTCCATCTCTCCATCCATCAGTCTTTCTGCTTACTTTTTAATGTGCCAAACTCCCTCCTCTCTCCCGTCTACTACATCCCCACTCTAATACTCTATCCAATAATAATAGTGGATGTTGGGTGACCCTCTGCTTGGCTGGACCTTTAGCACTCTATCAGTGTAGCCATCCTCGTCTGATCTTAGGGTTCCTAGAGATAGGGTCTATGATGTACTAACTGATTACACTCTATTTATTGGCTCGGGAAAAGGGAATCATGGTACAACCAGAAGTGGCAGAGCTGGGAGATCTCTCTCAAGTCCCAGAGCTCATACTCTTAACCTTAAAAGCACTCATGCCTTTGCTTCAACATTGTCTCTTTCCGGGATGTTCTTTCCCTCCTTTGCTGACTGTGGATCCTGCCCCATCCTTCAAGATGCAGCTCTGTTATGTTAAATGGATTTAAATGGGGGAAAATAAAGTTTTTACATGGTTTGGCCCTGTTGTGGTTTGACCTCTGGCTGTACTCTCCTATTTTATTTCCTTCCTGTTTTTATCTCCCACACACCTTTCCAGCCACACCAACTTCCTTACTATGCCGCTAATACAGTAAGCATGCTCCTGCCTCAGAGCATTTGCACTTGTCTTTCCTCTTAGAACATGTTTCACACCTAGGGCAGAGGTCCCCAAGCTTTTTGGCACTAAAAACAGGTTTTGTGGAAGACAATTTTATCATGGATTCGGTGTGGGCAAGGGGGATGGTTTCGGGATGATTCAAGTGCATTACATTTATTGTGCACGTTATTTCTAGTATTATTACATTGTAATATATAATGAATATACTGAATGAATATAATGAATGTAATACATAATGAAATATACAATTTAATGTAGAATCAGTGGGAGCCCTGAACTTGTTTTCCTGCAACTAGACAGTCCCATCTGGATGGAAGTGATGGGAGACAATGACAGATCATCAAGCATTAGATTCTCACAAGGAGCTTGCAACCTAGATCCCTTGCATGCACAGTTCACAATAGGGTTCACGCTTCTATGAGAATCTAATGCTGCCACTGATCTGACAAGAGGTGGCGCTCAGGTGGTAATGCCAGTGATGGGGAGCAGCTGTAAATACAGATGAAGCTCAGCCTCCTCTCACCTCCTGCTGTGCGGCCTGGTTCTGATCAGGCCATGGACAGATATCGGTCTGTGGCCTGGGGGTTGGGGACCCCTGCCCTATGGGACTCTTCTCCTACACATTTACATGGCTTTCTCCTTCTGGTCATTCAGAATGCTGCTCAAATGTTACTTCTTACACTACCTCAGAGGGACCTTTCATGACCACCCTATCTGAAGTAGCTTTGTAATCATTCTATTTCCTTTTGTGATGCCTTATTTTTCTTCATAGCATTTCTCATGATTTAACCTTTCAATTATGTCTTCCTTTGTTTATTGTTGCTCCTGACCCTGAATGCAAGCTCTGTGAGGACAGGGACTTTCTAGAATTTTTTCTTTATTATCTCTAGTGCCTAATGAAGTACTTGGTATATAAAAGGTGCTCAAGAAATATTTTTGGATGACAGTCAGAGTTATGAAAAAACTGAATTTTTAATGAAAGTTGGGATATTGCAAAGAATGCAATAAACAAAGATTGGAAAAAAGTGCACTAAAATGCGTTAGAATTTAAGAACTATAGGAAATTTGTATTTTCCCATATTTACTTTAACATATTTTATAAATTCCTGAAATAATCATATTTTACTTATATTAGAAAAAAACACATTTGTGGGTAAAATAAAAAGTACTGATTTGTACATCTCATGCTTTTTTTTCCTTTAAGAGATGACGAGGGGCGGGGGCCTCACTGTATTGCCCAGCTGGTCTCGAACTCTTGCCTCAGGTAATCCTCCCACATAGGCCTCCCAAAGTTTGGGATTACAGGTGTGGGCCACCGCGTCCGGCCCTACATCTTATGCCTTCAGTCCTGTGGGGTTTTTTGTTAGTTTTCTGCCGTGGGTCTGGCGGAAAGATTTCCCTACTCCAGCTCAGTGCTACCTGTCAACCACCAGATGGCAGCATTCAACTTCCGAAAACTGGCCTTTAGCTAACTTCTCACAAACCGCACTAAAATAAAGGAAAAAAGAAAACCTTCATGGTTAAACAAATTGTGGAGTTTTGGGATACTTCAGAAAATAGATATTCGTTTGAAGCTGGAAAATATTTTATCCTTAAACCACAGTTTCCCAATGTAATTCGGACAGTTAATCTTCAGGGTATTCAAACAACTAATCCTGAAAGTCTACTATTAAAGAGGAGTTGTGGCATACTTTTGCATTTCTCAGAACCACATCTGGCAGTTGTGGTAGTCAAGACCAGCTTTCTTTGGAAATGTTTTGGCATCTGCGCGAAAAGCCTAACTTTAAGACCTCTGAACAATTCTTCTCCCATCTGCACAGCTATAACTAATGCTCCCCCAAATCACTTTCCTTCGCCAGATAAGTAACCAGGGAGCATTAAACGTCAGTTGCCTTTTTAAATTCAAATATCCCTCGAGGAATTTGAATTGTTACAGGTTTTTGTGTTTTATTTTGTTTTTGAGGCAAGGTCTTGCTCTGTCCCCCAGACTGGAGTGTAGTGGCACGATCTCGGCTCACTGCAACCTCCGCCTCCCGGGTTCAAGTGATTCTTGTGCCTCAGCCTCCCAAGTAGTTGGGGCTACAGGCCTGTGCCACAAAACGCAGCTAATTTTTTCATTTTTAGTAGAGATGAGGTTTCACCATACTGGCCAGGCTGGTCTCGAACTCCTGACCTCAGTTGATCTGCCCACCTTGGCCTCCCAAAGTGCTGGATTACAGGCGTGAGCCACCGTGTCCAGCCATGAGTTGTCATAGAATTTTAATGTTGTAAAGTAATAAATAAAATATAGTTTTATTTTGTTTTTAAGGAAATAAATCTAGGATTAAGGGCTTAAACAACTTTCCCATGATTAGATAGCTACTTAGTGGCAGAGCTAAGTAAAACAAGGCCTAGGTCTCCTACCTTCAGCCCACTGTAGGCTTTATGTTTATTTGGGTTCTGTTATTATATATATCACACCGCTTTTCTTTATGAATATATACCTTGCAATAGTATGCTGTCTGGGACTTGCTTTAAAATATTTTAGAAATCAGTCACCCATTCAGCAAAATATATAAATTATGTATAATTTATAAATAAATATTAGCTGGGCATGATGGGGCGCACCCGTGGTCCCAGGTGCTCGGGAGGTTGAGGTGGGAGGATTGCTTGAGCCAGGGAGACAGAGGCTGCAGTGAGCCGAGATCATGCCACTGCACTATAGCCTGAGTTATGGAGTGAGACCCTGCCTCAAAAAAAAAAAAAATAGAGAAAAGAGAAAAAAACAAGAAATTTATAAAATAATAATATACAGTATATGAAATTCTATAATAAAGGGTTTTTTAAGAGTATATCTTACTGAGATACCAACGAAGGAACATTAAAAAAGATGGAATGGAAAATGGAGAGGCTGAGGATGAGGACAAATTTCTTCCAGTTATTTCTTCATCTACTGGTGATGCTTGACCGAATCAGCTGTGTGATCTTAGGGAAGTCATTTCCCCTCTATAAGCTTGTTTCTTCATCTGGTAAGTGAGGTCTTTAGAAACGATGATCCTAAAGGTACCTGGAAGCAATACGCATCTCAGCTCCCTAGGAAAACCCCCAAATATTTAAATTCCTCTTTGGATTTTCTGAAAGGATGACAGAGAAGCCTCAGATCAGGTAGAGCCCCATGGTTCTGACTAAATCATTTCTGACAGCTAGGCAGTTCCACAGCCCCACAGTTCCTCAGAAGGCTCCAAAGCCACCAGTTCTAAACTGGGACTGAAGTCTTTAGGAAGCAGCCGTACTTAGTGTTGCAGTTTCCCCGTAGCTTGAGGGTACCCAAGGAACATGGCTATGTACCACTCCCATGGCTCCCCGAGGCTTTCATTTGAATATAAGAACACAGACTGAGGTGGACCAAAATTTAAATCCCACCTCTCCACTTCCTAGATGTGTATGATCTTAGTTATTTCTAGTTCTCAATCTCCCCATAAATAAAACTGTTGGAAAAATTAAGCATTCAATAAAGGTGAGTAAGAAGGTAGATAGAGAGGTGGACAGAGAGGGGATAGGATAATATTTGAGATATTGAATTTTTGCCCTCCAGGAGTTCGCCCCCTTCCCATTCAAAGTGCTAGTCATTTCGGTACTCATTTTCTCAGTGGTAGCATGTGACTATCGTAAGGCATAAACAGTAAGATCTTTCTGACTTAAGAGGACAAAATCTTCAAGCAGTGATGTGCTGGAGCCAGCTCCAACTGACTCCTTGAGCTAAAATTAACCATTTTAAAGTAAACAACTCAGTGGCGCACATCTTGTTCTAAAACATTTCCATCCATCACTACAAAATAAAACCCCATACCAATTAAGCAGTTACTCACCATTCATCCCCCTTTCAGGCTCTGGTAACAACCATTCTACTTTTTATTTATCTGGATTTTCCTATTCTGGATATTTCATGTAAGTGGAATCATGTGACCTTTTGTTCCTGACTTCTTTCACCTAGTGTAACGTTTCCAAAGTTCATTCACTTTGTAGCATATATCTGTACTTCATTCCTTTCTACGGCTGAATAATGTTCAGTTGTATGAATATACCCCTTTTGTTTGTCCATTCAATAATTGATGGACATTTGGACAGTTTCGTCTTTTGTTATGAATAATACTACTGTGAACATTCCTGTATAATGTTTTGTGTAAACATGTTTTAAATTTTCTTGGGTATATACATGGGAGTCGATTTTCTGGGTTATATGGTAACTGTGTTACCAGAGTTGTGAATAAATGCCTACAATCAGCAATCAAGAGCTATTTGGAAATCAGTACGTGGAAAGATATTCAACATCATTAGCCCTGGGAAGGGGGAAATGCAAACCAAACCACAATGAGATGCCACATCACATCTACTAGGCAGACAATAACAAGTGTGAGGGAGGATGCAGAGAAACTGAAACCCTCATACATTGCCAGTGAGATTGTAAAATGGTGTCACTGCTTTGGAAAACAGTCTGGTAGTTCCTCAAATGGTTAAACTTTGAGCCTTCATTTGTGAATGTCTCCTGGGCATGGGAGGGGGTGGTCAGGCCCTGAACAGAATAGCTAGAGAAGCTTCCTCCCTCCTCCCCTTGGGATGGGATACTCATTAAACATGCCCATTCAGATAGACAGATGGACATGTGGATCTGATATTCATCTCTTTGGTGTCCCCTCACATCCTATCCCCACCCCCATCCCCAATTCTCACCTTCCTGAGTGGTAGCCATCCTACTGCAATACAAATTCTCTCCAAAACAACTAGTGCAGAAAAGGTAATCCATGGTTTCCCCTCTTTGTTATAACTGATTTTCTGGGGATTTTTTGAAAGTGCGAGTGGAGGCTTACCATGTAACTTACATATGCAGTTCACATTACATATTGTCCTGCCCCTGGATCTGATTGCCACCATTCTGCTCCTGGAAATGCCCCCCCTTTCCTTTCATCTTGTCTAGCTCCTTCCCATCCTGTGAGATCCAGGTCAAATCTCATGCCCTCTGTGAAATTTTTGCTCAGTTAAATCCGGGATAAAAGTGCCCAGTGACTGGGTAGCATAGCTCCCGGATATCCCAGTACTCGTAACTAAACACCATAAAATGCTGCTTTTGAAAACTTAACATAGTGAAGCACGTGATTTTTTTTGATTTATGTTCCACCTTATGCTAAAGAAATGGTGGCAGGCACAAAGAGTTTCAGAAATATTTAAGGGACCAGGAGGGATGACTCACGCATGTAATCCTAGCACTTTGTGGGGCCGAGGCGGGTGGATGGCTTAACCTCATGAGTTCAAGACCAGCCTGGGCAACATGGTGAAACCCGTCTCTACAAGAAATACAAAAATCAAAAATTAGCTGTGCTTGGTGGCATGTGACTGTAGTCCCACCTACTTGGGAGGCTGAGACAGGAGGATTGCTTGACTCCAGGAGGTTGAGGATGCAGTGAGCTGAGATCGTTCCACTGCACCCCAGCCTGGGTGACAAAGTGAGTCCCTGTCTAAAAAAAAGAAAAGAAAAGAAAAGAAATGGTTAAGGGAGATAAGTTTGAAGTAAATGTGAACTAAATTTTGTGTAGACTGCGATGGTTAAAGACTTTCGTTGTTTGGTTTTACTGGGAATTCTAATGCTTTGTAGCCATATTGTTTACCTTCCCTTGGGTGGCAAATAGGTGGGATGAGGAATTGATAGGTTTGGGTTCTGGTCCTAGGTTAGTTGTTACCTAGGTATATAATCTTTCAGCTCCTTTAACCCTCCCTATCAATCAATAGGAAACTGGGAAAGGTAGTACCTATTGATAAACAATTCCTATAGATTCTATCTTATTTTCTTTGTCAACCCTTTATTACTCCCAATATTACTTCCCTGGTTCAGATTTTCATCACTCTTAGCCTAGGCTCTTGCTATCCAAAATGTGGTCTTCAGCCAAGTAGCAGCTTGTTGGAAACACAGAATCTTGGGCTTCACTCCAGACCCTAACAAATCAGAATCCACATTTTAACGAGATCTTTAGGTGATTCATATGCACATTAAAATCTGAGAAGTACTGGCCTAGACTAATTACAGCCTTTTAGCTGGTTTCTCTGTCCCCACTCTGGGCCCTTCCAATCTACCTTCTACATTGTAACTAAGAAGAACTTTTCTAAGCCAAGATTATATAACTTCCCTGTTTAAAATCCCTCAGGAAACCAGGCACGGTGGCATGTGTCTATAGTCCCAGCTACTCAGGAGGCCAAGGCAGGAGGATTGCTTGAGGCCAAGAGTTCAAGGTGGCCGTGTACTATGATCTTGCGTATGAATAGCCACTGCACTCGAGTCTGGGCAACACAGTGATAACCTGGCTCTTAAGATAGGTACACAAAATAAAATCCCTCAGTGGCTCCCATTATAAAATAGCAATATGAAAAGAGCCTAGGCAGTAGAATCAAACATATTAGGGAATCACATGTTTGAAACAGTACGTTTTGTGGCTTTTCTTGTTGTTGTTGTTGTTACAGGTTCTCACTCTGTTGCCCAGCCTGGAGTGCAGTGGTGCAATCGAGGTTAACTGCAGCCTCGACCTCCTGGGCTCAAGCCACAGCCTCTGCCTCCCGAATAGTTGGGATCACAGGTGTATGCCACCACATCTGGCTAATTTTTTTAATTTTGTAAAGGCTAGTTTGTGACTTTTGACAACTGATACAAGCTTCTCTTGGTTCCAGTTTCTTCATTTGTAAATGGCAAAAAAAAAAAAAAAAGCCCACTAACGAGTCTATATATGCAGAAATGTTTGCAGGTGAAAATGTGATGTCTGAGATTTGGTTTCACATAGTCCCTGGAAATGGAGGATGTGTAGGGGTATAGATAAAACAGGAATGGTGTGGCAGATTGTGTTTTCAAATACAGCTGCAACAGTATCTCCCATTCTACGTGCTCTTCTACAAGGTGACCTTGACACCCACCCCATTTAAGAGGTTGAATATAATTATACTCTCTTTGCATCCTAGCAAACCTTGTAGCTCACTTAGAACCAATATAGCAGAAGTGATGCTGTGTGACATCTGAGACAAAGTCAGAAAACTTCATGAAGCTTCCACCTAGTTCTCTCTGGACACTTGCCAAGGGAGAAGCTAGTAAGAACTTTGACTACCCTGAGACCGTCATGCCAGAGATGCTACATTTAAGTATTCCAGTCAACAGTTGCGGCTCATCTCAGCCTTCCAGCCATTTCCATCAAGCCATAGGAGTGAAGCTTTGTTTGGACCCTCCAGACCAGTTCGTCTATTAGCCACTACTATCAGCCATCTATCAATAGGCCACTCCTGAGTGGCCTCAGTTGGTGCTGCAACCAACAGAATTGCCCAGGTAAGCCCTGCCCACATTCCTAGCTCCCCAAGTTGCAGAATCTAATAAAATTCTTGTTTTATCCCATGAAGTTTGGAGGGTGGTTTTTCAATGCAGCAGCAGGTTACCAGAACAATCGGCATGAGTTGATAACTGTTGAAGCTGGGTAATTGGGTACATGGAGGTTCATTCTATTATTCTTTCTACTTATACATATGTGTGGAATTTTCTATAAGAAAGAGTTTTTTTTGGAAAGAAATGTATATAAAGTACTCAGCTCAAAGTTAATAGTCAATAAATAGTATCTATTACTATTGTGAATAGCAGTAGTCAATAAATAGTAGCCATTATTATTGTCATTGGAATGAAGTTCAGTCTGGGTAGCACAGCATTCACAGTCCTTTTGCTAATCTGGTTTTTACTTCTTCAAGTTCATCTTTTACCAACTCACACCCTTCACTTCACTCCTACGTGCTCCAGAAATTACCAAAATACCTACAGTTCCTAGAATATGGCTCCGTGCTTATGTCTCCACGCTACTGCCTATGTTGCTTTCTCTTTTGGGAAGTATTTCCCCACCTTTGTTTCTGTACAATGCTTCAAGATTCAGCTCAGATGTAACTCCATCAGGGAAGCTTTTTCTAACACATAGAAATAGAATTTGTTCCTCTTGTTATTAGGACCCTACTCTAAACAGACTTCTTCCAAGGCATCAAAAAGTAGTTTCTTATGCTTCTGTGTGTGCTTGTCTGTTTCTATACCAGACTATGAAACCTTCCCCACTGTGCTACGTGTGGGGAATCACTGGGGAACACTACCAAATCTTAACCCTCTTGAAGCTCACAGTGCAAGTGGAGAAGCCAGACAATAAACAAATAAATCTAAAATTAAATTGTGATAAGTCCTATGAAGGATACAAGCAGGAAATTAGGAGAAAGCAGGGGGCCGGAAAGGGAAATCTTCTCAGAAAAGGATGACATTTGTGTTGAGCTGAGAGAATGAGTAGGAGTTAGCCTTATTCATAGGCTTAAGCCAAGGCCTAGCTCAAGGCTTGGCAGGTAGTAGGATGCATTAAATACTTATTGAATGAACTTGCTCTGCCTCGCTCAGAAGTTTCTTGTGAGCATCACATGTGACAACATCTGCAAAAGTTCTTTGGATTGTATAAAGTGCAACACAAATGCAACTTTATTACAGACGATATCGTGAGAAGATGGGAAGCAGAATTCCCTCTTTCATCAGAGTGAACTTCTGCAGACAGGCAAGTTCTGCCCTAGCCAAGTGTATCCAGGCTTACGGTCTTCTCTCCAAACATAATTTTCTTTTTTTTTTTTAATCGTCAACATGGCCTTTAATGAGATACAGGAGGGAGTAGACACATGGCCTGTGTGGGTGTAGGTTTGGATGAAATCCTATAGCAGGAAAGCAGCCAGCTCTAGTGCAATGACTTGAATATCAAACTGGATGATTTTCAAGGGTGGAGGGGAGGATGCTAAGGAAAATGGGAAGTAGGGAAAGTGATTAAGAATAGTAATATTAACTCCATGTTTGCCCGTCCATATGATCTGATTCTATCAAATGCTTAAGTTCCTCCCCTCCCTTTTCTTGACCTCCCCGACTTATGGTTGTCCAAATATCTCTTGTTTTCGATAAGACCAGAAGAGAATTAACGTATATTTAGCATGTACTACGTGAAAGCCACTATGGCATGTGCTTTCAAAACATAAAGGTGTGGTGGCTCATGCATGTAGTGCCAACTAAGAGGGATGCCGAGGCTCTAGGATCACTTGAGCTCAGGAAGCAGAGGTTGCAGTGAGCCACGATTGCACCACTGCCCGCCAGCCTGGGTGACAGAGTGAGACCTAGTCTCAAACAAACAAACAAACAAACAAAAACATAAACAAAAACAAAAAAATACAAAAACCAACATAAAGAGCACAGGTTCTGGAGTGAGACTGTCTGGAATTGTACCCCTCACACCAAAATACCTGCTACTTAATGTGTATTTGCCCTAATTCAGATACTTCATGTCGAATAAAGTATCCTTGCCTATCTCTTGATCAAAATTACCATTATGCAAGACAAGTATATTGCCATATTATGGGTGAGCTGTGTGCTTTCTAATTCTAGCTCTCCCTCTATGAGGTGGATGGCACTAGGCAAGTCCATTTCCTTCTCTGGATATCAGGCCGATCTGTACATGAGGGTTTGGATTATGTAAGTGATTTTCAAACTGTGTTTCTTTGGGAACTTAAGGTTTCAAACAGGAGACTCAGGGAACTCTATAATGGTAAAAAGCAGAATTGGCAGAGAACTCAGTACACCCACTTTTGCTTCAACAAGAGCAACTAAATTCTGCTTCTACCTTTTTATTTATTGCTTTTTCTAATAAGTTTTCTCTTGAAATAAGGGTTTTATTTATAAATTTGTTTAACCACTGAAGAAGATTCTATCACTTTTTCCATGCTAAAATTCCATGACTGTAAAGGAATTCTGTAACTACTTAAATGTTGAATGCAACGATGTATTTCTTTCTTTTTTTTTTCTTCTGGTTTAATTTTTTTAATTTTTATTTATTTTTATTTATTTATTTTTATTATTATACTTTAAGTTCTAGGGTACATGTGCACAACGTGCAGGTTTGTTATATATGTATACATGTGCCATGTTGTTGTGCTGCACCCATTAACTCGTCATTTACATTAGGTATATCTCCTTATGCTATCCCTCCCCCCTCCCCCCTCCCCACAATAGGACCCGGTGTCTGATGTTCCTATGTCCAGGTGATCTCATTGTTCAATTCCCACCTATGATTGAGAACATGCAGTATTTGGTTTTCTGTTCTTGTGATAGTTTGCTGAGAATGATGGTTTCCAGCTGCATCCATGTCCCTACAAAGGACACGAACTCATCCTTTTTTATGGCTGCATAGTATTCCATGGTGTATATGTGCCACATTTTCTTAATCCAGTCTGTCACTGATGGACATTTGGGTTGATTCCAAGTCTTTACTATTGTGAATAGTGCTGCAGTAAACATATGTGTGCATGTGTCTTTATAGCAGCATGACTTTTAATCCTTTGCGTATATCCCCAGTAATGGGATGGCTGGGTCAAATGGTATTTCTAGTTCTAGATCCTTGAGGAATCACCACACTGTTTTCCACAATGGTTGAACTAGTTTACAGTCCCACCAACAGTATAAAAGTGTTCGTATTTCTCCACATCCTCCCCAGCACCTGTTGTTTCCTGACTTTTTAATGATTGCCATTCTAACTGGTGTGAGATGGTATCTCATTGTGGTTTTGATTTGCATTTCTCTGATGGCCAGTGATGAGCATTTTCTCATGTGTCTGTTGGCTGTATGAATGTCTTCTTTTGAGAAATGTCTGTTCATATCCTTTGCCCACTTTTTGATGGGGTTGTTTGTTTTTATCTTGTATATTTGATTGAGTTCTTTACAGGTTCTGCATATTAGCCCTTTGTCAGATGAGTAGATTGCAAAATTTTTCTCCCATTCTGTAGGTTGCCTGTTCACTCTGATGGTAGTTTCTTTTGCTGTGCAGAAACTCTTTAGTTTAATCATATCCCATTTGTCAATTTTGGCTTTTGTTGCCGTTGCTTTTGGTGTTTTAGACATGAAGTCCTTGCCCATGCCTATGTCCTGAATGGTATTACCTAGGTTTTCTTCTAGGGTTTTGATGGTTTTAGGTCTAACATTTAAGTCTCCAATCCATCTTGAATTAATTTTCGTATAAGGAGTAAGGAAAGGATGCAGTTTCAGCTTTCTACTTATGGCTAGCTAATTTTCCCAGCACCATTTATTAAATGGGGAATCCTTTCCCCATTTCTTGTTTCTCTCAGGTTGTCAAAGATCAAATGGCTGTAGATGTGTGGTATTATTTCTGAGGGCTCTGTTCTGTTCCATTGGTCTATATCTCTGTTTTGGTACCAATACCATGCTGTTTTGGTTACTGTAGCCTTGTAGTATAGTTTGAAGTCAGGTAGTGTGATGCCTCCAGCTTTGTTCTTTTGGCTTAGGATTGTCTTGGCAATGCAGGGTCTTTTTTGGTTCCATATGAACTTTAAAGCAGTTTTTTCCAATTCTATGAAGAAAGTCATTGGTAGCTTAATGGGGATGGCATTGAATCTATATGTTACCTTGGGCAGTATGGCCATTTTCACAGTATTGATTGTTCCTATCCATGAGTATGGTATGTTCTTCCATTTGTTTGTGTCCTCTTTTATTTCACTGAGCAGTGGTTTGTAGTTCTCCTTGAAGAGGTCGTTTACATCCCTTCTAAGTTGGATTCCTAGGTATTTTATTCTCTTTGAAGCTATTGTGAATGGGAATTCATTCATGATTTGGCTCTCTGTTTGTCTGTTGCTGGTGTATAAGAACGCTTGTGATTTTTGCACATGATTTTGTATCCTGAGACTTTGTTGAAGTTGCTTATCAGCTTAAGGAGATTTTGGGCTGAGACAATGGGGTTTTCTAAATACACAATCACGTCATCTGCAAACAGGGACAATTTGACTTCTTCTTTTCCTAACTGGATACCCTTTATTTCTTTCTCTTGCAAAGATGTATTTCTAAAGGAAAATATAGCTTAAAAAGCACATTGACACCACTATCTCATTTGATACCCAGAACAACCCCATGAGGGTTAAAGAATGAGAGATCAGACCAGGCATGGTGACTCAGGCGTGTAATCCTAACACTTTGGGAGGCTGAGGCGGGAGAATCACTTGAGCTCAGGAGTTCAAGATCAGCCTGGGCAACATAGTGAGACCCCATCTCTACAAAAAGTTTTTAAAAATTAGCTAGGCGTAGTGGTGTGCACCTGTATGCCCAACTACTCACGAGGCTGAAGTGGGAGGATTGTTCAAACTCAGGAGGTCAAGGTTGCAGTGAGTTGTGATCATGCCACTATATTCCAGCCTGGGTGACAGAACAAGATCTTGTCTCAAAAAAAATTTGTTTAAAAAAAGAAT
Source organism: Trachypithecus francoisi (assembly GCF_009764315.1). NCBI lineage: Eukaryota > Metazoa > Chordata > Mammalia > Primates > Cercopithecidae > Trachypithecus > Trachypithecus francoisi. The sequence goes on along the minus strand of NW_022681471.1, from coordinate 37,020,924 downwards.
GAGACATTAAGAGACAGGGAAGTCCTTGCCTGAACTTCTGTAGCCAGGTATGGAAGAACCATGACTGGAACCTAGGTCTGTTTTATGTTGATTGCTTATCTAGCCTCCACTGCACTATATTACAACACTTCTCAAAACTTGATTGTGGTGGGAAACAATAAGCAGAAAATTTCCTCAGAAGTGATGTTGGGCAAAATAGACACCAAAGTTGGAAAGTTCTTTGGCATCCTGAGAATTTCAGTTACAGCAGCAGAATCAACTAATTCTACCTTCAAAATGTTCAATTCCCACAGACCACACTCGGAAAGTACCCAGCCAGAGAGTTAATATGTTCTTCCTCTCTTCATCCCAGAGAGAACATATCAAGGAAATGACACAACTGATTGTCTAATGAAAGCACTCCCCATATGGGAATGACTACAGTATACACAAATGCCTTGTGGACTCCTTGAACAAAGACCTTAACTTACACCTTGACGTAGATAGTTATGGCTGGAAAAGGCCTAGAGATCACTGAAACAAGGAATACAAAGCTAGGATCCCAGAAAATTCTCCTTACCATGTAGAGTTGCCTTAGTGGCAAATATAGTACAAAGACGTTTGCAGGCAGAGTGGTATAATGACATGAACCGATCTCTGAGTCAGATAGATCTGGGCTTGAATTTGAACTCTTGCTTTTCTACTTGTACATCGTGGGGCAATTTATTTAATCTCTCTGAGCCTCAGTTTCCTAATCTGTAAAATTAGGATAATATCTCCTAAGGGGTATTCAAAAGGGGTAAATGAGATAATTCTGATAAAATTCCATTGCTGGCTGTAGATTCACTTAACTTCACTAAGCCTTACTTTGAAATGTAGACAAAAATAACTACTTTGTAGGATTAATACCTATTATGTTGGCTTGGTGTGGTTTTAAATGATATTTCAAGTATTTAACTACTGATAGAGTCTGGGCACTGACCAATCAGAGTGGCACCTGCTGAAAACAATTGGTTTGACCATTCTAGTGCCTAATTGATGCACAGCCAAATATCAACCTTCATGTGGAAATTAAATTGAATGACATGAAACATAATAGATATGTAATGTATTATATTTATGTCTCTTTCCCCTCCTGCTCTTTTAGTTTTCTATCATATCAAACTACTTAACTAGAGGAATCTAACTCCTCCCCTATCTGAATTACGGTGAATTATGTTTGCCTTTCTGATTTCATAATTATATTTGGGTTCCTTATTCAATCCTGTTTTAAAGTTTTGGCATTCCAATGTAAAAACTTCACATTTTCATGATAATATCAAGGTATTCATAATATCTATTCTAAGGAAGTTGGGGAGAGTAAGTTACACATCTTAGGAAGCTGCAATAGAGTGAGCTCACTGGAATCATTTTTGAGGAAAAGGTCTCTTTGTGATGTGAAAAGGTAGCTGTGTCTTGGAAAAAAAAACAAAAAACAAAAACAAAAAAATGAAACAGCCCACTTCAGATCTAGAGTGTGCACTGGTTTAAAAAGCTATAAATAGGAATGGAAACAGTAAGAAAAAAAGATGTTATGAATCTCCGGAGTCACAGATTAGTAACTAAAATAGTGCCTAATGCTGTTGTCAACAAATGCATTGAGAAGGATGGGAGGGTGAGAAGAAAGGAGCGGTGAATAATGTGCGATTAGGGTAGAAATGGCTTAGAAAAGGAATTAGTAAGGTGACCCAGTTCAGCAAAAGTCAAAGAATTATTACATATCCAGCACAGAGACACTTCCAACTCCCCCTTACAAAGCTGTCGCTTTCTCAAAAGACCCAACTAGCCCTTTCATCTTTGTGTACTTCTGAAGTTGAGGCAGAAATCGAGTTAAAAAATAAAAAGGATCCCTTTTTGCTTAGAGGGAATAGGACATTGTAGGCATTACAGAGAGATTAGTGGCAGTCGGGAGCTCTTCCCAAAGGGACTAGGGTCAGCCCCATCCTGACTAGCGTACCTGAAAAAAACAAGGGAAACTAACTTTTAAAAGAGAATTTGCAGAGTCAAAAGATTTTTGATGCATCATTGTGGAAAATCAGGGCTTTGTTCAGTGTTTTCTTGACTTTTTTCCTAAAATCAACATTGTCATCAGAGAAAGTAGCAAATATGGTTACTACATGTCTGTTTACATTATCTCCTGCATTTCCCAGAGAGAGGATGCTCTGAATTCTGATAACTGGGCAAAAGTCTGACAAAAAAATATTTAGGTGGTAGAGGTTGTTCCATTAGGAAGCTGAAAAGACCTCTTAGTTCCACTATTCAGATTATTTTTTTTTTTAGACAGGTTCTCACTCTGTCTCCTGGGCTAGGGTGCAATAGGGCGACCTCGGCTCACTGCAACCTCCACCTCCTGAGCTCAATCGATCCTCCCACCTCAGCCTGGCAAGTAGCTAGGACTACAAGTGTGTGCCACCACGACCAGCTAATTTTTGTATTTTTTGTAGAGACAAGATTTCGCTATGTTGCCCAGGCTGGTCTCGAACTCCTGGGCTCAAGCAATCCACCAGCTTCAGCTTCCCAAAGTGCTGGGAGTACAGGTGTGAGCCACTGCATGTGGTCTACTCTGACTTTATATCATTTAATTATACCACAATATAAAATCTAGACAGTATGTTGTTTCTCTAAATGGACTTCCTGACGAAGGAGATGAGGCCTGTGCAGAAAACAGGGTGTTCAGACTTAGATTTTGGTGCAGTTCAGATTAGGAATAGTATAAGTCATTCTGGGGCTCAGTCATCCATGGGTAAGTTGACTCTCAAGGTTTTGGGCCTACAGAACTGAGAGAGAGAGAGCACTTTACCTTCGAGAACCAATTTCTTTGTCTTTTCTCACCCTGCGTGGACAAAGTGTGACCATCCATGAAGACTCTGTCCAGATATGCTTTGCTCTATTTTACACCATTGCCAACAGGTTTCCACCACAGCCTTGCCAGCTTACTTTTTTACTTTGCACCCCAGATTGGTTTTTAAAATTGACTCTTGGCCTTTTAATTTCTGAATGTCTAGGTCATTCCTGCCTCTCAGAAAAGAATGTCTGTCCATTCTTGTCCATTCCCCGAGTGCTCCAGCTTGGTGCCTTTCCCCTCTGCCATTCTGACTTTCCAACAGGTAAAAAAAAAAGTTCACTTCATGAACTTTAGCCTGCAGAGCAGAGGCTGTACCTGAGGTGATCCCAAAATGTATCCAAATACTCTATCCAAGGGCAGGCAAATGCTGCATGGGAAATCACAAAGAGGAGGAAAAAAAGAGAGAGAAGAGACAAAATGAAGCTTTGACAAGCAGCTCAGCTGGGCCAGCCCCTTGGAAGGGAGCCAGCATTGGGAAAGCAGCAGCAGCTCTGGGTTTCACAGTCAGTCTGGAATGCACTTCAATACAGCCCAGCCTCCATCTCGTTAGAGGCCTAGTGTTTGATGATTCAGCTGCTTCCCGGCTGCCAGGAGAGATCTGGCCAACTGTTTGAAAAACACTGTCTGCCCTAAACCACACTTGTTTTTATTCTCTGCCTGTTGTCAGGGGCCTCTTCTGAAATGGAACACCTCAGGAAATCAGACCCAAACTCTGAAGAGTTGATGCTCCCTCTTGTGCCCTTTTCAAAGGCAATTAAACCAACATAGGGATTGTTTGTAGCAAAGTGCTTTCCTAGTAATGTTGAAAGCAGACAATGTGTTATCAGGAAATGATCTCTCATTAGATCTCCTTTAGATAAAATGAAAAACATGGTGTGCTAGCAGACATATCAAACATTAAAGGCACAGCTGAGATCTGCCATTGCTGAACTCCCCATATATCAATTTGTTCAAAGATACAGGTTAAAGGGTAATGGAGACAAGCATTCTGGGAAGGGATTGAGCAAGAGCCTCTGCTGTCGGTTGGACTCTTGAACTCTTCCGTTTGCTTCTGAGAAGTCTATTAGAGCTGCAGACACAACTTTCTAACAAAGAAATCTGACTCTCAAAGTGGACTGGGCTTCCTCACACAGAAATGAACATTTTTACCTTAACATAGCTTAGCAGCTAAAAGGATGATCTTTGGAGTCAGAGTGCCCGAATTTGTAGCCCTGCTCCACCATTTATTAGTTCCATGAACTTATTAAGATCTCTCTGTGCCTCACTTTCCTTACTGTAAAATGGACCCAATAACAGCACCTTCTTATAGAGTGTGAGATGTAGAGCCTATAGTTGACATAGGTGAGTGTTTAGAATAGGGTCTACCATATAATAAGTCTTCCACAACAGCCTTAACTATAATTGTTATTATGCCCCTGAAGGCATTCTAGCTAACACCTCTCTTATAGCATGTGGCAGAGGGATTGAGAACATAGCTCTTTTAGTAACACAGTCTTAGGTTTGAATCCCACTTCCACCACTTACTAGCTGTTTAGGCTTGGTTAAAGTTACTTAACCTCTATAAGCCTCAGTTTCCTCCTCTGTAAAATGGGGATAATAATTGTACCTATTTCATAGGGCTGTTTTCAAGACTAATAAACTATGTAATAAACTTCAGCCAGGTGTGGTGGCACACACCTGTATTCCCAGCTGCTTGGGAGACTGAGGCAGGGGAATTACCTGAGCCCAGGAGTTTGAGGTGCAGGGAGCTATTATCTCATGCCACTGCACTCCAGCCTGGGTGAGAGTGGGACTCTATCTCTAATAAGTAAATAAGTAAAAATTTAAAATTAAACTATGTAATAGACTGTAAAATGCTTAATGCAGTGGCTGGTCCATAGTAAGTGCTCAATAAATGATAACCGATAATAAAATATGCCTAAAATTCCATAATTCTGGAAACCTCATATCTGTTTTTTCCCCTAGTTTTGGCTCTATGTTTATACTGGATAATAAACGTTCAGTGTCTGTTAATAGGTCCTTATACGCAAAAAGCAGATTGAAAAGTTATTGCCGCTCCTTATTTGCAAAAAAAAAAAAAAAAAAAAAAAGTAACGCTATCTTCATTAATTCCTTGCTCAGGAGGAAGCAGAGTCACCCAAGAGAGCGGGAAGTGGAAAACGGGACTCCTGTCTCCTCAACCCTGAGATGCTTCCATGGTCTCAATAGTCACACTTGGGCTAATTAGCTGAAAAGGGAACCAAATGGAAGCAAAACCAGAGTAAATTGGCAATTACCAAATTCTTTCTTTTTATGAAAACACTTGGTTATTTGTCAGACTTTTGGCCCATTCAATATTTCTCAGTGTATTCTTTATTCCTGTTGTATGGTGTGACAACCTGGGTGGGAAGGGTAACAAGGAAGAGAAACAAATCCCTGGCCCTCAAAACCTCTCCTGTTGCCTGGCATGGAAAGTGGACTTATCTTTCCAGAGAAGATAGTGTGACCCTGATGAAAATAGAAGCCAATCTAAACGGTTGTAATGGCTCTGTACTCCTCTCATGCTCCAGCCTGTTCCTCAGCTGGGAAACATGATTTAGAAAAAAATCCACATTTCCCCCTTTCTCTTGCACTTGCTGTGTGAAGATGCAAAAGGTCTCATATTCTCCCCTGTATTTCAAGCAATAAATATATTGAGATTGAAGAGAATAGCATTGCTGTAGCTTCATTCTGGAACATGAAAATAAACTAGATCCTAGTCAACAGATTCTCAGAGAGTGATTTAATGTGTTACTGGAGAACTTATCTCCATAGCATCGTCATTTGACTTTCTGGCCAAATTTACAGATTTGCACATGTAAATCCTTGCATGGAATACCCTTCATGTGGCTGTGGTTCTGCAAAGTCCAAACTAATTCTCTCTTTTCTCTTTAGTGCAGTGGCTGGCCCATAGCAAATGGCATTGATTTTTAGCATGGCTTCAAAACAGCTTCCAGAGATTTCCTGATATCTAATTAATTTCACCCCTCTCAGGCTCTTCTCACCTCTCTTGTTCTCACCCCATCATCTCAGAATTCTTCACCAGAGCTGAGAAGGTAGAGACATAGATGGTTAGTCCCCTTTGGAAGCCTTGCCTTGCTCTCTACAGACACAGTCATTAACGAACCACTCTTTTGTTAATTTTCAAGAAGGAAAAACATATGCAGATGTCATTTTATATTACTGTTTAAGAATGCTAAAATATTATAAAATGGGTTCTAGACATTTTAACAGCAAAAGACAGTGAAGGATATTTTAATAGTCACTGTAAACAGCAGCCCATTGTACTACAATTATTAAGAGTTAATTATTGGGCACAACAGAATACAGAACAGACTATTGTGTCAGAAAGTGTTCTCTAAGAGTCTATTTTATTTTATTTTATTTTTTAAATTTATTTTTAAATTTCAGTAGAGATGAAGTTTTGTATGTTGCCCAGCCTGGTCTTGAACTCCTGAGCTCAAGCGATCCTCCCACTTCGGTCTCCCAAAGTGCTGAGATTACAGGCATGAGCCACTGCCTGGGATTACAGGCATGGCCCAGCTGAGCTGCTTGTCAAAGCTTCATTTTGTCTCTTCTCTCTCTTTTTTTCCTCCTCTTTGTGATTTCCCATGCAGCATTTGCCTGCCCTTGGATAGAGTATTTGGATGAATTTTGGGATCACCTCAGGTATAGCCTCTGCTCTGCAAGCTAAAGTTCATAAAGTGTGTTTAGCTGTTGGAAAGTCAGAATGGCAGAGGGGAAAGGCACCAAGCTGGAGCACTCGGGGAATGGACAAGAATGGACAGACATGCTTTTCTGAGAGGCAGGAATGACCTAGACATTCAGAAATTGAAAGCCAGATGTTGGAATAAAACTCTAGACTCAATTTGAATCCTAGGAGTGTTGATAAACTTGATGAAATCTCATTACTAAAACTTTCTAGAGTAGAGGGGAATTAATGGGGCCTAAGTAGGGTAACACATCTTGAAAATAACCAGATCCCTCTATTTATATCAGAAACAAATGTTTTGACTCTTTAAGTGCCATGGTCTGAATGTTTGTGTCTCCCCCAAAATTCATATATTGAAACCTTATCCCCAGTGTGGTGGCAAATTGAAGGTAGAGCCTTTAGGTGGTAATTAGGTCATGAGGGCAGAGCCCTCATGGATGGGATTAGTGCCCTTATAAAAGAAGCCAGAGGGAGCTTGTTTGGCCCTTCAGCCGTGTGAAGATGCAGCAAGAAAGTGCCATCCATGAAGCAGATAGTGAGACCCCATCACACACTGAATCTGCTGATGCCTTGATCTGGGACTTCCCAGCCTTCAGAACTGTAAGCAATGATGTTCTATTGTTTATAAACTACCCAGGGTAATGTATTTTGTTATAGCCGTCTATTAAACATGAAGAATAAACAATATTTTCTGTGCCTTTTATGATGACTGTCTGTGGCATGTACCATCCCCATGCCTAACTATAAATGAGCACAAAAATATCTATTGTTTTCCATCTCTGCTGATATGTAGATGACTATTGTTTAATTACATTTGCCACTAATAAGGAAGAGGAAAGATCCAATGTCTTCCTGACTGACAGTGCCATGTTGGCCACTGATCTCAACTTGGAGCTGACCTCAACCGGCTCAGATAGGTTTTTCACCTAAATAAATATTGTGGAAGAGAGAAGCCTCCTTCTTCACTGTTAATAGTAAACTGCAAAAGCATGGAGGTAGGGGGAGGGAGACTGCGTCTTGGAAAGAACCTTGAAGTTCCACAATACTATGATCCATTGTCTGGACTCTGGTGGAAAAAGAAAAAAACTGGATTCCCCTCCCATCAGTCTTTGCCAACAGCATTCCTTCTTCAGTTTGTTCTCCCTGACCCCACCCATACTACTACTACTACTACTACTAATAATGTGTGTTTTTATAATCTCTAAAGAAGTTTCTCACACATTTATATTTGATCTATACAACTTTGGGAGGATGAAAAGAAGAGACTTGTCCCTTTTTACAGATGAGAAAACTGAGGTCCAGGGAAATTAATTGATTTGCCCAAAGTCACACAGGAAATTAGTTGTAGAGCCAGATCTATTAGGTCATCAGTTTCCAGGGTTGTTACTTCTTTTACACACCAAACTATGGAGTGCTGGTTCTCAAATAGTCAGTTGCATCATAGTCACCTGGGAAGCACTTCACAAATGCATACTTGTGGACTCTACCGACTCAGAGATACCACGGTCTAGAATACGTATCTGGAGTCTGCATTTTTAACAAGGTTCCCAAATGCTTCTAATAAACGTGGTCTCTGGGCCATACCTCAATTGGAAGCGAATCTATAGCCTTGAACTGTTCAGGAATCTCTTTTAAATCTCTATAGATAATCTGTTTATTTTAAGGTTCACATAGGAATAGAAGAAAAATAACAGGGTTATCTTTAAGAGGACCGTGAGATGAGGGGGTGCAGGAGAGTGGATGTTCTTTGAGAAAGGACACTTGCTACCTCAACTCTGTCTCCATAATCCCTTTTCCACATGAAATTTGATTCAAATGAACATAAAAGGAGACCTTAAAGATAATGATATGGTGAAAACTGGCCCCTAAGACAGCTGGCCAATAGCCAAAGAAAGGGGGTTTGCAAAGATGCCATGGGGGTGGCTCTAGGTCAATAGAATATATATACTTGAACTTCAGGTCTTAAAACACAACTGGTCGGATCTTTTTACTGTGGAGCCCAACTGCCTGGGTTTGAATCCTCTCACTGCCAGTTATTAGCTGTGTAACCTTGGGCAAGTCATTTAACTTTTCCGTGCCTTAGTTTCTTTAACTGTACAATGGGGATAATATTACTATATATTTCATAAGCATGTTGTAAACATTAAATAAAATAATGTATGTACAGCATTACATGTTCTAGGTATAGTACCTAGAACAGTGGCTGGCATCTAGTGAGTAGTATTAGTGTTATTGTTAACTACAATCTTCCTGAATCATTGCTCTGCTGCAATCAATAAAGGATGGCTTGGGCCTAGAATTGGTCATTTCAATAGTTTTCATGTCTGTGCCTCAGTAACCTACGAAACAGGTGCTCTGAGGAACCAGAGATGGCACTATTGTGGCAGTCCACTAAGTCCATTTCTCAGACTAATAGATAAATCCTGATGAGCTATGGGACTTCAAATGTTTTCTGTGGCAACATCACAGCACAGAGACATTTGATCCCCAAAGACAATACTCTTCCTGTCCTCTTAAAAATTATTCAGTAGAATTTACTAAAAATCTGGTCAGTGTTGGTAGAGAGCAAAGTATACATTCAAAACACGGGAGTGTAAAGCTGTTGTTCCTCTTTTAACCTTTCCATCTCAAGACTGTTCCATAAATGACAAAAGATGATGATAACGGGGACACCAAGGCACTGAGGCTCCTCCAAGTGTATTAGAAAGCCCTATAGGGACACAGGCCTCAGTCAACTGCACAGTATGGCATGGTAACTGGGTATAGAAATTATGCCCAGGAATAGTCTTCCTAGAATTTGCTGATAGATAATATTTTGGGATTTTGACAGGGTTTCAAAGTTGATAGATTTAAGGGATTCGGATTAACTGTCTGAAGACCCTAGTGTATACGGGCAGGGAATGTATGAGAAAGAGAGAGGAGGAAGGAGGGAGGGAAGACAGAGTGAGAGAAAGAAAGAGAGACAGTAACAGAGACAGAGGGCCATGATGTAAATGTATATTGGGCAGAAGTGGGGATTGGGGGTGGAAAGCAAGAGAAGAGAAGTTTTGAGAGGTGATAGTGAGAAGCAGGGAGGGGTCCAGACTTGAGTCTAGAATCTCCTTGAAGCTTCTGGAGCACATCAGGTCTCACAAGGAAAGCAGAGTTTCATTCCAGCCTGAGTCAGCCTGCCTATCAGTGGCCTTGCTCCCTGCTGTCTTACTGTCACTCATGCTCACAGGCACATCTGCTTCAGTGCCCCAGGCCAATTCATGGTATATTCATCTGTATATTCGCGGCTCATGTGACTGCCAGCCAGCCAGCAAGGCGTCAGAGCACCAGCAAGTAGCCTAGGTTAAAGCGCAAAGGAAACACTGACAAATAAGTGTCTGGTGCCAATTACAGCCAGTTAGCACTTAAAAAACTCAAGAGGCTGGAAGCAGTGGTATCAATATTGGAGTCCAAAAGCTTGTGTCTTTGATTATGTGCATATGTGCATCTAAAGAACACACTTGCACGTAGAAGTCTTTCAGTAACTGGCAATATTCATGAAAATGATGTAAGAAGGCTAAGTCCATTCCTGGTTTTCTCTTCCAGTAGGTTCGGTTAACATAGTGCAAACTGTTCACAGATCAGACCATTTATCCCCTGACGAGTGTCTGGCCAGGACCCAAGGCCTGCTAGGTTTGAAGGTGATGGCGGCTGCAGAAGCTTTGGCTACTGTGCTTTTTATGCATATGCAGCCCCCACATTTTACCATTGGAATTGGAGAGTCTCTTGCAGAAAACGTTGAACTTGGAGAGATTTTTCCATGTACTTTGCAGCCTCCAAAACATCCAAGGCTTTTCTTATAATCCCAGTTCAGTTGAACTTTGACTAGCTTTTATATAGACATAGTCCAGTTTAATCACTTAAACAGAAGAACATCATGAAACATGTTTTCATTCTGATGAATTTGCACCTAACTAGGAGACAACCACCAAATAAAAAGTCTTTCAGGACTTTTTTTTTTTTTTTTTTAACAAGACTATAAAACTCTTTAATTCTTAAACGAATGTAGAGTTTGAATGAACTAAAGTCAGTGTTTGTAGAAGGTCAGAAGAGAAGGCTAGAATTAGTGAAAATAAATGCTTTTGCCTTTTGGAGACAAACAGAATAGGACAGAACTATTTATCTAGAGCCAGGTCATTCAGAATATCCAAAGAACCAGAGGATAAAGGCATATCCTTTCAGACTTCTTTGTAAGAACAATTGAGGTAACTGACTTTGGTGATATACACCACTGTTAGCAAAATCCTCAGCAAGTTGCATGTACCAGTATGGCTTGAAAAAGTGGATAATCGGGCCGGGCGCGGTGGCTCAAGCCTGTAATCCCAGCACTTTGGGAGGCCGAGGCGGGCGGATCACGAGGTCAGGAGATCGAGACCCTCCTGGCTAACACGGTGAAACCCCGTCTCTACTAAAAATACAAAAAACTAGCCGGGCGAGGTGGCGGGCGCCTGTAGTCCCAGCTACTCGGAGGCTGAGGCGGGAGAATGGCGGGAACCCGGGAGGCGGAGCTTGCAGTGAGCCGAGATCGCGCCACTGCACTCCAGCCTGGGCGACACAGCGAGACTCCGTCTCAAAAAAAAAAAAAAAAGAAAAGAAAAAGTGGATAATCTATGCTTAATGTCCAGGACTTACATTTCAGATATAATGATTGCATACATTCGGCCAGTTATGATTATATGCACCAGCCCTTATCTATAGACCTTTAAAAAGTTGTTGGCTGGATGCGGTGGCTCACACCTCTAATTCCAGCACTTTGGGAGGCCGAGGCGGGCAGATCACCTGAGGTCAGGAGTTCGAGACCAGCCTGGCCAACGTGGTGAAACTCTGTCTCTACTAAAAATATAAAAATTAGCAGGGCGTGGTGACATACACCTGTAGTCCCAGCTACTCAGGAGGGTGAAGCAGGAGAATTGCTTGAACCCCAGAGACAGAGGTTGCCATGAGCCCAGATCATGCCACTGCACTTCAGCCTTGGAGACAGAGTGAGACTCTGTCTCAAAAAAAATTTTTTTTTTTTTTTTTTTTTGTTGTTGTTGTTGAGGTTTGATCTCAGGAAGCCTTCTCTAAGTTCCCCACATTCAGGAAAGAATGTGGGTGAAATGTCCAGTGATATATTTCTAAGTAATTATCTGTTTAGATTTCTGTCCTTCACAATACACTGTAAGGTCTTTGAAGGCAGATATCATACTCTACTTATATTTAAAACACCACTACTAACTTGCTGTATAATATAGATTAGGTGCTAAATAAATATTTGTTTAACTGTTGGTAGAAGACAGGCAGTGGGACAAATGAAAATTGAGCAGGGGTGATCTAAAGTGAACATTCAAAATATGGTCCACTTTTTAGTCTGTTTTCCATGATGTGGATGAAAATCTGCATTCCTGAATCTGAGCCCATCTCTATGACAGGACCAGGATTATATAATATGAGTAAAAAGCCTGTCTTAACTAAATCTCTTTCTCCTGAACTTCGTGACTTTATTCTGTCATTTTGTCTGAAATCTCACAATAATGAGATCCGTTTTGTAAAGTCTGAGAATTCTTGAGGTTCTTTCATGTGATTTGTCTTTCATACCATAGTATGCAATTGTTGGATCAGGTTGTTCTACTCTTAACACCTAGCTGATATTGGCACACATAAAAAAAGAGTTTTGACCAGGCGCAGTGGTTCACACCTGTAATCCAAGCACTTTGGAGATCAAGGCAGATGAATCACCTGAAGTCAGGAGTTCGAGACCAGCCTGATCAACACGGTGAAACCCCATCTCTACTGAAATTACAAAAAGTAGCTGGGTGTGATGGTGGGTGCCTGTAATCCCAGCTACTTGGGAGTCTGAAGCAGGAGAATTGCTTGAACCCAGGACACGGAGGTTGCAGTGAACCAAGACTGCACCATTACACTCCAGCATGGACAACAAGAGTGAAACTCTGTCTCAAAAAAAAAAGAAAAAAGAAAAAAGTTTTGACTAAAGAGGTTGGAGGATGAAAGATGGTGCCAAAGTAAGAGAAGAGGAGTATTTTGGAGCATGGGAAAATACAGGGGAAGTTCAGTTTGGGAAGCTGACTGCAGTTTCAGGTCCTGTGTTGGGTAGTGGGTGGAAGTGAAGCATGGGTACAGAAAAGGATTTGGTGAAGGTCAAAGTCAAATTCAGAGTGATCAAGTCGTGGACTAGGAGAGTTAGAAGGATTATTACAGGTCCTTAATGCCAAGATAATATGAAGATATGGAAAGGTTAAGTGACATTTCCAAGGTCATATGGTATTTCTTTGTAGAGCTAGAAATAAAACCAACAGAACTTTGATCCTTTTACCACACAATTAAATTCAATTTCAGTGCTTGTCAAACAGCTACATGTTCAGCACTCTGCTACATACTACTGGGAGTGAAAGTTCCATTTAGGATATTTTGCCATCATGAAGTCCTCCATTTTCCCTCCTTGTAATAAAGATTTCCTATTGTGAAGGCCAAAATATATGAGCAATATTGCCTAATTTATGCTGGGATATTGGAATTTAAAGATAGCAAGTGAAAGTCTCTGCTTTATAGCAGATTCAAATCAATAGGGGTAGCAAATATAATAAAGTCAATCATAAAGAACTAATTTCTCTCTTTGGAATCAACTTTAACATCCCCTCTCTTGATCCATTTAGGCGTCAAGTCACATGGATTCTAACTTCATAATCTCTTCCTGACCTGCCCCTTTACTCACATCACCTTCATTCTCACCTTAGACTGCATCCTTACCACCTCTCATAGGGATTGTTGCAGCCATCTCTAAAGTGGTATTCCTATATTGATTTTTTATTATCCTTCAGTCAATGCACACCTATGTCAGATTAATATTCCTAAAGCACCACTTTGCATTCCTCCATCACAACTCTGTTCAAAATTATTTAATGTTTATTTAATATTTAATGCATTTAATGTTCCCCATTAACCAAGGATAAAGGCCAAATTCTTATGCTGACTTCACAGTCATCTCCTTTGTCCTCCTTTGCAGTCATCTGTTTATGAACATATCTTATTTCTGACACTAGATTGTAAATTTGTAGGGGCAGGAACTCTAGCTTCTTGTCTTTCAATTTCCATATACTAGCACCAATTAGACACTTGGTAAATGTTTCTTATTGCTTCCTATAATATAATATCAAAATATTTTCATTTAATATTCCATAATCAAATTCACAGACGATATTCCTGTATTTGCTAAAGGCTTGTTATTATTTGATTTAATCTTTGTAACCATTAATCATCAGAAAAAATATTTCATATTATCTATATTTTTACACATATACACACATTCACATAGAGTTAAGTCAAGCTTTGGCAGAGACTGACCTAATTCCTTAATATGTGTCCCAAACACCTACACTGTTATGATTTGACTTGCCTCTAAGTGCTTAAGCTTAAATCTGTCTTATCGCTACTAAATATACAACCCATTCTAGCCAAGTGTACTAATAGAGAAAAAATAACTCTTCCTTCTCTTTGTGCTTTGTGTTTGTTCTTTGTACTGGTTCCCACAATGGGTATATTCCCAATGGGTCCATAGGCAGTCAACAGGAGTTTTAGCTGAAGGCAAATGATGGATTACGCCCGCTAAGAGAAATTCCATACTTATTTTTAATGGGCTGGGAAACAAGATGTTCTGGAAAAATCATTGACTTAACAATCAGAATAATGGGGTTCTAGACTTGGTTTTACCAGGAATTAGCAGTATGATCTTAGAGTCATGTAAATACTTATTGTGAATCTATTTCTACATCTGTTAAACATAGGATAATGGTGGTGCATTTGATTCATTCATTTCACAAATTTTTAGTGGTTGCCGAATACATGATAGGCATGGTGCAGGACACTTTATGTAACAGAAAGGTGACTTGAGTAGAACCCAGACATGAGCTTCTGTCCTTGAGGAGCTTATAAGACTAGAAGGTAGACGATACATACCCAAAGGACTGAAATACAAAGCAGACAGACATGAGAACCATGAAAGAGGCACAGAAAAGTATGTAATGATCTCTCAGATCCCTTCAGCTTAAACATTCTATGGTTTGTCATTAATTTTTTGTGAAAACACTCTTTCCTTCCCAAAATGGAAATGCTGTAATAATTTATTAAAGTGCTTCCTTTACTAGCATCACTTCCCGCATCAATGGGAAAGTTAGGGAGATCAAATTGAATGATTCAGACCATAATCACAAGGAGATGGAAAAAGGGCATTTTGCAGAAAAATGTAATACCCCTTAACAAGTCAGCAAAAGACAACAACAGGAACTTTTAAATTACTTGTTTCTAAAGTACCTGTTTTGTAAAAGAATTTTGAAGACAAAAACCAATCACACATTATTGAGTCTCTGTACTTCTAGCCCTTTTCAAGAGACTGCAGGAGTTGGAAATGAAGCGTAACATACGGTGCCTCTCCTTGTTCTGATTAGCATGTAGGTAGGAAGATCAGACTAAATATAGAGAGGACGATTTTAAAACAGTTTGGTATGAAATTGCGTAGTGCAAATTATGGTATCATAAGAGGTAAGAGAAGAGAAACATTGCAACGGAGGAAAGATGTCTTTAGAATCAGTCAGATCTGGATTTAAAACTTTCTTATGTGACCTTGGGCTTATTGCATAAATTCACTGTAATTCAATTTTCTCAGCTGTAAAATGAGGATAACTGTATAACTTGCTATGCAGGGTTTTTCTGAAGATTAAATGGGCAAGTGCATGTAAAGTGACAAGCATTGCCTGGCCCATAGAGGTGTTTAATGGTCATTTGTTGATTTTGATAATTAGAGTGAGTTGGAATACCTAAGGAAGAAGTGTAAACCCAAGGTGGGCATTTAGAGGTGGCAGAGAGGAGAGATTAGAAAAATATATAAATGAAATCTACTTATAATTTGACCTGTAAGAAAAAAATTAAGAGAGAAACAAGTGTTATCTCATGTACTTCCATTTTGTATCTGGCAATAAACTAATATTAGCAACCACCAGCTAATAGCTAGTGATAATTAACAATCTAGTGTTCGTCTGGTTAGCGTGTCTCTTCTCAACGTAGTCATTAAACTCATTTGTCAGTGAGTCTGTAAATATCATAAGGCTATTAAAATTTGGTCCATGGATCTTAAGAGTGAACACAAGCACAATTTATTATTTGCTAAACTCAAAGAATTTGCTCTTGATCCTCTAGCAGCCTAGAATGAGGAAAGGATTGAGAAATATTTACAAGTAGCATAATACCTCTATCTTACATCAACCTTTCTGAAGTTGTTGAAACTGGATAAAGTATTTAACCAGCCTTGTACCTTTTGCTTTTTACATAGTTATTATTATGATGACTGGCAGACCAAAAATATTTTGGTGCTTTGGGGTGAAACGTACTAGACACAGAAGATACAAATCATCAAAAATAAAACTGGAAAGAAAGAAGCTTATCCACTGAATTCAGTTTTCAAGGAAGAAAACCAAACATCTTATTGAGAATAAGTTGTCTTCTGTGTTGAAATGAGCTATAGGCATGCTATTTTCTCTGAAGCAGGAGTAAACAACAGTCTCATGGTCTTTAACACACTAGAGTTGTTGTAGAAACATCACATCCCACTTTGATTCATGTTCTCTGGGCTAGGAAAATGAATTTGGAAAAAACCAAAGCACTCTCTATTTAACTTTCCAATGAAACTACAATCTGTTTGTGTATCCCCATTACTTGACGTTGAATGGAGGTAGCCATATTCTTTTCCTAGGGCTCCACAGGATTAGAAAAACTCACAGCTTCTAGATTGTCTTAGCTTGACCCAGGCAATCACCCCTGGGATCCCAGTAAGGCATATTTCCAGAGGTTAGAGGAAAGCTTTTCTTTCTTTTTCCTTGATGAATTGACGGCATTTTGTAAATGAGAGGAAAACTCATAAAGCATTTGCAGACTGAACACTTTAGAATTGAGTTCTTCTCAGAGTTCATCCTTCTGTACATAGCCAGTGCTTCTAAGAAGTGAACCTCACCTCACCACCCCTCCAACCCTGAAACTGAAAGACTTCTCTCTATTATTAGTAGGGATTAGCCCCAGAGGGGTGCATTTGTTATTAGAAGATGAAGTATAAGTATAGTTATTTAAATCAATTATTTAAAACCTACACAGTTGATCAGGAGTCATACAGCAATTTTAGGGTTTAGTAATGCAAGCATCCTTAAATAGACTTGAGGCCTGAGCCATAGCCAAGAGGTCATGATCCTGTGGAAGACAAATCCATTATTTCCTCCAAAAGACTTTTAAGGAAGCTAAAAATAGTCAAATACATCTTACGATAAAAATAATAAGACACATTTTGAATCAACAGGTAATAAGATACAGGCACACAAAAGATATAATAAAATTGTTATGTCCTCCTGGTTTCTAATGTTAATAGAGGTTTTTCACAATTAAAGATAGTAAGATTTGGTCTTTCTATCTGGAGATGGTTTTAACATGAAAATACGGTATATGAAATGGATAATTCAGGTTGCAAGCCTATGAATTTTATATTCCTTTCCAACTGCATGCTGTTTCTCTCCCAAGATACTGTCTCAGAGGTTTGCCAATTACAACAGTGACTCTTTTGAAAGAATGTTCATTTGAGTTCCCAGCAAAAATAATTTCAAGGAGACGTTGCCACTCAAAACATTCACAAATGAACTCCATCCTTCACTACCTCAATTGCAGGCAAAAATATAAAAACAATCTGACCTTTTCATTCAAAATATGTTTTTGACTGAAATAAACAAAAAGTCATATTCTTCCTTAGAAAAAAGTGTCCAAGGAGGGGTAAAGGTAGACTACCTCGACTGCTAATGTGAACTTGATAGTCCTGTTTGGTTACTGACAATGACATAATACGTTTTGTTCTCCATGGAACCCATTTTACTACCTCTGACCATTTGATGGTTGCTTAGGTTTGGAAGCTGTCTAATATCTGTGCCCAGGGCAAACCACTGGAGTTAAAATGTACAGAGGAAAGAGAATGTGGTTTATTGAATGCTAAACTAAAGTGAAAGTCATCAGACCTCAGTTCTATTTCTGGCTTCTCTTTGGACAAATCATACCCTCCTTGACCTTGAGCAAGTCATTTACTATCACTCTATCCCAGATGGTACAATTAGGCCTCATCATAAGAAAATGACAATACCACATTTTTCCATAGCATAATTTATAAAGTAAGGAATACATGTAAAATGGATTAATTGAAGAATTGCTTATTGGAAATGTCTCAAGCCCCACTGTCTAATGGTACTATCAAAAGTACAGCTAAAAAC
The DNA here is from genome assembly GCF_009764315.1 of Trachypithecus francoisi. Lineage (NCBI taxonomy): Eukaryota > Metazoa > Chordata > Mammalia > Primates > Cercopithecidae > Trachypithecus > Trachypithecus francoisi. Next base: position 37,003,013 of record NW_022681471.1, on the reverse strand, counting down.
AAACTTCAGATTAGCAGTGGGAATACATGGCTCTTTATGTCCTCAGGTGAGGTCTGAGGTACAGTTATGGGGAGAAAAGAAAAGAAAGACTCAGGATGAAGATTTAGTTACTTTCCCCACTTCCCTTCCTTTTTCCTATTTCTTCCTTTCCTGATTTTATGAGAATTGCTGAATGTCTTTTGCACTGCAGACACTTATGGTAATAACACCATTGACCAGAGGAAAGTCCTATCTCAACAAAGCAAGAGAACAATACTTGAGGGTTTTTTAGGTAAGATGAAAGAAAATGTTTCATCATGTGTACCCTTGAGTGTTATCAAAGCTTCAGAAATGGAAAACGGTATGATCTCCAGAATGTCTGTGATTTCCAAGTCTGGAATGTAACTCTTAAAAAACGTCATGTCTCAGGAATACCTCTTTAGTTATAGGATGTAAGGGAGTGGTAACGCAGAATTCCTTTTATTCAAGGATGCTCTAATAAACAAACAAACAAAAAATCTAGGGATGCAGTTATTTTATATATTGAAGGATAGTTAGGCCAGGTGATTATTATTTCTATTCCATTTTATGGTCTTGAGTGAATTTAGTATAATAATAAAATAGAATCAGAGAATTACAGAGCTGGAAGGAGCATTAGAAATAACAGAGTCATTCTGCAGGCAAATCAGCTAAGGCACAGATATGAGTTGCCTAAGATCAACACTAGTAAATAGGAAGGTTAGAAATTGAATCTTCTGAATCTTACTATAATAATAAATATTCCATTACTTAGATTTGACATCGTATGACCTGACAAGTTCCTGTAAGTAGTAACACTTGAATTTTCCTTCTTTCTATAAGATGTCCAACTATTAAATATGAAACCAGTTACTGAGACCATAATTGACTTTAGTTGCATATTTTTTAGTTTTTATTTTGGCTTTCATTTCTCCACCAGTTATATGGTTTGGCTGTGTCCCAACCCAAATCTCATCTTCAATTGTAGTTCCTATAATCTCCACATGTCATGGGAGGGACCTGGTGGGAGGTAATTGAATCATGGGGGTGGTTACCTCCATGTTGCTATTCTTGTGATAGGGACTGAGTTCTCACGAGATCTCATGGTTTTATAAGGGGTGTTTTCCCCTTTTGCTCAGCACTTCTCGCTGCCGCTATGTAAGAAGGATGTGTTTGCTTCTCCTTCCACCATAATTGTAAGTTTCTCGAGGCCTCCCCAGCCATGCTGAACTGTGAGTCAATTAAACTTCTTTCCTTTATAAATTACCCAGTCTTGGATATGTCTTTATTAACAGCAAGAGAATTGACTAATACAACCAGTAAGACATAAGTTTAGTTATTATTGTTTTCATTATTATCCCCAACAGGATGAAAAGAGGATAAAAATAAGAGGCTAAATGTATTGTCCAACAAAGCCACATGATCTTCTACAAAAAAGTTTTAATAGGGAAGAAAATTGCTGATGATTTTTCCTGCCTAAAGATAGCAGGCAAGATGAATCTCTTCCAAAGCCATACTCTACAAGTATATATCAGTGCCAGGGCCACTACTGGCACATACAGTGCCTTCTGGCAAATTATAAAATGGCATTTCCTGTAGGCAGATGAATTGGGGAAAAAAATGGTCCCCTCTAATCGGATCAACGACAGAGAGACACAGCTTCTGGAAATGCCTGTGCCAGTAGTACTTCCCCACTCCCACCCATGCACTCAGAGCCTCTGTGCAGGACGCAGCCTGCAAAACCTTAAGCCGAGACCCTTAGCATTATTCTCTTTATCACAAATGCTGCCACTTCTGTCTGCATAGACTTCATTAGTAATAAGTTAAAATTCAGCTGTGGAAAATACATGTCTTCAGTTTCCTTGGCTTGCCTTCAATACCAACAAAGATAGGAGTCCCAAGTCTCTAGTATCCTAGCAATAAGTATGGATTTTGACATTACCAAACACATTGACCCATTCCTGTAGATTTGCAGACTGCTCTGCCCACCTCTTCTGTCCAGCCAAATCCTATTGACGCTTTAAAGCCTCATCTTCTCTTCCAAGCAGGCTTTGCTGACTCATTCCAATCCTCACTGATATTTCTTCCCTACATCCCTTAAGATTCATTGTCTGTTGAGGATTTGGCTTTTATTAATATGGCATTGAATGGTATTTCGCCAGAGGACCCAGTAATACTTAAATCACCAGTCTGCCCTGGAGATGACATGGCATTCCTGCCAGAGTGGTCTCAGGGCAAGGGAGAAGACAACCCGAAGACTCTAGCAGCTCTACATCGTGAAGTAAGATAGACCAACAAGTAGTAAAACAAGTGCTTGGCTGCCCAATGCACCTAGTACCAGTATGTGCTGCACAGACTTCCCACTTTCTTGGCCTATAGTACAGATAGCCACCGAGCCAGTGTTTCCAAAAACAATGGATCGATCCTTCCAACTGGTTATTGTGAATGGTGATTGAAAGTATCTGCCTCCTAAGTAATGGAGGTAGCGCTTTTTTTTTTTTTTTAACATATACCAACTACATTACTTTCAACATGAGAAACTTCTGCAGCCTGTTTAAAAACGTGAGAAAACGCTGGGTGTGGTGGCTTACACCTGTAATCCCAGGACTTTGGGAGGTTGAGGCAGGTGGATCATAAGATCAGGAATTCAAGACCAGCCTGGCCAACATGGTGAAGCCCCATCTCTACTAAAAATGCAAAAGATTAGCTGGGCATGGTGGCGGGCACGTGTAGTCCCAGCTACTCAGGAGGCTGAGGCAGGAGAATCAGTTGAACCTTGGAGGCGGAGGTTGCAGTGAGTGGAGACCATGCCACTTCACTCCAGCCTGGGCAACAGAGTGAGACCGTCTCTCAAAAAACAAAAAAATAAAAAATAAAAATAAATGTGAGAAAAAAATCAAGAAAGCTACTAAATTAACTGTCATACTAATGAAGACATTTACTAATTTAGCTGATCCCCTAAAATAGTTGCCACCAGATGCCCCCTTTCCTGAAATTGGTGCATGTTTGAGTAAAAAGCATAAGCAACTTCAAGTCTATCTTTTCAGCTTCAAACAGGAAAGGATGTTGAGCAAGGAGTGGCAGGAATAACAGGAATTGATGTGACTTCTGCTGATATATTATCAAATGTGTATGTAGAGGTGTTTATTATTTTTTACCAGTTTGTAGATATGGTGCTAATGACTGCTCCCTTCTGAGATTGCTGTGACATAAAGCTTACCTTTTCCTGAAAAGAAAAAAAAAAAATACAATACAAAGGATGGCAAAAGGCCATCTTACTTCTCTTTCTATCCCAAAACCCAATCCCAAATCTTAACACTCCAACTGAAAATTGGCCAAACAAGTCAAGAAATAATAGAAGAAAAATAATGCACACTCATAAGCCCCAATGCCTATATAGGTGTGCATATATGTGTGTTTGTATGTGGGGTTGAGAGGTGAGCCAGCTGGACTTCCTGGGTCAGGTGAGGACTTGGAGAACTTTTCTGTCTAGCTAAAGGATTGTAAACACACCAATCAGCGCTTTGTGTCTAGCTAAAGGTTTGTAAATGCACCAATCAGCACTCTGTAAAAACGCACCAATCAGCACTCTGTAAAATGGACCAATCAGCACTCTGGAAAATGGACCAATCAGCAGGATGTGGCCAAATAAGGGACTAAAAGCTGGACACCTGAGCCAGCAGTGGCAACCCTCTAGGGTCCCCTTCCATGCTGTGTAAGTTTTGTTCTTTCGCTCTCCACAATAAATGTTGCTGCTGCTCACTCTTTGGGTCTGCACTACCTTTATGGGATGTAACATTCACTGCGAAGGTCTGTGACTTCACTCCTGAAGTCAGCGAGACCACGAACCCACCAGGAGGAACAGACAACTCTGGACGTGCCACCTTCAAGAGCTGTAATACTGCGAAGGTCTGGGGCTTCACTCCTGAAGTCAAGCAAGACCACGAACCCACTGGAAGGAAGAAACTCCGGACACATCTGAACATCTGAAGGAACAACTCAGGACACACCATCTTTAAGAACTGTAACACTCACTGCAAGGGTCCGGAGCTTCATTCTTGAAGTCAGCAAGAGCAAGAACCCACCGGAAGGAACTAATTCTGGACACAGGGTGGAGGAAGGGTCAAAGGTTAATGTGCAGTTTCTAGATGAGAATGTCTGTGACTTCTCTTAGCCACATGCAAGTGAACAAGCACTGGGAGAGAGACAGATGGCTTAGCTTGCCCAGAGCAGTTCCAGTGCTCTTAGGGAAGGAAAAGAGCTCACTTCACTTCAGTTACTCCATTCACCAGCAGAGTGAGCAACCCTTAAAGGCCATCATTATTTTGGAGGCTTTTGATTAAGTATAGTACATATATTAGAATGTACTATGGTGGTGGCCTATGGCGCTCTTGGATTGTTTCATAAATATTTGTCCTGAATCCCCAGAAAGATTAGAAACTCATTGAGAGCCAGATCCAATATCCATGCTGCTTCTATGTCTCAAAAGGCTTAACTGAGGCACAGAATAAATGCTCAGTCAATATGTGTATGATTGAATGAAAAAATAAATTCCTAATTTTGAAAGTCAATACAACCTGATTTTACAGATGTGAGGATAATGATATGGCATATTATATTCAAAGGATGTAGAAAGGAGTTAGGAACTGGCAAAAGAGTTTAAACCATCAAGAGTAACTCCATTGTATGAAAAAAGCATACCCCCCCTCAAACCTTCTAATCATAGACTAGGCTCTGTGAGTTAATGACATTTCTTTATAAGACATGCAATGTTTTTTTTTTTTCTGTCTGGAAGCAATACACATTCAGAAATTGAAGCAAACATCAATAGAACAAAAGCTGCTGTAGCTCAGCTGTTTGGAGAAAATCAATTCAAACAACTCATAATTTGCTGGGTGACACATCATGAAACATTAAGCTAAGTGGCGGCACCTGGCTTCGGAAGCATAATCTCTAGGACAGCTACTAATTTATTCGTGCTGAAAAGGAAAGTCTCCCCTCCCCACTCCTTTCATGTAAAGCTTATAAACCAAATGAGGATGATATCAAAGGGCTCTAAGAAAAGAGCTTCCCAATAGACAGTTATCTCTTTGTTAGGTTATTTCATGCAACTTCCTCAAACAAAGCAAACGATGAGCTATACTAAGGAAACGTTTTGAGATCTATAAGCTGTGAACAGAACTTATGAGGTTCAATATGAAAGGAAGGTATGCAGTATGGCAGGATATTAGTATAATTGAAGTCTGGTTCACAGTTTGGGAAGGTCGTTGGCAAAGGTATTTTCATTTATTTAGTAACTGGGGTTAGTGATTAGGAAGTACATGGACTCTGAACCTTAAAAATCATCATGATCGGCTACTTACTGATGAAATGTTAAGTGGAGTTCACACACACCCACAAAGCAGTCAGGGAATGCCTGACCTTGGGTTGACTGAGAAAGATGGTCAATAGGAATACATCATAGGTGGTGAAACAAGGCATTAAATCTCATGGAGCTTTGGGGAATATTCACTACATCATTGACCATAAGTACATATTGAAGGAAGATTTACTGCATGGCCAGTTTGAGCTAGCTGAGATGAGGAAAATAGAAGAAATGGGGCCACTTCTCCCAAGTAACATATAATCCAATGAAAACAAGACTAATAGTGATCATTGAATATTTACTGTGAGCCAAGTATTGCTTTACGTAGGTTATCTTACAACATAATCCTCACAACATCCCAGTGAAGCAAGTACTATTATTCCCTCTATTGTAAATATCAGGAGACTAAGGTCAAAATAGGTTATGAATCTTGTTTAAAATCATTCATCCAGTAAGTGGCAGAGCTAACTTGAACTGTGGTCTTACTCCAGAGTCTATGCACTTAATCACTACAGTAGACCCAACTGTAAAGTGGGGATAAAAATGTTGTCTACTACGGAGTTGATATGAGAATAAATGAGGTAACACTAAAAACAGCAAGGAGAGTGCCTGGCATGGAGCCAATGTTCAAAAATGGTTGGCTATCATCACCTTTAATGTCATCAGTGTTTTCCTGCCTCCAAAAAATATGAATCCTTTTTACAACAATCTTGACAGGTAGCTCCCAGCTCCTGATAATACATCTCCCCAAGGGCAAGAAGCTCAGTATTTGAGCAGGCTGCTTCCTTGTGCAACAGCTCTTGCTGTCAGAGGAATTTCCTTTGATCAGCTGAAGTAAACTTGAGCTCTCCTGTAACTTTTGCCTATTGGCTTTAGTTCTGCCATTGAGAATAACACAGAATAAGCTGACACCCTCTGCCACTTGACTTGACAGATTAAATATGGCAAGAAATAGAGAATCATTTACATTTTTTTAGCTGGAGAACAACAACAAAGAAAAGGGAGTCTATTGAATCTGCGTCTGATGAGAATAAGCAGAGCTGGATTTGAGAACAGTGAGAATAGAGACAGGGAAGCCAGTGAGAAGGATGTGGCAGTAATCCAGGTCATATGGACCAGGATGAGAGCAATGGCAATGAGGATGAAGAAGAAGTGCAGATAACAAACTTTTCTTGTGGGAAGATGGACAGAACTTGGGGTCTGGCCAGATATCAGGGCGGGGCGGAGGTAAATTTTAAAAATCTCATTTAGGGCCAGAGTTTTCAAACATAGCTATTAAGAGAAGTCTTTTTTTTTTTTTTTTTTTTTTTTTTGCGGTTGGGGGTGCATTTGGAGGATGGTAAGATGATGATTTTGGATTTGAGTTGACAACCAAAACAAAAAATCTGGTAACTAGAGACAGGTGACTGGCAAGAGTTATCTGGGATAAGAGATACACATTTTAAAGTCATCAGCCAGAAGGGTTGAATAAGTTAGACAAACTGTTGATGCAGGGCTTCAGATGTTAAGGTGAGAATTTGAATGTGGTTGAATGTGGTCCAGAGGGTAAGGCTGACCCCATGTGGAACTCTGAAGGAGCTGGTATTAGGAGCCTCTGGCTGCCCTCCCACTCTTTCTTTCTTTTTTTTTTTTTCCCCCTTTGGTGGTGTCTTTCCCTTCCACTTAGGTCTTAAATACCCTTATCTCCCTCTACTTGCCCTCTGTCTTAGTCTGTTTACACTGCGAAAATAAAATACCACAGACTGGATAATTCATAAAGAACAGAAATTTACTTCTCACAGTACTGGACGCTGGGAACCTAAGATCAAGGCACTGACAGGTTCCATGTCTGGTGAGGGCCTTATCTTCACTTCCAAGAGGGTGGCTTGTTGCTGCATCCTCCAGCGGGGAGGAACGCTGTGTCTTCACATGGCGGAAAAAACAGACGAGCCAAAAAAGGGAAAAAACAGACAAGCCAAAAAGGGGACCAAACTCCCTCTGCCGTGTCCTTTTCTAATGACATTGATCCATTCATGAGGGCAGAACCCTCAAGACATAAACACCTCCCAAAAGGCCCCACCCAATTAGCAATACTGTTGCATTGAGGGTGAAGTCTTGAACACATGAATTTTCAGGGACACATTCAGATTATAGAAAACTCCTCTAAATATTGTGATGAAGACAAAACTACTTTGAGTGGGTCAAGTTGGTTACATGGCAAGAACATAAACTGGGATTCAAGAAACCTGGATTCTAAGCTGGGCATGGTGGCTCACGCTTGTAATCTGAGCACTTTGGAGGCTGAGGCGGGAGGATTCCTTGAGGCCAGGAGTTTGAGACCAACCTGGGCAACGTGGTGAGGCCCGGTCTCTAGAAAAAATACAAATATTAGCCGGCCATGCTGGTGCACACCTGTAGTCCCAGCTACTTGGCAGGCTGAGATGGGAGGATCACTTAAGCCCAGGAGGTCAAGGCTTCAGTGAGCCATGATTACACCACTGCACTCCAGCCTGGGAAACACAGCAAACCTCTGTCTCAAAAAAAGAAACCTGGATTCTAGACTCAACTCTACCACTCCTCTTTTTGAATCTCAGAAGGGCCCAAATGGCCCTTACAACTAAAAATAAATCAATGTGTGTCCAACTGGCCTGTACTGAACACTGCCCCAGTTAATTGGCTCAGTGCTGCAAACCTATTTCCAGATTCTCCATTCACTCTTAAGTGCAAAAGACACAGAAGAGCTTAGCATATACTGTTGGAAAGAAAGAAGCAGATAATGTGTTTAATGGATAATCCAGAAACAATAGTCTTTAGTCTTGGACTGTAGCCTGACATAGATATCCAAATCCAAACACATGCCTACTAGTACAACCACTCATTCACCTTCTCCTGAACTCAGCTGGATAGTTTACTGCTGGAGCTGGGGAAGATAAAGTGGGAGAGGAAAGCAGTTACATCAAGTAGACGTCTAATGAGGATTCCAAGAGTTATCTATTTGTTGCATACAGTTTATATGCAAATATGTATATAACTAAGTATAAAAAGATCTGAAAGGTTATATATGGAACAGTTGACAGTAGTTCTTTCTGGGGAAGAGACTTAGATTGGGATGCAGGGGTGAGAATGAAAGGAGACTCCCATTATACTCTAGACAGTTCGGCATGTGAATTTTCACAATGAGAATGTATTCCTGGTATACATGTAATATGTGAAACAAAATGCTTTTCGTTTTTGAAAAGAGACAACTGTTTATTAAGTCTGAGAAGCTGTAAAGTTTAGGTAGCATTTCTGGTATCACAATGATAATGACTTCATGTCTTAGGGTGCTTGGTGGACGGCACCATTCTCTCCCTTCCATCAATCACCAGCCTTTCTAGCCTCATAGCCACCTGAGAAACAGAATCAAGGAAAGGGGTGTTTGAAAAGAATGCAGAGAAGAAATGGAGTGTATCAAATGACATCAGGAAGGCTGGCTGGTGGACTATAGGCCCTAAAGGTTAGCCAAGCAGTGTGTCAGGCAGTAAACCAGAGGGCCCTCTTTGACCTCCTACCACCATTTGATGAGCAGACAAGAGAAAATGTGGCTGGTGTGAGTCCACTGCAGAGGTGGGGAGTTCTTTCGTGCAGTAGTGACAATGCCCTGCTTCCCCAGATCTGGCACATTTCAGAAGCTGCTGACGTGTTGATGCCTGCTAAAACACGACGTGGGAAGAAGAATGAATGTGGGCAAGCTCAGCTAGCCACTCAGAGGGAAATGATCTCATTTCTCCTGCTGGGCAACCCCCAGTTGCTGGTAAATGGAAAAAGACAGGGTAGAATTTAAATTCCACCATTATGTTTTTTTCTCAAAAGCCACAAGTTTACAGATGATGGCTTCTATTGTCTCATGAGCTGTTTATCATAGCTATTGCCAGAAAAGGAGAAGGATTCAGAAATACTGTCTTGGCCAGAATTTCATTCCCTTGCTTCTCTTTGGGGATATTTCCATTATTTTTTTTAATATACAGGAGTGGCCTTTGGCACTTGTTATGGTCTTACATGCTGACTGGTTAGAAGTCATGAATATTGGAGCCTTTAATCCATAATCTGTCTCCCAGTGCAATTTGTCTATGAGATTCCTTTCCTGTCCTGCCAGAGGGTAGTAGAGTTATAATTCATTATCCTGTGATCTTCAACATGGCTTCTGGCACAGTGAGTAAGCTCTTTGTTCTTTTAGGACAGAACTGTCACTCATCACTAAACAGCCCTTCATTTTTTTCCCCAAACACTGACTCATAGAATCATAGATTCTCAGGGATGGAAGGAAGCCGAGAGGTCGTCTAATCCAACCCTTTACTAGTTGACTCCAGGCAGTGCCTAGACATGGTAAATTACTTCATGCCCCAAATAAGTAAAATTTAGTGAAATAAGAAGGGTGATTTGTGAGAGTCAGAGATGGAACACCTCCAAAAGGACTCTAAAGAGATGTGTGTGCTCAAAGGTGTGATGAAGGAAAAGGCATACTTAATAACATCTTTGTTTCTGTGAGAATGAGTTGGGTGCAAATCCAAATTTGAAGCTGAGATCCTCCTAATTCTGTAATAATAGTGATAATAATGATGGTAATAATAAGTCAGAACAGTTAAAATGAGTTAAGATTTTCTGAACCCTCGCTATGTATCTGACATAAATCTAATTATTCATGGGAATTATATAATCATCAAGTCACCACTTTGGGGCTGGTATCTTCCATATTACAGATGAGGAAACTGGGGAGTTTGGGAGTGTTTTGCCCAAGGTCATATACCTAGTAAGTGTCAGAACTAATACTGGAATCCAGAAATGTCTAAGTCTTTACTACCAGACTATACTACCCTATTATCCTCAAATAAAGACAGTTACTATAGAAAATAGTTGCCTCCTGGATTTATCACCAGCTGCCAGTCTAGTGAGGAGGATATGTTTTATAAACTTTTCCTAGACCCCTTGAGATCTTCTCAATATAAGTCCTCATTTAAGCTGAAGCAGAAACATTTCTTGCTTCTATCCCTTAACACAAAGGATGTTTTGGTTTCATAAAACAGCAAGAGAAATAGTTCCCCAGCTTTGAAATGTTTTAGTCATCCTGCTGGTGCATTGGAGCAGGTGATACGTTTAAAGTGAAAATAATAGCCTATGGTCCTGGACAGCTGGTTTGAGAGAAATTAAAACCCTACTCTGATCCAAAGAATAAGGACCTTTCATACAAGCTCTCTACCCAGCTAGTCAAAATCCATAAATCTATCAAACAGAGTGAAATTTTTTTTGTCTTAAAATGTATCAAAGATAAGCTTTCCTATTAAGTGTGTCTTTCTTTGAATACTGCATTTTAAAAAACTGGGTTGCTATGCTGTGGTTAAATATTTTAAAAGTGTAAGAATATCACAGAGTGAAGTTTTTTTTGTCTTAAAATGTATCAAAGATAAGCTTTCCTATTAAGTGTATCTTTGTTTGAATACTGCATTTTAAAAACTGGATTGCTATGCTGTGGTTAAATATTTTAAAAGTGTAAGAATATCACAAAAATAAATAATTAGAATCGCTTGTAAGCACTTGTAAGTTAACAAAGGAGCCATGCTTTTTATTCATATTCATACTTTACCAAATGCCTCCCCATACTTTACTTGATTTGATCGTCACAACAACCCTGTGAGATAGGCAAAACATGTTTTATTTTCCCAATTCAGTGAGAAAGAAACTGAGACGCAGAGTTTAAAAGAATCACTCAAAGTTTTGTGCGGAAATGATGAAAAAGGCAAGACTAGGATTTACGAATCTTTTTATCTTGCTCTATCTACATTGGATAGTTCTAGACTGACAGATGGCATGTTTACCATTTTTAAACATTACCAAATATCTCTAACGATTTTATCATCCTTCTTTGGTCTTTAATGTCTTAGTGTTAGCAATGTACTTGTTCTTTGATCTTCATGGGAAATTAATAGTATATGTCAGAGCATTAGTAGATTAAGTCTTTGCTGGAATTTCCTGAATATAATTTTTGAAAATGCAATATATGGCCATTGCCTTCACTAAATGATAACACAGCAATAATATTAATGAACTTGGAAATGTGATTGGTTGTACGTTTAGAAAGGTGAAAATATCACACTAAATAGCCACTACATGCTGGATACTTTATGTGTGTTATTTCATTTAACGTTCTTCAATATCAAAAAAGGAAGATATCACTATAGTATAGTGGCACTATAAATGACTGGTATTGGGGCTTTTATTTTTATTTTATTTATTTATTTATTATTTATTTATTTATTTATTTTTGAGACAGAGTCTCTCTCTGTCACCCAGGCTGGAGTGCAGGGGCGCAATCTCAGCTCACTGCAACCTCTGCCTCCTGGGTTCATGCCATTCTCCTGCCTCAGCCTCCCGAGTAGGTGGGATTACAGGCACCCACCACCACATCCAGCTAATTTTTTGTATTTTTAGTAGAGACAGGATTTTGCCACGTTGGCCTGACTGGTCTCAAACTCCTGACCTCAGGTGATCTGCCCGCCTTGGCCTCCCAAAGTGCTGGAATTACAGTCGTGAGCCACTGCACCTGGCCCAGGACTTTTAAATGGACTCTTAGAGATGTTGTTAAACGTCTCTAAAATTGACTCTTAGAGAATTAAAAATTGACTCTTTAGAGATGTTAAAAACTGACTATTAGAGATATTAAACAATATGACCGAGGTCTCACAGATATTAGGTGGTAAAGCTAGAACTCAAACTAGTGTAGTCTGACTCTGAAGTCCAGGTTTTAAACAAACGTGCACACTGCTTTCTAGTAGCTGAAGCTAAATAAATATGAATAGTAGCTCACCTTGGGTGTTTATTATCTACCAACCATTGTGCTTATTACTTTGCCTCCTTCATCCCATTATTGTCAAAACATACCAAGTAAATGCTAATATTATTTCCATTTTGTAGGTGAGGAAACCGAGACTGATAATGGTAAGTAATTTAAGCCACACGGCTGAAAAAGAAAGGAACCAGAATAATTACTATGCGTCTCTGTATTCTGTGTGCCATTCAGGCAGTACAGCCTATGAGTATAAAAAAAAAGGAGTAGAGAATCACTTTGCAGCAATATTTTGAGTTGGCACGCATATGCACATACTCACATATCAAAAACTCAAGGCCCATGAGAAACATTACTCTTTTGCTCTCGAGGTTACAGAATGCTTATGAGGGAATGGGGACATTTTGATAAGCATATAAGAAATATAAGAAACTCTATTGAAGACAGAAGCCATTAAACGAATCAGTGAATCAGTGTAAGGTTAAGAACAAAAGTGTCAATTGGAGCACAGTTTAATTTGCTGCTATGATGACATCGGCCGTTCATGAACATGAACCCTGACAGGTATAATCTTTTACCTTCTATTTCTTTTAGAAATGTTACGGAAGAAAAAAATTAAAATAATGATGTGATGAATTGCTATGTAATGACATATAAGCTATGCTGTCAAAACATTTAAAAGATAAGTATATACATACAGACAGGTATCGGTTTGGATCCCAACTCTGCTGCTTCCCAGCTTTGTGATCCTAGTCAAGATGGTGACCTTTCTGAGACTTATTTACTAGGCATTTTTTTTAAATGGAGTCTTACTCTACCGCCCAGGCTGGAACGCAGTGGCATTATCTTGGCTCATTGCAACCTCTGCCTCCCGGGTTCAAGCAGCCCTCCTGCCTCAGCCTCCCAAGTAGCTGGCCTGGATAATTTTTGTATTTTTAGTAGAGATGAGGTTTTGTCATGTTGGCCAGGCTGGTCTCAAACTCCTGACCCGAAGTGATCTGCCCACCTCACCTCCCAAAGTGCTGGGATTACAGGCACGAACCACCAGTCACCTCACAGGGTTGTACTTACCTCACAGGGTTGTGGTAGGTCTCTAATGAGTTTAAATATGCAAAGCAGCTAGTCATGCACTTAACACACAGCAGTAACTCAATATATATCAGTGCCCTCTACCTTCCCTTAAAAATAATTATTGAAAATTAATCTCCATACAGCAAGGATGTTTTAAGATCTATAACATAAATATTTTATATTTACTAATTGTAACTAATAGTTTCATATTATTTCACCATTTCTACTTTGTTACATAGTTGTGGTTACCCCAGATCTTGTGCTTCTTAATAGTATGTGCAGAAACTCACCCACACAAAATGGATTATTTTGTGACTGATTTAAAAAGATTTGCACAAAATTACTGCTGCATTTTAATTTGCTTATTCCATTTTTCTTTTCATGCTACCTGGCAGAATTGTCTTAATGGCACTTAGAAAAGCAGACTTACATGGGAAAGTAAGTTATCCAAGCAGACACCCAGAATTGCTTGGCATACTTTATATAACAACTGGCAAATTAACCTTCACACACTCTGATAATACTGCAGAATTTAAGGAGCAACTGTATCTGCCTCCATGCAGCTGTCTCATTTGCTAATGCATGTTCCTAAAATAAAATTTTAAAAAACCACTGACACACATATTATCTTTTTCCTTTCAACAATCCAGCTACTCAGTCCTTCTTGAAGTCCATTTTCGTAAACGCTTTGCTGATCAAGAAGTGTCTGAAGATGGGAGGACGGAGAAAGCTTTTATTGTTTACTGAGTATCAGAGGACACTTCCTTCAAGTGACCTAAGGCATGTGTGAGAGCTATCCTAAGGGCCACATTTTAAAGGAGTGAAGTCATCACGAACGCTGCCTTAGAAGACTGAGTTAGTGCCAAAGGCTATCCTCAACAGCATTTCCAGATTCGCTTTTCTAAAAATCCAGAGATTGTTTTAAACATATAAATCAAGAATAAACAAGGCAAATGTTCAGTAATTCACTTCCATGCATTACTCCCCTTCTCCCTGGAACTCAATTTCTTAGCCAGGTTGCTTTTTGGGGCTAAAAGAAAGGAAAACAGAGATGGAGACAGACAGGGCCAAGAAGCCAATAAAGAGATGAGCTGCACAAAGGTATAATAATCAGTAAACCTAAGCAAGAAAAAGCTGAGAGGAAGGAAAGTTACTTAAAATCAGAGAATGTGGGGAGGGAGAAAAATTGCTTAAAATTAGTTTATAGAAAAAGAAAATTAACCTCCATTTTACTGTTGAATGACCTTTAGTCTGGAATTAGAATTCTATGAAGTCTAAACAAAGAGCCACATTTAATTCCCTGGGAAACTCCAATTTTAACTTGGCTTTAATAATAAAAATTTTGTGTGCAAATTCAGAAAGCAGCACACACAAAGAAATTAAAGAATACAAAAACCAGTCCTAGGTAATCATGGAAATTTTACATAAAGAGAAAATGAAAATCTTTTCATGCAATTGCCCTTTACTCGAAAATTCTACTAATCCTGACCTTTCGGGTTTTGTAAAGTACCAAATGCAAATTAAATGAAAATGAAATCACAATACATTGGATTTTAGAGAAAGGAAAGGGCTAATCATGAATGCTTTTTTTTTTTGGTAAGAACTGTTCAGGTGAATATTATGCTTAGTAACTGTTCAGGGAAGAAAGTGGGTAGAAATAAGCTTTCTCTCCTACCATGAGGCTGGATGCATGCTTTGTTCTCTGAGGGAAAGATCTCTACACATTGAATAAAGGTGATGTACTTACACTGGACTTTAGCGAGAGTCTGACCCACATAATTCCTTTCCTTTGTGGGCAGTAGGAGCAATTCTCAGCATGGGAAGTACACACACACACACACACACACACACACACACAGAGTCATCGCACCCACTCTCTTTCCTTGCCTACGCCTTTTGTCTCCAAATCTAAGGGACCACACACCATCTCCATTTTATAGGCCCTGTTTGACACTCTTAAGGCATTTCAAGTTTATCCTGCCTAAGCCTATATTTAACATTATAGATTAAAATCAGAGAATGTTAAAGCTGAAAGTTACCTTATATACACCTACGTCACCCAGTCAGTCAGCTCTTGCAACATTAAGGCCATTTAAATAATTAATTGGCAATTAAATTTCCTTGTGTTTTTCGGGAAAAAATATATTATGTAAAGTTAAGTTAGCCTCTACAAAAGCATTTGTGCTTTAGCTGTAATCTGGCCAACCATTTTAGTGATCATTCATGAAAATATATCATTTATTCTAAGTCCTCTTAGGCATTTAGAGGTGAATTGAAAATACTTATTTCTGAATTTGTTCCTCCTCTATTTCTTAGGATCACCTCTACCTCCCATGCACATTAACCTGGGAAAGAGACAGAAAAAATCAGAAAAGAAAAAGATGTTAGGAGAAGCTGAACAGAGTCTGAAATTCTCCAGAATGAGAGTGAAAGGAGCTGAAATGCCTTTGAAATATTCTTTCTCAGCAAACAAAAATCACAGAATAGATGCTGCAGACTTGAAAATGGATAAACAATGTGCCTACATCTTTATCTCTTTGCAATCACCTCAAGATTGAATTGTACTGTACACTATGGATGTCTAGTTGTGCTTCAGTTATAGTATATTTCCTTTGATGCCAGCCTCCCTAATGTCAGGATTTTTCCCAGATTAAGAGTGAGAACTGGGATTGAGCCAAACAACAACACAGAATCCATAATCTTCAATACAGTTCAAGGTTGTGGGATAAACTTGAAATGCCTAAGAGTGTCAAACAGGGGCCTATAAAATGGAGATGGTGTATGGTCCCTTAGGTTTAATATGTACTTTTAATAAACCTAACTTTAGAACATCAAAATACATGAGGCAAACACTGACAGAACTTCAAGAACTTCAAAGAGAAGTAGATGAATCTACTATTATAGATGGAAACTTTATAACACCTATATATCAGAAATGGACAGATTCCAACAGCAGAAAATCAGTAAGGACATGGCTAAACTTAGCACCATTAATCAACTAGTTATAATTGATATCTATAGACTACCTCATCCAACAACAGCAGATTACACATTATTCTGAAGCTCATGTGGAATATTCACCAAGATTGACATCCCGAATCATAAAACACACCTTAACAAATTGAAAGGAATAGAAATCATATAATGCCTGCTCTCAGACTACAATGGTATTCACCTAGAAATCAGTAACAAAAAGATAGCTGGAAATTTTCCAAATACTTGGAGATTAAATGTTAAACTGCTAAATAACATGTGGGTCAAAAAAAAATCTCAAGAGAAATTGAAAAATATTTTGAACTAAGTGAAAATGAAAATGAAACTTCTTGAAATTTGTGGGATTCAGCAAAAGCAGTAATTAGAGGGAAATTTGTAGCACTGAATCTATATATTAGAGAAAAAAGGTTTAATATCAGTCATCTAAGCTTCTACTTTAGGACACTAGAAAAAAAAAAAAATCAGCCAGGCGCGGTGGCTCACGCCTGTAATCCCAGCACTTTGGGAGGCCAAGGCGGGCGGATCACGAGGTCAGGAGATCGAGACCATCCTGGCTAACACGGTGAAACCCCATCTCTATTAAAAATACAAAAAATTTTAAAAATTAGCTGGGCGTGGTGGTGGGCGCCTGTAGTCCCACCTACTCGGGAGGCTGAGGCAGGAGAATGGCGTGAACCCGGGAGGCAGAGCTTGCAGTGAGCCGAGATCCTGCCACTGCACTCCAACCTGTGGGACAGAGCAAGACTCATCATTTACATTAGGTATATCTCCTAATGCTATCCCTCCCCCCATCCCCCACCCCACGACAGGCCCCAGTGTGTCATGTTCCCCTTCCTGTCTCTAAGTGTTCTCATTGTTCAATTCCCACCTATGAATGAGAACATGCGGTGTTTGGTTTTCTGTGCTTGTGATAGTTTGCTGAGAATGATGGTTTCCAGCTTCATCCATGTCCCTACAAAGAACATGAACTCATCCTTTTTTATGGAAAGCCAATGATACATAAAAATAATTATGTCACTACTGTACCAGGTATGCAAGGCTGGTTCAACATTTGAAAATCAATTAATTCCCATTTTATTGTTTATCAGTTAAAAAGAAGAAAGAAAATCAATTAATGCAATCCATCACATCAACATGCTAAAGGAGAAAAACCACATGATCATATCAATAGGTGCAGAAAAAGCATCTGACAAAATCCAACACCCGTTCGTGACAAAAACTCTCAATAAATTAGTAATAGAGAAGAAATTCTTCAACTTGATAGAGAATACCTACAAAAATCTGTAGCTAATATAATACTGTTAATAAATAATGAGAAACTTGACGCTGTGAGCACCCTAGACAAGCAAGGTGTCAGTTCTACATTTCTGTCTGCCTTCAGGCTATGGGTAATGAGGGGCCCTCTCTGCTTCCATCTGGCTTTGGGAAAAAGCTTGTCACCTTTGATCAGATTAAGATTTCATCCAGTGCCTCAGTATTTGTGGGATATGCTTTGAGTTATCCTTTTGGCCTCTGATTTGGGAGATATTGGAATCTAACTCAAGCCTATAGATAGTAAAGAAAGCACAAGCAGATACCACTGGGAAAAAAAAGAGTAAAACACTGGAAGAGGGAAATTAGTATAGATTCAGAGAAAATTGTAAATTTTTCTCTTACTTTGGAATTGAAAAAATTAAAAATAAAACTCCTCTAATAAATTCAGTCTCTCCCTTTGTCTCCTCTACACCACCACCCTTCCTGTCCCTACCCAATACATTCATATACACACATACACACATACACTCACATGTGCACGAATGAAGACAGAACTAAGCCCATTGAGAGTAAGGAGAAGGAAGAATTCAGAACTAGAAGTTTGTTGAAGACCCTTTGAGGGACCCTCCAACAAGCCTTAAAAGCAGTCCAATAGGCAATGGAACCCAAACCAGTCCCTCTTCCGGGAAAATTGACTAGATGTCCACAGGGTTTGCGTTTTAAGGTCAAAGCCTGTGCGTGGCTATAACCCTGCTGACTTCAATGTGGCCATTTGCTCAAACCTATAGATCCCTCATTTCCCTAAGAAATGCCATCAGTTAAAAAGCCAAATACTTGGCCCTTATTAGATCCAGACCTTCATCTATATTTTTGAGAACCTGTGTGTGTCTTCTTGGGTTCAGTTTTCTAAGACCTGCTTTGACCTAAAATAGGAATAAAAATGATATAAATATGGGAAACAGTTCATCTACATATTCTGCCTCTATTTATAGGGTGGATGGAGATAACTATACAGCACAATTTTTTAAAGCTATTAATTCTCTAACACAAGTGATTCAGAATTACAATTCCCTTTCTTGTCTCAAAATTTATACTGCAAGACAATTCAACAACTGTTTATCAGGTGCCTAGCACAGTGTTCTTAGTGTTTATCATGGTGTCTCAAAAGTAGTTGCTCAATTATCATTTGAATCAAACTGCTATTAGTTAATTTTGCCAGTTCAAAAGACAGATTATTAGAAAATGTCTTCATTTTTCTGGCCGGCATCTGAGGGGTTTGGAAAGAATCTGGATTCATTCCCAGAAATGAATATTTCTGCTAATCAGGGTTCTGGAGTGAAAAAAAAAATGTTGAAGCTTAGGTCAGATTAAGAAATCGGTGGTTTGTTTTACTTCCTATGACTATCTAGTGTTATTCTAATGCTGCCCCCTACTTAAATGCATAAGGAACAACATTAAAGTACTCCACTCTGTGCTTTG
Organism: Trachypithecus francoisi; assembly: GCF_009764315.1. Taxonomy (NCBI): domain Eukaryota; kingdom Metazoa; phylum Chordata; class Mammalia; order Primates; family Cercopithecidae; genus Trachypithecus; species Trachypithecus francoisi. The sequence goes on along the minus strand of NW_022681471.1, from coordinate 36,984,054 downwards.
GTTGGATGGATGGGCCAATAGAAAAAAAGGTAAGCCGACCGGGCGCTGTGGCTCACGCCTGTAATCCCAGCACTTTAGGAGGCCGAGGCGGGCGGATCACGAGGTCAGGAGATCGAGACCATCCTGGCGAACACGGTGAAATCCCGTCTCTACTAAACATACAAAAAAATCAGCCGGGCGTGGTGGCCGGCGCCTGTAGTCCCAGCTGCTCAGGAGGCTGAGGCAGGAGAATGGCGTGAACCCGAGAGGCGGAGCTTGCAGTGAGCCGAGATCGCGCCACTGCACTCCAGCCTGGGTGACAGAGCGAGACTCCGTGTCAAAAAACAAAAAAAGAAAAAAAGGTAAGCCATAAAAATGCAAAGTCTGTAGAACTGATTGATTGTAAGGGCCTTTCTTTGGAGAAGGTTTGTAAATGTGTTATAGAAAGAAAAGGTGTGCCTGGAATCTTGTCAAAAAGACTCATCTTCCTCAAGGTCAATCAAGAAACCGAACTGACTGGCATATGATGACAGTGGAAAATCATAATCTACTCAACTCCATTGGAACTTCTCTGGCATGACATAATCATGATGAAAAATATAAAAGGAGAAAGGAAATTTTAAAACTGGGAGAAAATGGGATTTTAAAAACGGGAATAATTTATCAGTTTTCGGAGAAGAGTAAACTCTCGCCCTTTCTATGGGTTATTGAGAAACAATAACCTTGACATAGAGAAAGACATTCATTTAGCCATGCTTATTTGATAAAAATAAAAGTGCAGAACTCAAGAACCCTCCTTCCCTTCATCCAAAATTTTTGCTCACCAAACAGTCTTCCTGTGGATTACTTTCTATGCAAAAGGTTTATATTAATTTCTTATTGGATTCATAACAGATTGTGAAATTAGATATTCACCCTTTCTATGGGTTATTGAGAAACAATGGCCTAGATGTAGAGAAAAACATTCATTTAGTCATGCTTATTTGATAAAAATAAAAGTGCAGAACTCAAGAACCCTCCTTCCCTTCATCCAAAATTTTGCTCACCAAACAGTCTTCCTGTGGATTACTTTCTATGCAAAAGGTTTATATTAATTTCTTATTGGATTCATAACAGATTGTGAAATTAGATATTCACCCTTTCTATGGGTTATTGAGAAACAATGGCCTAGATGTAGAGAAAAACATTCATTTAGTCATGCTTATTTGATAAAAATAAAAGTACAGAACTCAAGAACCCTCCTTCCCTTCATCCAAATTCTTTGCTCACCAAGCAATCTTCCCATCTATAATTTGGTTCCCTGAGTGCCCATCCAGAAGGAATGTCATGAGAAAATGAAAGATGTGAATTATTCTACCAGATCCATCTGTAAATTAGTAAGTGACTCTGTGGTTTCTATGTCAGCCTTTTACAGGTGTAGATAGTGTGAAGCAGTTCCCCAAAATTAACCACTTTGGTGCTACATAAACCAAGTTTCTGAATCTGCAAAGCTGAGTATCTGACCCTGAATCCATGAGGAACTTTCAATCAGCCTGCCCATTGAGCTTTGCTAACTTGGCACATTAAGCATTCTTGTTGTCATTCCTTAACTGTTGCATGGCCTGAATATCACATTTACTTTCATTAGAAATAAATGTGCAAAAAACAAGAAACTCGGAGGAAAGTAATGTAGCAGAGAGGGAAGGGGCTTTAGTGTCATAAGACCTGAATTTGGATAAGATACCAAGCTCCTACCTTCCATTTTTCTCATTTGAAAATGGACTTAATAATGTCTACTTCTGAAAGATTTCCTTGTGAGATCAAATGATATTACACATAAATTATCTGGCAAATGGAAGGTGTTCAATAAGACATAACTTTTGTTACTACCAGGCTATGTTTATATTTTAAAAATACCTTAGACTTAACCCAAAGGCGTAAATGTCTGGTGGAGACATCTCAGACTCCAGTCAGGAAGCAAAGTGGCAAAAGAATGTGGGGGGACCCAGGGCCTATCAAGGTCTTTGGAAATTGCACCCCAGGAGCTCCAAACACTAGAGCTTCTGGTTGTCCACTTAGGGAGGATGAAGTAATTAGGTAGCTATCCTAAACCCATTTAGGGAGGATGCAGTAATTAGGAAGCTGCTTCTATCATAATTTCTGTGTAGATGGGTGGTTCATTGACATAGGCTACTCCCAACACATTGTCACAGATACCTTCTATCTTCATCCAGAGAAAGCTTGCTGGGGAAGAATACAAATTATAATACCTAACATTTGTTCAGCATTTACTTTGTGCTTTACACTGTGTTAAGAAAAGTAGTTCTCTAATTATTTTCATATGCATTTGTTTTGTCTCATCAAGAATATCCTAAGCTCCTTGAGGATTTAGTGTCTACCTCATTGCCCAGCACAGTGTAGGGTGTAATGGAAGAACAAATGCTATGGATGTTGCTGCTGAACTATTAACATTTACTGATTCCTTACTCTAAGCCAACCAGTATGCTAACTGCTATTACATGCATTATCTCTTTCACTTCTCTCAATAACCGAATGAAGTAGGTTATTATCCCCATCTTACAGATGGAGGCATTGGAACTTGAAGGTTAGGTTGCTTGCCTAAGTTCACTCAGCTCTAAGTGGCTGCGTATGGAGTCAGTCCATGTCAGTGATTCCCAAAACCATTCTACTACCATCCTATTATCTCCAATCTTGACTTATCATTTACCTCAGGCAGGTCATTTAACGTTTTTAAAGTACACCTATGCTATGGTCTGAATGTTTGTGTATCCCTAAAAATTCAACTGTTGAAATCCTAACCCACAAGGTGGTGGTATTAGGAGGTGGAGCCTCTAGGAGGTGATTAGGCCATGAAGGAAGAGCTCAGGATTGAGATTAGTGCCTTTGGGGGGCGGAGCAAGATGGCCGAATAGGAACAGCTCCAGTCTCCAACTCCCAGCGCGAGCGACACAGAAGACCGGTGATTTCTGCATTTTCAACTGAGGTACTGGGGTCATCTCTCTAGGGAGTGCCGGACAATCGGTGCGGGTCAGCTGCTGCAGCCCGACCAGCGTGAGCTGAAGCAGGGCGAGGAATCGCCTCACCTGGAAGCGCAAGGGGGAAGGAAATCCCTTTTCCTAGCCAGGGGAACTGAGACACACAACACCTGGAAAATCGGGTAACTCCCACCCCAATACTGAGATTAGTGCCTTTATAAGAAACCCTGGAGTGCTAGCACACCCCTTCCACCATGTGAGGATACAGCAAATAGGCACCATCTATGGAAAAGGAAATAGGTCCTCCCTCAACAAAGACCAAATCTGCCAATGCCTTGATATTGAACTCCAGGCTCCAGACTGTGAGACATACATTATGTTGTTTATAAGCTTCCCAGTTTATGGTATTTTCTTATAGCAGCCCAAACAAACTAAGACAACCTATGAAATTGAGATAATAATTCCCACCCTCAACAAAACAGCACATTGTGAATTCATCATTTTGACCCTGAGAATGATGAAACCCCAAATAAAGACTGGTCATTAGAAAGATCCTATAATATCTAGTTTCACAATCTGTTATGAATCCAATAAGAAATTAATATAAACCTTTTGCATTTTTATCCAATTCAAAATAAATATTACTAGTAAAAAAAAGTCAGCACAAAATAAAACTGAAAAAGCTGAAGCAAAACTAACTATATTTGATAATAAAAAGTCGTTGTAGATGAAAAACTAAGAATCAGACCTTTTAGTCAAAAAACTGCAAAAATTGACCTGATGAGTTAGACTTGGTAGAACTTATCAAAGAAATTGAATGGAAAATGAATAAAAACACACCAAGCAAAATATGTCATTAATTGCAAATTGAATAGGAAACAAAATTTTGCAAAATATGTATCTATCCAATTGGACTAAGGCAAATTGAACTGTGTAGAAATAATTGCCATAAACGTGAAACTAGGGAGAAAATGTTTGCAAACAACCCTTCTGACAAGGAATTCATAGCCAGAACATATAAGGAACTCAAACAACTCTATAGGAAAAAAAGTCCAGTAATCTGATAAAAAAAAAAAAATGGGCAAAATGTTTGAGTAGATATTGCTCAAAAGAAAACATACATGTGACAGACAGGCATATGAAAATGTGCTCAACATCATTGATCATCAGAAAAATACAAATCAAAACTACAGTGAGATATCATCTCATGCCAGTTAAAATGGCTTCTATCAAAAGACAGAAATAATAAAGACTGCAATAACAAATACTGGTGAGGATGTGAAGAAAAGGGAACCCTCGTACATTGTTGGAGATAATGTAAATTAGTACAACCACTATGGAGAAAAGTTTGGAGGTTCCTCAAAAAACAAAATAGAGCTACAAGGTGATCCAGCAAATCCCACTACTGGGTATGTATCCAAAAGAAAGGAAATCAATGTATTGAAGAGACATCTGCACTCCTGTGTTTGTTGCAGCACTGTTTCCAACAGCCGAGATTTGGAAGCAACCTAAGTGTCCCTCAACAGATGAATGGAAAAAGAACATGTGATACATATCCACAATGGAGAACTATTCAGCCATAAAAAAGAATGAGCTTCAGACATTTGCAACAACATAGATGGAACTGAAGGGCATTATGTTAATTGAAATAAGGAAGGCACAGAAAGACAAACATCACACGTTCTCATTTATTTGTGAAATCTAAACATCAAAATAATGGAACCCATGGAGATAGAGAGTAGAAGGATGGCTACCAGAGGCCAAGAAGGGTAGTAGGAGGTTGGTGGGGAGGTGGGGATGGTAAATGGGTACAAAAAAATAAAATGAATGAACAAGGCCTAGTATTTGATAGCACAACAGGGTGAATATAGACAATAATAATTGTTCATTTTAAAATGACTAAAGGAGTATAATTGGATTATTTGTAACACAAGAGATAAATGCTTGAGGGATGGATACCCCATTTTCCATGATGTGCTTATTTCACATTGCATGGCTAAATCAAAACATCTCATGTACCCCATAAATATATACACCTACTATGTACCCACAACAGTTAAAAACATTTTTAAAAGTAAAGCTATATAATACAAAATAAATTTCAGTATAACCTTTATTAAGAAACTAACTGATTTTGATAACAAATAATTTAAGCAAATTAAAAGTAAAAATGAAAAAAAAATTTTCACTTCAATGCATAAAAAAATTGATAAAATAAATATATAGGCTTAGTGGTGCTCTCTCCAGAAAATAATTTAAAGAAGAAAATTCATCAATGTTGTTATAATTAAGAATCATAGCAAAATGGTTTTAAAAGTGTGGGCTCTGGAGCCACATGATCTGAGTTTGAATTCCAGCTCCACCACTTACTTAACTGTATACTTCCGCTGGTGGCTTATCTTCTCTGTACCCTGCAGTGACTTTGTCTGTAAAATGGGTATAAAAATAGTATTCGTTTCTTGTGAGGAGTAAATAAAGTAGTGCATACAAAGCACTTAAAAGAGTGCCTGACATATACTAAGTTCTGTATAAGCACTAGCTATGTACAAATCTTTCCTTTTCCATTACTTTCAGGACCCCATATCGCTTAACATTGGGTCATAATCATTGCATGAGAAGGTGCTATCAAGACATTATGATATGCCTGTAATTGAAAGAACTAGTGTGTTATCAATGATCAAAATCCCATGTTTAATAAACAAGTTTTATGTTGTTTCAACTGCCAGAACTAGGTTGTTTTGCAATGATTATAACAAAGTAAGTTGATAATTTTTCCATGGAGTTTTCTGAGTTGCTTAAATGTAGGCTGTTTTGTTCTCTAGCACTAAGAAGGTGGGTGGATAGTGTCTGCAGAAAAGAGTTAGTCTTCATAAAAAATATATGTGATTTAGGCACATATATATTTAGGCTATAACGTTGCCTTTTGATTCAAAGATGCTGAGTCTAGGCACTTTCCTACTAGGTATTTCTGTATTTTAGTTTGATCCCTTTATTTCCAAATAGAAGAATGTGCCTCCCTCAATAATTCATTCTAGTATTTAAAACTCACTATATGGAGATATTGAGACCTGGATATGATGGGAGTGGGCCAGAAACCAGAAAAAAAGGGAGGGGGCTGGTGAATATCCTCCTTTTACCACCAGTTTTTTTTTAATTTTATTATTATTTTTTAAAATTCTGGGGTACATGTTCAGGATGTGCAGGTTTGTTACATAGGTAAATGTGTGCCGTGGTTGTTTGCTGCATCTATCAACCCATAACCTAGATGTTAAACCCAGCATGCTTTAGCTATTTTTCCTGATGCTCTTCCTGTCCCCCACCAATCCCGACAGGCTTCAGTGTATATCGGTCCCCTCCCTGTGTCCACGTGTCTTCATTGTTCAGCTCCCACTTATAAGTAAGAACATGAGGCACCACCCATTTTTTTAAATCCCATAATAAAAATTTTTAGATATTTCCATTTTCCCATACTCCAGAGCTAATTTTTACCCGTCATATGCCTGTCACTGTCCCTTTTAACCTTTCCCACTTTATTGCCCAGTTTTCAAGGCTCAATTCATTTTCCATCTCCTCCCTCCTCTAATTAAGCAAGATATTCTCTCTTTGAATTCACATTGCATTCCTTACCTTGACCATGGAACTTTAGACTTCATTACTTGTGTTGGTCTTCATGTCATGTGTTATTTTAGTCCAGTGTTCTTAGCCACAGCTGCCCACTGAAATTAACTGGGGGGCTTTAAAAATGTTGATGCCTGGGTCCCACCTCACAAATTCTAGTTTAATTAGTCTTAGATGCAACCCAGAGATTGGGATTTTTAAAAGCTCCCCAGGTGATCTTAGTGTGTAGCCAGGATTGAAAACCACCATTTTAGTTCATCATGAATGTAAGCTCTTTTATATTAATAAATTTTGTATTAGCATTAGCATTAGCAGCCCTCAGACTTGCTCAAATGCTGATATACCTGGAAGTTACAGTGCTCTTTAAAGAACACTATAAATATTGATGTATTTGATTGGTTCCTATAAATGCAGAACAATTTTAGTGGCAAAAAACAACTATGGTTTGAATATCTAATATAAAAGTATAGCCCTGTGTACATATAACCTAGACAAACTTTTGAGCTATGCATGACTGCCTGATTCTCAGTTTCTCCTTAATATTCTTTGGCTTATTTTTCTGTGATCTGTAAGCATTCACTAACAGTCTCATAATAAGAGGTATCAAACTTTTAAATAAAAATTATAAGCCAAAATTTCAAAAGTGACTAAATTCCATCTTTTTGTGTTCTTTTACTTGCAAAGTAAGAGAAGCCTATTGCTACTAGATTCTAGTGTTGAAATGTTTCCATTCAGCTTGCAGAACACCCAACACAATATTAATTGCTGACATTTATTAAACCCTTATTACATAGCAGATGATCTTCTTTATATACATTATTCACATTTATATGCTTTATATGTTTATGTATTATATATAAATTACCATTTTGTAATGACAGCTTTTGTTAAAAAGGAATGAATGGAATACAAATAGCATTTTATTTGGAAATTACTTGTCTGAAGCAGGTCTTTTGAATCTCTTTATAAAAGAAACTTGCATTTTATTAATAACAATGGCATGTACATGAATATGTAATTGGTAGGAGTCATACCTGTAAGTTATTTATTTCCATAAAAGTTTTGGAGTCCTAGAAATAATTCCACAGTTGGCTAGCAAACTGAGACTTACAGGTTGTAAACTAAATGTTGAACTCCAAATTTGGAGTCTGTGGTATGCTGATTAATGGCCCCTAAAGATATCCAGGTCTTAATTTCTGGAATTGTACATGCTATATGGCAGAAGAGACTGTGCAGATATAATTACATTAAAGCCCTTAAAATAGGGAGATTATCCTGGATTATTTAGGTGAGCCTTAGATGCAATCACATGCATCCTTTAAGAGTGAAGCAGAGGGAGATTTGACACAGAAGAAAGAAGGCAATATGACAACCTCAGCACAGAGAGAGAGATTTGAAGATGCCAAGATATAGGTACTGTAGATGGAGGAAGGGCCCGCCCACAAAACAAGGAACGCAGATCTCGAAGCCAGAAGGCAAGAAAACAGATTCTCCCCTAGAGCTTCCGAGGAGCACGGTTCTGCCAATACCTGAATTTCAGGCCAGTGAAACTGATTTTGGACTTCTGGCCTCCAAAATTGTAAGAAAATAAGTGTGCATTGTTTTAAGCCACCAAGTTTGTGGTAATTTGTTACAGCAGTCATAGGAAACTAATACAAAGTCTTTCCCCACATAGATACTGTCAGGAAAAGATGAAAACCAAGATTTCAGGTCTAGGCCATAACAACACTCAACAAACACAGAAGGACATATTAAAAGCAAAGAAATATTCCCTGAACCTATTCCTTTGTTTTAAATTGATAAGATGTGCAATAGAAAACTGGGTTTATTGTTAATGTAGAAACCACTTCAGTTGAACAGTCTTTGAAGAAATTTGGCTCTTTTTTTGGATAGTGTCCACCCAACCTCAGATGTTCCAAACCAACCCCATCTGTGTGGTTTACATCAGAAAGTGTACTTTTTTCCTCTTTTTATTTTGTGTGTGTGTGTGTGTGTGTGTGTAGATGGGGTATCACTATGTTACCCAGGCTAGTTCAAAATCCTGGCTTCAAGTGATCCTCCTGCCTCAGTCTCCCAAAGTGTTGGGATTCCAGGCATGAGCCACCATGCCCAGCCCAGAAGTGTACTTTTTTAAAGAATGTTTTGGTGAAAGATGACTGAAAGTCTTTACATGATAGTTGAATTTTGACTTGAAATTCTTTTTTAAAAAATCAAAATGTAATAAATCACATGGATTATCAGTTATTTACTTATAAATAACTTTAAGGAGCAGATAGGTTATTAAGACTTTAATGACTTAGGATGTCATCAGTAAACCATCCCGTTAAGAATTTGGTGTTTTTGATCAGGCTTGGTGACTCACGCCTATAATCCCAGTACTTTGGGAGGCTGAGGCAGGAGGATCATGAGGTCAGGAGTTTGAGACCAGCCTGACCAACACGGTGAAACCCCATCTCAACTAAAGATACAAAAATTAGCTGGGCATAGTGGTGTGGGCCTGTAATCCCAGCTACTCAAGAAGCTGAGGCAGGAGAATCACTTAAACCTAGGAGTCGGAGGTTGCAGTGAGCCAAAATTATGCCACTGCACTCCAGCCTGGGTGACAGAGTGAGACTCCGTCAAAAAAAAAAAAAGAATTTGGGTTTTTCCACTAAAGATACTACATGGACAGCATGAGAGTACCCTCACATTCTGATGATGACAGGATGGCATACTCTTTGAAGATTTGGCTTCACCTGAATTTTTTAGAAGATAAACTCACTTTATCTAGAAGTTAACACGGATGTTGATGGGTCATTTGTAATTTAAAAAGGGGGAAATTCCGATGAAGGAAACAAAAATAAAACACCATTTAATGAAACAGGTGTTCCCTTGGGAAGGGTTGTAGGGGTTGGGCTGGGGAGTGAAATTTTATGTTTCAAAAAGCTCGATCAATCTGAAAGTGACTGACTCTATAAAGGCTTCATTTAATGGCCACAATAGAAAAGTAATAAAAACAAACAACTATCCCTAAAAGTACAAAACCATAAATTCTGTATCAGTGGGTCTATGTTTTTCAAAAGAAGCAAAAAGAAATGGGTGAATTTTTGCTTTAGAATTTATTTTATTTTGTTTTTTAACAATAATATGCACCCTAGAGACTAATTATCAGTCTTTCATTTCCTGGTCACAAATTACTTCTAAGCTTCATTGTTGTATTAGTATCCATTTTGTGGTGTGTATTTCTGTCTTTTAACCATGAATACGTATATTGGAGTAAGGATGTGTAACTAAGGATGTAAAGCAATTTTCTATATATGCAGCCAATGTTTAAGTCATTTCAAGCCATTAAAGCTTATAAAAGCAAATTATTTGCCCTTTCTAGGTTCACTAACAATAACTTTCACCTAAGTGGTTTTAGAGGAGCATAGTTACTGAATTAGATCCTGCTGAATTAGTAAGTTTATACTCCCCCAAACAGTATTTAGTAAGTCAGCACATCTGTAATTTTTAAATTACTGCTCTTATAAACAAAGACAGAGATAACTGGAGGCCACAACTTAATAGTTCTCTAGACAGTTGTCTATTCCAGTTCGTGGGTGATATCTTAAAGAGGATTCTTTACATCATGTAACTGGATATAGGAAGAAAGAGGTGACGGTAGCAGAAGGTAGTGGCAAGGTCTTTTGTTTGTGTAATAGGAAGCCAGGTCTCTGTCCCTCTAGTGAGAACCCCTGAATGGCATATATAGCTTCAGAAAAGCTGGATCATCAGTGTTGACAATCAGAAATCCTATTTACATTAATACTGTCAATCCTCTTGAGAATAAAAAACAGATTGCTTTTTGACTGACAGTAGGTTCTTGTGACAAAGAGATCAAGATCCTTCAACAAAGCAGTTGGACAATAGTCACCCTTATCTTAGGAAGCATGAGAGGTAATGCCAAGAATGAGTAGGGAGCCCCAAAGTAGAATAGGTTTGAGGAACCTAGGCACTATCACAGACATTGGATTTTTTGTTGGCAGGGAGAAAGTTTTCCAATAAGACCCAAGTGGTTTTTGTTCAAATGTCTATGGTAGGGGTTGGCAAACTTTTTCTGTAAATGATCATATAGTAAATATGTTGGGCTTTGTGTCTCAAGAGATAAAATTGAGGATATTATGTCGGTGTTCATATAGCAAGAGCGAGAACAAATTTCCGCATATTCAATGTTCAGTAATAGTGATTTGAGGCCAGATTTTATCATTCAGAAAATTTTCAATCTCAGCCCTGAGCTAAGAAAAACTCAATAAAAAGTTACCACTGCTAAGCCATTGAACTTCAGTGTCATAGGGCAAGTCAGATATTCAGTTTCTATTTCTGACAAAAATTCACAGAAGTGTTAATGGCTAAGTCCAGGAGAGAATGTGAACTTCATCACTGACACTACTAGTACAATAACACAGTAGATGCAAATATTTTCTGCAAAGTGCCTGCTGAAGCAATGGATAACCATAGGCTTTAATTAAGTCACCATCGGTAAATGGTTTTCTTTGCTTGCCTAATAAATGAGCCACTTGGAAATTTACTTTGGTGGCAACCTCATTTCCTGTGAAGAAATTCTTCTGCGATAAGGCATTCCATTTTAAATGTCCTAATTTTTCTGACCATTGTTTTCCTGTGAGTTGGGGATATTAAGAGTGCTTAGTCTGGAAATATTGACATATACCGTATTCTTTTGGTATCCTACAGCTGTAGTGTCATTGCACAATAAACATAATGCGTTGCCATATAATCAGACAACCAAATATCCAAACTCCAGTGTGTCTTAACAATACAACAATCAGAACTGGGCGTTGTGGTGTGTGCCTGCTGTCCCAGCTACTCAGAAGGCTGAGGCAGATCACTTGAGGCCAGAAGTTTGAGCCCAGCCTGGGCAACAAGACCTCTGTCTCTTTAAAAATACATACAACAATCAAAGTCCACGTCTTTTTGTTTGAAAGGCTGTAGAATTATAGATGTGTCACTGCAATTTATAATGCACTGAGCATCACTGTGAAGAGATAAGAGAACCGTATTTTGTCTCTGTTGCAACTAAAGTGTATAACTTTTTTTTTTTTTTTTTGAGATAGAGTCTCACTCCTTCACGCAGGATGGGGTGCAGTGGTGCAATCTCAGCTCACTGCAACCTCCGCCTCCCGGGTTCAAGCGATTCTCGTGCCTCAGCCTCTTGAGTAGCTGGACTTACAGGAGTGTGCCACCATGCCCAGATAATTTTTGTAATTTTAGTAGAGACGGGGTTTCATAATGTTGGCCAGGCTGGTCTCAAACTCCTGACCTCAAGTGATCTGCCTGCCTTGGCCTCCCAAAGTGCTGGGATTACAGGCCTGAGCCACCACGCCTGGCCCCAAGTGCAACTTTCAACTCCCCAAAATCTTAACTACTAATAGCCAGTTGTTGAGCAGAAGCCTTACTGATAACATAAACAATCGAATAACACATATTTTGTAAGTTATTTGTACTATATACTGTATTCTTACAATAAAGTAAGCTAGAAATGAGAAAACGTTATTAAGAAAATTATAAGGAAGAGAAAATATAGTACTGTACTTATTGATACCTTAAGTTTACATCATCTGTTTACAAAATAAATTGTCCAAATAGTGGGCACCTCCCTCTACAGACCTCAATCTATGGTGCATATCAAACAATTCAACTTTTTCTTGTAATGTCATGGCTTTTCTCTGCTTCTTAGGAGCACTTCCAGCATCACTAGGGGCTTTTTGTATGGATCCCATGGTGTTATTCAAGGTTTACAGTATTGCACTAAACATGATGAAAAATACAAGAGCTCCAGGACAGGTCACTTTTTACCGCACTCCAGGATATACCAGAGAGACAACTGCTCACACAGAGATGATTTGTGTCACATAGCGTTTTAAGCAGATATTCAAAATATTCAACCTCACCACAACAGCAACAGGAGGTGGCTACAAAATCATTATGTAGTACAGAATGTATTACAGTTAATTTTATGCAGTTATGATTAATGTAATAAGTTTGTTGACATTTCTCTCAAATGGTGCCAGGTACAGTTTGTGTGCATTCATTTTGATAAATTTTATCTTTTTATAGTAATGTGTGTATATTTTATGGTTGTAAATGGTAACATAGACTATTATTTACATATATTTCATGCATTCATGACATACCTTTTCTTAATTTTTTGATATTTCTAAATTAGGTGGTTCATCTGCGAATTTTTTCAAATCGTCACAAGTGTCAAAAAATTGTTCCAGTATATTTATTGAAAGAAATCCATGTAACAGTAGACCCATGCAGTCCAAACCCATGTTGTTCAAAGGTCAACTGTATTTAACTCCGCTATTATAGCACAAAAACAACCAGAAATAATGCATAAATGAATGACTGTGACTATATTCCAATAAAACTTTACTTACAGGCCCTGAAATTTGAATTTTATATAATTTTCATTAGTCATGAAATATTTTTCTTTTCTTTTTTTTTTTTTTGAGACGGAGTCTTGCCTTATCACCAGGCTGGAGTGCAGTAGCATGATTTCGGCTCACTGCAACCTCTGCCTCCTGGGTTCAAGCAATTATCCTGTGGCAAACTCCTGAGTAGCTGGGGCTACAGGCACATGCCACCATGCCCAGCTAATTTTTGTACTTTTAGTAGAGATAGGGTTTCACCATGTTGGCCAGGATGGTCTCAATCTCTTGACCTCGTGATCTGCCCAACTCGGCCTCCGAAATATTTTTCTTCCTTTGATTTTTCTCATCCATTAAAAAATATTAAAAACCATTCTTACCAGAAGAAAACCTAGAGAAAAAGCTTCATGACATTGGAGTTGGTAGTGTTTTATTGGATAAGAGATGAAAAGCACAGGCAGCAAAAGCAGAAAATAGACAAACGAAACTACAATAAATTTAAGAAAGCTTTTGTGTATCAAAAGATACAATCAACAGAATGAAATATCAACCTACAGAATGAGAGAAAATATTTGCAAATCATGTATCTGAAATGGGGTTAATATTCAGAATATATAAAGAACTCCTACAACTCAACAACAGAAAAACCCAAATAAGCTAATTTTAAAAATGAGCAAAGGACATGAATATATATTTCTCCAAGGATGACATACAAATGGCCAGTAAGCATATGAAAATATGTATATCACTAATCAGTAAAGAATTGCAAATCAAATGAAATATCACCTTACACCTATTAGGATGGCTACTACCAAAAAAATCAATAAAATAAAACATGTTGACAAGAATGTGGAGAAATTGGGACCCTTGTGCACTATTGGTAGAATTGTAAAATGGTGCAACTTCTGTGGAAAACAATATGGTGGTACCTCAAAAAATCAAAAATAGAACCACCATATGATCCAGCAGGCTTGCTTCTGAATATATTCGCAAAAGAATTGAAAGCAGGGCCTCAGAGAGATATGTCTACACCCATGTTCATAGCAGCATTGCACACAACAGCCATGTGATAGAAACAACTCAGATGTCTATGGACCAATGAATAGATAAACAAAATGTAGTATATACACAGAATGGAATATTGTTCAGCCTTAAGAAAGAAGAAGATTCTATCATATGCTACAACAGGGATGAACCTCAAGGACATTATGCTTAGTGAAATAAGCCAATCAAAAAATTGCAAATACTGCATTATTCCACTGCAAATACTGCATTATTAAGTTATCTAAAGTATTGAATCCTCTTAGAAACCAAAAGTGGAATGGCGTTTGCCCAGAGCTAGAGGAAGGGGCAAATGAAGAGCTGCTATTCAACAGGTGCAAAGTTTCAGTTTTGCAAGGTGAAAAGTTTCTAGAGATCTGTTGTGCAACAATGTTTGTATAGTTAACACTACCAAACTTTAAAAGTGGTTAAGATGGGCTGGGCACAGTGGCTCATGCCTATAATCCCAGCACTTTGGGAGGCTGAGGTGGGCGAATGGCTTGAGCCCAGGTGTTGGTGACCAGTCAGGGCAACATGGAGAAACCCTGTCTCTAAAAAAAAAAAAATTAGCACGGTGTTGTAGTGCATGTCTGTGGTCCCAGCTACTCAGGAGATTGAGGTGGGAGGGTCACCTGGGCTTTGGGAATTCGAGGCTGCAGTGAGCTATGTCATGCCACTGCATTCCAGCCTGGGCGACAGAGTGAGACCCTGTCTCAAAAACAAGAAAATGGTTAAGATGGTAAATTTTATTTTATTTTTTTAACCACAAAATAAATACAAGTTAGGGAAGGGACATTATTAAAGAACAGTCTTGAATCTACTGTAAATTATTCTTAAACAAATCATTCCAAATTTTGAGATGTAACTATATTTAGTAAAAAATGACTTGAGTCAATGTCTTACAAGTATTAAAATTCATAGAAACAGAAAGAATATTGGTTACCAAGGGCTGGAAGAAGAGAGGAAAGGGAGTTGTTTCATGGGTGTGGTGTTTCAGTTTTGCAAGATGAAAAAGTTGCAGAGATCTGTTGCACAACAATGTGAATATACTTAACACTACTGAACTGTACTCCTAAACATGGTTAAGGTGGTAAATTTTATGTCATTTTTTAACCACAATTAAAAAGAAACAAAGAAAACCTTCTTAGATTGCATGCCGTACAAAAACAGACAGCGCACTGACCTTGGCCTGCAGGTTGTAGTTGCCATTCTTCCTCTTTGGCCCAGCCTAAGGAAACTTCTCTTAGGTTCCATGCCTGAGAGTACTCTAAACTATAAGAATCACACCCACCTTTGAAGAACTCAATAAAACACCTGCAATACCAGTGGGTAGAAGGCTGTCTTTCCTCTAGGAAAAAATTCACAGTGGATGCAGTGGTGGAAAAACCAGCAGAGTTAGAATGGGAGATATTAAGGGACTGGATAATGGATGGGAGAATGTGTGTGCAATCATAGCAGAGAAGAAAGCGTGAATAGTGAGGAATTTGATAGCCTGTTTGAGGAAGAAGAGGAATATGGACATTGACAATCCACTGCTCACTTTTTACCCAGAAGCTGATGTCATTTAGGTGAGCAAGAGTTAATTCCTTCAGTTACTGTGTAAACTTGGACAAGTCCATTCCTCTTACCTTATCTGTGAAAAGGAGGGTGGGAACATTCCTACTGCCCTCTCAGCTCTAAAAACCACAAGACTCTATCACCAAGCTGACAAAATGCCAATGATTTTATCCTCTCATTTGTACAGCTTTAAAGGCAGGAGACTTTCTGTGTCTCCTATTGGGTAGATTTTATTTATTTATTCTAGACAGTGTGGGTTAAAAAACTAATTACAGTCTGTGGAGTCCTGACTAACTCTATCCACAGCTGGATCTTTTACTCGATACCTCAAGCCTCCCTTCTCCTGGGAACCTGAGGAAATAGTACAAACAGGGAAGGGAATTAGGAACCATTGTTAACTCCAGTTTCTTTTCTTCTTTTTTATTTTTCTTGCTCTGTTGCCCAGGCTGGAGTGCAGTGGCTCGATCTTGGCTCACTGCAACCTCTGCCTCCCAGGTTCAAGCGATTCTCCTGCCTCGGCTTCCTGAGTAGCTGAGATTACAGGCTCCCACCACCACGTCTGACTAATTTTTGTATTTTTTAAACAGAGACACGGTTTCACCATGTTGACCAGGCTGGTCTCGAACTCCTGACCTCAGGTGATCCCCTGCCTTGGCCTCCCAAAGTGCTGGGATTACAGGCATGAGCCACCATGCCCAGCCTTTAACTCCAGTTTGTTAGCTCCTCAGCAGCTACCCCCTCCTGTTAAAAATCTCTGAAGTCTCTTCCAGTTCTTTAATAGGAATGGTTGGGGAAAGAGTCTTCTTTATGAAAAGAATGTAAATCCCAGTACTGTTGTTTGTTTTGTTTTGTTTTGTTTTGAAATGGAGTTTCACTATTGCCCAGGCTGGAGTGCAGTAGCTCCATCTTGGCTCACTGCAGTCTCCGCCTCCTGGGTTCAAGTGATTCTCCTGTCTCAGCCTCCCAAGTAGCTGGAATTACAGGCGTGTGCCACCACACCCAGCTAGTTTTTGTATTTTCAGTAGAGATGGGGTTTCACCTGTTGGCTAGGCTGATCTTGAACTCCTGGCCTCAAGTGATCCTCCCGCCTCCGCCTCCCAAAGTGCTGGGATTATAGGAGTGAGCCACTGCGCCCGGCCAATCCCAGTGTTCATTTTAAAAAATAATCATTGTGTGTGACAGTGTTATCAAAAGCAACAGCAAAATTCTTTTAGCTTTTTTTTTTTAATCCTCTCCTCCTTTATTAGTGACTACTAAGGAAAAAGCAGGAATTTAAAGGGCGTCATAACAGACCTTCCTCCTTCCAGCTGTTAACCAGGTTAATCGGACTCATTCCAGTTGTTAACTTCCTTCCTTCCAAAGAGGAAGAAGTGTCTTTTCTGTTGGCCTCTAGTGTGTTAGGAAAAGGGCCACATGTTGGGGGGAGGGCCTTTATTAGTGGGATCACTCCAGTAGCCGTCTCATTTGCTTTCCAGTTTGCAGCTGTCCCGTGATCTGATTATTTGAATCTCAGCCTCAGAACTGACTTGCCTTTGTTTCTGGTTCAAGAAAGCTCTAATTAGAATGGGAAAGTTCAGCCACACTGTTCAAGTTAAACACATCGCAATGGGGGAACATGAACCTCAAGACTGCTGTGCCAGGATCAGAATTTTCAAAGTGAATGCCTTTGCCAGTGTTGTGCTTTTGTTTACTTCTGGGGCTGGTTGTGGTGTTAGCCTCACATTTGCTCAGACATTTTCCTGGGGTGATTTACCATAACATTTGGTCCAAGAAAAAGGAAATTAAATATCTATTGGCTACCTTTGTGCGTTCATTGCCATGTTACAGTTGGAGCTATAATAACAATAATAAAATGTCTTGCAGGTGTAAGTTGTGATTAGTTATACAACACTTGCACATCATGTTCTTGTTTAAGACAACAAACCCTGGGAGGTAAATAGAGTAAGAGCTCTATCCTCATTTTACTGATGATAAAACTGAGGCTCAGAGAGCTCAAGTGACTTGCCTAAGTTAGCGGTTAATCTGAAACTAAAACCTACCTGAAGATAACAGCTTTTTACAGAACATCACACTGCCAACCTTCTTTCAGAAAAGCAGAGAGGTTGCAATCCTGCAAGGCTTAGACTCAGCCTGGAGGCAGGAGGAGTGGTTAAAATCATGAAACACTTTGGGAGGCCGAGGCAGGCAGATCACGAGGTCAGGAGATCGAGACCATCCCGGCTAACACGGTGAAGCCCCGTTTCTACTAAAAATACAAAAAATTAGCTGGGTGTGGTGGTGAGCAACTGTAGTCCCAGCTACTTGGGAGGCTGAGGCAGAAGAATGGCGTGAACCCAGGAGGCGGAGCTTACAGTGAGCCAAGATAGCCCCACTGCACTCCAGCCTGGGCGACCGTCCGTCAAAAAAAAAAAAAAAAAAAAATCATGAAATACTGAGGCACTGACTGGTGAAAAGCTGCTGCTTCGAGCCTTTTGAATGGGTGCCAGTTGCATCAGCATGGAGGAGTCCTTCTGGGATGGGGCTGCCCTGCTGCCTGCCTGCCAACAGGCTCCCATCCATGTGTCCAGATGACCAGAGCTGAGATAGCACCAGCTAGAGAGAAAACAGCACCCCTGGCAACAGGACCGGCACCTTAGCATGCAAACTGTGTACTGAGCCCACAGCTGACCAGTATGCCCCTCCAGGGCCTTCAGCTAGCCACTGATGAGAACTTCTGCCTCTCCAATATATCCTACTGCTTCTTAAATACTTTTAATATTATCCAAACATGTACAACTAAGTCGAGGCAACAGCAAAACTGTGAAATAGATCCCTATCGTTTGTCTTTTCTCCACAGCAGGTGCCCTGCCCCTGAAGGGGTGCCTGGTTCCTCAGGTTACTCCCTATCCCAGTCTGTTAGAGGCCTTCACTTCAGAGTGATATCTGGGCTAGATCTATTCAGGTTTTCCTACCTTCCTTTTACCATACTCACCTATCTAAGCTGTCAGAGACTGACTTGAAAGTTTTAGTGACTGGTGACAGATAGTTATGATGCTTAAAGACATAAAGTCTTAGCGACATCTTTACCTATGAAACTTAAGGCCCCATGAGGGATGGGACAGGATATATTTTTGAGAGTTGACTTTTCTGCTCTCAAGCCATATCTTGTAATAAATATCTACAAAACTAGGTCATGGCTTACTGCAGCCTCAACCTCCTGGGCTCAAGCAATCCTCCTACTTCAGCTTCCTAAATAGCTGGGACTACTGGTATATGCCACCACACCTGGCTAATTTTTAAATGTATTGTGGAGATGGGGTTTTGCTGCACTATCCAGGATGGTCTCAAACTCCTGGTTTCAAGTGATCCTCCTGCTTTGGCCTCCCAAAGTTCTGGGATGACAGCTATGAGCCACCGTCCCCCGCTCTAAAATACATTTTAATGTACTATCACCTTCTATTCTACAGGAAAAGAGGGAGCTATATTTAAGAAAAGAAATGTGTTTAGGAGGGGGGCATTTCGCCAAAGGCATAACTCTGAAAATAAACATAAATGCCATATTTCGTGGTTAAGAGCATAGGCTTTCAATTCTTTTCTACAAATGGCAAGAAAATATCCCAGTACTTTGGGATGCTGAGATGGGAGGATAGCTTGAGGCCAGGAGTTTGAGATCAGCCTGGTCAACATAGCAAGACCCTGTCTCTACAAAAACTGAAGAAAAAAAAAAATAGGCGTGGTGGTGCACACCTGTAGTCCAAGCTACTGTACTCAGGAGGCTGAGGTGGGAGGAGTGCTTGAGCCCAGGAGGTCAAAGCTGCAGTGAGCCATGTTTGCACTACTGCACTCCAGCCTGGGTGACAGAGGAAGACACTGTCTCAAAAGAAAGAAAGAATGAACAGACAGAAGAAAGGAAGGAGAAAGAAGGAAAGAAAGAAAGAAAGAAAGAGAGAAAGAGAAAGAGAGAAAGAGATAGAGAAAGAGAGAAAGAGAAAGAGAGAAAGAGAGAGAGAAAGAGAGAAAGAGGGAGGGAGGGAGGAAGAAAGGGCAAGAAAAGAGGAAAAGCTTATAGATTAAAAGAAACTTAAGAGATGACTTATCAACCAAATGCCATTATATGGTACAAACCTTTTTTGGATCATGATTCAAATAACCCAATGTGAAATAAATGAGATAATTGGGGAAATATGACCATGGATTGGATGATTGATGACATTAAGGAATAATTCATTTTTATAGGTATTATAGTTATGTTTAAAGAGTCCATTTCTTTTGAAGATATATGTTGAAATATTTAAAATGAAATGACATGAAATCTTGTGTGTGTATGGTATATGCAACCAGTGTGTGTGCCCTATAAATAGCTTTGCAATATACAAGATGTCTACTGTTGTTTTCCAACTGAAGAGCTTGTCTGGGAAAGTTTGCAGTAGCACCACAGGTGGAAACAGTAGTGAAGAATCAGACAGTTAATCCTGAGGAATAAGAAAACCTTGCGTCACAGGCAAAGATTTCATGATGAAAACATCAAAAGCAATTGCAAGAAAAGCAAAAATTGACAAATGGGATCTAATTAAACTAAAGAGCTTCTGCACAGCAAAAGAAACTACCATCAGAGTAAACAGAGAACCTGCAGAATGAGAGAAAAAGTTTGCAATCTATCCATCTGACAAAGGGCTAATATCCAGAATCTACAAGGAACTTAAACAAATGTACAAGAAAAAAACAAACAACTTCATTGAAAAGCGGGCAAAGGACATGAAGAGACACTTCTGAGAAGAAGACATTTATGCAGCCAACAAACACATGAAAAAAAGCTCAACATCACTGATCATTAGAGAAATGCAAATCAAAACCACAATGAGACACCCTGTCATGCCAGTCAGAATGGCAATTATTAAAAAGTCAAGAAACAACAGATGCTGGCAAAGCTGTGGAGAAATAGGAATGCTTTTACACTGTTGGTGGGAATGTAAATTATTTCAGCCATTGTGGAAGACAGTATGGCAATTCCTGAAAGACCTAGAACCAGAATTACTATCTGACCCAGCAATCCCATTGCTGGGTATATACCCAAAGGAATATACATCATTCCATTATAAAGATATATGCATGCATATGTTCATTGCAGCACTATTCATAATAGCAAAGACATGGGACCAACCCAAAGGCCCATCAGTGATAGACTGGATAAAGAAAATGTGGTACATATACACCATGGGATACTATGCAGCCATAAAAAGGAATGAGATCATGTCCTTTGCGGGGACGTCGATGGAGCTGGAAGCCGTTATCCTCAGCAAAGTAATGCAGGAATAGAATACCAAACACGGCATGTTCTCACTTATAAGTGGGAGCTGAACAAGGAGAACACATGGACACAGGGAGGGGAGCAACACACACTGGGGCCTGTCAGGGGTGGCGGGTAAGGGAGGGCATCAGGATAAATAGCCAATGCATGTAGAGCTTAATACCTAGGCGATGGGTTGATAGGTGCAGCCAACCACCATGGCACATGTTTACCTGTGTAACAAATCAGCATGTCCTGCACATGTATCCCAGAACTTAAATTTTTAAAAAAGGAAAAGCCTTGCTTCGCAGCACTGAGTCTTTAAAAGCATCCTTAGGAACAAAAGTAGCATATTTCTTTTGTATCTGTTTTTTGCCCTTTCTCTACCACCTCCCACTCCACATTGCCCCATAGTGAATGTTAATAACCAATTAATTCTCCTCGGATTTCCTCAGAATACTGAGCGGGGAAAGTCTGCTTGCCACTGAAGCAGGAATACAGATCCCTTCCTTACATAGTCCTTATACCTCACATAGGAATGGAGAACTCTGTAGTCATACTTTAACTCTTTTAACAAACATTTACCAAATGTTCACTACATGCCAGTACTCTGCTAGATACTTACACGTTATCTCAATGATCTGGTCCAGACCCATTTTACATATGACTAGACTGAAGTTTGGAGAAATTACGTGACTCACCCAGGATTACACACACTGCTAATGTAATCATGGGCCATCAATGCTTGTGGAGGCCCTGTGATCTGTGAAGGGGAGAAAGTCACAGAACAAAGAGGCCCTTCATGTTCAATACCAAGTCCATGCTGCACATGAAGGTTCAGAGCAAGGGAACAACATGGAGTCCACTGAGCTCCATTGTAAGGTAGAAGTGGACTACCAGACAGGACCTTTGCCAGCCCTGAGCCATTAAGGACTTCCTGAGCCCAGCCAATTTACCTGCTTTTCAATAAGATCTTTATTTGCTCTTCTATCCTTGTCTAAAGTTGTTGTCATTCCTTTTCTGTCTGGCGACACTGAAAGCTGCCTTTAGGCAGTATGACCACACTGGCCCCTTCTGCAACCCCCACCTCACCAAGAAACATATCTTAGGATTCCCTTTGTTTGACTTTTTTCTTCTTTTTTGAGTAGAAAGCATCTTATCTCTCACATTTCTAGAACTTTGGCTATTCAAATTCTTTATTGGATCAGCAAGCAGCTCAGGGTCAGGGGTAAATGGAAAGTGCTGTCCTAGCAGCTCTGGTTTCATTATTAAGCAGTTGCGTTGGGAGACATATGGATTCACAGGACCAGAGCCTCCTAGAGCTGCCAAGCTCTCAGAAACTGTGGAACTGGGCCCAATCTGGGATGACTGCAACTTGGCTGCTAAGAGTTCGTTTGTTTGTTCATTCATCCCTCCCTTTGTTCTTTTGTTCCAGAAACACTTCTTAACTGCCTACTAGTGCCTTGCTCTCCCCACCCAACTCAGGAGGCTCTTATCTTGAGGAAGGGGGTGAATGGACCAGTAAACAGAGGGTCACCATCCACTGTGGCTAGTTCTATGAGGGAGAGGCAGTGTCAGATAGTGGTTTAGAAAGTACAATTTAAAAATCACACAGTCCTGGTTTAGACCTCAGCCTTCATACTTATTTGTTGCGTGGCAGTGGATGAGCTATGAAACCTCCTCAGTTAATTCATAGTGGGGAGGTACCTGGTGCTAGAGCAGCACAGATAGGCAGCAGAACATCTCTATCTGACTAATGGGGATCCATAAAAGGAGCTAACACAGGATAATTTTACTTTGAAACATCTTATCTTAGCCTGCATGTGGTGTGCACTTGTAATCCCAGTCACTCAGGAGGCTGAGGCAGGAGGATCTCTTGAACCAAGGAGTTGGAAGCTGCAGTGTGACTATGACTTGCAGAGAGCAAGACTTCATGTCTTTCTCTCTCACACACTCT
The DNA here is from genome assembly GCF_009764315.1 of Trachypithecus francoisi. Taxonomy (NCBI): domain Eukaryota; kingdom Metazoa; phylum Chordata; class Mammalia; order Primates; family Cercopithecidae; genus Trachypithecus; species Trachypithecus francoisi. Next base: position 36,961,251 of record NW_022681471.1, on the reverse strand, counting down.
CATTTTCTCTCTCTCTCTCAGTGTGTGTGTGTGTGTGTGTGTGTGTGTGTTGGTGTGTGTGTGTGTGTGTCTGTGTGTGTATGTGTGTGTGTGTGTATGTGTATATATATATATATATATATATCCTATGGCAAGGGCAGGCAACAGGCAGGTAGAAGGCTGGGACAAGGGATGTTTGTTCATTGGGATTGAGATGTCCACAGGGGCTCTAGTTCAGAGTCAGATCCATAATTTATAGAAGGATTTAGGGGGCAAGGCAGACTTCACTTCCAGAGGAAATATACTGCTGGCTTTATAGAATAAGAGTATAAATTAGGACTTGGAAATAACAGAACCCGTTAACTAGAATACGGGGCCACACTAAACAGTACAGGAGCCCTGCTGACAATGCTGGGGTTGGCAAGCATGGCAGTCCTGAGAATGTGCCTCTCAGATTTCTGCAGGGACAGTGCCCAAGCTGCTGCTGTGCTCTGAAATCATCATCACATTGGCACTGAGGCCATGCTTCCTACGGCTGCTCCCCATCATTGTGTGGGCACAGCAGGGAACCTAGACAGGCCTGTCCATGAGACACTGGATTCCTTTGACTGGTGACTGTCTCAAGGACTCCCTGGCAGCCTTGTTAAACTTTCCTTAGAACTACATGGTAGGCTAATACCCTACCTCCACCATTCCTTCCTTCCTTCCTTCTTTCTTTTTCTCTCTCCTTCACTCAGGGTCAGACTTGCATTGCATTGCAATGAATGCTGGTGGCTCTCCTAGATTTTCCTAGCTCCCTCCCCATTTTCTATCATATAGATTGCCCCTAATAAATTTCTTGTGCTTTTAACCCTATCACGTTGTCCACTTCTTGGAGAGCCTGGACTAACACAGAGGGTCACCTACAGGTGTGGTTAAGGGACCCCAGCTTAAAGGTTAATGAGTTGAAATGAAGATTCATAGGACATTTAGTGCAATGGTTTCACATTTCATTCCATGAAGAATGTAGATTCACTGGAGAGGCCTTAGGGGCCAGCCACAATGCCATTCACTAGGAATAAAATAATGAACAAGATAAGCAAGATACTTTACAAAATTTGCCAGGAAAGACAGCAGAGATAAGCAAATAATTAAGAAAATATTCCCATTAGCTTTTTAAAATTTAAAAGCTAGGAATATAGTTCAAATCCCTTACATATCTTACAAGTCTTCATGATCTAGCCCCTACCTTTCTATCTCCTTTTTTTTTTTTTTTTGCCATATCCTTATTGCATTCTGCATAAGCCAGCCAGAAATGTTTGCAATTTGCAGAAACTTCCACCCTCCTTCTTATTCTGAGCCGTTGCCAAAGCTACCCTTCGCCTACTAGCCTTAACCATATCCATCTGCCAGGCTTAATTCAGGCATCCTCTCTCTGGGAAGTTTTCCTTGAGCAACTGACGGTGCTCCCATAGCAACCTCTACCCTGATCATAGATTTCATTAAAGGCAAGTAAATGGAAAACTATAGAAAAGCAAATGTCATGCCAGGTATAAGAAATCTATATTCCTTCTTTCCAAATCAGTTGGCTCATATTTAAGAAATACTATCTCCACCCTTTATGCTCAAGCCAAACTTGACTTTTGTTTTGTTGCAGAGACTGCCTACCCAATATATTTTCTCCCCTGCTTCCTTACTATAATAATGTGGCCAAATAAAAAATATCTATGCTTCTTAGTCTTTCTGAGATGCAGCAAAAGTCATAGGGTGGGGCTTCTGGGAAGCCCTTTTGCCTTTTGACTCTCCCTTCTACCCACTGCCTGGTATTTGAATGTGATGCTTAAAGTACCACCAGGCATCTTGGGACTATGAGGGAAAGGTCAAGAGATTACAAACAGCTCTGACATTCTTGAGCTGCTAAACCAACACCAGCAACCACCTACCTTTGGACTTCTCATTACGTGGGACAAATAAACCCTCATATGTTTCAGCCACTGTAATCAAATTTCTTTCACTGACAGATTAATGCAATTCAAAACTGGTCCACTTTAACAAGTTCTGCTCCTTCTCCTTAGCTATACTCATGCCTGGAACGTCTCCCTCCCCACCATCCTTTCCCCTAAATCTCCGAATCCTATCCGTCATGGAAGATCCAGTTTAAATGACACCAGTTAATGGGATCTTATTTTATCTCATCCCACACTTGATGTGCTGTTCTTCTGATTCTTATGACTCATTGTATTGCACTTTATCTGGATTCTGTTGTGGAATATATATGCTCTTATTGGTATTGAATACATCTTTGTACTTCTGCAATAAATTGCGGATACACACATAGTAGACATTCAGCAAATCTTTGTTGAATTAAATATAAACTTGCAATATGAACATAACTTTATATACACACACATTTAACCACTGACTACTGTATTTTTTGGAATAAAGTTAGGCAGAATGCAAGCAAACAAACTGATAACATATAACTTCAAATGACATCTTCTTTAATTTATTTGGAAAATCAAATTATTCACATGACAATGGGATATTTACTTCTGCTTATTTTTAGATTGAACATTCTTTCATTTCAATATTTATATTTATTTAATGTCTCCACAATGAAGTCATTAGTGCTATAAACAGGGCTATATTAAGATGAATGAAGGCTTGAGCTGGGAATGTTACGATCAGAGCTAAAATATGGAGGCTATGAAAAACCTAGGTGAATGTGGTGAGATCCTGAACTAAGCTGAGGGCAGGGCAAATGGAAAGAGGAAGCAAGTCTGTACTATTTGGCCCAGACTCTGAGAACAGCACATAAATATTACTTAAAGGTCTGCCATTCAAGCTCATACTGGAGACCAGAATCTTATTGAATATTACATGCCCCAAAATGATGCAGATAAAGAGGGAGATAGGGCTGACAGTGTGTTTAAAGATGATGTTTTGATGAAAGATAAATGCATATTCAGAATTCTAAAAAAAACCCATGAAATAAACAGCTGAGAAAAGCTCATTAGAAAGAAAGATCCTTACACAGGAAGAAAGTCTCTTTCTCTGTGCTCATAGAACACTCTGTCATGTCTATTACAGCCTTCATTAGATTGGATTGTAATATGTTATTTATATTTCTCCCATAATTTTGAGTACAGGAATCACATATTATTCATCTTTGTGGCCACCTAGCACTATGCCTGACACACAATAGACACTACTCAGTGATTGCTGATTGTCATCCTTCTTGACTTGTCTGCAACATTTATCATTATTGACAATGGCCTTCTTGAAACATGCTCACTCTTTGCTTTCACGACACTGGATTCTCTTGGCTCTTCTGTCTTCTCCCTAATAAGTCATTTCAGTTTTCTTTGCTGAGTCTTCTTTCCCACAACTACCTTTTCAAGCATTGGTATCCTTCAAGGTACTGTCCTTTCCCCCCTTTCTTTTAATTTATACTAAATACCAAAAAAATTGTTAGCACTTCATCTCCATAAATATATTACTCCTTTAACAGTCTTTCTACTCTTGCCTTCTGAAATTTCACTTAGATGTATTTGAGACTTTTCTTAACGCAGTCCTCAATGTCTCTTAGCTTCTTTCAGAATTTTATTTCATGGCTTTGTGCATCTTACTGGGAAATACCATTTGACGTATTTTCCAACTCACAAATTGTCTTCAGCTCTCTGTTTAACCTATCCAAGGAGATTTTATTTGTACTTAAATTGTATTTTCCAGTTCTCACATCCATTTTGGTCTCTTTAAAAAAATCTTCCTGCTCAGTTTTCAGTTTCTTATTTTGTAATCATCTTAAATTCCTTTTTATCTATTTTAGCATATTGGACATTCTTATTTTATATTCAATATTGAATCATTCTTATCTTTCTGAGCCTTTGTGGCTCTGTTTCTGCAGACTCTCACTCAAAATGGCTTGTTTCTTTGTAGATTTCATGATATTTTTTTCATTGTGAGCTCATGTTCTTTGGAATTTTATCTGTGGGAATTCTTTGAGGCCACTTAACTGTTCTTCTAGCAGAAATTTTAATTTGCTACTATGATGTGCCTAGGGGTGCTATTAACCAAGGACCACCATAAACTAACTTTTCTGAATGATGGTTTCTAAGACACAGGAATAGAATTCTGCTCCTAAAACTGCTTGAGTGTGGGTATGTGGTTGGGAGTTCTCAGAGGAAATAATTTTTCCCCACACTCTTCTGCCTCATCCCTGGACAGATAAGTGTCTTTAATGTAGAGATGTGGCATTTCCTAGGCCACTCAGTGAGGTAGTGACTGTTAGAGGATTTTAGCTTTATGATAGATTCTCCAATCGGCCTTACTGCCTTGCTTGAGTGCCAGGCTTTACAGTCTGTTTTGGTCCACCATACAGTCCTTTAATACTGACTCTAGGCCACCAGGGACAAGCAGATACTTCCAAGACAAACCCTGGCTGGATTACCTTTAGAAAACCAGGCTTTATTGTCTGGCCTCTGATTGTTTTCCTTACTTAACTTCAGCTCGGCTCCACTTTAAAAACATTTTAAATATTCTATTCCACTTTTCAGGCACTTTTTTGGAAGAATTTCCCCAAACACCTATACTATTGCCTGAAGCAGAAAATGTTCTCTTATTTAATACTATTTTCCCTAGCTAGTTTCATCCTCTTTAGACTACATTTTCTCTCTGGATGACTCTCACATCTACATTCTGGCCTTTTCCTTGAGGTTCAGACATGACTAACTCTCCCTGTCCCACATCTGCTCTTGTCCTATGCCTAATGTCTCAGTGAGGGGCACAATAGTCTGCCTAATCAATCAGGCTAGAAATGTTAACATCCACGTCAGATCATTTCTCTCTCTCATACTCAGTTACCAATTACTGTAATTACCTACTGTGAAATTGTCTCAGGTTATCCCTTCTTCTTCATTCCCTGTGGAAACACCCTGATTCAGGCTCTTACCCACTCCTCGTCTAGACGATATCCCTAGCCACACAACTGATCTTTGACCTCTAATCTATGTGCTACCCTTTTCATGATTGAAGCTGCAACCGAAATTCTTCAAAATCACAGATCTGATCATGTCACTTACCTGCACAAAAACCATGATTGCCTTTCCATTGCCTATTAAAGAAGGAATAAAATCCTGATGTCTTTGCTTAGTGTTCAAGGTACATGGCAATGGAGTAGCAATCTTTACAGTCTTTTCATTGTGACTTCTTATTCTGTGACACATGCAATGCTCCAGTTACACTGTACTTGTCACTCTATGATTTAACTCCTTTACCTGAAGTACTCTTTCCCTCATCTCCATCTACCAAAATCCCACTTGTCATTTAAGGGCCAGTTCAATTTTTACTCCCTCCATGAAGCCTTCCCGGAGATTAAATACACCTTCATCTGCACTTCCATAGCAGTTTGCCTATATCTTTTGTGGCACTTACCATATTGTTCCTTTTATTAGAGGTCATTGAGATGTTTCTTTTTCCTACCAGATTCTGAATCTTGAATGCATGAGAGGATGGCAGTTACATACTTTGGCTTTGTTTGGGATCAAAAAGATCAGGTTCAAACCTTGATCACATCACTAGCTGTGTGACTTTTGGCTTAACCTCTCTGAATTTCAGTTTCCTCATTTACAAAAATAGTAGCATTGTAAAGTTTAAATTACCTAATTCAGGTAAAGACTTTAGCCCAGTGCTTGGCACAGAGTAACTGTTCAATACATATTCACTATTATTATTAAAGATAAGTGTTACAGCTTGTTCATCTTTCTATGTCTTCAGCAATTCCTCCAGCTTCATCTCTTCCTGCACCCCTCTTCTCCTTCCAGGGCTTAGCCCAGAACCTTGCACAGACTGAGTAATCGCTAAATTCTTCTGGAGCAAATGCTGAAAACATCACACAGTTTTTATACAAAACATTTAATTCAGTCTGAGTAGGAACAGTTCGTGTTTGTATGAGACACCAACAAACGAATGCTATGGGCTGTCCCTGCAAGATATATCAATGGAACATCCTGTCTGAGCACCAAAGAGCACCCCTTTCAGTATTGTGTGAACAAGCTGGCCTTACTAGGAGTGGTGAAAGAGAAGGGGGAGGTTTCGTATCCTAAGGAAGTGTTTGGAACTTAATGAGAAGTGTAGGCTGAGAAAATGACCCTGCTCTTTGAAAATCAAATGCAGCTACTGAATGTGAGGCTTACACACAGCCAAGGCCATGTGTGAGCAACAGGGGCCAGAGTTTTGCAAAATCTTTTTTCTGGCCTGTGGTGAATTTTGAATCAAACCACTCAGCATTTTGCTCTCTATAGACACAGCACATTTTTTCTCTAAATCCTCACTCTCAGCATGCTTACTAACCAACATTCCTGATAAAAACCAATGAAACCAAATGAATTATTTCGGGTGAGATATGAAGTTGGTCTTCCCCCCATGTCTTGCTCCAGTACCAAAACTGTTTATGCTATACTTTACATTCCTTGAAACTACCAATATTCCAAAGTTATCTTTCTCAGATTCCATAGTTTTTTCTGTTCTAGAAAAATAAAAACACCATATTTGATGACATACCTTTTCTAATGTTATCAGTAAGATTCTCATAAAAGTGAAAGGTTTTCAAGTGCAAATTTTGTTTTTTAATTCTTCCTGAATTATATCTTGCATAGCTGCAAATCCGTCAAAATGCTCAAATGATTCTATATATGTTTCCAAGTTTACTTATGAATTTGAGAACAGTTTAGACTTTTGCTGCTTTAAGCTAACTATTTTAGGAATGTGGAGCTTTATCATTCAGAGATGATAAAAATGGAATTTTCCTTTAACCTCATAGCACACACAACTCAATGGTATTTCTGAGATCTGATTGTTTCCCCTTGGGTAAAGAGTATGGAACAGCTCTATTACATGATACACTCCAGGTGACTGTCCACACCACACTCTCCCTGCCAAGAAATTCAATTAAAAGGCTTTGTTTTTGAAACCAAAGGTTATATACATGGTTGCCTGGCTGATCTTTATTTGTACATGTAACTATTGATTCCTAACGTGTCCCTTCCATTGGAAAAATCAGTGGCCCAGGATATATATAGTAAACGTTATTCAGTTCTATCTCCTAAATAGTTTTTCTTTGATAGTATCTGCTCTCTCCTCCTCAATATTGATCTTGCTCTCAGCTAGCTGTCAGGTAATCACTGACAAGGTCTTGGCTGATAAGGCTTAAGCCAGGAGTTTCTAAGAGTTGTGTGTGCATGCGTTGTGTGTGTGTGTGTGTGTGTGAGAGAGAGAGAGAGACAGGAGAGAGAGTGAGAGGAGAGAGAGAGAGAGCGAAAAAGAGAGAAAGAGAGCGAAAATAAGGAGAGGAGAGTCAAAAGTCAGAGGAAAAGAAGGGAGAACCCAGAAAGTAGAAAATAGTGAGGCATGGCAGAAGCAACCAGCCTGAAGACCCAGAAAATGAAGCTGGGGTATTGTTTTCTGGCTGGGAATTCCTAGCCTAAGGTGTTACCAATCTGAGTTAATAAAAATCTTCTTTAATACCCAACCAGTTTTTATTACTTGAAAGTTTTCATGGCAGAACTTTAGGCACCTTGGCAATTCCTGGAGAAGGTAATTTGGAGATGGCCTTATGATTCAGAGTGATCATCTCAGTGGTGTAATCTGTGGGGTGCAAAGCAGAATCCCTGGCTCTGGTCACTACTCAGACCTTATTGAATCTGCCAGGCAAAGAGTGGGAAACTGTTTCCTGTCATACTTTATGGCCCAGACAAGGCAATGTGAGTTTATTTTGCTTCAGGGTTTGAAGTTTTTTGAGCCCTCCTTTTCCTATTTCAGTTCCACTAACTCTAATGCTATTGAAGAGGTAGAAGGTGAGGCATATGCAAATCTAGTTTGACACCCCCAAGTAAGCTACCTAGTGTCAACTGAAGGATGATGAGGTTCATAAATTTTGAAATGAGAGCTTTATTTCTCATAAAGTGTTGTAGCCTGCAGGGTGGCCATTCTGACAGGCTGAGAAGCAGAGCCTCCTGCCAGAAGCCAGAAACAGATACTTTAAGGGAGGAGCAAAAGGAACAGGAATTTATGCTGAGCAGGGTGATTGAATATACATATTCAATAAGCTATAAGAGGAGTCATGAATATTTATGAAAGGAGAACTGCACATGTGTAACTGAGCTTCATGCCCCTTCATGGGTCCTGTGTACAAAAAATGGTGGTGTTAGGATGATCTGAGGGTAGAGTTTTTGGCTTTCTGACATCAAATGGTGAAGTGGGAGACAAGAAAAACCTTACTGCACATCCTCCATAGACTGGTCAGACTACTCCGTGGTCAGTGCTCTCTTACGCAAAAATAGGAGGGGCAGCGTCAGGAGGTTGGTTCATATCAGTGGTACAGTCTTTTGAAAGGGCTGGTTACCGTTAAGCCCTTAGGGAAGAAAGTCTAATTGTGGTTAGGGAGGGAGGGAGTATGACGAAACATATCTGACTCCGCATTCTGTCATGGCTAAGAATTCACTTTCTTTCTTTCCCTCTCTCTTTCTCTCTCTCCCCTTTTCTTTCTCTTTCTTTATCTCTCTTTCTTTCTTCTTTCTTCCTTCTTTCTTTCTCCTTCCTTCCTTCCTTCCTTCCTTCCTTTCTTTCTTTCTTTCTATTCTGTCTTCTTATTTTCTGTTGAAAAGAAGCTCCCAGGCTGGAGTGCAGTGGTGAAATAATGGCTCACTGCAGCCTCAACCTCCTGGGCTCAAACAATCCTCCTCCCTCAGCCTCCCAAAGTGCCAGGATTACAGATGTGAGCCACTGTGCTTATCCAGCATGAGAACTCAGTTTTCAAGGTTACTCTGGAATCCTGTTGGCTAAGAGACGGCCGATTCAGTCAGTTTGGGTGCTTAGAATTTTAGTTTACATTAGGAATAATTGGCCATACAAACTCCTCCAGAAAAGCAGCCAGATCTTTTATATTGTGCTTGTATGAGGCCTGACCTTATTTCCAAGTATCCCCTGGAGGAACCCTTGTGAGGTAGGTGAGTCTTTTGGTTGCTCCCCTGTTGTCTTCCTCTTGGATTTCCCAATCCCAGCTGCTTACTTCATTCCCTCAGGACCTTGGTTTCACTCAGTCTACTATAAAAGCACCTTTACTTCAGGTATCAGGCCTGCCCATGATAAGGCTTTGTTATTATAATGCTCATCCTCATGTAGTTTTTCATTTTGCAGGACAGACACAAATAAGGCAAGATGGGCCTTTGCAAACAGCTTAATCAGCACCTCTTGAAGACAGAAAATCTTTCAGAAACGTAACTCTTTATTTTCTGCTCCTGCCTGCTGTTTCTATTATGTCTCCACAGGAATATTGTTGATCAATGGTGCATTTTGGTGAACGTAATATGTGATGGGGGGCAGCAGAGCCTCCCTTAAAATCCTTCAGTCAAGCAACCTAGACATTATCTAGGCAGCGAATAGTTCCATCTCCTCAGAAGCCCAGCCACATCCACAATTAAGAAAAGGAAAGCATCATGCTTGCCTTAGTTCATGCTGCTATAACAAAATGCCACGAACTGGATGGCTTACAAACAAAAGAAATGTATTTCTCATATTTCTGGAGTCTGGGGAGTCCAAGATCAAAGAATTTCTAGATACAGTGTCTGGAGAGGACCTGCCCTCTGGTTCATAGATGGTACCTTCCCGCTGTGTCCTCACATGGTGAAGGATGAAAGGCAGCTCTCTGGAGCTCTCTTTTATAAGTGCACTAATCCCATTCATGAGGGCTCTCTTCTCATGACCTAATAATCTCCCAAACACTCCATGTCCTAACACCATCACATTGGTGATTGGGCTTCAACATATGACTGTGGTGGGGATACGTATATTCAGACCATAGCAGGGCTATAGCACTGGTTCTCGCCTTGACTGTATATTATAACCATTGGAGATACTTTAACACTGATGGGTCTTGCGTGAAGCCTGAGCACATAGCTTGTTTGAAGCTCCCCAGGTGATTATAAAATATAGCCAGGCCTGAGAGCTACTTTGTTACAGTGTGAAGTTCTTGCTGACAAATGGCATCCTATGTAATGTCAGAGTTTGATTGAATTTTCCTCTGTCAACAATCATCTTCTTTGGAAAAACAGGTGAGGGCCAAAAGTAATGCTCAATATTTACCAACCTGAATCCTGATACTAACCCTTCTTCTTGTTGAACCTTAACTAGCAGTATTGGTAATATTAGCTTTTACTCTCTAGCAATTGATTATTAGAACTGGGTATATTTCGGGAGACAACATCCTTGCTGCCTGGGACTGAGGGGATTCCTAGGATGTAGAATTTTGGTTTTTAAACTAGACAGTGCCAGCCATCCCACTACTGGTATATACCCAAAGGATTATAAATTACTCTACTACAAAGACACATGCACACGTATGTTTATTGCGGCACTATTCACAATAGCAAAGACTTGGAATCAACCCAATGTCCATCTGTGACAGACCGGATTAAGAAAATGTGGCACATATACACCATGGAATACTATGCAGCCATAAAAAAGGATGAGTTTGCATCCTTTGTAGGGACATGGATGCAGCTGGAATCCATCATTCTTAGCAAACTATCACAAGAAGAGAAAACCAACACCGCATGTTCTCACTCATAGGTGGGAACTGAACAATGAGATCACTTGGACTCGGGAAGGGGAACATCACACACTGGGGCCTATCATGGGGAGGGGGGAGGAGGGAGGGATTGCATTGGGGAGTTATACATGATATAAACGTTATGCACATGTACCCTAGAACTTAAAGTATAAAAAAAAAAAAAAAAAAAACTAGACAGTGCTAGAGAAACCGGATGAGTAGGCTACCCTAGATCCATATGAGAAGAGGACATAAGCCATACAGTTATTTGTGCAGTCACATTCTAAGGATTACAAATTGGGAGAATGTGCAACACGGAGGCAATGCTTTTTGCAGAAATCTACCACTTTCTATGGACAAGTGAAGTTATTCAGTTTGATTTACTTGGCACAGTTCTACAAAGGAAAAGTTCACAGTTACAATGGCTCAAAAATAGCAAAAACAAACAAAACAGAACCACCAATGTTCCACATTCACTTCTTGACCTGGACTTGTGTAGTTTGGTTAGAGTTTGAGCTCCTGCCTAGTGATTATCAAGAGGCAATTGGGCAGTTTACATGATGAATGGTATCAGCACAGAAGTCCAGTTGTGACCAAAAGCCCAAAAAGTATTCATCTTATTACGTGCACGTTGAATAGGATTTGAAAATGGATCTGCAACTGAACATCATATGGAAGCATTTCTTTTTCTAAATTGGAGGATGCCCACAGCAAAACCATCATGTTGGAAAGTACACATCTGATGTGCCTGACTCAAGTGTGTTTTCTTTTCCTTTTTCTTTCTTATTTTTTTTTTTTTTTTTCTGAGACAGAGTCGCCCAGGCTGGAGTGCAGTGGTAAAATGTCGGCTCACTGCAACCTCCACCTCCCAGGTTCAAGTGATTCTCCTGCCTCACCCTCCCGAGTAGCTAGGATTACTGGTAAGTACGACAACACCAGGCTAATTTTCCTTTTTTTTTTTTTTTTTAAGTAGAGACGGGTTTCACCATGTTGGACAGGCTGGTCTCAAACGCCTCACAAGTGGTGGTCCACCTGTCTCAGTCTCTCAAAGTCACCATGCCCAGCATTTTTTTTTTTTTTTTTTTTAGACAGAGTCTTGCTCTGTTGCCTAGGCTGGAGTGCAGTTGCACCATCTCAGCTCACTGCAGCCTGAACCTCCCAGGCTCAAGCGATCCTCCCACCTCTCAGCCTCCAGAGTAGCTGAGCGGGACCCACCACATTCGGCTAATTTTTTTTTTTTTTTCTCAGAGAAAGGATTTTGTCCTGTTGCCCAGGCTGGTCTCAAACTCCTGGACTCGAGCGATCCACCCGCCTTGGCCTCCCAGAGCGCTGGGATTACAGGTCTGAGCTACTGCACGTGGCCTCAAGTCTGTTTTCAATAGGGCAATACTATTTTATTATCCTCAGGTGGAAAAGGTTAGAATTGAGCAATGGACCCTTGGTAACCTTATACAGGAGAAATGCAGATTTTAGTATATTAACACATACATTTTATGTAAAATTAGTTGCAAATATATAAACATTTTGTGGTAGTCTGTGTATCTTTAATACAAACTGGCAATGTATACAGTGGTTAAAAAATTGGCTTTAGGGCCAGGCAGGGTGGCTCACATCTGTAATCCTTGCACTTTGGGAGACTGAGGTGGGTGGATCTCTTGAGGCCAGGAGTTTGAGACCAGCCTGGGCAACATGGTGAAAACCCGTCTCTACTAAAAATACAAAAATTAGCCGGGCGTGGTGACATGCACTTATAGTCCCAGCTACTCAGAAGGCTGAGGCACAAGAATCACTTGAACCCGGAGGAGGCGGTTGCAGTGAGCCAAGATCATGTCACTGCACTCCAGATTAGGTGACAAAGTCAGACTCCATCTGAAGGAAAAAAAAAAAAAAGGCTTTAGAATCAGACAGATGGATTCAAAATCTGGTTCCACTTCTTGGGACCTTGTGATGTGACCTTGGGAAAATTACTTAACCTTCCCAATTCTGTTTCATCATCTGTATATTAAAGATAATTATACTTCCCTTGTGGACTTGCGAGAATTACATGAAAAAATAGATATAAAGCAGAGTTTCTCAACCTCAGCACTACTGACATGTGTGACCACATAATGCTTTGTTTCAGGGGCCTGTCCTGTGAGTTGTAGGATATGTAGCAGCATTTCTGGCCTCTACCCACAACTACTCTCCAAGAAGTGACAACTGAAAATGTCTCCACACAATGCCAAAAGTCCCCTGGGGTCATGGGAGAATTGCCACTGGTTGAGAACCATTGGACACAAAGTGATTAGCGTGATATCTAGAAAATAGCAGGTACTCAATAAGTGGTAGCAATTATAATTATTAATACTGTATCAAAACTAGAGCTCTTATTCCTGATGCGGAACCTTAAACATATATAAATATTTTAACTGTAACTAAGAATAAACTCTCAGACTTATTATTTTAGGCTGTGTAAAACAGTCTTATTCTGCTGAAAGCAATATCAGAAAACAACACTTTTCTGCCTCGTATCTCCTGTACCTATTAGTCCTGCAAATCTAAGATCTTTTAGGTATAGTGATGTTATTCAACCATTTTAAATGTGAATATATGGACAGTGAATATAATTTAGCTATTTTTAAGTGGTTTGTGAATGTTTAAAATGATTGAATAGCATCACTATACCTAAAAGATCTTAGATTTGCAGGACTAGCAGGTGCAGGAGATAAGAGGCAGAAAAGTTTAAGGCATTTGAGGCTCAATCTTTTCTCCCATCTAACTCATTTCCCCTCTCCTGACATTCATGCCCTGCAGAAAACCTCAGCTCCTACTTTACTATGGCAATCGAGTATGAGGTTCCTCTTATCAACAGCCGGTCTCCTGTCTGAACTCTTCTTCTCCTCTCATCCTTGTTTTTATTAAAGAAAGAAGGGTCTCTCCTCTATGAGTCTTCACTCCTATGCTGCTGTCTTTCCTGAAAGGCCTTGCTCTACCATTTATGCATTCTGTATCCATGTCTTCACTATATTCCTTTCCATCAGCTCCTTTACTCTCTATCACCAAATAAGATCAGTTTCCCCTACTTAGAAATGTTTTTTGCTACAGACATCTGAAATTGCAGTCTTATTTCTTTACTGAACCACACACACAACTCCTTCTCAGTTTCTTTTGTTGGATCCTCTTTGTTGCCTAGCCCTTAAAGTATTGGTACTGCTCAGTGTTCTGTCCTCTGACAGCTCTGCTTCTCACTCAACACTACGCAACCCTACTTTCACCCAGAGAAATCCACATTTTCTCTCATAGATTCAATTACCAACTATTTGCTGTTGCCTCCCAAATCTCTATTTTCTGGATTAAATCTCTCTCCAAACGAGATAAACATAGCCAACTGCCTACTATATACCTCCACTAGGATATCCAGCAGGTACCTCAAAATCAACATATGCTAAACTGAACTCATCAATTCTATTCTCAGAACGACTCCTCAACTGATGTTTCCTACATCAACATACACTCGCTTGTCCAAGCCAAATATCTTGATGTCATTCTTGGACGTTCTTTCTCCCAAAACTTCCCACTGCCAATTAATTAGCAATAACTGTCAATTCCACCTCCCACATATTTATGGAGTCCACCCACTCCTCTCTCTCTCTCTCTACTGACACCATCATATCTCTCCTAAACTACTATAACAGGCTCATAACTGATCAACCCGCCTTGCCTTACCCTGCCCATGCACAGTTAGAGAGATCTTCCTAAAGTACAAACCTGATTAAAGCACTCTCCTGTTTAAGCCTTTCAGCAGGTTCCCAATGCCAGTTTGGATTGAATTCAAAGTCCTTGACACAGCCCTGTAAGTTTATTAGTTGACTCCTGCTTACCTCTTCAATGGTATCTCTACAAAATCACTCAGGCCATTATTTTTTTCAGTTGCTTAGTGGTCTTGTTTTCTTTTCTCTCTAGATCCCTACACAGGGTGTTTCCTGCTTGAATCACTCCCTTTGCCTCTCATCTAGCTAATTCCAGCTCATCCTGTAGGTCTCCATTTAAACATCACTTTCTCTGAAAAGCCTTCCAGATCCCTCAAGTATGGGATAGATGGCCCTCCTCATGTCCTATGTTAGTAGCCTGTGTCTCCTGCACTTTGGTGCTTATCAGATTGTCGTGTAGTTTACAGTTTTCTTGTCTTTCTTCTCCACTAGACTATAATCTACATGACAGTGTTTCCAGCACTCTAGTGCTAAGCATATAGTAGGTGCTCAAGAAATAATTGTGGAACAGAACTGAATTAAATGTCTCCACGATTCTTCATCAAATGCAAGGCTTTTATTCTCATTATTTTTACTTTTTTTGTTTTTTTGAGACAAGGTTTTGCTGTGTCACCCAGGCTGGAGTGCAGTAGTGCAACCTCCACCTGCCGGGTTCAAGCCATTCTCGTGCCTCAGTCTCCTGAGTAGCTCGGATTAAAGGCTCATGCCACCACGCCCGGCTAATTTTTGTATCTTTAGTAAAGATGGAGTTTCATAATGTTGACCAGACTGGTCTTGAACTCCTGACCTCAAGTGATCCGCCCTCCTCGGCCTCCCAAAGTGCTGGAGTTACAGGTGTGAGCCACTGCACTCAGCCTTATTCTCATGTTTAATCTTTCTGGATACTCAAATTGTTTGATCCTTCCTGTCTTCTTAAAATTATTCTCCTTTGTTTTAAGTGACAGCACAGGATGCAACTTGTCTTTCTACTTTTTTTGAGAATTTCTAGTCCTTGTTTGCTCATTCCTTTCCTGTCCCTTAACTTCGGACTTTCCTCGAAGACTGTTCTTCACTGTATTTTATCTCCACACTCAGTGTCTAGAATATAACAAATACTCAAAAATTATTGTTTCCTTCTTTCTCCCATTCTCCAGAAATTCCTTTAATCTCATGGCTCCAAATGTCTCCCAGATTCATGTTTCAGTCTGAGCAATGCAATAGAGTACCAATTACCTGATACCTCAAATGAACTATAATCAAAAACCATGGCACTAGACCATACCCATTCAGTTTATTCCTACAACACAACTTCTGTATTTGCCAAAATTGTAACCAAGAGTCTCTTAATCACTGGGGATCCATACATCAGGCATCTCTAGCTCCACTAACTACTTTATACTCTGGGTGCAATTACCCAGCAAGTGTTACCCTTTCCCTAGAAATGATCCCATCTATTGATTTTTTTCTCTAATTTCCCCCTTTATTTTTTCTATCCTCTTCTTTTTACTCTTATATTACTGCATTGGATTTCTTGCTAGTTGACTTTCCTGATCTCAGTATCATCCACTTTCAGATTGTTTTGTATACTGCCACCAGACTCATCACCCATACACACTCTTTTCATGGCCAAGGGCTTTTCACACAGTAGACTCAATAATATGACAGAAAAACAATTCACTATCCCCTCAAGAACTTACAGTGGCTACAAATCATCTGATAAGTCCAAACTCCCCTTTCTGACCTTTTTCCTTCCTTCTGGCCCTAACCAGCTTTTCAGCTTTACCACAACCCCATACTGTTCTTCCCTA
The DNA here is from genome assembly GCF_009764315.1 of Trachypithecus francoisi. Classification (NCBI taxonomy): domain Eukaryota; kingdom Metazoa; phylum Chordata; class Mammalia; order Primates; family Cercopithecidae; genus Trachypithecus; species Trachypithecus francoisi. Next base: position 36,945,151 of record NW_022681471.1, on the reverse strand, counting down.
CATCCTACTTTCCTGACTTGCTGAACTTCTTGCCTTTTCCAGAACACATCCTGCTTCATTCCATTGCCCCTGTTGGTTCCTCTACTTTGAGCAAATTCACTCCCCTATCAGTATGAAAAGCCTAATATTTTTAATATTGAGTTAAAATGTCATTTCTTCTGTTAGGTAGAGTTGATGCTCATTCTGTGCCTGTTTTGTATGTTGTACTTAATACATTCATTACTTTCTTTCTGGTATCATAGTAATGTGCATGTCTACACTATAAATTTCATGATGTCTGGAATTCTCACTTGTTCATTCTTATAATTCATGACACATCCAAACCATTGCCTGTAATGCACATAGTAGGTACTTGGCAATGAGTCCTTGAAATGACTTGGCCACATTGTCAACCATTTCTCCATGCCCCCACTCTTGGTCTCCACCAAGTGAATAGTGAGTCAGGAGGCAGCTCTCTTTGAATAAAATTAAGCTGGACATACCCAACTCTGGTAAGACATTGTCAGTTTTGGCAGGAGCATCTTCTGGGTATCTGCCTAATTTACATGATTCACCATAATCTGCCCTGTCCAATGTATACAGCCTTGCTTCTCATTTGTTCCTAAGCATGTGTCCTCCACTTCACATTATTTTAAATCTTTCAACTCAGCCTTTGTTCATGCAGTTGCCCATGCCAGAAATACTCTTCCCTTTTTCTGATCAAATCCTCCCCAAACTTCAGACCCAGATTAAGTCTTACTTTATCCATGATGTCATCTTTAACTATTTGAGCCCACATTTATCTCTCCCATGTTTGAATTCCTTTGGCAGAGATAATGTAATATATATGGTATTCTCAAATTCTTTCCTGCATATGTCTTACTTTTCTCAGCAAGATAATTGACTCTTTGGGGGCAAAGATCATGTTTTAGTCTCCTTTGGTAATCAGTGCTGCTGATCATTAGATTGATAAATCAACAGAGCTATTTTCTTCCTTATTACTAATTCTCATAAATTGAGAAAAGATCCCCATAGCTACTTTTGTCTATTAAAGAGCTCTATATCAGGTCTTGGAGATAACCTAAGGATTAGCCAATATTATTTAAAATGAGAGATTTTTAAAAATTAATTTTTTTTGCAATTAAATCAGTTTCTTTGCAGTTAATCCTGCTTGTTGTCTTGCAATAGGTTAAGGCAGTTAGGAGAAAGAGTTAATTAAAGATGATGGATTTTGTGGCTATTTATGAAACATGGTTGAACAAGATCCTGATAAATCAAATTCACTATCATTTTTTTAATTATAGGAAAAATAATAAAGTCTATGTTCTGGTGATTAGATCATTTTGGTAGTGAAATCTTTGTAGACGATATTTGGACTTTCATCATAGATTTAATCCATTCGAACACTTAAGGGGTTGTTTACAAGGTTAAATAACTAGGCATGGTTTGACCCGGAGAGTTGTGTATAAGCTTCACATATGGCACAAAGAAGAGCTGAAAGGCAGAGGTGAACAAACGGCACAGTGTGGCTTAGACTTTGTATTGCACACTGGATTTTCAGGATATGCAGGGAGAAAAAAAACATAACAGCATTTCTCTGCTTATTTCTTTATATTTAGGTTCATTTCTTGTTCTAAGGAATCAGTTTCCTCTTAAGTGCTTTTTTTTCTTTAACACAATTAACTGGTTAACAGCATTTTGATTTTGCAACCATTGATTTAAACTCACTATAATAAACCATATTATTGAGGATGTCAGAAGGCAGATGAGATCAGACTTTAGGTGGAGGTCTGTTTTGCTTCTTACAGTCACTCATTTCTATATTTTTATATCAATGAGAGTTGAATGTTGCATTCTTTCTCTTTGATCTCTGTTTTGTTTTTTCCAGCTGCCACAGAAAGCTAACTATTCTATGATCAAAGCTCCCCTGAAAGCCTTTAACCCTCACAGGTCACTAGCCAGTACTTTAGTGGGTTACTCTCGTCATCATTTTCTTACAGCTCACCAACAGCTACTTACAAGAGCATTTGACTAGAGATGCTCCCTCAATTTAATAAGCCCTCTAGTTACACACACACACACACACACACACACACAGACACACTTAGGAACAATGTCCACACAGAAACTTGAACACAAATGTGCATAAGAGCTTTCTCATAATAGTCAAAAAAGTGGAAACAACCCAAAAGCCCATCAGTGAATGAATGGATAAATAAAACGTGCCATATCCATACAACGGAGTATTATTTGTCACTGAAAAGGAATTAAGTACTGATACATCTATACAACATGGACGATATTTGAAAGCACTATGGTAAGTGAAAGAAGCCAGACGTAAAAGGCTACATATTGTGTGATCTCATTTATAAGAAATGTCCACAATGGGCAAATCTAAAGAGACAGAAAGCAGATTAACGTTTGCCAGAGTCTGAATGGGGGGTGTGGCACGGGGATGAAAGTGATTGATAATGGGTATGGGTATCTTTTTGAGATGATGAAAATATTCCAAATTAGATTGTGATGATGGTTGCATAACACTGTGAATATACAAAAAAATTTGAATTGGACATTTTAAATGGGTGAATTTGTGTGGTATATGAATTGTATCTCGATTTTTGAAAAAACACTTAAAAGTCTCCTTTTGAGGACAGAGCTAGCTCCCAATTTTAAATACTGGTTCTGCATCAGAATCTTCAGAGGTAGGGACCTGGAATCTCTGCATTATAATAAATTCTTGAATGATTATTATGCACAACTAAAATTTAAGGATCACAGAATTAAAAGAAACAAACTTTGCACTGTCTCCATGAAATATCACTGCAAATGTCTCCATTCAGGGAGAAGCTGCAATTACTCTCAAGTGAATAATACTCAACTTCTTTGTTGTTGTAGATCAGGTATTTAAGTTTTGGTTGATTGATCTTTGTGTATCTACTTTCAACTTTCAGATCAAGTTTCTTTTATACCTCTGAAAGAAAGGGTGAAAACACAGGATCCACTGATACTCTGTTCCCTATGAATTAAAATTAGAGAATTGCTATCAGTCTCACTTCTGATAGCATTTGTGGAAAACTAGTTCAGGTTTTTCCTCCTTCCACAGCTAAGGAATGAAAAATAAGATTCTGTATCATACAGTAAGTTGGAAATGTGAGTGAAGTTAGAACTTATGATTCTCTGTCTTGAGTGGCTTTTGCTCAACTGTCATTGAGGTTTTAAATTGTACATCAGACTGTGGTATTAACTCCCTAAAAGGCATGGAATTGTAACCATATGCCACATTCTAGCTCAGTAAAGGAAAATGTATTTTCCCTACATCACTTTAGAAATTAAAGCTCTTGGCTGGGTGTGGTGGCTCATGCCTGTAATCCCAGCACTTTGGGAGGCTGAGGTGGGCGGATCACTTGAAGCCAGAAGTTCAAGACTAGCCTGGCCAACATGGTGAAACCACATCTCTACTAAAAATACAAAAAATTGGCCAGGCATGGTGGCGGGCACCTGTAATCCCATCTACCTGGAGGTTGAGACACGAGAATGGCAATTCCAGCTGACCTTGGTGGTCTTATTAGAAATAACTGAAGAAACTGGATTGACGTTAGATAGGTGAATGGGATAATCTTGACAATCATATAGTACTAAGTTAGAGAAGTATTGGGTAATATAGCATGAATTTACAGATCCTGCATAGGCTTCACATTGATGAAGTTACTGTGCTGCTAGCTATCTAATAATTAATATGGTAAAAATCTTAGGTTATCTCTACCCTTCATCAAATTTTTTTTTCAAATAAAACAATCTGCAGAGCATAGGTTAGGAACTTTTACTCATACATGAGAAAATTGTTTATTTTCTTGTTTCCTGAAAATCTAAACTAAACATGAAATTTAAGTGAAACCAAGAACAAGGTTTATTTAGTGTAACTACTTGAAATCTCATTTTTCACATATCAACAATTAAAAGTAGCTAATATTCATGTAGTCAATAAAACTCAATAAATATTTATTGGTCACCTCCTGTGGTGCAGGGAAGTACACTAGGTAAACATCGTGATATTGGATGAATAAAACATGGCTCCTGGCCTTGAGGAGTTCAGTGGAGGAAGTAAAGCTTTACTTATTCATAAAGTATATCTGTGATAATAGACTATAGTTCTAGGTACTGAAAAAAATACCTGGAAATGAAATATTAGGTTAGGGATTTGAACTTGGCAAAATGAAAAGCTAAAAATCTTATCTTTTCATGAAAGTCACAATGATATATGGGCTATGATAATAGCTTACAGGTCTAAATGCTATGTGGTAAATAATGTCGATTCTTGGATAAACTATTTCCTCATCATTTTAATAGGTTAGACATAAAGCTTGAGATATGCACTATTACTCGTAAAGAGTTTGGCAAATTTTCTGCATTTTCGTGGGTTTATAGTCTTGGCACTTTGTTGTCACAGTACCTTATGTTTAACTACAGAAGGCTGAAAAAAGAAAAAATAGGAAAAACACTAGCAAATGTTAAAAATGTTTATTATTAAACATCATTCACTTATTCAAAAAGTGTATGCTGAAAATAAGATTGCTTGAGGTTTTTCATATCCTTGAGGCTATTATTGGTCTATTGGAAATGACTTTTGTAGATCATGCTACTCTTCACTTTGTGAATGCAATTTTGGCTATGGCAGATAGTACACAGTATTGTTCCCAGTATGTCTAGCAGGCAGCAGACTGAAATATCTTTTACCAGCACTATTTCTGTCCCTCCCTGCATCACAGATATTTTTAGAACCTGATACTGGATTTAAGTGAATTTGTCATTGCTCTGCATACATTGTAAAACACAGCCTATTGAAAGCTCCTTTTCAGCTCTCCCTTGCTACCAGTAAAGGATGAAAATTGCAAGCAGGGTCTCCTTAAACCTGCTTAGAAGTGGGGCAATCATACATGTTGAGAGTACCACAAGTGCAATTTGAAATTGGTTGTAATTAAGGTGGTTAATGAAAATGACTTAAAAAAAAAATACATGGAAAGAAAAGTTAAAGAAAATATGTCACCTGACATATGCCATTTTGAAACATAAGGTAAATATTTCAACATGTCTTCAGTTTTCTCCAAAATATTTTAGAACGAAGACAAACTAACTTTTGAAAACCAAAGTTCTATCTCCAACTACTTCATATCCTTTTTTTAAAAAAAAAAAGACAAGCAATACTTTATTTAAAATCCATCACAGAAATTAACAGCTTCACTCTGTAATACAGCATACATGTTTTAAAGCCTAAGTCAGTAATTGTATATGAGAGTATACACTGCTACATACAAATTAACTCTTCAGACCACAATTTTTCAATGTTTAAAACAGAATAAGCTTCCCTGTGAAAGCAGCATCTGTGCTGGTTTCTTTTTTGGTTTTTGTTTTTTTGTTTTTTGAGACGGAGTTTCGCCCTTGTTGCCCCAGGCTGGAGTACAAGGGCGCAATCTCGAATCACTGCAACCTCCGCTTCCAAGGTTCAAGCGATTCTCCTGTCTCTGCTGTTTTAACTCTAGTATTCTTCTTCACCCTCTTTTCAACAGACTCTACACCAACATCCTCATAATCCATCTCAAGGGCAGCCTTGTCTCACGAGCCTCAGAAAACTCTTTCCTCCACTTCCTTACCCACTTACCAGTGAACAAAGACATGTTTGGAATACGCCAGGTCAAACTTGTGGTCCAAGTGAGCCCAGGCCTCAGCAATGGCTGTGTTGTTGCCCAACATGCACACAGCTCTCTGTATCTCAGCCAGGTCTCTGCCAGGCACCACAGTGGGAGGCTAGTAATTAATGCCACCTTGAAACCAGTGGGACACCAATCCACAGACTAGATGGTACACTCGATCTTGATGGTGGCAATGGCAGCACTGGCATCTTTTGGAACCACATCATTATGGTACAACAGGCAGCAAGCCATGTATTTACCGTAGTAAGGGTCATGTTTCACCGCCTGGTTGGCTTGCTCAAAGAAAGCATTGGTAATCTCTGCTACAGAAAGCTGTCTACGGTAGGCTTTCTCAGTAGAGATGATGAGGGTGTATTAGTTTGTTTTCATACTGCTGATAAAGACATACATACCCAAGGCTGGGCAATTTACAAAAGCAAGAGGTTTATTGGACTTACAGTTCCACATGGCTGGGGAGGGCCTCACAATCATGGTGGAAGGCAAAGAGGAGCAAGTCATATCTTACACAGATGGCAGCAGGCAAAAAGAGAGCTTGTGCAGAGAAACTCCAGTTTCTAAAAGCCATCAGATCTTGTGAGAGTTATTCACTATCATGAGAACAGCACCGGAAAGATCCACCCCCATGATTTAATCATCTTCCACCAGGTCTGTCCCACAACACATGGGAATTATGGTAGCTACAAAATGAAATTTGGGTGGGGACACAGAGCCAAACCATATCAGAGGGCATAGCTGCCCAGAGAGAAGTGGATGCAGGGATAGGACACCAGGTGGGTCTGCAGTTCTGTCAGATTAATACTTAGGGTTCCATCAAATCTCAGGGAAGCAGTGACGGAGGACACAATTTGACCTATGAATCTATTCAGGTTAGTGTAGGTTGGTGCTTAATATCAAGGTTTCCATAACAGATGCCATACATGGCCTCACTGTCTATCATGAAAGCATAATCAGAGTGCTCCAGGGTAATGTGGGTGGTGAGAGTGGAGTTGTAGGGCTCTAGCGCAGGTGTGGAAACCTGAGGGGCTGGATAAATGGAGAACTCCAGCTTGGATTTCTTACCATAGTCAACAGAGAGACATTCCATGAGCAAGGAGGTGAACCCAGAACCAGTTCCCCTGACAAAGCTGTGAAAACCAAGAAGCCCCAAAGACCTGTGCACAGGTTGGCCAATTTATGAATTTGGCCCAATATGAGGTCAGTGATCTCCTTGCCAATGGTGCCCTCGGGCATAGTTATTGGCAGCATCTTCCTTGCCTGTGATGAGATGCTCAGATTGGAAGACCTCATGGTATGTGCCAGAGCGAACTTCGTCAATGACCATGGATTCCAGGTCTGCAAACACTGCTTGGGCATGTGCTTGGTTTCTGCTTCACAGCTACCTAGCAGATGACAGAGGTGGAGAGGAGAGGTTGTTGCTTCTTACAGACCGACTTAAACAGTTGATGTAAGGGAACCTTCATCTCCTTTTTATAACAGGGATTTATTTGTAGAGCAGTTTGAGGCCCACAGCAAAAGTGAGCAGCAAGTACAAAGTTCTCATATACCTCCTGCCCACCACAACATGTGCAGCTCCCCAACTGTCAACATCTGGCACCAGAGTGGTACATTCATTAAAATCAATGAACCTACATTGAGGCATCATGACCACCCAGAGTCCCATAGTGTACATTTGCGTTCACTCTTGGTACTGTTCATTCTATGGATTTTGGCAAATGTACAATGACATGTATCTACCATTGTATTGCCATAAGTAGTTTTATTGTCCTAAATTCCTCTGAGCTCTGCCCATTCACTTCTCCTCATCTACTTTTAAAAAGCCAAACTTCTCAATGTCTATTATCTGCCTAATCTGGGATTTCTCAGTCTCAGACTCTTGACATTTTGAACAGAATAATTCTTTTAAAGGGGATGTCTAGTACATTTAGTACATGCTAGGATATATAGCAGCATCCCTGGCCTCTACCCAGTCAATGCCAGAAAACACTGCCATTCTTAGTTGTGACAACCAAAAATGTCTCCAGACATTGCTAAATGTCCCCTGGTAGCAGGTAGCAAAATCATTCCTGTTAAGAACCACTGGCCTAATCTAAGGCAACTCTACTTCCAAATGAATGTCTATATTATCCTATTATGACTTGTAGAGTTAGTCATTAAATGCTATCAACAAATATTTATTGGCTTACTATGTGCTGGATAATATAAATGTATTCTACTCTAGCCAGTCGAGAGCTATTAAATTCTTAATATATTAATAAGTGACAGGGAGAGGCATGAGTTGTTGCAACAAACATTTTAAAAATCTACATGCAGTAGCTACATTGAATCTTGAGGCATGGTTGATTAAATTGATACAGCGATCTTCACGATCTAGTTCACAGCAGAATGAACGCAGAGGGAAAATGCATTGATCATTAAGACTGCTTAACTGATTGGACCTGCTATGCTGTGATTCACTTCAGCAGCCACATGCAAGAGATGGACACTGCCTCTACAGGGAAATAATTCTGAGTAATTAGCCAGGGAAGACTCTATACAAATCCCCACTCCCACCCTAACTCCACCACTGTTTTCCCATGATAGCAAGGGATATTTACCTGATTCCTTGCGAAATTGCCATAAGTGCCTCAGTGCTCCTTTCATTTTGCCACTGTAGATAGAGGCAGGGTGATGATAAGCTGGTTTCCTTTTGGTTAGCCAGTACTTGTGCCGTTCAGATCATTAATCAAATGTAACCAAGCAAGTATAATTTGAGATTTTATTTGGAGATTCTCCTTGTAAAGATTAGACATTAAAGTAGTCACACAGAATCCAAGAGACAACTGTCAGAAATGGAAAGGGGAATTGGAGTGATAGACAATGAGACATCTTGGCAAAACTAATTCTTTGCATATAGCCTCAAATTATGGGTTCCTCCTTCTCTTTCTCCTTTTCCTTTTTTGGACAGACTTATTACAATCATTTGATTTCTCCCGCTTTTGTTTTTTGGCTTTTCTTTATGATGGGTCAAAAATAAATAAATTCAAAATTGACTCATTGAAGGTGGTTAACTACAGTTAACTTTTATTTCCAAGGCACTTCTTGGAGGACGTGGGTCTACTTATTCCTTGTTTGTTAAAGTGAACTGATATGTGTATTCCCCTTTGTGGACCTCTAAATTAGTCTTCTCATCTGTAACTTGTAAGATTCCTTCCAGCTCTAATTGTCTATGATCTTGGTTAGTATAATAAATGTATACTAGACCATGATGCATGCTGGGACCTCAGCAAAAGGAAGAAGAGGAAAGGAGTAGGACAGAATCTTGGAAAAGGCTGGATTGAAATTTCATGGACTAACTTGGTTGTAGGAATGTACCTTCAAGATTGTGTTTGGGGCCAGGTCCAGTGGTTTGCACCTGTAAAACCAGTACTTTGGGAGGCTAAGGCAGGAGGAATGTTTAAGGCCAGGAGTTTGAGACCAGCCAGTACAACATAGCGAGATCCCACCTCTATAAAAAATTTAAAAATGGCTGGGCTTTGTGCCACATGACTGTACTCCCAGATACTTGGGAGGCTGAGGTGGGAGGATTGCTTGAGCCCAGGAATTTGAGGCTGCAGTGAGCTGAAATCACACCACTGCACTCCAACCTGGGTGAGAGATAAAGACCCTGTCACAACATTAAAACAAAAAAAAAAAGGTTGTGTTTGGCATGTCAAATCAAAGTTCAAAGGATGAGACAAATGGGCTTTATTCAAAGGATGACCAAGTCCTGGAGTTAGGTAAGGGAAAGCAGTAGAACCAAACATTTGCTGCCAAGAACTGATCCCAGATGGTCTATTTGGATTACAGCAAGGTGCCAGCTAAAGGAGGAAGCTATGCAAAACAGGATCCAGTTCCCAGGGGCAATGGGAGTAGGAAAGATTTCTTAGAGAATCAGGGTCCTAGTCATCAGGCTGGAACTGAGGATTAGTTCTAGCCTCAAAGTGGGAATGAGAACCCTAATAAGAAAAACTAGGCAAAAGGTCAATCACAGAGGGTAACCCAACACTAGAGGTGGATGGGTGGTCAGAGAAGAGGCGGCAGTTCAGTGAACACACAACAGAGATAAAGAGTTTATGTTTTATATGTTTATTATTATTATCTCTCTGGGAGATCATCAGTGATCATGTTCCTCTCTACCTTCCTGAATTATCCTCCTGTGTTTGTCTATTTTATCATGCCCACCATCAGGAGAGAATGTAGTCAGGATTTGGCCCACTCGAGTAGGAGGCAGAATAGTCCTAGCCTGAAGTGGTAGCTCCCCATCTTGAGTTCATGTATTTTCTGGGATAAAATCTGGGAATGTATATTTCTGATCTATATTGTACCTGATATTTTGTCAACAGGAATATATGTTATCTGCTCTGCATCAAGGTTTCAAATGTGGTTAATTATGAAAAAATGCCTGTGATTTAGTTTTTTACACTGAGGATGGAGATAGCATGACATAAGGTTTAGAGTGATCATTATTAAAGACCTAACTGGGATATAATTCTAACTCAAATATCTAGACATAGACACTTACTTTTGATTTCCAAGTAAAAGAGTAGGTTTGTAGTATTAACGTTTAAAACAGTAAATAACAGAATATACTGGTATTCTCCACAATCAGGACATGCCTGTATGCTGCTATAAAATTGGCAGCATTTGGTTACTTCAGTTATGTTTATTCAGCTATCTTATTTGGCACAGACTAAAATATTGACACTTTGGGGACCACTTAAGTTTTTGTTGTACAAATATTATCTCAGAGCAAAGCATATAAACTCCTCAGTGAATATATCTGTCTTACGGGAAAACGGGTCTCACTACTTTATATTCCCATGAACCACACAATCCTTAATCACAGTCAAAGAAAATGTACCTTGACCACAAAAGAAACATACGAAAATACAGAGGAAACTAAGAATCGTGCCAATCTAACCAGCTCCACCTTCCAACATAGATGCTACTTTCACTGGCTTAAAACCATACTGGTCAGGTACGGTGGCTCATACCTATAGTCCCAGCTCTGGAGGCTGAAGTAGGTGGATCTCTTGAGCCCAGGAGTTCAAGATTAGCCCAGGCTACATTATGAAATTCCATCTCTACAAAAAAAAAAGAAAAAAGAAAAAGAAAAATTAGCCAAACATGGTGGCACGTGCCTGTAGTCCCAGCTACTCAGGAGGCTGACGTAGGAGGATTGCTTGAGTCTGGGAAGTAGAGGCTTCAGTGGGCCATGATTGCACCACTGGACTCCAGCCTGGGTGACAGAGCATGGCCCTATGTCAAAAAATATATATATGAGAAACAAAACCATACCAGTGGTCTTTGGTCACTGCTTGGAGCTTGGGACTATAATGAAGGAACAGGAGCCTTTCCTTTCTTCAGTTCTTCAGTTTGGATAATAGGAACTTTACTTGCACATTCAGATTTAGTACTACAAGGTTTTTACTTAACCTCATTTATCATAGATTTATCTTATATCTACACCATCTTTCTTTCATGCTGAACATTGCAGTGATATGGAAGAGGCATTTGGGATCCTGTCAGCGTTTATTAAGATGAGAGACTCTAGAGTCACTTTAAATGGCAATGGGAATGAGCCAAAAAACAAGGGAAAATGGAAGATTCAGGGAAGAGGGAAAATCAACAGTGTAAGATTCCTAATAAAGTGGGAATAGGGATACTTCACTCATAATATCACTAGGCAACAAGTAGGATATTGGTGCTGGAATCATGCATGCAAAGTCTTTGTCATTTGGATGGCTCCCATCTCTGGATTCTGTGGGAATACAGGTTTCCCTTTATTTTGATCTTGTCATGGCCTTTTAGGCTCAGGAGGAGCATTGTATGTTGGTCCTCTGCTGTGTGTGACAGTGACAGACCTCAGAATAGAACTGGCTTGGATTCCCAGGCAATGTTCTTCCCTCACACCATACTGTTGTTGAAAACAATATTGTTTCTAAAAATTACTTTCATTATTTTTTATTGCTGATTAACAATTTTTCTGCATTTCAGTACATTCCATGTAACTATTTGATTTGGAATTTTTCTTTTTTTTTTTTTTTGCATATGAAATTAATCCCAGGGACAGGGTGTCTAAGAAAGCCAGCCCTCCTGCTTCCATTGCCCGCCATGTCCCTTTCAGCACCACAAACTCATAAGAAAACATAGAGAAAACCTAAAAGAATCTTAACCTAACCAGATTTACTTCCAATTTTGACATGCTTTCATCGGAATCAGTGATTTAAAACCATGTCTCTGGTTCCTGGTTCCTGCTAAAACTATGACTATAGAAAAGGCCATCTTTTCCTTTATTATAAAAACTTATATTTGTAAATTCCCCAGAAACAAACTCAATAATAAACCCTAGGCAGTGTGTATAAATTCTAGTTAAGTCAGTACTCTCCAGTACTCTTCTGTATACTTTCACTACTTAATCTACCACATCTCTAAGATGTGAGTCACCTATTCACGTGTCCACCATTTTTCATCACTTAAATTGTGATTTTTTTCTTTTTTTGGTTCTTTACACTCATACCTTCACTCTATTTTAATAAGACCCTTATAAACTCTCTTTATGTGCATTGGCTTGCTGTTTTTTTTTTTTTTGTTTTTTTTTTCCCCCTCTTTCATAACATTGGCTAAGAAGGCCCTTGTGTGACACTTAATGAGCTTTTGTTGCTACAGGGACTGGTGGGTGGACTGGAAACTAACCCCATTAACTATTTCCCACTTTCTTAAACTTAAAGCACTGAAACTCAAAAGTATACAATAATTCTGTATTGGTCATATTCAGCCTTCCCTTCTCTTGTGGCATCCTGCATTCTGACTAATTCCTAAGGGCCATGCCAGAGGTCCCCACTGGAAGGCCTAATGCTGTAAATGAAGATACAATGAATTGAGAACTGGCACTAGGATATTCGAGATCAGTCCTATAATTTCCTATTGACACACTACCCAAACATCCAGATGGTCCTTTCATTTTATGATGTCTATATTTCTATGAATCAATTTTGTTTAGTATCATCTTCTCCTGCAAACAAAAGCCAAGAACTCTGCTGGCTCTTCTTTCACCTTTTCATCTCGCATAATGACACTTCTCAATTGGATCACCGTGTTGATAGTTTTATCTTCCGTTACATCAATTTTGGCTCCTGCTTCTTAAGCCTACTCTTCATCTATTGTGAGACTGTGCTGCCTTTCTTCTGATGCTCTGCCAATGTGATATTTTACAACACCTGTGACTGGTGTGGTTGGCCATGGCCAGACCTGACCAGAGCAGGCCTCAGTGAGGACCAAAATGGAAACTAGTTCCTGCAGTTCAGGCACAGAACCATAGAGACTACTCTTAGGCTGACGCAGCAGAATTTCAAGGCCCCAGCACAGAACATGAGCCTTGGTGACATGACATCCTGAATAGGGAAATTATTGCCTCTGTAATAAAACGAGTTGTTCTGGATGCTGAATAAGGGGTGAGGGAGGTGGGTGTAAAATGCAGGAAACCAAAGTTCTTAACTCTCAAACTAGTAGTAGAGGTTCCTCTGTGTGGGATGCCAAGTCTACAGAACTTAGGGCACGACTGTGAGAGATATACGGGAGGCCGTCAGCAGTCAAGTCATCCCTGGTGTCTTTTTTTTTTTTAGACGAAGTCTCGCTCTTGTCCCCCAGGCTGGAGTACAATGGCACGATCTCGGCTCACTGCAACCTCCGCCTCCTGGGTTCAAGCGATTCTCCTGCCTCAGCCTCCGAGTAGCTGGGATTACAGGCGCCTGCCACCACCCTGGCTAATTTTTGTATTTTAGTAGAGACAGCGTTTCACCATGTTGGCCAGGCTGATCTCGAACTCTGACTTCGGGTGATCTGTCTGCCTCGACCTCCCAAAGTGCTGGGATTACAGGTGTGAGCCACCACACCTGGCCATCCCTAGTGTCTATACAAATTATTTACCTCCCAACTTTGACACTGCTTTCATTCAGGGTCAGTGGTTTAGTCATCCCTAGTGTCTTTACAAATGCATCCCTAGTGCATTTGTATCCTTTCGGCTGCCGATCTGCTACTTTTACTTTGAGAGTAAACCAGAGGAGACGTCACCTCAAAAGGTGGACCAGACTTGGACCAGACTTCCTTGATCAGCCTCTTGTGACTGGAAAAACTGTTCCTTTTTTATATTTCCACTGATCTATAAACCTCATCAGGGGGTCTGCAGGCAACATATCAAGGAAGGAGCTCTGTGGTAGGCTTTGCCTCAATCTTCTTTTCACATTCATTTCCTTTCCCTATCTCCTTTGTTCTAATTTTAAAACCATTGATCCCGGGCATGTGACAGCATTGAAATGGAATAAAATCATTTATTCTTTCAAGAAATATTTTTTGAGCACCACACTGTGCCAGGCACTGTTTTGAGCAGGGAGGATACAGCAGTGGACATAAAGAGAAAAATCCTGCCCTTGTTGAGCTGACATTAGACAGTATGTTAGATGAAGAAAAGTGATATGGAGGAAATAAGCAAGAAAGGGAAGTACGATGTGTTAGGGGTTCCCTTAAGTAGGGTGGTCAGGGAAAACATCACTGAGATGGCGACATTTGAGGAAAGGCCTGAAGGAAGTGAGGGAGCAATTCATGTGTTACCTTAGGGAAGAGCGTTTCGGGTGGAGAGAATAAGAGGTGAACAAGTTCTGAGGTGGAAACAGGCTTAGGATGTGTTAGAGACAGCAAGGAGTGTCCTATATGGCGCCCTGCCCCACACCTTTGCTTGTGGGCACTTTGCAGTGTCCACAAGCAATTGCAGGATAACTTTTATATACCCACTATTAGGGAAACAGGAGCCTAGGAAAGCCAGAGTGACATCATTTTAAAACCAACTCCGGCTGGGCACAGTGGCTCACGCCTGTAAATCCCAGCACTTTGGGAGGCCAAGGCGGGCGGATCACTTGAGGTCAGGAGTTCAAGGCCAGCCTGGTCAACATGGTAAAACCCCATCTCTACTAAAATTACAAAAATTAGCCAGACGTGTTGGTGGGTGCCTGTAATCCCAGCTACTTGGGAGGCTGAGGCAGGAGAATTGCTTGAACCCAGGAGGCGGAGGTTTCAGTGAGCCAAGATCACGCCACTGCACTCCAGCCTCAGTGACACAGTGAGACTCTGTCTCAGAATGAATGAATGAATGAATGAATGAATAAATAAATAAATAAATGAATAAATAAATAAAATAACCAAAAGACTCCATCTTGAGACTAACAAGGCACATTCCTTGCTGGTCACCCCCATGGTCCTAAGATGTTTACAGCTAAATAAAAAAGTTTGGTAAGGCCTACAAGGACAAATTCCTACAACAACAGAAAGTTCAGTTGTCCCAATATCCAAAACAATATGTTTTCAAGATGTTTTGATGTACATACACGGTAAAACATCAAGGATAGTTTTCTTTAAATCAATAGAATAATAAATTTTGTTATCCTGTCTGCTCACTCGCACATAAGTACAGCTTAATTTAGCCTTTGCATAGACAAGGACCCTATATATGAAAAACTTAAAGGTGGCGTATTCTCCTTGCTTTCTGAGGACACCCTACTCTGTAATGGAGTCAATTTCAATAAGCTATATCTTCTCACTGTACTCTGTGACTTGCCTTGAATTCATTCCTGCGTGAGATCCAAGAACCTCCCCCTTGGGGTGTGAATTGAGGCCACCTTTTTCCGGTAACACAACCATGGCTCAAAGAGAAAGTCATGATTTGCTGAAGATCAAACAGCTTTTTAAAATTCACCCATAATGAATATTCTTTCTACTGCCTTCCATGAACGTTTTCTGTGATATCTCAAGCCCAAGTCCTGCTAGTTATCTTCTAGATGAGGCCCACTGCTAGTCTTGTCTGTATTGAGTATAAATTAGCTGTTAACTGTATAAAATCCAAATTCAGTAATGCCAGTGGTATCCAGTTACTAACATCTCTCATCTCCCTTTTAAAAGCATTGTTGTTACAGCCAATAATAATAATAATAATGAGGTATCATATACTGAGTGCCTGCCATATGCTGCAAGCTTTACAGATGCTACATAATTTAATCACTCAACAACCCTGTGGGGTAAATATTATTATATATGTTTTGCAAATGAAGTTGCTGAGGCTCAGGAAGAATGAATGCAATGCCTAAGGTAATATAGCTAGTAAATGGTAGAGCTAGGATTTAAAACTGTGCCTGAAACAGAAGCTTACTATATACTGTGCTGCTGGTCTCCCTAGATAGGTGGCTTCCTCAAAAATGTAGGGCTTAGATCTAAGCCTTGGGACCATCTTTTGTAGGTGTGTCTCTTGAGAACTCAGGAGCTTTGGCTTCCATAGTAGGTCAAATCACTATCTTAGACAGCTGCTAGGCTTCATTTTCCCTGATCTTTTCGGTGGTTTTAATTTAAATTTCTCTCTATTCTAATAAGACCTTACTTGCCCTTCCTATATCTAGAACAAATGTTCTGTATTTTGAGAAATTGATCTTAGCTACTATCTGACCAGGCTCAGAAAAGTCTGTCTCTTATTTGGTTACACAGCACCCTTTGCTCTAGTGCTTACTTCCTAGCAATCCTGCTGACTTAACTTTTTCATCCCTTTTTTTTTCCAGAGGTCTTTGTTAAATGACTTTCATTTTAGTGTTCTTCTAGGCCAATTCTAATTAGGCATATTTTTGCTGCCTTCAGATGGCCATCGTTTTTCCTTAATGCAGTTGGCATCAACTCCCACAATCACTATTTGGCCAAATAACCTTTGATATCTTTTCCCATTTGTGTTCCCAAATTGCTTTACGAGTCATATTCAATTTTGGGCTTTCCCTTTCCCAATCCATATCCAAAAGCAAATATATCATGAATAATATTTTTAAACATTCAACCATTTTCATTCTTCTTAAATCATTTTGCCTTAGGACACCCTCCATTACCACTGCCAGTAAATTAGCGGGTTTCAGTACCTCAGTGAATGGTCAACACCATATAGAAAACAAGTAGTCCTAACTGGGATTTTATTATCAAATTAGGTGTTTAATTCCCTGAGAACTTCTCAGGAAAACAGCAGTCTTGGAGTCAGAGACTTCTAAATTCCTTTTGTATAGCAAGAACCAAGCCTGTCACACCCACCAGGATGGCTATAATAAAAAAGAAACAGTGTTAGTAAGAATGAGCAGAAATTGGAATCCTCATACTCTGTTGGTAGAAATGTAAAATGATGTAGTCACTATGAAAAACAGTTTGGCAGTTCCTCAAAAAGTTAAACATAGAATTACCATATGATCTTGCAATTCCATTCCTAGGTATACACCCAAAAGGATTAAAAACAGGTATCCAAACAAAAACTTTTACATAAATATTCAAAGCAACACTACTCATAATAGCCAAAAGATGGAAGCAACCAAGCATTCATCAGCAAATGAATGGATAAACAAAATGTGGTATAGTCAGATGATGAAATATTATTCAGTGTTAAAAAGGAATGAAATACTGATAATTGCTATAATGTAGATGAACCTCAAAAACAGTATGCTAAGTAAAATCAGCGAGACACAAAGCGACATATATTATATGACTCCATTGACAGGAAATGTCCACAATAGGCAAATACGAAGAGACAAAAGTAGATGAGTGGTTGCCTGGGTCTGGAGGTAGGAAAGTGGATTAACTGTACATGGGCATGAATGATCTTATTGGGATAATGAAAATGTTTAAAAACCAAAAGTACAGTGATAGTTACACAACCAAATTTACTAAAAAGTCATTGAACTGTACATTTAAAATGGGTGAATTTTATGGTATGTAAATTGTACTGCAGTGTAGCTGTAGGAGAGAGAGAAAGAGAGACAGTGAGAGAGAGAAAGAGAGAGAGAAAGATTGAAGGCAAGCCCGGAGCCTGGCCAGTTGACATTCTAGAGTTTTACTAGTTTGGGATAACTCGAGATGATGTAAGTGAAGGGTACACTATCCAGAAACAAAACTGTAGCATTCTGAGAGGTGAGAGAGAGAAAAAAAGAAAGGGTAAGAGGCCACGAAGGAAGTGGAAGAGTCCATAGATAAGTCTGCCCCCCTCCACACCACATGCCCTATTATCATAAGTGTGGAATCTGGGGACATTTTCCAACAGGTTTGGGGGAAAATAAAAAACAAAGTGGAATTATTCCAAATTTGGTCTTTGGAACTCTGGGACACCACTGTTGTGGTTTAAATGTTTGTCTGCTCCCAAACTCATGTTGACTTTTAATTGATGTGGGGCCTTTAAGAGATGATTAGGTGATGGCAGATCTATCATGAATGGATTCATGCCCTTATTGCAGAAGTGGGTTAGTTATCACGAGACTGAATTTGTAATAAAAGTGAGTTTTGCCTGATTTCTTCTCTCTGTCTCACATGTTTGCTTCAGCCTTCTGTCCTTCTGCCATGGATGACCTGCATCAGATGTTGGTGCCATGCTCTTGGACTTGTCGGCCTCCAGAACTATGAGAAATAGATGTCTTTTCTTCATAAATTTCTCTGAGTAACAGAAAATAGACTAAAACAATCACCTTTCTGAGTGCCCCCTCACTAACAAGAGATAATCATAGCAGAAGAAAAATGGATGCAAGGCAGATCTAGGCAAAGAGAGGGCCAAGTCTCCCTCAGCTTTTACCTGGCATAAATGTATCCAGATATTTTCACATGCTCCCAGTGGAGGATATAGAAAATAGCTGGATTTTTACAGCCAGCAGGCCTCCCATGGGGCCGCTGCCATGAGGAGCAAGTTGACGCTACTGCAAGGGCTGCAGGTCGACGATCTAACTCTGGGGCTGAATGGAGGATGTGGTTGAGATTCAGAGAGCCTGAAAGGCAGACAAGGGAAGAGGTGAGTCTAAGTCAGCAGAATGGTGAATAACTCTGAGCCTAGATGAGCTGAGAGCATAGACCTTGTATTTCACAACTCCTGGACTTCATCTCAAATGCCAGAATAGTTCCCAATGACTGGGGAGGGCATTGTTGAAATTACTGTAGTGGTCAATAAGGACCACACAAAGATGTCCATGTCAACTCATTGCCTCTTCTCTGTCTTAGAGAGGAAGGAGGTAGGTGTGTGAGATGGAATTCTAAAACACTGAGAAGTATCCAAAGGAGCTCAGTTAACCCAGGAAAGACTATTTTTAATGGAAAGAGATTGATTTTCCATCATAATTAGCATAGTAATAAGACATGTTGACTTAGTTCTCAATTGAGCACAATGGACCAAGGCCTGTACCTAACTGCTCACTCACAGTGCCCTGAAGAGTCTGGGGGACTATACCAGGCTCTTCGGAGCTCCATGTGAGCCACCAACGTTTATAACATTGGGGATTTAATCAAGATTCCATAATGAAGCTCAAAGCCAGGAAGATCTGAGACTGGATTACATAGTTTTTAAAAACAAACAAACAAACACCTTGTTTCTATTAAACAATGGAACAGATTTAGGAACCCAGTAAAAATGCCACATGCCTGAATACACTTAATAAATAAACATTTAGTTCCCTCTAATCCAGTAGTTCCAAATCTTGCATCCATGGATGAACTTTGGGTGGCACATGAGTGCTTAAAAGGTTGAGTGCCAAACTGAGACTATAACGTGTATGTGTGTGTTTGTAGATAGAGGTTTTGTAACTTTCATGAGTTTCCTAAAGAGGGAAAAAAATGGTTAACTACTCATAGAGAGGGCAGTGGAAGCCTGGGAAATGGGTAAGCCCAAAGAATGTGGGGACAGAAGAAGATCTCATGCAGAACACTAGGAAATCAACCAATTGTAAGATAAGTCAGATATTTTCACAAAATGATTCTCAATCAGTGTCACATAAATTGCAAATGGTGTGACTGAATTTCGTGATGGGAGGTCATTGTTGTAGACTACTGACCTGGGGCTTATGGATGCACTTTATGAGGTATGTATACTCTCTGAAATGGGAGGTGAAATTTCCTATGTATGTGCATAGGAGCATATTTCTGGGTAGGCAAGCTATAGTTTTCACAGAATCTTAAAGAAGGTCCTTGACCTCTAAAAGGTTATAAACCATTCACTTTAACTTCTGGCAGTGATGGTTTCTTCCTATATACAACTCTTATTTTTCCATCTTTATGTAATCTCCTTCTTTCACCTCCTCCTCCTTTCCTCCCCACCTTGTGTCTTTCTTTCTCCACCCACTCCCAACTTTCTCTCTTTTCCTTACAAAGCAATGTGGAAGACTAATGCAGTCCAATCTGAGTATGAAAAGCAAGAGGAGTGAGCTCAAAGGGGTGATTCCAAGGAGATTAACAAACCTTTTGAAGTGAGGTCTAGCAGGTCTGCTCAGCAATTGAGTCCTTAACTGGCCCTCAGGAAGAAGACAGCTTGGGGAAGAAGCCATGGAAAGGAAGGTTTAGACTGACTATATAATTAGTATCAAATTAATATACAAGATGAGGTGTCAGCTCTTTGAATGTATAAGATGCTATAAATGAGGAAAGCCATTGTCAGAAGGAACACTTAATGGGCTATTTATCATTGTAAAGAAGGCAGGAGGAACTTAGTGATGTAGAAGGGCCTAATCAAGGTCCTTCTTAAATGAGAATTCAGTTAACAAGATTTAGACAGCACCTGTCTTCATTAGCAATATAAATATTTCTTTAATACATTTTGGAATTAAATAAAGAATAAGATCAAGTTTCTTTACTGGCTGAATAAGTAGGGATTGATTCTTACCTAGTTGTGTGGATGGCCCTTAGTCTTCATCATTCCCAAGAACCATTCACGAAGCATGAGCTACCATATGATAATTTTCACTTTTCCAGGACTTCTATCTTTCATAAAAGAAGCTGTCCTTGGCATCAGTGAGAAGTCTCCAGGAACAGACTGGTTCACTGACAGAATCTCCTCAGAATAATCTGGTATCCAAATGATGTGTATTTAACACTATGCTAATTACTTTTCATTGATTTGATTCCCACAAAACATCTATGATGTAAGTATTATTACCATCTCTAATTGACTAGATGATGAAACAGTCTTAGTGATGACACATACATACAGCTGGTCATACACTTGTTTAAGAGGTAAAATTAATAATTGAAGTCAGGTCTGCCTGATACAAATTACAGGTTCTTCCTCCCAATCCACACAATCATTATGACAAAATAATGTGACTAAATTTAAGTATAGACATAACAATCTTTCAAAGGAGTCATCTTGTCTGACTCTATTATACTCTTATTGCTTCAAAAATTTTTAGAACTTCAAGAATGTCTTCATGGTCTAAGAATAATTGTTTTGAGTCTTCTTAATGGTGATAAATTTTATTTTTGGGGGAGATAAAAATATCTTTATTGAGACATAATTCACATACCATACAATGAACTCATTTAAAGTATACAATTCACTAGTTTCTTTACTATATTTTTAATATGGCAAAACATATACAACAAAATTTGTCATTTAACCATCAAGGTGTACAATTCAGTGGCATTAACTAGATGACTGTATCATTTTATTTTTTTACTGTTATAAGTAATGCTGCAAATATACATCTTTATATATACTTTGTGCAAATAATTCCATAAGATAGAAAGCTGTCATCTGTGATGGGCCAGTGATAAAGAGTGATAAAAATGGGTTGGTCTTTTCCTAGGATATCTCCATTACCACTAAACATGATTGTTTTTATTTCAATAGGTTTTTGAGGAACAAGTGGTTTTGGTTACATGAATAAGTTCCTTAGTGTTGAGTTCTGAGATTTTGGTGCACCCATCACCAGAGCAGTATACACTGTACCCAATGTGTAGTCCTTTATCCCTCACACCTCTTCTACCCTTTCCCACAAATCCCCAAAATCCATTGTATTATTCTTATGTCTTTGTGTGGCGGTGGTAAATTTTAATTCTTTGAGGGAATTTTTTTTTTTTTTTTTTTTTTTGAGACGGAGTCTCGCTCTGTCACCCAGGCTGGAGTGCTGTGGCCAGATCTCAGCTCACTGCAAGCTCCGCCTCCGGGTTCACGCCATTCTCCTGTCTCAGCCTTCCGGGTAGCTGGGAATACAGGCGCCGCCACGTCGCCCGGCTAGTTTTTTGTAGTTTTTAGTAGAGACGGGGTTTCACCGTGTTAGCCAGGATGGTCTCGATCTCCTGACCTCGTGATCCGCCCGTCTCGGCCTCCCAAAGTGCTGGGATTACAGGCTTGAGCCACCGCGCCCGGCTAGGGAATTTTTGGAAACTAGCAAAAAGTCATTCTATTGATTTAAATGTGATTAAGCTGGATAATAAAGTTTGGGCAGAATTAAGTTGTGTTTATAATGTAACATACTTATTTTCTTGCATAGTTCATATATCAGCTCAGCAGCTAAAGATTTCATGAACTAATGAGTAGATGGGTATCTTGCTCTGTTTGGGCTTTTATAGAGGAATACCATAGACTGGGCGGCTTAAAACAATCAAAATTTATTTCTTACAGTCCTAGATGATAAGTCCAAGATCAAGATCAAGGGAACAGCAGATTCAGTGTCTGATGAAGTCCTGCTTCCTAGTTCAGAGAGGGTGCCTTATTGTGTCTTCACATGGTGGGAGAGGCAAATGAGCTCTCTGGAGTCTCTTTTATAAGGGCATTAATCCCATTCATGAAAGCTCTGACCTCATGACCCAATGACCTACCAAAGACCACACTTCCTAATATCATCCCATTGGGGGTTAGGATCTCAACATATGAATTTTGGGGATCACCAACATTCAGTCTCTAGCAATGGTAAACAAATCTCCCAAAAGGATTACACTTTGACTTTGAAGGTTGATGCACGTTAGAAAATACAGGTTCAGATATATCTGTTTTGTTCAATTTTTTTTAGTTATTTAGTGACACAATGTATCTCCTAGCAAGAATATCAGTTGGATTGACTCTAAAGTAACACAGGTGGTCCTCTCTTTAGTAGGTTTCATTTTTGTATCTTATAACTCAGCCTCAGACTGGCATCCTTCCTAGAGATAAAACATCACAAACACAGACTAACCATCAACCAGAAAGATTCCTGACAGCAATGTGCACAGTGAATACTCAAGAATAAATACAATTTAGGAGGAGCTCTTCATCTTATGTGAAGAAAATAAACTCTGAATCTTTGCCCATTTTTATAACCTAATCTCTTTTTATAAAGTAAAACTTTTAGATGCATCTGTTGGGCAATAAATTTACTTTACCACTTTTCAACCACATGCTTGGCCCACAGATGTATAACTTCTTGCTAATTTTAGAATCATCTGATTTTTACAGGCATGAAGAATCTGTAATTAGGCTATACTTGATTTTTATACAACATTATGTACAGAATGAGACAAAATAAACTATTATAAAATAAACACATAATAGTTGGGTATAGTTTTATTGAAATAATCCAACTAAATCATACATTTGATTATAGCTAACGGCTTGCTTCTAGTCACAGCATGTACTTTTTCTCAATGTACAGCATACTCCTTTGCAAATACCAGACTCATATCCAACTATCTTTCGGACATTTCCACCTGGATGTCCACAGTGAAGACTTGTTTACAGCTGTGCAGGTGGTGTACTATATACCTCCCATAGGAAGGGGAGCCATTTACGTAGAATACCATATAAATACTGCCTCCAGGAGTTGTATAACACAACTCCCTTGTGTGCAGACAAAGCACATCCAAATTAAACTTTAAAAAGTCCTTCAACCAAAATGACCTTATCTTGCTGAGTTCTTTTTTGTTGACCTGATAGTGTTGCCCTTTTTCTGTCACCCAGCATTGGGCTCTACCTTCAATCAGTGACTAAGCCAAGTAGATTCTTACCTTCAAGATGCTTATCAGGTCCATCTTCTGTTTTCCTTTCCCAGTGGAAAAACTCCTGACTGTTCCCTCATGGTCTGGAATTACAGAATTGCAGATTTGAAAGCAAGCATGGATTTTACGGATTCAGGCCAAATCACTCATTTTATAAATGAGGTAATCAAAGTCAAGAAAAGTTAAATGGGCCAGGTGCAGTGGCTCAGGCCTGTAATCCCTGCACTTTGTGAGGCTGAGGCGGGCAGATCACTTGAGGTTAGGAGTTCGAGACCAGCCTGGGCAACATGGGGAAACCCCATCTCTACTAAAAAACACAAAAATTAGCTGGGCATGGTGGTGGGTGCCTATAATCCAAACTACTCAGGAGACTGAGGCAGGAGAGTTGCTTGAACCTGAGAGGCTGAGGTTGCTGTGCCCCGAGACGGCACCACTGCACTCCAGCCTGGGCAATAGAGTGAGACTCTGTCTCAAAAACAAACAAACAAAACAAGTTAAATGACTTGATGAAGGTGGCATATATAACAAGTTTAGTGATAGAAATGAGATCAGAACAGGAATCTCCTAGTCCTCCTGACCATCATTCTTTCACTATAAAGTGATTGTGTCTTTGTTCACCTGGCTCCATCATCTATCTCCTGTCTTTTTCTACTTTAATTCATCCTAAAACCTATGGCCAGATCAATCTACATAAAATATTACTTTCCTCATAAACCTTTTATCTCTCCACATTGATTGTAAAGTAAGCACGAATTCCCTATTCAATGACTCAGTATGGATGCAACCTACCTTTCTAGTCCAGTTTAAAAACAAAAAATGTATCAATATAATTTATTAACATTGATGAAGGAGGAAATTATATATTTCTTTCAAGACTATCAAAAATTTACTGATTTTCAGGCCGGGTGCGGTGGCTCAAGCCTGTAATCCCAGCACTTTGGGAGGCCGAGACGGGCAGATCACGAGGTCAGGAGATCGAGACCATCCTGGCTAATACGGTGAAACCCTGTTTCTACTTAAAAATACAAAAAACTAGCCGGGCGACGAGGCGGCGCCTGTAGTCCCAGCTACTCGGGAGGCTGAGGCAGGAGAATGGCGTAAAAAACCCGGGAGGCGGAGCTTGCAGTGAGCTGAGATCCGGCCACTGCACTCCAGCCTGGGTGGCAGAGCAAGACTCCGTCTCAAAAAAAAAAAAAAAAAAAAATTTACTGATTTTCAATATTATGTATAATCAAAAAGAAACCCAGTGCCAGGCACGGTGGCTCATGCCTGTAATCCCATGACTCAAGAGGCTGAGGCAGCAGGACTGCTTGAGCCCAGGAGTTGGAGGCTGCAATGAGCTGAGGTCGCACCACTGCACTCCAGTCTGGGTGACAGTGCAAGACCCAAATACAAGAAAAAGAAAAAGAAAAAGAAAGGAAGGAAGGAAGGAAGGAAGGGAGGGAGGGAGGGAGGGAGGGAGGGAGGGAGGGAGGGAAACCCAATTCGCCTCAGTTAGTTTCCCAAAGAAATGAAAGCTTATCTTCACGCGAAAACTTGTGAACTAATTTTTATAGCAGTTTTGTTCATAATAGCTCAAAACTAGAAACAATCCAGATGGCCTTTATCAGGTGAATGATTAAAATCTGGTACATCCATACCATGGGAGACACTCAACAATAAAAAGGAATGAATAATCAACTTGTAGAGCAGCCTGGATGAATCTCCAGGGAATTACTCTAAATGAAAAAAGTCAGTCCAGAAGATCACAGAGTATGATTCCATTTAAATAAGCACCGAGACAACAAAATTAGAAATTGAGAACAGATTAGTGGTTGCTAGGGTTTAGAGATGGGGTAGAGGAGTGGATGTGGCTATGAAGGAGTCCCATGAAGGGTACCCTAGAAACAGTTGTGTATCTAAACTGGTCATCTGAATCTACACATGTGATAAAACTACATAGGCCTACATACACATGCATACATGTGTGTGTCCATGAGAACACAGAAAACTGGTTAAATTCAAATAATCTCTGTAGATTGCACCAAAATCAGTTTCCTAGTTTGATAGTATCATGATACAGGATGTTACCATGAGGGAAACTGGATGAAGAGTACACAGGACCTCCCAGTACATTTTTTCCAACTTTCTATCAATATAAAATTATTCCAAAATAAAAAGTTTTAAATACATTAAAATATAAGAGATTTTAAGCAAAGAAATAAAAAATCCTGACTTCTTAATTTCCTTTGGTTTTAACCATGAAATGTTGTTTGATCCTGCCCAGTGTGAGACAATTTAAAAGTGAATGTGATTTAATGCCATCTCTCCAGTCAATGTGCAGTAGTTAGAGTTTTTTCAATGATGAGAAGACCAGAGATGAAAGGGGAGCTCAGTATGCAGGTGAAACAAAGCTGGTTAAACGAACCAGAAGTCCGTGGCGACCCCTGACAGGATGTTGCAGCAAATTTAAGATACTCAGAGTCTGTAAAAAGAAGCCATGAAGACTTGACGAGGTAACTGCAAATATTTAAGGCTTTATACAAAAGGTACTAATAATACTTCAATACTTGCATTTCATTAAGATTTTGCCTATGAAGTCAGCCTGACCAAGGTTTGAGTGCCAGCTTCCCATCATTCTTTGGATAATGTATTAAAATTTAACCCCTTTGAGGCTCCGTTCCCTCATGAGTAAAATAGGGCTAGTAGTAGTATTCACTTGTTTGGGGTGGCTGTGAGAATAAAAAGGAATAATGCATGTAAAATGTACAACGTATTTCCTGGAGCATAAGTGGACAATAAAGGATAGATATTAATTTTTCTGTATTTCCTAAAAAGGAAGGAAGGAAGGAGGAAACTTTTTAGCAAATGAGAAACAGAAAGATAATTCTTTAACTTGTTAAAGTTTGTATTTTTAAAAACTATAATAAATATTATAACAATGAATAAACTTCAGATTTATTCTCTTTGAGATCAGAAACAAGACCATAGTTCCCATCTATCACTGCTAACTTTTAACCTATTACTGTCAGTTATGGCCAATGATATAAAGAAAAAAATAATTAATAAAAAATGAAAGGGCCTCGTGCAGTGGCTCACACCTGTAATACCAGCTCTTTGAGAAGCTACGGTGAAGGATCGCTTGAGGCCAGGAGTTCCACACTAGCAACTCTGGGCAACATAGCAAGACCCTGTCTCTACACACAAAAAATTTTTAATTAGCTGTGTGTGGTGGCACATGCCTGTAGTCCCAGCTACTCAGAAGGCTGAGGTGGAAGGATCCCTGGAGCCCAGGAGTTTGAAAATGCAGTGAGCTGTGATTGCGCCACTGCACTCCAGCCTGGAAGACAGAGTGAGAAACTATCTCAAAAACAAAACAAGCAAAACAAACAAACAAACAAACAAAACCCTGCAATTACTTGCAATAAAAATATGATAATCTACCTAAAAACCATCAGCAACAGATTCAGCAGACGAACTGTGGTATTAGAATTAATATGAGAGTTCAAGTTGGTTGCCAGATAAAATATCAATCGCCAAAAATAACTTCCATTTCTTCACACCAGTAATAACGTGCTAGAAAAGACATGCAAATGTGAAACTGTCACAATAGCAAAAAGAAATTACAAATAATAGAAAGACAAAAGTAACAAATGCGTTTATGGAGAAAAATTCCAATAAAAGAATAAAATATTATTTAAATAAATGGAGAAATGGTCCATACTCTTGGATGGGACAACTTATTGCAAACATTCTCACCATTTAACCTGTTTAATGCAATACCAATCAAAATTCCAGTTGAATCGTTTGAGGAACTTGATAACTTTATTAAAAAAAAAAATATATATATATATTTTTTTTTGAGATGCAGTTTCACTCTTGTTGTCCAGGCTGGAGTGCAGTGGCACGACCTCGGCTCACTGCAACCTCCACCTCCCAGGTTCAAGTTATTCTCCTGCCTTAGCTTCCCAAGTGGCTGGGATTACAGGCATGTGCCACCATGCCTGGCTAACTTTTTGTATTTAGTAGAGATGGGGTTTCACCATGTTGGTCAGGCTGGTCTCGAATTCCTGACCTCAGGTGATCCACTTGTCTCAGCCTCCGAAAGCGCTGGGGTTACAGGTGTGAGCCACCGTGGCCGGCCTAAAATTTATATGGATGAATAAAGGTCTATGAATAGCTAAGTTAACCCTATAAAGGCAATGATGGAGTTACCTCAAGAATAATAGACTAGCCCTACATAGTGGCATGTGTCTGTCGTCCCAGATACTTGAGAGGCTGAGGTGGGAGGACTGCTTAACCCAGGAGTTCAAGTCCAGTTTGGGCAAAATAGAGAGACCCTGTCTCTAAATAATAATAATAAATAGAACAAATGGAACATAATAGCAAAACAAATCAATGGAAGAAAAAGATTGATAAACCAGCTTACTGTATGGAGAAAAATGTAATCAGGACCCTATGTAACTCCACATATAAAGATACTCTAGTTGGATTGAAGATGGAAATATGAACAGTAAAACTATAGTGCTAATAAAAGGAAATATAGGAAAATATTTTGTGACCTCCAAATCAGAGAGGACTTCTCAAAAAAGCTCGAGAAGCACAAATGCAAAAGAAAGCATTGATTATGTTGATAACTTTAAAACATCAAAGTTCTATTCAACTAAGAACATCACTGGCAAAATTATTACATGATAGAATTATAGAAGCTGACAAGAATTTTGAAATTTCAAAAAACTAACAAGGAGTTAATATCTAGAATATACAAGGGCATTTTGCAAATCAGAAAGATAAAGCTAGCACACCCAATGGAAAAATAGATAGAGAATATGAACAAGCAATTTAGAGAATAAACTCAAAAAGGTAGCAGAAATATGATGAGGTGTTCAAAATCACTGAAAATCAGATATATAAAATTAAAACTGCATAGGTATCATTTCACACTTATTAGACTGGCAAAATTCTAAAAGTTATAAAATGACAAATGTAGGCATGTGGTAATAGAACAAAAGTTCTGTTCCATTGGTAGGAGTGTAGACTGTTGCAGCCATTATAGACAGCAACTGATCTGTACACAGTCAATTACCAATATGGCCAACAGTTTCACTAAGGATAGAAAACAGAGTCTCACAAAGGCCAATGAGAAGACACAGACAAAGCATTCATGTCAGAATTGTTTATGGCAGCAGGAAGACAAAGGTAACCAGAAAGTTCCTCATTAGAAAAGTGGACAGGTAAAATATGGTATACACAAATGTTTCATGAAGTTCTAATGCAGCAGTTAGAAGCAATGCATTAGATTCACTTACCACACCTTAAATAGATCTTTAAAACATACTGCTGAGCAGAAAAGCAGGGCACAAAATGAGATACAATGTGTAACAGAATACCTTTTTCCTAAATTAAAACCCATGTGTATAAAAATCTCTGCATATTTGGAAGCGACGCAAACAAAAATACATATCAAACACATATTCAATGTTAAATGAAATGTCATTTAAACATTTATGGTTGAAGAGAAAAATGGGATTAGGTTGTGAAGATTAAAATTAATTAATTAATTACTAAACCAAACTGATAAGAAGAAACAGAAAACCTAAATAAACTGGTAATCATTAAACTGAGTATGTGAGCAAGTCTTCTCCCTTACCATACTCAAAACAGATATCAGGGCCTTAAAGATATACAAGCAAGTTTTACTAAAACCATCAGGCAGAGATAGTTGGTATTCATAGAAACTGATTTCGAAACTAGAAAGAGAGGGGATACCCGGCTCATGCCCTGAGGCCTATATATGACTTTGATACCTAATCCAGATGATTTCAGTATAGAAATATATACAGTATAAGATCAAATTCTCACATGCACATGAGTGCAAAGTATCCTAAACAGAACACAAGAATATCAACCAGGTGTGGTGGCTCACACCTGTAATCCTACCACTGTGGGAGACGGAGGTAGGCAGATCACTTGAGCCTAGGAGTTCAAGACAAGCCTGAGCAACACAGTGAAACCTTATCCCCACAAAAAAATACGAAAATTAACCAGGCATGGTGACACACACCTGTAGTCCCAGCTACTCGGGAGGCTGAGGTGGGAGGATCACCTGAGCCCGGAAGTTCAGGCTGCAGTGAGCCTTGATTGATCCGCTGCACTCCAGCCTGGGAGACAGAGTGAGTTCCTGTCTCAAAAAAAAAAAAAAAAAAAAAAGAATACAAGAATATGAAGTTGAACAGTGTATAAAAACCTGATATAATTCAACATGGTAGCATTTTCCACAAGAATGAAAGAATGGGTCAGAATTGGGAAATCTAATTATATAAATTACTATATTAACAGATTAAAGGAAAACTACGTATCATTATTTACACAAGCTTCTATGGATCGGGTATGGTTTGTTTGTCCCCACCAAAAGTCATACTGAAATTTTATCCCAAATGTGGCAGTGTTGGTAGGTGGGGCTTAGTGGGAAGCGGTTGGTTCACGAGGGCAGAGCCATTATGAATGGCTTGGTGCCCTTCTAGAAGTAATGGATGAGTTATTGCTCTCACAAGACTAGATTAATTATCCAGGAATGGATTAGTTCCAAGGAGAGTGGGTTGTTATAAAGCCAGGATGCCCATTGGTTTTGTCTCTTTGCATGTGTCCACTTCCCCTTGACCTTCTCTGCTATGTTATGATGCAACATGTGGCCTTGGCCAGAAGTGAAGGCCGTGTCCTCAAATTTCCTGGAATGCAGAACAATGAGTTAAATAAAATTCTTTTCTTTATAAATTACCTAGTCTCAGACCCAGCAATCCCATGAGAAATAAAAACATATGCCTCACAAAAACTTATATGCAAAATTTCATAGCAACTTTATGCATAATTTAAAACACCCCTTCAACTGGTAAATTAACAAATACATGGTAGTACATCCACACAATAGAATTCCACTCAGCAACAAAGAAGAGCAATCTACTGAAATACATAACAACATGGAGGAATCTTAAACACATTATGCTAAGTGAAAGAAACCAGATACCCAAAATCTACATGTTGTGTAATCCATTTATATGACATTTTGGATAAGACAAAACTATTGGGATGGAGAAGAAATCAGCAGTTTCCAGGAATTGTGCGAAAAGAAAGGGGTTTGACTACAAAGGGATATTATTTCATATGTCTTGTCTGTGGTGATAATTACACAACCCTATGCATTGGTCAAATACTCATAGCATGTACCGAAAAATAGTGAATTTTACTCTATATAAATTTTAAAAATAATAATTTTAATATGGATAATGAGCAATTCACAAAAGAAGAAATCCAAATGGCCAATAAACCCCTTTCATGGGGGGTATTCTAATAAACCCCATGAAAGGGGTTTATTGGCCATTTACTTAACTCCATTAGCATCACTAACATCAGGAAATGCAAATTTAAAACTGCAAAATACTCACAAGACTGGAAACTTAAGAAGTTGGTTAAAGATTTTGAGGAAAGTGAGTTCTTATAAACTGCTGGTGGAAATGGAAATTGACACATTCTAGTGAGCAATTTGGTAATATTTTGTAAAGTTGAAGATGCATGTAATCTATATCTACAATTCTGCTTCTTTGTTTGCACCTGGAAGTAATCTAGCACATGTGCACAAGAAGACATGCAGCAGAATGCTAAGTGCAGCATTATTTATAATATCAAACATTGGAAGTAATATATATGTCAGTCAAAGGGAGAATGTATAAATAAACTAGTGACATTTTGATGCAATGAAATGATGTTCAGCATTTGAAATGCACGAACAGAGGCCAAGTGTATCAAATAAATAAATATCAGTAACTAAATGTTGAGTGAATGAAACAAGCTGCAGAGTAACACATATGGTATGATATTCACATCAAGTTTGAAGACAAGTAAAAGAATACTACATATTGTATATTGATAAATATGTACTTAGCAGTAGTTTAAAAACTTGTAGTGGAATGATAAACACTAAATTAGAATAATGATTACCTCTGAGGAGGACTGGAAGGAATGAGATCTGGGAGAGCCACAAAGAGGTCTCTAACTCTATATGTAATGTTTATTTTCTTCAAAATAAAAATGCAAAGAAAATTCGGCAAAATGCTGAGAATTTGTTTTCTTATTTTCTGTATATTTTGCAAAAAAAAAAGAAGAAATAATAGAAAATTATTCATGTAAAGATGTCCATTGAAAATCATCTCATAGCAGCAGTGGTTCATGTGCTGCTCTTTGAGAAACAATACTTGTATTAGTCTGTTTTCACACCAGTATAAAGAACTTCCCTGAGACTGGGTAATTATAAAGAAAAGAGGTTTGGGCCGGGCGCGGTGGCTCAAGCCTGTAATCCCAGCACTTTGGGAGGCCGAGACGGGAGTATCATGAGGTCAGGAGATCGAGACCATCCTGGCTAACAAGGTGAAACCCCATCTCTACTAAAAATACAAAAAATTAGCCGGGCGGGTGGCAGGCGCCTGTAGTCCCAGCTACTCGGGAGGCTGAGGCAGGAGAATGGCGTGAACCCGGGAGGCGGAGCTTGCAGTGAGCCAAGATGGCGCTACTGCAGTCCAGCCTGGGCCACAGAGCCAGACTCGGTCTCAAAAAAAAAAAAAAAAAAGAAAAGAGGTTAATTGACTTACAGTTCCGCATGGCTGGGGAGGCCTCAGGAAACTTACAATCAAGGTGGAAGGGGAAGCAGGCATGTCTTTCTTGTTGGCAGGTGAGACAGAAAGAGAGAGAGAGAGTGCCAGTGCATGAAGGGGGAAGAGCCCCACACTTATCAAACAACCAGATCTCTTGAGAATTCACTCACTATCACGAGAACACATGGGAGAAACCACCCCCATGATCCAATACCTCCCTTTCTTGACACGGGGGATTACAATTTGAGATGAGATTTGGGTGGGGATACAGAGCCAAGCCCTATGCTCTAGTGGCTTAGAACATAGACTACAGAAGTCAGGTTCAAATCTTGCCTCTACCATATACTGGCTGTGTGGCATTAAGAAAGTTATTTAATCTCTTTAAACAGCAGTTTCCTCTTTGGGAAGTTGGAGTAGTATCTGCTTCATAATGTAGTTGTGATAATTAAATACTGATTTAGGGGATAGTCTGGAAAGATAATGACTTCAAAACAGTACATCTTCTGGCCCATGGAAATTACTAAAAAATGAGAGTTGTTATTGAATAATTTATTACCAGTGGGTTAAAGTCAAGAAAGACATTCTGGAAGAAGTGACACTGTTTTGCTTCTCAAAGGACTTTGAAAAATTAACCAGCTATACAAGGGAATCATTGGGTGTTTTATACAAAAGGGACAGAACTGCATATGGTCAGAAGCATGAAAGAATATGATCAAACTTGGGGAGTATCCATGAACAAAGCCAAACATCTAATTTTTGTAGTCCTAGTCTCTGACACATATTTCACCTCCAACCTTGGGTGTATCCTTTACAAAGCAAAGCATAAGTCAAAACACACTTTGGAGATGATGAATAGTTTTGACATGAGTGGGAAGAATGATGACCTGTGGGAAGCAATAATTTATCTGGACTTGAACAAATTGTGTAGTCATATGACAGAAACAGAACTGGAAGGAAACATGGTGAACATATCTAAGGATTATCCTTCTTTTCCCTATTTTTATTTCTCTGTTTTCTATAGTATCTTCATTTTCCAGATGCACTCTGGAAAATGAGTCTGTTGAAATAACACTACTCAAATTATAAATCTTTAGACAAGATTGATATAAATGATGAAATTAGCTTTTTGTTGGGGTTCAATGGCTGAACAATGGACCGGATCACTGCCTGACTGGTTGAATTACATTAGTAACCAGACTGGGAACTTGTAGGTCTGGCTATTATTGTGTTGTCCTAAGAAACGAAACAATCAGAATGATTCTAATTCAGTAAAGCTTGCATTTTATGACAGTCAAAATTTAAAATTGAATAGAAAATGATCATTGTGGTTGTGCCACACAGTTATAACCTAACTGTAACATTATTTTTCTTA
Source organism: Trachypithecus francoisi (assembly GCF_009764315.1). NCBI lineage: Eukaryota > Metazoa > Chordata > Mammalia > Primates > Cercopithecidae > Trachypithecus > Trachypithecus francoisi. The sequence continues at coordinate 36,911,663 of NW_022681471.1, read as the reverse complement.
GAAATAAAAAAAAAAAAGTAGACTTGAATGGGGAAAATAACAAAATGGCCAAAGGGCCTGTAGAATAAATATGAATTCTGTTACCACGCCACTGTAACAATATACCCAAGTTGTCTTGCTAATCATATCGTCTTAGCAACTGTATACAAGATAGGTATGATCAGGTAGCTTGAGTCAAATCTCTTCTTAATACCGATGTCCTCAGGGAGAAACGGAGAACCAAAACTCTAGTAGCAATTGCACATTCAGTGCTATGAAAGGAACTGATACTGGAGCCAAGGCAACAATTTTCCTCTTTGTCCAAACGTCTGAAAATGATAATTTTTCAAAGATGTCTAAAATCAATGTGGAGCAAGAAGGAAATGGTCTTGCAAAAGCCAATGCAGTCAAGAGCTTAGAACAGTTGTGCAGCTTAGTTTGGCAACTCAAGCACGCAAGCCTCCCAAATAACACAGGGTGCAGTTTCATAGCGTGGGTCGCCTTGTTTCTCGAATTCTGCCGTAAATTCATCTAATAAGTATATTTGTTTGACAACTCATAAAAATATGAATAAAGCTGTTCTTTCAGAAAACAAAAAATGAAGACTGCTGATTTTCAATGGGTGAAAAGTTTCCCAAAAATACATTTTTTTAAAAAAGGTTACGGCCAGGTGAGATGGCTCAAGACTGTAATCCTAGCAATTTGGGAGACTGAGGCAGAAGGATTGCTTGAAGCCAGGACCTCGAGACCAGACTGGGCAACAAACGGAGAGTTTGTATCTGAAAAAAAATAAACCAACTTAGCCAGAGGTGGTGGTACACGCCTGTTGCCCCTGCTACTCAGGAGGCTAAGGTAGAAGGATTCCTTGAGCCCAGGAGTTTGAGGTCTGCAGTGAGCCACGATCCCATCACTCCAGCCTGGGCGATAGGGTAAGACCTAGTCTCAGGAAAAAAAAAGACTAGGAAGTAAATTTTTATCAAAATACATTATGGATTTTTAGTTTTTTAACTTTGCAAATTAACTTTTATTTCATTCAAGCCTTAAAACATGCCTCCCTCAACTAGGTGCAGTGGCTCACGCCTGTATTCCCAGCACTTTGGGAGGCAAAGGCCAGTGGATCACGAGGTCAGGAGTTCGAGACCAGCCTGGCCAATATAGTGAAACCCTGTCTCTACTAAAAATACAAAATTACAAAATTAGCCAGGCATGGTGGCACATGCCTGTAATCCCAGCTACTCAGGAGGCTGAGGTAGGAGAATAGCTTGAATCCGGGAGGTGGAGGTTGCGGTAAGCCGAGGTTGTGCCATTGCACTCCAGCCTGGGCAACAAGAGCAAAACTCCATCTCAAGAAAAACAAATAAATAAAATAAAAACCTCCTTTTTGCCTCCCATTTTAGATGAAAAAGACCTTGACTGGCCAAGGTCACATACAAGGGGGTCCCGAGCCCATAGCCAAGGCCTGGGGTCCACAGTGAGACCCTGACCACCACTGCCACACTGGGTGGGACAGGCTGCTCTCCTGCGGGACTGCACATACCAGACAGCTACTGTCATGTCCTCCAGGTCCAAGGGACTGAACTGAGCACTTAACACAAAAGGTGAATGTTGTAAAGGGACAAATCATGCCTGGAAGTTCTCAAAAGCCTCGAGATGCAACAGCAGACAACAGTCGGAAGTTGTCGGGGCTCTTGCCTGAAAGTGGCTGCCACAGGTTCTCAGAGGAAGGGAAGAAGTCCCAGCCCTCCTGCAGGTTCAGGACTCAGGTTATCCTCAAACTCATCCCCCTGGTCGACCTTCTGGCCCCCTGCATATGTGAAGCCCAGCTTCACACAGATGACAAAGGGCAGTGGGTAGATCAGAACCCTGGGCCTTTACTGAGAGTCCCCTAGCAGTAGAAGCCCATGATCTTGTTCTCATCAATGTCACAAATCAGACCAACCTTATGCTGCAATCCAGCCTGCACCCCTGCATGCCCCCAGTTCCAGATGGTGAAGATCACCCAGTGCGTGAGGACGAGAAAGTGGGCACGGCAGGGCCAGATGGTGGCCTCCAAGACAGAGTGTATGGTCGTGTGCTGGTGGTAGCAGTAGAAGAGGAGGCTCTGCTCCACGTCGACAACCCCACCAACCTTTCTGAAGTGGTCAAAGAAAAATAGCAGGTCTTCTGGCAGCCCTGCAAGAGGGAAAGAGAAGCATCCACCCTTGCTGGTGGTTTGCTCTAAGTTGTTCATTTTTCATCCTATGATTGAATCTAAAGACAGTTTCAGTGTTAACTAGAACCCCAGCCCCTCAGATGATTTCCAAGAGAACAGGTACATATGTAACATGTACTTCCTTGCCCATATCTTTAATGACTCCCCCTGCACTTTGCAAATATATTTCTTAATTTTCGTGCCTGATTCCGAGGTGGCCAGAGAAGAAAACAGAAATTGAAATGGGTAATAGACTTCCACTCATACATTGTTGGCTAGCATAAGAGGGAAAGTGGAGAGCCTCTTTTAGATTTCTATGGGAGGTTAGAAGCAGATAGAGAAATCCTTGAGGCATAGACATTGGGAAGTAGAATGTGGGAAAGAATTTGAGAAGGACAATCTTCATATTTTTAATTAAACGATAAAAATCAGAAGAACAAATGCAGCTGCCAAAAAGAGAATGTGCACTCTTAGGAGTAGAGGCTGCTTGTTTTTACGTTGTTGCCTTACCAAAAGGCAAAAACAAAAAAAGAGAGAAAAAGCTGATTTGACAGAAATTCTTTTTTTTTTTTTTTTGAGATGGAGTCTTGCACTGTCGCCCCGGGCTGGAGTGTAATGGTGTGATCTCGGCTCACTGCAACCTCTGCCTCCCAGGTTCAAGCGATTCTCCTGCCTCAGCCTCCCGAGTAGCAGGGATTACAGGCGCCCACCACCACGTCTGGCTAATTTTTTGTATTTTTAGTAGAGACAAGGTTTCACTATGTTTCCAAGGCTGGTCTCAAACTCCTGACCTTGTGATCCGCCTGCCTCAGCCTCCCAAAGAGCTGGGACTACAGGCGTGAGGCACCGCCCCTGGTCGACAGAGATTCTAAAAGTTCAGTGTCTATAGTGGAAATATGTTTTTTTCCAGAGTCATCCCAGCAGTAGCTTTCATGCATAAAATGCTGTCTTGTATTCTTCAGCAGTTCAAGCATACTTAAATCACAGGAGTAGAAAAAAGTTCATTTTGGGACAATGGTCCCATTCCGCTGGTGATAAGTCTAGTCCATGCCACGCACATTCAGACTGCAGTTGTTTCTAAGGGCGTAATCCTGGGCCTTCTGGTAGAAAGAGAACAGGGACACGTGCATTGTGCTCCAAAATGTCATCTATCACTGTAAATATCTCTCAGGAAAGAAGGCAAGCCTGTGAAAGACTGTAACAGCTTGCAGAACTGCAATAGGAGGTTTTTTGGCAATCAAGAAAAATACTCATGTGACATCCAAGACCACCAAGTGAAAGGACCTGATTATTGCTTCCTACAAACTTGTCTTTAGTGTTCAAGCTGGAGTTGTCTTTTTCAATGCAATCCATCTTTTGATCTGCTACGACACTTCCTGCTCTGCTAGGGTCTCTGATCCCTTTTCTCACTGATATTATGTGCCATATGAAAGCAATTATTCAACAGCACATTTCTGAAGTTGAGGAAGGCACATCTCATACTTCACGATATCTTGTAAAGGCTCCACTCTACCCAAAATGAGCAAAAAATCACTGTCTCAAAACCAGAAGTCTGGAGCCTTAAAGACCATGACCCTTTATTGGACTAACTTGAATTTTTGTTTACTTTGGTATATTTAGATGTAATTGTTTTAAAAGCCATAGGCTGGGAGCAGTGGCTCACACCTGTAATCCCAGCACTTTGGGAGGCTGAGGCAGGAGGATTGCTTGTGCCCAGGAGTTTGAGACCAGCCAGGGCAACATAAAGAGTCCCCCATCTCTACAAAAAAGAAAATGAAAAATTAGCTGGACATGATGGCGCACACCCATAGTCTCAGCTACTTGGGAGCCTGAGGTGGGAGGACCGCTTGAGCCCAGGAGGCTGTGACTGCAGTGAGCTGTGATTGCACCACTACACTTCAGCCTGGGCAACAGAGTAAGACTTTGTCTCAACAAAACAAAACAAACAAAACAAAAACAAAAATGAAAACAAAAAAAGCAATATATTCTTATCATAAAAAGAATTTAAATAATAACAAATGTATCATTAAAAAAGTAATCAGGTATGCTTCCCTCAACACTGCTACCCCAAGAAAACCTGATAGATTGATACATAGTCTTACAAACTCCTTTCAATTCTTATAAGGATATCTATGCCTTGTCCAAATCTCTCTATATTTTAAGAGAATAAATGGGATCAGAGTGTTTTGTAATTTGCTTTTTTTATGTCGTATAAGTAGAATGCTTACGACATTAGTACATAAAGAAGTATTTCATTTTTAAACTTATGTGTGTACATTTTAGTTTAAAATTGCTGTTTCTCAGATTATAAAAATAGTATATTTTCACTCTAGAACATTGGAAGCATACAGACAATCACAAATAAGAAAATTAAAAACAATGCCACTAAAATATAAACACTGGTAATGTTTTGGCATATAGTCACTTAGTCTTTTATCTGGGCAAGAGAATAGAGGTATGGCTGCTTGTGTTTTGCTTCTTTTTGTTACTACATTGAGATACACCAGTCTAATGTGCATTTTTCCCTTTTACTTTACTAAAGGAATTCAGTTTTCTGCAGTATAGCAACAGTCCCAGCAAAAACCAATGTTTCCAGTTAGTTAAAGATTCTGGATGAATGAGATGGAGGGGAAAGTTTATTGGGGATTTCAGGCAACATCTTGCTTTCCTTATTATTTCCTTTTTCTTTTCCTGGGAGCATGCATGTGAGGCTGGATGTGGAACAGCCACCTTGTGACCATGAGATGACAAGCATGAGGACAAAATCACGGGCTAAGAGTGGTAGAATGGAAAGATAGAAGGAGCCTGGGACATGGATGACGACGGGAAAACATTGCAGAAGCTCAGGATGTTCTACCTTCATATTTTTGGTAATATGAGGAAAATAAAATCCTATTTGAAAAACCTACTATAGTCAGAGTTCTAGTATATGCAAATAAACATAATCCCTGATATTCTGTATATGCACACTTTTAAAATCCTACTTTATTCTTTTGACACTACATTTTGAACACTTCCTGAGGACATTAAATATTTCTTAAAAGGATAACTTTTAATCGCTGCATAATATGTATTCTGTTGTGGTCCAAACAACTGCTTTGTAGTCAGTATTAATAATAATTAGAAAACAGGAGGTCGGCCAGGTGCGGTAGCTCACACCTATAATCCTAGCATTTTGGGAGACCAAGGCTGGTAGATACCCTGAGGTCAGGAGTTTCAGATCAGCCTGACCAACATGGCAAAAACCCATCTCTATGAAAAATACAAAAATTAGCCAGTATCGTGGCAGATGCCTGCAATCCCAGCTACTCAGGAGGCTGAGGCAGGAGAATTACTTGCACCCAGGAGGTGAAGGTCGCAGTGAGCCGAGATCACGCCACTGCACTCAAGCCCGGGCAACAAAGCGAGACTCCATCAAGAAAGAACACCATGGAATACTATGCAGCCATAAAAAAGGATGAGTTTGCGTCCTTTGTAGGGACATGGATGCAGCTGGAAAACATCATTCTTAGCAACTATCACAAGAAGAGAAAACCAAACACCGCATGTTCTCACTCATAGGTGGGAACTGAACAATGAGATCACTTGGACTCGGGAAGGGGAACATCACACACTGGGGCCTATCATGGGGAGGGGGGAGGAGGGAGGGATTGCACTGGGGAGTTATACATGATATAAACGTCATGCACATGTACCCTAGAACTTAAAGTATAATAAAAAAAAAAAAAAAAAAGAAGGAAAGAAAAAAAAAAAAAAAAAAAAAAAAAAAAAAAAGAAAAGAAAAGAAAGAGGCCGGGCGCGGTGGCTCAAGCCTGTAATCCCAGCACTTTGGGAGGCCGAGACGGGCGGATCACGAGGTCAGGAGATGGAGACCATCCTGGCTAACACGGGGAAACCCCGTCTCTACTTAAAAAAAAAAAAAAAAAAAACTAGCCGGGCGAGGTGGCGGGTGCCTGCAGTCCCAGCTACTCGGAGCTGAGGCAGGAGAATGGCATGAACCCGGAGGCGGAGCTTGCAGTGAGCTGAGATCCGGCCACTGCACTCCAGTCTGGGCGACAGAGGGAGACTCCGTCTCAAAAAAAAAAAAAAAAAAAGGAAAGAAAAGAAAGAAAGGAAGGAAGGAAAGAAAGAAGGAAAGAAAGAAGAAAGAAAGGAGAGAAAACAGGAGCTTAAGTTCAGCCTAGGCAACACAGCGAGACCCTGTCTCTACAAAATAATGATAAAATCAGTATTTTTTTGTTTTTGAGATGGAGTTTTTTTGCTCTTGTTGCCCAGGCTGGAGTGCGCGATCGTGGCTCACTGCAACCTCCACCTCCCGGGTTCAAGTATCCGCCACCACACCGGGCTAATTTTTTGTATTTTTAGTAGAGACGGGGTTTTGCCATGTTGGCCAGGTTGGTCTCGAACTCCTGACCTCAGGTGATCTACCTGCCTCGGCCTCCCAAATTGCTGGGATTACAGGCATGAGCCACCACCCCTGGCAAAATTAGTATTCTTTTAAAAAGATAGAAAAGTTGAAACTTTCACATGAGCAGCCCTTTCTTCAGCACTGTGGCCCCACTTCTCATTCTGGAGTTTTAAGGACTGGGTTTTACAGGCTTATACTGATTTTTGTGATAGTCACCATAGCACTATTATTTCTGTACTCTAAATCAAAGTTCGTCAAGCACTGAGAAAACTCCACAGATGAGCAATTAACTGGTTCTAATGGATAAGGTGACAAGCTAATATTTTAAGGTTTTAACTATTTTTTTCTTCATATAGTCTGCCCTTTTCTTTCCTTCCATCTAAGTAGGTAGCTGGCTCTGTTCTCACTGTCTTGGGGAAAAGAGTTAAGGTGACACAGCAAAAGCCGTAAGTGTCTTGCAAGTCCAGGGATTCAAGAGGTCTAATCCCACAAAGGAAGAAATTCCACAGGCACCGAGGACGTTTGAAATACAGAAAGAGAGAAGGCTTTTCCTCAGACTAGAAATGGATTATTCCAGGCTGGGCAAGAGGAGTGCAGAGAATCAAGTAACTTGCATTTATCGGCTGTTCTAGCGGGGAAGCATCAGGATGCTAGAAAACAATGGCTGTTAGGTGCTTCTTGATAGGCAAGTCTGTATGCAGAGTTGGCAAAGATTCCTCAACTCCAAGAGCACTAGGAAAGCAGACAAGGACCTCTGACTTGAAGGGACCCAAGGGCCAGGAGACTGGACATCTCAGCAGTTATCTATTTACACCTCTGATTAACAACTATATGCCTGTCTCTTCATTACTGTGATTCACCCCATATCCCCTAGCACCCTGGTACCATATAAGAACTCAAATGCATGACATTGCTATGGTAAGAAGCCCACCATTCAGGCTCAAACTCTGAAATATAGATGTTAGAGAAATAGTTATATTTTTGCATAACAATAATTGAAGCCTCAGAATCATACATGCTACAACGTTAAGGATGAGCTCTTCTAACCCCACTTTTTATCATGCAATTATTCACTATGATGTTTTCTGCTCTGGCCAAGAAAAAAAAAAAGCCATTCTGATAAAAGGAAATTTATCTCACACTTATAAAAAGCACACACTTGAATAGCTTTATCTTAAGATTTTGGCATTAGCTTCTACCCCAATTCATATCCACATTCAGGGCTACACAGAACTACACCCCAACAAAAGTCAATTTCCAGATGTTTAACTTATCAGCCAGCTCTACCACAGTTTAAAATTATGATGCCAGGAATTCTGATTATTTCAAATTTGAAAAGAATATTACCAAGCCACACCTTTCAAAAAATTTTATTAGCATATGACTCTGCTGAACAAGGAAGATGGGAAATGTAGTTGCATTCACAAAGAATGTGTGGAGACTGCCAAGAAAGCAAATAATTTTTGGAAGTCACCCTTATTTGGAAATATTCTAGTTATAGAGCTGCAGTTTTTTTAAACAAAAGCATTCACCATATCCCCTTTTGAAAACACGTCTTTCCGAAATATAGGAAAAGAATCAAATACTATGCTATTCAGTTTCTTCTGTGATTTACTTGAAAACAACTAAGGTTAAAAAAAAAAAAAAAAAAAAAAAAAAACAAAGCCTGCCAAGAACTGCAAGTAGCTTCCTGTAGGCCTGTGATGTAGTGGAAAAAGCAAAGTCTCTGCAGTCAGACAGACCTGTTTTTGAAGCCTGACTGCACTCAACTAGTTGGGTGACCTTGGGCAAGCAACTTTATCTTCTCTATGATTCATCTGTAAAAATAATTAAATTATATTAAATGAGAAAACATATGTGAAAGTGCTTATTGAAGGATATTCTCTCTGTAAGCCTTAAGGAAAAGCATAATAGTTATACATGGTTTTCTGATATACGGTTAAAAAGCAAGTGCATGTCTCAGTAAATGCCCAAAACTATTTAGACAAGTTCTAAAAGGAATTGAGCAGCAAAATGACATAAAGTGTTACTTGGCCACATGCAAAATTAGAAACTGGAGTGAGATACATTGAAATAAATCCTATTTATTTTATTTCAAATGACTCCTATAAAGATCCTTTTTAAAGTCACTAGCTGCCTTATGAAATTTGCTATATGCAAGACTTCTAGAAATTCTAATGTTCTAGAATTCTAATGCCAGATCTTGCTATTTCTAAGGGAATTATGAGAATAAGATCAATGAAAAATGCATATCAGCAGTGTCTCCTTTTTCAGTCAGAGTAAAATATTAGCTCAAGTCCAAAGGCTGCAGATGAGGTGACTTTTAGTAGAGTGAAGACACTAGGGCTGATGGTAAGATTATAAAGTAGCTGCCCCATCTCAAGTCATTCTCTCAATTGTGCAATAATTTCATGATGGGCTGGGCACACCTATAAGCTCAGCACATTGGGAGGCCAAGGCAGGAGGATCACTTGAGGCCAGGAGTTCCAGACCAGCCTGGATAACATAGTGAGACCCCATCTCTACAGTTAAAGAAAAATTAGCTGGTTGTGGTGTTATACCTCACACTCCAGAGGCACCTCAGCCTCCAGAGTAGCTTGCAGTTCCAGCTTGAGTCCAGGAGCTCAAGGTTACAGTAAGTCCCGATTGCACCATTGCACTCCAGTCTGGGTGACAGAGACCCTGTCTCAAAAATAATAGTAATAATTTCATTATGTCCTTGGCTGTGTTGAAATTATTCGGTTAAGAAACCTCTACTCTAAGTATTATAATCGAGAAGTCAGTAAACTATGGTGCATGAGCCAAACTCAGCCTGCTGTGCTTTTGTAAATAAAGTTTTATTTGAATACAGTCATGCCCATTCAGCTATGTAGTGTTATGCATGCTTTTGCACCACAACAGCAGAGTTGAGAAGCTGTGACAGACTGTGTAATCCACAAAGACTAAAATATTTAATGTTTGGACCTTTACAAAAAAAAAAAAAAAACATGTGCCAACGCCTGCTCTAACCCCTAAAAGTTCGCTTGATACCTAAAATCAAAGACAATATATTTAACCTACCTATGAATATTTTCATTTTAAAACATAACCATGTTAGCACTATCTGTAGATTGCCTCCTTCAACAGAGTGAGAGTCCTCTTTGTGCACCTTGTACATGCTTATTCCTTTCCAGTAGAATAGAAGTCAGCAGTGTGGCACCCCGCATTAGAAAATTTGCCAAATTTTGATTTGGAGTGACTGGAAACTTTGCATTAAAAAAAAAAAAAAAAAAGGCATGTGGAAGCTAATCTGCAGTTAGCTGCCTTTATTTCATTATCTTAGTTAAACAAACCCAAGTATAGCCAAAGTCAGCTTGGAGGAGGTCTGCCAATCTCTTAGGAGATTTGCTCTGAAGTAATATGCCTGAAACATATTAGCTGTCCAACATTCTTTCTAAAGATTTGAAAACTTTGAGAATCATAGCAATGATATCTCTTGGAATACTGAGCAACAAGCCACAGCACTGTTGCGTTTCAGAAACCTTCCTCCCAAATCAAAATTGACAATCAGTCTGATTCAGCCCATAACTCATCCTCCCAAATAATGTGGTTTGAAAGATAAGGAATCTGAATGAAGTAAAATAATGGCTGAAATAACTTGAAAAACAGATAGAAGACTGGAATCAGGGCAAAATCTCCATTCTAAGTATGCAAAGCCTTCAGGATGGATCCAAGCTACCACAAGTAATTCAAAAGCTATAACTTACTTGTGTCCAAGGGTCTTTGATATAAGAAGCTGGAGTGGAGAAAGTCAAAAAGAAGATTAGTCTGGCTTCCTTTGTTCTTCGTGGGCATGTTCCAAGGTAAAGTTCAAACTAATGTTAGTCTTGGTTATTTAGTTTCATTATGCATACAACAAAAATAAAGCACTCTCCGTATTTTTCCCAATAAATTGCAGGTTTTAAAATATATTTTCAAATAAAACTGATGGAGGTGGGGGGAGCTTCCTTTTGAAAATTGAATCTAAATAAAGGCCAGTAAAGTTTATAGTCTGGGTACTGAGGAAGGTGATTTTTTGTTTGTTTGTTTGTTTTTGTTTTTGAGACTGAGTTTCACTCTTGTTGCCCAGGCTGGAGTGCAATGGCGCGATCTCAGCTCACCACAACCTCCGCCTCCCAGGTTCAAGTGACTCTCCTGCCTCAGCCTCCCTCGTAGCTGGTATTACAGGAACGCACCACCACGCCTGGCTAATTTTTGTATTTTTAGTAGAGACGGGGTTTCCTCATGTTCATCAGACTGGTCTTGAACTCCCGAACTCAGGTGATCCGCCTGCCTCAGCCTCCCAAAATGCTGGGATTACAGGCGTGCCCAGCGGAAGGTGAAATTTTAAATTGCAAATTAATATATCTTTAGCAACAAAACAACATATAATGACATAGTTTCCTACATTTCACAGATAGTTTTTACTGGATTCTAAATCTGGTTCTGCCATTTGGATGCTAAAGAACTTTACTTCTCAGTTTTTGCCTGGGAGAGAAAAAAAATAAAAAACAGAATGAAAGCTATTCCTAGAAAAATGTGGTGACTTGAGGACTGTAATTCTAAGTGTGTTACAGGTATATACTTATCCTTTTGCAGGAAAAGGAAAGGAGACTTTTACTGGAGATCCTGGAGTTATTTGCAAATATGCTTTGAAACAGGAGTGTCAGAGCAAGGCACTAAAGCAAGTCTCATGACAACAGGAATCCCACTATTGGGCCAGTAATTATTTGGAGAACCCAAGTAGTGCAATACTTACTACCAGGTTAACAGAAATGTAGTGACATATGTATTCCACCCACCGGCTTAGGGACAGGGAGAAATGGCTGAATAGTTCCAGAATGTGCATGTGTCTGTAAAGTTGAGTAGATTACTTTCAACCAGACACTGATAAGGGGCCTTGGACCATGTCCACCAGAAAAGGGGAAATGAAAACTGAAACACTAAAGGCAGAGAACTGGAGTACTACTGAGTTCCTCCAGGGTCTGCAATTATGGTAAATTTTTTTTGCCCAAAGTAAAAAGAAAGAGGTCTTTTTAGGGGGATCTGTCAAATAGTCATCAGGAATTGGCCAGTTTTAACCTATACACAGCCCAGGGCAAGCAGAGGACTTTTATATTGTAAACCAGACCACGTTACTCTCTTGTCTAATTACTTTTTGAATTAAATCTAAAATCCTAGTCGTGAGCCAGTATGATCCTACATGTATTTATTCAATCCACCTCCACCTCTCTGACCTCATGTTCCACTGTTTTGTATACCCTGTTCTAGCCACACTCTTCTCCTTGCCATTTCTAGAATATGCTAAACTCATTTATACCTCAGAACCTTCAGATAGGCTGCTACCTTGTCCTGGAAAGCTCTTCCCCGGGAACTGTATATGGTTTACTCTCTCACCACATCAATGTATCTACTCAAACATCACCACATAAGAGTGGCTGTAGCTGACTGCCTTGTATAAAATAACCCCTCCCATTCACTCTCTATCTCTTTATCTTGCTTTAAATTTCCAATGAATAATTATCAGCATGTGATGATACGGTATATATGTATTGATTAATTTATTATGTATCCCTCACAAGATTGCAAGCTCCATGAGGGCAGGGACTTGCTTTTGTTTACTTCTTATCCCTGAGGTTTAGAATAGGGTCTGACATGTAGTGAGTACTCAACTAATAATTGTTGAATAAATAAATGATTTGAAATAGATGCTGGAGTGAAATCAGCTTTTGTAGAAAGTTTGCTCCCAGACTGTGCTAGACATAAAATATCTCAAACAGTTAAACATATAAAAATCAATTTTTAAAATGATTTCTGGAAAAGTTACTTGCCTGAATGACCTTGGCCGTTCCACATTTTAACTCACATTTCAACTTCATCCTACATGATGCCATTTAAACATGGTCCCTCTTTAGTAGCAAGACATAGGGTTGGTATAATGCCTATTATTGGTCTAAGAATATCCAAACCCTCTTATTTTGGCAAAGCTGGAGAGAGATGAAATACCTTTTGTTCAGAACAACCTTAGAAATAAATACATACCCACTTTTTTGGGAAATGACTTTGGGGTGTTGAGACAGAAGATTACTTGAGCCCAGGAGCTCGAGACAAGCCTGGACAATATAGAAAGACACTGTAGCTGGGACCACAGGCACACACCACCATGCCTGGTTAAATGCTATCACAGCTACTCAGGAGGCTAAGATGGGAGGATTGCTTGAGCCTGGGAGGTCAAGGCTGCAATGAGCTGTGATCATGCTGCTGCATTCCAGCTTGGGTGACAGAGTGAGACCCTGTCAAAAAAAACAAACAAAACAAAAACCTAATCGCCACTTTGGAAAATTAGACCCACAGAGATTGTTGGTTTATTTAAATAGACTTGAGCATCAGCATTTTTTTTTTTTTTTTTTTTTTTTTGAGAGCGGAGTCTCGCTGTGTCGCCCAGGCTGGAGTGCAGTGGCGCCATCTCGGCTCACTGCAAGCTCCGCCTCCCGGGTTCCCGCCATTCTCCCGCCTCAGCCTCGAGTAGCTGGGACTACAGGCGCCCGCCACCTCGCCCGGCTAGTTTTTTGTATTTTAGTAGAGACGGGGTTCACCGTGTTAGCCAGGAGGGTCTCGATCTCCTGACCTCGTGATCCACCCGCCTCGGCCTCCCAAAGTGCTGGGATTACAGGCGTGAGCCACCGCGCCCGTCCAGAGCATCAGCATATTAACCTCACTATGTAATTGTACACCCTTGCACCTGAAGAGGCTTTTGCCACTCAATCAGTTAGGACACCTTCATATTGTTTATGGAGTAGGTGTAACAGACGGAACTCATTTTTGCACTTGATCTGGAGCACCTTGTAGAGAAAGTTAGCAGGTTCTGGAAGCTATCTGGGGCCACGGAGCAACGATTTTATCTGTACCAATGAAACTCAACAGCTGAGCCAAGTATTGACAGTGACACCATTATTAAGCTCTACTGTGTACCCAAGTGAACAAATGTTTCCTGCATTATGTTATGTTAATCCCCTGGCATCCCATATTCCACTCTGCTTAAACTGGGCTATACCCTTTTACTGATGATATCCTGTATTTCTCTACCTTAATACTTTTGCTGCCGCTGTTCCCTAATTTTTGCTGTAGTTTTTTCCCATGTATCTAACACATCTCTTTTAATTAACTATAAGCCTATTTATTCATTCATTTAAGTATAATCTTCCTTTTACCTCGTTGCACTTCTGAGAACAAGATGGGTCTCCAGCAGCTGTACTGGAGCCACCCGCGAAAATTCGGCCAGGGTTCTCGCTCTTGTCGCGTGTGTTCAAACCGGCACGGTCTGATCCGGAAATATGGCCTCAATATGTGCCGCCAGTGTTTCCGTCAGTACGCGAAGGATATCGGTTTCATTAAGTTGGACTAAATGATCTTCCTTCAAAGGATTATCCAAGGCATCTACTCAGTGAAAAAGCATGATAGTTCTTTGTACATAAAATAAACATTTGAAAAAAAAAAAAGTATAATCTTACAACAAAGGGGAAAAGAAAAAATTAAGTAAACTAATCTAAAGATTAATCAGGAAACCTCATTGTTAAAACATATAGTAGAAATACGGTATTAGGGATGTTTGATGCCAGATGAAGCTGCTGAGAATTATGGACTCATGTTCATGTTCCACAAGGGTCTATCTCAAATATTAGAAATCAAGGTGACTTAGTTTTACTGCAACATGGGCTAGCCAAAAACATAGTTCAACAAATAGCTTTGGCCAGGCACAGTGGCTCACGCCTCTAACGAACTTTGGGAGACCAAGGCAGGAGGGTCCCTTGAGGCCAGGAGTTTGAGACAAGTCCAAGCAAGATGGTAAGACCCTGTCATTAAAAAAAAAAGAAAATTTGTAATTAGCTGGACATGGGGACATGTACCTGTAGTCCCAGAGACTCAAGAGGCTGAGGTGGGAGGATGGCTTGAGCCCTGGAGGTCTAGGCTGCAGCGAGCCGTGGTTGCACAACTGCACTCCAGCCTGGGCAACAGAGTGAGACCCTGTCTCAGAAAAAAAAAAAGCAAAATAACAACAAAAACAGTTTTTTAAAAAACAAATAGTTTTAAAACTTATACACAAAGTCAAACAAGGCATGTTCCCTGCCTGAAGGGGTGAAAAAACATGAACCAACAAATATAATAATTGGAATACATGATAAAATATGCACATGGTTAGGAACACATCATCTTATTCCTCTTTACCTCCCCCTCACTGCCTAACAATGTCTTATACACAATAATTTATTTTTTCTAGTTTTCCCATTTTGCATTTTTAAAAAATTGAGATAGTGTTTCACTCTGTCACTGTCACCCAGGCTGGAGTACAGTGGCATGATCACAGTTCTTGCAGCCTCAACCTCCCAGGCTCAAGTGATTCCCACCTCAGCCTCCCAAGTACCTGAGACTACAGGTACACACCACTATGTCTGGCTAATTTTTTAATTTTTTTGTAGAGACAGAGTTTTCCTATATTGTCCAGGCTGGTCTTGAACTCCCATTATCACATTCACCTAAGAGCAAACAGAAACAGGAAAAGAACTCTCACAATGTTTCACCGCCACATCTACCAAACTACCAGCTTCTGTGCCTGTATGTGGAATTGTGCCTATATGCCCATGCTCCTATCTTATGCCAACCTTCCCTTTGTCCACTAGATTCTATCCCTACTCACCTACTCAAGAATATCATCCCAAAAATTCACCCTTCTCTCTCCTGCATCATCCATTTCCTACTTTCTACTAAATCATTGCCATCAGCATTTAAAAATATACTATTATTTCTCTCATCTGAAAAAATTCTTTATCCCACTTCTCCCCCAACACACACATTTTTAGTCTCTACTTTATAGCAAAACTCAGAAAAACTCGCCCATACACCCATTTTCTATTGAGCCCACTGCAATCAGGCTTTCACCACCATCATTCCAACCAAACTACTCTTTTCAAGCTCATCAATGGCCTCCACATTGCTAAACCCAATGTTCAATTCTCAGTTCAAACCTTACTTGTCTTATTAGTAGGAAGTATCATTTACCACTCACTCCTACTTGGCTTCCAGGTCTGTGGGGAAAAGAACGAGAGATCAGCTTGTTACCATGTCTATATAGAAGGAAGTAGACATAAAAGACTCCATTTAGTTCTGTATTTGAGATGCTGTTAATCTGTGACCTTACCTTCAACTTTGTCCTTGCAAGAGACATGTGCGAAGGTGATTTAAGGTTAAAAGGATTTTGGGCTGTGCAGAATGTGCTTTGTTAAACAAGTGCCTAAAGGCTGCTTGTGGTTAAAAGTCATCACCATTCTCTTAAATCTCAAGAAAGAGAAAAACATTTGTCTCCTGCCCCTCCCTGGGCAATGGAACATCTCCGGGTAATACCCATTGTGTGCTTGTTTACTGAGTGAGGAGAAACCGCCTTTAGGAATAAGGTGGGACTTGCTGGAGCAATACTGCTAAAAGGTTTATGGAGATGTCGCATATACATCTCAAGGCACAGCATTTTCCTTTAAACTTGTTCATATTACAAGGATTTTTTCATATGTCTTACTGCCGATTTCCTCCCTACAATAATCCTATTGTCCAGCCACTCCTTATCCTTTTAATGACTAAGATAATTCTCAATAAATACTAAGGGAACTCAGAGGCCGGTGCCGGCGTGGGTCCTCTGTAAGCTGAGCACCGGTCCCCTGGGCCCCGCTTTTCTTTCTCTACACTTTGTCTCTGTGTTTTATTCCTTTTCTCAAGTCTTTCGTTTCCACCTAACGAGAAACACCCACAAGTGTGGAGGGGCAGGCCACCCCTTCACAGGACCCCACCTTCTTCTGTCTCACTGGGCTCTCATTATCAGTCTCCTTTGCAGAATCCTCTTTTTAGCCCAATTTCTAGAGTGCCCCAGGGCTCAATCCTTGGTCTTTTTCTCTTCTTTATCTGTTGAACCCTGCAGGACTCTTTGATAAGCTCACCCATTCTGTAAATATTGTCTGTATGCTGATGACTTCCAAACATATATGATCAGCCTTCTCCCATGAATTCCAGGATCATATATCCAACACCTCTATTTGGATGTCTAATAGGCTTCACAGACCCAAAATCAATTCCCTGATAACTCTCAAGCCTATTCTTCTCACATTTTTATCTCACTAAAGAGCAACTCCATCCTTCAAGGTGTCCAGGCTAAAAATCAGAGAGTTGTCCTTATTATTCTCTATTCCTCATTAGCCACATCTAAAAATCCTGTCAATAATACTTTCAAAACATATTCAGAATGCAACCACTTTTCACCACCTCCTCTGCCAGGTTAATGATTGAAATTATTAGTGCTTTTTGCCTGGATTACTACAATACTCTCTTAGATGGTCTCCCTGCTTCCATTTTTGCTCACCAATATAGTTTGGATGTGAGTCCCTATCCAAATTAAAAGTGGAATTGTAATCTTCAATGCTGGGTGGGGCCTGGTGGGAGGTAATTGGATCATAGGGTTGAGTTTGTTATGAATATTTTAGCATCATTCCCCCTTAGTACTGTACAGTGAGTGAGTTCTCAATGAGATCTGGTTGTTCAAAAGTGTGTAGCACTCCCAACCTCTCTCTCTTCCTCCTGCACCAGCCACATAAAAAGTACCTGCTTCCCCTTTGCCTCCCACCATGATTGTAAGTTTCCTGAGACATCCTCAGAATCAGGAGCTGCTGTGCTTCTTGTACAGCCATGTGGAACTGTGAGCCAATTAAAACTCTTTTCTTTATAAATTACTGAGTCTGAAGTATTTATTTATAGCAGTGCAAAAACAGACTAATACACTCACCTACCTATATAGTCTGCTATATAAAAGGTTGATTTCGTGTCCTTTGTAGGGACACGGATGAAGCTGGAAACCATCATTCTCAGCAAACTATCGCAAAGACAAAAAATCAAACACTACATTTTCTCACTCATAGGTGGGAATTGAACAGTGAGAACACTTGGACCCAGGAAAGGGAACATCACACACTGGGGCCTGTCGTGGGGTAGGGGGAGAGGGGAGGGACAGCATTAGGAGATATACCTAATGTAAATGATGAGTTAATGGGTGCAGCACACCAACAGGGCACATGTTTACATATGTAACAAACCTGCACGTTGTGCACATGTACCCTAGAACTTAAAGTATAATAATAATAAAAAAAAGTGTGGTCCATGGATTAGCATAATCTGAGGGCTTACTAAGAAAGAAGACTATGGGACCCAACCACAAACCTACTGCTGTGGCCTAAATGTTTGTCTCCCTTCCAAAATTTATGTTGAAATTCAGTCTCCAATGCAAAGTTATTAAGAGGTTGGGCTTGCCAGGCACAGTGGCTCATGCCCGTAATCCCAGCAATTTGGGAGGCCGAGGTGGGAGGATATCTTAAGCCCAGGGTCTGAGATCAACCTGGGCAATATGGTGAGACCCCGTCTCCAAAAAAAATAAAATAAAATAAATTAGCTGGGCATAGTGGTGTGTGTCTGTAGTCCCAGCTACTTGGGAGGCTGAGGTAGGAGGATCGCTTGAGTTCAGGAGGTTGAGGCTGCAGTAAGCTGTGATTGCACCACTACATTCCAGCCTGCGCCACAGAGCAAGACCCTGTCTCAAAAAAAAAAAAAAAAGGTGGGGCCTTTAGGAGGTGATTAGGTCATGAGAGCTCTACCCCTATGAATGGGATTCATGCTTTACAAAAGGGCTGTAGGGAACTAACTAGATCCTTTTGCCCTTCTGTCTTTCCTGCCATGTGAAGACATAGCATTTGTCTCCTCTGAAGCCTATAGTGTTCAAGGTGCCATCTTTTCTTTTCTTTTCTTTCCCCTTTTTTTTTTGGAAGACAGAGTCTCTCTCTCTCTCTGACCCAGCATGGAGTGCAGTGGTGCAATCACGGCTCACTGCAGGATCGATCTCCCGGTTCAAGCAATCTTTCTGCCTCAGCCTCCTGAGTAGCTGGGACTACAGGAACACACCACCACACCCAGCTAATTTTTTTATTTTTTATTTTGTAGAGACAAGGTCTTACTTTGTTGCCCAGGCTGGTCTCAAAACTCCTGAGCTCGAGTGATCCTTCTGCCTTGGTCTCCCACAGTGCTGTGATTACAGGCATGAGCCACTGTGCCCAGCCTCAAGATGCTATCTTGTAAGTAGAGACTGGGGCTTCGCCAGTCACTGAACCTGCCGGCAACTTGATCTTGGCCTTCACAGAACTGTGAGAAACAAATATCTATTATTATAAATGACCTAATCTCAGATATTTTGTTACAACAGCACAAACGGATTAAGACGACTACTGAATTAGAAGCAACTTTTTAAAAATAATACAGTTTTGGCCGGGCGCGGTGGCTCAAGCCTGTAATCCCAGCACTTTGGGAGGCCGAGGCGGGCGGATCACGAGGTCAGGAGATCGAGACCATCTTGGCTAACACGGTGAAACCCCGTCTCTACTAAAAATACAAAAAAAATTAGCCGGGCGTGGTGGCGGGCGCCTGTAGTCCCAGTACTCGGAGGCTGAGGCGGGAGAATGGCATGAACCCGGGAGGCGGAGCTTGCAGTGAGCCGAGATCGCGCCACTGCACTCCAGCCTGGGCGACACAGCCAGACTCCGTCTCAAAAATAAAAAAAATAAAAAATAAAAAAATAAAAATAATACAGTTTAAAGAGATGATTGTACGCATTTAAAGTTACACTAAGCAACACTAGTCCTATTAGATGTCCCTTTGAAAAAATATCATATATCTAATAGAGGACTTTAAAATGTATTTTTAAAAAATCTCCCAAAATGCAACAATAACACAAGAAAATCCCAATAAAGTGTGGGCAAAGTATGTGAACAGTCATTACATCAGAGAAGACATACAGATGGCAAATAAGCCCATGAAAATGTACTCAGCATCTTTAATCATTACAGAAGCACATGACAATATAATCTATTAGAATCATTACAGAAACACATGACAATACACATCTATTAGAATCGCTAAAATGAAAACAGTGACATATTCGGTGTGGTGAGAATCTGAAGGAACTGGAACTGTCTTATACTGCTGGTGAGAATGGAAAATGGAACAACTGATTTGCACAACAGTTTGGCACTTTTCTAAAAGTTAAACACACTAAAAGGCTAAACATACACTTCCCATATGATTCAGCCATTCTAGTAATAGTTATTTATTCAAGAAAACTGAAAGCCTATGTCTATGTAAAGACTTGTACATTAATGTACAAAGCAATTTTATTTATAATAGCTAAAACATGGATATGTCCATCAATGAAAGAATGGATAAACATACTTGCTATATCCATACAATGGACTTCTATGTATTCAGCCATAAAAAGGGATGAACTACTGAAAATTGTAACAACATAGAAAAAAATCTAAAAATAATTATGCTAAGTGAAAGAAGCCAGGCCAAAAAAGATGACATACTGTATAATTTTATTTATGCAATATACTAGAAATTACAAACCAGTGGCAGAAATCAAATGGGTAGTTGCCTGGTAATGAAAGCAGGAGATGGTGATGAATGGAGGGCAGGATTAAGAAGGGATAGGAGTAAATTTGGGGGAATTATGGATATGACAATTACTTTGGTTGTGGACATGGTCTCATGGATGTCTATATATATCAAAATGTATGAACAGCACACTTTAAACATTTGAAATTAAAAAATAAATATATACATATACCACTTATATTTCAATAAAGTGGTTTTGAAAAAGCAGCCATGGTCAAAAAATGTGGAAAAAAACATACCATGTTCAACTTTGGAGCCTGTAAATGCTCATGCACAGATTAAAAGCTCAGAGAAAACTTACAGTAAAGAAATCTATTAGTTGGACATGGTGGCACGTGCTTGTAATCTGACCTATGAAGGAGGCTGAGGTGGGAGGATCTCTTGAACCCTAGAGTTTGAGGCTTCAATGAGGTGTGATCACTCCAGCCACTGCACTCCAGCCTAGGTGAGAGAGTGAGACCTCATCTTTAAAAAAAAAAAAGGAGAGGGAGGAAGGGAAAGAAAGAAATCTGCTATCTGCTTGACCCAAATTTTCACTAAGTTACATGACAATAAAATCCTTCCACCATGTAATAGCTATTAAATCCCATAGACAAATCTGTCATGAGATTAGAGAAAGAAAACTAATTAAAATTTAAAATGTATACCCAATAGACACTTGTGGGAATGCTGCTCTCAAAACATGACCCAGCACCGCACAGCAGTCCTCACCTGGAGATGTGTTAGAAATGCAAATTATCAGGCTCCATTTTAAACCTACTAATCAGAAAATTCGGGTGGAACCCACAAGTCTGTATATCAATAAGTGCTCCAAGTGATTCTGAAGCACCCTAAAGTTTGAGAAACACCATTTTAGAACAATATGTCTGACCTCTTGTGTTTCTAGTAAACTGACTATATAAACATGGTAATATTATACTTAGAACAAATATGTAGCCAAACAAGACAATAAATTGGGTGGAAAACATCTTTTTTAGACATGTAAAGACTGGCATATTATTTTAAAAGAAAAGCAGTCTCAACCTCCTCCTCCTCCTCAACTTCCTCCTCCTTCCTCCTCCTCCTCCTCAACCTCCTTCTCCTCCTCCTCTTCCTTCGTTTTCTGAGACAGAGTCTCACTCTGTCACCCAGGCTGGAGGGCAGTGGCCCAATCACACAGCTCACTATAGCCATAACCTCCTGGGCTCAAGTGATCCTCTCACCTAAGCCTTCTGAGTAGCTGGAACTACAGGTGCATGGCACCACACCTGGCTAATTATTTTATTTTATTTTTTTCATAGAGATAGGGGGTCTCACTATGTTGCCCAGGCTAGTCTCTAAGTCCTGGGCTCACGTGATCCTCCAATCTTAGCCTCCCACAGTGCTGAGATTACAGGCATGAGCCACCATGCTTAGCTATATTTGGAATAAATATGTAGCCTACTAAGACAATGAATTGAGTGTGTAAAACATATTTTTAGATATATAAATGCTGGTATATTTATTTCAAAAGAAGAGTAATCTCAACCTTACTCTTGAATCTCATGTATGTAAGTAGTTCAGTGCTCCAGGGAAAAAGGCACCACAAAAATGCAATGTTAACACCATCAAGGAAGTGCAAAGACAACCCATAGAGTGGGAGAAAATACTTGCAAACCATATATCTGATAAGAAATGCATCTTTGCATATATAAAGGACTCTTGCAACTCAACAATAAAGGGATTAGTGGACCAATAAAAAAGGAACAAAGAATCTTATATAAGTTTCTTTAAAGAAGATATGTAAATGGCCAAAAAGCATGTTATAAGATGCTCAACATCATTAGTGAAATACAAATCAAAACCACAGTGACACTAATATAGCTCAGCAAATATTTGTTGAAGGGAAATATAAAAATGAATTTGTGGAAAGAAATGAGTTATCAAGCCATGAAAAGACATGAAGGTCCATCAATGACAGATTGGATAAAGAAAAGATACATATACACCATGGAATACTATGCAGTCATATAAAATAATGAGGTCATGTCTTTTGCAGGAACAAGGATGGAGCTGGAGGCCATTATCATTAGCAAACTAACATAAGTACAAAACACTGAATCCCGCACGTTCTCACTTATAAGTTGCAGCTAAATAATGAGAACTCATAAACACAAAGAAAGAAACAGCAGACACTGGGGTCTACTTGATGGAGGAGGGTGGCAGGAGGGAGAGGAGCAGAAAAGATAACTATTGGGTACATGTGTATTTCCAGTCGTCTCATTTTTTACGTATTTGATATTATAAAGAGATCCTTTAAAAATAATGTGTTCTGTTATATTCACTACAGTATTTTTCATAGTAGCAAAGAAACAGAAGCACCATAAATGTTCAACAATAGAAGATTTGTAAAATAAATTGTGATATACCTTTATAATGTAATATTATATAGAAATAAAACTAGTATTATTCATAAAAATATCATTAAGTGAAAGCTTAAACTGATTAAATATAATATATACATATATACAACTGTATAGGCATAGAGAAAATCTTGTGGAATATACAGCAAGGAGTTAATTTTGGCTATATATGGTGGTGGTGGTGTGTGTGTTTTTTATTGTCTTCTTTTTGTTTATATCTGTTTCATAAAATTTTTATAGAATGAACATTGTTTTTGTAATTTTTCAAAAAGTTACTGTCTTACTAGTAATGTGTGATGTTCATTTTTTAAAGGATCAGAAACCATCGTTCTAATCTGTTTAAGCCTTATTCCAACCTGTTCTATCCTATGTTAGTTGACTGCCCTGTGCTTGGCATCTTGCCTATCTGCTCTCTAATTTCTCCTTAATACTTCTCAGTATAGCAGGCTACACTTTTATGTCAAGTCATTCTGCCACATAGCTCTTCTTTATTGAATTGATCCACCAAAAGAGGTGTAGGAGCAGGGACATGACTGATGCAGTGATGACTCCCCAACCTAGACGAGCCCTAATTTCTATTCTAACTCTGCAGTTAAGTTGATCAGAAGATTAGTCTTTTTTTTCTAAACACACTTTGAAAAAACTGTGTAATTGTGACTAGTAGCTGATGGAGGCATTGTGGAAACTTGCATATGCCAAGGGGCAAGAACAAAAATGAGAGCTAAATGCCCAACATCTTTGTTTCTGGTTAAGACTGACTTAAGGAATGCAATATA
Organism: Trachypithecus francoisi; assembly: GCF_009764315.1. Taxonomy (NCBI): domain Eukaryota; kingdom Metazoa; phylum Chordata; class Mammalia; order Primates; family Cercopithecidae; genus Trachypithecus; species Trachypithecus francoisi. Next base: position 36,888,377 of record NW_022681471.1, on the reverse strand, counting down.
TGTAGTAGCAGCCGTTGCTCTCTAACCCAGCAAACTTCTGTTCGTGTTATTTTTATGAGGGCCGATTATGAAATTTTATTACTGGATCTGCTCACCCTTAAACAGTTCTACTCAAATCTTTGGATATAGCATGCTGATCTGCAACCAGCATTTAGTTATTTTTCTCCTTTTTGTATTTAATGGATTCCAGGAGGTCTGATCTCTTGCCAGTGCTTTCTTTGTGATTTTATCCAATGACTGTCAGGCAGACACAGAATCAATTTTTCAGAATCGATTTATCTCTCTCTCAATCTCTTGCCCTATAGCTATCTATCTATCTCTCTCTCTCTCTCTCCTTTCCCTCCCTTCCCCTGTCTCTCCCTCTCTCTTTTGCCTCTCTCTCTTAAAAAGGTCTTATTAATAGCATGGGCTTAGAAATTCCACAGTGTGTAATATTTCTTCATTGATAGATATTTGTTTTTCTGAAATGAGATCTCTACTATTTGAACTCATCACTAGGATGAAACTCAGTGAAAGAAATCAGCCGTTTGCATCTATTTGACGTCTTTTTCATTTTTTTTTCGTCTGGATTGCCACAGAGTTCTTCTTCCTGTTATTTTCATCTGTCAGAATATTAGTCACAACATTTCTAGTTCCTTTCTAGCTTACGCTCTTTTCAGCCAGTATCCAGTTAAATCATTTGAAGCAAGCAAGATCATCTTTGATATCTGATCCTAATTGAACTCAAACTTTGTGTACAGATTATACTCTTCATTCAAAAGGCTCCAGATTCCCAGAAATCCACAAACTTTAGGGAGTTTTAGCTCAAGAACCATTTTTCAGTGTGTTTTACCCTTTGATCTTTCTTCTATGTCTGCTCAACAAACATAGACATAATATCTTAAGTCCCTGTGGACATTTTCCCCTGAAATTGTATTTCTTTCTCTCTTAGAAAAAATAGAATTCTTTTTGTTGAGTTCCAGTGTATTTGGCAATTGGTGGTGCTAATAAATCATATATAGGAAGCCTGGTTCTCCTAGGAAAAGAAGATAGTTTGTCAAATGCCTGTGGAAAAATACCCAGGGCATTATTCCATAAACTGTATTAGATTCAAGAGGAGAATCATTTTTCTCCATATACTACAATCTTGCCTATGTAGAAGAGTCACCTTGCCAGTGAATTATACCATTTAATTCAGGTAGAAGGAGATGCCATGACAGGAACATGACTGAAGAGAATCTTACTTATGTGACTGTCTCAGTCTTCACCTTACAAGATTACATCCGCCTTCCTGAAACAATGTTCCCATGATTTCTTTGATCTCACCATTTGCAGTTTCCTGGCTCTGTCCTTGCTTCCTCCATCATTGATCAAACTTTAAATGCTGGAGTTCCTCAGGGTATGGATTTTTTTTTTCTCCCTAGATGATTTCATTCATTTCCAAGGTTTCAGCTATGTGCCAGTGAAACCATCCTAGATTTTTATACTGAGCCCAAAACCTACCTACCATAGCTATTTCATAGGCACCAAAAATTCAACAGGGCAAACAGTGTATCCAAGATTTACATTACCTCCCCCAAATTTCTGTTTCTCCTTTAGTGCTTTGCATTTCAGTGAAAAGCACTGCTGTACACCCACTCAAGTCAGAAAATCAAGAGTCATCTTCAACATTACACTCTCTCTTCTGATTAATTACTCACTAAACCCTATTGATTCTACCACTGACGTATCTGCCCACAACCCTCCTTCTCTATTGCCAGGATTCTAGGGCAAGCCAACAGATATCACACTGCCTGTAGCTTGCACCTTGCCCAGCCTTCCATTCCAATTTGCACACTGTAAACATCGGGACCATTTAGCCATGTAAACCAGATTGTGTCACTCTTGAACATGAAAACCATTCAGTGATTTCCTGTTGCTCCTAGTGTGAAGTCCAAACTCCTGCCCTCGCTCACTCTTCTTGCACTATTCTGGCCTTCCTTTACATCCTCCAACACGCCCAGTTCCTTACCATCTTGGTTCCTCTGCACATGCTGCTCTACTTGGAATATCCTTCAAGACCCTGTCCCTCCACCATCGGCTTAAGATTCAAATAAATAAATAAATAAATACCACTAGAAGTGATACTACGTAAACTATGGATGGTAGCAATTAGGAATTATTTGGTTCATCAAACAGGAAACACATCAAGCAGAAAACACACACAAGTCCTATAGGAGGTTCTTCTTCCTGTTAGGCATGCCTACCTTAGAATCAATTAATATAATCAAAGTTTGTCTGTTGTTCTTGTTGGTGCAGCAATACTCTCTTCTATATGGGGAAATGTATAACTTAAAAGAGATGTTTTGCAATGTTTGCGTATTATACTAAAAATGAAAATTTTATTCTGTTATCATGTAAACATAAATCCAGATTTTTGACTTTATATTTCCATTTTTATCCAAATATTTTTAGCTATTGCACACATCTGTTTTATTAAGCTACCCACTTAGTTTCAGGAATTGTTAAAATATGATACTTATAAATATAGAACTAGATTCCTGTGTATCTAAGCCATCTGTTGAGGTTAAAGATGAAATAATTATTTTAATAATAACACCTGGATGATAAGATTTCTCACACAAAATTATATTTATTGGCAAGACAGGGCATCAGAAAAGGTTAACAGTAAGATTACGTTTGAATTGGATGGTTATTGCTCAGTAATTTTCTTTTTCCTATATTATTTACATTTTATACATGTATTTAAAAAGATAAATTGCCTTTGCTTTATGTTTGACTATATGTCTTTTCCCAGTAACACAAAAAGGATACTGCCAATAGGAAATGTTAAAACAATACTCCATCTCAGACTGATTTTATCCCTAGATTACTCAGAGTTTAAAATAAATAAGAGGCAATTGTCCTAGGCATGTAACCAGATACTGTCCAAGGCCTGTTCCTACTATAACAGGTGTGCTTTCAATGGCCCTTTATTGCTTTTTATCCTCCTCTTGTTCTGTTGTCCCCTAGAGTCAACAGCTGTGACTACTGTTTGGTCTCTATAGCACCCAGATTCCTTTCTCGTTTAGTCTTTCAGCAATCTCATTTTCCTAATATATTCGTGTTACTGCTGTTGACTGTGCTACAGTATATATTCCAGTAGCTGTTAGACTCTGAAATTCTATTTAATCTAGTTTTGTTACAAATAACTCCTAAATTTGGTAGATTATACTGAAGCCAACACTTTCTGGGCATGGCCAAACAACCTGGCTCTCCATGCCATTCTGTAAAACCCTGAAGCTTTAGTTGGGAATGAACCAGGACACCAAAGTAAAGTAGATATCTGAAGCCTACCCTAGGCCAAACATAGATTCTCCTCCCAAACATTCATCCCTCACTATGTTTTTTTAAAAAATATTTATTGAACAACTACTTCGCACAAGGCTTTATACATGGAACCAAGATTATTAAGATACAGTCCTTGTCCTTAAGACTTAGAAGTCTGCTGGGCACAGTGACTCATGCCTGTGATGCCAGCACTTTGGGAGGCCAAGGCAGGAGGATTGCTTGAGCCCATGAGTTCGAGACCAGCATGAGCAATATACTGGGATTCGATCTGTACAAAAAGTTAAAAAATTAGCCTGGCATGGTGGCACATACCTGTGCTCCCAGCTACTTGGGAAGTTGAGGTGAGAGGATCAGTTGAGCCTGGGAGGTCGAGGTTGCAGTGAGAACAATGATCATGCCATGGTACTCCAGCTGGGTGACAGAGCGAGACCCTGTCTCAAAAAAAAAAAAAAAAAGACTTATGAGTCTTATAATAGAGACAGACTCAAAAGCAGACAATTACCATAAAATATGGTAAATAAGGATGAAAGAAGCCAGGTGCAGTGCTCAGGCCTGTAATCCCAGCACTTTGGGAAGCCGAGACTGGTGAATTTGAGGCCAGGAATTTGAGACGAGCCTGGCAAACATGGCGAAACCCTGTCTCCACTAAAAATACAAAAATTAGCCAGGTATGGTTGCGCACTCCTGTAGTCCCTTCTACTCCAGAGGCTGAGGCATGAGAATTGCTTGAACCCAGGAGGCAGGGGTTGCAGTGAGCCAAGACTGTGCCACTGTACCCCAGCCTGGGTGACAGAGCAAGACCCTATCTCAAAAAAAGAAAAAGCATGAAGGAGAACTGTGGATCAAAATAAGGCACTTTAGGGTCAGAAACCCTCCCAGAGGAAGTGATATCTAAGTGGAAATCTAAAAGATACACAAGATTTTACCTTACCGAACACTAGAAAATAGATCTCTCAAGTAAAAGGTGCAGTGTTTACAAAGGCACAAAACCTTGAAGTGACATTGCTTACTGAGTGAACGATCGGTACTCCCTCAGGGCTAAAATGTACGATTCAAGGATAGAGTGAGGGGCACAGTAAAAGAAACCTGTGGAGGAGTGCAGGGGCAAGTCAACTAGGCTAAGAAGCACGCACTTTATTATTTAGGGCAATGGAGACTCACAAAATGTTTTAAGTAGGGGCATGATACAATCAGAATAGAGCCTTAGATGGCTCACCTTGGTAGCAGTATGGAAAATAGATAGGAAAGAGTCAAGACTGCTGTCAAAATGATCCAGATGAGAGATAAGGGTAAACTAAGGCATTGGTAGATGGAATGGAGAGGGGATGGCACATTAGAGACATTTAGAAGTTTGAATTGCCATTACATGTAATAATACAGTTATGATATAACATGGGAAGTGCTACAATAATGGTAAAAACAAAATACTGTCTAGAAGAGAAAGCAAACATTTTTTTGGCTGAAAGAGTTGGAGAGATGAGTTTTGGTTATTCTAGGCAGAAGAAACAACATATGTGAGGGCACAGATGAGTGAAAGTAACTGTGTGTCCAGTGAATGACACGAGTGGTGTGTGCTGTGAATGTATGTATATGTGTGTATGTTTAGCAACAGAGCACTTTTCCCAACTAAATCTTTCTCCAAACTTCAATATTAAAATAGACAGAAGTGATGGACCACTTTTGGCAAAATGTTTCACTGGCAGAACTCTGGAGCATCCTGCCCTGTGAGTTTCTGTGGAGCTTAGTTGAAAATCTGCTGGGGTAGAACCTTATTTGCTTAAGTCCAAATCACTAAGCTAAGCTAAAAGTGGATTATTAGACTACTTAAGGACAAATTAAATTAGCTGCCTCTTACGAGTTTTTTGATCCATTGCTCCCTCAATCTAAGCTGTGTGTCATGTACTAGCTAAAGCACTGCAAAGAGCTTTATTCAACCTCTGCAATTAAGGGGGAACTGGGAAACCAATTCCTTTGCCCATAGGGCCAATTGCATTTTAGCAATCCCCCATACTCCTTCATCAGTCTTTTACACTTTAGTATTAACATAAGTAAATTAATATCTTATCCCAAGGACATGTGCAATGTATGCATGTTGAGTTCTAGGTTGAATACATGAGTTCTGAGGTCCCATCTCACGCTGTCTCAACAATGACTCTTAAAACCACGTTAATGTATCTTGGTGGGGGTCAGGAGGGATAATGCCTTCCTCCATACTCCAGTTTCCTGCTTTTTACATTATTCTGTTCTTTGGGTTAACGTTCTTCAACCTGGGTGCACATAATCCCAGGGCACCCTCAGACCTAAAGAGATACATATGTAGGTATTGTTTGAGCGTCTTTTTGTTTTTAACAAATTTCCAGATTTTTAACTTTCATGTGTACTCTTTCTTAAATTTGCTTTGTGTGAGAACACACCTGATGGTTCTACTTTCCCACTTCCTTTCTCCCACTTTACAAAATAAAGGCACATCTCTAACTCATCTCAAGGCTTACCTTGGTGCCTGGCCCCAAAACATGAAAACTTCTTGAGCACCAAAAGGGATCACTGGAAATACTGATGTTGATAGTGAGAAATATGTGAGCACAAGTACTAAGTGCATTACTTTAATGATGGGATAACAAATACTTTTATAAAGGCAAGTCATTTCCAATGCCTTGCTTTCAACAAAATCAGAGGAGAATCTAACCAAGTTGTCATTTGCTAGATCATTACACAGATATATTATGATCTGTCATGAAAATTATGACAGATATAATGTAATCGTTGGCACATGTTTAGGAAAGTGCTTAATTGAATGATATTATTTTAAGTCAACTTTCATTCTTATCTCATTTACATGAACAAGATTTCTCAACATCTTAAGTATACTAAAAATACTGAACTTGTTCTCATTCTAACAATAAGTAACATTGATCCATAGATATATGAACTACTTTAAAAAATCCCTTTCCATCACATTAAGAGATACAGTCCCTATAATATTCTATTTTATGTTTATTAACTATAAGGTTTTATAATATATTTATGTTACTCTAACCAGTCGTGTGCTAATGATTACAAAAAAAAAAAAGTCCCAAAGACCCTGAGCCTTACAGTCACAGGAATAAAATTTTTTTACAATGTAAATTTACATGTTTTATGGTAGGAATTAGGATGTGATAACAAATGATATTCTAAACAAAAATATATTACATTAGGATACAATTCTGTGGTGTGAATAGAATCAAAATATAAGTTCAAGAGATAAAAGTATGATATAAAATTTCTGGCTGTGCCGGGCTCAGTGGCTCACGCCCGTAACCCCAGCACTTTGGGAGGTCGAGGTGGGCAGATCACCTGAGGTCAGGAGTTCAAGACCAGCCTGGCCAAAATGGAAACCCCGTCTCTACCAAAAATACAAAAATTAGCTGGGCGTGGTGGTACACGCCTGTAATCCCAGCTACTCAGGAGGCTGAGGCAGGAGAATTGCTTGAACCTGGAAAGCGGAGGTTGCAGCGAGATGAGATCACGCCACTGCACTCCAGCCTGGGTGATAGACTGAAAGTCTGTCTCAAAAAAAAAAAAATATATATATATATATATATATATATAGATATATATATATCTGGCTGTGCAAAAGGAGTATCTTTCTCAGGTGCAGTGGCTTATGCCTATAATCTCAACCACTTTGGGAAGCCAAAGAAGGAGGATTGCTTGAGTACAGGAGTTTGAGACCAGGCTGGGCAATATAGTGAGATCCCACCTCTACAAAAAAATAAAAATTAGCCAGGCACAGTGGTGTGTGCCTATGGTTCCAGCTATTCAGGAGACTGAGGTGGGAGGATCACTTGAGCTGGGAGGTTGACACTGCCATGAGCCGTAATAGCACCACTGCACTCCAGCCTGGATGACAGAGATACCAGATAGATACCTCCTCCCAATGCCAGCCCCTATGATCTCTGATAGTACTTGCTGTCTTAGAGGACTCTAGCAACTCTGTTGCCTTCTGCCCAGTATGAACTTCCCATTGCTTTTGCTCCACGTGTTTGAATAAATGAATAAATGAATGAATGCATCACAAACAATGGCTTGTTCTCTATGTTCCTTGGCTTCAAGGCTGTGATCAGGTTGTGAAGAACTAACCGAGTCCTTATGTTTTGTAGAGATGTTGTTTCACCATGTTGGCCAGGCTGGTCTCAAGCTCCGGCCTCATGTGATTTGCCCCCCTTGGCCTCCCAAAGTGCTGGGATTACAGGGGTGCGCCACGATGCCTGGTTGAGATTTTTTTCTTTGACTCATGTGCTATTTAGAAGTATATTTTTAATCTCCAAATATTTGGGGATTTTCTGGTTATTGCTTTCAAGCATATTCCATTGTGGTCTGGGAGCAGGCATTGCATGAAGTCTATTCTTTGATATTTGCTAAGGTGTGTTTTAGGGTCCAGAATACAGTCTCTCTTGGTGAGTGTTGCATGTGAGGTTGAGAAGAATGTGTGTTCTGCAACTGGATGAAGTTATCTGGAAATCTCAATTATATCCAGTTTAATGACGGTGCTGTTTAGTTCAAATATGTCCTTACTGATCTTCTGCCTGCTGCACTTGTCCATTTCTGATGGGGGAGTGTTGAAAACTCCAACTATAATAGTGGATTCATCTATTTCTCTTTTCAGTTCTATTGGGTTTTTCTCTGTTGTCAAGAGCATACACATCAAGAATTATTATGTATTCAGGAAGAACTAATCCCTTCATCATTATGTAATGCCCCTCTTTACCCCTGATAACTTTCCCTGCTCCAAAATAGCTTTGTCTGAAATTAATATAAATACTGCCACTTTTTTTTTATTAGTGTTAGCACATTATATCTTTCCCCTTCCATTTACTTTTAACCTTATGTGTTTATATTTAAAGTGGATTTCTTGTAGACAACATGCTACTGGGTCTTGGTTTTGTAGGGTTTTAAATTGTTTTTTGTTTTTGGGTTTTTTTTTTTTTTGACAGAGTTTTGCTCTTGTCGCCAAGGCTGGGGTGCAATGGCACGATCTTGGCTCACTGCAACCTCCGCCTCCCGGGTTCAAGAGATTGTCCTGCCTCAGCCTCCTGAGTAGCTAGGATTACAGGTGCCCACGACCACCCCCGGTTAATTTTTGTATTTTTCGTAGAGATGAGGTTTCATCATGTTGGCCAGGCTGGTATCAAACTCCTGACCTCAGGTGGTCCACCCAACTCAGCCTCCCAAAGTGCTGGGATTACAGGCACGTGCCCAGCCAGGTCTTGTTTTTTTGATCCACTCTGAAATTCTGTCTTTTAATTGGCACATTTAGACCACTGACATTCAAAGTGATTATTGATATAATTGAGTTAGTATCTACCATATTAGGTGGGGTGTGGTGGCTCACACCTACAGTCCCAACACTTTCGGAGGCCAAGGTGGGTGGATCACTTGAGGTCAGGAGTTTGAGATCAGCCTGGCCAACACGGTGAAACCCCATCTCTAATAAAACTACAAAAAATAGCCGGGCATGGTGGTGCACGCCTGTAATTGTACCTACTTGGGAGGCTGAGGCAGGAGAATCGCTTAAACCCGGGAGATGGAGGTTGCAGTGAGCTGAGATCACTCCATTGCACTCCAACCTGAGTGAAGAAGTGAGACTCTGTCTCAAAACAAACAAAACAAAACAAAAAAACGAGAAAAAAAATCTACTATATTCATTACTGTTCTCTATTTGTTGCCCTTGTTATTTGTTCCTGTTTTTGGCTTTTCATTCTTTTTCTCCCTTTTGTGGTTTTAATTGATATTTTATGTGATTCCATTTTTCTCTTCCTCTTAGCAGGTCAGTTATACTTCTTTTTTTTTTTAACTTTTTGTATTGGTTGCTTTAGAATTTGCAATATACATTTACAACTAATCTAATTCCATTTTCAAATATCACTATACCACTTCACAGGTAGTGCAAATGCCTTATAATAACAAAAAAATTTGATCACTTCATCTTGTCTCTTGTGTCTTTGCTGTCATTCATTTCACTTATACATAAGAATATGTAAGTATATGTATATATACACACACATAAGCACACATAATCAAATATATTGTTGCTATTATTATTTTTGAACTGTTAGATCAACTAAGAATAAGAAAAATAAAAATATTTATTTCACCTTCACTTATTCATTCTCCAGTGCCCTTCCTTTTTTTTATGTAGGTCTGAGTTTCTAACCTATATCACTTTCCTCTTTCTGAGACACTTCTTTTAATATTTCTTGCATGACAGGTCTATTGGGAACAATGACCCTCACAATTTGTCTGAAGAATGTCTTTAGTTATCCTTCACTTTTGAAGGGTATTTTTTTTCCTCCTGTAGAAAGTATTGAAGGATAATTTTGCAGTGTACTGAATTCTAGGTTGGTGAATTTTTCTCTTAACACTTTAAATATTTCACTCCACTCTCTTCTTGCTTGCATGGTTTCTGAGGGGAAGCTGTATGTAATGCTTATTTTTGCTTTTCTATAGGTAATGTAGTTTTTTCCCCTCTAGCTTCATTCAAGATTTTTTCTTCATCTTTGATTCTTTGAAGTTTGAACTATGATATGCCCAGGTGTCTTTTTTGGTATTTACTATGCTTGCTGTTCTCTGAATTTCTTGGATCTACAGTCTGATGTCTGGCGTTAATTTGGGGAAATTTTCAGTCATCGTTGCTTCTAATATTTTTTCTGTTCATTTCTTTCTTCTCCTTCTAGTATTCCCATGATTACATCTTTTGTACTTGTCTCACAGTTCGTGGATATTCTGTTCTGCTACTTTGAGTCTTCTTTTGCCTTTGATTTTCAGTTTGGAAAGTTTCTGTCATCATATCCTCTAGCTCAGAGATTCTTTCCTCAGCCACATCCAGTCTACTAATAAGTCCATGGAAGGCATTCTTCATTTCGATTCCAATGTTTTTAACTCCTAGCATTTCTTTTTATTCTTTCTTAGCATTTCCATCTCTCAGTATTTCTTTTGATTCTTTCTTAAAATGTCCATCTCTCTGCTTACATTATCTATCTGTTCTTTAATGTTGTCTACTTTTTTCATTAAAGCCTTTAGCATATTAATCATAATTTTTAAAAATGATTGGTCTGATATTTCCAACAGTCTTGCCATATCTGAATCTGGTTGTAGTGCTTGTCCTGTCTTTTCAAATTGTATTTTTTGGTTTTCTATATGCCTTGTGGTGAGAGAAAGGAACTGCTGTAAATAGACCTCTAGTAATCTAGTGGTACGGTGTGGGGCAGGGCAAGCATTCTATAGCCCTATAGTTATATCTCAGTCTTTTAGTAAGCCTGTATCCCTGCACTGTGTACTTCACAAATGCTTCTCAGTCCTCCATGCCTCCAAATTTGGTAAAACACGATGGCTACAGTGGGCTGGCATTGGGTATTTCCCTTCCCCCGGGTCACTTAAGCTCTCCTGAAACTCCAGCAGGTTACACTCTGGTTAAATAGTTTCTCCTGGGGGCAGACTTTTTCAGACCTATAATCCCAGAACTTTGGGAGGCCAACACAGGAGGATTGCTTGAGCTCAGGGGTTTGAAACCAGCCAAAGCCACATAGTGAGACCCTTTATCAAAAAATAAAATAAAATAAATTAGCTGGGCATGGTGGTGTTTGTCTGTAGTCCCAGATGCTTAACAGGCTGAAGTGGGAGGATCGCTTGAGCCCAGCAGGTAGAGGTTGCAGTGAGCCACGATCATGCCAGTGCACTCCAGCCTAGGTGACACAGCAAGTCCCTCTCTGAAAAAAAAAAAAATTGTAATAAAAATTTTAAAAATAAAAATAAAGAACACGGCTGGGTGTGGTAGCTTGTGCCTGTAATTCCAGTACTTTGGGAGACCAAAGTGGGAGGATCACTGGAGTCCAGGAATTTGAGACTAGCCTGGCCAACATGGCGAAACCTCGTCTCTACTAAAAAACACAAAAGTTAGCCAGGTGTGGTGGCACATACCTGTAATCCCAGCTACTCGGGAAGCTGAGGCACGAGAACCACTTGAATCCACAAGGCGCAGGTTGCAGTGAGCCAGGATGATGCCACAGCACCCCAGCCTAGGCGACAGAGTGACACTTTGTCTCAAAAAAAAAAAAAAGAAGGAAGGAAGGAAAGAAAGAAAGAAGAAAGAAAGAAAGAAAGAAAGAAAGAAAGAAAGAAGAAAGAAAGAAGAAAGAAAGAAAGAAAGAAAGAAACCAAGAAAGAAAGAAAGAAAGAAAGAAAGAAAGAAAGAAAGAAAGAAAGAAAGAAAGGGGATGCTCTGGCTTATTTCAAAATGATTTCCTTTCCCCTCCCCTTGCTGGAATTTCAAGATCTCTCTCCGATATTCACTGTGAAAAACAGATCAAGCTCCCGGAGGTAAAATTCACAAAAGCGTGGGCTCCTGTCCCCATGACCAGGGACCCCTGGAGTTTTTAACTCTCAGAGGTGTCCACACTGAGCTTTCAGCAATTCCTCAACTACAGTTCAGGTTTTCGTACCACTGCATTGGTTCCTACAGAGGTTTTTGTTCTGATAAATTGTGATTATCTGTATTTGCTTGTCTCTCCAATTTCAGGGGCCGTGGTTTCCCCTGTGACCTCACTTCTCTTTTGTATCAAAGAATAGTTGTTGGTTTTTCAGGTTTTTTTCTGATTTTTGCTTGTTACTAGAATGGAATGGCAACCTCCATGCTTCTTACATGCTGAACTGGAAACCAGAAGTCTCATTCAAAGCATTTTTATCAGGCTTAGTTTTTTAGTTTTTTTTTTGTTGTTGTTTTTGTTTTTTTTTTTTTTTACAAACTTCTAAACTAGCTTCCTAAATTAATATTACACTAATAGGCATATAACACTGATGCTGAGCCCCCAGTCCCACAATGGAAAGTTTTCCATTTCCTCCACAGATTTGCGTCTCCTTTCCCTGATTATTGATTACTGTAAATACACACAATTTTTTACCTCTACCATAATTAGCTCTTTATTATTCACCATTGTTTCTACCATATGAATCAACATCCTGTAAAATACTGATTATTTCTCACCAATTTCAATTTTCTAATTCTCTTTGTTATTCTTTTTTGGATACAGGGTCTCACTCTGTTGCCCAGGCTGGAGTACAGTGGTGCAATCATAACCCACTGCAACCTCAAACTCCTGGGCTCAAAGGATCCTCCTACTTTTGCCTCCCGAGTAGTGGGACTACAGGTGCATGCCATCACGCCCGGCTAATTTTTGTATGTTTTGTAGAGACAGGGTTTCCCTATGTTGCCTAGACTGATCTCGAACTCCTGGCCTCAAACTGTCCTCCTGCCTCAGCCTCTCAAAGTGCTGAGTTTACAGGCTTGAGCCACCAGGCCTGGCTGAGTTTATTTTTAAAGGGTTTGAGGTAACTCATATTTCAGAAACTCAAATGAAGATGTCTATAGATAGTTAAAACATAGGTGTTGCAAAAGAGGTGAAAGGTCTGGGCCAAAAATGTCTATTGAAGAGTGGTTTTCTCTTATTACGATGCCATTCATATAAGCTCAATCTTTATATTTGGCACGAAGTCTAGGCATCTGATTACAGTGTTAAAAACCTAAAAAAAAAAAAAAAAAAAAAAATTACAGCTGGGTGTGGTGGCTCATGCCTATAAACCTAGCACTTTGGGAGGCCAACACTAAAGGATCACTTGAGTCCAGAGGTTTGAAACCAGCTGGGCAACACGGCAAGACTTTGTCTCTATTTTTTTAATAAAAATTTGTTTTTTTTTGTTTAAATTACTAAACCAAAATGTCTGGCTGCTCGTTCTTCTGAATGATCTTTTTAGAAATTTTTATTTAAAGGACATTTCTGGAAAATAATTTTTTTTTTTTGGTAGAGTCACTCCATCATCCAGGCTGGAGTGCAGTGGTGCTATCTCAGCTCAATGCAACCTCCATCTCCTGGATCCAAGTGATTCTCATGCCTCAGCCTCTCTAGTAGCTGGGATTACAGGTGCGCGCCACTACACCCAACTAACTTTTGTATTTTTTAGTAGAGACAGCGTTTCACCATGTAGGCCAGGCTGGTCTTGAACTCCTGAGCTCAAGTGATCCCCTCACCTCAGCCTCCCAAACTGCTGGGATTACAGGCGTGAGCCACTGTGCCTGGTCAAGAACTTTCAATTTAACAAAGATCTTCACTATAGCAAGGGATTGTGAAAGAAATTTATTATCACCAGGCAGCAACTTTGAGAATATTGGAATCATTGAGGTAAAATGCTATTCATATTTAATTTTTACCTGAATAGAACATCGTGTTTCAATTAGCCTATGAGTTTTCACATATTTTTTTGACAATTTAGGTTATCTAAAAGAGATTTAAACTGATATTTTATAAATCAGTCACATCTGAACCTTTGCACTGAAGAATAAGATTTTCAGTTCACTGCTTGATTTTTTTTTTTTTTAAAGAGACAGGGTCTCACTGTTACCCAGGCTGGAGTGCAGTGGCATGAACATACATCACTGCACCCTCGAACACCTAGGCTCAAGCAATATTCCTGACTCAGTCTCCCAAGAAGCTAGGACTACAGGCATGCCCCACCACACCTGGCTAATTTTATTTTTACTTTTTATAGAGACAAGGGTCTCACTATATTTCCCAGGCTGGTCTCAAACTCCTAGCGTGAAGTGATCTTTCCACCTAGGTCTCCCAAAGCACTGGGATTACTGGTGTGAGCCACCATGCCTGGCCCCACTGCTTGAGATTTTTTTTCTAATGTTGTTTTAGAGGCTGAGTCAAAAAACGTAACAGTCCCTTCTCTCATCTCAGGGTTTTGGTGCGCATGTAATTGTCTGAGACCTTGGAGGCCTGTTTCTTTGACATTATGCAACAATTACTTTGTAGGACTTTCTCCTTAGTTCAGCTTGTCGTCCCATGACCAGAAATTTTAGGCTCGCGGACACATAGAAGGGTGAGGAAAATGGAATTTATTGGGCGAAAAGAAAAAAGGAAAAATAACTCTCAGCAAAGTGAGAGAGAGTTTTGCCATCAGGTTTCCCACCTCACAGATTTAATACCAGGTCACCACACAGGAACAGGAGAGACCAGGCTGCTCCCACAAACAGCGTGAACTTCCTGAGGCTCCACCCTATACTCCCAGTTTGCAGGTGGGTATTATTCAGAAAGAATCAATCAGGAAAGGGCAGGCTTCATCTGGGACCAGCAGTCCGGTTTTTCAGCCTTCAGGCTGTTTTAGGCTTGAAGGTGGAGTTTCGCCAGAGACCCATGGCTGTCTCCTGTCTCTATCATTACATTATGCACTGAAGATGTGATGACTCATGCCTCCTGATATATCATCTTTATTATCTATGTAGCTCCATTTATTCTAAGAAATGTGATTTTATGAATGTTGAAAGAAATGAAGGCAATATGGATGCTGGCTCATAGGAGATAAAATACAAAAGTGCCGACAATCTAGAACTTAAGATGATTCTGAGACAAGTGTAAACTGTAAGAAGACATGTAGAGAAATAACTAAAGTTGTTAGTGGTCCAAATAACTAAAAGTGTTAGCAGAGATCCAAGTTACTCCAAGTTACCAAAGGCATATCTGTGCGGGTCTGCAGCAACTTCAGCCCTTGTCTCCTCAAAAGAAAGAATTTCACTGAAGGGCATAAAGCAGAAAAGAGACCGAGGCAAGTTCCAGACCAGGGGTGGAAGTTTATTTAAAAGGCTTATGTGTCTGGAGCTGGTTCCTTCCAGTGGTCCCTTGGTCCATTTTACAGAGTGCTGATTGGTCCATTTTACAGAGTGCTGATTGGTGCATTTACAATCCTTTAGCTAGACACAGAGTGCTGATTGGTGCATTTTTACAGTGTGCTGATTAGTGCATTTACAATCCTTTAGCTAGACACAGAGCACTGACTGGTGTATTTACAATCCTCTAGCTAGACAGAAAAGTTCTCCAAGTCCCCACCCAATCCAGGAAGTCCAGTTGGCTTCACCTCTCAATCCCCTCCTGCTGCTGGGAATTGGGTGATGTCTACTTTAGCTACTTCCTGCTGGATGGGGTGAAGAAGGGGCCCTGCAGTGGTAGTGTTCTAAGGCCAGTCAAAGGGCCAGTGGGTCAATCCAGGGGTCCTCAGTAGAAGTTGTGAGTTGAGCTCATTTGGGGCTCCATTTGTAAGACCATCTGTAGCTTGATGGCATCAATCATGGAGGAAACAAATTGACAGGGAGGTTAAAATAAAGGGCTCAAAGGTGAGTAATAGCAAGATGGCTGTCACGGGACCCAGAAAGGGGAGAAGCCATGTCGCCCAACTCCAGAGGTTGGTATGAGAGTTTGAAAGGCATTGTCTGATTTCAGAAGACTTTTCCTGTAAACACCAGGCAGCATCTTGTACTATCCCTGACTGGTTAGTGTAAAAACAACACTCTTCCCCTAAAAAGGTGCAGAGTACTCCTTTCTCAGCAGTGAGGAGGTGTAGGCCTCGGCAGTTTTGGAGAGTCACTGCTGCCAAGGAGTCTATTTGGGATTGTAGAGTAAGGATAGATTTCGTTATTTCTTGCAAACTGTCTGAGAAATCCTTTGAGAGTGTGTGGCAATAGGATAATGAAGCAGATAAACTGTCTATTCCAGTTCCTGTAGCAGTAGCCATTCCTAACCCTATAAGTAGGGATAATAGTTGTATGGCTCTGTGCTGATGGACTTGAACTTTGAGGGGCACTGATAGGGTCTGATTTCCTGGGACAATGTTAATGTTGGGACTTAGGAAGACTCCTAGAATTGGGGTGTTGCAGGGACTGCTGCATTTTCTCACTAAGCCTTGAGCTTTTAAATGTCTAACAATATCCTGTAATCCTTTATGAGCTTCAGGCCTTAAGAGATATTGCCTTTGATAAGGAAAAGTGGTGGGGTCTTTTAGCCTGATTTGGACTGAGCAGGCATTTTCTGCCCTTCTGAATTGTCCCTCCAATGCCCAGACTTCAGGGTTGATTCCCTCCTGAAGCAGAGGACAACAAATAGGTAACTTGTTACCCATATTTACGTATGGGTACCCATATTCATGTATGGGTGCCCATATTTATGGCTCCAACTTTGGCTAATATGTGCCTCCCTAATAAGGCTGTGGGACTTTCAGGCACAACAAGAAAGGCATTTGAAAAGAGCAAAATCTCCCAATTACAACTGAGGAGGTGGGAGAAATACCTGGTTACAGGCGGTCCCAGGACTCCTCGGATGGTAATGGACTTTGAGGACAGCTGTCTGGGCCAGGAGATTAACACTGAGAAGACTGTGCCAGTGTCCAGGAGGAAGTCAATTTCCTGACCCTCAATGGTTAAACGTACCCGGGGCTCAGTGAGGGTGATGACATGAGTTGGCACTTGCCCCGGGCACCCTCAATCCTGTTGCTGGATCATCTAGTTGGGGGCTTCTGGCCCAGAGAACCTTTGTCCTCTGGGGTAGTGCACCTTCCAGTGATTGCCTCGGCATAATGGACATGGGCAAGGGGGCAGCTTGTTTCTCGTTGGGCAATCTTTCTTAAAGTGTCCTTACAAACCACACTAATAACAAGCCCCACCAGGTGATTGGCCTGCTCCATTTTCTGTCCTCTCTGAACCACCAAGGTTTGTTTGTCTGAGGGCCATGACTAAGGCTGCGGCCTTTCTCTGATCTTGCTTTTCCTTGCAGGCCTGTTCCCCTTGGTCATTACTATGGAACACCAAGGTTGCCAGGTTTAATAATGCCTCCAGATTTTGTTCAGGGCCCAGTGCTTGCTTTTGGAGCTTTCTCCTGATATCTGTGGCTGACTGGGTAATAAACTTATCTTTTAGGCTCAGTTGACCCTCAAGGGAGTCAGGTTCCAGGTAAACCAACACTCCCAACTCCGAAGAGTCAGGGATTGTTAGAGAGCCCTTTCCCAGAAAGAGCTCTCACAGCCGTGTCTTTAGTCCAGTGGCCGCACTAGTCACTTTTAACTGGCCAACGGGTGCCTGGTATTTAGCTCCCGAATTCTAAGGAAAAATAGGACAGAGTGACAAGCAAAAGGGGCTTGATGGTACTCATCACTTGGCCATAGTCCCTTCGTGGTTGCCAAGGGGTGTCCAGAATTGGTTCCTTCTGTTGCGTTCTTGGTCTTGCTGACTTCAAGAATGAAGCCACAGACCTTCGTGGTGAGTGTTACAGCTCTTAAAGGTGGTGCAGACCCAAAGAGTGAGCAGCAGCAAGATTTATTGTGAAGAGTGAAAGAAAAAAACTTCCACAGCGTGGAAGGGGACCTGACCTGGTTGCCACTGCTGGCTGGTGTGGCCAGCTTTTATTCCTTTATTTGTCCCCACACACATCCTGCTGATTGGTCCACTTTACAGAGTGCTGATTGGGGCATTTACAATCCTTTAGTTAGATACAGAATGCTGATTGATGCGTATTTACAGAGTGCTGATTGGTACATTTATAATCCTTGAACTAGACACAGCGCTGATTGGTCATTTTTACAGAGTGCTGATTGATGCATTACAATCCTTTAGCTAGACACAGAGCATTGATTGGTGCATTTTTACAGAGTGCTGATTGGTGAATTTACAATCCTTTAGCTAGACACAGAGGGCTGATTGGTGCATTTTTACAGAGTACTGATTGGTGCATTTACAATCCTTTAGCTAGACACAGAGAGCTGATAGGTGCATTTACAATCCTCTAGCTAGATAGAAAAGTTCTCCAAGTCCCCACCCAACTCAGGAAGTCCAGTTGGCTTCACCTCTCACTTAGAACAGGAAAGGAAGGAAAGAACCCTTGGGTGAGATCCAAGTGGGCACCTGAAGGTCAAAGAGAGAAAAAAGCACCTGTAACCTTGACCCTGGGACTTTATATGCTTACCTCTTTTCCATGATTCTTCCCTTATTGTGGGTTTTGTGTATGTGCAGTGCCCTCCTTACCCTTGGGAACTGAGCATGTGCAGTGTGTTTAGGAAGTTGCAGGCATGCCCATCTGAGGCTTTCTTCCCTTTTTCTGGTGGCATATACCTGGAAGATCGTACTGAGAGGTGGAGCCAGCAGGACTTCCTGGGACTTGGAGAACTTTTCCGTCTAGCTAGAGGATTGTAGATGCACCAATCAGTGCTCTGTGCCTAGCCAAAGGATTGTAAATGCACCAATCAGCACTCTGTGTCTAGCTAAAGGATTGTAAATGCACCAATTAGCACTCTGTAAAATGGACCAATCAGCACTCTGTAAAATGGACCAATCAGCAGGATGTGGGCAGGGACAAATAAAAGAATAAAAGCTGGCCACTCCAGTCAGCAGTGGCAATCCGCTTGGGTCCCCTTCCACATTGTGGAAGCTTTGTTCTTTCATTCTTCACAATAAATCTTGCTGCTGCTCACTCTTAGGATCTGCACCACCCTTAAGAACTGTAACACTGACCACGAAGGTCCGTGGCTTCATTCTTGAAGTCAGCAAGACCAAGAACCCACCAAAAGGAACCAACTCAGGACACAGTACTTTGCGATTTTTGTCTCTTAATGTGCATGCCCAGGAAATTGCTTCTCCCTGGGGCCTGCCTTTAATTAACACTTTAATGTTGGCAGGTGTGGACCATCAGGAAATGGCCTCTCCCTGGCACCGGCTGCCAATTTATCACCTTTAGAGAGGCAATGCAATAATTGCCAAATCTCACCCAAACTTTCTAGTGGGTCATGGAGAGCTGTCTCCTGCCCCACTCATGCCTAACCTGTAACAAAGTGACAAGAACAGACTGGAGAAAAAGTAGGATGGAGAAACTGGACTCAAGAGCAGCTCATGTAACCTGAGCTAGGTCAATGCTCAGGCTAAAATTTTATTCAGGGGATTTGGAGAAGAGCAGTCCAACTGGTAGACAGGGCAATTTCTGTACTAGTGGTCTGGAATCTTAGGCTTATGCCTGGAGCCCAGTATTTTTTCATAGTTACCAGGGGCCTAACAGTTGTCCTGGCTGGCTTGATGGTGAGAGTTGAAACTTAGAAAATCAGCTTGTTAATAGCCCTGTAAGACTTGGCTCTGGACTTACCTAGGTAATATCATTTGTTATACTGGGTATGGTGGGACCTGAGATTTTTCACAGTGTGTCTGTCCATGCATCCTCCATGGTGGGGAGTAAAGGTCAATTCTGAAAAGGAGTACTGATATCTAAAAGGAGACAGTCTTGATCCTCTGAGGAACGGTGATGAGAAAATGATAAAAATGGGGAATATTTTGTTCCTTGATTATTCTTGGCATTTTTGCCCAAGAAAGTGTTTAAAAAAAAAAAAAACAAGGCTCAGACATTCTTATAGTTAACATCTCCAACACTCTGCTCTTTAAAACTGTAAGTATCTTAAGTTTTGTGAAGGGAATGAAAAATGATTAAAAGAAATTTATACTTCAGAGAACAGTTTCCTGAAGTAATCAAAAGTGCACCCTTAAGAAAATAATTCTCTTTCCCTGCTTGTATTAGCTGCTAGTAGCAAACAGTACACCATTTGGTATCAACTGATGCTTTTAATGAACCTCAGAGAGAGAAGGAAGTACAGCTAATTACTGTAAACAAGCCTGAGGGGACACAGAGTCTGTGTTGTTATGGTGGCAAAGAAATACTAGACTACTCAGCTGAATATCCGCATTTATCAGCTTATTTTGTGTGTGCTCAAATTCATATTCTAGAGGTTTTACTTAATACTGCCAACTTGTAATGTAGTCATATTTATATTATTAAAATTGTTCATAAGGGTAGGCAGTAGATGTAGTAGTTAAAATCATAAGCTTAAAAAATATATAAAAAATAAAAAACGGGTCTTGCTTTGTCACCAAGGCATGATTGCAGTGATGCAATCATGAATCATGGTTCACTGCAGCCTCAAACTCCTGGGCTCAAGCGATCCTCCTGCCTCAGCACCCCAAAATGCTGGAATTACAGCTGGGATTACCAAACCCAGGAAAATCTTAAACTTTAAAGTCCAGGGAGCAAATACGGTATCTGCTACTTCCTGGTTGTATGACCCTAGGGGTTTCTGAATTTCTCTGAGCCTCTATCTCCATGTAGTATGCATTTCACAGGGTTATCATGAGAGCTGAATAAGGTAACCAATGTAAAATGATTAACAGAGTGCTTGGTTCATAATGTGTCCCTACACAACAGGTGCTATGATGCTGCTTATTTCATTATTCTCATAATTAAGTGATAGAATCAAATTTTAAAATACCATTTCTTAAAGTCCCCCAAAGAGCACCATGACGTCCAAGTACTCTGACACTTGAGCAGGTTTGAAAATGACTTCTCAAATATAGTCCAGTCTGTGCCTAAGTCCAAGACATTACACCTTAAAAGAAAATTGGACGAAAAAAGGACCTTTGCATAAGCAAAAAACATGAAGAGGAGCCTCCAGGGAGGAAAACCTTGCAAGGAAAGATACTGCTGAAGGAAAAATCCACATCCAAATGTCAGAGGGCTACAAAGTACAGAATCTTCAGGGAGAGTAAATATCACCGCCTTATACCTGGGATTCCATGACCATGCTAACCTTGCAGAAAAGAGAAAATCACAAGTCAGTGTTTTCTGGGTCCATTCCCTTGCGCTCTCTAGGAGTTTCACTCCCCATTCCCTACCCACACATTCCCCCAATCTCCTAGATTCCTCTTCTCCTGGGAAAAAAAAAAAAAAACTTCTGGAAAATCAAGAAGGTATTTCGCAAGTTCTCTGGGGTCTGGCGCTCACGTCTCCCATTTCTCTTCTTTTTATTCTCGAACTTCCCTAGGGGTGCATATTGTCATGGTCAACAGCCATCAAAACCAAGACCACTGTGGTGCCTGCCAGAGGTACAACTGGTGGCCTGTAGTATCCACGCATAGGTTGTCAGTGCCCAATAAGGAAGGTGCTGTCTTTCTTTCTTTCTTTTTTAACTTTTATTTTAAGTTCAGGGTATCTGTGCGTGTTTGTTATATAGGTAAACTTGTGTCATGGGAGTTTGTTGTACAGATTATTTCATCACCCAGGTATTAAGTCTAGTACCCATTAGTTATTTTTCCTGATCTTCTCCCTCCTCTCACCCTCTAGCCTTCAAAAGTCCGCAGTGTGTATTGTTCCCCTCTATGTGTTCATGTGTTCTCATCATTTAGCTCCCACTTATAAGTGAGAACACGTGGTATTTGGTTTTCTGTTGGTGTTATCTTTCAATACTGGAGATAGTAAGGCAGGAAAACAGGGTTTGGAGGCAGGAAACATAAGGCCGATTCACACTTCAGCTATGACAGGAAATGTCCTCTCCATAATAAATGACAACTTTACTTCATCCTCTTCATTTACATGGGGTGTACACCAAGTAGAGGATATTTAAACTCAAAAAAACTGTGTAACAGTGCCCTTGAGCCCCTATGCTCGGGCCTGCTCCCACACTGTGGAGTGTACTTTCATTTTCAGTAAATCCCTTGATTCCTTCCTTGCTTTGTTTGTGCGTTTTGTCCAATGCTTTATTCAAGACGCCAAGAACCTGGACACCCTCCACCAGTGATAATAGCAGTGGTAGAGTCTCCCAAGGTGCTGCCAAAGGTGTTGGCACTAACGTTGCTGAAATGTTAGAATGAAGTTTTTTGTTGTTGTTTTTGTTTTGTTTTGTTTTTTGAGACGGAGTCTCGTTTTGTCACCCAGGCTGCAGTGCAGTGGGGTGATCTTGGCTCCCTGCAACCTCTGCCTCCCAGGTTCAAGCGATTCTACTGCCTCAGCCTCCTGAGTAGCTGGGATTACGGCGCCTGCCACCATGCCCGGCTAATTTTTGTATTTTTAGTAGAGACAGAGTTTCACCATGTTGGCCAGGCTGGTCTCGAACTCCTGACCTCGTGATCCGGCCACCTCGGACTCCCAAAGTGCTGGAATTACAGGCGTGAGCCATTGCGTCCAGCTAGAATGAAGTTCTTTTCATCTTCACTTGTTTTATTAGTGATTCTTTGCTGTAAGATTCAGGCGTGAGTTCTAGGGGGGCTGGGCCAGATGATATCTGTGACACGCACTCTGGTAGGTTCATAATGTAGCCAAGCTCCTTACACAGGCTCAACTGCCTTTGAGTCAAATTATATGACACTGTTAACTTTAAACAATTTATTTCCCAGGAGGCTTCTTGGTATTTATGCCTTATCAAACATCCTGATTGGCCCAGACATTTGTGCCTGATTTTTAGAGTAAACATGACTTAATTTCATGATGGGGTTCTCTGTTTTGCTAGGATGGTAAGAAGAAAGGAAAAGGGACAGGAAATTGAAGTTTACTGGACAGTTCAGTTTGTCAGGCATTTGCTGAATACCCACTGTGTGCTTCACAACAATCTTGCAAAGCTGCCATTATTATACTCGTTTTGCTGGTAAAGAAACTGATGCTCAGTTGGTTAAAGTAATGAGATCAACATCACACAGACAGTAAATGACACAGTTAAAATTTGAAACCAGGTTTTCCCACTTCAATTGTCTCTACCTGTGGTAATATTCTGTGCTTTTATCACAAGAAACAGTTATATTTGTCGCTAGGGGATTAGGGTTAAATGTAAATGTAAAAGATTCTTCAGCTGGGATTGGTATGCATTTGTGTGTTTATTTTTCTGGGGAGAAGACCCATAGCTTTTATCATATCAAAAAATAATTAGGGCTGGGCACGATGGCTCACATCTGTAATCCCAGCACTTTGGGAGGCCGAGGTGGGCAGATGACCTGAGGTCAGGAGCTTGAGACCAATCTGGCCAACATGGCAAAACCCCATGTCTACTAAAAAAATACAAAAATTCGCCAAATTAGCCAGGCATGGTGGTGGGCACCTGTAATCCCAGCTACTCAGGAGGCTGAGGCAGGAGAACTGCTTGAACCTGGGAGGTGGAGTTTGCAGTGAGCCGAGATGGTGCCACTGCACTCCAGCCTGGGTGACAAAACAAGACTCCGTCCCAAAAAAAAAAAAAAAAATTTAGGAATCACTGATATACGTACTGTCAGATGGACTTAGATTTACATTCCACTCAGACATTGACTACCTGTGTGATTTTGGCCAGTTAGTTAAACTCTTGGAACCTCATTTTTCTCATTAGTAAAATGGTGTACATGAGAAAAAACTCTTAGAATGTCATTCCCTAATTGTGTGAACCTACTTGTTATTTTAGATCTCTCAGACGTTTTCCCAAGCTTTTGTTCTCTCTCTAGCCCTTAAATAAGTTTACCAGGTATTTGTGACTACTACTTATATTCTCAGACTGCATTTGTGCCTGGACCTTCTCGTCAGCAGGTGGATGGTTGAACAAACTGTGGTACATTCATACAAGGAAATACTATCTAGCGATAAAAAGGAACTGTTTATCCATATGAGTTTGCACATAGATCTCAAGAGCCTTAGGCTGAGTGAAAAAAAAAAAAAAAGTCAGACTCAAAAAGCTACATAATGGCCAGGTGCAGTGGCTCACGCCTATAATCCCAGCACTTTGGGAGGCAGAGGTAGGCCCACCCCTTGAGCCCAGGAATTCAAGGCCAGCCTGAACAACAAGATAAAACCCAATTTCTACGGAAAATATAAAAATTAGCTGGGTGTGGTGGTGAATGCCTATAGTTCCAGCTACTCAGGAGGCAGAGGTGGGAGGATCACCCAAGCCCAGGAGGTCAAGACTGGTGAGCCAAGCTATGATCATGCCACTGCAGTCCAGCCTGGGTGACAGAGTGAGACCTTATCTCAAAAAAAAAAAAAAAAAAGCTAAAGACTATATGATTCTATTTACATGACATTCTGGAAAAAACAAAACTACAGGGATAGAAATCAATATTACCAAAGGCTGGAATAGAGACATTGATACAAAATGTGTGAAATGCAGAATTTTTGACCCTATGACCTTTACTACTGTTGTTATGCCCATGAATGCATTATGTTATATGGCAAAATAGACTTTGCACGTAATTCAAGTTACGAATCAGTTGACCTTAAAATAGTGATATTATCCTGGATTATTCAAGTGGGCCCAGTGAAATCACATGACCTTTTAAAAGCAGAAGAAGTCAGAGAGGTTTGAAGTACAAGAAGGATTCAACTCACTGCTGATTTGAAGGTAGAGAAGGTCAAGTGTCCAGAAAATGGGGACCTCAGTCCTAGAGCTGCAGGGAACAGAATCCGGCCAACAGCCTGAACGAGCTTCTAAGCAGATTTTACTCAGAGCCTCTAGAAAGGAGCTCAGCCTATGCAACACTTTGATTTCAGTTTTGTGAGATCCTTAGCAGAGAGCCCCACCATACTGTCCTAATTCTGCCATACGGGAGTGTGCTACAGTAAAATGGGTGCTGCTATCAACCACTAAGTTTGTGGTAAGTTATTATTCCAGTAATAGAAAACTAACACAAAAGGGCATGAAGGAATTTTTTTGATAGTAGAAATACTCTGTATCTTTATTGTGGAGTTGGTTATACAACTGAATAAGTTTGTTAAAATTCATTGACCTGTACATTTTAAAAGATTAAGTTTACTTTATGCAAATCATACCTCAATAACCCTACAAAAGGTAAAACTCATCAAATTGTACTTTAAATGGGTAAATCTTATTGTTTGTAAACTATACTACAAATAAAATGGGTTTAAAAAGAAACAACAGGCCAGTACAGTGGTTCATGCTTGTAACCTCAGCAATTTGGGAGGCCTGGGTGGGAGAATAACATTTTTTTCTTTTTTTTTTTTCTTTGAGATGGAGTCTCACTCTATCACCCAGGATGGAGTCCTGTGATGCAATCTTGGCTCACTGCAACCTCTGCCTCCTGGGTTCAAGCAATTCTCGAGCCTTAGCCTCCCAAGTAGCTGGGATTACATGTGTACACCACCACACCGGCTAATTTGTGTATTTTTAGTAGAGATGGGATTTCACCATCGTGGCCAGGCTAATCTCGAACTCCTGACCTCAGGTGACTCACCCACGAAGGCTTCCCAAAGTGCTGGGATTGCAGGTGTGAGCCACCAAGCCTGGCCTGTCAGAGGATTACTTAAAGCCAGGAAGTGACAAGACTGAGCAACAAAGTGAGACCCCCATATCTACTAAAAAAAATAAAAAAAATTAGCTGGGCATCGCGGTGCCTGTCATCCCAGCTACTTAGGAGGCTGAGGCAGGAGGATCACTTGAGCCCAGGAGTTCGAGGCTGCAGTGAGCCATGATTCTGTCACTGAACTCCAGCCTGGGCACCAGACTGAGACCCTGTACATACATACATAAAAATTAAAAGAAACAACAAAATTCTAGTTCAGGAGTGATCTATTAGAGTTTTCCCTTGCTCCCATTTTCCCCCAGTAGAGATAATCAACCATGCCTTTTTTCCTACTACGACTGTACTTTATTATTTACTTCTATTTTTCTCCCAGACTATATTGTTATTTTGAATTATATGTGTATTGCTAGTAGACTCCCTGAGCAGAGGGACCATGTTTTCATCTCTGGATCATGAGTGCCTAAAATACAGTAGGTGCTGTATCATTTTTTATTTGATTTGCATGATTGCACATGAATATATCTAAAACTTTCTAAATGTTTCTTTCAAAATTTTTCTGCCTGGATCTCTTCCTAGTGGTAATAAATTGTATATATTTATTACTGCATAAAGCATTGCTATTTTTAAATTCAAAACCACTTCCTTAAACGTCAAGGGAATCACACCCAATTTTTGGTATTCTTGAATACAGTGAAATTGCTCATGTGTACATCACCTCTTACACTTCATTGTAGATTTTTACAGGATATCCCTTTTAGATCATTTTTTCTAAAAAGGAATCCAACTTAAAATTCTATTTCAACAATACAGATGGTCCCTGACTTATGATTGTTTGACATAGGATTTTTCAATTGTACGATGCTGCGAAAGAGATACACAGGCCGTAGAAACTGTACTTCGAGTACCCATACAACCATTTTATCTTTCATTTTCAGTACAATATTCAATAAATTACATGAGATATTAAACCGTTTATGATAAAATAGGGCTTGTGTTACATCACCCCAACTATATGTTGATGTAGGTGTTCTGGGCACATTTAAGGTTGGCTAGGCCAAGCTAGGATATTCAGTAAGTTAGGTGTGTTAAATGAATTTTCAACTCACAGTATTTCTAACTTATGACAGGTTTATCAGGATGTAACCCCCTCAAAAGTCGAGGAGCATCTGTATATATGTCCATTTATATCATAAATATTTACACTTTTATTTGTCAATTATACCTTAATAAAGCTGGGAAAAAATATATATGTCCATCATAGGTAGGATTGCCCAGTAAAATACATTATGCCCCATTAAATTTGAATTTCAGAAAAACAAACAATTTTTAGTATAAGTGTGTTCTGTGCAATATTTAACTGAGCATCCTTTGTTGGGAGAGTGGCTGACTCTGGCAATCCTAGTCATATGGTACACATGACCAAGTTTAAGGTTAAATCAGGAAGAGATTGAAGCATCCTCCTTTAGACTGTGGTTAAGAGTGGTGAAAATAAGTTTTGATTAAACAGTAAAATGACACCAAGTAGAAACGGGTGTTATTTATTAAGCAAGATATTGTTTGTGTAGCAGACGCCTCATGAAAACACTCTAGCTCAGCTAGATGCTTTTTGTTAGAGACCTGGAAAAGCAGGATTGTTGCCTTGTATTACAAGGGCATTTGAAAGTTGTGTTCTATAAATTATATAACTTGTCTGGGCCCACATTCTACCTCAACCTCTGCCTACTACAGGCTTCCTACCTCTTCAGGATGGGCGAGATGCCTCTAGTACTTAGATAGCAAATTCTTGTCACACCTAGTGCCATTCTCCCAACCAAGGCAAATCATCACAGCTTATAGTACACTTTATCTACTGAGCCTGAAAACAGCCTCAGAGTCTTTCTTAGCACTGTGTGTTTTTTTTAAAACAGCTATTATTAATTCATTAGAATTTGCACCAAAAAATAAATCTATTTAGCATCACTAGTCTCACAGCTGCCATGTTATTCACTGCACAAGGGCACCTGAATTAGAGAATAAAATGGGGCTGATACCCAGCTCATGCTCTGTACATCATGGTGTGGGGCTGCATTCCAAGAGTCTTTTTCTAAATCACATAAGGCACAGATTAGTAGCAGCTCTGTCTGTTCTAGGGGAATAATCAGGGGGTTACTTGGTATAATTGGTGAAATTAATAAGGGAGAGAATATTTCGAAGGAAGAGAGATGAGTTGAAGCATCTATAGTTGAATAATGGCTTGAACCTTGGCTTCTGAGCATGCTCAACAGTACATGCCCTTCAGTTGGAGAAATTTGAATATAACATTAAACCAGCAGGGCATGGTGGCTCAAGTCTGTAATCCCAGCGCTTTGGGAGGCCAAAGCAGGTGAATTGCTTGAGCTCAGGAATTCTACATCAGCCTGGACAACATGACGAAACCCCATCTCTACAAAAATAAAAATAAAAAATTACCCGGGCGTGGTGGTGCACGCCTGTCATCCCAGCTACCCCGGAGCCTAGGTGGGAAGATCTCCTGAACCCGGGAAGTTGAAAGCTGCAGTGAGTCATGATTGTGCCACTGCACTGCAGCCTGGGTGACAGAGTGAGACCTAATCTCCAAATATACATGTATGTACATGTGTATGTATATGTGTGCGTGTGTGGGTGTATAAAACATTAGACCAAAAGCAGTTCCTATTTAATGATTCATTTTTGTTGTTTGTTTAGCTGTGTTCTGTATTTAAAAATACATACATGACATTCTGATTTTCCACAATAGAGAAATTAAATGATAAATGATTCATAGATCTACAGTTCCCCAGGTGATTCTGATGTACACAACTTAGTCGAGGCCCAGGTAGCCTAAAGAGTATGACAATTGGCCTGGAGGGAGAATCAAACCAGAACCATTATGAACATAAATAAGACAGTTAACCTGCCCCTTACCTGTAGGTAAGGGCATCCTGACATTCACCACTCTGTAATGAGAAGCTCCCGGTAAATGAGGATGTGTGGGACTGAAGAAATTGTCAGAAATTCAAGAAATTTAATTAGAGAAAATAGAATAGCCAAACTACAGCCCAAGGCTGAGGCCACTGGAGATAAAACTGTTCAGGACATATGCTCTGGCAAGATACCAGTAACAAAATCTGGCAGCCACACAGCTCTCTGATGAGGCTTACCTTTAGCCAGTTTCAATATGAAGAGTTGTCCTTTATATATAGCTTATATCCTGCCTTGCTTTCTGTCCCCTTCAGCGTTTCAGTTGCTTGTCTCAGGATCTTCTCCAAATGTATTATTCCTGTCTGTACATAGACCAGAACTATAAAAAAGAGCCCGGATGCAGACACCCCAAGGATTTACAAAAAAAAAAAAAAAAAAAGATGACTGCTTACTGGTTTTTCCTCCAATTTGTCTTAATGATGTTCAACATTTTCCTGATTATTTTGACCGAAACAATACTTGGGCAGCTGTCCTCAGGGAATAGTCTATAAAGGACTCTTGGCACCCCTTCCAGGGATGACAAGTCAGAACTTGTCATTTTAACATATGCTTGAAGAAATCAAGAAGTAAGGAGATTTTAGGGGGGGAAATATAGATGTGATTTGAAAAGCCAATTCGAATAGAGATAAGTTGTTGGGATGGACTTCTATGGTAGAAAAAAAAAAAAGAGTAGAGGCCAGGCGCAATGGCTTACACCTGTAATCCCAGCACTTTGGGAGGCTGATGCAGGAGGATTTCTTGAGCCCAGCAGTTCAAGACAAGCCTGGACAACATAGTAAAACCCCCTCTAAAACTAGCTGGGTATGGTGGCACTTGCCTGTAGTCCTACATATTTAGTAGGCTGAGGCAGGAGGATCGCTTGAGACAAAGAATTTGATGTTATGGTGAGCTATGATTGTGCCATTGCACTCCAGCCTGGGCAACAGAAAGAGACCCTGCTTCTGGAAAAAAAAAAAAAAAAAGCAGTGGTATAACTGCCTGGTGGGGAGTAATTCTGTCTAGCTAGAATGTAATGTGAATAAAGTCATGATGGATGCTGGGGTTATAAATGTGGGTTGGGACCAATGTACTCATGTACTTTCTCTTCAAAGATAATTTGTTAAAATGATAATTTAGGCCAATCTCAGGGCCAATTTTAAGAAGATTCTGCCATCAACAGTTAAAATATCTCAAAATGGGATAATAGAATCTATTCTATTTTCCTTACCAGAATACTGTGATTACCAGATGGCACAAGGGGTATGGAAGACCTTGGGTAATTGACAAGTTGTCAATTGCAATTACAGAGTGGTCATATTGCCTACAAAATTCCCCATCAGCTCCTTCTACTCATCTCTAAGCTCTTATGTTATATGTCCTACAATGCTATGTTGACTGTAATCAAAATACTTCTTGGTTTAAAAACTTTCAAAGGTGGGGTTTTCTTTAAGTTTAAAATTCTTTTCTCTAAGGCTCCCACTTTTGTATTTACTTTCTACTTATCCCAAACTCTAGTATAGCATGAATCTCTGTTACGGAAATCAAGCAGGTTTTCTCCATTACGTTCTGTCCTTCTGTGTTTTCATAATCCTAATGTTTACTCTCCATTTAACCAGATTACTCAATGGATCATGAGACTATCTGGAGTCTGTAGCTTCCAGAAGCCTCTCTGGAGTATTTGTCTTGCATTTATTCTGAAGAATGCTCTGCCAGAAATAAAAAGTTGACAGACAGCAGATTTTTAAGAGTATTAGAAGGCATAAAAGTATAATGGCTAAGAGAGGAGTTGGACTGCCTCAATCTATAATCCTGGCTTTATCTGTTTCCTCTCTATAATATAGGATCGTTTCAACTGTTGAGTTAGATAGCATATGGAAACTGCTTAGCACCAGGCATGATGTATACAGAGTGCTTAATTAGTGTTACCTATTATCATCATTGTCATCACTATATAAATAATAAAGTTGACTGTTTTGATTTGTAAGTATTCCATATGAATATGTATGCAAAAGCATTTCAATCTAATAAGCAACCACAAGGCTAATCTCCATTACTTATGTGTAGTCAAAGTACATAGATTCATGGCTTATGCCTCAGATAATTGAAAATCCACCATTTTCATTTAGGTGGCTGTTTGGAGAAAATACGTCACAACTGCATAATGCTTTATGATTTAAAAGAACCTTTTAAGCATATTTGCACTTAAGCCTCATAATAAATGATTAGAAAGATGACTGGACTTTTCCAATACTACACAATAATGGTGCAATAAAACTGATATTAGAACCTAAGTCTTGATCCTTATATCATGAAAGACTTCTTTATTATTTGTTAAGATCCCCTGGACCATCTTGACATCACAAAACAAGTATATGTTAGAAAAGTTTTTATTTTAAGAACAATATCCAAAAGTTTGCAGCCAGACGCAGTGACTCACATCTATAATCCCAGCACTTTGGGACGTTGAGATGGGAGGACTGATTGAGCCTAAGAGTTCAAGACCGGCCTGGGCAACACAGTGGGACCCCATCACTATGAAACAAACAAACAAACAAACAAAAATGTTTTAATTAAATAAAATGCAAATAAATAAAAGTTTGTATGGCAAATTTATAAAGAAATTTATAAGACTTAAGGTGACCAATGGAATAGGCATAATAGAATGCCCATTCCCCTCAAAGCCCGAAGAAAATGTAAGACTGTTTTTGTGACTGCCCAGATTGTAAATTTCATCATGTTTCAGGCTCTCAGACCTCAGTGGTCAGAGATACTCAAGGGGAATTTTATTTAAGACCATTAAGTGTAAAAAGCAGCTACAGATGGAGTACTTCTATAATTTTACTTCATCCTTGGTGAAAGATATTTTCATTCCATGCTGGGAACTGTTCTTTTTCCATCACTCAGATTACTTTATGAGCTATTTGCTTTGCCAGTAACTACTTTTCTTCCTCTTTTAATGGAATGAAATGGGCAAGGTAAGGCTCATTATCAAATTGGAATGCAGAAGCAACATTTACCATACTTCAAATTTGCCACCGTAGAAACTGTAAAAAATATATGTATATTCTTTGTATACATTATGTATGTTAGTAATGTCAAAAAATAATAAAATAAAATCCCCAGAATTTTCTGCTTTCTCAAATAAATCCATTAAGTGTAAAGAAAGAACTCGTTTTTAAGATCTTCTGATTTAGACATTCAAAGCATTGAGAAGGTAGATTCCAGATTGATAACCATAAGGGTCTTTAAAGTGGTATTTTTAGGCAGGGTACGGTGGCTCATGCCTGTAATCCCAGCATGTTGGGAGGCCAAGGCGGGTGGATCTCCTAAGCTCAGGAGTTTGAGACCAGCCTGGGCAACGTGGAGAAACCCCGTTTCTACCAAAAATACAAAATGGGCAACATGGAGAAACTCCATTTCTACCAAAAATACAAAAAAAAAAAAAATAGCCTGCCATGGTCGCGTGCCTGTGGTCCCAGCTACTCAAGAGGCTGAGGTGGGACGATCGCTTGAGCAACAGGGAATATATATATATATATTCTTTTTTACAGTTTCTGCATTGGCAAATTTGAAACACACAAACACACACACACATACCACACACACACACATAAGTTTGTTACCACTGAAAAACTCTGAAGAGACTTTGATGCATTCAAGCTATGAAATTTAGTGAAATATTTAAATTCACTAAAAACAAGCAATTGAAGTAAGATATTTCATGTGTCTTAATATTTTAACTGTCCAAAAGATTTTGAATTCTCAGAATGTAGGGTTAGTCTCTCTATCTGTATATGAATATAAAATTAGTTACCAGTCATTACATAATAAATAAATTTTATTTTTATTTCAATCCTCCTTCTTCTGTAACAAACTAAATATCAACAAATTTTAGGCTGGGCACGGTGGCTCACGTCTGTAATTCCAGCACTTTGGGAGGCTGAGGCAGGCGGATCGCCTGAGGTCAAGAGTTCAAGACCAGCCTGGCCAACATGGTAAAACCCCATCTCTACTGAAAATATAAAAATTATCCAGGCGTGGTGGTGGGTACCTGTGGTCCCAGCTACTCAGGAGGCTGAGGTACAAGAATCACTTGAACCCAGGAGATGGAGGTTGTAGTGAGCCAAGGTCATGCCACTGCACCCCAGTCTGAGTGAGAGAAGGAGACTCTGTCTCAGAAAAAAGAAAAGAAAAGAAAAGAAAACAAAACAAAACAAAACAAAACAAATTTTATTTCTGGATATGAGTAGGTGAATAGATCACACTAACTGATAGAGAGAATGGGGAAAAAAGGAATGATAATTGTGTAGCACAGCACCTATTCTAAGGTTCACATTCTATATGGAATAGGGCGTACTACATCACTTTTTGTTATTTTCAAAAAATATAAAGATACTCAAAGTTCAAGATTAATGATTTTATGCTATAATACCTCAACACACTAAAGAAACAATTATAGGGAAATACATATAACATTACTGGTAAGACACGCACACTGACAACTTGGCTATCTGCTTGATTGAGTATAAATGTGTGGTGTGGCCGGGCACGGTGGCTCAAGCCTGTAATCCCAGCACTTTGGGAGGCCGAGACGGGCGGATCACGAGGTCAGGAGATCGAGACCATCCTGGCTAACACTGTGAAACCCCGTCTCTACTAAAAAATACAAAAAAAAACTAACCGGGCGACGTGGCATGCGCCTGTAGTCCCAGCTACTGGGGAGGCTGAGGCAGGAGAATGGCGTAAAGCCGGGAGGCGGAGCTTGCAGTGAGCTGAGATCCGGCCACTGCACTCCAGCCTGGGCAACAGAGCCAGACTCTGTCTCAAAAAAAAAAAAAAAAATGTGTGGTGTACGTGCCTTCAAAACAGGGCCTAGATTTTTAGCATAAGAATCAAACTGCAGATACTTTTTTAAATGCTACTTTATTTGTTTATTATTGAGATGGAATTTCACTCTGTCACCCAGGCTGGAGTGCAGTGGTGCAATCTCAACTCATTCTAACCTCTGCCTCCCCGGCTCAAGCAATCCGCCCACTTCAGCCTCTTGAGTAGCTGGGACCAGAGGTATGCAACCATGCCAGGCTATTTTTTTTTTTTTTTTGGATTTTTGGCAGAAATGAGGTTTCTCCATGTTGCCCAGGCTGGTCTCAAATTCCTGAGCTTAGGAGAGCCACCCGCCTTGGTCTCCCAACATGCTGGGATTACAGGCATGAGCCACCATGTCCTGCCTAAAAATGCCACTTTAAAGACCCTTATGGTTATCATTCTGGAATCTACCCTTTCAATGCTTTGAATGTCTGAATCAGAAGATATTAAAAACTAGTTCTTTCTTTACACTTAATGGGTTTATTTGGGAAAGCAGAAAATTTTGGGGATTTTATTTTATTATTTTTTGATATTATTAACATACACTTTAGATAGATCTACAATGCCAATTTATAACTAAGGCAATTATCTGAGTAAGTCAGACCAAAATATCCACTCTTACCTCCTTTTATGAAGCATTTTGCTCTGTTCTTCAATGCTCAAGTTGCAGCACTGAAGTGGTGTCTTAAGTGATAATAAAGTTGATGTTAAACTCTCTATATGTCTTAAATAATAAGTCTTAGAAGTGGAACAGGAGTGATCCTCTATTAACCACCTACTTTCCTAAATGAGGAAACTCAAGCCCAGAGAGGTGAAGTGGCTTGCCCCATATCGTGAAACTAACGTTGGCACAGCTGGAGTACAACTAGGTCTCCAGCTTTATGGTCTAGTGTACTTCTAACTTCAAGAGACAGACTGAGACCGGGCGTGATGGCTCATGCCTGTAATCCCAGCACTTTGGGAGGCCGATGTAAGAGAATCACTTGAGCCCAGGAGTTCGAGATCAGCCTGGGCAACGTGGCAACACCCTGTCTTTACCAAAAAAAAAAGAAAGAAAAAGTAAGAGACCACCACAAGTTTTAATTGGTTGCGCCCAAAGTATAAAATAGTTTATCAGGCAGTACATCTCCATGCATACCAACCATACGGGAGCTCATTGTCAGCAAGGCTGCAAAAAAAAAAAAAAGTATATAAAGGTTTCTGTTTAATGGAACTTTCTTGCTTTTAAAATGATAACAGAAGTCGCTGGGCCTGGTGGCTCATGCCTGGAATCCAAGCACTTTCAGAGGCCGAGGTGGGCGGATCACTTGAAGTCAGGAATTCGAGACCAGCCTGGACAACATGGTGAAACTCCATCTCTACTAAAAATACAAAATTAGCTGGGTGTGGTGGTGTATACCTGTAGTCCCAGTTATTCAGGAGGCTGAGGCAAGAGAATCACTTGAACCCGGGAGGCAGAGGTTGCAATGAGCCAAGATAGCACCACTGCACTCCAGCCTGAGTGACAGACTTATTATATCTGGTAGATTTTTTTGTAGATTCTTCTCTGTAGAAGATCATGTTATGTGTGATTAAGGAGAGCTTTAACTGCTTTCCTTCCAATTTGGATGCCTTTTATTTCTTGCCTTATTACACTGAGTAGAACTTCTAGTACAATGTTGAATAGAATTGGTGAAAGCAAACCTCATCTTATTCCTGATCTTAAGAGCAGCCTTTCACTTTTTTTCCCTTTATTGATACATAATATTTGACATATTTATGGGGAAATTATCAGTGCTTCTTACATGCATAAAATGTGTGATGATCAAGTCAGGGTATGTGAGGTATCCATCACTTTGAGTATTTATCATTTCTGTGCCTTGGTAACATTTCATGTCCTCTTTTCTATCGAAAAACATTCACTTTTTTAAACCATTAATGTGATATAGACTACAAAGTTTTCATGGACAACTTTGGCCAAATTGAGAAAGTTTTTTTCAATTTCTAGTATCTGAGATACTAGACATGACATCTTTTTAAACTTTTGTAGGTTTTTGAAGGTTAAACAAAAGATAAAATAATCATCATAAACAGAAGGACATCAATGTTTTTCCATTAAAAAGATTCCTGAGAGGGCAGATGTTATATATGAAAGTGCCTAAATAGAGTTCTTTTTATGAGACAAGATCTTGCTCTGTTGCCCAAGGTGAAAGGCAATGGTGCAATCACTGCTCACTGCAACCTCGACCTCCTGGGCTCAACTGATCCTCTCACCTTAGCCTCCCACGTTGCTTCCCAAGTAGCTGGGACCACAGGCATGTGTCATCATGCCTTTTATTTTATTTCATTTTTGTAGAGACAAAGTCTTACTATGTTGCCTAGGCTGGTCTTGAACTCCTGGCCTCAAGCAATCCTCCTGCTTTAGCCTCCCAAAGTCCTGGGACTATAGACATGAGCCACCGCACCCGGCCTAAATAGAGTTCTTATGCATTTCTGGAGACAACTAAGGGACTTATTGTTACATATTCTTCTGCAAATGACTTCAAAAGAAGAGGGTGTAAAAATCATATTTTTAATAAAGAGGTTGAAGAAAGTATAAGAAATGTTTCAAAAGCAGTAATTTTTAAAATATAATAATGATTTTAAAAGTTATTTGAACATCACATATATCTGCCATAATGGAATTATAACCTTAATAGGAAGCTGTCTCGAGTTTTGTAAAGAGGTTTTCTTATGACACAATAAAGCAAATACTAAAAATCAGTAATATTTCGTACAAGTTTTGGTTGCACACCTGGGTGCGGTGGAATGTGCCTGTAGTCTCAGCTATGCTGGAGGCTGAGGTGGGAGGATCACTTGAGCCCTGGAATTTGAGGCTGCAGTAAGCTATGCTCATGCCACTGCACTCCAGCCTGGGCAACAGAGCAAGACCATGTCTGGAAAAAAAAATGTGAAGAAGATGTATCTATTTTTTGTGAGATGAGGTCTCACTCTGTTGCCCAGACCAGTCTTGAATTCCTGGCCTCAAGCGATCCTCCCATCTCAGCCTCCCAAAATGCTGGGATTACAGGCATGAGTCATGGTGCCTGGCCTGAATTATGAACTTTTCATGCCGTTGTGAACCCTCTGATGGATGCGTGAATTGAACGTTCATTGAAATGATCAGAATAGGTAAAGCATCTGATTTATATATTTTGGGAAGTGAGAGTCTTTAATTATAGGAAAAGTCCACATGAGGTCTACATATTTATTTTTCAAATTGATGTGACTCAGTGCCATAGACTCCCTCCCTCCTCCACCCATTTATACTGAGCCTTCTTATTCAGAACAGCAGAAAGTTGAGGCACTTAAAGTTGAAGCACTTATCTGAATGATTAAACCCAGATCAACAAGTGAAGAGCAATTGTAACAGCACAAAAAGAAGACCAAAAGGGGCTTTTTGTTCTTTTTTTTTTTTTTTTTTTTTGCATAGGGGTGCAGGGCTTTAAAATAATTCATTTATGAACTGAATAGTCTTCTTTACAGAAGATCTTTCCATTCATTCAAAGAAATATCGTATGCTAAGGAGACATGCAGGAAGGGGAAAAGATGAAAACCCAGGGAATAAAAAGCAAACCTGCCTCCTAAAAATTAACGAATCAACTGAAATATTGCATAATCAAACAATGCTGTCTAAGGTTAAGGTTGCTAGATATGGCATGAGGCATACTAATACTAAAAAAAAAATATTGTTATTTATCTCAAATTCAGATTTAACTGGGCATAGTGTCATTTTATTTGCTAAATCTGGCAACTCTAATAAGGTGTTACACCCTCACATCTGTGGCATTTAAAATTCAGAGTTGGGTTTTATAATTTAACATCCTTTAAAAAGCAAAGCATTTTTACACTGCTGTGTGTAGGGGGAAAAAAAAACACTCTACCCCGACTGTAAAAAAAAAAAATTTGAAACCTAACTGTTCCATGATTTCTGTAAAGGTTTTGCAAAATTCATTTACAGAAATTAGATTCTAAGTTCCTATGTGATGTCAACATCAGTGTAAGACAAAGTTCTAGGATTGTAAGTTTTCCAGTTATCCGTGGATGCACTACCTTCTCAATCAGAGCATTGTATTTATGTATTAATGCCAGAGTTTATGTTTCAGTGCGCTTGGGGAAGGGAAAAATTCAGGAACACCGCTTTGCTATTAGTCCTGGCGCAGTGAGCACAATGTAGGCTCTGTATCTGCTTAGTACTTGCTGAGCACAGAGGGTTAACATCTTTTTCAATGTTGCCACACAAATTGCTGCTTACCATCTAAAGTACAGGGCACAGAGTGGAGAGAAAGGCCACAAGGGTCATTATGCTTTGGTTGGAAAAGACGTATTATTATTTTCATTCTATTCAATGCCAACAACCCGTTTATTAAAGGACGAAATTGGAAATTCTCCACTTTACTCTTGAGGACTGTTTTGTTTCTACAACCTGAGGAAAAGAAAGAAGGCTTTACAAATGGATCACTGCAATTGTCAGGGCCTTTTGATGCCCACAGGTGCCCTCATCCAATTACACTATGCTCATTGTTGAAACAATTGAATTTCATTTCTTCCTTATATTGTGTTTAAATTTTTTTTGGATGTTGTCTAGCTGCTGCTGTAGAATTCAAATATTTTAACATCTGGTAGCTGAGGCTTGCTTCATGAAACCAACATATTATTTGGTCAGTCACTGAAGGATATTAATTACACAAGGTTTCAGCTTGGAGAAATCTCTCTTCTGTAAAGATATATTCTATTTCATTTGTACCACCATGTGTCACTTATTCCTTTTTGCTGTGTATTATAGTTGTGTGCATGGTTCATCTCCCCTATTCAACCATGTAGTCTGCTCATCTTAATCTGCTCATGCAGAATTTTATATTATACACCGTAGTTTCTTTCAGTTTAGTTTTTTGTTTGTTAGTTGTTAATACAGACAGTCTCCCTATGTTGCTCAGTCTTGTCTCAAACTCCTGGGCTCAAGCGATCCTGCCGCCTTGACCTTCCAAAGTGCTAGGATTACAGGCGTGAGACACCATGCCCAGTCACATCACATCATAGTTTTTGTTTTGTTTTGTTTTGGTTTGGTCTTTTTTTGTGGGGGAAGTATCATAGGTTCTTGATAAATATTTGTTGAATTTGGCCGGGTGCAGTGGCTGATGCCTGTAATACCAGCACTTGGGGAGGCCAAGTTGGGAATTTGAGACCAGCCTGGGCAACACAGTGAGAATGGTTCTCCACAAAAAAAAAAAAAAGAAAAGAAAAGAAAAGAAAAAAAATTAGCTGGGCGTGGTAGCCTGCGCCTGTAGTCCCTGCTACTTGGATGGCTGAGGTGAGAGGATGGTTTGAGCTCAGGAGTTCGAGGCTGCAGTGAGCCATGATTGGTGTCACTGCACTCCAGCCTGAACGACAGAGCGTGAACCTCTCTCAAAAATGGATAGATAGATAAATAGATAGGTAGATAGATAGATAGATAGATTTGTTGAATGGATGAATGTGTGAACTGTTTTTTTGTTTTTATATTTTTTTTGTACAATGATCAGAGGCATACCCAGATGTGTGGGGCTTCCAAGCAAATAACTCCAAAAAGAATTTCTTCCCTTTCATTAACTTGAAATAAAAGGCTTTAGACTTCTGTTATCCAGGACTACTTGGACGCAGAGAGAAAGAGGAGAAAGGTTTTGGCATTTTCCTCACAGACAAAATCTAAACTTCTTGGGCCCCTGTCGGTAGATACAGAGGTTTAATTATATTAAATAAAATTAAATAATAGTGGTAAGTGCAGTGTATTCCAGAGTCTTAAAGCAGGTCTCTTATTCATTATTAGTTGGATTTTAGGTCAGTGTAGTTTTGCATATCTGTAGGATGACTTGAATGTAGCCAGAGAGAGGATGACAAACACTGGAGGGCTAGAAATGTTACTCTGGAATGGGGAACAGAGATGTGAAAAAAACCTTGGATACAACCATGGGAAGAACAGTGCGTAGTAAGAAAAATGAGGAAGGGGCCACGTGAAAAAAGTTGGAGGCGAATTTAGAGATTCTGCTGAGAAGAAGACCAAGAGAATATATTTAGTATTCAAGAGGTTAAGGACATAATTTTGAATCTAGAGAGAGGTGGTCCTAGATTCCAGATCAAAGGCAATGCTCTTCCTTAAAAATACAGGTGGGAGGGAAGGAGAAAACATAAAATACAAAGAGAATGAAGAGATAGATGGTGAGGTCAAGCAAAAAATGCTAAAACTAGTGAGGAAGAATTGGGGATCCCACAGAATAAGGCTAAAGTAATGAGTTTAGGTACTATACTGGAAAATCGGATTAAGACTTTTGAAATTTGATTAATCAACTTAAAAAGGATACTGGACCTTACTATGTACCAGTCATTGTACCAGGTTCTTTTTCTATTATATCTTATTTAATCTTCAAATAACTAAATAAAAATGTTTATCTCCATTTTCCAGATTTCAAAAAATGTGGCTCATATACATCATATTCAAGATCACACAGATAGTGGGAAATTGAAAAAGAATTCCAACTCAGGAATAATTTAAGGGGTTCCTGACAGACTCGAATCCCACATCCTTTCCAGTACACTTAATGAATGGAGCTTGACTCAGAAGGGTTCAAATAACTATGCATCTCTATAATATTTACTACTATATAGTTTATTTGTTACCCTCTGAGATTTTTTTGATAACACTGGAATATAGTAATTTTGTATAAATAAAGACAACTGAAATCCTAAAGAGGATGGAGGTCAGAAGGGAAATTACATTGCTCGGAAAGCGTATTTCCCCTTTCCTGAAGGTGTGACAACAGAAAAATACATGCCTGGACTCCCTCTACCACCTCTCAACCCCCATATCTCTCAATTCCCTAATTCTAGGAACTAGTTTTATGTAGTCACCTCTTACAGGTGTGCCCTCACCTCATGTGCCAACCCAATCCAGATTCTAAATGGGGGAGGGGAAAGGCAAAGCAACTTGGTGGCTATTCACATCACTCAGTTCACATCACATCACATCACTCAGACTGAGACCTTTTGTTCCACTTTTGATGTAGATCCTGTCAATAACTTGTGCTCCTTCTGACTTTAATAGCTCTTCAATTGATTTCCTGCTTTCTCCCTCCCTTCTCCATCCGGCTACTTCAAATCATTTCAGGGACAGTATTACTTGACCTTAAACTCTGCACTTGTCAACACTGACTCATTGGTTCCTGGAGCCATATCTTCCAGATGCTGACCACTACTAGCACTTCATCCAATTCTATTATTAACAATAATAAAACTGATGAAGCACTGTTAAATTTGTTCTTTTACCTGGACCTTACAATTGTGTATACTTGGGTGCATGTATGTCTTTTTAAAAATTGTTGTTGGGACATTACAACGTCATGAACTTAGCTAACTCATTAACTTAGCTAACCTCACCAGTCTAATCAGATATGTAAAAGAAAGTTAATGATCACAGTCTAAAAATAGAATCTGAACTCTAGAAAGTCTTAATTTGCAATATAGAGCATTGAGGTCCACAGAAATGGCTTTTTACAGAGGATTCCTTTCCCAAATTAAGAAAAACACTATATGGCACAGAATTAGACCTTACAAAAAGAAACTTCTGGTACATGTATTTT
This sequence comes from Trachypithecus francoisi, assembly GCF_009764315.1. Taxonomy (NCBI): domain Eukaryota; kingdom Metazoa; phylum Chordata; class Mammalia; order Primates; family Cercopithecidae; genus Trachypithecus; species Trachypithecus francoisi. Next base: position 36,847,673 of record NW_022681471.1, on the reverse strand, counting down.
CTTTTTCCTTTTCTTTTTTCGAAACAGGGTCTCACTCTGTTGCCCAAGATGGAGTGCAGTGGCCATCACTCAACCTCCAGGACTCAAGTGATCCTCCCACCTCAGCCTCCTGAGTAGCTGGGACCACAGGTCCCAGGCGCACCACCATACCTGGCTAATTTTTTAAATTTTTGGTAGAGATAGGTTCTCCCTATGTTGCCCAGACTGGTCTCCAACTCCCAGGCTCAAGGCTGGTCTCCAACTCCCAGGCTCAAGTGATCCACCCACCTCAGCCTCCCAAAGTGCTGTAATTACAGGTGAAAGACATCACAATTACAGGTGAGAGCCACCACAATTACAAATGAGTTCCTTATCCTCATTTGAAGGATAAGGAACTTGAAGAATTGTGAGTCGTTCTCAGACATGAGGTTAGCAGAGCTCCTTTTCCGGATTAATAGACCAGTACTCTTAGACTTAAACCCTGTTGTATTCTGACTATTCCTTTCCTATTAACTGATACACTGTTTTTTGTTTTGTTTTGTTTTTGGGGGTTTCTTTTCTAAGACAGGGTCTCACTCTGTTGCCCACGCTGGAGTGCGGTGGTGAGATCAGAGCTCAAAGCCTCAACTTCCCAGGGTCAAGCAATCTTCCTGCCTTGGCCTCTCAAAGTGCTGGGATTACAGGTGTGAGCCAATGCACCTGGCTCAGATCTATCTTTGAACTCAAGTCCTCACATGCTTGTGTTTTGTCCTTTGCCTCCATGGGTGTTTCTCTTTCACCTAGAAATTCTCAAATATTAGAGGGCACCAAAATCACCTGGGACGCTTGTTAAAATGTGGATTCAGGGACCTCAACCCCAAGAGATCTGATTTAGGATGTCTGGAGGAGGGACTCAAGAATCTCCATTTTAACAAGTATCCATGTGATTCTGATGCAGGGAGTCAAAAGACCACCCTTTGAGAAATGCTATTTTAACTAGTTTGAAACAAAGCTCCAGTCAAATAATTCTGAAAGTGAAAATGCTGGGGTATTATTCAATTTGAGTGTTGTGTTGCCTTGAGTTATAGGGCTCTTACACAATGTGAAATGAATAATGTGGAATGTTGTTCACTGCAATAAAATGTCAACATTTCAAGTCTTTTTTCAAAAGACTTCTTAAGAGTTGCTCTTTCCACACACGGTCCTGTTTAAAAGGAATTACAGCTGCTCCTACTTTTATAACTAGCACATCCAAATCTGCCTATAAAATATTTAAAATGAACAAAGTACAATTATAGCTATATTTACAGTTGTGTAGAACAAATCCATTGCCTTCAAAATTATAAGTCTGGCTAAGTAAAACTAACCAAAAACTCTACTGAAAAACAATGGAATTTTTAAGCACATAAGCAATGGAACAAATCACATGTGGAAAAATCAATAGATTTAGACTACACAAAAATGGAAAAAGTTGAAGCTCAAAAGCCATTACTAAACAAGAAAACCTAAAACACAAGCCACAAACTGGGAAAATATTTGCAACAAACATTAAGAAGGGTTGATAGATGTGAAATATAAAAAAGCTCACAAAAGTCAAAAGGGAACGTGGATAAAGAAGAAGAACAGAGATAAATACATATGGGACAAGTTAAGAACTTAATGGTATACATATTTTTTAACATTCAGCATTTTAAAACACCAGTGATATATACCATTTTTGTCAGTCAAATTAAGAACTTTTAAGGGATTAATTGAGAGAAATTTCAGTGAAATGGATAGGCACTCACAAACACTGCTAGTATAATAGATGGGCAAATTGGTGTAAAGTTTTTTTTTTGTTGTTGTGTTTTTTTTTTTTTTTTTTTGAGGCAGAGTCTCGCTCTGTCGCCCGGACTGGAGTGCAGTGGCCGGATCTCAGCTCACTGCAAGCTCTGCCTCCGGGTTTATGCCATTCTCCTGCCTCAGCCTCCGAGTAGCTGGGACTACAGGTGCCCGCCACCTCGCCCGGCTAGTTTTTGTATTTTTAGTAAAGACGGAGTTTCACCGTGTTAGCCAGGATGGTCTCGATCTCCTGACCTCGTGATCCACCCGTCTCGGCCTCCCAAAGTGCTGGGATTACAGGCTTGAGCCACCGCGCCCGGCCCCTGTTTTTTGTTTTTAAACAAGGTCTCACTCTGTCACCCAGGCTGGAGTGCAGTGGCACAATCACAGCTCATTGCAGCCTCAACCTCTAAGGCTCAAGGGATTCTCCCACCTCAGCCTCCTGAGTGGCTAGGACTACAAAGGGCCACCATGTCCAGCTAATTTATTTATTTATTTATTTATTTATTATTGTAGAGTTGAGGGACTCACTTTTTTGCCCAGCTGGTCTCAAACTCCTGGGCTCAAGTGAATCCTCCCTGCCTCAGCCTCCCAGTGCAAAGATTACAGGTATGAGCCAGTAAGCCAAGCCTCAAACTTTCTTTAAAACAGTTTAAAAATTCTTACTATGAAAGTTTTTTGAAAAAAAAAATCACATACTTAGTTAATTCCTTTCTAAGTCTCTAGTCTAATCGGAATTTAGAAAAAGGATTAAGAACAGAATTATTATTATTATTATTATTATTATTAGAGACTTTGAGACTTGACTGTCACTCTGTCACCCAGACTGGAATGCAATGGCGCAATCTCGGCTCACTGCAACCTCTGCCTCCCGGGTTCTAGCAATTCTGCTGCCTCAGCCTCCCGAGTAGCTGAGATTACAGGCACCTACCACCACGCTCAGCTAGTTTTTTGTACTTGTAGTAGAGACGGGGTTCACCATGTCTCATCATGTTGGCCAGGCTGGTCTTGAACTCCTGACCTCAGGTGATCCACCCACCTCGGCCTCCCAAACTGCTGGGATTACAGGCATGAGCCACAATGCCCAGCCAAGAATTATTTTTAAGATGGAAAAATTAGAATCAATCCAAAGATGAAAAAAGAATGTTTAAAGAAATAATCCATGGTATATGCACATGACAATGTTACATAGCAATTTAAAATGGTTTTTTCAAGCACTTAATGGTGCTTAAAATGTTTCAGATACAAGAATGCTTTGAAAAGCAAGATATGGCATTTATATATAATATGATCCCAATTTTCTTTTAAAACATTTTTATATGCATATAAAAAAAGCTGTAAATAAATAAATCAAAATGCTAACAGCTATTATCTATGAGTGTTAAGTTTTTATTCTTCTTTTTAGTGATTATCTGTGCTATCAATTCTCTACAATGATCATATGTTACTCTAATAATCAGAAAATGCAATAAAAGGTATTTCAAAAGCTCCTCTGAAAACACAACATAAAAAAGGAAAAGTTGTCAACTTAATTAATTATAGTTTGCAAGTGACAGAGAACACTCACCACTTATTTCTGTAGCAGGCACTGGAATCCATTTATGGAATGCCAGTGACCTTATATTCTCAAGACAACTGCTTATCTGTCTCTCTAATTGGAAGAGGGGGATATGGAGAAAAGACAACAGTCTCTAGGAACAGATGTCTGAAGGGAGATAAACCAAGTATCAGGGTAAAGTAAAAAGAAAATTTTACTAACAATCCTTAATCTAACTATATTCTAATTTAGAACTCTTAGCCCAAAACATTTCTCCTTGTACAAACTGGTATACCAGTTGATCAACATAACTAACGCCACTAATATTTTAAAAAATATGTAGGAAAGGCTGTCTTGCATGAATTTAAATTTGCAATCATATGAGCAATGTAATTTCTTCCTTAAAGGTTAGATGATTGAATAGGGGTTAATTTTGATAATGAAAAGACTGAAAAAGAATATGACACATGCTGGATTACTTCACCCACCCTACCAAAGACCAACTTTATATAAGAAAATACTAAAGAATCTTAGTCAGGCCTCCATATTAATTTTGTATTGGTAATGCTTGATAGAGAGGTCACGGGACATAGATAATTCTAGTACACTATGTTCTAGCTGAATACCCAACTAGAACCCAAATGTTTTCATATTAAAATCAGCATGGCAAATGGCCCCTTCTTGGTTGCTAGGCAAACAAAAACAAACTGGGGGTCACTTCAGGGAACCTGGGAGGAAGGCAGAGCCAAGGTTTTCTCCCAGGTCCATAGGAGGTCATGACTTGAGCATTCCCAAACTGAAAGAGGGAAATTACATTTGGTGAATTTCATTCTCCATATTAAAAGGATAGGTTCAAAATTGAGAGATTTCATAGGTTGATGCACTATATCTAACTAATCAAATCTCTGCCCAGGGCTAGATATGCCAGCTGACAACTGGGTAGCCACTGTATACAACGTACATTGTAGCTGGATTAAGGCACTGAATCAAAGAACTAGCAAGGAGTTAGCTAAGAACACTTTAGCAAAGATGAGTCTATTTTATTTAAACCTATCCTTTGGAAGTTAGCAAAAGAAACGACAGACTAACAGCACACATGGAAAGGCAGATATTGTAAGGATCTTGTGAAGTGTGAGGAGGAGGGTTACTTAAATAACAGAAGAGAATGGGTGAAAGAGCCCTAAAGACAGATTTTTGCCTATTATCAATTCCGTAGACATTTATTGAGCCAGGCATTGTGTGGGTCCTGGAGATACATGGAAAAAGGGCCTTTCCTTAAAGATTTCATGGTCTAACAGGGCACAGTGACTCATACCCATAATCCTAGCACTTTGGGAGGCAGGGGTGTAAGGATCACTTGAGCCCGGGAGTTGGAGACCAGCCTGGTCAATATAGTGAGATCCTGTCTCTACAAAAAAAAAAAAAAATTAGTTGGTATATGGTGCACAGCTGTAGTCCAGCTACTCAGGAGACTAAGGTGGGAGGATCGCTTGAGCTTAGGAGGTCAAGGCTGCAGTGAGCTGTGATTGAGCCAGCGCACTCCAGCCTGGGTGACAGAGCGATACCTTGCCTAAAAACAAAAGAAAAATTGATAAAGATTTCATGGTCTAGTGGGGAAGATAGATATGTGAATTATAAAGTATAGTCAAGTCCTACATACTGGTAAAAACTCTGGCAGACAATTCAGTTTCTTCATCTTTCTTCAAACATTTATTTGCTCTGTTGTATACCTGGGACTTAGAAACTACAGATACAAAGACCAGTATGATAGGGTCACTGCCCTTAAGGAGGTTATTGTAGTCTAGCTGGGGAAATAGACATATCAACAATGGCAATGGCAACAAAATGCTATGAACACTAGGTGTAAGATGTTATGAGACTGAGCTCAGTGGCTCAAGCCACCACTTTGTGAGGCCAAGGAGAGAGGATGGCTTCAGCCCAGGAGGTCAAGACTGTAGCGAGCTGTGATCATGCCACGGCACTCCAGCCTCGCCTACACTGTCTCTTTAAAAAAAAAAAAAAAGTCACGAGACTCTTAGCTATCCACAGTTACGCTGGCCTCACCTGTGCAACTTTCTTAATGGGGAGAGAGAGATCTCTTTGGGAACTCAGATTGGCCTTATGGTGGCCTCTCTTTCTTTGAGGGGCACAACAGGTCCTGGATGATGGGGGGGAAAAGATGTTATGAGAATGCAGACCTAGACACATTAGCTTTGCCTGGAAGGGTTAGAGAAATCATCTCCAAGGATATGCCATTTGATGTGGGACGTGAAGAATAGTTAGGTATCTGCTAGATTAAAAAGGAATGTGAGAGCAGGCCTCAGAGAGGAACAGAGCGTAAATGATGATTTACTGTTTACCAATACTATGTGCCAGGCACTGTATTAGGTGGTTTATATGTTATATTTTATCCTTCACTCAATAACAATTTATTGAGCATGTGCTATATACCTAGCACTATGTTGAGGTGCCAATTGTCTGAATTTTCCCATGAGGATACCAAGGCACACAGAGATGAAGTGACTTTTCCAAAGCCACACAGATAGTAAGAGATAGAGACAGATTTAAACCAATTTCTGACTCTCTCCTAAACACACATGTTTTTAATTCCACTCTCCCAAGCTGGATTATATAGGTATACAGGCAAATTTGGGAAATAATGAAATATCTGGTGTGGCTAGAATATATAAGGGAATGTGGGAGTTGAGGGAGGGGGTGAAGAGCAGCTGCAGAAAATCTGTGGAATGTTTCACTAATTTGCATGTAATGTTTCAATATCTGATCATTTGCATTTGCTTTTAGAAAAAGAAATAATTTCTTTTTTCCTGCCTTTCTGAGAAGATCCTGGAATAGGTACAATAACAACTTAAGTTTTAAAAACTTATGACCCAATAATGTGGAGGCGGAAAAACAAAACAAAACAAAAAGGAATTAAAATTGATTATCAATGCAATCATTTTTTACTTGCAATTACTTTAAAACATCATAAGTCATGAATATTTATCATCTTGCTTTCCAGACAATATACTAGGACCCAACCAATGATTAGAGAACAGCTGTCTGAAGCAAATATACAGAAGAGTACCAAATAAAAAAGACAGCTTTCATGTTGAATCATAACTATATTGTGTTTGGAGAGTTCCATGTTTTCTTATTCCAGAAAACATTGCCAAAATCTGCATATACCTTGAAAACTCATTACCTATGAAATTAAGTCTTGTTAAATGATCTATAAATGTGTTGAGTAGTGTTACAAAATAAAAGGAAGTGTTTTGCAATTAAGATTGAATTGTTGAGCAGTACAAACCAACAGTCATTTCATGATATTTCTTTTCTTTTTTTAAGTAGGAGTCTCAGGCCGGGCACGATAGCTCATGCCTGTAATCCTAACACTTTGGAAAGCTGAGGTGGGTGGATCACTGGAGGCCAGGAGTTTAAGACCAGCCTGGCCAACATGGTGAAACCCTGTCTCTACTAAAAATACAAAAAATTAGCCAGGTGTGGTGGCGCAAGCCTGTAATCCTGGCTACTGGGAAGGCTGAGGCACGAGAATCATTTGAAGCTGGGAGGCAGAGGTGGCAGTGAGTTGAGATTGCACCACTGCACTCCAGCCTGAGCTTCAGAGCGAGACTCTGTCTCACAAAAAAAAAAAAAAGGAAGGAAGGAAGGAAGGACAAAAGGAAGGAAGGAAGGAAGGGAGGGAGGGAGGGAAGGAGGGATGAAGGAAGAGAGAGAAGAAAGAGAGAAAAGAAAGAAAGAAAGAAAGAGAGAGAGAGAGAAGGAAGGAAGGAAGGGAGGGAGGGATGGAGGGAGAGTCTTGCTCTGTCACCCAGGCTGGAGTGCAGTGGCTCAATGACAGCTCACTGTAGCCTCCAATTTCTACGCTTGAGGGATCCTCCTGCCTCAGTCTCCCGAGTAACTGGGACTACAGGTGTGCACCACCATGCCCTGCTAATTTTTTAAATTGTTTATAGTGACAGGGGTCTCGTTTTCCTGCCCAGGCTGGTTTTGAATGCCAGGCTTCAAGCAATCTTTCCCCTCCACCTCCCAAAGTGTTGGGATTACAGGCGTGAGCCACCTACTGGCCTCCTGGTATTTCTATAAAGCCTTCAGGGCAGTAATTGAAATTACCTATTTTAGGGATCCTGGAAAAGAATTGTACCTTGCATTGAGATTTAAGATGTTGGTTTTAAGTTTGTAGATGTTACTGTTTAAGCAAATAGTTTCCATGGAGTACCAAAACATTAAATTAATTTAATGGTTTATAATAGGAATAAGTGAAAATATAGAAATTAGCTATAAGCATAGCACTTTCACTTTATATAATTTCAAATAATTAAAAAACTGTGTATTTCTTGAATTTATATAATACTTTATGCTTTCATACAGTTATAAATTATGTATCAGTTTCCCTTTTAGAAATGAAACTCGTATTTCTAATTATTTATGAAATGCTATAAGGCATTTGGAACAAATTACAGTTCTACTGATAAGCATTCACTTAGCCCAATTTTCTGACCTGCACTTTGGAGGCTGAGCTGTTCCAAATCTTCAGAGCATTTTCCTTCCTCCACAAAAAAAAAAAAAAAAAAGGTTGATATAAATGTTAATGAAGGTATTATTCATTTTTGAAAAATATATATTTAATTCAAAATGTTAAACAAGGCACAGGAAAGATCTTAATGTTCTGAATCATTCTGGTTAAAAAAATACATACTACTATTTTAAATATTGCAAGACAAATTCAAAAGACGAAAGAATCCTTGACAACTGGTTCTCATCTTGCACATCCATTCTGTGCATCTGGGGAGCTCCAATACATAAGCATATGTTGCTGGGGGCTAGGAGAGGCTGGTATTTACATTCAGATTTAAAGGAAGTATTGCCAACCCTTTGCAATCTGTTACCTATGCTTCTCTCATTTGTGGGATTTCTCTTCTGTAAAAGCTGAAATTCACACTAATCCAGAGAGATTATGCCATTTTAATGAGCAGTATCTGCTTTGATGAAGGTAAAAAAAAATTGGAAAGCTTTTTTAAAAGCTGCAATTTATTTATCAGCTTTGATGAAGAGAAAAGAAAGGGTCTATTCCTTTAACAGAAAAAAAAGGATCATGTATACTCAAAGATCAGGTAAGGGAGAAAGGAGACTTAAGGAAGCAAAGCAAATGAAGCCTTTCCATTGTGTGGCAGAATTACCTGACAAGGGACCTCTTTGCAGACATTGAATTGTTCCTAATGATGTGAATAATTTACTCCAGCCTCCCAAGGAATAATACAGTGACTTTCATGTCTCTTAGAATCACAGTTATTAATTAGGGAGCAGGTTCAGGGAGCAGCTCAAACAAAGAATCTTTGCATTCTGTGATCTGTCTGGGGTACTGTCTGAAAACTAACAAATCATCTCTGCTGAGGTGCTATTCAGATTTTGTCTTACCTTGCATCCTCATCACCCCCTTATCTTGGATTAGATCCTTAAAGCTTGGATTTTTCATTTCCTTTGGTTGACAAGGTTCCTGAACTTGGTCAGTCCAGTACTGGCCCTATACTTCTGCGTAGGTGCAAGACTTTGAAACACACTTATACCCGACTGAGCCGTACCCTATTGTTGACGTCACTTCTGTAGAAAACTAGCAGCCGAAAGGGACTCCACCCTACTACATGACGTCCGTTATGGAAATGTCTCTGAAGTACATCATTATGTAGCACATTTGCAAAGCCACATTTAAAACGGAAATATATAAAAAGAAAATTACAATCCTCAAAAGGCCACCTGCTAAAGTGACTTTATAAAATGACTTGAAAAAAAAAAAAAGATTAGGGCAAGTCAATTTGCTGTTGCAGGGCTCAGTTTTACTCATCTGTACTGTGAGGGGAGTGGTCTATAATATTCCCTCTAATACAAATATCCCATGGTTTTAATTATCAAATTATTTTACTTTTAAAATTTGATGCTTCAAAAGACCCTAAATTAAGTAAAATGGAATGAACTGTCAGCCATATGCTTTGGGTGTTTTTCTTTTTATAGTGCATTAAATTTAGAATGCATTTAATTGGTTTAAAATTACCCCTCTGAAATGGTTTATGTGACCCATAATTCAGAGTTTATCAGGTAGAATAAGTTGGGCTATAATCATGCATTTTCTTTAAAAAATTGGATAAATTGGCCGGTCACAATGGCTCACATCTGTAATCCCAGCACTTTGGGAGGCTGAGGCAGGCGGATCACTTGAGGCCAGGAGTTCGAGACCAGCCTGGAAGACATGGTGAAACCCTGTCTCTGCTAAAAACACAAAAATCATTAGTCCAGGCACGGTGGCTCATGCCTGTAATTCCAACACTGAGAGACCGAGGTGGGTGGATCACCTGAGGTCAGGATTTCGAGACCAGCCTGGACAACATGGTGAAACTCTATCTCTACCAAAAACACAAAAATTAGCCAGACGTGGTGGTGCGTGCCTATAATCCCAGCTACTCCAGAGGCTGAAGCAGGAGAATCACTTGAACCTGGGAGGTGGAGGTTGCAGTGAGCTGAGATCACGCCCCTCAACCCCAGCGTGGACAACAGAGCAAAACTCCATCTCAAAAAAAAAAAAAAAAGGCCGGGCGCGGTGGCTCAAGCCTGTAATCCCAGCACTTTGGGAGGCCGAGACGGGCGGATCACGAGGTCAGGAGATCGAGACCATCCTGGCTAACATGGTGAAACCCCATCTCTACTAAAAATACAAAAAACTAGCCGGGCGAGGTGGCGGGCGCCTGTAGTCCCAGCTACTCGGGAGGCTGAGGCAGGAGAACGGCGTAAACCTGGGAGGCGGCGCTTGCAGTGAGCTGAGATCCAGCCACTGCACTCCAGCCTGGGCGACAGAGCAAGACTCCGTCTCAAAAAAAAAGCGAAAATTGGATATATTAAGCCTGCCTTTTAATACCATCTTCTACTATTTTCTCATACCATATATTCTAATACAATATCTTCTAATACTGTCATCTAGGTAATTAGGTTTCAGCATATGAATTTTGGGGGACATAAACATTCAGACCATAGCATGTAATAAAACATACGTGCTTATCTCAGAGATTTATCACCAGCGAGCTAACCATTTTTTCGAAGAAGTGAGAAGAAAGGTGCAATCATTAATAGTGTTCCTTTGCCTTATTTTTTTAGATAAAAGTACAGTGAATGCTTCCTGTAAAATCCTTTGGTTCTAATCACAAACTGTAGCGTCAGACAAGAGATGGAATCATCCCACACACTCACACATCTCAGCTCCTGCATTACTAGCAAAATGATCTTGGGCAAAAGTTACTTCTTCCGTAAATCTTAGTTTTCTCATATGAAAATGGGAAAAATAATGCTTTCGTTAATGAGTTAGTTATTAGCATTAAAGAGATCATGTATATAAAGTTTCTAGTACAAGGCCTAGAAGAAGCTCAATAAGTAGTAGCTATAGTAGCTGCCATTTTATTCCTCCTCACTCCCTCCCACCCGCAAATTTGGCCATTGTGATTTCAAATTTAAAAGGCGAAAAAGAAGAGAGAGTAGACAGCCATCCCATCAGTTGCTTGGTATGAAACATTGTGAAGACCTAAGATAGTAATAATGAAACAGTGCTAATTTCAATCTGCTTCATATCATCAGTTATAAACCAACTCCTAAATACCACTTTGAGAACACGGCTCCATCCAGATGCCAAGATAATATTGGAGCAAGCACAATAATCCAGACAGGGGTCCACAGACTACAGTCTGACGACCCAAACTGTTGTTGTCTGTTCTTGTAAGTTTTACTGGCAGACTACCATGCCTGTTTGTTTGTTTGTTTGTTTGTTTCTGAGACAGAGTCTTGCTCTGTCGCCAGGCTGGAGTGCAGTGGCATGATCTCAGCTCACCTCACTGCAACCTCCACCTCCAGAGTTCAAGCGATTCTCCTGCCTCAGCCTCCTGAGTAGTTGGGATTACAGGCACGTGCAACCACGCCCAGCTAATTTTTTTTTGTATTTTTAGTAGAGACGGGGTTTCACCATGTTGGCCAGGATCATCTCCATCTCCTGACCTCGTAATCCACCCACCTCGGCCTCCCAAAGTGCTGGGATTACAGACATGAGCCACTGCGCCGGGCCTTATTTATTTTTTAATTTATTTATTTTGAGATGGAGTCTGGCTCTGTTGCCCAGGCTGGTGTGCAGTGGCGCAGTCTCAGCTCACTGCAACCTCCACCTCCCGGGTTCAAGTGATTCTCGTGCCTCAGCCTTCCAAGTAGCTGGGACTACAGGAATGTGCCACCATGCCTAGCTAATTTTTTTTATTTTTATTTTTATTTTATATTTATTTGTTTTTGAGACAGAGCCTTGCTCTGTCGCCCAGGCTTGAGTTCAGTGCTGCAATCTAGGCTCACTGCAACCTCCACCTCCTGGGTTTAAATGATTCTTGTGCCACAGCCTCCAGAATAGCTGGGACTACAGGTGCAAGCCACCAGGTCCGGCTAATTTTTTGTATGTGTAGTAGAGACGGGGTTTCACCATGTTAGCCAGGCTGGCCTCGAACTCCTGGCCTCAAGTGATCCGCCTCCCTCAGCCTCCCAAAGTGCTGGGAATACAGGCATGAACCACCACACTCAGCTGTTGGTTTGTTTGTTTGTTTATTTATTTATTTTTGAGATGGAGTCTTGCTCTGTTGCCCAGGGTGGAGTGCAATGGCACGATTTCGGCTCACTGCAACATCTGCCTACTGGGTTCAAGCGATTCTCCTGTCTCAGCCTCCTGAGTAGCTGGGATTATAGGCATGCACCACCATGCCCTGCTAATTTTTGTATTTTTAGTAGAGGAGGGATATCGCCATGTTGGCCAGGCTGATCTTGAAATCCTGACCTCAGTTGATCCATCCGCCTCGACCTCCCACAGTGCTGGGATTACAGGCATGAGCCACCTGCCCAGCCTGTTTATTTATTTGTTATGGTTGCTTCCACAATACAACAGCAGAGTTGAGTAGTTGCAACAGACACTGTATGGCTCGTATACAAAAATATTTACACTCTGGCCCTTTACAGGCAAAGTTTGCTAACTTCTGACTTAGCATAATCTTAGGCATATGATCTCATTTCAAGTGGCGTCCTTTCCAAAGGACTCCCAAATATTTAAAACTTTTTATAAAGCCTTAATTAAGCAGTTTTAGGCCTACTCTATTCCAACCACCAAATGGGATTTAAGCTATGATAATGTTGCTCAGTGTATGAAAGGAAATGCCTCCCTGAATGAACAACTTTACATTCTATTTTCACCCTTGTTCAGGTGAATCCACGGCATTGATAAAGAAACAAACCAGTGAAAACATTATTGGTTCTGAATTACCGAAGAGATGTGTGTTGATTCAGAATGAAACTTCTTATCTTCAAACCTTCTGTGGCACTTCCTAAGGAACTTCTTGATTACTTAAACCAAATGTGCAATTATCCTTATAACTGCAAGTATTTATGAAAACTGTGGCATGATTTAAATACCTTGACCAATGTAGTCATATGGTAATTCAAACCTTTTTAAAAGTATCAAAAAAAGCACCTTTTACTGCCTAGGTTCTATTTCTGGCTTATTTGATTTGTTTAAATGTTTTTTTGTAATGTTTAATTTACATCTCCTTTGTAGTAAGTTAAAGCACTACGTTCTTCTTTCAGTGACAGTGACAAAAATGGGATCATGCTAACCAAGAAGTGGATGAATTTATCTCCCAAGGCCTTTTGATTGCATGAGTTTAATTTCTTCTCTGCAATTACAGATCCTTTCATATCATATCCTCATTAGTATGGTTCTCCTTGTGCTTAACAGCCTAATTCTGTCAATCTTCCCTTTTTGAATAGCAGCTATATAGAGATACGTTAAATCAAACTAAAATTTTGCCTGAGGAAGTCTTTGTACTTGTATACTCGAATTCTTAAGTATAAACTGCAACCTAACTTGGTAGGTAAGCAAACTGAAAACCTAATTTAGGAATAGGCTTCTATAACAATAGCTGAGTCTCAGCCAATCACAGCCGCCATACTTCAACAACCACTCACAGGCAGCCAGCTGTTCAAACCCTTCTCAAATAAGGCAAAGGCCCAGCTGTTTCTGTATTCGCTTCTGTATTCTGTATGTCATTTTCCTGTTTCTGTCCATAAATCTTCTCTGACCATGGGGCAGCCCCAGAATCTCTGAATCTGTTCTGATTCTGGGGGCTAGCTAATTCTCTAATCGTTTTTGTTTTTCTTGCTCAGTTAAATTCTGTTAATTTTAACTTGTCTAAAGTAACAGATCTAATTCGCATATCATATAGTTCACCAATTAAAATGTACAATTCAATAGTTTAAAATTTATTCATAATAGTTACGCAACCATCACTTCAGTCTATTTTCGAATATTTTCATTACCCCAAAAAGGAACCCCATTAGCAGTCACTCCTCATTTCCCTCCAATTGCCCATACCCTAGGCAACCACTAATCTACTTTCTGTCTCTATGGATTTTCCCTTTTTGTACATTTTATATAAATGGAATCATACAATATGTGGTCTTTTGTTACTGGCCTCTTTCACTTAGCATAATGTTTTCAAGGTTCATCCATGGTGTCACACTGTCAATCTCTTTTTAAAGTCATTATTTTGCCTACTTAGTAGACACAGACCCAAATACTTAACTATAAGCATTCTTGGTAGAATAAACAGTTATAGCATTTAAAAATCTGATTATATTCTCTCTCTTTCTCTCTCTCTTTCTCTCTCTCTCACACACACACACACACACATAATGCAAGTACACACTCGTAAATTCACCAAAATTTGGCCTTACATATTCAGAAATCAATTAAACGCAATAGACTGGACATGACTGTTTCTTTAGAAGTCTGGCTAGTACTGTGGAAGATTATGGATAATCCTTATAAATTTTGAAATGTATGCTACAATTTATTCTGAAGGGTTGTTTGTATATGTTTAAAAGACTTTTTTAATAGCCTCCAATATTTCAAATTACATTCTAATAAAGGTTGAGGTTGAATATTTCACCAAAAAGAATGCTTTGTAGCCCAGACACACAAAATAATAACATCAAGTTGTATATCTGAGCTAGTGCACTCACCTACCTTAAATTCTCTGTAAGTTATAGGCATGTTATTAATAATACTTCCTTAAAAGCAAAATGTGATATGTGCCAATTAATTTTGTAAATCTCATTGAGGGAAGGATTATTATGGTTCTAACTAAAGTAACTGTCAAAATTACTGTAACCTGGCCAGGCAAGGTGACTCATGCCTGTAATGCCAGCACTTTGGGAGATGGGTGGATCAACTGATATCAGGAGTTTGAGACCAGACTGGCCAATATGATGAAACCCAGTCTCTACTAAAATATGAAAGTTAACCCAGTGTGGTGACGCACCTGTAATCCCATCTACTCAGGAGGCCCAAGAATGGATTGTACCCAGGAGTTGGAAGGTTGCAGTGAGCCGAGATTGCATCATTGCACTCCAGTCTGGGCGACAGAGCAAGCAAAAAAAAAAAATTACTGTCACTAAAAGCAAGACCTTCTGTAACTTGCAGTTTAATTAATGTAAGACAAGAGTCACAAATCTTTTATTTTCCTTCCCTCCTTCCCTGTCTCCCTCCCTCTCTCCTTCTCTTTCTCTCTCTCTTTCTCTCTTTTCTTTCTTTTTCTTTCTTTACTTTATTTATTATACTTTAAGTTCTAGGGTACATGTGCACAACATGCAGGCTTGTTACATATGTATACATGTGCCATGTTGGTGTGCTGCACCCGTTAACTCTACATTTACATTAGGTATATCTCCTAATGCTATCCCTCCCCTCTCCCCCGACCCCATGAGAGGCCCTGGTGTGTGATGTTCCCCTCTCTCTTTTCTTTTCTTTCTTTCCTTTCTTCCTTCTGCTTCCCTCCTTCCCTCCCTCCCTCCCTTCTTTCCTTCTTTCCTTCCTTCCTTCCTTCCTTCCTCCCTGCCTTCCTTCCTTCTTTACTTTTACTCTGTTGTCCGGGCTGGAGTTCAGTGATGATATCATAGCTCACTGCAGCCTCAACCTCCCAGCCTCAAGTGATCCTCCAACTTCAGCCTCCCAAGTAGCTGGAACTACAAGCATGTGCCACCACCATGTACGGCGAATTTTTGTATTTTTTGTAGAGACTAGGTTTTGCGATGTTGCCCAGGCTGGTCTCAAATTCCTGGGCTCAAGAGATCTACCCACCTCAGCTTCCGAAAGTGCTGGGATTACAGGCATGAGCCCGGCCCACAAGTCTTTTTAATCACTAAAGTAAGTATAACAAATATATTTTATCTTTTAAAAAGATTGCATGAATGAGATCCCAAGCAATCTTCCTTCCCATTGATGTTATCACTGCACCTTTGTGGCAGGCAAATCCTCAGTTTTTCTTTTCCAGATAAGAAGTAGAAGCCTGGAAAGAAAGCCCAAACTCAGAAACTCACCTAAAGCTGTCCTATTTAAATAAGGTTTAGCCTGGTTGGGTGCGGTGGCTCAGGCCCGTAATCCCAGTAGTTTGGGAGGCCCAGGCAGGTGGATTACTTGAGCCCAGGTATTCAAGTTCAGCCTAGACAGCATGGCAAAACTCCATCTCTACAAAATAAAATAAAATAAAATAAAATAGGTCGGGTGTGGTGGCACAAGCCTGTAGTCCCAGCTACTTGGGAGACTGAGGTGGGAGAATAACCTGAGCCTGGGAAATTGAGGCTTCAGCGAGCCATGATCGTGCCACTGCACTCCAACCTGGGTGACAGAGCGAGACCCTGCCAAAAAAAAAGTATTGCCATACATAGTGAACTGTAACCTAGATATGTAAACACACTGTAACCCTTACTTGTAAAATTACTGAGTTTTGGCCAATCAAAGGCAGCCAACTGTTCAAACTGAGTTCAAATAAAGCAAATGCCAAGCTATAACCAATCCAACTGTTGCTGTACACCCCACTTCCATTTTCTGTATGTCACTTTTTTCTGTCCATAAATTCTCTCTGAACATGTGGCAGCACCAGAGTGTCTCTGCACCTAGTCTGGTTTGGGGTGGCTGCCCCATTATTCATTGCTCAATTAAGCTATATTAATTTAATTTGTGTGAAGTTTTTCTTTTACCACTTCCTAGGAATGAAATGGTTTTCATTTCTACTTACCTATGTTAAGTCTTACCCATCTTTTTCAAGCCTAGCTCAAGTTCCATTGCACAAAGGATGCCTTCTATAACTGCTTTAGCCCTATTACTCTCATTCTTTTCAGCCTACATACAGTACTTCTTATATATTCTATCATCTTGAATTGTTTTCTCTTTCAGTTATGTGGACTTTGATCTTGAATTAATATTAGACTATTAATTCATTGTGGTTTGAGACCATACTTTTTCTGTGTAGCTTATAAGTTATCTGACTGATTAATTAGATATTTAACAGCCAGAAAATCGGGGGGGGGGGGTGACACTTTAATTTTGAGCATTTCCAGTGATGATAGTGACCTTTATTAAATCTATATATTATAAAGTCCATACTGATTAAATATGTCCTAATCTTATTAAAGATACTTCAATTGATTTTTTGTCTTTTTTTGTTTTGTTTTTTCTTATTCTCAGATACTGATAATTATTCTTTTTTTTACAAGTGAATATCTGAAATAACCTTGGACATGTCAGAGTAATTTCTTTATGTGAATGTGCGTGTAAGATAGTTGGCCTGCATTAGCAAACATTCAGATTCATAATAACCTTTAGGTTTGAAAAATATTTGACAATTGCCTATTCACTATTAATATTCATGTACTATATATGTGTACATTTTGAGCTGGAAACATAAAAGCAATTCACTAATAAACAGTGGTAATAACTGTTCAAATCTGTATCCTATGGGTCAAAAAAAAAATTAAGAATTGTCCAGGTCTTTCAAGACTTCCTCTATGCCAAATATTTTAAATATAAGAGAAACCTTTAAAATCATACTTAATTTTAATAAAATGTCATCTCACAGCATACTGAATAAAAAGAGGAATTAGGATCAATCCAAGAACCTAAAATATCACAACATGGAATAGAATTATCCATGAATTAAAAAGATGATTTTAAAAAAGGATAATTCCTTGAAAATAATCTGATAAAATAAAATACAATTAATTAAAACAAATTAGTACACAATTGTACATTTAGAGACTGAGAAAACAATTAGGTGTGTTAGAAAAATGATTTAGTATTGAATTGATCAAGATTCTTTAAGTTATTCCTGACTTATATAAAGTTTGTGCAGCAAAATCATATTTTAATAGACTACAGAAAGGAGGTTTTAAAAAAATTGATAAAAATAATCCCGGGCAGGGCGAGGAAAAGAAGAAAAAATAAAGTAAAATAAAATAAAAAATGGATAAAAAGTTCAAGCCAGTGGTCGGGCACGGTGGCTAATGTCTATAATCCCAGCACTTTGGGAGGCCGAGGTAAGTGGATCACCTGAGGTCAGAAGTTTGAGAGAAGCCTGGCCAACATGGTGAAACCCCATCTCTATTGACAAAACAAAAATTAGCCAGGTGTGGTGGCAGGTGCCTATGGTACCAGCTACCTGGGAGGCTGAGGCAGGAGAATCGCTTGAACCCGGGAGGCAGAGGTTGCAATGAGCTGAGACTGTGCCATTGCACTCCAGCCTGTGTGACAAGAGTGAAACTCTGTCTCAAGAGAAAAAAAAAAGTTCAAGCCAGCAATGACATGTTAAGAATAAAAAATTAAAAATGGATAAAAGAGGAAACTGACAACTTTAGGAAAATTTCAGGGAAAAATTTAGACTATGTACACATAATACTTTGTGAACTAGACTGGGGAGAGTGTTGGTGTTGGGCAGAAAAATAGGAAAAACAGCAAGGAAAAGGGAGATGTGCATATCAAAGGAGGAAAGAAAGGTAGTTGGGACAGACAAAAAACCTAAGAGGGATATTGGAGCCTTTCTATGATATCAACGGAGGACAGGAAGAATAAATAGTTTTCAAAATTTTGCGATATTGACTTTAAGTGATTTATTACAAAGGCATTAGGATTGAAAATTGGAAACGGAAGAAAAGGTAAAAACTCTTAGGTTATTGATTCACAAGGTCTGTGAGAGTCCTATATATATTAATAGCTTTTTGTTGCTGTTGTTTAACAAGAATAAACTCATAAAATAACCATTAGTTCAACAAACATTTACTGAACTCCTATGTGTCAAGAACTAGGCAAGTCACTGTCAAAATGAATTAAAACCTATAAGCAACATCTGTGCAGGTTTTTTGATATAGATAAGAAAACAATCAACTTTGGGTTACTTGTGAATGATCCTCTGTGAAGTAAACTGATTGTGTGAAAGATTATAAAGAAATGCTGTTTAAGAGCTTTGAACCTGGGCTCCTTTCTTCCAGCAAAATGCTAAACTTTGAAAAGGTACTTTAGATTCTGGGCTACACAAAGGTAGCTTAGTTACATCAAACTGGCTGGCTATCTTAATAGTACTCATTAAGATGGAGTTCTACCTGGATTATATAGTAGAGCTTGTTAAACAGGAATCTCAACTAGCATCCAAATAGGTGCTTCTGTGTTTAGGGAGTGTTTTATCTGTTGGAAAGTTACTGAGGCAATGAGAACTAATGCCATCAGCTAGGTACTCTGCAGCTTTGAAACTATGGACTATTGCATTTCAATTAAAATGACATTTCTTGACTGAATTCCGACATCCTCAGTGGTAGTGGTGAATGAGCACTTTTATCAAGTATAGATTCTATTAAGCTTTTTAAAAATTTTTATTAATTTTTTTTGTAGAGATGAGGTCTTGCTCTGTTGTCCAGGCTGGTCTTGAACTCCTGGTCTCATGCAATCCTCCCACCGCACAGCCTCCCAAAGTGCTGGATTACAGGCGTGAGCTACCCCACTTGGCTCTATGTAAGCTTTTTTGAATAAAAAACAGGAACCGTAAATAGCATATACATAGGATTCTTAATATTTTTACTTTAAATTCTAGAATTTGAAAAATAAACTAAAATTGAATACAACGTAATTGAGATAAATATATCTGCACTGGAAAATTTAGCTTACAGAGTCCCTTCATGCTATAGCTCAGTCTGTAATTTTAAGTTTAAGAGCAGGTGGAAGCTCTTCAGCGGTGACTGACAGACACCATAAAAGGTAGAAAACCGAAGGAGCCTATTTCCTGCATCAAAAAATTTTTTGTGAAGAATTCCAGAAGTCACACCAAACCTTGGGCCAATTACTGAATGCTAGAAATCTCATTTGGAAGCTTACTGTAAATGTGTGTGGCAACACACTGACTCCATGTTCAATCCGACGCCAACATGTTGAAATCAGTATTTTTGTCCTGACCCAAACCTGAACCAGTAGAAAATCTCCCATAACAGAAATTCAATGTTTGTGAAAGCATGATTGCCCTCTCATTTCTTTTTCACCTTCCTGTGCCTTTCATAAGTTCTTCCAGTTCGTTAATCATTAATTAATATTTAACAAGGCTTTTTCCTACTGCCAAGTCCTCTGCTAGTCTAGCCTTTAGGCAATACACGAACTCCCCAAGTTCTTCCCTTTTAAGAAGCCTTGGCACTCACTACAGATTAATTTATCTAAGGAAATTCATAATGGCAGACGAAATAGGGGTTGCTTTTCAAGAATATTCAATTTTAAAGCGTTTCAGCATTTTTTCCTGGTATATGTGAAATGTGACTTAATTGAACTAATTTTAAATGTTGACAGAACTTTCCAAGCACACATTTCCTGAACAAAATGGTTACAACTGGAACAGGAAAGGGCTTAGACTTTTTCTTCTACAGCTATCCCACAAGTCAGTCTCTTGACCTGACCCTGCAGAATCCCTCAAACTCTGGCTCTCTGAGTTGATTTTGGATCTACGATGAGCCATAGGTTTGGAATGCAGATAACCTCCACGTGTATTAATGAAAGAGGTCAGCTATGACGTAGAAGCCATCTCCTGGGCAGAGAAGGAGAAGAAATGGCAGTCTGGGGAGCAGTAACATGTCTCCAAGTTTTCTCTGGTGAAAGGAGACTGATGAGAATTGATACCCATTTCCGGTCAAAAGAGTAGAACCAAGGTACTTCCAACTACCTCCTCTCACCCCTCTCCGCATGGACAAACATACCAGACAGGTGATGTGGGCTAACAATTTACTTGGCATGAGGCCAAAGGCTTGAGCCCTGCCCTGCCCATATTCTTCTCCTTTGACTTCTTAAGGAAAGGAATGATTGCTGATGTTTCCCTCTGCGCCCTTTGACACCTGGACTGATTGTTGCAGATGTAATTAGGAATGTTCCCCCAACATGCCGTTATTTTTCTCACGATTCTGGGAGAAACTGTACCCCTCCCCCATAGACTTATATAGGTGGCATTCAAATTCTCGTCCGCAACTTTTTCATATTTTTATTAATCCCATAAGATTTTGTGAATACGTACTCCGAGCCAGGCACGTTGGACTTCTAACTTCTTCTTAGCCCAAGTAGGAAGGGGAGACTCAGGCGCTGGGGACCATTCTCCTCTCCCTGCTGCAGAGTTGCAGTCCCTATCCCTCCTGGGTGCCCATCCCCGTGCCTATTTTCCTGGATCCCCACCCAGTTGATGTGACAGGCTCGTGGCCCAATCCCCTTCCTGGTTCCCAGGCCGACTGCTAGCACCACCCGAGCCAATGGCGGCGGCCGAGGGGCGGAGGGGGCTGGCAGGAGGGGAGGGAGCGCTGGCTTTAGAACCAGAGCCGCAAAGATTCCGAGGTGCAGAAGTTGTCTGAGTGCGTTGGTCGGCGGCTGTCGGGCCAGACCTAGGACTCTGCGACTTTACGTAAGTGCTTTGTAGGCGCCGGCGGGCACTAGGGGAGCGGGTTTCCTGGGCGTGGGCAGGAGTGGTCCTGGGGAGAGCATCTCGATTAAGCTCAGCAGGAACGTGCCTCGCACCGCGGGGCGGGGGTTGGGGGAGAGGGAGGTCGGAGAAATTTCAGTTGGAGCCCTCGGGTGCCCGGGCGATCGGTCGCTACCGAAATGGGTGTGGGAGTGACGGGGAGTTTCCCTACCAGCACCCGCCGCAAACACGTTTTCTGCTCTTCACTGTATTAAGTGGTTCTTTCTTACTAGTTACTCTTAACTTGTTGCCAGTCGTGGGCTGGAAGGCTAGACGCCAACCTTGCCCTGATTCCCCTCCGCGGCTGCGGCCCCGAAGTGGAAAAGGAGCGCACAACTTCCCTCTGTCGTCCTTCTCCAGCTACTGCCATACCCCTCCCCTCCCGCCCGGACTCAGGAAATCCCGGAGCCAGCAGCCTGCTGCTCCTCCAGCTCCCACAGGCCAGCCTCGGGTGACCTGGCTGGCTTAAGCCGACCCTGGGGCTCTGGAGAGGGGGGGCCGTGGCTGAAGGAAGGAACGAGGTTTGGGTTGCCTGCCTTCTGCTTGCTTCCCTCGTCCTTAGCGAGAGCGTCGCGATCGCACCTCATCTCCCTATGAGTAAGCACTTTTTTTTCCTTTCAGTAGGAGAACATCTCTGGGCCAGTGGGGCAGTACCTTTCCCTTCTCCCCTGTCCCCACATCCCCTGTCCTTTTTTCAGCTCCTTTGGCTCTGCGGCCCCAGGCGCGCGGTCGGGGCGGCGGCAGTCCCGGACCTCTCCGACTCTTGGAGAGGGAGAGCCGAAGGGGCGACGGGAGGGAGGTAATATGCGCCCCCCACCCCCAGCCTTTCCCCGCACAGCTGCACTTGCCTGTGTTTACTTTTCTCCACCCGCAGTACTTAAGCGCTCTAATGAGAAGCCCGGGGACGCCGACCACCCCCGCCCTGGCTTCTCGCCAGTCCCAAAGTTGCTGCCGCAGTCGCTGCTCCAGTGTGCTGGCGGTTCCGACCGCCGGGCTCCGGGACGTAAGATGATCCCAGCCCGGGAGGTGGAGTGGGGGTGAATGGCATCTGACTCTAGCCTTATGTGATGCTCCTTGCCTTTCACCTAAGCACCACGATATCCCCATGGGTGCAGAAGGTTGAGCTTTTGCAAAAGGTTGAGCTTGGAGCTAAGTGGGTTGGAGAGCCTCACCATTTAGCATCAGACAGACGGGATGCTGGGGGCGCCCGGCCTGTTAAGAGGGATGGGGAGGAGGGAAGAGAGCCTGGCTAACAGTAGGTAGAAAATGTAGGGAAAAGTAAAAACTATTGAGGAGCCAGCACTTACTCCACTTTGCTGGATGTCACAATGGACTGGGGAGGCTAAACTTGATCCTCGAGATGCAGTTTATGGTGAATTCCAGCAAAGTGGCTGGAGCCCCACACATACCAATTGGAATCACGTGCCCCAAGTCTCTGATGTGGTGGTCACATGACGTCTTTTTACGTTAAAGCTGGAATGTAATGGTTGAGGCCCATATTCCAAAAACCACCTCTACGTTTGAAAAAAAAAGTCGGGAGAAGTGTGAACTAGCTTCTAATCAAGGAATTCTACTAGGATTTTGGATGAGGGGACCAGAAAGGGAATTTGGTGCTCAGCTTTTATCCAAAACAAAAACAGGAGCTGTTTTTAAAATAAAGGATTGAAATATATGTGAGTTGGGACATGTATCTCCTGTGTTCTTCAATCTCATGGTTTTTCTAAATTAAAAAAAATCTTACTAATTATTTTCTAGGGAAGTCATCCTTTTACTCATGCCTCATTTTGTCCCTGAATGCTAGATTTGAAGCTATATCCCACAAGATGGTGTTAAAAAGTAAGGCTCTGTTCATCTTCCTTGGTCTGGCCTATATTTTAATTAAACTGTTCCCTATTTTAGGCATCTACTTAAAGGTGGTAGATAACCTCTTGACTAAAATTAACCAATTATTTGTGGTTTTGAATTAATTAGATTAGAAATCATGCACAAAAACTGTGGATAGTAAATTTGATACATCGAGTTGGTTGGGTTTTTGCCTGTCAGTGGTTTGGTAGAATAATGAGAGGACACTGAAACGACTTTCCCATATTGACCTACACCCGCCCAAGTGGCCCAAGTTAAGGTTGCTGCTGGAAAACGTGGCAATTTGGCTATTCAGATTATATATTACAGAGTATAGAAGAGGAGCCTCTGAGGTCAAGAGTTTAAAAGCTTTGCTTATCTGGAAGGAAGGAAGGAGGGAGGGAGGGAAGGAAGGAAGGAAGGAAGGAAGGAAGGAAGGAAGGAAGGAAGGAAGGACTGACCTGGTTGATGCGTATTCAGCCTTGGAAACAACTAGGGCAGAAGATATTTAAGAGATTCTGACTTTGTATTCTTTTGCCAAAAACCCTTTGTCTCCTGCAGCAGCCTCTGAATGACTGCAGCACTCCATTTTCTTGCTGTTCATCCGTTTCTGAGCCCGAAAACTAGAACAACCTTAAAGCACATAGTTCTGATCCCAAGGCTAGCTTTGTGGCACAGATTAGCTGGAAATGGATTTAAGGTGCACCTGAGTTACTAGAGTTAAGTACACTGGTAGATAGACCCCTCTAGTGGAAGTGAGGTGATAATATAATTTTAGATTGAAATAATAAATGTTTAACCTCAAAAAAAGCGAGTTATTACCACTCAACCAGGTTAAAGTGGTAGGGGGATAAGTTCTTTTTTAAGTATTGTGAAATCATGTCCAAACAGAATCATCGCTAGGCTGTAATCCACAGTTTTTCATTGTCTTGGGATGCCTACTCATTGAACACCATCCCCCAATATTGCTGACGTCCTTTTTTGGTGGTATGATCTAATGAGTCCAAATTCTTATTGAAATTAGGGGGCTGGGAGTAAAATTCTCAATTTTTACTGTTAGATCTAGCAGATAGCAACCCCTTACTTTACCTGAGGTGGGGAACTATTAATAAGTAAATGATGTTTTGCCTTGACTTCATACAGACGATCAACATTGAAGTCCAAAGTCTCTAGTCTGATGTAACCATTTAGATTCAATTGATAAAAATGACTAGGCTTATTGCATTTTGGGTAGAAGGATTAATTGTAACCAGTGAGTAATAATTTGGGTGAGATTAAGCCTCTTCTACAAGTGGTTACACGCACATTAGACTTTGACTGTGACTATTTATACTGGCAGAATGTCAGTATCCAGGGCACTATCAGAAACCCACTGAGATTTTTCTCCCGGGCGAACAGAAACCTGTTACTGAAAAGAAAAGGGCAACTTGGCCATGGTGCTTGAGCACCAAAGTGGTTCTTTTGGTGACACTGAGAGGGTACAAGAAGAAAGTCCATTTGCCATTATCCCATATTATGTTTTAGGCATTATTTCTACTTGGATTTTCATGAAATGTACTGACAGTGTTCTTAGCACATATGATAAATTCATGAGTTTGCTATTGTGTTTGATCTAGCATAATCTATGTGGAATGTATAAGCCGAACTGTTTGTTTCTTTTTTGCTGTTTGGTACAGATTCCGAAAGTAGCTGGTATAAATAAAATTTGAAAATGAATATCTCTCAATACATGACAACATGGGGTATCTGTTTTTAGAATTATGTTGTCTTTGGTCATATGACAATTTTTCTTTTGGTGAAGAGTGATCCAGAAGGCAAAATTTTTGATCTGTGAAAATAATACAACTTATTTAGAAGAAGTCAGCTGGGTCATGTTTTGAGTCTGTATTATTCTAGACAGTGATATACCATGTAATGTATATTCAGTGTGTTGGAGGTTTCAAAGCTTTTTTGATACATTACAATGTTGGAAGCTCTTTTATATACCAGTGGTCATGACTAGCTGATTTTAGTTATGAGAGTGCTTTGGTTAAAGTTATGGAAACAGTCTAATCGTGAAATGTCAGTCTTAGGAGAAGATCTGATCATACTTGGGCCAATTTATTTTAGTTATGGAGGTGAGACAATTTCAAAAGATTCATGATAAATGTAGTAATACCAAATTTTGCCTTAGTCTTGACACTTGAAAGGTAAATATTAGTAAGTATAAACTGTTTTAGGGATGAAGAAGCATTGTTAGTATATGAAAATGAAAATACTAATTTCGTTGAACTTGCCCTCAGAGGAACTAGATTCTAGATAGGGCTCTGCCATTGACTCATAATTTGACCTTCAGAAAGTCATTTAAAATTATTATATTGATAACTAATTGAATACATACATGTGCCAGACACCATTCATGCTTTTGTTTATAAAAAGAGAGGATTGCTCAAGCTTTTTGGTTTGCTGGGTTTTATTTTTTCAAATATTCATAATCTGGCTTATTTCAGTTATCAGTTGACTTTTCAAACTTTGACGCAATTGCATTGATCCAAGCTAAATACTTTGTTGGCAAATTGATGACTATTCAGGAAACTGATTCAGTGGGTTATTCCATGACTAATGTTAGTTCTTTAAAATAAAGAGGTGCCATTTATATAATTCCTTGACAGCGATTTTTGGTGCATTAAGCCTACTGATTTTATAATATGAGAAACCTTACATTTTCTTAAAAGTTTAGAAATTTATATGATAATAAGGATGGTAGTGTTGTTTATTGGAAAAGCATTGAGCATAGAATTTAGGGTCTTTTAGTCCTTTGCAGTCTGGACAGATAGATTATCTTAAGTAAATCGTTGAAATTTTCTGTGGTCATATCTGGGTTTCACTTTATTTTTAAGCCATGTGATTCCAATCTATGTATTTCACAGGCATGGTGAAAGGATAAGTGAGAAACGTGAAGCTTCGGCTTTTAAGTAGACAGGTGCTGTATAAATTCAAAGTACTGAAGCAGTATATCACAGAAACACTAAAGCTTTAACAAGAGTTTATAGAAATGGCAGGGTTCTCATCACGTAAGTCTTGCCACATTTTTCTTTGTCTATAAAAGTTCTCCAGCCATCCAATTTTTACAAGCAAAGGAAAAATAAAGCCAGACATATTATAGTGAAAAATAAGAGAATAGGTTGATAACAATAGAATAAAAACGTACATGTGATACTTTCTTCTTCTTCTTCTTCTTATTATTATTTTGAGATGGAGTCTCACTCTGTCGCCCAGGCTGGAATGCAATGTCGTGATCTCGGCTTACTGCAACCTCTGCCTCCCGGGTTCAAGTGATTCTTGTGCCTCAGTCTCCTGAGTACCTGGGATTACAGGCGCGTACCACCACGCCCGGCTAACTTTTGTATTTTTAGTAGAAACAAGCTTTCACCATGTTGGTCAGGCTGGTCTAGAACTCCTGACCTTGTGATCTGTCCGCCTTGGCCTCCCGAAGTGCTAGGATTACAGGCATGAGCTACCGCGCTCAGCCCATGTGATACTTTCTTCTATTTCTTACCTCAAATATTGTGCAAAGTGGCCCGTTAAAGCCATTAATTGGGTGATGTTTTTCCCCTTTTTAACTGACTACTGAGTAGAATTTTGGTTTTCAATGGTAATTGTTACAGAGTCCATTGGCTTACCATACCTCATTTTTAGTTTTGTGATTGCCCAAAATGGGAGGTTTCATGTAAAAAAACCTCATAAAAAATCAAATTTTTCCTCCTCATAATTGCAGTCTAAAGGAGGACAACATGCAGGTATGGGAAACTGCATAGTGGAAGAGAGAATCTATACATTTAAGTAGCATGCCATGAATAACACAGAAAATGGCCTGGCACGGTGGCTCACAGCTGTCATCCCAACACTTTGGGAGGCCGAGGTGGGTGGATCACTTCAGGCCAGGAGACCAGCCTAGCCAAAGTGGTGAAACCCCGTCTACTAAAATACAAAAAATTAGCCAAGCACGGTGGCATGGGCTTGTAGTCCCAGCTACCCGAGAGGCTGAGGTGGGAGGATTGCTTGAGCCTGGGAAGCGGAGGTTACAGTAAGCCGAAATCGCGCCATTGCACTCCAAGCCTGGGCGACTGAGTGAGACCCCGCCTCAAAAGAAAAAAAAAAAAAAGAAACCAGAAAATGTGGGAAGTTAAGTTGAAAAATTAACACCCTCAAAGCTATTAACTTGGATTTTCTTTTCTTTTCTTCTTTTTTTGTTTTTTGAGTCAGGTTTTCACTCTGTCGCCCATTCATACTCTGTCCAGTTCATTGAAAATACAAGTCTGATTCCCTTAAGCTGTGATATTCATACACACACATGAGTATATATACACTTATGTGTGTATATGTATATTATATAAAGTTTTATGTGATATATAAATATAATATAAAGTTTTTACTTTCTGTAAAATAAAATTTGTTAGGGCCATATAATAGTTTTGAATATTCATATTATTGTGTTCCGCATTATAAGCCCTAATTACATGGTGTTGCACTCAGATTGATATTCTGCTGTTGACACTGAAAATAACGCTTTCATTCACAGATGAATGTAATTTTCAAGCTTTTTTCCTGTATTTCTTAACTTGCTTGAATGTTCCCATTTTTACCATTTCTTATTGTTCATTTTAATATTTTGGGGCTTGTGTTTCACATCAGGAAGAATTACCATTATAGGGTGCAAAGAATTTGCTCAGAGGTGAAAATTATACGAAATTGTCCCTAGGGCACATCCTATTGCTATAATATTCAATACATACGAATTAATCTACTGGGAAAGTGTCTTACGTAGTGTGTACTTTAAAGATGTTTTCAATTACTTTGCTTTGGATTAGAAAAATTCAAGGTAAGTATAATTGAAAATGCTCATATTTTTATGTTTATTTTATATGTAGAAAGAGACATCTTTAAAAATTGGAATAACACTATATCCCATTCTTTTCATTTATTACATTATAAACATGTTTCCAAGTGATCAAATATTTTAAAAAATGTTTAAAATAAAAAAAGTTTAAAATCACTGCACTATATTTTATATAATGACTATTTCATCATTTATTTCACTAATTCCAAGTTGTTGGACATTTGTTTCCATATCTTATAGATAATGCTTCAGTAAACATTCTTGATCGGGCCGGGCGCGGTGGCTCAAGCCTGTAATCCCAGCACTTTGGGAGGCCGAGACGGGCGAATCACAAGGTCAGGAGATCGAGACCATCCTGGCTAACCCGGTGAACCCCGTCTCTACTAAAAAAGTATAAAAAACTAGCCGGGCGAGGTGGCGGGTGCCTGTGGTCCCAGCTACTCGGAAGGCTGAGGCAGGAGAATGGCGTAAACCCGGGAGGCGGAGCTTGCAGTGAGCTGAGATCCGGCCACTGCACTCCAGCCTGGGCGACAGAGCGAGACTCCGCCTCAAAAAAAAAAAAAAAAAAAAAATTCTTGATCGAACATGATTTTGCACTCTGTCATTATTTCTTAGAAGAGAAGTCACCAAGATTGTTTTAAAGATGAATTCCTTTGATGGTCTCTGAAATTTAAATATTGGCTTAAACGAAAAGATAGCCTTGATTTCAGTGGCATTTAAAAAAAGAAGGCTAGGTGTGGTGGCTCAGTTCTGTAATCTCAACACGTTGGGAGGCCAAGGCAGGCAGATCACTTGAGGTCAGGAGTTCGAGACCAGCCTGGCCAACATGGCAAAACTCTGTTTGTACTAAAAATACAAAAGAATTAGCTGAGCATGTTGGCACACGCCTGTAATCCCAGCTACTCGGGAGGCTGAGGCAGGAGAATCACTTGAACCCAGGAGGTGGAGGTTGCAGTGAGCCAAGATTGCGCCACTACACTCCAGCCTGGACAACAGAGCAAGACTCTGTTTCAAAAAAGAAAGAAAAGAAAAGGCAATTCTTTATATAGTGTATTGTATCATATGTGACTCTAAACTGGAACTTGTTTAGGTAAAGTATATGTCTTGGAAGTATTTTGGTTTTCTCTGATCTAGTTAGCAGGTGCAAAGCAGGATGAGGTAGAATCCTGTGCCGTGTACAATCATAGGAAGTTCTGTTTTTTGAAACGGAACTGTTAATGGGGGAAGGGAGACACGTTTGTTTTTAAGAAGCCTTCATGTTTCATATTATTATAAAACTCAGTTCAAGTATACAAAGCTTATTTGTGCCCATGAGCATTCAGTATCCTAAAGAAACATTTAATCCTGTTGTTGGCTAAATGACTATTTGCTGATATGCCCTTTTATCTCAGGCTATTAGTTTCTTAAGGTACTTTGATATTACTCAATAAACTACAGTTAAACTAAGAGTTTTACATTTCATTCAGGTTGCTTAAATAATATAACTAAACATAGGTCCAATAGTAGTAAAAATTCTGATGCCGACACTTAATTTGTGCCTGTTTTCAGTATATGGAGATTCCTTACATTACAAGCACTTGAATTCACAAATATTTTGTGTATTTAAATGGCTCATTGTCCATTACATATCCCTCCTGAAACTTAACCCATGCCATTTCACAGACCCTTCCCTGGTGTTTTTCTCTTTCCTCCAGTTCACTAGCCTCACTCACCAAGGACTTTGTTGGTCTGGTAATTCCATTATGACCCAGAAGTGACTTGGAAGGTTCCTCTGACCCAACAACACTTTCTCACTACCTTTCTTTTCTTTTCAGGGGGATCATGTACATGCTATGTTGCATAGTCGGAATGGATTTTAGCATAAAGTATGAGTTCCAATAGCTCTCACATTTATTTATTTATTTATTTTGAGACAGAGCCTCACTCTGTCGCCCAGGCTGGAGTGCAGTGGCACAATCACGGCTTACTGCAACCTCCGTCCCCCAGGTTCAAGCGATTCTTGTACCTCAGCCTCATGAGTAGCTGGGATTATAGGCTCCTGCAACCATGCTAATTTTTGTATTTTTAGTAGAGATGAGGTTTCACCATCTTGGCCAGGCTGGTATTGAACTCCTGACCTCGTGATCCACCTGCCTCGGCCTCCCAAAGTGCTGAGATTATAAGCATGAGCCACCACACCCGGGCCAGCTCTCCCATTTTATATCTCTGTGGCATTGAGGAGGTTTCTTAACTCTTCTGAACCTCAATTCCCCATGTAGAAAATGAAGATAATCCACTCACTTTTCACTTTGTTCTTATAATTATATGAAAACACTTATAAAGCAACTAGCATATATTAGGTGCTCAATAAGTATTTTCAATTACAGGTTGATTAATGTTGCCTTAGATGATTTTTGTCAGGTATCTATATCTACCTCTTTTTCTCTAATTTGAGCACCTTCCCTTTTGTTTTTGTTTTTTTTTTTTTGACAGAGTCTTGCTTTGTCGCCCAGGCTGGAGTGCAACTGTGCGATCTCAGCTCACTGCAACCTTGACTTCCTGGGGCTCAAGCGATCCTTGTGCCTCAGCCTCCCGAGTAGCTGGAATTACAGGCATGTACTACCATGCCTGGTTAACCTATTTTTGTAGTTTGTTTTTTAGTAGAGATGGGATTTCCCCATGTTGCCCAGTCTGGCAAGATTTTAGAAATTAGTGGGAGTTTTTGTGTTTTCTTTAATGGTGTTGGGAAAACACTCCTTTTTACTGTTTTCCATTGTGAATGTGAAGGATTCTAACCATGTTTCAGGTTGAAGAAACTTCTTCACTTAGTTCAGAAACCTGTTTATCATTTAATTTATTCTTTCTTTTTTGAAACGGAGTCTGACTCTGTTGTCCAGTCTGGAGTGCAGTGGCGCGATCTCAGCTCATTGCAACCTCCGACTCCCAGGTTCACACGATTCTCCTGCCTCAGCCTCCCGAGTAGCTGGGACTACAGGTGCCCACCACCATGCTCTGCTAATTTTTTGTATTTTAGTAGAGACACGGTTTCACCATGTTAGCCAGGATTGTCTCAATCTCCTGACCTCGTGATCACCCACCTTGGTCTCCCAAAGTGTTGGGATTACAAGCGTGAGCCACCGCACCCAGCCATTTAATTTATTCTTTTGTGAGGATATGTGACGAACTAGCCAAGGCCGGGCACAGTGGCTCACGCCTGTAATCCCAACACTTTGGGAGGCCAAGATGGGCAAATCACGTCAGCTCAGGAGTTCGAAACCAGCCTGGCCAACATAGCAAAACCCTGTCTCTACTAAATATACAAAAATTAGCCAGGGGTGGTGGCCCATGCCTATGTTCCCAGCTACTTGGGAGGCTGAGGCACAAGAATCCCTCAAGCCTGGGAGGTGGAAGCTGCAGTGAGCCAAGATCGTGCCACTTCACTGCAGCCTGGGTGACAGAGCAAGACTCTGGGAAAAAAAAAAAGAAGAAGAAAAAAAAAAGAAAAGAAAAGGAAGGAAGGAAGGAAGGAAAAGAAGAAAAGAACTCACCTTCAAAGGAAAATTGGAAACATGGCTCAGTAAATTACAGACACCATTATAAACTCAAGGCCACTAACGAATATAGCTTAAATCAGAATGAAAGGTAATAAGTAGTGTTGATACCTGACTTGTGGAGGAGGAAAAAAAAAGTAGGGGCAAAGAGAAAATATATTATTGAAAACTTAAAATGCTGAGAATGGCAAAGGGTTATAAAGTAAACCAATATGTTTTCATGATGACATGTAGCCTTTAAAAATGGGTGAATCTGAAACATATTTATGATGCCCATTATTTTATCTAGTGGAAATTTTCAAAAGCAAAACCAGGAAATGATGAAGGCTATTGACACATCGAGAAAATATTTTGAGCAGTTTGTGGGTCTCCATTGTAAAGCTACAGTTGAATCATTTTTACAAGTGGGTATGAATAATTACAATTTTATATTTTGTCCTGTGGTAATCAAAAAGCAAATAGAGCCAAATTATCATTAAGTATAACTAACAGAAAAGTAATATTGACAGATTTACATGTTTAAAAATATAAGCCAACCCATGCATTCAGTATTTTATCCTCAAACAAGGTGTTCCAGCTTTAGTTGACGCTCAGATAAAAAGCAAACTAGCGACTGGGCATGGTGGCTCACACCTGTAATTTCAGCACTTTGGGAGGCTGAGGCAGGAGGATTGCTTGAGCCCAGGAGTTCAGAACCAACCTGGGTAAGATATTAAGACCTTGTCTCTATTTAAAAAAAAATAAAAATAGAAAATAAATTTTAAAAAGCAAGCTAGAATATATCTAGTAGGTGCTAGCAGAAGGGGAAAAATTCTCTAACCAGAGATTTGTGTGAAGATGAAGGGAAGGTTAATAAGTATCTTAAAACTGTAAGTGTTGTATAAAAGAACGCTTATAGACCATTGGTAAATAGATGTAAAACTCAAGGAAACTTTTAAACGTGCCGAAAGTTCTTAAGTATATATTAAGATGGTACAAACTACAGATGAAGTAATAGTTAACCAAAAATACTAACATGCACAATTGCTTAATTAGTCTATTTGTGGAATGGTTTCATTATTCATTCAACTACCATAAGTTTAATGCAGACTATTAGGTGCTAGGGCTGCAAAGATGGGTAAGATACTCCTGCAGTCTAGTAGAACAGAAAGACACAAAAGTAATCTTGGTTCTTACGAAACCTAAAAGTATTCATAGATGTAGAAAATAAATTTAGGCCGTGCACGGTGGCTCATGCCAGTAATCCCAGCACTTTGGGGGGGCCGAGGCAGGTGGATCACCTGCAGTCAGGAGTTCGAGACCAGCCTGGCCAACATGGTGAAACTCCATCTCTACTAAAAATACAAAACTTAGCTGGGTGTGGTGGCAAGCGCAAGTAATCCCAGCTGTTTGGGAGGCTGAGGTGAGAGAATTGCTTGAACCCAGGAGGCAGAGGTTGCAGTGAGCCGAGATTGCACTCCAGCCTGGGTGACAAGAGTGAGACTCTGTCTCAAAAAAAAGAAAGAAAAAGAAAATGAATTTAAATACGGCCTTTTTTCTCAGCATAAAATAATTTCTAAATATAAACCTTGTGTGAACAAAGACATTCACTTATAACCCAATATAATCAAATCTAAACTAAGAACAAATCTCATTTAAACATTGTTATTTCTTTGCAATAATTATTGCATACCAAAAAAGAGCCCACTATGAGTTAATGTTACTTAAATAGAACATTGCTCAGCCTACAAATGAAGGTCAGCAGACACCAGTGTCTTGGAATAAAATAGCCCTTTGGCAAGAAAATGAGCCACACCCCATTTAGTTTTTACAAAAATAAAATTCTTTCCAGCTTTACTAAATTGTAGATGTTGCGCACAGCAAGTACTTCTGCAGTAGTTGGTTCTGCAGCTGTGGAAATATTCATGTATGCAGAAGTCCCCAAAAACATCTATTCACCATTACTTGCTCATGCGGCTCTTATACTTTCTGTAGTACAGTATTCTGTTAAGTTTTATTTGACTCGTGGATAATAGCAAGCAACTACAGGTATAGCCGATACCTTAATTTCCTGCCTTGAACTTCTGGCCACAGACTTTTTTTTTTTATTTTTTGAGATGGAGTCTTGCTCTGTTGCCCAAACTGGAGTGCAGTGACATGATTTCGGCTTACTGCAACCTCGGCGTCCCAGGTTCAAGCAATTCTCCCACCTCAGCCTCTTAAGTAGCTGGGATTACAGGTGCATACCACCATGCTTAGCTACTTTTTGTATTTTTTAGTAGGGGTGGGTTTTCGCCGTGTTGACCAGGTTGGTCTCGAACTCCTGGCCTCAAGCAATCCGCCCACCTTGACCTCACAAAGTGCTGGGATTAGAGGCATGAGCCACCTTGCCTGGCCCATTGTCACAGAATTTAAATTGAGCAGGAATATGTAGGATTTCAAATCTGAGAGCTGTTTCATTTGGTGGAAGAGGAGCAAAGCAATGTGCTATGACTGCTGTATATGGTTTTCTTCAAGAGCAGCAATAAATTTCTGCCATGTACCATGGGAAAGAGCTGTACTTTTAGGGAGAAAGGAAATAAGCCCTGAGAAAAAACCCCATTCTCCTAGTTCCTTTCACAGTTCACCTGGCACACAACAGGTCTTGATACTTATATTTGAAAGAGTGAAACATGCATGGCCATAAATGCTCCTTGCTGATAACGATTGAATTGGGAAAATCTAATCAGGAAATCAGTGATTTATGAATTACATTGCATAAAATATATAATGATGTGAGAAGACTATAAGAAGACTAAACAAATGGCTTTCTTAGGTTTTTTTTTTCTTTAGGTTTTAGCTATTTTCAGTGAATGATTATGAGTGAATGTTATTGATAGAGTTTTCATTGTGAGAACTGCTAAACTGTAGAGTCAAAGAGGAAATTGGGACCTATTAATATGGTGACTTTTATGCCTGCTTTATTGAGATATAATATCATACCATCTATTTTTATAGATTTTAGTATATTCACAGATACATGCAACCATCACCAATTTGCAAACATTTTCATCACCTCAGAAAGAAACCCCATACACTTTAGCTAACACCTTCCACAGCACTGTACTCCTGCAACCCTAAGCAACCACTAAACTATTTCCTGTCTCCATTGAATTCCCTGTTCTGGATATTACATATAAATGGAGTCATATAATAGGTGGTATTTTGTGACTAGTTTCTTTCACTTAGCATAAGATTTTCAAGGTTCACATACCTTGTAGCAAGTATCAGTACTCTATTCCTTTTTATGGCTGGATAATATTCATTGTATACCATATTTTGTTTATCCATTTGTCCATCGATGGACATTTGGGGTTGTTTCTACATTATGGCTATCATAAATAATGGGACATGCAAACATTAAGTGTCTACCCATGAGTCAGCTAATGAGTTAGAGGTGGTGCTGACAAGATAACATCTCATTTATTACTACTGTGCTCTTAATATAAATCCTTGCTTTGAGCAGTACTGATTTTTCCATCTAAGTTTAGCTATTTTTTTCTTGTTTCCTGATGCTTATTGGCTTATCATCGACTTGTTCTCAATAACATTTTCCTTAGGAGTATTTATACTGGAATAATAGAAAGCCTGTAAATGCTGTATAATCATCTTTTCTAAAACTTATTGTATAATAGACATTTAGCAAAAAACAATAGACATTTTTGTTTAATCACATTTTTTGAACACTAAGGAGCAAAAGCAAACAGTATTAAGGAGTGCAGAAGTACATGATAAATGCTTTGAAATGCAATGGTTTCAATCAACCCAAAAGCATTATTGAGCACAGTTAATATATTTACTTTTAAATTTACTATTCAAGTATGAAATATATCCACATAGAACACAATTCAAAACTCATAAAGGGCCATAATGATAAGTAAATTCGCCTCTAACACTTGATATTTTTTAGAAGACATTAGTGTTTTACGTTTAGGGATTTTGACAGTAAGTTTGAGGGAGTCTTTATCTTTTGACCTTTTGGGGTGAATATGAGAATGAAGGAATGTGAAAAGATGATTAAAAGAATGACCAGGCCAGAAATGATGGCTCATGCCTGTAATCCCAGCACTTTGGGAGGCCGAGGCAGGAGAATCGCTTGAGCTCAGGAGTTTGACACCAGCCTGGGCAACACAGCAAGACCTCATCTCTACTAAAAATAAAACAAAATTAGCCAGGCATGGTGGCATGCGCCTATAGTCACAGCTACTCGGAAGGCTGAGGTGGGAGGGTTGCTTGATCCCGTGATCATGCCACTGTACTTCAGCGTGGGTGAGAGAGATCCTGTCTCAAAAAAATGAATAAAATAATTGCCTGTAATTTCAGATTATTTTTTTAAGCACCCTTGACCCCAGATTCACCAGGTGAAAACAGCTAATGACTCATAGAACTTTACTCCGTCATTATTTTCTGGATTCAACCCA
Organism: Trachypithecus francoisi; assembly: GCF_009764315.1. Lineage (NCBI taxonomy): Eukaryota > Metazoa > Chordata > Mammalia > Primates > Cercopithecidae > Trachypithecus > Trachypithecus francoisi. Next base: position 36,811,782 of record NW_022681471.1, on the reverse strand, counting down.
CAGAGAAATTTTTGGATCCAGTCTCCTTACTCTTATGGGCAGGCAGAACCTTGCAGATCCTTTAGGAAAGGATAGGCTTCGCTGAGAAAGGTGGGCTGGCGTTCAGTCAAAAAAAAAGGTGCAACTTTCTGGAGTCCTATTTAGAACTTCTTACATATTTAGTAGGCCTTTGCTAATTATTAACAATGTGTCTGGCACACTAACATAAATAAAACAGTGTGCCATCGTTTGAAGAGCTGAGTCTAATCCACCTACTGATTTTTGCAAAGGAGGCAACTGAAGTCGGATTTTGGCTTGCCTCTCCTTAGAGTGGTCCAGGACAATGGTGGAGGATCAGGTCGCCATCACTGGAGACCCAGATTGTAGTAATGGAACTGATCCATCATTCTTCTCACTATATATTTAAACTCCACGTCCAGGGTCAACTTTGTTTAGTAGCAGTGCCTCTTCCCTGAATCAGTTTGTATCTACACTTAATTTCTTTCAGAGATTAGCAAAATGACAAATGCTATCTCAATAAAGTTACCATGAACTCTCTGAAACCCATATCACCTATAACTAAAGCAACTTGCTTTGAGTCTGACAAGCTCTTCCTTAGCTAATGGAAATGCATTAGCAATAGCTTTACAGTGGTAAGCTAATTTTCTAGGTCATCTTCAACCCAGAGTAGTCATATGCTGACAAAATTTCAGTCCTAAACACTGATTGTAAAGAGTTTCCTATACTGTGTGTAATATATACAAAAGTTTTTGAAAACTCTAATTCCAGTATATTGAATATACACTGTAGGGTTTATCACTCCTGATTTTTTTTTTTTAATTGAGATGGAATCTCGCTCTGTTGCCCAGGCTGGAGAGTAGTTCTATGATCTTGGCTCACTGCAACCTCTGCCTCCCGGGCTCAAGCAGTTCTCGTGCCTCAGCCCCCCGAGTAGCTGGGATTACAGGTGTGTGCCACCATGTCTGGATAATTTTTGTATTTTTTGTACAGATGGAGTTTTGCCATGTTGGCCAGGCTGGTCTCGAACTCCTGACCTAAAGTGATCCTCCTGCCTTGGCCTCTAAAAGTGCTGGGATTACAGGAGTAAACCACCATGCCCGGCCCACTCTTGATTTCTTCCAAACTGGATTTTATCATTCTCAGTCAGTCTTTCCTCCCTATATTACTCCTTGCCTAGAAAAAAATGTCCATTTCATTAATCTATTCATTCACTTATTCAGGTACTTACGAGCACCTTTTATATGTCAGATAATATTCTAGGCACTGGAGATTATAGCTGTCAATGAAACAGAAAAAAAACACCATCCTTATGAAGCTTACATCCTACTAGGGGAGAGACAGAAAATAAACAATGATTTTATATATTAGATGCTAATGTGTTATGGAGAAAAAGTAAGACTAATGGAATAGGAAGTGGGAAGAAGGGTATTGCCATTTCAAAATATGTGGTCACAGAAGGCACTACTGAGAGGGAGATATTTTAGGCAAGATATGAAGGAAATCAAGGAGTATCCGTGTGAATATTTGGGAGAAGTGTCACTTGAACAAGTAAAAAATACTTCTAATAAAAGATACCTAAATCATCACATATTGATGTGTTTCAGCTCTGAAATTTTCCTTTATGACAGCTCCTTTTTATTTTGGTATTGAACAGAAAAAAATAACTTTCACTCAGATCAAACACTCTAGTGGAGTCATGCACTGACTATATATGCTAAGAATATTGGGTCAGAAGTTATGTCAAAAAAGTTTTGAAAAGATAAGGCCGGGCACGGTGGTTCACACCTGTAATCCCAGCACTTTGGGAGGCTGAGGCGGGCGGATCATGAGATCAGGAAATCGAGACCATCCTGGCTAACATGGTGAAACCCCGTCTCTACTAAAAATACAAAAAATTAGCCGGGCTTAGTGGCGGGCACCTGTAGTCCCAGCTACTCGGGAGGCTGAGGCAGAAGAATGGCATGAACCCGGGAGGCAGAGCTTGCAGAGAGCAGAGATCGTGCCACTGCACAAAAAAAAAAAAAAGAAAAAAAAAGATAAAGCGGAAATAATGTTTAAAGCAGGATATAGAATTAATACAAGTAAATGTTCTTTATTTTCCCTATTAATTTAATTATACTATATTCTGTGTTGAATTCTGAATTAGATTTAAACTTTTTATTTTGAGATAATTGTAGATTCACACCTACTTGTAAGAAATGGCACATAGAGATCCTGTGTGCCTTTACCCAGTTTGTTCCAATGGTAAACTCTTAAAAAACCATAGTACAATAGCAAAACCACAGTGTCGACACTGATACAGACAAGATGCAAATGAGTTTCATTACCAGTAGAATCCCTTTTATTGCCCTTTGATAACAACACACACCTCCTTCCTCCCCTGACCTCCATTTTTGACCCTGGGAAACCACTAATCTGTTCTCCATGTCTATAATTTTGTCATTTAAAAATACTATATAAATGGAGTGATATATAATATGTAGCCTTTGGGGATTAACTTTTTTTTCTCTGAGCATAATTCTCTAGACATTCAACCTAAGTTGATGTTGTGTATGTCAATACCTCGTTCCTTTTCATTGTTGAATGGTACTCCATGGTGTGTATGTACCAAAGTTTATTTAACCGTTCACCTATTGAAGGATATCTGGGCCATTTCCAGTTTTGTAGTTATCGCAAGTATTTGTATACAGGCGTTAGTGTGAACTTCAGTTTTCGTTTCTCTGGGATTAATGCCAGAAGAGTGCAATTGCTGAGTTGTATGAGAGTTGCATGTTTAATTTTATAAGAAATTGCCAGAGTGTTTGCCCAGAGTGACTATATACCATTTTGTGCTTCCACCAGCAATGTATGAGTGATCCCGTTTTTCCACATCCTTGCTAGCCTTTGGTGGTGTCACTGTTTTTTATTTTAGCCATTCTGAGTGATAGCTCATTATAGTTTCATTTTCAATTTCATAATAGCTAATGATGTTTAACATTTTATGCATTTATTTTCCATCTGTTTACCCTCTTCAGTGAAATGTCTGTTCCTGTCTTTCACCTATTTTCTTTCATTTTTTGAGACAGGGTCTTGCTCTGTTGCCCAGGCTGGAGTGCAGTGACACAATCACGGCTCACTGCAGCATCAACATCCTGGACTCTACTCACCTTATTTTTCAGCAGTTTTAGATGTTCTAAGGCTTGTTCCTTTCTATGTTAACTTTTAGAAGAAGCTTGTCTATAACTACAAAAACTGTTCTACGATTTTGAGAGGAATTGAATTAATGAATTAGACTTTTGAAATTGCATATATAATGTTAATAAAGTTAAAAATGGTAATTCTGTTAAGGAAAACAATTTAGTTCCTTACAAAGTCTAAACGCTAGTTCTTATTTTCTGAAGAAATGTGTATTTTTATGATTTTGAAATTATTGAATGAATATTAATTAGCAGTTTCTTTTTTTATTTTTTAAATTTTTTGTGTGGAGATGGGGTCCCACTAAGTTGCCCAGGCTGGTCTCAAACTCCTGATCTCAAGCAATCCTCCCGCCTCAGCCTCCCAAAGTTCTGGTATTGTAGGTGTGAACCACCATGCCCAGCCAGCAGTTTCCTTTCAGCCATAACATGAATGACTTTTTTAATGGACAAAATTGAAGTTTTTCAAAGTAATGACACATTTTGATTTAGGTATGTAACTGTCAAGTTCCAAATCACTACTATGTTTTTGAATTTAAAAATTTTTGATGGTTTACTTCTGGAATTTTTAAGACCAACCATTAGATTTATAAGGCTGTTAATAAGATTCCTAAACCTATTGTTTTGCCTTAAGGAAAGTATGGTTTACCTTTTCTATTATCCCAAACAAATTCATCTCCCCATATAGCAAAATGGAATATGCTACTAAATAATTGAAATTTAGGGTAATGGAGTTTGGGATATAATTCATGAATAGTAAGTCAAAAGTTTTTAAATGAAAACATTTGTGTATTCTCATGCTTTGGTCGTTGATTCTGCAAAATAAAATCTTAAATTACAAAAAGCATCTGATAAACTTCTTAATTTAAAAGAACACTCAGGCCGGGCGCGGTGGCTCAAGCCTGTAATCCCAGCACTTTGGGAGGCCGAGACGGGCGGATCACGAGGTCAGGAGATCGAGACCATCCTGGCTAACACGGTGAAACCCCGTCTCTACTAAAAAATACAAAAAACTAGCCGGGCGAGGTGATGGGCGCCTGTAGTCCCAGCTACTCGGGAGGTTGAGGCAGGAGAATGGCGTAAACCCGGGAGGCGGAGCTTGCAGTGAGCTGAGATCCGGCCACTGCACTCCAGCCTGGGCGACAGAGCGAGACTCCGTCTCAAAAAAAAAAAAAAAGAAAAAGAACAAAAGAACACTCAGAAATTTACTTTCAGGTATTTAAAAAAAGAGGGAGGCTATCAAACTGATTAGTACTGAAGAAGAACTGAAGAGAAAATGTCACCTTGTTGGTTTGGGGTGAGGGAAAATTGAATGAGATCATGCTTTCTTTCTGTCTTGCTTTCTGAAGATAAAGCTTTTCCACTTTTCTGTCTGCTTACTGATTCAGGGTGTTAGGCGCAAAACAAAACGTTCCAGTTGTATTTTCCATCCTATTTATATTTAAATTGGCTCTTTATTTTTCAATAAAGTGTATAACTGTTGGTCTATAACATTATGAATGTGGGATTGAGTGGTTAGACTTAGCAGGAAATCGAAAATCAGAGTCCAAATGTACTACCCTAAGTACAGTAGCAGAATTACTTTTTTTTTTTTTTTTTTTTTGGAGACAGAGTCTCACTGTGTGGCCCAGGCTGGAGTGCAGTGGCGCGATCTAGGCTCACTGCAAGCTCCGCCTCCTGGGTTCACGCCATTCTCCTGCCTCAGCCTCCTGAGTAGCTGGGACTACAGGCGCCCGCCACCACGCGCAGCAAATTTTGTGTGTGTGTGTGTGTGTGTGTGTATTTTTAGTAGAGACAGGGTTTCACCGTGTTAACCAGGATGATCTCCATCTCCTGACCTTGTGATCCACCCGCCTCGGCCGCCCAAAGTGCTGGGATTACAGGCGTGAACCACTGCGCCCGGCCAGAACTACTTCTATAATGAAAACTTCCCTAAGTTATAGCATCTGGCTCATAGCATTATCATTACAGTGAAGTTTATCATCAGTCATATTAGTGATGTGTTACTTCCCACTTACTCCTAACCCTGCTTAGGTAATGCAAAACTATAATTTAGAAAGTATGATTTAAAGAAGATGCAATATAATGGTACTCATTGTAAACACATATCCAGATTTGTTTCTTCACATCTAATTTATCTGTATTTTAAATTATATTTTGTCTAATGAAAGACTTTTAAAAACTCATTCTCTCGAGCAGTGAATTCTCAGCTAGTGAGCCAGGACAGTCTGCCTCATCAAAAGAACTCTGCTAATTGCTTTAGCCAATTTCTGAGGTAATAAGCTGGGAGAGGGAAGAGGTTGGTTACTCATGCATAGGTGACTTTTTGCTAACAGTATGATTTTTAGGAAGTGAAGACCACAAAAGCTTTTGACTTGTGGCAGAATTCATTATGATGAGACTTTAGCTGTACCAGGTAACAGATTGCCAAATAAAACACCAAACAAGCAAGATTGGTCAGTTACAATCCAGTCTGTAGTAATCTGAGCCAGCATAGTATTATGTTTATGGATTCAATTTCCTCCTCAATTTCTACAATTGAGGCATCTCAGTAGAAATAAAATAAACAAAGTTTGTGTGGAGCTCCCATACATTGGAATGGTAAGGGCATATAACTATTAATACTTTATGAGACCATGGTATTTTTGCAGCCAATCTTAAGGATAAATCTACATTGTGTTCAGGATTCTGTGTTTGGCCAGACTTAACAATGACCATTATGTGTAGAAAATAGCAACCATTGTTGCTGAATTAAACTCTCTCTGGAGATTTAAATATTTTTTTGAAAATTAAGCTAATGGGCCAAGCGCGGTGGCTCACGCCTGAATCCCAACACTTTAGGAAGCCTACACGGGAGGATCACTTGAGGACAGGAGTTTGAGATCAGCCTGTGCAACATGGCGAAAGCCAGTCTCTACTAAAAACACAAAAAGATTAGCCGAGCGTGGTGGTATGCACCTGTGGTCCCAGGTATTCAGGAGGCCGAGGTGATAGGATCACCTGAGCCTGGGGGAGGTTGAGGTTGCAGTAAGCTGTGATTGCACCATGGCACTCAGCCTGGGTGACAGAGGGAGACTCTGTCTTTAAAAAAAAAAAAAAAGAAAGAAAGAAAGAAAGAAAAAAAAGCGAATAAAACCTTGCTGGCAACATAGCCAAAGAAATTAATCAGAGAATAGTGGTGGTTAGAAACAGAAAGCATAGTGGAATAGATGAATTACACCTGGCAAAGGAACTCTAACCTATATTATGTAAAGCTTAGGACAGTCTACTTGTCTGAAAAAGAAATACCAAAAGTATACACATGCAAAAATTTGGATTTTTCAACTGAACTATTTGTGAAAGTTTCCCTCCCACCCCAAATTCAAAAGAAGTATAAAGCAGGCCATTCATGGCAAACTTCCAATGAAATGGAATTAATTTGTATTGTGTTTTGAAAGTGTATATATGTGCTTGCAGGAATTACATGGAAGAATTATACTGACATAGAGTGGCTCTCAAAGTGAACAATGGAATCTTAAGGTCGTTTTATTAAACAGCAGGTCAACAGTTTTTCTCCATGAATGTGACTCCACAATAACAGTGGAAGTCAGAAAATATTTCACACGCAAATATATCAGAAATTCTTCATGGATGTATTTAACACTTTGAAGTGATGGCAACATCTGGTAACAAGTAGAAGCCAGCGTCTTAAAAGCTATGGCTTCATGTTACTACTTCATCTGAATTAGTCATTTAAAGGGGATTTTATATGTCTTCCTAAAAACTGACAAGGTTAATCTTAGACTAGGGCAGGCTGGCAGGAAATGCTAAAGCGGTTCTTTCTTTTGAAGGTTTTGTTATTCCTTGTGAGGTCAAAAAGTAGTTGTTTAAAGTTTGGAAAGCTAAAGCAGTGATGTTTTGACTCTTGACAGTGAGATATTTTTCTTTCTTTTTGGGGGAGGGTATGTGTGGCAAATTTGAGGAAAAACTTGATACATTGAGAGTTCTTTATACTTTCCACTCCACTTCTTTTCTCTCAAATGAATTTATTTTCTAAAGGTACAGAATTTAGAAATTCGTTTCAATGCCGGGCGCGGTGGCTCAGGCCTGTAATCCCAGCACTTTGGGAGGCCGAGACAGGCGGATCACGAGGTCAGGAGATCGAGACCATCCTGGCTAACCCGGTGAAACCCCGTCTCTACTAAAAAATACAAAAAACTAGCCGGGCGAGGTGGGGGGCGCCTGTAGTCCCACCTACTCAGGAGGCTGAGGCAGGAGAATGGCGTGAACCCGGGAGGCGGAGCTTGCAGTGAGCTGAGATCCGGCCACCGCACTCCAGCCTGGGTGACAGAGCGAGACTCCGTCTCAAAAAAAAAAAAAAAAAGAAAAGAAATTCGTTTCAATTGCCAAATCTGAGCATGGATTTGGTGCTGTTAGAAAATGTAACCCACCATGTGTTTGGCCAGATTAGCTTTCAGGAATGATCGTATCTTATACAGTTAGCCAATGGAACAAGAGTAGATACCTTTTATCCTTATTTATCTGCTTTGCATTAAAAAGACAAATGTTGAAAGTTTATTCTTGACTATGAAATAAACCACTATAATATATGACACTGAGTTAATTCCTTTAGGATGCAATGTCTTCCACATACATCCATTTAATAAATATTTGTTGAGTGCCTACTGTATGCCAGGCACTGTTCTATAAGCTGAAAATAGATTGCTGGACAAAACAGACAAAAAAATCACTGCCCTCGTAGAGCTTATTATATATTAAAATGGTAGAGCAATTTAAAATTATTTAATGCTATCATTAAATATCATTCAACTTTTAAAGATCTTCACTGAGTGAGTTTTGAGAACTTTTGCACATACTATCTACAGCTTGAATACGAAAAAAATGACATTTTGTTTGGAATCTAGGTCAAGAAGCTAGAAGCTGATAAGTAAAGTAAATATTTTATTCTGCAGTGATCATTTTCAGTTTTCATTTATCAGTGTTATACTTAGGCCTTGAGGAATGTTACTAGTTTAATTTGTGGATTTCTTCTTGAGGATGGGCTTAATTTGCATTGGGGGAGGTGGTGAAAGGACCCAGTAGCCCTGGAAATTAATGTAAAATCATGGCATTTGTAAAACTATCTTCTGTCATTTGAAAAATTATAGAATACTTAAATGTATTTAATGCTCCTTGTGGAAAATGAATATTGCTCAGTTATTTTTGCCTATGTGAGTAGTACAAGAGCTGACTCAAAGGAGATGACATGATGGTTCCTGTCCTGAAGTGAAATAAGATGATAGGTTGTGGTGGAAAAATGATGTGGTCATGCCCATATTTGCTCACATCTCTTATTCATTTCCTTATATAGAGGGAAACTAGGGAAAGTCTCATTTCTTATTTTTTGTTTCCTTTTTTTATTTTCTTTCATACACCATTTCCCTTTCTTTTTTTCTTAAAATTGCATTATAGTGACTTCCAATTCAATTGGCTCAAGTTGTACTTTGTAAAGACATAAATACCCCTTAGAAAGGTCATAGTGGAACCATTATACCCATTTTAGGGAATTGATTACATATATAGACACAGCCACTCTGAGTCCCTTGAGGATATGAAAAGCATGTTGTAGAAATCCTCATATTTCCTGATGCCAGCTAGTATAGTGCCTTTTACAGAATAGATGCTTAATCAGTGTTTATCTATTGAATAAATATGAGCCAGGAAATTTAATTTTGCTCTCCAAAATCCCAAGTCCTTTATATAAGCAGGAAGAAATTTAAAAAAATGTTTCTTATTTGTTTTGTTTGTTGGTTGGTTTGTTTGTTTTTTGAGATGGAGTCTTGCACTGTGGCCTGGGCTGGAGTGTGCTGGCGCAATCTCAGCTCACTGCAAGCTCTGCCTCCGGGGTTCAAGAGATTCTCCTGCCTCAGCCTCCCAAGTAGCTGGGATTACAGGCGCCTGCCACCACGCCTAGCTAATTTTTTTTTTTGTATTTTTAGTAGAGACGGAGTTTCACTATGTTGGCCAGGCTGGTCTCGAACTCCTGAGCTCATGATTTGCCCTCCTCAGCCACCCAAAGTGCTGGGATTACAGGTGTGAGCCACTGCACCCGGCCAAGAAAAATCTAATTTGCTGTGTATGAGTAGGATGTTAACTCATTTTGTAACATATATTTCCTTTCTTAATCTTTTGAAAAATTTATTAAAATTTTCTAAACAGGCCGGGCGCTGTGGCTCGTGCCTGTAATGCCAGCACTTTGGGAGGCCGAGGCGTTCGAGACTAGCCTGGCCAACATAGTGAAACCCCGTCTCTACTGAAAATACAAAAAAAAAAAAAAAAGAATTTGCCAGGTGTGGTGGCAGGCACCTGTAATCCCAGCTACTTGGGAGGCTGAGGCAGGAGAATTGCTTGAACCTGGGAATGGGAGGTTGCAGTGAGCCAAGATTGCACCACTGCACTCCAGCCTGGGGGACAGAGTGAGACTCCATCTCCAAAAAAAAAAAAATAAGTTTCTAAACAATACTGTACATGTTATGTCATGATTGTCATGATAAAGTCATGCCTTTTAGACATGAACCTGATTGAGCAAAATGTGCTTTGAAGTAGATAAGCTGTAGATTTTTGTCTCGCCTGAATTGATATTAAAGAGATGTTTTTTCATTTCACAGTTCAAAAGTACAGAACTCAGGTTAAAACCTAGATATGTAATTTTGTTAATTTTATTTTCAGTTTGAAGATTCTTGTTAAAACCTGCATACTTTATAGGTTTGCTGTCTCTAAAATTAGATGGCTCCTTCATAAATATTACTGAATAAAGCACCAGTTTTCAAAAAGTGTGGCGCATAGGCCCATGGGAGTTAAAATTACTTTCATGATAAAACTAAATTGTTGTTTGCTTTTTCACTGTGTTAACATTTGCACTGATGATGCAAAAGCAGTAGTGGGTAAAGCTGTTGAATCAAGATAGTGGCCCCACACTGTACTAATAGCCATTGTGTTCCTCAGCCCCATACCATCACCTTTAGAAAAAAATCTTATACGTTTCATTTACAAATGTACTTGATGAAGCAGGAAAAAATAATTTTATTAAATCTCAATTCTTAGGTATGCATCTTTTTTAATACTGTGTGTGATGAGATGAGACGTACCCATAAAGTATTTCTGCTGCATATGGATATGTGATGATTGTCTTGAGGGAAAGTAGTTGTGCAGCTGTTTGAGTTGTAAGCTAAACTAGCTGCCTTTTAAGAAATAGAAAACCAGGCTGGGCGCGGTGGTTCACGCCTGTAATCCTAGCCTTTTGGGAGGCAGAAGTGGGTGGATCACGAGGTCAGGAGATCGAGACCATCCTGGCCAACACGGTGAAACCCCGTCTCCACTAAAAATACAAAAAATTAACCGGGCGTGGTGGCAGGCGCCTGTAGTCCCAGCTACTCAGGAGGCTGAGGCAGGAGAATGGCCTAAACCTGGGAGGTGGAGCTTGCAGTGAGCCGAGATTGCACCACTGCACTCCAGCCTGGGCGACAGAGCAAGACTCCATCTCAAAAAAAAAAAAGACAACCATTTTTACTTTGCAAGATTAAATTAACTGATTATTCAGAACCAAGTATCTAACAGATACTTTATTTTTTAAAAAAATCAACCAAGTGTGCCTATCACTGCAAGGGAAACAACTGAGAGTATTTGTTGCCAGTGCTAAAATTAGAACTTTCAAGCAAAATTCAAAATTTTGAGAACTTGCATTAGTCACCATTTTATCCGATCAATACTTAGGCTTTTCTAATGAAATCGACAGTATAATTAATGAAAATGATTTGTTAGTTTGTATAATGAAGTGTGTCAGCATTTAGAAGACCCGCATAACTTAATGAAACAATATTTTTCCAAATGACTAATGCATGATGTTACAAAATCAAGCATGGGTAAAAGGCCCATTCTAAGTGCAAGACAGACCAATAGATTTTGAAAAAGTCATTGATATTGTATCAGACTCTACATTGCAACCAACCTTTGAGAAACTACCACTTCTCGAGTTTTGATGTAGTATTGAAGAATATCTGTAAGTATCTAGAAAGCCTCTTAAAATATTTCTTTTTTTTTTTGCAACAGTTTATCTGTAGGAGGCCAGATGTTCTTCATACACTGGAACCAAAACTGGCATTGCAAAAGATTGAATGTAGAAGCAGATATGAAAACCCAGCTTTCTTGTACTAGGTTAAATATTAAAGCGATTTGTAGCAATGTAAACAATGCCACTCTTCTCACTACACTTTTTTTGAAAATATAGTTATTTTTCATTAAAAAGCTTATGTTAACATGTAGTGGGCTTATTCTTATTTTTAAACAAATAAATATCTTAAAAGTTTCGTAGTTGCAATTTTTGATGTGACAAATACACTGATAGATCTAACCCATGTGTCACCGAGCTCTTTGGGATCCTCAGATCCTGAGGCCAAAAAGTTTAGGACCTGCTGAGTTGGGTTTTTGGTTGTTGTTGTTTCCCCCCTTATTCCTTTGCCCCACCCCTCCACTTTTCTCCTATTCCCCTCTCCTTCCTTTTCTTTTTTGAGTGAGAGAGAGACCCTCAGGATAGAAAATTGTAGAGCATGTGAGTTATTCTTTTGTATGTTTTTATTAGCTATGAACTGAACATGTGTGACGTTTAAATTCATTCCTTTCCCCATGTGTAATTCGACGTATTTTGACCTTTTCTTTATTTATTTTAAAATTTTGATTACTAGTTACACAAATAAAGAGCTAGTAAATACTATCAGGGAGACAGCCCTTGGAATATTGAATTTTATATTTTCTTTTGCGACAGTCTTGCTCTGTCGCCCAGGCTGGAGTGCAATGGCAAGATCACAGCTCACCTACTGGGCTCAAGCTATCCTCCTACCTCAGCCTGCCAAGTAACTGGGACTACAGGTGACAGCCACCAAGCCCAGCTAATTTTTTTGTATTTTTTTTGTAAAGACAGGGTTTTGCCATGTTGCCCAGGCTGCTCTCGAACTCCTGGGCTAAAGTGATCCACCCACCTCTGCCTCCCAAGGGGCTGGGATTACAAGCACAAGCCACCACGCCTGGCCAGAATATTGAAATTAAGATATATTCTAACTTATTTTTTCCAAAATATGAAAAAAAAATACATAAATGACTTGACTATTAAAACTGACACATCCATGCAACAAGTTTATATACCTAATGCTGTGCCTGGTATGAATTTCCTAAACTTTCCAATATTGTCCCAAAATTACAGTAGTAGTTTCTTGAATGTAGACTTGTTGCCTGTTTTATATGTTAGATCCCTTTGCTTCTATGCTTCACTCACTATGTTTGTTTGTTCGCTTTGTTTTTATAAGTCATGAAGATGGAAAAAAAACTGTTTCATGAAAGGAAAATAGATGAGTGTTGTTGAGGTGTGTCATTAAGCACAGGGGGAGAGGCCTCCAATGTACGTGTCACACACGGAAAGTATACCTAGTACTGGGTGTGGTGGAGAGCAGGACGTCTGCATGAAAGTTTTAAGAGACTTTAAAAATACTATGCCTGGCTGTTGTGTTACAGCTACATATTCCACTGATACTTATGTGAAACTCCTATAACTTTTTGGGGTGTGCCTCTTTTCTCCACCCTGGGGTGGGAGTGTATCCATAAGTCCATGTGTGAGAACTCTTAACTTTCTGTTTGTTTTTTGAGATAGAGTCTCATTCTGTGGCCCAGGCTGGAGTGCAGTGGTGCAATCTCTGCTCACTGCAATCTCTGCCTCTAGGGTTCAAGCTGTTCTCCTGCCTCAGCCTCCCGAGTAGCTGGGACTACAAGCACACGACACCATATCTGGCTTTTTTGTATTTTTGGTAGAGACGGGGTTTCACCATGTTGGCCAGGCTGGTCTCAAACTCCTGACCTCAGGTGATCCGCCCATCTCAGCCTCTCAAAGTGATGGGATTACAGGCCTGAGCCACCGCGCCGGCCCAGCCTGAACTCTTTTTTTTTTTTTTTGAGACGGAGTCTCGCTCTGTCGCCCAGGCTGGAGTGCAGTGGCCGGATCTCAGCTCACTGCAAGCTCCGCCTCCCGGGCTTACGCCATTCTCCTGCCTCAGCCTCCCGAGTAGCTGGGACTACAGGCACCCGCCACCTCGCCGGCTAGTTTTTGTATTTTTAGTAGAGACGGGGTTTCACCGTGTTAGCCAGGATGGTCTCGATCTCCTGACCTCGTGATCCGCCCGTCTCGGCTTCCCAAAGTGCTGGGATTACAGGCTTGAGCCACCGCGCCCGGCCCGGCCTGAACTCTTAATGCCCGGCCTGAACTCTTAACTTTATGATTTCTGTTTGTAACATCTAGAGAGAATGAGAGTGAGAATTTGGTTTCCATCAGCTTTCCTTAGCATTCATTTTGATGAATTTGGGATGCAATTTAAAAGCTGTTTTCATTCTGCGTCCTGTTGATGGAAATGTAGAATTTATCACAGAACCCTTGCCACCATCTTGCATTCCCAAACCAGTATTCATTACCCATAGTAAAAACGGAGATCCTGTTCACATACGTGCACATACACAGACACGCTCCCCACCGTCCCCTTCACGCACACACCCACACACACCTCAGATGGTGAGTGAGATAGAAGTTTACAAAATGGGCCACATGCTAAAACTTGTTAGTCATGTGGTAGAACTGTCTTTAGCTTGGGGTGCGATTGTTCACACCTGTAATCCCAGCACTTTGGGAGGCCAAGATGGGTGGATCACCTGAGGTCAGGAGTTCTGGACCAGCGTGGCCAACATGGTGAAAACCCGTCTCTACTAAAAATACAAAAATTAGCTGGGCATGGTGGCAGGTGCCTGTACTCCCAGGTACTTGGGAGACTGAGACAGCAGAATAGCTAGAACCCGGGAGGCGGCGGTTGCAGTGAGCTGAGATCGTACGAGTGCACTCCAACCCGGGTGACAGAGCGAGAATCCATCTCAAAAAAAAAAAAAAAGAAAAAAGAAACAAAAAACTGGCCGGGCACGGTGGCTCACGCCTGTAATCCCAGCACTTTGGGAGACTGAGGCGGGCAGATCACGAGGTCAGGAGATCGAGACCATTCTGGTTAACACGGTGAAACCCCGTCTCTACTAAAAATACAAAAAAAAATTAGCCGGGCGTGATGGTGGGGACCTGTAGTCCCAGCTACTCAGGAGGCTGAGGCAAGAGAATGACGTGAACCCAGGAGCGGGGCTTGCAGTGAGCCGCGATCCGCCACTAAGACTCCGTTTCAAAAAAAAAACAAAAACCAAAAACTGTCTTTATGTCCTACACCTAGCATTTACTAAGTAGAAGATGTGCCCTTTTGAAGGGCATGTCTACTCCTAGAACTTTAACTACAATGTTTTGCAGTAGAAACAGATGCTATTATATTAAGGTGAAGTGACTTTAGAATTAGTAACTCGGTGTTGACAGATCACGCTAATCGAAGATTAGCCTTGGAGTTTAGGAAGCTGGAGAGCATAAATATTCCAGATGACCAGGAAAGGAAAAGTCAGAGAAACAGTTTTGTTTTTTTTTTTTTTTTTTTGAGGCGGAGTCTCGCTCTGTCGCCCGGACTGGAGTGCAGTGGCCAGATCTCAGCTCACTGCAAGCTCCGCCTCCCGGGTTCCCGCCATTCTCCTGCCTCAGCCTCCCGAGTAGCTGGGACTACAGGCGCCCGCCACCTCGCCCGGCTAGTTTTTGTATTTTTAGTAGAGACGGGGTTTCCCCGTGTTAGCCAGGATGGTCTCGATCTCCTGACCTCGTGATCCGCCCGTCTCGGCCTCCCAAAGTGCTGGGATTACAGGCTTGAGCCACCGCGCCCGGCCGAGAAACAGTTTTTAAGTAGCACTGTTATAATGACCTGTAAAACTTGAAATGAGAGAAAGCTGTTTTCTAAAATGAAGAATTACATATTTAAAACATTAGTTTCCTCAATGATACTGCTACATATCTGAAAAGGGTGGTTACGTAGCATTGGGACAGACCCATCTCAGTGGTTTGAGGCCACAGGTGTGGCTGAAGAAAAGGTAAGGCTGGGCAAAAACCAACATTTCTGGTCTAAACTGATACTGTCTTCTTACTTGAGGCAGTTGCCTGTGCCCTGGTTTTCTCTGTCTGAAAAATGAATGATAACACATACTCTTCAAAGTAGCTCAAAATGCTTGGTAGTTACCTACTATTCCCTGATAGGCCACAGGCAGATAGTTCTATGCTTAGAAATGGAGAATTTGATACTCAGAAAAGTTGAAGAAGCTTCATTCACATAGTGAGTCAGCAACAAGGACAGATGGAAAAAACATGTCCTCTGACTCCTGCCATTATATTCCTTCTCTTCTGCATTATGTTGCCTTTTGATATTTCATGAAGGTTTTGTGATTGGTGAAATCAATTAAAGCACTTCCATGAAGGAGACAAAATGTGACCCAGTGTCTGCTGATGGTGGTTAGTGATGAGGACAGGGGAACACTGTCTGCCTCATAATGGGGACGATCCGGTGAGGGCTCCTTTTCACAGGTGATCACACTGTGAGTCACCTCCTTATGCTGAGAGTTCAGTATGCTATTATAAAATACTTTATTGTAGGCCGGGCGCGGTGGCTCAAGCCTGTAATCCCAGCACTTTGGGAGGCCGAGACGGGCGGATCACGAGGTCAGGAGATCGAGACCATCCTGGCTAACACGGTGAAACCCCGTCTCTACTAAAAAATACAAAAAATTAGCCGGGCGAGGTGACGGTCGCCTGTAGTCCCAGCTACTCGGGAGGCTGAGGCAGGAGAATGGCGTGAACCCGGGAGGCGGAGTTTGCAGTGAGCTGAGATCCGGCCACAGCACTCCAGCCTGGGCGGCAGAGCGAGACTCCGTCTCAAAAAAATAAATAAATAAAATAAAATAAAATAAAATACTTAGGACTAGAGTATCTATTGTCTTACTTTCTTTCATTCTCATGAGGTAGAATAGAGCCGCAGATGGCATTATGCATGCTTTATCCCAGACAGATGATAATAATACCTGCCACTTACTGAGTACCTTGCTGGACTCAAACACTCTTACATATTTATATCTTCCCATTGGGTCATCATGATGGACAAGGTCCATCATGTGGACCTTGTGAAATACGTGGAATAGCTCCATTGTTATAGATATGAACCCGGGGCTCAGAGAAGCTAAGTAATTTGTTCAGTGTCGCACAGACTTACAGGTTTGTCAGACTCCTAAGACCCTGATGCTTTCATTGTGCTGCATTTCCTTTCAAATTATTAACTTGCCCTATGTCAGTACAGAAATGGCCTCCTCAGCCTAGCCCAGTGCTCCAACTGATTGTTCTCTCTCATAAAAGGCACTCACAACTAACCAGTTGCTTAATTTAGCAACTCACTGATTAGATTGCTAGACCAGTTAAAGGCAAATTTCAATAATGAGAGCAGTTATCACATATCTAGTACTTACCATGTGGCAGACTCTGATCTAAATTTATGACACATATTAAATCATTTAAGCCTTACAACCATGTATAAAATAGTGAACTGCGATATGATGGAGTTTTTCTTATTTTCATCCCGGGATGAGAAAATAGAGGCAGAAGAGTTTTAAGCAATTTGCATGGTTAATAAAGTGTGGAGCCAGGATTTGAACCCAATCTGGCTCTAGACCTCTTTACTACGGCTCTCAGTTAGAAAAGTATTCAGTTCAGCAAGTGTTGATTTAGTTCCTGTGTGCTATGCCAGCAGAAAATATAGTTCCTACACAGAAGAGCTTACATTTTTGACATAAATCAAAATGTATACACTTGAAATAAATGCTACAACACCTTAGCATATGGGGTGTAAATGTTGTATGTGGATGAAAATGAATAATAGAGACTGTAAGTGAGTTGCCTGAGAGTTAATTTGCCTTCGCAAGTAATGTTCTTGACTATGGACGAGTGACTTGGGCACTGGGGAGAAGCTGTTCCATGTGTTCTAAAATAAGCAGGTTACTTGGCTACTGTTCAAACTCTAAATAGGTATATGGGTTGTAGCTATTTGACCTGAACTAACTTTAAATTCCCCTGAGTCCTTGTATGATTTTGGGAAAAAAAAGAAGAAGAAGAAAGAAAACTTTTCTCTTTAAATGCTGCGTTTAAGTTAGAATGTATTAAATTCTCGACAAAATACTGCCAGGCTGACAGGAAGGGGATTTGTAAGTATTGTATCATTCTTTTGTCAGGGTGTTCTCTTTTTCTAGCAGGAAGTGTTGTGACTTGCTCTCTAAAGTTGCAATTGTAAGAAGAATGTTGGGTTTCCAGATTGCTTTTCTGGGCGTGGGAGAAGGTTCTGTGTCTATCAGTGCTGTGAGAAAGGAAAGAACCAAGTTTGCTCTCAGCGGGTAACTATTTTAATATTATCTTGACAGGCTCTAACTTTCAGATTACTAAATCTAAATTTAAATACTAAATGATTAAGCAAAAATTTACTTTAGAAAGCTTGAAATTCCTGTTATTTATTTGTGTAGTTAAGCATTTGGAGTCACTTTAAAAAATACTATTTACTCAATTAGAATAAAATTTTTGTTGAGAGAAAATTTTGAAGTTTAGATTCTAACCTGTTCTGTGTGTATTCTGTATTTGTCTTTATTTAGAGATTGTTTAGGGAGTTTATACTTTTTAAAAATGGGTTTTGAAGTCCTAATTATATAGTTGTATTTATCAAGTATCTAAAACACTAAATAATAGAAATTATTGTCTATATTTGTGGTGGGGGAGGAATTTCAAATGCCTTTGATCCCAGTTAAATGGTTTTTCAAAATTGCGTAAAATGGAGATTGAGGTGGCTGTCATGACAGAACATGCCATGATTAAATTAGTATTCTACTCTTCCTAAGTGGGTTAAATCAAACAGTTGTCTCAATGTTTATAATTTATAAAATAATAAAAATCACTGGTGATTAAATTTTGATGGTATTGGTACTTGGCAGCAATAGTGATTTCTGGTGCTCGGATATATCAGGATTTTCCATCACATGGTTGTCATATAAGTTTAATTTCCCCATATTTCCAGCAAAGGGAAGTATAGCTAGTTATATAGTCAATCCTCACTCTGAGTTGAATCACCTCTTGGACTGGTTGTACTTAGTATACGCATATGAAGTAAAAAGTGAAGTGTGAAACAAAACAAACCAGTTTTTTCAATTAACAAGTGCTGTATTTGCTAACATATAAGCAAGGTATATAACACTGTAGGAGGCATTTTCAGTGACTTGCCGATAACTTTCTGCTTAGTGTATATAGTGATTTGAGTTGTAGGTCACAATATTTTATGGCATTTTTATTTTAAATTGAAAGGAAGCATGATAACTAGTCTGATCTTGCGTAATGTCTCTCTCTCTCTCTCTTTCACACAGGCACACACACACCCCACACACATATCCCTGAAAGTTGCCCTTGGCTTCAATCCAACATATGTAAATTTTCATAAGAAAGGAAACTGAAAATACTTCTTAGGTATGAACATTAATGAATTTCATTAGCAGCAGATTTATTTTCCCATAAATTATTCAGATTTTTGGGGTAGATGTAAAAGTTTACTTAGGAGGTATGGAAGACATTAGACCTTTTAAAAGAAAAGTGGGCTATTTCAATCTAAGAAGTTAGTTAATGTATCTTAGCTTTCTGAAGCTAGGGGAGGGAGAGGTGTTTTTTTGTTGTGCCTTTGGGTTTGAAATAGTATTCTTCATCCCAGGGAAAGGGGCTTTTAGATAATAATTAAGACTTGCATTAAATAGCTGCAAAATTCTTGCCTGAGAAACATTTAAATGATGTCTTTAATCTGACCAAATTGAATTGAATATTTCTATTATTAGAAAAAGCTATGTATTTATTTTTAAATAGCCATTGCTTTCAGATCTTATCTTTATTAAGCATAAAAAAAGGAAAGGAAACTTTTACCTAAAATGGAGGTATTGATATTCCTCCAGGAAATGACACAGGATTGGGCACCCTTTGGGGGTTAAGTGACTCATAGATATTGGACTGAAAACAAAACAAAACAAAAAATCAATTAGAATCTAGCTAATCATCAATTATAGCACAGAATAGAGGTATTTCCAGAAAAAATGAACTCATTTCTTAATAGCTATGTAGGGATGAAATCACAGGATTTCTGAGATTTGCTTTAAAGTAATTCAGGGAAGAGAGACAGATAGGGAAGGAGGGAGGGAGAAGAAAGGACAGGAAGAGAGAATAGATGAACCAAGCAAATGTGGAGAAATCTGGATAAATGTAGAATCTGTGATGGGTTTATGGGTGTTTTTTGTGCTATTTTCTCGTATATATTGAAAATATTGACAATAAAAATGTTAGTAGACCTTTAGTTTGGGGCAATTTATATTTCCTTACTTCCTTTCTCTCTCTCTCGCTCTCTTTCTCTCTCTCTTTCTTTTCTTTCTGATGGAGTCTCACTCTGTTGCCCAGGCTGGAGTGCAGTGGCTTGATCTTGGCTCACTGCAACCTCTACCTCCCAAGTTCAAGAAGTTCTCCTGCCTCAGCCTCCCATGTAGCTGGGATTACAGGCGCCCACCACCATGCCCGACTAATTTTTGTATTTTTAGTAGAGACGAGGTTTCACCATATTGGCCAGGCTGGTCTTTAACTCCTTATATTTACTTCTAAATGTTAACTTTTATCTATAAATTGCAAGCCTGTCAAAACATGATGTACGCATGATGTGTATGACTGTAAAGGTTAAATGTGCTGCTTGAATGCCGAAATGATTGAAAGTGAAAACTGCTTCTGAAAAGGTTTATTTCTGTTTGATTTTCAGCTAAATTCAAAGGACAGGTCACAAACATCTTGAAGAGTCTTGTAGTATCCTGAAGTATTGAATAAGGGTAGTTAAAGCATGATAACAGGCCAATTGGATGTGAAGAATGTGAGGACGTTATTGATTTTGACTATTTTGTTCATAGCTTTCTCCAATACAGTATGTGTTTTTAAAACCACGTGAGAGGACTATATAGCCTTCATGATGTGTAGGTCTGTGCACTTTCCCTACTCACCTCCATGGAAATTTATTTATTGAACAAACATTCGGTAGGTGCTTGTTGTGAGCCAAGATACAAAGTCAAATAAGATACCAACCGTGCTTTCAAAAGGAGCTCACAGGCTCATGGAGGAGATAGAGAAAGAAATACATGTAATCACACTGAAAGCTGAAAAGGGCTATAGGAATATGGGGAAGGGGAGGAACTGGTTAGCAACTATGACCCTATGATGCATCGCCTTTAAAATAATACAAGACTGGGCGCAGTGGTTCATGCCTGTAATCCCAGCATTTGGGAAGGCCTGGGTGGGCAGATCACTTGAGGTCAGTAGTTCGTGACAAGCCTGGCCCACATGGTGAAACCCCGTCTTTCTAAAAGTACAAAAATTAGCCAGATGCGGTGGCGCATGCTTGTAATGCTAGCTACTGCAAAAGCTGAGGCAGGAGAATCGCTTGAACCCAGGAGGCGGAGGTTGCAGTGAGCTGAGATAGAGCCACTGCACTCCAGCCTGGGCGACAGAGCAAGACTCTGTCCCAAAATAATAATAATAATATAAAAAGGCTGGGCGCGGTGGCTCACACCTGTATTCCCAGCACTTAAGGAAGCTGAGGCGGGTGGATCACCTGAGGTCAAGACTTCGAGACCAGCCTGATCAACATGGTGAAACCCCCTCTCTAGTAAAACTACAAAAACTACAAAAAAAAAGAAAGAAAGCAAAAGAATGTGTTGGAGGAAAGGTAATTAACTATTTTTTCTCTCTTTCCTTTTTTTTTTTTTCTTTTTGAGATAGAGGCTTGCTGAGTTGTCCAGGCTGCAGTGCAGTGGCATGATTGCTGCAGTGCAGTGGCATGATCACTGCAGCCTCCAACTCCTGGCCTCAAGTGATCCTCCTGCTTCAGCATCTCCCACCCCCAGTAGCTAGGACTACAAGCATGCACCACCATACTTGGCTAATTTTTAAATTTTATTTCTTTTTTTTTTTTTTTTTTTTGTAGAGACAGGATTTCACTATGTTGCCAAGCTGGTCTAAAACTCCAGGCTCAAGTGATCCTCCTGCCTCAGCCTCCTAAAGTG
This sequence comes from Trachypithecus francoisi, assembly GCF_009764315.1. Taxonomy (NCBI): domain Eukaryota; kingdom Metazoa; phylum Chordata; class Mammalia; order Primates; family Cercopithecidae; genus Trachypithecus; species Trachypithecus francoisi. The sequence continues at coordinate 36,790,531 of NW_022681471.1, read as the reverse complement.
CTGGGGTTACGGGCTTGAGCTGCAGTGCCCAGCCAATTAACCACTCTTCCCAGAAAAACAGAAACAAAGAGACTACACATTGCTTTGCAGAGAGAAGGTACATGCCCAGTATAGCCTTTGGAAAATAACTTAAAAAGCTACTAACAAATATGATCACGATATCGAGAAATAAGAACAGTTGCCAGAAAATGCAGATAGTAACCCCCTCCAGCTAATACTAACTTGTTTTCATCACTTAAAAGGATAAGGGATTCACTTAAGCCATGAACTAAAATAACCAAAACTTTAATTGTATAAAACATACAGAATATAGACAATTAGTTCAGTAAAGACTATACAGAGTTCTGAAAGTTATTTATTTAAAGCATTGGTGTTAAATTGGCACTGATCATAAAACAGGCAACATTCTGAAAAAAAGCACACAAATGCTTACTTTTTCCTGACACATTCATTCCTATATATGACAGGCTTCTGCTTCTCTGTATTAATACTGCTTAATTTCAGCCTCCTGAATGCTAAGTATTGTGAACAACGACTCCCATTATATCAGTGCAAATAACTTAGTCTTAATATAAAACAAACACTCAAGTTATCTATGTGATTTACTTTTCATTTTAATTTTTTTTTTTAAGATTTTTCTCAAGAACAAGCGGCTTGGAATTTTGCTTGACTCATTTTAGAAAACTTTCAAGGAATCCTGGTAAAGGACTAATTGTAAACGCGTAAGAGGCTATATACACAATTTTTATTTAATGATTTGTTGCTCTGAAAGTCAAAATAAAGGAGTCAAAACCTAAATGCCCTCACATGTCATAGGTTCCTAGTCCTAAAAGTTTAGGAAAGGTTGAAGCAGAAGGAAAAGTGGTAGAGTGTTTTACAGTGCATTGATTCTAGCACATCAGCATTATCAAAAATTGCTGCTGCTTCTTTTTTTTTTTTTTTTACATAGAATCTCACTGTGTCGCCCAGGCTGGAGTGCAGTGTCATGATAACTGAAGCCTCCAACTCCTGGGCTCAAGAAATCTTCCCACATTAGCCCCCTGAGTAACTGGGATTTGAGGCACGCACTACCACATCCAGTTAATTTTTGTATTTTTTGGAGAGATGGGGTTTTGCCATGTTGTCCAGGTTGGTCTTGATCTCCTGGGCTCAAGTGATTTGTCCGCTTTGGCCTCCAAAAGTGCTGAGGTTACAGGTATGAGCCACCATGCCCAGCCAAAAATTGCTTCTTATAGTCAATGTGGCGAGCAAACATCTATGAAAGAAATAATCCAAACGCCACTTTACTTTGGAAAGTTTTTTTCAGGTCTGGCTCTTCTGTTCATTCTACTTAATATTTCAGTTGCAAATTGTACAACTAAACAGAGGACAGCAACTGTGCTTCTAGGTGAATTGTAGAAGCACAGTTGCTAAATATATCCAAATTTATGTTCCATCAGCCAGTTACTTTATTCTGTAGTTCCTGATACTATACAATCTAATCAATGTATATAATAATGCCTCATGAGAAAATACTGTCAATTTTATTTGGGGTACCTAATGATGTCCTCTGTTTAGTTGTACAATTTGCAACTGAAATATTAAGTAGAATGAACAGAAGAGCTAGACCTGAAAAAAAACTTTCCAAGCAAAATTCCAAGCCGCTTGTTCTTGAGAAAAATCTTAAAAAAAAAAAATTAAAATGAAAAGTAAATCACATAGATAACTTGAGTGTTTGTTTTATATTAAGACTAAGTTATTGGCACTGATATAATGGGAGTGGTTGTTCACAATACTTAGCATTCAGGAGGCTGAAATTAAGCAGTATTAATACAGAGAAGCAGAAGCCTGTCATATATAGGAATGAATGTGTCAGGAAAAAGTAAGCATTTGTGTGCTTTTTTCAGAATGTTGCCTGTTTTATGATCAGTGCCAATTTAACACCAATGCTTTAAATAAATAACTTTCAGAACTCTGTATAGTCTTTACTGAACTAATTGTCTATATTCTGTATGTTTTATACAATTAAAGTTTTGGTTATTTTAGTTCATGGCTTAAGTGAATCCCTTATCCTTTTAAGTGATGAAAATAAGTTAGTATTAGCTGGAGGGGGTTACTATCTGCATTTTCTGGCAACTGTTCTTATTTCTCGATATCGTGATCATATTTGTTAGTAGCTTTTTAAGTTATTTTCCAAAGGCTATACTGGGCATGTACCTTCTCTCTGCAAAGCAATGTGTAGTCTCTTTGTTTCTGTTTTTCTGGGAAGAGTGGTTAATTGGCTGGGCACTGCAGCTCAAGCCCGTAACCCCAGCACTTTAGGAGGCTGAGGCAGGAGGATCACTTGAGCCCTGGAGTTTTAGACCAGCTTGGCAACATAGTGAAATCCTGTCTCTACAAAAAAAAAAAAAAAGAAATAAAATTTAAAAATTAGCCAAGTATGGTGGTGCATGCTTGTAGTCCTAGCTACTGGGGTGGGAGATGCTGAAGCAGGAGGATCACTTGAGGCCAGGAGTTGGAGGCTGCAGTGATCATGCCACTGCACTGCAGCAATCATGCCACTGCACTGCAGCCTGGACAACTCAGCAAGCCTCTATCTCAAAAAGAAAAAAAAAAAAAAGGAAAGAGAGAAAAAATAGTTAATTACCTTTCCTCCAACACATTCTTTTGCTTTCTTTCTTTTTTTTTTTTTTCCAGCTATGCTTGGAGAAACACATCTTTTTTTTTTTGAGGCGGAGTCTCGCTGTGTCGCCCAGGCTGGAGTGCAGTGGTCCGATCTCGGCTCACTGCAGCCTCCGCCTCCTGGGTTCAAGCAATTCTCCTGCCTCAGCCCCCTGAGTAGCTGGGACTACAGGATCGTGCAGCCACGCCCTGCTAATTTTTGTATTTTTAGTAGAGACAGGGCTTCACCATGTTGGCCAGAGTGGTCTTGATCTCTGACCTCGTGATCTGCCTGCCTCGACCTCGCAAAGTGCTGGGATTACAGGTATGAGTCACTGCACCTGGGCGAGAAATACATCTTTTTAATTGTGCTTCACAACTTTGTGTCCTGGGCAAAGTCAGCGACTATTCCAGGCACTTGTTTATTCCCTAATACAATTTAGGGAATGAAGTTATGGAACTCTACAGACCTTTCAACTTTCAAATTCTCATTGCCGTGATCACTGGGTATTGGGAATACTGGGAATTTTCACTACCCTCTAAACATTGCAATTGGTTGGAGTATTTTATTTACTTTTTATTTTTATTTTATTTTTTTTTTAGAGGCAGGCAACCATAGCTCACTGCAGCCTCAAACTCCTGGGTTTAAGTGATCTGTCTGCCCCAGCCTTCCTAGTAGCTAGGACTACAGGCTTAGGCCACCATGCCGGCTGATTTAAATTTTTTTCTTTCTTTTTTTTTTTTTTTTTTAGAGAAGGAGTCTTGCTATGTTGTACAGGTTGGTCCCGAACTCCTGTTCTCAAGCAATTCTCCCACTTCTGCCTCCCAAAGCACTGGGATTATAGGCATGAGCCACTACCCTCAGCCTCAGTTGGTGTATTTTTTAAGCCATGCCTATGTAACCAACATCCAGCAGTGGGGGTAAAAGGTGAAGTTTAGAGTGTTCTCCAGAAACAAACAATCTTGAAACGAGACTTGCAGAGCAAAGAATTACACAAGTTTTTGTGTGCTATTCGTGAAAGAAGTGTTCTGTTTTATTGAGGAAGATTGTTCTCTTTGACCAAGTTTAAGAATCTGTGTAAAGAAGGTAGATAAGCTGAACCAAGTAGGACAATGGAAGTCCCAGCTAGACTGTCCTCATATCTACTTATGTAACTATAGAGAGAAGTCTATAATTAAATTTCTAAATTTTGTGGCAAGATTCTAAATTCTATGGGAGTTGAAGTGAAAGATCAGTGGGAGGTGGAGTCATTGGGAAACATGCTTTGGGAGAGGATGAGGCTTCTGGACCTTGCTTGAAGGGTGAGTAGAATTTGGATAGAGAGAGAGGAAAAATAGAGGAGGGTATTCTAACCTTGAGAAGCAGATAGAGAGAGAGGAAGTTTTTAATGGGAGACAGGAAAAGCAGAAGAGACCAGGATAAAACAAAAGGTACTGATAGAGGAGAATCCAGGACCAGCTGTAATAGAAGAAACACAGTTCCGTGAGAGTACTGGGAAGATAAATTTTATCTCGGGTGTGGACGATCTGAAGATACTTCCTGAAATATGCTTTTGAAGTGTCTAGATAGATGGGTGAAGAGCATTCCACTGGAGAGACCCAGTGGTCTCTCCAGGGAGTGGAAGAAGTGGGAAAATACTTGGCCTGTTTGGGGAATAAGGTCTCTTGAGAGTGTTGGGTTCAAGGGTGTAGTCCGTATAATGGGAAGTAACATTGGAAAGATGGGCAGACATTAGCAAGAAGTCAAGTCAGAAAAGTGTAGGGGCTTGAATGCTGTACTAAAAAGGGACTTTCTTTTGTATGGAATGTTTATAAGGTCTACTCTTCAGGAGGTTAGCAGTGTAAAGATTGCACTGGAGGAAGACGGAACAGCAGGCAGATCTGATAAAAAGCTTTTGGAGTAGGCCAGACATGAGGTGATAAACAGATACGATGAAAGAATCTCAAAGATTGCAAGGCAAGAATCCAGAGGGATTGGAAGTTGACTGATCCTCCCTTTGTTTTTTATGGTCAAACTGCAGTCTGGAGACAGAGGAAAGTGGGAAAGTTGAAAATGAGATCTGATTTGGCAGGAGAAAGAGTTAGGAAAAACAGGGAAAATAATGTGGCAGTAAGTTAGATTGGAGACACTTAGACTTTCCTAACTTGAATCTTCCTCGCTGACTTTCCTTCTCCATTGGCCACTTCCAAATTGGACCCTGATCTGCTGCTGCAAGTGTGTCTGTCATTAACCCTAGGCACAATGCCCTTACCAGTGATGTCTCTCTGAGAATGCCCTTACTGGGGATGTCTGAGAAAATCCTACTTGCACTCAAAGGCAGAGTTCAAACGTCACCTCGGAAAAAACTTTCCTGACACCTACCACTTAGTATATATGACTATGATGGCATGATAGCACTAATGTTGTATTTTTGTTTTTCCATCTGTTTCCCCCACTAGACAGTAAGCTCTTCCAGAAAGAAGGGAATTTGGATCCTAATTGTTTCTTTCTGGAGCACCCAACACAGTGCCTGGTGCATACTAAGCCTTAAGTTAACGCTTGATGAATATAAATAAATAAGTGGGTGAGTGTGGTAGACATTCAAGTTGGGAATCTTCTAAAGTCATTAGGAAACATGAGACTGGAGCTTTAGTAATCATAGTATGAATAGGTGAGTTTTAGCCCACAGTGTTGTACACCCATCCAAGCTAGAGACTAGTGCTGAGCTGTTCACTTACCTAACTAGGGAGGTGGCAGGGTGGCAGTTTCTATTGGTAAAGGTAGGTATGCAAAGTGTGGGTGTTCAAAAACACTGCCTGTTTTGGATGGAGGAAGGTGACAACACCCCTTTTCTGATCATTCTTGAATTGTTCACACATAATGGTGGCTAACTTGTTTATTTTCATTTATAGTGAAATAATGTATTTCTTCCATGTTTTGTCCCCTCTTTGTTGCTTTCTTGTTCATTTTAGGAGCTCAAGTATGTGTTGCCCAATCTCTGATTTAAGTGATGAGCTTCTCTTTTCCAATTCTATTTACCATACTAGTGGCTGGGATGAAGTCTATGGTGAATATCCTGTTTTTATCTTTTGGCTGCCTTTCAATTTCAAGAAAAAAAAAAATCAAGTTTATGATCAAAGTTGGTTACCCCCAGATGAGTTTCCCGCATGCATTCCCTTTCTCCTGGACCTCATGGTACTGAATGACACAGATGAATAAGTAGATTATTCAGTCAGCTGCATTCCTAAAGTGAGTGAGTGCTTTAGGAGACAAAATAGGCACCCCCGTCCCCCTTCAAATCCTTTCAGAATTTGAGTAATAGTTTCAGGTAGTTGTAAGTACACCTTTCTCAGCAAAGATCTGTGTTCACGGTTTATGTATAGTTAAATGAGCCGGTGGAGTGGTTTCATAATTGCAGTATTGTTAGTCAAACTCTGTAATTAGGGATGACTTCATAGGCATAAGATTCTTCTATGGGTCACGCCCTGAATTCATACCCAGTTGTACACTATATCCTTTTACGAAAAAACAAACAAACAAGGTTTTGTTTGCTTTTGTTTTATTCCCTTATTGGAAAATCTGTTTTCCTGTGTCTTATATGTTTAGTGAAGGAGGGCTAGCTTTTTTCTACAGCTTTCCCTTTTCCTTTACAGAAATGGCAGGCATAGGAGCTAGGGAGGAAACAGAATTTGGGACAGATCAAAGTGCTTTGCAGATGAACAAATTCAGAAAAGTGTAGAGACTCCAGGACGTTTTATTTTTGATAAGTATTAAAATTGCTGAGTTTAAATGGAGGAAAAATATATTTCTATTTCTTTGAGTGTCCGTTCTCTTTCTCTCTCCCTCTCTCTCATCATGTAAATAAAGTCCACTTTTGCTTGGTGGCACACATCTGTAGTCTCAGCTACTCAGGAGGCTGAGGCAGGAGGATTGCTTGAGCCCAGAAGATTGAGGCTGCACTGAGCTGAGATTGCACCACAGCCTGGGTGACAGAGTGAAACCCTGTCTCAAAAAAAAAAAAAAAAAAAAATACGTAAAGTCCATTTTTGTGAGAAGCATACTGGGAAAGAGGACATATTTGAAAATCAGGGTTTTTTTCCTTTTGCCTGTAAATCACATATTGTGAAATTGGAGTTAAACTTTTATTCAGCAAGTAATACTTTCTCTTCACCTTTTTCCAGTACTCGTGAAACAATTTGCAAATTAGGAGGAATGTGACAATATTGACAAGCTGTTAGCTATTTTGAAAAGTGATTCTAAATTATTTAAAGAAAAATTGCTGTTTATTTGTTTGTATATCTCCTGTCTGCTCTTCAAATTGTGTTTAGAAACTGGCCTTATGGAGGAGCCAAATTGAGTCATGGATTAAAAAGTGACTGACAGGTTTTCCTTTAGGCTCATCTTTCTTAAATTACTTTGACCAAAGGCTTGTAATTTTTATATATGAGAGAGACCTATTATACTCTGTAGTCAGTAATTATAGGGAGATGAGATAACTTAATTTATCCCATGTAAAAGGCTATTAGTAGAACTAATGCCTTATATTTATTTATACAGTTCTTCAAAATTAACCCAGGCATTCATTTATTGCCTATTTTCTTTCATGAAGGATTTGAAGTTGCTGTGTAATATTTCATAGTCACAGTATGCTGTCATATATACCATCTGTAATCTTCATTAGGCCCTGGAGGAAGTAGGTATTATTATCACTATTTTCAAATGAGGAAACTTAGGCTGAGACAGATTAATTAAACTTGCTCATGGACACATTACTAGGGAATAGCAGAACCAGAGCAATAATCGATGCCTTCTAATTTCACGTCCCACAGTCTTTCTTCTGTTAGAATATACTACCTCCTTGGGCGAGGTACAACAGCTTGGTGTACTGGTACTTGAGATTACATGAAGTGTCTACAGGGCAGTATTGATATCAAATCTTGTGTTTTGTTTTGTGAACCCATCCGGGATGTTTTAGTAGCTTTAAGAGAAAAAAGTCCTATAGTACAATGAATGCCCCATGAAGAGGAATAGAGCTTCTGTTATTTTAATTTGTAAGATTTTAATTTTTTAATATCTTCAGTCATTCCCAAGTTACTTAATGTGATGTTTTCTCCCAAGATAGTACTTTACTGCTTGATTTCCTTAAAGACACCATCAAGTACCTGTGAGTAGTGTTAAGGACAGACCATTTTTTAATTCATAGTGGCATAAAGAAATCTACATTAAACAACTTTATTTTAAGCTTCAAATAGCAATTTTACAATTGTAATTCTTATCTACTAGAGCATATATTGTGAGCTTTTTAAATTTGGCTTTATATTTTTTAGTCTTGGCCCAGGTACTTCAGAGTAGCATTTCTTTATTTCCTTTCAAATAACTGTCAATAAATGAATATGGGTTTTATTTAAATTGGAAAGTCCTGCATTAAACTGTTCTGCTATCCCAAAACAATCTTGTCTGGAAATACGGTTTTGAGGATATGTGCATGTTCCAATTTCTTCTTTTTGTTCTTACTGAAGTGTGTCTCTTTAATGTCTCCAATAGATGGAAAATCTGAGTTATATGTGCAAAGTCACTTTAGGCTTTTTTAAAGGCAATTAGAAATAAGAAACTTAGGGCTGGGCGCGGTGGCTCAGGCCTGTAATCCCAGCACTTTGGGAGGCCGAGACAGGCGGATCACGAGGTCAGGAGATCGAGACCATCCTGGCTAACACGGTGAAACTCCGTCTCTACTAAAATATACAAAAAAAAAAAAAAAAAAAACTAGCTGGGCGAGGTGGTGGGCACCTGTAGTCCCCAGCTACTTGGGAGGCTGAGGCAGGAGAATGGCGTGAACCCAGGAGGCGGAGCTTGCAGTGAGCTGAGATCCGGCCACTGCACTCCAGCCTGGGCGACAGAGCGAGACTCCATCTCAAAAAAAAAGAAAGAAAGAGGAAACTTGAATATTTTAAAATATATATATATTTATAATGCACTGGATTAATTTTTGGCATTAACTGGTGCCCTAAAATCATTTCTATGAGATCTAAGCATTTCTTAATTCATTTTTATTTTTTACTTTTTTTATTGAGACAAGGTCTTGCTCTGTCACCATCCTGGAGTGCAGTGATGTGCTCAAAGCTCACTGCAGCCTCTACTTCCCGGGCTCAATCGGTCCTCCCACCTCAGTTTCCCAAGTAGCTGAGACTAGAGGCATGCGCCACCACCCACGATGCCCAGTTAACTTTTTGTATTTTTGGTAGAGGCCAAGTTTCACCATGTTGCCCAGGCTGATCTTGAACTCCTGAGCTCAAGCAATCTGCCGCCTCCACCTCCCAAATTGCTGGGATTACAGGCATGAGCCAGCACTTGCTAATTTTATAGGAAGAAGAAAAGAACTGCGTTTCTGGCCACTCTGAGAAGAAATTAATAATCCTTAAAGTCTCTAGAGACTTTTTTCTTCTAAAAAAAAAAAAAGGATATTTTTCCCTTTTATTGCAGTCACTAATTCACTCTGTGTCATATTGTAAGTATTCATGTTTGCTTCAGCAGATTGTAAATTCCTTGAGGGCAAGAACTAGGCATATAGCAGATGCCTAAAATATTGGTAAAATTGTTTGAGAAATGGGGGGAGGGCACGTTGGGAAGAAAGAGATGTCTACAGCATTTAATCAGAGTCCAACTGGTCAGCAGGGATAAGCGGGGCGGGGGGCAGGAGTGGTTTATGTCCAGAACCATCTTACCTAATTTCTTTTTCTTTTTTCTTTCTTTTTTTTTTTTGCAGTGATGCATTGATGGCTCACTGCAGCCTCGACCTCTCAGGCTCAAGTGATTTTCCCACCTCAACCTCTAGAGTAGCTGGGATTACAGGCACGCACCACCACTCCTGGATAATTTTTGTATTTTTGGTAGAGACGGGGTTTCACCATATTGGCCAGGCTGGTCTCGAACTCCTGGGCTCAAGTGATCTGCCCGCCTTGGCCTCCAAAAGTGCTGGGATTACAGACATGAGCCACTGCACCCAGCCCTAATTTTCTTTTGCACAGAAGTGATATGGTAGTGTGAGAATAAGCTCAGTTGTATGGTTTTCTTTAAGTTGTTTTTTACTCACATACTTTAAATTATTACTGGCTCACAATCTGCCCAAACTGGAAAGGACCTTTAGAGGTAAAGGAGAGAGGCCACATGTTTTAGATTTCTGAGATGGTCTTACTTTTAAACTTTCTGTGCCGTTATTCTCCATGGTATAATTCATGAAGATGTGTAATAATTTTTTATTGAAAACATGATTGTTTGAAAGGTGTGAAGAAAATTGGAATAAATCCTATGTCGTATTTTTGTAATGAGGAGTGTTGAACACATTCGTGAAACAATGTTTTTAGAATTACTACTATTCGTTTGCATTTAACTTATGAATTTTAAAAAAAATTTTTTTGGAAATAAGGTCTCCCTGTGTTTCCCAAGCTGGTCTCGAACTCTTAGCCTCAAGCAATCCTCCCGCAGTGCTGGGATTGCAGTTTTTTTTATTCTTGATCTTTAAAATGCCTAACTTCAGGCCTGGGCGTGGTGGCTCATACTTGTAATACCAGCACTTTGGGAGGCTGAGGTGGGTGGATTGCTTGAAGCCAGGAATTCAAGATCAGCCTGGGCAAAATGGTGAAACCCCATCTCTACAAAAAATACAAAAATTAGCCAGGCATTGTGGCCCACATCTATAGTCTGAGCTACTTGGGAAGCTGAGGAGGGAGGATCACCTGAGAGGGAGGAGCCTGGGAAGTCAAGGTGGCAGTGAGCCGTGATCGCACCACTGCACTCCAGTCTGGGCAACAGAGTAAGACCCTGTCTCAACAAACAAACAAACAACAACAACAGCAAAAACCACAAAGCCTAACTTCATTACTAACTTACGAACTTGCTTTTCCTCATAGATCCTGTGATTACTCTGAAAGGTATTTTCATCCAACCTGTCTACTGAGAAGTTATCTATCTTTAGTGGCATCTTGATATCATAGGTAAGAAAAGTGAATAGGCGAGCTTTGCTTTATATCTTTTTTTAAGAGTCTAGTGTTATTTATTTTATATTATTTTATTTTATTTGAAACAGTCTCACTCTGTCACCCAGGCTGGAGTGCAGTGGTGCGATCTCGGCTCACTGCAACCTCTATCTCCCAGGTTCAAGCAATTCTCCTGCCTCACTCTGCCTCCCGAGTAGCTGGGATTACAGGCACCCGGCTACTTTTTGTATTTTCAGTAGAGACAGGGTTTCACCATGTTGGTCAGACTGGTCGCGAACTCCTGACCTCAAGCAATTCACCTGCCTCCACCTCCTAAAGTGCTGGGATTACAGGCGTGAGCCACTGTGCCCGGCTGATGGTTTTATTTAATTTTTAAAACACCAGTCACTACATGTGTCTGTTACATTATGGTAAAAACTTAGCTAATAGCATCATATGGTCATTTTAAAACTTCTCCAGGATTTGAGAAACCTGAGTGTGAATTCCAGTCCTAAGAGTCCAAGTCTTCTAATAAGAAAAAAAGGAGATTAGAATATGTAGCTCCTGGAACTATTGTGAGGGTTCAGGATATTAATATGCAAATGAATTTGTATAATGTATTAATAATACTTGGTGTATAGTTGTTGAAGGGATTAATTTCATTAAAGTTCTGTTTTATTGAGTGCCTTACTATGTGCCAGGGGCTGTGATAAATTCTAGAAATAGCAACAATTCTGTGAAAAAGATAGATGTGGCCCAGCTCTCTTATGAATCCCTCCCTGCCACTTCCAGCCCCTACCTCTTTATACCGAGCATTACACTTCTTGGCCAAAACTTGAGTTGGTGAGTAATTTGTTGCCTTTTAATAAAATGTCTAAAAGGGATAAATATAAGATCTCAAAATGTATTTTGTATAGTTTGTGAAATTTAACCCATAGTATACTTTTTTTTGGAAAGGCAACATCTTTAGGGCAGTGGAACTACTCTATGTAATACTGTAATGGTGGATATATGTCATTATACAATTGTCCAAACCCACAGATTGTACAACACTAAGAGTGAACCCTAATGTTCACCAGAGTCTTAGGGTGGTAATGATGTACGTTCATCAGTTGTAACAAATGTACCACTGAGGTACAGGATGTTTTGGTCAATGACTGATCAAATATCTGATAGTAGTCCCATAAGATTATACTATATTCTTACTGTACGTTTTCTATGTTTAGATATACGGATACCATTGTGTTACAATTGCCTACAGTGTTTACTACAGTAACCTGCTATGCCATTTGTAGCCTAAGAGCAATAGGCCATACCGTATAGCCTATGTGTGTGGTAAGCTATACCATCTAGGTTTGTGTAAGTGCACTCTGTGATGCTTGCACAATGGCAAAATCACCTAACAATGCATTTCTCACAACACATCTCTGTGTTTAAGCAACATGTGGCTGTATATGGGAACTCTCTGTAACTTCTGCTTGATTTTGCTGTGAACCTAAAACTACTCTAATAATAACGTCTATTGGCCGGGCACGGTGGCTCACACCTGTAATCCCAGCATTTTGGGAGACCGAGGTGGGAGGATCCCTTGGCCCAGGACTTAGACACCAGCTTGGGCAAGGTGGCAAGACCCTGTCTTTACAAAAAAGAAAAAGAAATAAAGAAAAATAAAGTCTACCAAAAAAATAAATCAGAAGAGAGAAAAAACCTAACGCAAAAAAGGAGAAAGCAACATGTAATCATTTTCATTTTTCTTCGTCCAAAATTATTGTTATAATAGGTTTGTATTTGGAAATTATCTACTGTGGTACAGACCTCCTCTCTTTATTGCCAGGATCAGCAAGGTTTTTCCATATAGGTTCAGATCATAAATATTGTGTGACAAGAGGTAAAATCAAGAATATTATGATATTAATATCAAGGATATAATATATTATTTCTACAAGTTTTTATTGACAAAATTCAAAATATAATAATTGAGTACAATTTTTTGGTAATACAATTCTGATGAGAAGAACAGAATTCTTTTTTTTCTGGGATAACATTTCACTTAATTGGGTTCAAAGTTAATGTGCCCCATCATCAAAATTGACTGCAAAAAATTTCCTTTCATAACCATATCCAGCTTGAGGTCATACAAAAACAACTGGTGATCCAGTTTTGGCCCACAGGCCATATGTAGTTTGCCAACCTTTGTTCTATTAGTTAAATAGATCAATAAGGCCAAATTGGAAAGGGTGTATACTCAGATAATATAATAATTTACATGCATAAGAATGTGTATATTAGCACACACGTGCATTTTTATATCAAAACCAACTATAATTTGCTTTATTTCCTCTTTATTTCTCCTTTAATGAGACTGATTGATAGGTGTCAGTGTGCTCTTTGAAAATAAGTGTTTTCACAGTGAATGATTCTAAAGTGGCTTAATAGGAAAATGATATTTTCTGTGAATCATTGGTCACATAATTTTGACCTTTAGCTTTGGCTCGTATAACCAAGAATTTCTATTATGTAGCTTTTTCCTGTCACTGCTGGGTACTTTGGTCTTTCCTTAAACTTTTTGAATGTAATTTAAGATTTTGTCCTTGGAAGGAAAATTCAGAAATATTTTTTCTCAATAAATTTTGGTAAGTGATGACTTCTCACTTGTTTGTTTTCTTTATTAAAGCTGTACATAGAGACATGGTAACCTATTCAGATTGCTTTGGTAGTTTGAAATTCTGTTTAAATTATCCCTATGATGAGAACTTAGCAAGAGTGCTTATATTTATCACAATTATTTTAAGTCTGAAACCTTTTCGGTTTTTCTTTAGATCTTTAAATGGATGAGATGGCTACCACTCAGATTTCCAAAGATGAACTTGATGAACTCAAAGAGGCCTTTGCAAAAGTTGGTGAGTATTTTTTGTAGTAAAACTATAGGGAAGCAATATTTATTTGGTCCCAAAGTTATTTCTCTAAAAATATCACGTGAATGGTTAATCAAAAACATTACAGCAACATAGTTAAAATAGATGAGATAAAGTTTTGGAAGCTATACTTAAAATTGTTTTATTTATTTATTTATTTATTTGGTCAAGAGTGGTAGCTGATATTATTTCCAATTTTATATAGTATTTAATATGGTCAAATTTTTTAGACCACAGTTCCAATCCTTAACTGGTGACTGTTATGTATGGTTCCTGAAATTTTCATGCCAAATTTTAGTTATTATATTTTGTATCTCGTATCTTTCTGAAGAGGTTTGAAACTTTCACCATATTCTCAAAGGATATGTGACCCTCAAAAACATTAGATGATTTTTTACCCTTCCCTAATTAGTTTGGTGTTATTGCCTTTTTTATGGGTTTTCTGAGCCTTTGGATAATGCAGATCGTTCTACCTCGCCATGTTAAATTATAGCTTCAATATAAGATGAGAAGGCATAGCATGCCATTTGATTTATCCTTTATCATCATATAACATGCCTTACAATAGAGCAGCTATGGAATGTAAATATGGAATATTTACATTCCAAATTTTAGTGCTCGGGTCAAGTCTATAGACAGTAATGAGAAAACAGGGTAAGAACAGACTACTTATGTAAATACATGAATCAGCATGTGCTTAGAGAGGTAGATTATTATTATTTGGTATCTCCTTGACTAAAGGGTACAGAATTAGCTCATATAATGATTTGTTATGTAAATCAGAATTTGCCATTAGACCTGTGTTGAAAATCCCATTAGTGAAAAATGAGGAAATATACACTTCTGTTCCCATATATTTATAATCAACATTTTCTATGAAGTCATTCAGTAGTAGCAGTGTATCTTGGGAAGAATAGTGACCCCAGCCAGAGTGACCATTCATAATCCCATCAAAATTTTAACTGGAAAAAACTGAATAGTCCTGACTCTAACATGATTGCGTGTGTGTGTGTGTCTGTGTGTATAAAAATAGCAGTTAATTAACTTGCCATGGATACCACTTACTGTAAGAAAAATGCTACATAGTTTAATATATAACAGCAAGTGAATTCTTGGCTGCAAGAGGTTTTTTTTTTTTTTTTTTTAGTGTCTCTCATTCTGTCAAAATAGTCTTATAATTGTTTTAGGAGTGCATTTGTTGAACCTTTTTTGAAATTTATATTCATCTTTCAACATTAGCAGCAGCTTAATTTGTTCTTTATGAATAGAATTTCGGAGCAGACACTATGCCCTATTAAGTACTCATCTCCTCAAGTAAAAGCTGAATACAGGTCTTGTCCTCACATGCAGCATCTTGGAAATAATTATGTGCAATATTCCTTAAAAATTAAAGATAATTCAGATATTATTTACCTGATGAGACTTGGAATACATTTTACAAGTAAAAGAACTTCATTGTCCCTTAAAAGCTTAATGACATAAAGAGGATTGACCAATTATCTTCATAGAGGAAGCAGTTAAATCGTATTAAGTAAGGAATCAATGAGAAGTTTGACTGCAAGAAAAGGTCATTGTGGAGCTATTGTTTAAGTAGAGTTTAAGATAGGAGTACAGTTTGCCAACGCCCCTGCCAGGCATATGTTCCTAACATACTCAGGCTCTTACTACTATATATGCTGTAAAAAATTCTGGAATCCAGAATTCCTGCCTGTTGTGAATATTATTCTTTTGTAGTGTCCACTCAGTATCTAGCATAGTGTTGCACACATGTTAGGTTCTCAGTAAATATTTCACTGATTGAAACCCAAGGAAATATATATACATGTAGCCTTTTGATGTACTGGGATTTTTTCATTATCAACTATACGTTCAGAGGGCCTTTGTTGTGAAGATTTTCATTACAGTGGAATTTATTATGAAAGGTTTTTGCCATTAAATTGTAGCATATAAAATTTATATGTATTTTTCAGCATAATAATGCTTGTGTGCACTCCATCTTTTAGAAACTCATTTAAGGACCCAGCAGTCTTTCGATTTTCTTTAAAAAAATCTTTGTAGTTTTAAGTTGTTGTTAGTTACAGAACCCTCAGGCAACTGTCAAAGGTGTTACAGAAATTTTTTTCCTAATTCAGGGACACTTTATTTTAAAAACAAGCTCTAAAACTTATTATCCTGTGAAGGACAGTTTTTCCTTTTTGTGGGGGTAGGTTGGCAGAGAATAGGAAAGACTATTTTGTCTCAGTTCAATTGCGACAAAATATGGAAATCATTAGATGATTTTCCCCATCTATTAATGATAATAGCCTTGATTATCTCCTTAGAAATTCAGCAAAATCATAGTGTGTGGAGAAAATCTCTGTAATTACTGCTAATCATAGGTTTTGTTCAATCAATTATAGTGCTTTGAAACTCTCTTTACTAGCAATAAATTGAGTATTAGAATTTAAAGTTCTCTTTTCACTCACTTTCTGCACCTGCGTAGTTTTAATCTCCAAGCTCATATAATTATTTTAATTTTCTCAACAATTGTTTCCCGTGCTTCCCAGTAACAGAAACGTTAGTTATCAATTTTTGTACTTCATGATGTTTCCATTTTAATTTAAATGCTGGAATACATAACTTTTTCTAAAGAAGAATAAATAACACCTTTCAAAACACTTAGGTATTAATATTTTACCATCTAGAAACTGTCTTTTACATTCTAAGCCTTTAATCTTGCTATGGAAGCTAGTGGTCATTTGGATGATTACTTGTCATAAAGAAAAATTCATGTAATGTAAATCTTTGCAGAGTTGCTTTAGTACTGCAAACACTTACCTTGACTTGCCTTTTTTCCCTCCTGAGCGCTACTGAGGTTTTTTAAACATGAATTCAGCACTTTTGAAATAAAAGAATAATGGGGTTTCTTAAATGACTAGGAATAGTATGGGTGTGTTCCTTTGAGGTTTCCCACCAAACTAAGCAAGAAAAAATTAGTTGTGGTGGTTGTAGCTATACCAGACTTCTCTCATCCCAGGAAGTTGAGTTGTTTCAAATTACTTGATATTCTCTAGTATATAAAAAACACTCGGCCGGGCGCTCCTGTAATCCCAGCACTTTGGGAGGCCAAGGCGGGCGGATCACGAGGTCAGGAGATCGAGACCATCCTGGCTAACACGGTGAAACCCCGTCTCTACTAAAAATACAAAAAAATGAGCCAGGCATGGTGGCGGGCGCCTGTAGTCCTAGCTACTCGGGAGGCTGAGGCAGGAGAATGGCGTGAACCTGGGAGGCGGAGCTTGCAGTGAGCCGAGATTGTGCCACTGCACTCCAGCCTGGGCGACAGAGCAAGACTCCGTCTCAAACACATACACACACACACACACACACACACACACACAGACACATCAGGATGATGCCACAAAAAAAAAGTACTTTAGTTTACTTTACTTTTAGTATTCAATGAAACTACACCAGTGCATATTTGTTTAATTATGCCTTAAAACAAAAACAAAACTATAGCCCATTTTAAAAAAATGAAACTAATCAGTGCTCTTTCATTGTGCCATCTGGTTAATTATATATGGATTATTAGAAGTGGAGGTCTTGGGATAGTTGGAAAACCATGTTTCCAAGGTGTGGAAGCTAGTGAAGAGTACACATGTGTGGGTGCATGGGTAAAAGCAAGAGCACACGTGTGTGTGAGAACACAGATGTATTTTTAAAACGAGAGTTGCAGCAGGGGAAAAATGATGGCCAAACTGCTGGAAATTTTGAGTCAGAAAAGGACTGATAAACATTTTTGATTACCTGGTCTCACCCTCTAAACTTGTCCAGCCTTCTGCTGTACTTGACCTCCATCTTTGGAAATCCACTAGTACAGTGAACTCCAATGCAGCAACCTCCAGTCTACCCTTAGCTGGAACTCATTAAACTGCCTCTTATATTTGCTGCAGTGAGCTACCTCAAAAGGTATAAGCTGTGAGAGGCAAACCCCATGTTTAACTAAGCATCTGGAGATGTTTAGCAGCTGCGTTTTCTAAGGTTTTAATGCCTAATGAAAGCTTGATTTTACTGCTTAGATCTTAGGATGGAATATAGTTTAAATTCTTCTGCCCAAGTCTTTTGACCGAGTCTTTTAAATCAGTATTTTGTGAGTTTTCATGGGCATTCAGGATTGTGTATGTATGTATGTAAACCCATTATTGTTAGATAATAGATTCCTTTTGTCATTTCTTTAGTGCAGAAAATTTGTAGAATATGTTGGTCAAACCAAATTGAACTTTTAAATCCAACTTTTCCAAAAGGATATGCATCTGCACTTGATAGGCTTTCTTCTTTAAGTCCTAATGAGCACTGTCCTGAGTGGGCTAATAGAGAGGTCGCATGTGTGTTGCAGATTAGGGCACACAATATGTGACCTCTTCATAAAGAAAGACACCAGATTTAGACAGATTCAAGGATGTTTAAAGCAACACACACACACACACACACACAACCTGAGCGTCAAAGAAAATCCCAGTCTTTATTACTGTCAAATTTATAAGACAAAATAGCACCCCAAAAGACGCTTTTGAAGTGATAGATTGCAGCACGTACCACCTGGACATGGGCAGTGTAAAACAGCAGCTAAAATCAAAACCTCTTGGATTCTGGCTTAGCTTTCTCCAGACAAGTACTTAAAATAGCTTAAATAACAGGATGCAAGGGGAGGGAAAACATTTCCTTTTAAGGATATGCATTCTTGGTGTGATTCAAACTTCTGCAGGAACATGGCTGTGTAATAAGTTTATTTACTTTAAGGTTTACTTAGGGGAGGGCGGTGGGGGAGTTAAATGGTATTTAAAATAATACTTGGTAAAAGAATAATGAGGTTTCCTTTAAAACAAAATGCAGATGTGAACCTCCATGTGTCATCAGAGAGAGAGAGAGAGAAAACACTCCTTGTAACAGTTGGTTTTTTTTTCTGGTGAATTCAGTGGTCAATATGAAAAATGGGCCTGTCTGGTGCAGCATTGGGAGCTGCTTAGTGATTTTTTTAAGTATCATAATTTTCTTCTTTTAAAAAAATAACACTTTGTCAATTTACTCAAATTTAACCCCTTACTTTCTGCCAGAATTGTGTTCAGTGATAAGGTAGAGTTTCCTTTATCCAGCTTCTCCTTAATGTCCACCCATACTGACCATATTTTCTAAACCAGAAGGTTGAGACATGCTGGCATTGAAACTGCTCTGCATAATATAGGCAGTATGGTAATTTATGTCTACTTTATCAGCTGGTTGGAAACTATGATGCTGGAACAGAAGAGTCTTCAAAACACAGAGCCTTTCCCACTCCATACCAATGTATAGTTAATGAGAAAATGGCAAATGAGCCAAAAAGGAGTTGCAGAATATTGGCAGCATGAATGAGAAAATAAAGGACTGCCATCATGCCTGGTGGTTATGATTTTAATATCCAGTTGTTAAAACGACTTCCAATCTAGGTATGTGTATTTTGGGTCAGTTTACTATTAAATTATCATGTTTATGTCAAAATTCAGAATAGGAGAAGTTCACCATCAAACATACTGAACAGCAACATTATAATTCCAATGCTTTGTTTTTAAAGTGGACATTTTAACCACAAATAAGGACATAGTCTTGTGATTTTAAAAAATTAAATTGTCTTTTTGAAAAACCTTGCCACATTATTCTTATTCTCATTTTGCTTTTCAAATAACAAAAAAGTATCCAAAATTCATTTTGGACTATTTGGGAATCATTCAGGTACCTCAGTTATTTTATTTTACGCATGAGGAAAACATGACTCAAAGACTATCATTTAGCCAGTTTGTAAAACGAAACTACTTTTCTCCGATGTAGAAAATTAGATTGAATAGTCATCAGCATATATGTTTATTTTTAAAATTGCAACAAGTTAGTCTTAGAAGTAGACTAAAAGTTGTGAGCACCTGATGAGATGGAAGCTTTCTAAAATCCCATTGTGCTACCTTTTTTCTGGCCTTCCAAACCACATTAGATCTTTGATATTGTTTAAGGATGGTTTTGGTTTTTTGACTGAGGGTTGGAAATAAAATTAGCATAAAACTCTTTAAGAGTAATTGCATGCTATTTTGTCTCTCAAGTACTTTACCAGCTGGGAGGTTTTGTAAAATTAATTGCTAGCTGCCTTTTTAGGCTCCCTCTGCCTTCTTGTTTAAATTGAAATTGTTTTCTTCGGGCCGGGCGCAGTGGCTGAAGCCTGTAATCCCAGCACTTTGGGAGGCCGAGATGGGCGGATGACGAGGTCAGGAGATCCAGACCATCCTGGCTAACACGGTGAAACCCCGTCTCTACTAAAAAAATACAAAAAAACTAGCCGGGCGATGTGGTGGGCGCCTGTAGTCCCAGTTACTCGGGAGGCTGAGGCAGGAGAATGGCGTACACCCGGGAGGCGGAGCTTGCAGTGAGTCGAGATCGCGCCACTGTACTCCAGCCTGGGCTACAGAGCAAGACTCCGTCTCAAAAAAAAAAAAAAAAAAAGAAATTGTTTTCTTCAAAATATATGATTTAAGAGCTCTAAGAAAGGCTTGATAAAATTGACTCGTACTAACACTAAAATGCCTTTGATCATGGGAGGTAGTGTAAGTGGGACTAACACTGGAGGCTAAAATATGGGAAAATGGCAGAATAGGTAAAATTTTTAGAAGAGAACACACATTCTTCTCATCCCAGGAAAGAGTAAGGATATGTATTCAACGTGACTCAAAATTTTTACAAGGACTTTGTAGCCACAGTTTCAAGTAAGACCCAGGGGTTCCATTTGATTCATTTCTGTATCTTTGGCATCTAGCCCAGTGGGTGTCTACCCACAGGGTAAGTACTCAGTTTGCTCTGGAGGGTGACTCATACTTAAACAAGCGCGCATCTCCTTTCTCATTAAAGCCAAAGCAGGTTTCTACATTTGGAACAAAAGAGATCCTGACCAGAGAGCTATCACTGGTTGTCCACTTGGGCCCTCCCTGATGGGTGTGCTCACTTAGAAAACCAAATTACAGATCTGAAGGCTGCTGGGTAGGGACAGGATTAGAACAAAGGGAATGAGATTGAATGTTATTTAAGGGATATTTCTGTCAAGTTTTGGTTTCTCGATGAATTGCCATTCAGTCTTTGAGTGCTATTTCTGTATTTTTGTCATTGTTGTTTAGTTTTGTTTTTAAAATGCTCTTCTAGGATTAGAGCATCCTTTCCTTGGTCAATTCCTGAGAATCAGTGATTCTACAAAAGTAATTTTTTTCCATTGCTTATTATATACAAAAGATTGTGCTACATATTGGAGTGGGAGATACAAAGATTTAAAAGAATCTTTATCGGGAGATTTGCAGCCTAATAAGGAAGTTTTTCATGTAATAACAAATTCTTATTCCTCCAATTTCCTTTAAAATTTTCCTGTCCCTTTCTAAAAGCATGTTACTACTACCCTTACTTCAAAATGAAATTTCCAAATGTGGTTATTTTATGTTAGTTATGTTTTAGGGTGGCTACTTCCTGGCATCTTTTAATCACTTCAGTGAACTGTCTTCTAATTAATGCTCAAGGGAGGTTATTTTAGGAAGGATTCATGCAAATAGTAATTCTCCCTGTGACCCAAACTTCTGGAGTTTTTTGTTTTTGCTTTTGAGACAGTGTCTCACTTGTGCCCAGGCTAAAGTGCAATGATGCCGTCATAGCTCACTGCAGCCTCGAAATCCTGGGTTCAACTGATCCTCCTGCTTCGGCCTCCCAAAGCACTGGGATTACAGGCATGAGCCACCAGTCCCAGCCACCAGACCTGTATTCTAACCTAATACAAATAGACAGCCAGATAGACTTTCTGGGCCTTAGTCAGTTTCATATAGCTTTGAATCCACTGTAGTTCTCCCACATCGAATTTAAAACATCTCTACCTTCCACTTCTATTATAACACTGAGAATACAAAAAGAACAATACCTGTTATATACCTGTTATATACTCCAGTCTAAACTAGAGTCAAAGCACAGTGGCTCATACTTGTAATCCCAACACTTTGGGAGGCCAAGGTGGGAGGATCATTTGAGGCCAGGAGTTTGAGATTAGCCTGGTCAATATAGTGAGACCCTGTCTCTACAAAAAATACAAAAAACAAAAAGTTAGCTGGGCATAGTGGTGAAAGCCTGTAGTCTCAGCTACTCAGGAGGCTGAGGTGGGAGGATTGCTTGAGCCCAGGATTTCAAGGCTGCAGTGAGCTATGATTGTGCCACTGTACTCCAGCCTGGGCAACAGAATGAGACCCTGTCTCTAAAGATACTTTTTTAAATAAAAAAATTGGCTGGGCATCCCATTACTGGGTATATACCCAAAGGATTATAAATCATGCTGCTATAAAGACACATGCACCCGTATGTTCATTGCGGCACTATTCACAATAGCAAAGACTTGGAATCAACCCAGATGTCCATCAGTGACAGACTGGATTAAGAAAATGTGGCACATATACACCATGGAATACTATGCAGCCATAAAAAAGGATGAGTTTGTGTCCTTTGTAGGGACATGGATGCAGCTGGAAACCATCATTCTCAGCAAACTATCACAAGAACAGAAAACCAAACACTGCATGTTCTCATTCATAGGTGGGAACTGAACAATGAGATCACTTGGACTTGGGAAGGGGAACATCACACACCGGGGCCTATCATGGAGAGGGGGGAGGGGGGAGGGATTGCATTGGGAGTTATACCTGATGTAAATGACAAGTTGATGGGTGCTGACGAGTTGATGGGTGCAGCACACCAACATGGCACAAGTATACATATGTAACAAACCTGCACGTTATGCACATGTACCCTAGAACTTAAAAGTATAATAAAAAAAAAAGAAAAATTGGCTGGGCTTGGTGACTCATGCCTATAACCCTACCACTTTAGGAGGCCAAGGTGGGAGGATCACTTGAGGCCAGGGGTTCAAGACCAGCCTGGCCAACATGATGAAACCCCATCTCTACTAAAAGTATAGAAGTTGGCCAGGCATTGTGGCGCATGCCTGTAACCCAGCTACTCAGGAGACTGAGGCAGGAGAATCGCTTGAACTCAGAAGGCGGAGGTTGTAGTGAGCCAAGATCATGCCACTGCACTCCAACCTGGGTGACAGAGTGAGACTTAGTCTCAAAATAAAGAAATAAAATAGCTTAAAAGAAAAAAGAACCCACTAAAGTGGACAACGTTTTGATAGTTAAAAGGAATAAGCTATCTCTTCCTCCAAAGATATCATAAAAATGAAAGAATGTTATACTTAGGTAATAAGGTATAGTAGTGATCAGAATGTTATCACTCTATCTGTATTTAATACGCATTACTATTCTATCTCCAGGTTTTGAAAGTGTTTGTGTGGGGGGAGAGTTATGAAGTCTTGTGTATTCTGATTTATAATCAGTGTGATAGAACCAAAAAGGAACTTTAGAGATATGTGGTCCAAAGCCCTCCTTTTACAGATGAGAAAACTAAGGCCTGAAGAGGTAACTTGTGCAAATTAATAGCCAAGTTGAGATAAGACACTGTGTCACATTATTCCCACTGTGTGTCTCTTCAAGCATGCATGCTGTGTTTCTTTCACTATGCCACACTTACTCTCTAGTACTGAGCTCCACTGTAATTTTAGAAAGGAAATAGGAAAAACAAGTTGTTATATGCATGGGAGCAGGTATATTTAAACCCAAGACATTCATAAAACAAGAGCCACTAAAATTTTACCGCAGTGCCATGGGGATTACTTTGTTCTTTTTAGCAACTGCAGACATTATTGATGGATTGATTTCTACATAGAAACACTTTACATGTAGAAATAAAGAGTTTGATGTACGACCTTTTATAAATCCAAAGCAAAGAAAGTGAATATACACCCTAGGGAAATTAAGTGCTTTACCTCGAAGAAAATCTAAGTGATTTTCACACTAAGTATTGAGTGGTTTGTTATTGATGTTTTAAAAGTACAGATATTTTAATTAACCAGGTGTAATTGTGCCCACCTTTGGTCCCAGCCATGCTGGGGAGCTGAGGCAGGAGGATTGCTTGAGCCCAGGAGGTTGAGGCTGCAGTGAGCCATGCTCGTGCCACTCCAGCTTGGACAACAGAGACCCTGTCTCAAAGAAATATAAAAGTAAAAATAAAAGTACAGATGTTTTAATTCATAGATTTAAAATGTAGTAATCAATGTTTAAGAAACTTTAATACTTAAAATAGACTGCATTAAAACTAAACAGAATTTCGTCAGCATTCAAAATATTGGCAAGATGGTCCCATACAGTATGCTTAATATTTTAATTTAATTTAATTTTTAATCCCCCAGAACATTCTTGCAAATTGCAATTTTAGTAATTGACCAAAAATTGGATAATGTGAATTACACATAGATCACACTTAGAAAGAAATTTCAGTGTATTCCATGGAATACATTGGCCTAGCAGAACTTGTATGATCAGCTAGCTCCCTGACCTTATATCTCATTTTCCCCCTTGTTCACTCTACCCAAGTCATATTGGATCTTTACTTTTGGATCTTTACTTTTCCCGAAACACACCAGACACACTGCAGCATCACTGACTTTGCATTTGCTATTTCCTCTACCCGAAATCTCTTGCCCCAGATAGCCACATGATTTGCTTCCCTTACCTCATAGAAGTCTTCATTCAAATATAACCTCATCAAAGTGGCCTTTCTTACCCATTCTGTCTAAGTAGTAGCGCCACAACCATCCCTGCCCCCCAATATCTCTATAACCCAGGGTTACCCAACTTCAGCACAAGTGACATTTTGAGCTGCATAATTCTTGCGTTGTACATACCGGGGAGGGATCATATCCATTGTAAGATATTTAGAAGCATCCCCAGCCTCTTTCCACTGTATGCCAGGTGCTTCCTCTCCCAGCCCAACTCCCTTCTCCAGTTATAGGAATCAAAAATGTCTCCTGGGGGCAAAATAGCCCCAGTCTAACTCCCTACACTTTTTTTTTTTTTTTTGATACAGAGTCTTGCTCTGTCACCCAGGCTGCAGTGCACTGACGCAATCCAGGTTCGGGCGATTCTCTTGCTGCAGCCTCCCGAGTAGGTGGGACTATAGGCGCCTGCCACCATACCCAGCTAATTTTTGTATTTTTAGTAAAGATGGGGTTTTGCCATGTGGGCCAGACTGGTCTCGAACTCCTGACCTCAAGTGATCCACCTGCCTCCGCCTCCCAAAGGCTGGGATTACAGGCGTGAGTCACCGTGCCCAGCCTGCTTTATATTTTTTATTTTTTATTTTATATATTTTTTTGAGATGGAGTCTCACTTTGTTGCCCAGGCTGGAGTGCACTCGTACTATTTTGGCTCACTGCAACCTCCACCTCCCAGGTTCAAGCGATTCTCCTGCCTCAGCCTCCTGAGTAGCTGAGATTACAGGCACCCGCCACTATGCCTGGCTAATTTTTTGTATTTTTAGTAGAGAGGGGATTTCACCACGTTGGCCAGGCTGGTCTCGAACTCCTGACCTCAGGTGATCCACCCATCTCTGCCTTCCAAAGTGCTGGGATTACAGGCGTGAGCCACTGTGCCCGGCCACAATACATTTTCTTAAATGCACTAAGGTCATCTTGAGTCATTTCTCTATTCAGGTTGTTTCCTTCTATTATAATTAAATTTACATATGAAAATCAGCGGGACCTAAGGAATAAAAGTTATTATTGAACAGAAGATATTTGAAATTACTTGTGAACATCAAACTGTATTCACAGAAAAATATATATTCAAGTGGTTACAACCCTCAGGAGATTAGCCTTTTTCTCAATAAATTAACTTTTGGTCATTGATTGGGTTTTTTTTCTATTTTTAAAAGCTTCAGAATAAACATCATTCATTTAATCAGCACTTCAAGATATACTCTGAGAAACTTTAGTACAAAAATTAAAAGGTTATTTATAGAGTCATTTAAACATCTGATTTCGTCAGTAGTGCATTTATTTTTATGAACTCTGTATTCGTCTTGAATTAATGTTTATTTACATTAACTCTTAAAATAATTGGCACTGAACATGATTGCTTAATTTCAGATGTGCTTTGACACAGAATCAGCATTAAGTTCCTAAAAGTTCTTTTAGAGCAATGGAAGAATAAGAAACACAAAATTCCTATAGTTACAGTAGAAATTGTTCTACACTATGGAAGTGTTTTGTAGGTTTACAATCTATTAGTTCTTTTTTTTAAATCCTATTAACTCCAAGTTAATAATAATTGTATTAACCAACTATGCTTTCTTGAACTTAGGGATGCTCTTTTTAAGTAAATCTACATACACATTGCTTAAATCACAGGATACATGATATAAAACCTTGCTTTTTCCACTAAAATGTCCATTTCCCTTTCAAACAATCTTATGTTCCCCACAACAAGAAAATATTTTATTTAAGTGAGCTTATGAACTGAGCCTCAAATGAAGGAAAATACTCTTAATAAATTATGTCTCTCAATTTTTTCCTTTTTTGCTTGCTCTCCTTTTTTACAAAGATCTCAACAGCAACGGATTCATTTGTGACTATGAACTTCATGAGCTCTTCAAGGAAGCTAATATGCCATTACCAGGATATAAAGTGAGAGAAATTATTCAGAAACTCATGCTGGATGGGGACAGGAATAAAGATGGGAAAATAAGTTTTGACGAATTTGTTTACGTAAGTATGTGAAAATTCCCAATTATGAGAAGTAATAGATATTCCTTCATCTAGTGGGATGTTATAGTATTAAGCACTATTATGTTAAGTTCCTAAATATATCATATTAGTACTGTTATAACTAGTAACATTTCTGTCATCCTGCCCACTAAATTTACTTCTTTTAGCTGCTAGAATATCTTAACAAATGAATCGAGAAAAAGAGCACTGCAGAAACAAAGATATAACATGGTAAAGTGTTAAGGTGATAAGTTGTATAATGTGAACAGTCTCCTTTCATGGCATCATTAAAGGGCAGTTATCAAGGTGATAACTGACATCTTTGAAGTATTGTCTCTCCCATGGTGAACAGTGTGCTCCAAAATTTTAACGATACACCCTGACTCACAGTCTCGGAAGCTTCCTGAGCTGAACTTTCTTATTAAAAAGTTGTTTTCCACTCTTGTGGTAGGAGTGTTTAACTGAACCATTTTCTCTAGGATGATAATTTTGATAATTAAAAGTTTGAAGCATATCTTTTTAGTCCATTGGAAGAGGCATTTAAAATTTTTGTTTTCTTCTCTAGTTTCATCAAATATTCTTCAAGGTTAGGGGCTGAGTTTTTAATTCTTTCACCCCCCACTCCACTCCCAGAACTTAGTTTGGTGTTCTCTACTCAGTGCCTGGAAAATGTATACTTGGCACATGGTTCTTCAATGCCTACCACTATTGGCTGCTAGCAAGTGAGGACTAGATTTTTTAGACATGCCATTTTCAGTCTGTATTTATTGACAATGTATTTGAGATACATGTTAAAAATAGCTGACTGGGTGTGGTGGCTCACACCTGTAACTCCAGCACTTTGGTAGGCTGAGGCAGGAGGCTCTCTTGAGGCCAGGCATTCAAGATCAACTTGGGCAAGTTAGGGAGACTTTGTCAGCTTGGGCAACTTAGGGAGACCCCATCTGTACAAAAACGTTTTTTAAATTAGCCCAGCATGGTAGCTTGAGCCTATAGTCCTAGCTACTCAGGAGGCTGAGGCAGGAGGATTGCTTTAGCCCAGTAGTTTGAGGCTGCAGTGAGCTATGATAGCACCACTGCCCTCCAGTCTGGGTGATAGAGCAAGACCCTGTCCCTGTCTCTAAATTAATTAATTAATTAATTTAAAAAATAAAAGAATAGCTGTTGCTTCTTCCCTCAATTAAGGATATCCTTAAGATTTTATTGGTGTATTTATTATTAATTTAAGGCTGAGTTTGACTAGATCTTACTAGGAATTCCTTTCAGTATATCACAAACTAGTTATCAGTGCCTAATATTTATCACAAATATCCTAGCACTCCTATCCTCCTTTGTTACAGTTTATTTTTCCCCAAGGCAACTGAAACGATAACATACTCCTATCAGTAATTGTGGCTCACCGTAGCAAGTGAAATTTTAAAATGTTTTTTCCAATTAGAATTAACACCTTTAGAACACTGTAGTAGTTCAAGAAGCAAATTGACCAAGTAATGATGCCTACTCAGCTGACAGCATTTTGTGATTGTTTTTAAAATGCACACTGGTCGGCCGGGCACAGTGGCTCACGCCTGTAACCCCAGCACTTTGGGAGGCCAAGACGGGCGGATCACGAGGTCAGAAGATGGAGACCATGCTGGCCAACATGGTGAAACCCGGTCTCTACTAAAAATACAAAAATTAGCTGGGTGTGGTGGTGCGTGCCTGTAATTACAGCTACTCGGGAGGCTGGGGCAGGAGAATCGCTTGAACCAGGAAGTTGGAGGTTGCAGTGAGCCGAGATCACTGCACTCCAGCCTGGTGACAGAGCGAGACTCCGTCTAAAAAGAAAAAAACAAAAAGAAGCAGACTTGTGTCATAATTATAATGATATAGTTCCTGCCATTTTCTTTTGAAATACTGATTTTCTCCCACCATTTTTTTGTCTCCAGTTATAGCCAAAGCCTTTTGTTTTGAATTCTGTGTTCAATAGTAAGTTGCAGTTTATTTGCAATTTGAGCACTTGCATGTTTTCTGATGTATCACTTGCTACCCTTTTAACTGCATGGTTAATTGTGAATTTAAAGTAGCTCAGAGCAGCAGTTGACTATGATTGGCTGTTTTTGATAAAATTTATTGCTCAGAATTTTTTAATATATTAGAAAGAACAGACCAAAAACAATAGGATTTGCAGTGTGTCATTATTATTAAGGACAAAATTGTGAAAATGTCTTTGAAAATGATCTTGGGAAAATTGTTAATTTGTAGATTTTGAAATGTGGTTTCTACACAGCTACTTGTGGCTTTTAAGGGAGGAGGTGTGATTGCCTTGGTATATTCTTTGAAAGTAAAGAACATGCACAATAATTTTGGCAACACTAGGGCTTTAAGAAAACAACATTCGTGAGGACACTTTAGTTTAGAATATACATTTTAGAATTGGAAGGAATCATTATCTTTACATTCCTACACTTTTCAAATGAAAAGAAACAAGCAAACTTGGATTTCTGAAAAAGAAAGTGATTTTTCCTTTTTGCTCAATATTACACAGAGGACTAGTGGCTTTTTCCACTACCTCCCCGCCATTCAAGAAATTTGAAATATCTGGCCGGGCGCGGTGGCTCAAGCCTGTAATCCCAGCACTTTGGGAGGCCGAGACGGGCGGATCATGAGGTCAGGAGATCGAGACTATCCTGGGTAATACGGTGAAACCCCGTCTCTACTAAAAAAAAATACAAAAAACTAGCCGGGCGACGAGGCGGGCGCCTGTAGTCCCAGCTACTCGGGAGGCTGAGACAGGAGAATGGCGTGAACCCGGGAGGCGGAGCTTGCAGTGAGCTGAGAGCCGGCCACTGCACTCCAGCCTGGGTGGCAGAGCAAGACTCCGTCTCAAAAAAAAAAAAAAAAAAAAAAAAAGAAATTTGAAATATCAAGGACAGTAAAGTAATCTGCCTGAAGTTTCAGATGCTACTACTATGACTGTATTAACCAAATGTCTGTCCACTCTGCTTTGTCATCAATGAAACATTTTACAAATTGTCAAACAAAATATGGGTAGAGCTTAGTTATCCAACACATAGAAATCATGTTATTCCTGTCAGATATTAGCATAAGGAAATAGAAATAAACATGTTCTTGCTTGTTAGGTTTTTGCTTTTTCTTTGAATTGTTGCTCAAGGGATGTTAATTGCAAACCAAACTATAAACAAAAACAGTTTATGTTAATTTCAGAGAAGTGTGTGTGTGTGTGCGCGCGCGTGTGTGCGTGTGTATGGCAAAAAACAGTCCCAAAATTATATGTATGTAAACTTTAAAGGTGAAAATTAAATTTAATACCCTGCTTTTTAAAATTCTTAGCACTTCAAAACCAAAAATACTGGATTTTTATGCTTACAAGATAATAGGACTTTTTCTCTTTGATTGTTAAACTAGTATGGCACTTTCAGCAGAGAAGTAAGCTGCCCAGAACAGTCTTGGACATATAGTAAATGCTCTGTATGTGTTAGTTGTTGGGGTAGTTATTCCTTTTTTTTTTTTTAAGAAGTTATGTTTTTCAAATATTACTAAGTTTAGGCCCACAAGACATTCCAAAATAATGGAAAACTTCAAACCTGCCTCTTTGGAAACATTTTGGAAATAAGCCCCAAACACTGGAAGCCAGTCAATTCTTTTTTTGCAATTCTTTCTGAAATCTTTCTTTCTTAAGTCATATGCCTCTGGATTGTTTTGGTTTGGCCACTTGTCCTGTGTTGAGCTAACTCTGGGGTCAAAAGAAGTTAGCCAGTTGCTGAGCGTCTTTGAGAGAAAGGCGGTGAAACTTAATAAAAGGAATAAAAAACATGTATATTCCATAAAGGACACTGAAAAGTATGTATAGATCAAGAGTGGATATTGCTTCCTGAAAAAAGTACAGCAGGAGTTAGCTCACAGATGATAAAGCCAGTCTTTCCTTGTGGAGAGAAAACAGCACAAAACAGTGAGCTCATTAGTATCACAACGGGCAGCTTTGAAAAGATTCATTGAGAAGACTCCAGCACAGTAGTCAGCCTTGTGCTATCTCTGATTTCAGAGATTTCTTGTTAAGCCAAAGCTTGTACTCAAATAGTTTTATCATCCACTTAAGCGATTTCTTTACGAAGTAGAAAGTAAAATGCAAATTCTTTTGTAGTGAATCAATGTCACAGACATACAAATGTCAGTTCTTTCTTATCATTTTTACTTTTTTTTTTTTTTTTTTGAGATGGAGTTTCACTCTTGTTGCCCAGGCTAGAGTGTAATGGCGTGATCTCGGCTCACTGCAACCTCTGCCTCCTGGGTTCAAGGGATTCTTCTGCATCAGCCTCCAGAGTAGCTGGGATTACAGGCATGCGCCACCACGACCAGCTAATTTTGTGTTTTTAGTAGAGATGGGGTTTCTCCATGTTGGTCAGGCTGGTCTCAAACTCCCGACCTCAAGTCATCCACCCATCTCGGCCTCCCAAAGTGCTGGGATTACAGGAGTGAGCTACTGCACCCAGCCCACATTGTGGTTTTGATTTGCATTTCCTTGGTAATGAAGGATGTTGAGTATCTTTTCATGTGCTTATTGGTCATTTGTATACCTTCTTTGCAGAGCTGTCTATTCAGATCCTTGAAGCAGAAGCACTTGTAATAAGAAAAATAACTTTACATATCTCATTCTGAAGCTGTAACACTTTTGTCATTGCAGGGACTTTGGTATGTTAGGCATGAAGAAATGCACACCTTTCAGATTTTAACTTATTAGACAATGTTTCAGTAAATGAAGTAGAGTACAGAAAGAAGTAGACTAGTGACTACTGTCTTTTCACAGAGCAGGTGCATTGTTATCAAAAGGAGAGCTATGGGATCAAAATGCATCACAGTTAACGTACAGTTGAACTAAAACATCACATTGTAAATAAAAATATTTTAATAATTTGAAAACTGCCTGAAGTGTGTGCATCAGCTCCTCATTGTTGATACTTAGAAGCCAGTATAATGGCCATAGAGCAGGAAGGGTGATTTCATTGGTTGTGTGTAGTATTTAGAGTAGTGCGTATGTGTGTGTCTGCATACATATACAAACATAGACACACACAGACATTTATTCTAAAATTCTACCTCCAAAATTACCGGTATAGCTAGCACAGAATTGCAGCTATGGAAATACTGAGTAAGCTTGATTTTGTAAAATTTAACTGCTTACTAACTATTCTCTCAAACAGAATTGTATTTGTAAGTCCAAAGAAAGTTAGGATTTAAGAAAGGCAACAGGAAAAGATGACTAAGTAATAGGGCCACTACAACACATACAGCAACTTTTCTACCAGTTACTAAAAGTCACTTTCTCTAGATGGATTAATTACAAAAAGGTGCCTTCCTGGAAAGATGAACCACAGCAAGGCACTCCTTTCGGCCTGACACAGTCCTGTGCAAGACACAAGGCTTGGTTAGTATAGCTTGGGCTGGATTTCTGCTTCTGCTCGTGCCTGCTCTGACACATACAACCTGAACTGTTATGTATATTGTAACCCTGTTCTGTGAACTGCAGACATAGGCTGCATCCTCCTGAGATGTGTGTGTGAATGCATATTTGTCATGAATGTTAAAGGTCTTTGAATTGCATTTGTTCAGCAACTTTTCCATTAAGTCTTAAGTTTTCGTTCAATGAATCCACTTAAATGGGGTTCTAAACACCATTTAAAGAAAGCTGTATACAACTTCTACATCTTGCTCCTGTTTTACTGGCTTTGACTAATTTAGCCATGCACATTGGTGGATCAGGAACACATTTGGAATTAGGTAAATTCCAATACCTCAGAAAAATATAGACAGAACTTTAGAATGTCCAATCAGATGGTTACACAGTACTAGGATGTGAAACTTACTTTGTTATAACTTGCTTTTGTACAGTTAGAATGTTCCTTACTGTGAAGAGAAGCTGGACTTCTTAAATGCCCCAATAAGACAATCGCTGAAAAGCTTCTTTTTGGTGTTTATTCTTGATAGTCATCTATTACTACCAGCTTAACACTTTTTTTAACCGTATTATTCTGTAACTTTTGATTTAATGAATTCTTAATGAGCTACCCCATTATACTGTAAAATAGTTTTTCGGTTAGATCATAAAATTTTATCTTTCTTTGCATTAACAATTTTTATTGGGTGGGGGAGGGGGAGGGATAGTATTAGGAGATATACCTAATGTAAATGATGAGTTAATGGGTGCAGTACACCAACATGGCACATGTATACATATGTCACAAACCTGCACGTTGTGCACATGTACCCTAGAACTTAAAGAATAACAAAAAAATTTTTAAAAAAGAATTTTTATTAAAGAAGGGGGATTCTTCAATGTTTTCTCTCCAGGAAAAGAATAAAGCCTTCCTTGTTTGTAGAAAATTAGCGGATTTACCTGTGCCTTTGAACCACATTAGTTTTTGCTTAAAGTGGGTTCAATGCATGTAGCACTTAATGTTTTGACAAGTGTGTGCAATTGACATTCTGGTGCTTCATTTTCAGCAGCAGTATCATAGTACTTGTTTAGCATTTCAAAAACTCTAGCCCAATTTTTTATATCTTTTAACATCAGCTGTGGGAAAAACGTAAGTGATCAAGATATAAAAGAATATAAATATGCTTATTGTATGTAATTTGAAATTAATTGTGAATCAACAAAATTACTTATTAATAGATTTTTCAAGAGGTAAAAAGTAGTGATATTGCCAAGACCTTCCGCAAAGCAATCAACAGGAAAGAAGGTATTTGTGCTCTGGGCGGAACTTCAGAGTTGTCCAGCGAAGGAACACAGCATTCTTACTCAGGTAATCATTTCATATGCAATAGGTTAGCACCATGTGCTAAGTGGGATGGTTGCTGTAATGTCAAGGAAGGGCTATAGGAAAACATTACTTTCTAATTAAGAATAAAGTAGAAGTCCTTTATGACATGTATTTAGGCTTGAGACTAATACTTGTCATAAAGGCATTATAAGTGTTTATTGTATGGCTTTGTTAGCTTGCAAGAGACAGGATACAATCCATGTAATGATAGGCTTTATTACAGTGCATTATACAATAATATAAGTGTAATTTTTAAGGAATTTTGTAACTTTTCTGAGGACCGGTTAACGTGTTCTATTTTTTTTCTTAATTTTGTAATACCTAATAACCACTGTGCTGCATCCAAGTGTCTGGGTTTCCATACAGAATAACCACATGTTTCTGACACATTAACTTTCAGTACTACTGCACAACTATTTTAGGCTTTCGAGTCAAATAGTTAATAACCTAGAGTATGAACTAATGTCTTGTTATTTAACATAATTTTAGAGGAAGAAAAATATGCTTTTGTTAACTGGATAAACAAAGCTTTGGAAAATGATCCTGATTGTAGACATGTTATACCAATGAACCCTAACACCGATGACCTGTTCAAAGCTGTTGGTGATGGAATCGTGCTTTGGTAAGATGTTAGCTTGTTTTATATCCAGATATCCAAAAATAGCCTTCCATATAATTGATATATTTGTTTATGCATGCTTGACAGATTCACCTCAAGAAATAATTAGAATGGAAAATTATCCAGTTTCTGCCTTTTTCATTTAATCTCTAGGTCTGTCCATGAATCTAAAATTCAGCCATAGATCGACAACCTCTTTATAGGGAAGCTTTCAGCCTCCATTTTCTTCTCAACACCAAGCCAGCAGAACATTACAACTTTGTTGAACTTAAGTATGTCAGTGTCTGTTTATTCTGAAGTACCACAGCTTCCAAAAGAAAAAAAGAGGCTACTCTTCAGTTCTCACTCTCCAATGACCTATTTCTAAAAAATGCTTTTGCCACTGCTGCTGCCCCACAGCCAACAGCATCTTGGCAGACATAACACAAGATTGTCAACACTGTCAGTCGATGTTCCAGTTTATAGAGGCAGTGTCACACAGTGGTTAATAGCATGCTCCATAATCAGTCTGCCTGAGTTCTTTCTATTCAGTCCTGCCACTCTTCAGAGTACAACACTTCAGAGTACAACTGCCACTCTTCAGTTGTACCGCTGAAGCGGTACAACTGTCATCATGATACTCAACCCCTTTGCATTTCAGTTTCCGTCTATTATGATCTTCCTGTTATTATACTTATCTCACAGGGCTGTTGTGAACATTAAGGAAATTACTACATACAAAGTGCTTAGGGTAGTACAATTGACATATTTCAGATGACTATATATATATATATGGTGTGTGAGAGAGACGGAGTTTCGCTCTCGTTGCCTAGGCTGGAGTGCAATGGTGCGATTTCGGCTCACTGCAACTTCCGCCTCCAGGTTCAAGCCATTCTCCTGCCTCATCCTCCTGAGTAGCTGGGACTACAGGCATGCACCACATGCCCGGCTATTTTTTTTTTTTTTTTTTTTTTAGTAGAGATGGGGTTTCTCCACGTTGGTCAGGCTGGTCTCGAACTCCAGACCTCAGGTGATCTGCCCGCCTCAACCTCCCAAAGTGCTGGGATTATAGACATGAGCCACTGCGCCCGGCTGACAGTATATATTATAGTATATACAATTCTTCTTTTTGCAATAGGGTCATTTTGTTTGTTTGAACAGCTGATTTTAAAAATGTAAGATAGGCTGGGCATGGTGGCTTATGCCCAGCCCTTTGGGAGGCTGAGGCAGCAAGATTGCTGAAGGCCAGGAGTTAGGTCCAGTCTGGGCAACAAAACAAGACCCCTGTCTCTACAAAAAATTTAAAAATTAACCCAATATGGGGTTGCATGCCCTTAGTCCCAGCTACTTGAGAGGCTGAGGCAGGAGGATCACTTGAGCCCAGGAGTACAAGGTGGCAGTGAGTCAGGATTTGCACCACTGAACTCCAGCCTGGGTGACTCTGTCTGTCTAAGAAATAAAAATACATATATACATTTCCTTTGTGTTCCATTTATAGGCAGTGAAGACATAATTTCCCATGTGTGTGTTTTGTTTTTGTTTCTGAGATGGAGCCTTGCTCTGTCGCCCAGGCTGGGGTGCAGTGGCGTGACCTCAGCTCACTGCAGCATCCACCTCCCAGGTTCAAGCAATTCTTGTGCCTCAGCCTCCCGAGTAGATGAGACTACAGGTGCTCACCACCACACCCAGCTAATTTTTGTATTTTTAGTAGAGACAGGGTTTCACCATGTTGGCCAGACTGGTCTCGAACTCCTGACTTCAAGTGATCCTCCTGCCTCAGCCTACCAAAGTACTGGGATTACAGGCGTGAACCACTGTGCCCGGCCTCCCTTGTGTTTTAATACAGAGAGAAGACTGCGAGTTTCTCTCTCTGGGGAACTCACCCTGCAGAACTCAAAAAATAAATAATATAAAAATAATAAGAGATAATCATATTGAACTATTTAAGATTTAAATTTTGCATGGAAAGAAGCATGGCCTTCTTTATGTAGAATAAAATTTATTAGGGCAGTATTATGAACATCTAATATGTTAGAACCAGGCATAGTGGCTCACACTTGTAATCCCAGGTACTTGGAGGCTGAGGTTGGAGGATCCCTTGAGCCCAGGAGTTCGAGGCTGCAGTGATTCGAGCTATGATTTGGGCCTCTGTACTGCAGCCCAGGCGACAGAGTTAGACCCTGTCTCTAAAAAGTAATAAAATAAAAAATAAAATGTTAAAGTCTAAATCTAGATTTTACCAAATGAGTTTTTTCCTAATGAGTCACAGACTATAGCCTACCCAATCTTTCTCTCGCCACTGTACTACCAGCACCAAGTATAGTGTCTGGCTTATTGTTGAGGCACTTAGTAAACATTTGGTGAATGAAAGAATCTCATGCTCAACTAATTTTACTGTTTTGTGGAAAAGACTCATTTTCAATGCAGGATTTTATGTATTTAAAATATATCCAATAAAGTTCTCCCTCCGCTTTTTTTTTTTTTTTTTTTTTTTTGAGACAGGGTCTTGCTCTGTCACCCAGGCTGGAGTGCAGTGATTCAATCATGGCTCACTGCTGCCACCATGACCTCTTTGGCTCAATCAGTCCTCCCACTTCAGTCTCCAAAGTAGCTAGGACTACAAGCACACACCACTATGCCTGGCTAATTTTATTTTTTTAAATTTTTTGTAGAGATGGGGTTTCACCATGTTGCTCAGGCTAGACTTGAACTCTTGAGCTCAAGCAATCTGCCCTCCTTGGCCTCCCAAAGTGCTAGGGTTACAGGCGTGAGCCACACTGTACCTGGCCCAAGTTTTGTTTTCAATATCCCAAGTTATTTTCATAAAAGAATGAGAAAAAATTAAAAAATAAATAAAAGAGAAAGCATGTTACAATCCTCTGCTCAGAGATACCCAACTGCTATACACATAGTTTGGTCTTTTTGTTTTTTTTTTTTTTTTTTTTTTGAGACGGAGTCTCGCTCTGTCGCCCGGGCTGGAGTGCAGTGGCCGGATCTCAGCTCACTGCAAGCTCCGCCTCCCAGGTTTACGCCATTCTCCTGCCTCAGCCTCCCGAGAAAGCTGGGACTACAGGCACCTGCCACCTCGCCCGGCTAGTTTTTTGTATTTTTTAGTAGAGACGGGGTTTCACCGTATTAGCCAGGATGGTCTCGATCTCCTGACCTTGTGATCTGCCCGTCTCGGCCTCCCAAAGTGCTGGGATTACAGGCTTGAGCCACCGCGCCCGGCCTTTATTATTATTTTTTTTTTTAACAGTATCTTGCTGTATTGCGCAGGATGAAGTGCAGTGGCATCATCTCCGCTCACTTCAACCTCCGCCTCCCAAGTTCAAGTGGTTCTTCTGTGTCAGCCTCCCAACTAGCTGGGACTACAGGTGTGTGCCACCACACTGTGCTAATTTTTGTATTTTTAGTAGAGACAGGGTTTTCCCGTGTTGGCCAGGCTGGTTTCCAACTCCTGACCTCAGGTGATCCACCTGCCTTGGCCTCCCAAAGTGCTGGAATTACAGGCGTGAGCCACCATACCTCGCCAGGGTTTGTTTTTTTTTTTTTTTTAACACAGGGTCTCGCTCTGTTGCCCAGGCTGGAGTGCAATGGTGTGATCGTAGCTCACTGTAACTTTGAACTCCCGGGCTCAAGCTATCCTCTTTCCTCAGCCTCCTGAGTAACTAGTACTACAGGCACATGCCACCATGCCCGGCTAATTTTTTATCTTTTTGTAGAGACAGGGTCTCACTATATTGCCCAAGCTGGTCTGGAACTCCTGGCCTCAAGCAGTCCTCCTGCCTCAGCCTCCCAAAGTGCTGGGGCTGGGATTATAGACATGAGCCACCACATCAGGCCTTGGTCTTTTTTTTTTTTTTTTAATTTTTATTTTCCATATGTGTAGTTTATTAGATCAACATGATAAAACTCATCTAGTTGCATTTTTTAGAGTACATGAAAGATATTTTATAGTAAGCTTTAAAATATTTGTGTTTACAGCCACTTTATAAAAGTAAATCAACTCTTCTTTTTAAAATCAACTTTCTTCTTTTATTTTTGTTTCAGTAAAATGATTAACCTTTCAGTTCCTGATACCATTGATGAAAGAGCAATCAACAAGAAGAAACTTACACCCTTCATCATTCAGGTATGCATTGTTCTCCCCTCCCTTTAACATGAAATTACTGTTTGAGGATCTGTTCTACAGACTTCAGTCTCTGCACTCTGTAGGCTCCCAATCAATCCTTGTAAAAACTGTTGAGTGTGGGATTGTTATCCAAATTATACAGACAGAATTGGGACTCAGAAAGGTTTCTGAGCTTGCCTGAGAGTAATGTTGGAACTGAGGTTCAAATCCCATTCTAATTTCAAAGCCCCATGTTCTTTTCATTTCATAATGTGTTCAAGCACTACAGAGATAAGCAGAAGTATATAAGCTCTTAATTAACTGGTGTGATTAAGGAATGGAGCATTTTTTTTTCTATCAAGTGAATATTAGATTATTAGCAAAATTCCAGGGAAGAGCACCTCTTGGGATGTGGACATTCATAACTTCTAAAGCTCTTTTGGGCATATGCAGTACTGTTTGTCTCTCACCCATTTGGGCATTTTTGGAATGATAACACTTTACTCACATGGATATATTTACTGTGGTACTCAGCCTTTTCCTTTAGTGCCAGCATACTTCAAAAGGTCCCAAATAAAAATACAAAGTTAACTTCTCCTGAGGTTCTGCAAAAGGCAATAGCAATAAGGCTGAAATTTGTCTTAGCTGGGCTTTCTAACACAAAAATCTAGAATTTGTTTTTTGTGACACATATATGGATGAAATTAATACAGGTATTAATTTCCTCATTGAATGTTATTTTCAGTGAAGGGAGAAAGTAGACTGCTAAAAAATGGAAAGGTCAAGAAGCAAGTGTGTAATTTGGCTGTCTTGCAGGAAAACTTGAACTTGGCACTGAACTCTGCTTCTGCCATTGGGTGTCATGTTGTGAACATTGGTGCAGAAGATTTGAGGGCTGGGAAACCTCATCTGGTTTTGGGACTGCTTTGGCAGATCATTAAGATCGGTTTGTTTGCTGACATTGAATTAAGCAGGAATGAAGGTAATGGAACGCAGTCATTCTGGAAGTTGTTTATTGGTTATTTTTTTCTAGTCATGCAGACTTTCATGCTCTCACTTAATAGAGGTGATTAAATGATGATAACTAGAATGAACATAAGGTAATGCTATAGAGTTATTCAGGAAAATAGTCTAATTACATGACTCTCTTCTTTACTAGTAATTCACATTTGTCTGGCACTTTACAGTTCATTTTGCAATAATGACACAAAAGCACAGAGAGATTAAGGAGCTTTCCTGAAGTCCTCAAACTTGATTATTTTTTTCTGTTTTGCCTACACAATTTCTACCCCATTACCACCCTCAGCCCCACCATTTTGCACCATCTTCTTTTTTGGAGACAGGGTCTCACTCTGTCACCCAGGCTGGAGTGCAGTGGAACAGCCTGGCTAACATGGTGAAAACCCGTTTCTACTAAAAATACAAAAAATTAGCCAGGTGTGGTGG
This sequence comes from Trachypithecus francoisi, assembly GCF_009764315.1. Classification (NCBI taxonomy): domain Eukaryota; kingdom Metazoa; phylum Chordata; class Mammalia; order Primates; family Cercopithecidae; genus Trachypithecus; species Trachypithecus francoisi. The sequence continues at coordinate 36,751,368 of NW_022681471.1, read as the reverse complement.
CACGCACCTGTAGTCCCAGCTACTCGGGAAGCTGAGGCAGGAGAATTGCTTGAACCCGGGAGGCGGAGGTTGCAGTGAGCTGAGATTGCGCCATTGTACTCCAGCCTGGGCGAAAGAGCGAGACTCTGTCTCAAAAAAAAAAAAAAAAAAAGAAAGAAAGTAAAAGGAAAAACAACAACAAAAAAAAGTAAGGTTGCAACCGGGTGTGTTGGACCACGCCTGTAATCCCAGCACCTTGGGAGGCCGAGACAGGTGGATCACTTGAGGCCAGGAGTTGGAGACCACCCTGGCCAACATGATGGAATCCTGTCTCTATTTAAAATAGAAAAGTTAGCTGGGCATGGTGGCGTGAGCCTGTAGTCCCAGCTAGTCGGGAAGCTGAGGCAGTAGAATCACTTGAACCTGGGAGGCAGAGGTTGCAGTGAGCCAAGATCACGTCACTGTACTCCAGCCTGGTCAGTAGTCCAAGACTCTTTCAAAAGAAAGAAAAGAAAAAGAAAATATAAGGTTGAATTATATTCCTGTTAAAATAGGCTTGAGCCTTCAAGAGTTAATTGATTAATTATACTTAAATACAAATACCACAGTGTTTCTAGGCTACTTTAATCAACAGGTTAAGTAAAAGATTCCCAAATATTAAAAATCTTTCCCAGAATCTTTGACTTTAATCAAAAGGCTAAGTAAAAGATTCCCAAATTTTAAACATTTTTCCCCAAATCCTTGACTTTAGAAGTGTTAAATAAGAACAATTTATACAAACATATGACATAATGTGAAGCTTCCATTAAGCTTGAAGGCCATAACCTCATTTGGTATTTGGAATGTGAAGAATAACAGAGAAAAGAATAAATTGTAGTATTATGTTATTATATCTATTATATATTACCTTTTTGAGTAGATTATGAGTATCTTGAAACCAGGAGCTATGTCATAGTAGTTTTTGCACTTCTATTACTTAACAGTGTCAAAAGACTGAATGAACTTGGCATGACCATTATTATGTCATATAATGACTGTGGGATTTTTTTTTTTTTCTTCTAGCCTTGGCTGCTTTGCTCCGAGATGGTGAGACTTTGGAGGAACTTATGAAGTTGTCTCCAGAAGAGCTTCTGCTTAGATGGGCAAACTTTCATTTGGAAAACTCGGGCTGGCAAAAAATTAACAACTTTAGTGCTGACATCAAGGTAACTGTTCAAAGAACCACAACATTTTGGGGGGATATAATAGCTGGAAGATTTCATCCCAGCTTAACAGAGGGAAAATCCTAACACTGTATGACCAAGTCTTGTTGCCTCTTGGTCCTGAAGGTAGATTTTAGAAGAGAAGTAGGGCCAGATAAGGAGCATTAGCACCTATGTTTTATTTTGTGGAAAAAGGTAAAAATATTATGCTAATTTATCATTATAACGCTAATTTGTTATATTCTGCCGATTGTTAAATATGGAGTATTAAAGAATAGGACATGACTATTCTTAACTGCCTTCCCAGGCCTCAGTGTACCTGTTAGTAAACACACCTAGAAGAGAGAGGAAGGGCCTCACGATTTCCTCTTCACCATTTTTATTTGGCTTCTCCTGTCATTTTATCCTACCTTTAGTTGTGAGTTCCTCAAGGATAGTGATGAGCTCTTATTTATGTCTATGTATCCTACCTCAGCCCCTGCTCCAGGGCCCTCCTACTAAAGCCAACCTATAACATAGTATGTGGCACATACAAGACCCTCATATTTCTTGCATTGAATTGAATTTTTTTTTTTTTACTCGCTGTTTATCATGAGCAGTGGGGGAAAACTAACAATGGAGGAAGACCTATTTATTACCTGTTGCCTTTGGCTTCTCATGCAGAGAGGGCCAATATTACCATAGCAAACATTGTGTGGAGTTCTCCTTAACTGCCTCAATTCTGTCTGACATCCAGATGTTGGTACACGGGGAAAAAACTTAAGGATCTTCATCAGACGTTACTGACCAGCAAGGCTGTGAAAACAATACTGTGCATAGGCAATCACATCATTTTGTTCAGTGATGAGAGGAAGCAATGAGTTGCCTGTACTACTGATTTCATCCATGAAAATTAAGAATAGCCCCAAAATTATAAGACCAACTGACCCTGCCCTCTCTTGTAAATATACAATATGTTTGGCCAGGTTTGTTGTTGTTGTTGTTGTGGTTGTTACAGGGTCTCACTTTGTCACCCAGGCTGTAGTGCAGTGGTGCTAACATGGCTCACTGAAGCCTTGACCTCCCAGGCTCAAGCAATCTTCCTACCTCAGCCTCCCAAGTAGCTGGGACTACAGGTCCACACCACCAAGTCCGATTGATTTTTTTTGTTTTTTTTTTGTTTTTTTTTGAGACGGAGTCTCGCTCTATCGACCAGGCTGGAGTGCAGTGGCGCCATCTTGGCTCACTGCAAGCTCCGCCTCCCAGGTTCGCGCCATTCTCTTGCCTCAACCTTCTGAGTAGCTGGCACTACAGGCACCCGCGACCACAACTGGCTAATTTTTTTTGTATTTTTAGTAGAGACGGGGATTCACCATGTTAGCCGGGATGGTCTCGATCTCCTGACCTCGTGATCCACCAGCCTCGGCCTCCCAAGTGCTGGGATTACAGGCGTGAGCCACCGCGCCCGGCCATGAATATTTTTAAAAAGGAAAGAATTGTTTGGTAATGCGAAAACTAACTTCGAGTTTATCTGTATTCAAGTTCAAATTTTCACCTGTAAAGCCCTTTTCAGGGTAGTAAATACAGATTTTGCTGGGTCTGCTCTTTACTTGTTCTTCTCAAGACGATAGGTTTAGATTATAAATTGTTTATGTAGCTTTGGCAAGTAATTGGAAGTGAAAGCACTTTCACAGCTGTAGTACGCTATTCCTTAAGAGGTAAATGCTATGCCCCCCGAATGATAGGATCGGAGTTGGCTATTTAAGAATTGCTCTGAAATAACTTTCAATCACCTGATTTTCCCCATTCTTAGAATCATTTCTGGCACCAAGTTTCAACTCACTTGGGGAGCTGATTTAAAAGGCACCTTTCTGGGCAGCTCCCAGACATTTATATTTGGTAGCTCAGGAATTGGATTCAGTAATTCACATATTGAGCAACTTCCTCAGGTGTTAGTATGCACACAGACTATGAGAAACACTTCTTCATAGCCTGTCTGGACCAGTAACAAGAAACTATTCATATCGTACCTGGAAGGTGGTCTTCACATATGGCAGGATTAAGAAATCTTCACTCAAATTCCTGTCCTCTAGCATTCCAAAGATGCAGGAATTTACTTGACATGTGTGTGAAGGCTGTTAATAAGCGTTTGTGCGAGTACAATGGTTTTCAAACTGTGTTTTGTGGAGTTGTCCACGCAACCTGAATTCATGTTGACTGTGAGCCAACCCCATTGTTTTCAGTGTTGGGATTCTAAGAAAACAGCATTCAAGTGATTTAGCCCAGGGGTTTAAAACGAAAAGAGACGTTTGTTTTTTTAAGTACATTCAGATCATAGAGGGTTCAGTGTTATTTTAGCAACCAAAATGTTTGTCATTTAATGCTTTTGTCATTTAAATTTACAATTAAATACATCTATAACATAGCTAATCTCTTCTTCATAGGTGTGGTATATTCATTATGCTTTGTAATGATATAACCTGTTTATTTTCTCTTTCTTCTATGCTTCCTGGATTTCTGCTCTTCTACTTTTTTAAATGCTTGTTTTGTCTATCAAGCTTATTGACTTCAGTAATTCAGTGAAGGTACAGAACTGGTTATATGTTTATTAGCATTATTGTATCGATGACTTTAATAATTGTGAAGTCATGTCAAAATCCAGTTCATCCATATGCAAGACAGATATAAGGCCAGATAGATGGACTTTTCTGGGGAAGACACCTGTTAAATTAGAAGGCAGAGAGATTTGTGCCATATATTCTCAAAATTCCAATGCAAATAGGCTTCCAAACATGGGACAATAGGATACATTCATTCCTTGTCACTGTGATCTCACTGACATTTTCAATTCTTTGTAGGATTCCAAAGCCTATTTCCATCTTCTCAATCAAATCGCACCAAAAGGACAAAAGGAAGGTGAACCACGGATAGATATTAACATGTCAGGTTTCAATGTAAGTATAAGTGCTCTTTTGAATTCTACAATCTTCCAAAATTATTGTCAATTTCTTATAAATACAATAATTTTTATAATTGTATGAAGTGAAGTTGGCAATTTTAAGCATTATTTTAAAATGTATTACTGTACATGTAATTCAGAGGCCAGAAAACTAGCTTTTATTTATTTTGATTGTTAGTGAATTCCATCGTTGTTGTGGTATTGATTTATGTGAATGGCCTAAAATATTCAAAACAAGTATGGGGAAATGAGCAACTAGAAGCTAACCTTTTCCAAGTATTTGGATTACAACCACAGTAATAGATTTAGTGACTATATATTCATATATACATATATTCATATTCCTGTGTTGAGAGTAATGTGATTATGTTTTACAAACTCCCAATCTATGAAATCTAATTTAGGGAATCAATCTCAGAGACCATATTCCCTGGTTATGTCACTCATTTGTTTAGTGACCTTGGGCAAGTTCCTTCTTAAAATTGGATTTCACTTTGTTCATCCATAAAGTAAGGAGTTAGACTGGACTATTTAGTCCCAAGTTTCTAGGAATCTGTGGTTTTTGTACCCATTAGATATGGAATGCATGCTCCTAATTAACAAAATCCATATATCTGTCCTATTATGCCATAGGATGGAGTGGATTACATTGGCTAAACCATTTTTATGCTGCCCTTACCAGAACTGAGTTTGTAACTGACTTGTGTGCTTATGTTTCTGTCTGTATGTTAAATGCAAAACTCTTCAGCTCAGGTCACTCTTGGTAGGAATGAGGGGCCATCTTGTCCAAGAAGGGAGCTGTCTGGGATGGCTAGCCATGTGATCTGATACCAGGGTAAATGGCATCAGTATACTAACTGATTCTGATATATCCCTTCTCTAGTCAATCCGATTGATCTTAAAACACTCTTTTGTCTCTTCCCTCTTCAGAATCCGACAAGGATTCTTCTGTTGACTCTAGAATTCAGTCTGAAATGTTCTGCTTGGCACTCACCCTACAAATCTTGCTCTAAAATCTAGCCAGTGTTATTTCCCTAAAAGTCTGTATTCCCCACCCCAACCTTCCTTCCCAGCACCACCCAGGTGCCTTTGCTCATGCTGTTCTCATGGTTTTCAGTGTCCTTCACCTTTTCCCGCTTTACACCTTCTTTAGGGCCTTTTTTTTTTTTTTTTTTTTTCAAGAATCGAGGTTTCGCCATGTTGGCCAGGCTAGTTTCAAACTCTTGGGCTCAATTAATCCTCCTGCCTCGGCCTCCCTAAGTACTGGGATTACAGGTGTGAGCCACCACGTCCAACCAAGGCCTAATGTTAACTCTGAACAGTTTTACCTTTTTTCAATTTCAGTTTCACTTTTTTCTCTTGATCTTTGTAATGGAAAAAATCCCTTCCCTTCGTCCTAACTTTTTGAATCCTTCAGTTCCCTGAGATTAATCCTTGGTCTTGCCTTCCACCATTCTCCCTATGCTCAAAAGAAATCAGTAAAAATAGATTCTCTGCTTCTCTTCAATTCAAGCAACAGTTCACAAGCATTTCCCTTGGGATTTGAACATGAACTGAATGAAGGTATCTATCGTCTCCCTCAGCCAGGGGAGCCGACTTCCACAGCTCAGCACAACTTCCTCTCTCTCTAGCTGGCTCTCCAACAGTGCCCTCCTTTCCAGTTCCTTCTGCTGCATGCATAACACAGCCCCAGAGGTTCCTGGGTTCCAAGGAGTCGACTCTGCCATGAAGCTCATTGACCTAATGCACAGTACCCAGAAGCCTCAGTGAAGTTCAGCTGAGAGCCACTAGAGAAAAGGAGAAACTCCAAAGCAGAAAGTAGTAAATCAGCAAAATAAAATAAGCCAAGTTGAGGAGAATGAACCCACAATTTACAGAAAATGAACACTATTTTCTAAATGGGACTTAAGTAGGACTACAGTTAATACCCTTTCACATTTAATAATTAGTAGAGATTCATTGTAGATAAGTACATTTGAAAAAAATTTTTAACAATTCTACTGAAACTATCTGAATATTTAACTTGAGATGGCTTAAAAGGAGAATTGAAGCTGTTTTCCTATTGAGAAGGAAAAAAGGAAAAGTGGAACTGGAGAAAGTGAAGATGGTGAATGTATATTTTTTCTCTACAGATTTTCAAACAAAATCTGGGAGTTTCCCCAAGGTTTTGCATAACTTCTTTTTTAATGCAATTTAATGTACTCTGTAGTTTGCTATGTGATCTGGCGCCATCTAGTGTGTATTAAAAGTACTGCACCTCTAACAGGGCTAACTTTTTTTTTTTTTTTTGCATTCAAAACAATTTTATAATAAGTACCATATGTTGGCTAAAAGAAAGTAGAACTGTATACCCAGACTATGATTGTGGGGACATTTTCTACATTTTTAGTATGGCCTTTGACAAAGTCTTCCTATTTTGTTTCAACAGGAAACAGATGATTTGAAGAGAGCTGAGAGTATGCTTCAACAAGCAGATAAATTAGGTTGCAGACAGTTTGTTACCCCTGCAGATGTTGTCAGTGGAAACCCCAAACTCAACTTAGCTTTCGTGGCTAACCTGTTTAATAAATACCCAGCACTAACTAAGCCAGAGAACCAGGATATTGACTGGACTCTATTAGAAGGTAACTAAAAACTTCTCAAATTCGAATATGTGGGACTATAGAGTAGAAATACATAGGCCATAATGATTTTACAATCTAGACTTAATAAGTTTTTTTATATCTGCAAGAAGCAGATGCCAGTGCTGAGTAAAAACTGGCAGAAAAGGACGATACAAGTGAACTTTTTAAGTAAAGTAGTCGAGGCCGTGTGCGGTGGCTCATACCTGTAATCCCAGCACTTTGGGAGGCCGAGGCGGGCAGATCACCTGAGGTCAGTAGTTTGAGACCAGCCTGGCCAACATGGTGAAACCCTGTCTCTACTAAAAATTTAAAAATTAGCTGGGCGTGGTGGCACGTGCCTGTAATCCCAGCTACTCGGGAGGCTGAGGCAGGAGAATCATTTGAACCTGGGAGACGGAGGTTACAGTGAGCCGAGATTATGCTATTGCACTCCAGCCTGGGCAACAGAGTAAGACTCTGTCTCAAAAAAAAAGAAGAAAAAAAAAAAGTAGTCGAATCACTTAATGTAAAGCCACTTAGTAAATCAGTATTTAGTTTTAATCTTTAGGGTTAGACCACTTTTTAATCCTCTCATCAGGAAAAAAGTGCACATATGCATTCAGTTTGACCTGTAAATTTAGTATATATTTATGTTTCGTTCATCCACAGTCAGTGTAACTGGAACTAACCCCAACTCCTTTCACCCTTACCTCCTCAAAAAACAAATGATAATATATACTAATTTTTTAAGTTTTGGAAAGGCAGAGTTTACCTTTTCCAGATTATATATGCATGAAGTATAGTCTATAAAAATTAAGAAATGCGGCCGGGCATGGTGGCTCACGCCTATAATCCCAGCACTTGGGGAGGCCGAGGCAGCCAGATCACCTAAGGTCAGGAGTTCGAGACCAGCCTGGCTAACATGGTGAAACCCCGTTTCCACTAAAAATACAAAAAATTAGCCGGGCATTGTGGTGCGCGCCTGTAATCTCAGATACTTGGGGGGCTGACGCAGGGGAATCGCTTGAACCTGGGAGGCAGAGGTTATAGTGAGCTGAGATCGCGCCATTGCACTCCAGCTTGGGCAATAAGAGCAAACCTCCATCTCATAAATAAATAAATAAAGCAAATAGTAATTCATTGAGTGTTCACCGATATTCTTTTTTTTTTTTTTTTTTTTTTTTTTTTTTTTTTATGAGACGGAGTCTTGCTCTGCCGCCCAGGCTGGAGTGCAGTGGCCGGCTCTCAGCTCACTGCAAGCTCCGCCTCCCGGGTTCACGCCATTCTCCTGTCTCAGCCTCCCGAGTAGCTGGGACTACAGGCGCCCGCCTCGTCGCCCGGCTAGTTTTTTGTATTTTTTAGTAGAGACGGGGTTTCACCGTATTAGCCAGGATGGTCTCGATCTCCTGACCTCGTGATCCGCCCGTCTCGGCCTCCCAAAGTGCTGGGATTACAGGCTTGAGCCACCGCGCCCGGCTGTGTTCACCGATATTTCTATAAAACCAGTAACTAAACTGATAACATCAGTTACTTTGAGGGATGCAGATTTGAGGAAATATTGGAGAAAGATTTGAGGAGACTATAAAAAGTTCATAAACCTCTAAATTGCTTAACTGCTTAGAATAAGGTTGTATTCTTTAATTTTAAAATAAGTTCAAATTTGAAAAATAAGCCTGTATCTAGAGAGAATGTATGTACTTAGGAGAATGCTTGGAAACTCGTGTTATTGAAAACTTCTAGATCTGAATAGAGAGAGAAAATAATCTAATATGTGGATTGGCACTGTATGCACATACATAAAGTGTTTAATGAATCAGCAAATTTTGTGAATATTCTTAACAGGAGAAACTCGTGAAGAAAGAACCTTCCGTAACTGGATGAACTCTCTTGGTGTCAATCCCCATGTAAACCATCTCTATGCGTAAGCCTGCCTACTGCTATTGTAAACAGTTATGAATGTCATGAATGGATGTTAAATAATGACAGCTCTAAAGATTTTCTAGATTTTTAAATTTGTAGATATTAATTTGTAGCTATTATTTATATTGGAAAATGTCGAGTGGTGATTTCCATCATTTTCCCAATACACAAAAGCTTTAATTATTTATTTACATGATCATTAACTGTAAGTGATAGAATATATAAATATCTTTATAGTATCCTAGGGAGCAAATATTTTATACATATATATATTTTTGTTTTGTTTTGTTTTGTTTTGTTTTTTGAGGCGGAGTCTCGCTCTGTCGCCCAGGCTGGAGTGCAGTGGCCGGATCTCAGCTCACTGCAAGCTCTGCCTCCCGGGTTTACGCCATTCTCCTGCCTCAGCCTCCCAAGTAGCTGGGACTACAGGCGCCCGCCACCTCGTCCGGCTAGTTTTTGTACTTTTAGTAGAGACGGGGTTTCACCGTGTTAGCCAGGATGGTCTCGATCTCCTGACCTCGTGATCCGCCCGTCTCGGCCTCCCAATACTTTATATTTTGAAACAGATAGCCGTTTGGGAGGCTGAGGCTGATTACTTGAGCCCAGGAGTTTGAGGCTTCAGTGAGCTATGGTTGTGCCACTGTACTGCAGCCTGGGCAACAAAGTGAGATCCTATTTCTAAGAGGGGGAAAAAAAAAGAAAGGTAAAAAAGAAAGAAACAGAGACCAGGGAATCCTTTAAGTAGACCATCCACAACAACTCAGGGACTTTGGCTCACTCTTCTCTCAGCCTGGAACGTTCTTTGCTCGCATATAATGGCTTATACCCTTACTGTATTCCAGTCACCGATTCAAAGATTTCCTGACTACCACCTGCTACTCTGTAACACCTAACCCTAGTTCTTTCTTTCTTCATAGCACTTACATGTACCCGTAAAATTGTTTATTGTCAACAAGACAAACAACACCCCTGTATTGTTTGTTTATCCATGTACTTGTTTATTGTCTATCTCTCTGACTCTAATGCAAGGACAGGGATTTTCGTCCTGTGGGCCCAGCCTCTAGAACAGTGCCTTGCTCACAGTAAGCTCTCAATAAATACTTATAAATGAATTGGATGGTCTTAGCTCTATTTTCAGCACAGATTGGTAGAAAATATGAGTCTTAGGTATTATTTATGGTTTTATGTATCTTGTTTGATAATGTAGTGTTGTTGTTTTTAAGGAAAGTCAAGTCCCAGCTTCCTGAAAACACTGATTACATTATTTTTAAATCATTAGTGACCTGCAAGATGCCCTGGTAATCTTACAGTTATATGAACGAATTAAAGTTCCCGTTGACTGGAGTAAGGTTAATAAACCTCCATACCCGAAACTGGGAGCCAACATGAAAAAGGTAGATAATTAAGTTGCTGTGTATCTTTGTTAGAGTATTTTTATTCTCGATTCATTCCTTTGTTTCTAAAACTCTTGACGCTGAGCTTCTTGAGTGCAAAAACTGTGTCTTATTTGTTTTTGTGTGCTGATACCTAGCATTATACAAGACACACACACATGTATGCAGATTAAACAAATGGAAGTCTCTAACCATTTACTCTTGTGCCTTTGCAGCTAGAAAACTGCAACTATGCTGTTGAATTAGGGAAGCATCCTGCTAAATTCTCCCTGGTTGGCATTGGAGGGCAAGACCTGAATGATGGGAACCAAACCCTGACTTTAGCTTTAGTCTGGCAGCTGATGAGAAGGTATAGTACACAATTTTAGCTGTTTAGTCTTTACTGTCACACAGGTCTGTGATTTAGTCCTTACTGTGTTTAATAAGTGAACATGTCAATGACTACACTTTTGAAATATGTTGTATTTATACTCCAAAATGAGTTTAATTAATGAATATATATTGGATGTTAAGTGGGAGAGGCTTCCTTGCAAATTAGGCAGCAGAACTATGGCTAGTCCCTTTTTTAAAACATAGGAAGCCTGACACATAGATTTCGACCTCATTTTGTGTCAGTGAATTAAAAAATTGTCAGAACAAAATTATGAACATCCTCGTGCTCATTTGAAAATAAAGATTTCTCTCTGTAATGCTGATGAAGATCACCATAATGCTGAAAAGCATTCATTATGACTAGGCACCATCCAAAGCACAGCTTATTTTATGCCATTACCACTATTGGAATAGTACAAAATGTGCCTGCAGTAGGCTGTTGGACCTGCTCATTGAAGCACTGTCAATCTGCTCCTCTGTCACCACTACAAAGGGTAGAATAGTAGCAAGCCACTACTGCTTAAAATATTTTTTTCACATAGTGTGAATCTCTTTCCATGAAATCTTTAGTCCTTGAAATGTAAGGAATATAAAAAGTGGAAGATAAAGCATCTTTCTGATGTTTGCATTTTTCCTTATAAAGTAGATTGTGACGTTTTCTTCTGCTGCTTCTTTTAGATACACCCTCAATGTCCTGGAAGATCTTGGAGATGGTCAGAAAGCCAATGATGACATCATTGTGAACTGGGTGAACAGAACGTTGAGTGAAGCTGGAAAATCAACTTCCATTCAGAGTTTTAAGGTCAGAATCCATATTTGACTATTAAATATTACGTTTGCAAGATAACATCTATCATTTGGGAAGGTAACCTTTGGCTTCTTTGTGAGTGAGAATTATTGTTGGACTAATGGCACGATTCTTTATGAATTCACTGGGTTTTGTTTTGGACACTTGACATAAGTAAGCACATGTTCATTTGTATGTATCAAAATTCTCAGATTTGTTCTCCTTTCACACTAGGACAAGACGATCAGCTCCAGTTTGGCAGTTGTGGATTTAATTGATGCCATCCAGCCAGGCTGTATAAACTATGACCTTGTGAAGAGTGGCAATCTAACAGAAGATGACAAGCACAATAATGCCAAGTAAGGGAGACTGCCAATAGCATGAAAAGAACACAGCTTTGCAGCTGGACAGATCTGAATTCTAATTCAGGTTCTGCCATGTAAGAGTGGTGTCACCTTGGGAGAAACCTCTTGGAGCCTCAGATTCCTCATCAGTAAATTGGGGGCAATAATACTTACCTTAGAGATTTTATGAAGATTAAATTTTTAAAAATTATAAGAGCCTAGCCTTGTACTTGGCCTACTAGGTGCTTAGTCAGTTGTTGCTTCAGTGGATTACAGAAATAATGTAGAACATCTCAGGTCTTCTGTCCCTTCCTTTGTCTGCCTTTTCTAGTTTTTGGTCCAGCCACTCTGTCCATGTGCCATGTAGACTGTCTACCCTCTCGTGAATATTTGGAAGTATGCATTGCATCTGCCTAACAACTTGGGTTTTGCATTTAGCGTGATTTTCCACCTCATATCTCTAAGGTCACATGAGTGTGCAATGAGAATATTAACATGGATTATATAGACAGCCTAGGTCATTATTTATATGTATATATAAATAATTTATATATTTATATAAAGTTGGTGCTTCAAGCTTAATTCTCACCTCACATTGGAGAAAAAGAGTGAATAAATATTATTGGCCCCAAAGAATAGAGCTTAAAAACCTACTATAACTTCAAAGTGAAATCAAAACCAAAATCAAAAGAAAACAAAAAACAAAACTGTTCTAATTGGAACTATCAATATGGAATTTTTGCATCCCAGCATAATAATTATATATGAGGAAATAGATGTCTTACGTGGTGTCCTTAACTGACAAGAATTTCATCCTAATTTTTTTTCCCCCTAAAATAGGTATGCAGTGTCAATGGCTAGAAGGATTGGAGCCAGAGTATATGCTCTCCCTGAAGACCTTGTGGAAGTAAAGCCCAAGATGGTCATGACTGTGTTTGCATGTTTGATGGGCAGGGGAATGAAGAGAGTGTAAAATAACCAATCTGAATAAAACAGCCTTGCTCCCAGGTGCATGATTCACAGGTCAGCTATTTCCAGGTGAAGTGCTTATGGCTTAAGGAACTCTTGGCCATTCAAAGGACTTTTCATTTTGATTAACAGGACTAGCTCATCACGAGAGCCCTCAGGGGAAAGGGTTTAATAAAAACAACTCCTCTTTCCCATAGTCAGAGTTGGATTTGTCAGGCATGCCTGAAATGTGCTCATAGCCAAAACATTTTACTCTCTCTTCCTAGAATGCTGCCCTTGACATTTCCCATTGCTGTATGTTATTTCTCGCTCTGTTATCTTTTGCCCTCTTAGAATGTCCCTCTCTTGGGACTCGCTTAGATCACGGGATATGAATATTATTAGACAGTAATTTTGCTTTCCATCCAGTATGCTAGTTCTTATTCGAGAACTATGGTCAGAGAGTATTTGGATATGAGTATCCTTTGCTTATCTTTGTAGTACTGAAAATCTGCCGAAGTAACTGGCTGTGCAGAATGTAATAGAAGCTTTTCTTATTCTTTTATTCTTAAGATCAGTATCTTTTTACAGTATTCTTTCTACAGGATCCTTTTTTGTACATTTAAGAATATTTTGATTACATAAACAAGACTGCTGATTTTGCTACTTTTTTTAAGGGGTCTTCAAGTAAGTAAAACATATATCGTAGCTAGAAGAAAAATGTACCTTAAATTTGCATCTTCCCTCTCATACCCAAGCTGTAAACAATTGAAATATTTTGTCTTAAATCACTTGGTTCAATACATGCTTATTTGTTTTAAAGCCTGTATCATCAGACTCTCTCTCTAAATTTAAAATGCTGTTGAATATGATACTTTTGAGGAGAGAATGTGCTCAGAACTTAGACGGGATTTAGTAGGCTGAGTATGCTAAGTGTACAATATATTTTTTAATTTTACATCTAAAGCAAAGAACTGTGGTCACTAAAAATAAACATATATATGTAGGAATTAATGTACTCTTGCTTTGTCAAGCTGTTTGCTATAGTTTCCAAGGTATTATGTTACTCTAACTCTGAAAAGTGATGTAATCTGGTAGCAATGTAGTAATTCAAATAAAGGCATTTACATAATAATCAGTTTCTTCATGCTTTTGTCTCTTAGGAAGTATGACAATGTCAGGATTTTTTCTTTTCGTTTTTCTGATGTATTCTATAAAATGGTGTTTGCTAAATTTGAGTTTTGGGAACGGAATTATAGGTACTGAATTAAGGACACTACAAATGAAGTAAAAGGGTTTTCTCCAATTTACCAAAATTTCTTTATCCAGTTCCTGCTTTTTTTTTCTTTTCCACCTCCTTCAATCTTTTCAATGTTCTGTGATATACATATCCTGAAACAGTGGGGATTTGAACAGTCACAGAGGAGAAATGATTCATGGGAGATCTTTGCAACCTCATCCATATATGACATTTTTGGCTGGATAATTCTTCGTTGGGGTCGGGGGAAGGGGCTACCCTGTGCATTGTAGGAGGTTTAGCAGTATTACTGGCCTCTACCCACTAGATGTCAGCACATACCCAGTCATGTTGACCAAAATTGTCTCCAGAGATAACCAAATGTCTCCTGGGTGGCAAAATCATCTCTTGTTGACAATCAGTGCCCTTTTAAGCCTTTGTGTGAATGAGTAATATAAGGTGTAGTCTACTGAGGATTTGGTTACGTAGTGATACTATATAATATTTTGCATTTAAAATCTGAGAGATGGAAATGCTTGCTTTTTGTTTGTTTGTTTGTTTTGAGACAGAGTTTCACTCTTGCCGCCCAGGCTGGAGAGCAGTGGCGCGAGCTCAGCTCACTGCAACCTCCACCTCCCAGGTTCAAGCGATTCTCCCGCCTCAGTCTCCTGAGTAACTGAGATTACAGGCATGCACCACCATGCCCGGCTAATTCTGTATTTTTTTTTTTTTTTTTTTTTTTTTTTTTTTTGAGACGGAGTCTTGCTCTGTCACCCAGGCTGGAGTGCTGTGGCCGGATCTCAGCTCACTGCAAGCTCCGGCTCCCAGGTTCATGCCATTCTCCTGCCTCAGCCTCCCGGGTAGCTGGGACTACAGGCGCCGCCACCTCACCCGGCTAGTTTTTTGTAGTTTTTAGGAGAGACGGGGTTTCACCGTGTTAGCCAGGATGGTCTCCATCTCCTGACCTCGTGATCCGCCCGTCTCGGCCTCCCAAAGTGCTGGGATTACAGGCTTGAGCCACCGCGCCCGGCTAATTTTGTATTTTTACTAGAGATGAGGTTTTTACCATGTTGGCCGGGCTGGTCTCGAACTCCTGACCTCAGGTGATCCACCCACCTCAGCCTCCTAAAGTGCTGGGATTATAGGGTCACTGCGCCCAGCCATTCCTTTTCTTTTTTTTTTTTTTTTTTTTTTTTTGAGATGGAGTCTCGCTTTGTCACCCAGGCTGGAGTGAAGTGGTGCAATCTCGGCTGACCGCAACCTCTGCCTCCCAGCTTCAAGCGATTCTCCTGCCTCAGCCTCCCAAGTAGCTGGGATTACAGGTGCCTGCCACCACACCCAGGTAATTTTTGTATTTTTAGTAGAGATGGGGTTTCACCATGTTGGCCAGGCTGGTCTCAAACTCCTGACCTCAGTTGATCCACCTGCCTCAGCCTCCCAAAGTGCTGAGATTACAGGTGTGAGCCACCACGCCTGGCTGTGAGCCACTGCACCCAGCCTTAATTATTAATAGTTAGACATTATTTAATTTGAAAGTAATTATTGATATGTTAAGGCATAAATGTACCATTTTATTATTTAGTTTATGTTTGCTTGTTCCACTTTTTGTCCTTCTGTTCCCTGCCTCTTACCTTTTGGTGAGTCACTTGAACGTTTTTTAAAATTCCATTTTGATATGTCAGTAGTGTTCTTGAATATAGTTATCTTTTTATTTTTATTTTTTGAGACAGTCTTGCTCTGTCACTCAGGCTGGAGAGCAGTGGCACTATCATGGCACCACTGCAACCTCAACCTTCTCCCAAGCTCAAGCGATCCTCCCCTCTCAGCCTCCTGAGTAGCTAGGACTACAGACACATACCACCATATCCAGCTAATTGGTTTTGTTGTTGTTGTTGTTTGTTTGGGTAGAAACGAGGTTTTGACATGTTGCCCATGCTGGTCTCTAACTCCTGGGCTCAAGCAATCCTCCTGCCTTAGCCTTGCAAAGTGCTGGGATTACAGGCGTGAGCTACCTCGTCCGGCCAAATATGTCTTATTTTTTAAGGACTTGCTCCAGGTGTTAGTGTATACATATGTACCATATCACAGTGTGTTACTAAGCAACATTTTAGCACCTCAAGTGAAGTACCTCACTTTCATTTAGATCACTTGACTTTCTCACCTGTTAAATAAATATAAATGTTTTAAGCAGTTTCTGTACATACTTTGAGCACCGTGTTAGATGATATAAATATGGCTTCAACTCTCAAATAGTACCTTTAAAAAGCATGAAGAGAAGCTTAGTTTGTTATATTTACCTCTATCATAACCATTCTATTTTTCTTTCTTTCTTCCTGGGGTCTCAGCATCTTTAGGTTATAGTTTCCTTTCTCTTTGGAAAACTCCCTTTTGCCTGTTAGCCATTGTTTAATAATAGGTCTTCTGGTAAAAAATTCTCTGAGGTTTACTTCATCTGAGAAAACCTTTATTTCCTTTTCCGGGACTCCTTTTACAAGGTACCATGAGTTGAGTCTTACTTGCTACTAGACCTTGGTGAGCTTATCAAGAGTCTAGACTAGAAAAATAAAAATAAAAAAGAGTCTAGACTAGAATCTTACCTCTCACACTAAGAAATGTCACATACTTGATAAAATTTAACCTTCTTAGTAAGTGACTTTGTGATCTGATTCCTGTCTAGCCCGGTTTCTTACTACTCAATGCCATTCCCAAATTGTGTACCCACAAATATACAAGCACACATTGCACACATTGTTTACACACACACACACACACGCACACAATTTTGACTGTCTAAATAAGATGCCAGTGATTTTGAGCTACTTTTTTTAGCAAGAGATATACAAAACTCACATGCTCACACTAACTCTGCATTTACACTGTTGTTGCCTATACCTTGAACTGGAGTTGGAGGATGAAATGCAATCACGATATGGTGTGAGGAACCAAATGGCCAATAACTTAAATACGCACAAAGGTCTCATTTATTTTAAGCAGAATGTCTGCTAATTCTGTAAGAATATATGTGTGACTTGAATGGTTTGCATCTCATTAATATTTAATGGATTGGCTGATCGTTCTCCCTTGATCACACACTATTCTCCAGCTACTGCCACTTTTCTCTACTCTCCCTTCCATAAAAACGTCAAAAATTAGTCTTTATTTATTTATTTATTTATTTATTTTTGAGACAGAGTCTCGCTCTGTCACCCAGGCTGGAGTGCAGTGTGGCATGATCTCGGCTCACTGCAACCTCCACCTCTCAGGTTCAAGAGATTCTCCTGCCTCAGCCTCCCAGGGTGGCTGGGATTACAGGTACATACCAGCACACCAGGCTAATTTTTGTATTTGTTTTAGTAGACACGGGGTTTCACCATGTTGGCCAGGCTGGTCTCGAACTCCTGACCTCTAGTGATTCGCCCACTTTGACCTCCTAAAGTGCTGGGATTACAGGTATGAGCCACCTCACCTGGCTTGAAATTAGTCTCTACTTTCTGTTTCCATTTCCTCTACTCTCAATCTCTCTTGGATCCACTATAATTAGGTATTTTCCCTATGTGAACAATCATATAGCATGTATCAGAAATTGTGGGTGCCCAGTGACCATTAAGTTCATATGAGAGAAGAAAGGCTGAATACTAATGAGCTAAGCATCCTTTTGTTTGTTTGTTTGTTTGTTTGTTTTTGGAGACAGAGTCTCGCTCTGTTGCCCAGGCTGGAGAGCAGTGGCGCGATCTCAGCTCACTGCAAGCTCCACCTCCCGGGTTCATGCCATTCTCCTGCCTCAGCCTCCCGAGTAGCTGGGACTACAGGCACCCGCCACCATGCCCGGCTAATTTTTTCTATTTTTTAGTAGAGACGGGGTTTCACCGTGTTAGCCAGGATGGTCTCAATCTCCTGACCTCGTGATCCACCCACCTCGGCCTCCCAAAGTGCTGGGATTACAGGCCTGAGCCACCGCACCCGGCCTAGCATCTATTTTTTTAGGTTAAAAAATCATAACTGCAAAGGAGGGAAATAATAAAGCAGAAAATAATAAAATAGGAAACACATGATAAAGCAGATGAATGAACCAAAATTTGGCTCGTTGAAAACCTTAATGAAATGTGTAAACTTTAGCAAGATTGATCACGAAAGAAGAGAAAAAATGAAAAACATTAAAAATAAAAAAGGCTGGACATGGTGGCTCACGCCTGTAATTCACTACTTTGGGGACGCCAAAGTGGGAGGATTGCTTGAGTCCAGGAGTTTGAGACCAGCCTGGGAAATATACCTCATCTCTACAAAAGATGTGGAAAAATTAGCCTAGTGTAGTGGCATAGGCCTGTAGTTCAGTTATTCAGGAGGTGGAGGTGGGAGGATCATAGGAGAATAGAAGGCAGAGGTTACCATAAGCCAAGATCACTGTACTGCACTGCAGCCTGGGCAACAGAGGAAGACTTTGTCTCAAAAATAAAATTAATTGAAGTTAAAAAATTTTTTAAAGTAGATATGCAGATAACTGGTAATAAAAAGATATTATGAAAACTCATGATAGGCTGGGCACGGTGGCTCACACCTGTAATCCGAGCACTTTGGGAGGCAGAGGCAGGCAAATGGCTTGAAGTCGGGAGTTCGAGACCAGCCTGATCAACATGGCAAAACCCAGTCTCTACAAAAAGTACAAAAATTAGCCAGGTATGGTGACACACATCTGTAATACCAGCAACTTGGGAGGCTGAAGCAGGAGAATCGCTTGAACCCAGGAAGCGGAGGTTGTAGTGAGCCAAGATCACGCCACTGCATTCCAGCCTGGATAACAGAGCAACACTCTGTCTCAAAAAAAAAAAAAAAAACCATGATAAAATTGCAAATTGAATGAAGTGGACAAATAACTAGAAATGCAATATACTGTAAAAGACTCAATAAGTAATAAAAAATGTGAACAGTTTCATAACTCAAAATTTTCATTTGTATTAAAAATCTTCCAACAAAGAAAAACATGGCAACCATATGATTCTACTATTGAATTTTGCCATTCAAAAAACAATAATAATTCTCATGCTGGGCGTCGTGGTTCACACCTCTAATCCCAGCACTTTGGGAGGCCAAGGCAGGTAGATCACCTGAGGTCAGGAGTTCGAGACCAGCCTAACCAACATAGTGAAACTCCATCTCTACTAAAAATACAAAATTAGCTGGGCCTGGTGGCGCATGTCTGTAATCCCAGCTACTCAATAGGCTGAGGCAGGAGAGTCACTTGAACCTGGGAGGCAGAGGTTGCAGTGAACCAAGATTGTACCATTGCAGTCCAGCCTAGGCAACAAGAGCAAAATTCCGTCTCTTAATTAATTAATTAATCTCATCTTTAACGAAATCTTTCAAAGTTTCAAAGTCTGGAAAGACAGGTGAAAGTCCACACCTCATTTCATCAGGCTAACATGTAACCTTGTTAACAAAACCAGAAAAGGAAAGTATTAGAAAAGAATTACAGGGTAATCAGACTTATACTTGTAAAAATTCTAAACAATGTTGGCAAACCTACTGCAGAAACACTTTTTGTTATAAAAAGTGATGTGAAGTATAACATGACCAGAGTGGTCAGACTAAGTATTGGCTAAAGTTCGAAATGCAGCAGTTAATGGTTTAGAGGAATCGCTCTGCTATGGAATCCTAGAGATCTTGCACATCTCCTCATAGACCTTATATGCAACGTGCGACCACATTCTGACCCAAAACTTGCCTAGAACATGGAAAGATAGAGTCTTCCAAAAAGCTGTCACAAGGATATTTCTGTTCTCTCTCCTTACTTGTGAGAGACGCCCTATCTTGTGGGAGGCTGCTATGAGCAGTTTTTCATTCAGTTTTCTCGTTTCAATGAAGCATGGGATTTTCCACCTTAATCTCTTTTAAGGTACAGTGGAAGTCCATAAGATCACTTAGTTGCATTCTAAAGTTGGCTCTTCAGCAACATAGTGACCTACCACTCCTTTTGTCTGTTGCTTGGCCTTCTGGTTCAATATTTTCCTGTGGAACTGGGGTTGCACAGAGCTAAGACCATGCTGATTGTTTTTGCAGTCTGTATAAGTAACACATTGTCTGAATCTTTTAGGGCTCATTGTCTCTTTATTAGCCAAATCTGTAGAAGTGTGATAAGCCTACCTAGCAGCTGTTATCAGCTGGTGCTTAGGAAATGCTTGATTTCTTGACACATGATGATGGGAAAGTCTGGGAGTGGTGGCTCAAGCCTGCAGTCCCAACAATTTGGGAGGTTGAAGTGGGAGGATCGATTGAGCCCAAGAGTTTGAGAACAGCCTGGGCAACATGGCAAGACTCCGTCTCTACTAAAAATACAAAAATTAGCTGGGCATGGTGGCGCCAGCCTAGAGTTCTACCTACTCTGGAGGCTGAGGCAGGAGGGTCACCTGAGCCCAAGAGGTGGAGGTTGCAGTGAGCTGAGATCATGCTACTGCACTCCAACCTGGGTGACAGAATGAGACCCTGTCTCAAAAAAAAAAAAAAAAAAAAAAAAAAAGCCAGGTGTGGTGGCTCACGCCTGTAATCCCTGCATTTTGGGAGGCCAAGGTGGGCGGATCACAAGGTCAGGCGTTTGAGACCAGCCTGGCCAACATGGTGAAACCCCATCTCTACTAAAAATACAAAAATTAGCCGGGCATGGTGGTGCATACCTGTAATCCCAGCTACTTGGGAGGCTGAGGCAGGAGAATTGCTTGAATCCGGGAGGCAGAGGTTGCAGTTAGCCGAGATTGCGCCATTTCACTCCAGTATGGACGACAGAGCAAGACTCCGTCTCAAAAAAAAAGGAAAAAGAAAAAGGTTAATATCTAAAAGGCAAAATTATAAATTTACTTAAATATATGGGAGACATGGGAGCTACGGATAAACATCATCTGGATTTGATCATTTGCTACAAGCAGGCTGCTATGTGAAAAATGTGATGGCAAGTGTGTGATTTGTGACTCCTATAGGTGCATCCTTGCACCCTGATGTGCATAGGTGATGAATGTATGTATAGATCTTACCAGGGGCATTGCATGATCTGTGGAGGCCCTGGGGTCTCTGATGCCTATTATTGTAAGGAGCTCACCATCCAGGAGAAGGATAGAGATGTCTGCCCAAAGATTGCCAATTTGGGATCTCTAAGACCTCTTCTATGAACGCAAAAAATATGACTTCAAGAAGAGGTGATTGGTGGGTGGTAAGAGGTGATTGTTGGTTGGCCCCTTCCTCCTCCACATCAAGCTGCTACAGCCGGCAAAAAAGACGGCTACTACTAGCAGCAGAAAGGGAGCGGAACCCAGAGTATCACCAGAAGTGCCTGCTAGTGTGCCAGCACCTTGCCACTCCTTCCTCTCTCTTCACCCAGATGTGTGATAGGGATGGAAAAGAATTCCCCACAGAGCACTCTGGTACATTATTATCAGAGAAAAATTGATAGATTCGTTCATGTTTCTTTTGAACTGAGAAGCAAAGCTCTGTTCTCCATATTGATATGTTCACCCTAAAACAATATCTTCTAAAAAGAGACAATATTTCAGTCTTCTGCTTGAGGAGCTGACTGTGAAGCTATGCCCAGTGAAAAACGTGTTCTTGCAGCAGCTCTGGTGGAAGTTGTCCTTGAAAAACCTTTGGTGTGTGGTGGGAAGTTATCAGATCAACAAATGTGGACATTTAATCTTGTAACACTTACCAGGTGGTGCTGGTTTCATGTTATTTTCCTTCTGAGAAATTGGAAGTCCTTCTGTTGCTATTATATTAATAAAATTGGTGTTTACTTTCTGGTAAAAAAAATAAATATGCAGGAGAATATCTTGCTAACATTGGAGGTAGAGAAAGATTTCTTAAACAATACACAAACTTCACAAGCTGTAAATACTAAAATTTACATTTTTGTCTGTATTTACATCTTCTCTTCTTCAAAAGACATTATGGAAATAGTGACAGGACAAGGCAAAAACTGAAAGGATATATTTTCAAATAAACTCCAAAGGATTAGTATTCAAAATATAAAACGAGCCAGGCGTGGTGGCTCACGCCTGTAATCCCAGCACTTTGGGAGGCCAAGGCGGGCAGATCACCTGAGGTCAGGAGTTTGAGACCAGCCTGGCGAACATGGTGAAACATCTGTCTCTACTAAAAATACAAAAAAAAAAAAAAAAAAAAAATGAGCCAGGCATGACAGCTCACGCCTGTAGTCCCAGCTACTCGGGAGGGGCACGAGAATTGCTTGAACCCGGGAGGCAGAAGTTGCAGTGAGCCAAGATCACACCACTGCACTCTAGCCTGGGCATCAGAGTGAGACTTGGTCTCAAACAAAAAAAAAAAGACCAACTGATAGAAAAAACGGGAAAAATCCAGCCTGGGCAACATGGCAAAACCCCATCTCATATATGTGTGCGTGTGTGTGTGTGTATATATATATTTATATATTTAGTTGGGCATAGTGGCACGCACCTGTACCCCAGCTACTTGGGAGGCTGAGGTGGGAGAATTGCTTGAACCAGGGAGGTTGAGGCTGCAGTGAGCTGTGATTGCACCATTGCACTCCAGCCTGAGCAACGGAGTAGGAATCATCTCAAAAAATAAAAAGCAAAGAAAGAAAAGAAATGGGTAAAAAATTTGAATAAGGTCCTTATAAAAGAAAGAGAAGGCAGGGCATGGTGGTTACGCCTGCAATCCCAACACTATGGGAAGCTGAGGCAGGCAGATCACCTGAGGTCAGGAGTTCGAGACCAGCCTGGCCTACGTGGTGAAACCCTGTCTCTACTAAACATACAAAAACGTCAGCCAGGCGTGGTGGCACGTGCCTATAATCCCAGCTACTTGGGAGGCTGAGGCAGGAGAATAGCTTGAACCCAGAAGGTGGAGGTTGCAGTGAGCCGAGATCACACCACTGCACTCCAGCCCGGACGACAGAGTGACACCCGATCTCAAAAAAAAAAAGAAGAAAGAAAAAAGAAAAGAAACATAGATGGCAAAAAAATATCTTTCTATGAGAAATCACTTATAATTTTACTTTAATAGAAAGTTTTGACCAGGCGTGGTGGCTCACGCCTGTAATCCCAGCACTTTGGAGGGCTGAGGTGGGCAGATCACAAGGTCAGATCGAGACCATCCTGGCTAACATGGTGAAACCCTGTCTCTACAAAAATACAAAAATCTTAGCTGGGCGTGGTGATGGTGTGAACCCGGGAGGCGGAGCTTGTGGTGAGCCTAGATAGCGCCACTGTACTCCAGCCTGGGCACAGTGCAAGACTCCGTCTCAGGCCGGGCGCGGTGGCGCAAGCCTGTAATCCCAGCACTTTGGGAGGCCGAGATGGGCGGATCACAGGTCAGGAGATTGAGACCATCCTGGCTAACCCGGTGAAACCGCGTCTCTACTAAAAATACAAAAAAACTAGCTGGGCGAGGTGGCGAGCGCCTATAGTCCCAGCTACTCGGGAGGCTGAGGCAGGAGAATGGCATGAACCCAAAAGGCGGAGCTTACAGTGAGCTGAGATCCGGCCACTGCACTCCAGTTTGGGCGACAGAGCAAAACTCCGTCTCAAAAAAAAGACTCCGTCTCAAAAAAAAAAAAAGACCAACTGATAGAAAAAACGGGAAAAATCCAGCCTGGGCAACATGGCAAAACCCCATCTCATATATGTGTGCGTGTGTGTGTGTGTATATATATATTATATATTTAGTTGGGCATAGTGGCACGCACCTGTACCCCAGCTACTTGGGAGGCTGAGGTGGGAGAATTGCTTGAACCAGGGAGGTTGAGGCTGCAGTGAGCTGTGATTGCACCATTGCACTCCAGCCTGAGCAACGGAGTAGGAATCCATCTCAAAAAATAAAAAGCAAAGAAAGAAAAGAAATGGGTAAAAAATTTGAATAAGGTCCTTATAAAAGAAAGAGAAGGCAGGGCATGGTGGTTTACGCCTGCAATCCCAACACTATGGGAAGCTGAGGCAGGCAGATCACCTGAGGTCAGGAGTTCGAGACCAGCCTGGCCTACGTGGTGAAACCCTGTCTCTACTAAACATACAAAAACGTCAGCCAGGCGTGGTGGCACGTGCCTATAATCCCAGCTACTTGGGAGGCTGAGGCAGGAGAATAGCTTGAACCCAGAAGGTGGAGGTTGCAGTGAGCCGAGATCACACCACTGCACTCCAGCCCGGACGACAGAGTGACACCCGATCTCAAAAAAAAAAAGAAGAAAGAAAAAAGAAAAGAAACATAGATGGCAAAAAAATATCTTTCTATGAGAAATCACTTATAATTTTACTTTAATAGAAAGTTTTGACCAGGCGTGGTGGCTCACGCCTGTAATCCCAGCACTTTGGAGGGCTGAGGTGGGCAGATCACAAGGTCAGATCGAGACCATCCTGGCTAACATGGTGAAACCCTGTCTCTACCAAAAATACAAAAATCTTAGCTGGGCGTGGTGATGGTGTGAACCCGGGAGGCGGAGCTTGTGGTGAGCCTAGATAGCGCCACTGTACTCCAGCCTGGGCAACAGTGCAAGACTCCGTCTCAGGCCGGGCGCGGTGGCGCAAGCCTGTAATCCCAGCACTTTGGGAGGCCGAGATGGGCGGATCACAAGGTCAGGAGATTGAGACCATCCTGGCTAACCCGGTGAAACCGCGTCTCTACTAAAAAATACAAAAAAACTAGCTGGGCGAGGTGGCGAGCGCCTATAGTCCCAGCTACTCGGGAGGCTGAGGCAGGAGAATGGCATGAACCCAAAAGGCGGAGCTTACAGTGAGCTGAGATCCGGCCACTGCACTCCAGTTTGGGCGACAGAGCAAAACTCCGTCTCAAAAAAAAACTCCGTCTCAAAAAAAAAAAAGAAAGAAAAGAAAAGAAATTTTATCTGCTTGTCTTTGTCCATTTTGTGTTCATGAGAAAATTGTTTAACTTAGGAATCAGAGAAATATAAATCAAAGCTCAGTAACATATTAGAAGAAAATGAAAACTCTGAGGCCCTGCACGGTGGCTCACGCCTGTAATCCCAGCACTTTGGGAGGCTGAGGCGGGCAGATCACTTGAGGTAGGGAGTTCGAGACCAGCCTGACCAACAGGGAGAAACCCTGTCTCTATTAAAAATACAAAATTAGTCGGATGTAGTGGCACATGCCTGTAATCCCAGCTACTCGGGAGGCTGAGGCAGGAGAATGGCATGAACCCAAAAGGCGGAGCTTACAGTGAGCTGAGATCCGGCCACTGCACTCCAGTTTGGGCGACAGAGCAAAACTCCGTCTCAAAAAAAAAAAGAAAGAAAAGAAAATGAAAACGAAAACTCTGATAATATAAAGTATTGGCTAAGATGTGGTGCAATAGGAAGACTTATATTCTCTGATGGCAGTGCAAATTTGTACAACTGCTATGGAAATAAATTGACATTATCTACTAAACTTGAAAATGAGCATGGGCACGGTGGCTCACGTCTGTAATCCCAGCACTTTGGGAGGCTGAGGTGGGTGGATCACGAGGTCAGGAGATTGAGACCATCCTGGCCAGCATGGTGAAACCCAGTTTCTACTAAAAATACAAAAAAAAAGAAAATTAGCTGGGCGTTGTGGTGGGCACCTGTAATCCCAGCTACTTGGGAGGCTGAGGCAGGAGAATCCCTTGAACCCAGGAGGCAGAGGTTGCAGTGAGCCGAGATCACACCATTGCACCCCAGCCTGGACGAGAGAGCGAGACTCCATTTCAAAAAAAAAAAAAAGAAAAGAAAATGAGCATACCTTACGACCCTCAGTTTCACTTCTAGGCATATACCCTGGAGAAATCTTATACATATACCAAGAAACATGTACACTATGATAAAATTTAAAATAGCAAAATAACTGGCAACAATTCAAGTTTCTATCAGCAAGATGGATAAATTGTGATCTACTGAAATACTCAAATACCATAGAGCAATGAAAAATAACTAAACTACAGTCACATGCATTACTATAGATAAATCTCAGTAATGTTTAAAAGTCACAGAAGGTTGGTTGCGGTGACTCACACCTGTAATCCCAGCATTTTCGGAGGCCGAGGCCGGTGAATCATTTGAGGTCAGGAGTTTGAGACCAGCCTGGCCAACATGGTGAAACCCCATCTCTGCTAAAAATACAAAACAAATTAGCCAGGCAGGGTTGCACACGCCTGTAATCCCAGCTACTCAGGAGACTGAGGCACGAGAATCGCACGAGCCTGGAGGCAGAGGTTGCAGTGAGCCCAGATCATGCCACTGCTTTCCAGCCTGAGCGACAGAGTAAGACACCGTATCATTTAAAAAAAAAAAAAAAGTCACAGCAGAATCCACATACTATATGATTCCCCTTGCATAAAGCTGAAAACCATGCAAAAGTAAGAATCGCATATCAGTAGACATATAGCCATAGTCAAACTACAATGAAAAGCTAGGGAATAATAAAATTTAGAATAAGATTATCTGGTTGGGGAGGGGCCTCCAAATAAATGTACGGGTAGTGTTCTATTTCCTAAGCAGGGGTCATGGGTGTTTGTTGTTTTGTTGGGTTTTTTTAAAAATCTTTTTTTTTTTTTTTTTTTTTTTTTGAGACAGAGTCTTGCTCTGTCGCCGGGCTGGAGTGCAGTGGCCGGATCTCAGCTCACTGCAAGCTCCGCCTCCGGGTTTACGCCATTCTCCTGCCTCAGCCTCCCAAGTAGCTGGGACTACAGGCGCCCGCCACCTCGCCCGGCTAGTTTTTTGTATTTTTTTAGTAGAGACGGGGTTTCACCGTGTTCGCCAGGATGGTCTCGATCTCCTGACCTCGTGATCCACCCGTCTCGGCCTCCCAAAGTGCTGGGATTACAGGCTTGAGCCACCGCGCCCGGCTAAAAATATCTTTTTTAGAGAGTAGGTATCACTATGTTGCTTATTTTGGCCTCAAATTCCTGGGCTCAAGCGATCCTCCCATCTCAGCTGCCCAAGTAACTGAGAGTACAGGCATGTACCATCACACCCAGTTTATACTTTTTTATTATTACACATTAAAAATACACTTTGGGCTGGGCACAGTAGCTAATGCCTGTAATCCCAGCACTTTTTTTTTTTTTTTTTTTGAGACAGAGTCTCACTCTGTCGCCCAGGCTGGAGTGCAACACCACGATCTTGGTTCACTGCAACCTCCGCCTCCTGGGTTCCAGCGATTCTCCTGCCTCAGCCTCCCGAGTAGCTAGGATTATAGGTGCCTGCCACCACGCCCAGTTAACTTTTTTGTGTGTGTGTGTTTTTGGTAGAGACGGGTTTTGCCATGTTGGCCAGGCTGCTCTCGAACTCTTGACCTCAGGTGATCCACCTGCCTCAGCCTCCCAAAGTGCTGGGATTACAGGTATAAACTACCACACGCCTGGACAATCCCAGCACGTTCAGAGGCTGAGGCAGGTGGATCACTTGAGCTCAGGAGTTCGAGATCAACCTGTACAATGTGGTGAGAACCCATCTCTACAAAAAGTACAAAAATTAGGCCGGGCGCGGTGGCTCAAGCCTGTAATCCTAGCACTTTGGGAGGCCGAGACGGGCGGATCACGAGGTCAGGAGATCGAGACCATCCTGACTAACACGGTGAAACCCCGTCTCTACTAAAAACTACAAAAAACTAGCCGGGCGAGGTGGCGGCGCCTGTAGTCCCAGCTACTCGGGAGGCTGAGGCAGGAGAATGGCGTGAACCCGGGAGGCGGAGCTTGCAGTGAGCTGAGATCCGGCCACAGCACTCCAGCCTGGGTGACAGCGCGAGACTCCGTCTCAAAAAAAAAAAAAAAAAAAAAAAAAAAAAAAAAAAAAAAAAAAAATTAGCCAGGTGTGGTAGTGTGCACCGGTAGCTCCAGCTACTTAGAAGGCTGAGGCAGGAGGATCACTTGAGCCAGGGAGGTTGAGGCTGCAGTGAAGTGTGATCGTGCCACTGCACTCCAGCCTGGCTGACAGAGTGAGATCCTATCTCAATAAATAAATAAATAAGTAGCATGCACATTTTGGTTGAAATAGTCTTGTATATGTGCTATATAATAAAAATTAAAATAAATTACAGTGATTCTTCCATAAACTAGAATAGTATGAAGCCTCTTAAAAGTTATATTTTTATCAATATTAGTGACATTTATACGTAACCCCATGTATTGTAAAATCCCATTTTTAAAAGATAAACAGCCCTGCTCCATCTCCTGCAACTGCTGCCCAGGCCTGAGTGGTTCACTGCACTGTTAAGACAGATTCCAGATGCCGGGAACTCGTGCCTCCAATTCCAGACGCTAAGTCCAGCAAAGGCTCTGGGGTTCTGGCCTACAGTGGCGGCCTGGACACCTCCTGCATCCACGTGTTGCTGAAGGAACAAGGCTGTGACAAGGCTAAGACTTCATTGCCTACCTGGCCAACATGGGCCAGAAGGAAGACTTCGAGGAAGCCAGGAAGAAGGCACTGAAGTTTGGGGGCAAAAAGGTGTTCACTGAGGATGTCAGCAGGGAGTTTGTGAAGGAGTCATCTGGCCGGCCATCCAGTCCAGCGCGCTGTACCTCTCTCACCTCTGGGCCCTCTCTCACCTCAGAGGTGAAGGCACCTCTGTCACCTCACCAGGCCCTACATCGCCCGAAAACAAGTGGAAATTGCCCAGCAGGAGGGGGTCAAGTAAGTGTCCCAAGGCACCACAAGAAAGGGAAATGATCAGGTCCAGTTTGAGCTCATCTGCTACTCGCTGGCCCCCCAGATAAAGGTCATTGCTCCCTGGAGGATGCCCAAGTTCTACAACTGGTTCGAGGTCCGCAATGACCTGATGGAATACGCAAAGCAACACGGGATTCCCATCCCAGTCACTCCCAAGAACCCATGGAGCACGGACGAGAACCTCATGCACATCAGCAATGAGACTGGAATCTTGGAGAACCCCAAGAACCAAGCGCCTCCAGGTCTCTCCATGAAGACCCAGGACCCAGCCAAAGGCCCCAGAACCTCTGACATTCTCGAGATCAAGTTCAAATAAGGAGTCCCCGTGAAAGCGACCAACATCAAGGATGGCAGCACCCACCAGACCTCCTTGGAGCTCTTCGTGTACATGAGTGAAGACGTGGGCAAGCACGGCATGGGCCGTATTGACATCATGGAGAATCACTTCACTGGAATGAAGTCCCCAGGTATCTACGAGGCCCTAGCAGGCACCATCGTTTACCACGCTCATTTAGACATCAGGGCCTTCACCATGGACCGGGAAGTATGCAAAATCAAATAAGGCTTGGGCTTGAAATTTGCTGAGCTGGTGTATACCAGTTTCTGGCACTGATTGTAAATTTGTCCACCACTGCATTGCCAAGTCCCAGGAGCGAGTGGAAGGGAAAGTGCAGGTGTCCGTCTTCAAGGTCCAGGTGTACATTCTAGGCCGGGAGTCCCACTGTGTCTCTACAATGAGGAGCTGGTGAGCATGAACGTGCAGGGCATTATGAGCCAATCGATATCACCGGTTTCATCAACATCAATTCCCTCAAACTGAAGGAATATCATCATCTCCAGAGCAACGTTACTGCCAAATAGACCCCTGCACAATGAGGAGCTGGGGCCTCCTCAATTTAGATTCCCCAAGTACAGGCGCTAATTGTTGTGATAATTTGCAATTGTGACTTATTCTCCCCAGCTTTGTTTCCTGGTCCCCTGAAGCCTGTCAACGTGGTCATCGAAGGGAAGAGTGGGGGATCAGCTGCAGCGGGGAGCTATAAAATGACAAAAGATACATTAGTTAAAAAAAAAAAGATAAACAAGCTAGGCATGGGGGTCATGCCTGCAATCCCAGAATTTTGGGAGGCCAAGGCAGGAGGATTGCTTTGAGCCTAGGAGTTTGAGGCCAGACTGGGCAACACAGTAAGACCCTGTCACAATAAAATATAAAAAATTAGCCAGGCATGGTGGGACCCATATTAGTAGTCTCAGCAACATAGGAGGCTGGGGTGAAAGGATTGATGGAACCCGAGAGGTCAAGGCTGCAGTAAAGTATTATCTTGATGCCTGGGTGACAGAGCAAAACCCTGTCTCAATAAAAAGAAAGAAAGAAAGAAAGAAAAATAAGTATGTATCTTGAAGAATATACAAAAACCTTTTGTTAGTGATTATAGCTGGTGGGGAGATAACAGGGACCTTTCATTTCAAACTCACATATTTCTGTAATATGGGGAAGATTTTAAAAGAATGTTTATACTTTTAAAACATCAAAAGTATCAAATATGTGTAAAAGTCTATTAAGATAAAGTTAATGGTCCTAGGTATAAATTAATAGGCCTAGGTATAAATAAGTCCATAGTATGAATTTATGATGTTCTGTAGGCATATAGACTCCTTTAAAATGTTCACATGGGGTAGTCCTGGAAAATTACTAAGGTTCTAGGAGTCTCTTGCCTTTCAACCATAACTTAGCTTCTTACTGGAACTGCCCAAGCATGTACCTTTGTGATCTGACACCTGCCTTATGATGTAACTTGATCACTTGCTGTTTCCTCGTCTCATTATGGATTCCCACTTCCACAGAACATATCGACTTTTTTTTTTTTTTTCCGAGATGGAATCTAGCTCTGTCGCCCAGGCTGGAGTGCAGTGGCACAATCTTGGCTCACTGCAATCTCCACCTCCCAGGTTCAAGCAGTTCTCCTGCCTCAGCCTCCTGAGTAGCTGAGATTACAGGTGCCTGCCACCATGTACAGCTAATTTTTTGGATTTTTAGTAGAGACAGGGTTTCACTGTGTTGGCCAGGCTGGTCTCAAACTCCAGACCTTGTGATCCACCCACCTAGGCCTCCCAATGTGCTGGGATTACAAGTGTGAGCCACCGCACCGGGCAACTTTAAAAAAAAAAAAAATCATATTTTTATTACCAGATGATATGTCAAATAAGTTGGGTGCTGAAGATGAAGTAGGGTTAGGCATGGTGTTGGGCATCACCTGGCAGACAGATTACATTTACACAAAAAGGGTCCACAGTCATTTAAGCAAAGTGTCTAATCATTCTATGAGAAGCCACTTATACTTTCACTTTTCTTTCTTTTTTTGGGGGGGGGATGAAGTCTCGCTCTGTCACCCAAGCTGGAGTGCAGTGGTGCAATCTTGGCTCACTGCAACCTCTGCCTCCTGGGTTCAAGCAGTTTTCCTGCCTCGGCCTCCAGAGTAGCTAGGATTACAGATGTCTACCACCAGGTCTGGCTAATTTTTTTTTTTTTTTGTATTTTTAGTAGAGACGGGTTCACCATGTTGACCAGGCTGGTCTCAAAATCCTGGCCTCAAGTGATCCACCCACCTCGGCCTCCCAAAGCACTGGGATTACAGGCATGAGCTACCACGCCTAGCCTATAATTTACTTTAATAGAAAGTTTTATCTGCTTGTCTTTGTCCATTTGCTGCTGCTGAGATGGGGCAATTGATGGAAAAATAAGAAAAAAAAACCAAGAGATTAATTTCTCATAGTTCTGGAGAATGGGAAGTCCGAGATCAAGGTGCTGACATCTTGTGAGGGCCTTTGTGTTGCTTCATTTCATGGAAGAAGGCTGAAAAGGAAGAGAGCATGAGAGAGCAAAAGGGAAGGATGCCAAACTCATACTTTCATGAGGAACTCAATCCTATGATAATGGCATTGATCCATTCATGAGGGCTCTGCCCTCTTAAATGTCCCACCTCTCAGCACTATTGCATTGGATATTAAGTTTCTAACACATGAATTTTGGGGAACACATTCAAACCATGGTACTGCTTATAAAATGTTTCAATTTTCAAATGAAAATCCAGAGACTACAGCCGGGCACGGTGACTCATGCCTGTAATCCTAGCACTTTGGGAGGCCGAGGTGGGTGGATCACGAGGTCAGGAGATCGAGACCATCCTGGCTAACATGGTGAAATTCCATCTCTACTAAAAATACAAAAATTAGCCAGGCGTGGTGGTGTGCACCTGTAATCCCAGCTGCTCAGGAGGCTGAGGCAGGAGAATCACTTGAACCTGGGAGGCAGAGTTTCCAGTGAGCCAAGATCACACCACTGCACTCCAGCTTGGGTGACAGAGTGAGACTCTGTCTCTAAAAAGAAAAAAAAAAAAAAAAAACAGAAAAGAAAATCTAGAGACTAAGCTTCTCTGATGATGAGTTCTTTGATGTTGCTGACCTTACTGAGGTTACAAAGTATTTAACACAATTGTAAGGCGGAGGAGAAAATTTAGGATACCAGGTGGTCCTTCATGCTCAAGTTCAGCCTGCTATGGAAGCCTTCAATTAAATTTCTAACAATCTTTCCAGACTTGAAAATACTCATTCATGCATGATATTTGATACTTTTTAAATAATGATTTGAGGTTGTATACATGTTACAACTTGGAAGATAACTCAGTTCAATCAGAGTGGAAAAAAGTCTTTGCTTTTGACATCATAAAAGCAGAAAAAAAGAGAGCAGCAGATCTCCCAGCACAGTGCTTGAGCTCTGCTAATGGACAGACTGCCTCCTGGAGCGGGTCCTTGACCCCCATGCCTCCTGACTGGGAGACACCTCCCAGCAGGGGTCAACTGACACTGTATACAGGAGAGCTCCGGCTGGCATCCTGTAAGTGCCCCTCTGGGATGAAACTTCCAGAGGAAGGAACAGGCAGCAATCTTTGCTGTTCTGCAGCCTCTGCTGGTGACACCCAGCCAAACAGGGTCTGGAGCGGACCTCCAGCAAACTCCAGGAGACCTGCAGCAGAGGGGCCTGTTAGAAGGAAAACTAACAAACAGATAGGAATAGCATCAACATCAACAAAAAGGACATTCACACAAAAACCCCATCCAAAGGTCACCAACATCAAAGACCAAAGGTAGATAAATCCATGAAGATGAGAAAAAATCAGCGCAAAAAGTCTGAAAATACCAAAAACCAGAACACCTCTTCTCCTCCAAAAGATCACAACTTCATGCCAGCAGGGAACAAAACTGGACGGAGAATGAGTTTGATGAATTGACAGAAGTAGGCTTCAGAAGGTGGGTAATAACAAACTCCTCCAAGCTAAAGGAGCATGTTCTAACCCAATGCAAGGAAGCTAAGAACCCTGAAAAAAGGTTAGATGAATTGTTAACTAGAATAATCAGTTTAGAGAAGAACATAAATTACCTGATGGAGCTGAAAAACACAGCACAAGAACTTGGTGAAGCATACACAAGTATCAACAGCCAAATCATCAAGCAGAAGAAAGGATATCAGAGATTGAAGATCAACTTAATAAAATAAAGCATGAAGACAAGATTAGAGAAAAAGGAATGCAAAGTAACGAACAAAGCCTCCAAGAAGTGTGGGACTATGTGAAAAGATCAAACATATGTTTGACTGGTGTACCTGAAAGTGACTGGGTGAATGGAACAAAGTTGGAAAATACTCTTCAGGGTATTCTCTGGGAGAACTTCCCCAACCTAGCAAGACAGGCCAACATTCAAATTCAGGAAATACAGAGAAAGCCACAAAGATACTCCTCAAGAAGAGCAACCCCAAGACACATAATCATCAGATTCACCAAGGTTGAAAT
Organism: Trachypithecus francoisi; assembly: GCF_009764315.1. Taxonomy (NCBI): domain Eukaryota; kingdom Metazoa; phylum Chordata; class Mammalia; order Primates; family Cercopithecidae; genus Trachypithecus; species Trachypithecus francoisi. The sequence goes on along the minus strand of NW_022681471.1, from coordinate 36,718,144 downwards.
GAAGGAAAAAATGTTAATGACAGCCAGAGAGAAAGGTTGGGTTACCCACAAAGGGAAGCCCATCAGACTAACAGCAGATCTCTCTGCAGAAAACCTATAAGCCAGAAGAGAGTGGGGTCCAATATTCAACATTCTTTTTTTTTTTTTTTTTTTTTTTTTTTGTGAGATGGAGTTTCACTCTTGATTCCCAGGCTGGAGAGAAATGGTGTGATCTTGGCTCACCGCAACCTCCACCTCCCAGGTTCAAGAGATTCTTCAGCCTCAGCCTCCCAAGTAGCTGGGATTACAGGCATGCACCACCACACTCAGTTAATTTTGTATTTTTACTGGAGACAGGATTTCTCCATGTTGGCCAGGCTGCTCTCGAACTCCTGACCTTAGATGATCCGCCTGCCTTGGCCTCCTAAAGTGCTGGGATTATAGGCGTGATCCACCACACCTGGCTAATATTCAACATTCTTAAGGAAAAGAATTTTCAACCCAGCATTTCATATCCAGCCAAACTAAGCTTCATAAGTGAAGAAGAAATAAAATACTTTACAGACAAGCAAATGCTGAGAGATTTTGTCACCAACAGGTCTGCCTTACAAGACCTTCTGAAGGAAGCACTAAACATGGAAAGGAAAAACTGGTACCAGCCACTGCAAAAACATACCAAATTTTAAAGACCATCGACACTATGAAGAAACTGCATCCACTAATGGGCGAGATAACCAGCTAGCATCATAATGACAGTATCAAATTCACACATAACAATATTAACCTTAAATGTAAATGGGCTAAATGCCCCAATTAAAAGGCATAGACTGACAAATTGGATGAAGAGTCGAGATCCATCCATATGCTGTATTCAGGAGACCCATCTCACATGCAAAGACACACATAGGCTCAAAATAAGGGGATGGAGGAATATTTACCAAGCAAATGAAAAGCAAAAAAGCCGGGCGCGGTGGCTCAAGCCTGTAATCCCAGCACTTTGGGAGGCCGAGATGGGCGGATCACGGGGTCAGGAGATCGAGACCATCCTGGCTAACACGGTGAAACCCCGTCTCTACTAAAAATACAAAAACTAGCCGGGCGAGGTGGCGGGCGCCTGTAGTCCCAGCTCCTCGGGAGGCTGAGGCAGGAGAATGGCGTAAACCCGGGAGGCGGAGCTTGCAGTGAGCTGAGATCCGGCCACTGCACTCCAGTCCAGGCGACAGAGCGAGACTCCGCCTCAAAAAAAAAAAAAAAAAAAGAAAAGCAAAAAAAAGCAAGAGTTGGAATCCCAGTCTTTGATGAAACAGACTTTAAACCAACAAAAATCAAAAAAGACAAACAAGGGCATTACATAATGGTAACGGGATCAATGTAACGATAAGAGCTAACTATCCTAAATATATATGCACCTAATACAGGAGCACCCAGATTCATAAAGTTCTTAGAGACCTACAAAGAGACTTAGACTCCAACACAATAATAGTAGGAGACTTTAATACCCCACTGTCAATATTAGACAGCTCGATGAGACAGAAAATTATAGTCCTGAGCCACTGTGCCTGGCCTCTCATGGGTTTCAAGAGCAGAGGAGACTGCACTCTTACTAATGGATCCAGTGAACAAAGGGTTGGAAACGCTTTTCATTTTGATTATTTAGACTGTGGATCCAGCCATCAGTCCCATAAATTTCTTTGGCACAGAGAGGGGAGATGGCTCTGACCATATCCATTGCCTCCCTGGTGTGAGACACAGATACTGGAAACTATTGATTCTAGCTAAAATGCCCCAATATACCTTAGGAAAGGTTAGTAAGGTGAGCCTGGTCTTAGTAAAAGAAGTTATTGGACTAGGAGCTGACAATGGTAATTTTTACACCAGGTGATAGAGACTATGAAATGCAAGATGGCATCTAATGCTGAACAGAAACAATAATGTCCTGGAAAAGGGGAAGTTCAATGAATTACCACATCCAAAGTGCAAGAAACCAATAACAATGTAAAATGAAACAGAGTACTAGAGCAAAATGATATAAGCCATTTTTAAATTGATTGGGTAAAAACGATATATTACGATTGCCTGAAACTGTGGATTCTATTGGCTAAATTATAACCATAGAACCAATTTTTTTTTTTTTTTTTGAGATGTCGTCTCACTCTGTCACCAGGCTGGAGTGCAGTGATGCAATCTTGGCTCACCACAACCTCCGACTCCCAGGTTCAAGTGATTCCCCTGTCTTACCTCCTGAGTAGCTGGGATTACAGGCTCACGCCACCACACCCGGCTAATTTTTATTTATATTATTATTATTATTTGCATTTTAGTAGAGATGGGGTTTCACCATGTTGACCAGGATGGTCTCGATCTCCTGACCTCGCGATCCACCCGCCTTGGCCTCCCAAAGTGCTGGGATTACAGGCATGAACCACCGCGCCCAGCCATAGAACCAATTTTCCAGTGAAATTATACTTAGAGATCTGTTACGGGTTAAATATTTGTGTCCCCTCAAAATTTATAAGTTAAAGCCTGAAACACTTCCCTGCCATGTGATGGTATTAGGAGGTAGGACCTTCGCAGGTAATTAGGTTAAGATGAGAACCTGAGGGTGGAGCCCGCATCCTGGGATTAATGCCCTTAAAAGGATAAGATATGAGATCTCTCCCTCTCTCTCTGTCTCTCTCTTTCTCCCTCTCTGCTCTTTCTACATCTATCATGTGAGAATTCAGCCAGAGATGATCTTCTGCAAGCCAAGAGGGGGCCCTCACTAGGACCCAAATTGGTTAGTACATTTTTGTTGTTGTAGATATGGGGTCTCTTGATGTTGTCCTGGCTAGTCTCAAACTCCCGGCCTCAAGTGATTTTCCTGCCTCAACCTCCCAAAGTTTTGGGATTACAGGCATGAGACACCATGCCCAGCCTGGCTAACACTTTGTTCTTGAATTTTTCCAGCCTCCAGAACTGTAAGAAATAAATTTCTGTTATTTAAGCCACCCAGTCCATGGTATGTTATTATAGCAGCCTGAGCTAAGACATGGTCTCATAAAGAAAAGCCAAATTCAGGTCAGATACGGTGGCTCATGCCTGTCATCCCAGCACCTTGGGAGGCCGAGGCAGGTGGATCACCTGAGGTCAGGAGTTCAAGACCAGTCTGACCAACATGGCGAAACTCTATCTCCACTAAAAATTTAAAAAAAAACTTAGCTGGGCATGGTGGCACAACTGTAATCCCAGCTACTCGGGAGCCTGAGGCATGAGAATCGCATGAACCTGGGAGGCAGAGATTGCAGTGAGCTGAGTTTGCGCCACCACACTCCAGCCTGGGTGATAGAGCAAGATTCTGTCTCAAAAAAGAGAAAAAAAAGAAAGAAAGAAAAGAAAGAAAAGTCAAATTCTAATCTTTGGATAGGTTTGAGAAAAGTGCCTAGGAGGTGCAGAAGAGAAGACCCTAAAGGCATATATTTTCAGCTATGTGACAGAAGTGGTTTGAAGGCTCACAATACCCTGGATGGACAATACCCAACTCTCTGGCCTTCAATGTATATCTGGACTTTCCAGAGCCACCACTGCATGAGTGGCTGTCAGTAGTGCCTGGAACTACATGCCACAGTAGCAAGGAATCAAATAGTGTCTGGTGTACACCTCAGGAGTCTCTTGGGCATTTTGTTCTCTTCAGTTAGTCCAGAAAGCCTTATAACCTCTAGGAATTCTTATATAAACTAAATAGTTTCCAAACAAAAAGAAAGAAGGCTGGGTATGGTGGCTCACGCCTATAATTCCAGCACTTTGGGAGGCTGAGGCGGGTGGATCCCTTGAGGTCAGGAGTTCAAGAGCAGCCTGGCCAACATGATGAAACCTTGTCTCTAATGAAAATACGAAAGTTAGCCAGGTGTGGTGGTACATGCCTGTGGTCCCAGCTACTTGGGAGGCTGAGGAGGGAGAATCCCTTGAACCTGGGAGGCAGAGGTTGCAGTGAGCCCAGATCACGCCACTGTACTCCAGCCTGGGTGACAGAGTAAGACTCTGTCTCAAAAAATAAAAATAGGCCGGGCGCGGTGGCTCAAGCCTGTAATCCCAGCACTTTGGGAGGCCGAGACGGGAGGATCACGAGGTCAGGAGATCGAGACCATCCTGGCTAACACGGTGAAACCCCGTTTCTACTAAAAACTACAAAAACTAGCCGGGCGAGGTGGCGGCGCCTGTAGTCCCAGCTACCTGGGAGGCTGAGGCAGGAGAATGGCGTGAACCCGGGAGGCGGAGCTTGCAGTGAGCTGAGATCCAGCCACAGCACTCCAGCCTGGGTGACAGAGCGAGACTCCCTCTCAAAAAAAAAAAAAAAAAAAAAAAAAAAAATAAAAATAAAAATAAAAATAAAAATAAAAATAAAAAATAAAGGAGAAGACCCTGCAAAAGACTCATAATTGCATGTTGTAATGATTCTGTTGTTTTAGTTTTAAAAGGAAAAGAAAATGGCTTCTCACTACTAGTTTTCTTGTATTTTGTGTGGTGGTGACCTTGATTTGATGTTGGCCTAGTTATCAGCTGACCAGAATTTCCATCTTCTCTCCATTGCTTTCAGTATTCCTGTGCTCCTGAGATGGATTTGGTCTCCATACTCCTCTTCATTATGCCTCTGTGGATGGAATCAGAGAAGAAACTGCTAAGGAAATACTTCTCTGGCATTCGAGGTGAAGGATGAGAGTTCTGTATAGAAGAGTGTCATTATGGCCGTGGCCAACTGAATAAGGAAGGAGGTTTTGGTGTGTATGTCTGTGGATACACACACATAGTACAAAAAGGCCAAGAAGAAGATAAACCAACATATTGCTAGTGGTTACCTCCAGGTGATAGGTTTAGATCTCATTTTTCATAATATATTTTATTATATTATTAATATATGGGCCAGGCACAGTGGTTCATACATGTAATCCCAGCAATTTAGGAGGCTGATGTGGGGGGATCACTTGAGCCAAGGAGTTCAAGACCAGCCTGGGCAACAAAGCAAGACCTCATCTCCACAAAAAATGTAAAAATTAGCTGGGTGTGGTTGTACACACCTATGGTCCCAGCTAATCAAGAGACTGAAGCAGGAGGGTCGCTTGATCCTAGGAGTCTGAAGCTGCAGTGAGCCGTAATTTTGCCACTGCACTCCAGGATGGGCAACAAAGTGAGACTCTGTCTCAAAAACAAGAACAGGCCAGGCGTGGTGGCTCACGCCTGTAATCCCAGCACTTTGGGAGGGCGAGGTGGGTGCATCACGAGGTCGGGAGATTGAGACCATCCTGGCTAACATGGTGAAACCCCATCTCTACTAAAAATACAATTAGCCAGGCGTGGTGGCGGGCGCCTGTGGTGCCAGCTACTCAGGAGGCTGAGGCAGGAGAATGGCGTGAACCCGGGAGGCGGAGCTTGCAGTGAGCTGAGATTGCACCACTGCACTCCAGCCTGGGCGACAGAGCAAGACTCCGTCTCAAAAATAAATAAATAAATAAAAACAAATACATATATTTGCATATATATGCATCATGTTAGTAATAAAATAAGGCCAGGCGCGGTGGCTCAAGCCTGTAATCCCAGCACTTTGGGAGGCCGAGACGGGCGGATCACGAGGTCAGGAGATCGAGACCATCCTGGCTAACACGGTGAAACCCCGTCTCTACTAAAAAATGCAAAAAACTAGCCGGGCGAGGTGGCGGACGCCTGTAGTCCCAGCTACTCCGTAGGCTGAGGCAGGAGAATGGCGGGAACCCGGGAGGTGGAGCTTGCAGTGAGCTTAGTTCCGGCCACTGCACTCCAGCCTGGGCGACAGAGCCAGACTCCGCCTCAAAAAAAAAAAAAAAAAGTAATAAAATAAAAGCAATCATTGCTTATTTAATGGAAATTGGTCCTCTGCTCTTCATATACCTATATATGTCTTCTTGGGAACACTGCATGGAAAGGTACACAAAAAGGACCAATAAGGTGGAAATGACAACTCCTTACTGGAAAACAAATAGCATTTGTAAAAAAAAATTTATAGTAAACCATTAAACACCAGGTTAGCGGCTTGTAGTGACTCATGAGGAATTTATCAGATTTCGTTTGTTTTGCAAAATGTCCCTAAGTGAAGAACTTGTAACTTCAGTCTTCTTCCTCTCTTGTCACTTTTTAGTTAACATTCCTCATGTAGACTGGGCATGGTGGCTGACACATGTGATCCCAGGGCTTTGGCAGGCTGAGGTGGGAGGATTACTTGAGTCACGGAGTTCAAGACCAACCTGGGCAACACAGTGAGACCCCATTTAAAAAATTTTTTTTAAATTAGTCAGACATGGTGGTGCACAACTGTAGTTCTAGCTACTTGGGAGACTGAGGAGAGAGGATCACTTGAGCCTAGGAGTTCAAGGCTGCACTGGCCTATGATCATGCCATTGCAGTCCAGCCTGAGCAACAGAGCAAGATCCTGTCTAAAAAAAAACAAAGAAAGTACACCATGTGTATGAAGTTTTCAAAGTCATATTTTCTGCCAAGTCTTCTGTCAAAACATGTTTTATTAATAGTTAATTAATTAAATAATATTGAGTACTTTCTTGGCCCAGGCTTTTGTCTAAGGCCTGAATAAGATGAATGAGATATGTTCTTTTCTTTGAGTTCTAGAGTAGTGTAGGACACAAACACCATGAAATAAAGTGTTTCGATGGAAGTGTATAGCAGGTCGGAGCACAAAGTCAGAAAGGGTATACTTTGACAGTGGTGGAATGAGCGTGGGGTGAGTAGGTGATGGTCAGCAACGTCCTCGATGTGAAAGTGATGCTTTAGCTTTAGTTTATTACAAGTTTGACTGGTGTTAATGAGGCCCAGAGAAGTTAAAACAAAATTCTGCAGATTTTTGTTTGTCCAGATTTGACCCGGGTTTGCTCTCTGGCTTAAAATCCTGTTTCAACACCATGATATGTTTGTGCTCATTTCGACAGCACATATTCACCCCACCCCACCTCCCAAAAAATACCAACAAACCATGATATGTTCATTAGATTTCACAAAAGGGGCTCCTTGTAAGGCTTGACAGCTTATACTTAAAATATATGTAACACATATTACCAATAAAACAGCATCACCAATTTTTTCTATCACAGTGATGAGAAAGAGAAAAATAATCCCAGACATGTAGGAGCTGGTGTGGCACTCACAGCTAGACTTTGTTGTTCTCCTGTGAACATAAACAATTTCAAAGAGTACCAACATCCGGCAAGGTCCCTCGGTGATGGTAATGAAGTGAGACAAAAAGGAGGACCACTGCATAATCATGTCTGAACACAGACAAAACACGTCCAACCCACAGAAATTAACAAATATCCCCCTCTCCTGGCTAATATGAGTGATTGCTACTGCTTTTTGCTTTTATTATGAGGTGGGGGGCGAATTACAGCTTTAGCCTTAGTATAATCTAGCATGGTTTTATATCATTGACTGTAAATATTTCTTGTTTTTAGATATTTATGACTTACACCTTTTTCTCCTTTAACAATTATTCTTGAGTTTGCCTTTCCTGAATTCATGACCTAAATTCAAAATTATAAAACTCTTAAGATGTCTTTTATGCCTAAACTATATTTTGGGTTCCTAAAATGTTCATCAGGTCATAATAATAGACTGAATGTTTATGTCTCCCCAAAATTCATATGTTGAACTCTGAACCACCAACATGATGGTATTAGGAGGTGGAGCCATTGGGAGGCAGTTAGGCCATGATGGTGGAGACCTCACGAATGAGATTAGTACACTTATCAAAGGGACTCCCAGAGAGCTCACTCTCCCTCTTTCTGCCATGTGACACAAGAAGTCAGCAATATGCAACCTGGAAGAGAGTCCTAACAACAACCAACCATACCAGCTGGTTGCAGTGGCTCATGCATGTACTCCCAGCACTTTGGGAAGTCGAGGCAGGAGGATCCCTTGAGCCCAGGAGTTGGATACCAACCTTGGCAAGATAGGGAGACCCTGTCTCTACAAAAAAAAAAAGAAAAAAAAGTTAGCCAGCCATTGTGGCACATACCTGTAGTCCCAGCTACTTGAGAGGCTGAGGTGGGAGGCTTGCTTGGGCCCGGGAGTGCTTGCTCCAGCCAGAGCAACAAAGCAAGACCCTGTCTTCCAACCAAGCCGGTACCCTGATCTGGGACTTTCAGTCTCTAGCACTGTGAGAAATAAATTTCTATTGTTTATAAGCCACCACTCTGTGATACTTTGTTATAGCAGCTCTAAGTAACACAAAGATTTGTTCCTCAATCCTACAAAAGAAAAGACAATAAGAGCAAATTTTTCCAGCTATTAAGTAAAAACTGTTATGAGAGCTTTTCTCTGCCAAACTTAGTAATAATGGTGATGATAATAGTAAACTTTACAAATCTAAAGAGTTTACCTTCTTAAGTTAATCATACATAAAGAGAATATGGCTGGACGCTGTGGCTCAGGCCTGTAATCCCAGCACTTTGGGAGGCTGAGGCAGGTGGATCACTTGACTCAGGAGTTCGAGACCAGCCTGGGCAGCATGGCAAAACCCCATTTCTACCAAAAATGCAAAAAAAATAGCCGGGCAAGGTGGCATGCACCTGTGGTCCCAGCTACTCGGGAGGCTGAGACATGAGAATCACTTGAGCCTGAAGGCAGAGGATGAAGTGAGCTGAGATTGCGCCACTGCACTCCAGCCTGGGCAACAGAGCCAGACCCCATCTCAAAAAAAAAAAAAGAGAGAAAAGAAAATATGATAATTAAATATTCCTTCTTTTACCTGAAAAAGTAAAACTCCATGGTGGCTTACCTCTTTGAGGAGATTATCTGAGTATCTGAGCCCTGGACAGATCTTCTAGATCAGGGGTGTCCAATCTTTTGGATTCTCTGGGCCACATTGGAAGAAGAATTGTCACGGGCCACACATAAAATACACTAACACTAATGATAGCTGATGAGCTTAAAAAAAAGCAAAAAAAAAAAAATCTCATAATGTTTTAAGAAAGTTTACGAATTTGTGTTGGGCCGCATTCAAAGCCGTTCCAGGCCTCACGCAACCCATGGGCCAAGGGTTGGAGAAGATTGATCTAGAGACTTTCTTAAATAACCCTGATTTAACTGTATTCATTAATGGTTCAAACATAAAAAGTAAAACTAAAAATTGCTAAATAGGATAACCTATCACAGACTTAAGTTTGTCCTTAAAATATAAATTTCTTGTAGAAACTAAATCAGTTCACATTGTACATTATAAATATTTTTGGGCCGGGCATGGTGGCTCACGCCTGTAATTCCAGCACTTTGGGAGGCCGAGGCAGGTGGATCACCTGAGGTCAGGAGTTCAAGACCAGCCTGGCCAACATGGCGAGACCCTGTCTCTACTAAAAATACAAAAATTAACTGGGCGTGGTGGCAGGCGCCTGTAATCCCAGCTACTTGGGAGGCTGAGGCAGGAAAATCGCTTGAACCCAGGAGGCAGAGGTTGCAGTGAGCCGAGATTGTGCCATTGCACTCCAGCCTGGGTAACAAGAGGGAAACTCCATCTCAAAAAATAATAATAATAAAATAAATCAATATTTTTACATTTTCTGCATATCATGATGTTTTGACATTTTAAAAAACCTTTCTGGCTAGGGGGAGACTGCCCCTCCTGGGGCTAGCCAAGTCTTAAAAATAACAAAGGCCCAGCCAGGAGCATCTTTAACATGCAAACTAACCAATCCAGAGCCATATCTCCTCTGTTTGGCCCAGATACCCCAGGAGGCCACATTCCTCTTCTTTTTTTCTTTTTTTCTTTTTCTTTTTTTTTTTGAGACGGAATTTTTGCTTTTGTTGCCCAGGCTGGAGTGCAATGATGCGATCTTGGCTCACTGCAACCTCCATCTCCCAGGTTCAAGCAATTATCCTGCCTCAGCCTCCCGAGTACCTGGGATTACAGGCATGCCCCACCACGCCTGGCTAATTTTGTATTTTTAGTAGAGACAGAGTCTCTGGATGTTGTTGAATTTCTGAGTAAAATGTAGTATGTTAAGGGAGTAAAATGTAATATATTAAGGGATTTAAAAATAACGATACCAACAAGATGTGTGTCCCTGTTACTAGGGAGATAGCTCGAGATTTCTCAAGTCAGGAGCACAAAAGCAAGCAATTAAAAAAATCACTACATTCAGTTCTATAGCAAGGTGAGGCCTCAACCAACCCTAAGAATAGACCATGATAACCAGAACACACAACCTATTTGGAGAGGTTTAAAATGGGCCTCAAGGCTGTAGTTCCTGCCCATTTCCCACACTAATAGTCCTGCAAGATTGTGCAACTGCAGGTAGGACATTTCCTTGAAAACATCTTGGACAATATCTCTCAAAATGCCCCCACCATTTTGTGAATTGTTCAGTTCACCCTAACTGAACAATTGTTGGTTCAGTATTGTGGCCAATCTATCTCTACTACTGAGAGTGAAATCATGAAGCATTTTGGCTTCGTTGAGCCACCGCGCCCGGCCCCTTTGAACACTTAAGAAGGCACTGCTGGGCACGGTGGCTCACGCCTGTAACCCCAACACTTTGGTAGGTTGAGGCGAGTGGATCACGAGGTCAGGAGATTGAGACCAGCCTGGCTAACATGGTGAAACACTGTGTCTACTAAAAATACACAAAATTAGCGGAGTGTGGTGGTATATGCTTATAATCCCAACTGGTCGGGAGGCTGAGGTAGGAGAATCGCTTGAACCCGGGAAGCAGACATTGTGGTGAGCCGAGATTGTGCTATTGCACTCCAACTGGGCAACAAGAGCAAAATTCTGTCTCAAAAAAAAAAAAAAAAAAAAAAGGCAGATTCCATTTTATAGGCCCCTTCTGTCATTTAACCTTCCCTCATATCATTAATCCCACAGTCTTGTATAAAATGGACTCTGATCTCAGATTATCAGAATGCCTCTGCTAAGGTTATTATAATACTATCAGCGAGACCTAGCCAATCAGAAGTAGACAATATTAGTTAGGCCCTCCTGACCACAATAGTCAGTTTATTCTCCAGAAACATGTCGTTCTGCTTTGCTGAGCTGTTTAACCCCACTCAAAAATCTGTCTACCTCAAAGGACACGAAACTGGCTTACTCCTATTGTCATATATAATATTTATACTTCCCCAACAGTCTAGCTCCTAATTAGGGTACTACACTTTATACGGATATTGGGCTTACAGTGGTCTGCTACATCCTAATTTATCTTATGTATTTATATAATTGTGAGACACTTTCAGATCTTTAAAAGTATCATCCCCCTGGTGGATCATGTTTCCCTAGAAAAATTCTACTCGGAAACCTCCAAAATACAGAACACAAAAGCTTATTTACAATTAAACAAACTCCCAAAAGACATAACTGACTCCCTTTTCATGGATACTATGTAAGTTGCAATTCCCTCATTAAAGATAATAAGAGAGGAGACCACCCATCATATTGTCTTATGCCCAATTTCTGCCTCCAAAGAAAGAAGAAGTAAAAACTAAAAGGCAGAAATGAAATCCACAGGCAGACAGCCCGGCGCTGCACCTGGGCCTGGTAGTTAAGATGGATCCCTGACCTAATTGGTTCTGTTATCTATAGATTACAGACATTGTATAGAAATGCACTGTGAAAATCCCTATCTTGTTTTGTTCCAATCTAATTACCGGTGCATGCAGCCCCCAGTCACGTGCCACCTGCTTGCTCAATCAGTTACGACCTTCTCACATGCACCCCCTTAGAGTTGTAAGCCCTTAAAAGGGACAGGAATTGCTCACTCGGGGAGCTCGGCTCTTGAGACTGAAGTCTTGCCGATGCCCCCAGCCGAATAAACCCCTTCCTTCTGTAACTCGGTATCTGAGGAGTTTTGTCTGCCGCTCGTCCTGCTACAATAATATCACTGGTAAACATGGTCCAAAACTTGCCTCATACCCTAACAAAAGTCATAACAAACAAAACTTCACTCTGAAAGAGAAACTAGTTTAAACTCATTAGCCCAGATTGTAATGGGAAATCACATAGTCGTTGATTACCTCCTAAGTAGCCATGGGGGAATTTATGCTATACTAAACACTCCAGGCTGCATCCATGTACTACAAAACAAATAGACTCATGAGTAAGCAAAAAACAAAAATGCAGATTTAAGTCCATGCCTTCTCCATTGATAAGAGTCTCCAGTAATTTAGAGTCACCATTCTTATTCTGGTGCAGAGTGGGAGAAACCCTTACAAATGGAGATTTTTTTTATATGCATGTAAATTTCTCCTACAAAAGGGTAACTTCTGTCTTCTAAGGTTTTGGGCTAAAAAAAGGTGTGTAGGGGGTAACTTCTACTCTTTCTTTCAGAGTTTCTCCTTTGTCTCTTGTTTCTCAAAATAATTATTATGCCCAACAGGCATAATATGGGGTGGCATAATCTGGTAGTCTACACTTATATTTTGGGGAGAGGTGTCATGTCTTGAACTCCATCAGTTTTTTTGTTTTATTTTGGTTTGACTTTTTTTGAGACGCTCTGTTGCCAGGCTGGACTGCAGCGGCCTGATCTCGGCTCACTGCAACCTTCATCTCTCAGGTTCAAGCGATTCTCATGCCTCAGCCTCCACAGTAGCTGGGATTACAGGCGTGTGCCACCACACCCGACTAATTGTTGTATTTTTAGTAGAGACAGGGTTTCACCATGTTAACCAGACTGGTCTTGAACTCCTGACCTCAAGTGATCAACCTGCCTGGGCCTCCCAAAGTACTGGGATTACAGGTGTGAGTCACCGTGCCCGGCCCTATTTTTATTTTTGAGACTGGGTCTCACTCTGTTGCCCAAGCTAGAATACAATAGTGCGATCACAGCTCATTGCAGCCTCAGCCACCCAGGATGAAGTGATCCTTCCACCTCAGCTTCCTGAAAAGCTGGGACTACCGGTGCACACCACCATGCCTGGGTAATTTGTTTTTATTTTGTAGAGACAGCGGGGGTCTCATTGTGTTGCCCAGGGTGGTCTCAAACTCCTGTACTCAAGCAATCCTCCTGCCTTGGCCCCCCAAAGTGCTAGGACTACAGGCCTGAGCCATCACCTCTAATCCCCAATCAGTTTTAAATTATATTCTGTGACCATTAATAAATCAGAGGATTCAACAATTTACCCTGCAACAAAAGGAGCAGGAGAAACTATCACTACTCCAAATTTAGATTACATTCTCTGCAAATAGTTTCTAAAGCAAAGTCTTGGCTATGGTGAAAATCTTGATATCAAGGATGAAGTTTCTGTAGGCTGACTGCATCTGCCCTTGGCCAAAATGAAAACAGAGCAAGGCATCAGCCTTAGTGTTGCTGTCCCTGCATTTACACCTGGGCCATGTTGATCTGCTGTTGAACATGAGATATCTCACAGAACAGCAACATCAGACAAGGCCACTCTGTGACAATGACCAATCAAGGCAAAAACAAGACCACACTGTTATGTTTTAACAAAAATCAAACTAAACATGAACATTGTCTCAGCTACAGAAATGACCAATATTCCCCTAGACTGGCTAATATGAGTGACTTCTGCTTTTTTTTTTTCCAGAGACAATCTCACTCTGCTACCCAGGCTGGAGTACAATGGCATGATAATAGCTCACTGCAGTCTCAACTCTCAGTTTCCCAGGCTCATACAATCCTTCTGCCTCAGCCTCTGGAGTAGCTGGGACTAAAGGTGTGTACCAGCACACCTGACTATTTTGTTTTTATTTTTATTTATTTTTTTGAGATGGAGTCTTACTCTGTTGCCCAGACTGGAGTGCAATGGTGCGATCTCAGCTCACCGCAACCTCCGCTTCCCAGGTTCAAGTGAGTCTCCCACCTCAGCCTCCCGAGTAGCTGGGATTACAGGTGTGTGCCACCACGCCCAGCTAATTTTTGTATTTTTAATAGAGATGGAGGTTCACCATGTTGGCCAGGCTGGTGTCGAACTTCTGACCTCAGGTGATCCGCCTGCCTTGGCCTCCCAAAGTGTTGGAATTACTGGCGTGAGCCACCACGCCCAGCTTTATTTTTAGTTTTTGTAGAGACAGGATCTTGCTATGTTGCTCAGGCTGGTCTCGAACTCCTGGCCTCAAGCAATCCTCCAGCCTTGGCCTCCCAAAGCCTGGGATTACAGGAGTGAGCCACCATGCCCAGCTGTTTTTGTTTTTTTAAACAAATTACAGCGTAGCCTCACTCTGTATTCTTGCTTCATCCTAGATAAACTTATTAGGATTCCCAATAATAGAATTACCCTCACTCCCTCATAGCATCCAATTCAGAGCATAGCACTAATTCCTTATATCCTCTCTAAAACCACCTAATACAAACTCAAACCCTAAAATAAATCCTTCTTACACCCTTTTCTGAAGGTGCTCCATGGTTCCTTCCGAGAACAACAAATCCCACTTGTTTCACTGCAGGAATGTTCCTGGTATTCTTTGACTCTGGAAACAACTGACTTCATCTCCAGATTGTTTGCGTGGAGAGCAATGAGAAAATACACTGGAATTCACCCCAACTTACATGCCCAGAACTAGTCTCCTCCTCTCTACTTTGTCTCTTCTGACTTTGTCTTCTCAAAAGAGGAAAATAACTTTGCAATATACCCACTTCACTACTGGAAGGAGTTCAAAGTACTTAGCATGAAATTAATTATTGTAAGGTTTAACTGTGAGTAATTGCCCTAAATGAAGTTTGGATTACTTCTTCTGTTTGAAATGACCTGTGTTCAGGAAGCTTGTTGAGGATTCCTAGAGACTTCCTTTGGAAAACGATTTCCTGTAAAAGTGGAGTCTCTGTATTTGCCCTGTATTCCATAAAAAGTCTCAGATTTCTTTCCTGATTAGAGTGGTTTTCCTTAGAAGAAAGAAGGTATAATAAGGACAGACATCACTATGGAAACAAATCATAATTGTATTTGCTAACATCATTATCAAAATAAGGACAAATTTGAAAAGATTCATACATGAAGAGGACCTTTCACCAAACTTGGTAAAAATCCTTTTGCTTTGTCTGGCTGGCTGTTGTTTTGCTTTGGCTGGCTGGTGTTACTACTCCGAGGTTTTCTGAGTCAGCGTCATGTTATACTCATGGTGAAGACGTCCTGCCATCTAGTGGCCAAATTGCATAGTGCTACTAGCTTATTTAAAATTGAACCCCGTGTTCAAGGAGCCCAGCAGGTACACCGCACTCCTTGGGCTTCCATGAAATACGAACAAAGCCTCAGCTATTTCAAGATGGAAGGAATGCTTTAAACTTTTGGGAAACAGTCTGTCTTTTGTGGGAAAACAAAGTCTTCATTTGGGAAGGACTGATTTGACCTTGAAGCTGAGGTCCCTTTGACCCTATCTGTATATATTTGTGAGTCTCTGTTCTGAAACCAGGAGGGGATATATTTAGGCAGCAGGATTCTGGGAGCACAACAGGTGAGAATGTGGATTTTAGGGACAGTCCTTGCCAGCCTGGGTTTCCACTACACCCTGCAAAGGTGCAACTGAATTTGAAGCGGTTAGGGTTTGCATTCCAGAGGGCCAGAGATAATTGTGGAGTTCCAGGGGATGCAGGACCTAGAGAGGTGAGCTTGATGACTGAGCTTAGGGCTAGGAAGATCAAAATGTGTCAGCAAAACCAGGAGCTGGGGCCATGAGGGAAACTAATCCTCAGGGCCCTGAACAGGAGCTAAATTGGAGAGAACAGGAGCAAATTCTAAACCAGATCAGGATGGTCCTGGCCTCTAGCTGAGAAAATAATTGAGTATACTGAGCTTGCCTTTATTGACCTTGAAACTGGACAGGTGGCCGGGCATGGTGGCTTACACCTGTAATCCTAGCACTTTGGGAGGCTGAGGCGGTTGGATCACTTGAGGTCAGGAGTTCGAGACCAGCCTGGCCAACATGGTGAAACCCTCTCTCTACTAAAGATACAAAAATTAGCCAGAGGCCGGGCGTGGTGGCTCAAGCCTGTAATCCCAGCACTTTGGGAGGCCGAGACGGGTGGATCACAAGGTCAGGAGATCGAGACCATCCTGGCTAACACCGTGAAACCCCGTCTCTACTAAAAATACAAAAACTAGCCGGGCGAGGTGGCGGGCGCCTGTAGTCCCAGCTACTCGGGAGGCTGAGGCAGGAGAATGGCGTAAACCCGGGAGGCGGAGCTTGCAGTGAGCTGAGATCCGGCCACTGCACTCCAGCCTGGGCGATAGAGCGAGACTCCATCTCCAAAAAAAAAAAAAAAAAAAAATTAGCCAGGTGTGGTGGTGGCACCTGTAATCCCAGCTACTCAGGAGGCTGAGGCATGAGAATTGCTTGAACCTGGGAGGCAGAGGTTGCAGTGAGCCAAGATCACGCCACTGCACTCCAGACTGGGCGACAGAGCAAAACTCCATCTCAAAAAAAAAAAGAAAAAAAAAAGAAAGAAAAGAAAAGGAAAAAGAGAAACTGGACAGGTACAGTGAAAGGGGAGTTGGAGGTTGAGCTAGGGCAGGGAATCTAGAAGCATTAAATACTGAGGTTTGCAGGGAGTTGGCTTCTATGTCCTGTGGTTTCAGTGTCCCTTCCAAAACTCATGTTGAATTTTTTTTTTTTTTTTTTTTGAGGCAGAGTCTTGTTCTTGTTGCTCAGGCTGGAGTGCAATGGCACGATCTTGCCTCACGACAACCTCTGCCTCCCAAGTTCAAGCGATTCTCCTGCCTCAACCTCCTGAGTAGCTGGGATTACAGGTGCCCAGCACCACACCCAGCTAATTTTTTGTATTTTTAGTAGAGATGGGGGTTTCACACAGTCGACCAGGCTGGTCTCGAACTCCTGACCTCAGGTGATTCACCTGCCTCCCTAAGTGCTGGGATTACAGGCGTGAGTCACCGTGCCTGGCCACATTTTTTTTTTTTTTTTTTTTTTTGAGACAGAGTCTCACTCTATCACCCAGGCTGAGTGCAGTGGCCTGATCTTGGCTCACTGCAACCTCCACCTCTTGGATTCAAATGACTTTCCTGCCTCAGCCTCCCTAGTAGGTGAGATTATGGGCATGCACCACCACGTCCACTAAGTTTTGTATTTTCAGTACAGATGGGTTTTTGCCATGTTGCCCAGGCTGGACTCAAACTCCTGGCCTTTAGTGATCCACCGCCTTGGCCTCCCAAAGTGCTGGGATTACAGGTGTGAGCCACAGCACCTGGCCCATGTTGAAATTTAATTGCCATTGTGATGGTATTAATAGGTGAGACCTGCTGGGCATGGTGTCTCACGCCTGTATCCCAGCACTTTGGGAGGCCAAGGCAGGTGGATCATTTGAGGTCAGGAGTTCAAGACCAGCCTGACCAACATGGTGAAACCCTGTCTCTACTACTTAAAAATACAAAAATTAGCCAGGTGTGGTGGTGTACGCCTGTAATCCCAGCTACTTGGGAGGCTGAGGCAGAAGAATCGCTTGAGCCCGGAGGCAGAGGTTTCAGTGAGCCAAAATCGCACCACTGCACTCCAACCTGGGTGACAGAGCGAGACACCATCTCAAAAAAAAAAGAGGTGAGACCTTTAAGAGGTGATTAGGCTCTGCTTTCAAGAATGGATGCTGTGCCAAACCCCTACAAACCTCAGTGGGGAAGCCACCAGGTTCAAGAGGCCAAAGAAGTAACCCAGAGCCACCAAATGAGAACTGGGATTTTATTAGGGGCTTACATAAAGGGGAGAGAGTCCAATGGCAGTGAGCTGGACAGGATAATTGCAACTGCTTGCAAAGACCATGCAGTTTGTAAACCAAAAGTATCTGAGACAGGTCTCAATCAATTCAGAAGTTTATTTTGTCGAGGTTAAGGGCAATGTCCTGGGAGAAAGAACATGGAATCACAGAAACAGTCTGTGGTCTGTGCCTTTCTCCAAAGAGAATTTTAATGGCTTCATTATTTAAAGGGAGAAAAGCAGGCTTGGCATGGTGGTCACACCTGTAATCCCAGCACTTTGGGAGGCTGAGGTGGGTGGATCATTTGAGGTCAGGAGTTCAAGACCAGCCTGGCCAACATGGTGAAACCCCATCTCTACTAAAAATACAAAACTTAGTTGGGCGTGGTGGAGCACACCTGTAGTCCCAGCTACTCAGGAGGCTAAGGCAGGAGAATTGCTTTAATCCGGGACTGCACTCCAGCCTGGGTGACAGAGCAAGACTTATCTTAAAAACAGGTGGGGGAGACAGGTGGGGGAAGCAGGATGGAGGGGAAAGGGGGAGGGTATGGTCACATTAGTGAATCCACATGTTGCAAGATAAAAGGAGCTGGTAAGGGAATAGTCAATCACGTATTCATCTCAGCCTCAGTAAATCGGCACTTTACATAAGAAAAGGTGAACACTGATTAGCTACCTGTGGAGACATTTAACCTTTTATCTTTAGCTATCTGCTTAGAACCCAGGAGGGGGAGCTTGCAGTGAGCCGAGACTGCGCCATTGCACTCCAGCCTGGGCGACAGAGCCGTCTCAAAACAAACAAACAAACAAACAAACAAACAAACAAACAAAAAACACAGCTGCTTGCAGCACTCAGATTTCAGCTTAATTTTTCCCTTTTAGCAGAGTGAATTGGGGTTGCACATTTTTCTCTTTGTTTCAGAAGTTTCTATGGCATTTTCACGTAACACTCTCCCTCTTAACATCCTCCAGCTGGTAGCCTTCATCTAAACCAAAACTCAGGGCCTCAAACCCCTATATGGCTCGTGATCCATGGGACAGGATGGCGGCTCAGATGTTCCTCATAGACAAGGAACGAATCTCCGGGTTGGTCACACCTGTTTTAGCAGGAGAAAATGGATTAAGACAACACCCTCAGGTGAAATTTAAAAATTCATTTATATAACATGGAGCGAGCAAAGGATTTGCAGCATGAGAGCCTCGCTTGTGTGAAACTATCCTGCGCCACCCTGCTTGCTCCCCTTGGCAAAGCCATGTGGCCTCTATGGACTTTTGTTTCCTGGCACAAGTAGTTACTGAATCTGCCCACCCAGGAAATAGGACCATGAAAAGGTGATGACTTGGTTCTTTACGTGGGGAAATGGCCATTCCTCCCTAAAGTGAAGGAGAAAAAACAAGGAGGAATCCAGACAGAGGTAGTTAAAATTCATAGTCCAGGTCTTTGTCATATGATCATGTTGTGCCAAGCCCTGTACACTCCAATGGGATGAATATCAGGTTCAAGAGGCTGAAGAAGAGACCTGAGTCAGTGAATGAGACATGGGGTTTTACTGGGGGCTTACAGTTGGGGGACAGGGCCCAACGGCAGTGGGCTGGACAAGAGAACCACAACCTCTTGCAAAATAAAGTCACACAATTTATAGAGGGTTTTTTGTTTGTTTGTGAGACAGAGTCTCAATCTGTCACCAGGCTGGAGTGCAGTGGCGCCGTCTCGGCTCACTGCAACCTCCACCTCCTGAGTTCAAGCAATTCTTCTGCCTCAGCCTCCAGCTGGGACTACAGGCATGTGCTACCATGCCCAGCTAACTTTTTTGTATTTTTAGTAGAGATGGGGTTTCACCATGTTGGCCAGGATGGTCTCGATCTCTTGACCCCATGATCTGCCCGCTTCGGCCTCCCAAAGTGCTGGGATTACAGGTGTGAGCCACCGCGCCCGGCAGCTCTCACCTATTAATACCAATATACTAATTATATAGTATTTTCACTTCACACCCTCCCCCTAACAACCTCTACCTGGCAGCCTTCATTTAACCCAAAACACAGGACCTTGAACCCCTGTATAGCCCACATTCCATGGGACAGGACGGCTGGGGGTTCACAGGTTCTTCATAAATAAGAAATTAATCTCTGTGTTGGCCACTCCCAGATTTCTTAGCTCAGAACTTCAAACACACATTCAGGATTCAGGTGTGTCTGCCATACAGGATCATTCTCAGGCCATGCTTAAGTTATTACTATCAGGTGAATTTACCATACAGCTCCCATTACAAAGTAAGAAAGTTGTGGCAGGGCATTAACCCATCCTGCCAATCCACACCCCACCAATTGAAAGCAGCTGGGAATTGGGAACTATCCTGTGGAGACCTGTGATGCAGGAGGACAGCTGCCTAGCCAGGACAAAGAACGTAAGGGGCCTCATTGTCCTCTTCCTGCTTCCCTGGTAATACCTACCTACCTCTGCCCAAACACCTAGGGGCTCTGTTAGAATAAAGGGCTATGAGTCAGGGCCTGAGCTTAAGGTTGGAAGTAGCTTTTCAGCAGGTGGTCTTGGGGCGCCTGAGCATGGGAGAAAGTTGGCTGTGGGAGAGTGAAATGGAGACAGGACATTCTCAGGAGTTGGGGGTGATCAAAGACCAGCTGTGTGCCCTGAGGTTAATGCAGAGATTTCTTCTAAACATGTTCTTAATAAATATATGAATGATTTTATAAACAGAAAAATTAGTACACAAATACACAGCGATCTTTAAGGGTAGTTACACTGGGCAGTGGATGTGGGCAGGAGTGACTTCAATTTTTCCTTAAAACATTTTTGTATTTGTGAAGACATTTTTCTTGAAAAAATAAAAGGATTACATCTGTCAACAGAAATCAAAAAGGTAGGTCCACAGAAATCTTTTCATTGTTATTGTTTACTAACTAAATGACCAGCAGGTTACCCATGGACCTATAGAGCTCACTAGACTATTGTTTTAAAACTATTTTTATTTGTATCTCTCTCTGTCCTTAGGGAACAAGGTGCTGGGAGGATACATGGCCCCATTTAATACTACTCATCTCTCATCACTGGCTATTTTCATTTTCGTCTTTACCCTGTACATGTCTCCTTAGGTGAGTATTATTTTGCAAGAGAAGTGTGTTTGTTTCCTCAAAACAAAGAACATACAAATCAGGGCACTAGTCAGGTAGAGGAAACCTGCCAGCTGCTGTCACTCCTTTGGCCCCGACACATTGCCGCCCACCTAGGCAGCATGGGCGCCACCAAGCAGCAGCCCTTAAGGTGCTGGTCCTCTAGCAGTTCCATGACAAAGAGTGAGAGGTGACAGGACGCAGGCAGTGTCTGGTCTTGGGAACCTGTCTCTCACCTGGGGAGGGAGCAATAAGGCATATTCAATGATACAACAGGCAACGTTATCATTTGAACATGTATTATTTAAATTCTTTTTTACCTCTCAATAGGGTTGTGAATGAATTTTCTGTTTTGTTGTTAGGTCTCGATTTTTTTTTTCTTCTTTTTTTTTAGAGATGGAGTTTTGCTCTTGTTGCCCAGGCTAGAGTGCAATGGCACGATCTCAGCTCATTGCAACCTCTGCTCCCAGGTTCAAGCAATTGTCCTGCCTCAGCCTCCCGAGTAGCTGGGATTACAGGTATGCACCACCACGCCCGGCTATTTTTTGTATTTTTAGTAGACACGAGGTTTCACCATGTAGGCCAGGCTGGTCTCGAACTCCTGACCTCAGGTGATCCGCCCACTTCAGCCTCCCAAAGTGCTGGGATTACAGGCGTGAGCCACTGTGCCCAGCCTGTTGTTAGTCTCAATCATCCTTTGTGCACTTGCCAGCAGTTAGGTCACTTAAAGAGACAAATAGGTTCTCCCTGGGCAAGTGGCAAAGGATGAGAAGCTTCTTCTCTAGCTTTCTGAAGCCCATGCCTCCTCCCTGCCTCTTCAGGCAACAGAGATAGCCCATCAGGGACACGATACATACAATAGATTGTCATCCCAAAACCCTACTACAAATACTTTTGGGCTTACTCCTAGCCTGGAGGCCAGGAGAAAGAGAAGAGGGAGCATGAGAGGTGGTGGCAGCCCAGAATAATGGGACACTATCAACAAACCTCCTAGTCCTGTGGCAGAATGGGCAAACCATGAAGAATAGGGGTTACTATAGCCTTCCAGTGTCCTTTTCTAAGACTAGAACAGGATGTCATTTTGTGAAAAGTGGCTCTCTGTCCCTAGTCAAGAATAGTGGCACAGGGGATTTTCCAGGGGGAAGATTGGCTGTGATTTCTAAGAGTTCTGCTGTTTGGCCTGAAGGGACTAACTTTATTTGTTTATTTATTTATTTAGAGACAGGGTCTCCCTCTGTCATCCAGGCTGGAGTGCAGTGGCATGATCACGGCTCACAGCCTACTGCTCAAGCCATCTTCCTGCTTTAGTCCCCGAAGTGCTAGGGTTACAGGCATGAGCCGCCACAACTAACTTTATTTAGAATAGAGAATGGTGAAATCTGTGACCAGTGGAGGCCTTGGAGAATACTTAGAGAAAACCAAGGAAAGAGACAGCCAAAAAGAGCCCTCTGGATCACAGTCCAGAGGTTTGGGGAACTCTTTGTGCAATAGGGATGGCTGTAGCCAATCAAGAGTGAACCTTAGCTGGGAGCAGTGGCTCACACCTGTAATCCCAGCACTTTGGGAGGCTGAGGCAGGCGGATCACGAGGTCAGGAGTTGGAGACCAGCCTGGCCAACATGGTGAAACCCTGTCTCTACTAAAATACAAAAATCTGGGCATGGTGGCACGTGCCTGTAATCCCAGCTACTTAGGAGCTGAGGCAGGAGAACTGCTTGAACCGGGACCCGGAGGGCAGAGGTTGCAGTGAGCCAAGATCACGCCATTGCACTCCAGCTTGGGCAACAAGAGTGAAACTCTGTCTCAAGGAAAAAAAAAAAAAGAGTGAACCTTAGAGCAAGACATAGGCGAGACATAAATGCATTTTCCAAGCCACACACAGACTCATCAACACAGAACAGAAGCTTCATTGGCATGAGGGGTTTAAACACAAAACTCTGACCAAACACTGAACAATAAGCTGCTCTGACTAGGGTTGACTCCCACGAAATCAAACGTAAAAACAATATCACAAATACCAAAAGCACAATCAATACAAGATAAAATATATATACTGAATAACATCAAAATTTAAAACTCCTATGCTTCAAAGGACACTATCAAGAAAGTGAAAAAAAATTCACACAATGGGAGGACATTTTTGTAAATCCTGTATCTAATAAGAGACTTGTACTGAGAACATACGATGAACAATTGCAATTCAATAAACAAATAGCTAGATTTAAAAATGGGTAAGACCTTTGAATGGACATTCTCCAAAGAAGATATACAAATGGCCAATAAGCACTTGGAAATATACTCACCATTATTAGCCATCAGGGAAATGTAAATCAAAATCACAAAGAGATATCACTTCAAATCCACTGGGATGATTATAATTAAAATCAGGCTGGGAGCACTGGCTCACGCCTGTAATCCTAGCATTTTGGGAGGCTGAGGCAGGTGGATCACTTGAGGTCAGGAGTTCAAGACCAGCCTGGCCAACATGGTGAAACCCCGTCTCTACTAAAAATACAAAAATTAGCCTGGTGTGGTGGTGGGCACCTGTAGTCCCAGCTACTTGGGAGGCTGAGGCAGGAGAATCGCTTGAATCCGGGAGGCAGAGGTTACAGTGAGCCAAGATCACATCACTGCACTCCAGCCTGAGCACCAAGAGTGGGACTCCATCTCAAAAAAAAAAAAAAAAAAGAATACAAATTTTTGGTGAGCATTAGAGAAAGGGGAACTCTCATACACTGCTGGTAAGAACGTGAATATTTTTTCTCTCTCTCCTCTTCCCCCTTGTTCTGAATGTAAAATGTTACAACCACCTTGCACATAAGTCTGGCAGATCTTGACACAGTTAAACATAAAAATTCCATGACCCACCAATTTCATTCCTAGGTAGGTACCTAAGGAGAAATGAAAGCATACGTCCGTACAAAAAAAATATACATAATCATAACAGCTTCATAGATAAGCACTGAGTGCATCCCTAGTGTCTAGCAAAAGGTGAAGGGATAAAGAAATTGTGGTATATATTGTATTATTCCATCTACAAAAAAATGTCCAAGCCGGGCTTGGTGGCTCATGCCTGTAATCTCAGCAGTTTGGCGGGAAGATCACTTGAGCCCAGGTGTTCGAGTCCAGCCTTGGCAACATAGGGAGACTCTGTCTGTACAAAAAATAAAGAAAATTAGCCAGGGCATGCATCTGTTTCTCAGGTACTCAGGAAGTCTAGGTGAGGATCCCTAGAGCCCCAGCGGTGGTGGAGGTTGCAGTGAGCTGAGATGATGTCACTGCACTCCAGCCTGGGTGACAGTGTGAGACCCTGTCTGCAAAAAAGAAAAATCCTGGCTGGGCGTGATGGCTTATGCCTGTAATCCCAGCACTTTGGGAGGCCAAGGTGGGCAGATCATTTTGAGCCCTGGAGTTTGAGATCAGACTGGGCAACATGGTGAAACCTCGTCTCTACTAAAAATGCAAAAAATAGCCAGACATGGTGGCCAGCTACATGGGAGGCTGAGGCTGGAGAATCCCTTGAACCCAGCAGGCAGAGCTTGCAGTGAGCTGAGATCGTGCAATGGCACTCCAGCTTGGGTGACAGAGCAAGACTCCCTCTCAAAAAAAAAAAAAAAAAAAATCCAGAATAGGCAAATCTGTAGAGACATAAGGAAATTAATGGTTGTCTAGGGCTGTTGAGGGTGGCAGTAGGGGGCAATAGCAAAAGGGTATTATATTGTGAAATATAAATATATAGTCTTCGCCAGGCATTGTGGCTCGTGCCTGTAATCCCAGCACTTTGGGAGGCCGAGGTGGGCAGATCATGAAGTCAGGAGATCAAGACCATCCTGGCTAACACGGTGAAACCCTGTCTCTGCTAAAAATATGCAAAATTAGCTGGGCATAGTGGCGGGCACCTGTAGTCTCAGCTACTCAGGAGGCCGAGCCAGGAGAATCACTTGAACCCGGGAGGCAGAGGTTGCAGTGAGCTGAGATCTGCCGCTGCACTCCAGCCTGGGCAACAGAGCAAGACTCCATCTCAAAATAAATAAATAAATAAATAAATAAATAAATAAATAAATAATAAAATTAGTCTTCAAGTCCTGGTTTCCTAAAAGGCACCTAAAACTCTTCAGATCTCCAGAGTGATAAGAATGTCTTTTGTATGCTGATGAGATGACTGGTGGCAGCCTGTAGGTAGCTGCAGAATGGGAGCTGGTCACTGGAAAGACCAAGCATGATCTTTCAGCCCCACTTCCCAAACTCCAGGGAGGTAACAGCGGTTAAAGGTTGACTTAATAACCAATGGCTGGTGATTTTGTCAATCATGCCTATGAAATGAAGCTTCTATAAAAGCCTAAAAGGACAAAGTTTGGGAGCATTTCCAGATAGCCTACACATCTAGGTTCCTGGAGGGTGCCAGGATAAGGCACGGAAGCTCCACACCCTTTTCACATACCTCGCCCTGTGCATCTTTGCCATCTGGCTTGTTCATCAGTATCCTTTGTAAAATGCTTTCTAATAATGAGTAAATGTAAGTACAGTGTTTTCCTGAGTTTTGTGAGCTATTCTATCAGGCCAGTATAACCCTCTTATCAAAACCAGGTAAAACATCACAAATAAGGGAACTACAGGTCTAACATGGTGACTCACACCTGTAATTCCAGCACTTTGTTTTTTTTTTTTTTTTTTTTTGAGACGGAGTCTGGCTCTGTCGCCCAGGCTGGAGTGCGGTGGCCGGATCTCAGCTCACTGCAAGCTCCGCCTCCCAGGTTCACGCCATTCTCCTGCCTCCGCCTCCCAAGTAGCTGGGACTACAGGCGCCGCCTCATCGCCCGGCTAGTTTTTTGTATTCTTTAGTAGAGACGGGGTTTCACCGTATTAGCCAGGATGGTCCGATCTCCTGACCTTGTGATCGCCCGTCTCGGCCTCCCAAAGTGCTGGGATTACAGGCTTGAGCCACCGCGCCGGCCAATTCCAGCACTTTGGAAGGCTGAGGTGGGCAGATTGCTTGAGCTCAGGAGTTCAAGACCAGCTGGGCAACATGGTGAAACCCCGTCTCTACTAAAAATACAAAAAAAAAAAAAAAAGCTGGGCGTTGTGGTGCACGCCTGTAATCCCAGGTACTCGGAAGGCTGGACAGGAGAATTGCTTGAACCTGAAAGGCAGAGGTTACAGTGAGCCGAGATCACACCACTGCACTCCAGCTTGGATGAGAGAGTGAGACTCTATCTTAAAAAACAAACAAACAAAAAAGCCTTTCTTTGTGGAATCACCATGGCAGCTGGGACCCTGTGTACATATCCTGAAAACTGAAGGACCTTCAAGGCCCTCATCGCTGCTCAGTATAGCGGGGCTCAGGTCTGTGTGCTCTCCACACCACAGCATTTCCACTTTGGCCAAACCAACCTCCACCTCTGAATTTCTCCGCAAATTTCCTGCCGGCAAGATTCCAGCATTTGAGGGTGACGATAAATTCTGTGTATTTGAGAGCAATACCATTGCCTACTACGTGAGCAATGAGGAGCTGCAGGGAAGTACTCCAGAGGCAGCAGCCCAGGTGGCGCAGTGAGTGAGCTTTGCTGATAGCAATATATAGTGTCCCCAACGAGTACCTAGGTGTTCCCCACCTTGAGCATCATGCAGCACAACAAATAGGCCACTGAGAATGCAAAGGAGGAAGTGAGGCAAATTCTGGGGCTGTTGGATGCTCACTTGAAGACAAGGACTTTTCTGGAGGACAAATGAGTGACATTGGCTGACATCACAGTTGTCTGCACCCTGTTGTGGCTCTATAAGCAGATCCTAGAACCTTCTTTCTGCCAGGCCTTTTCCAATACCAACCGCTGGTTCCTCACCTGCATTAACCAGCCTCAGCTCTGCACTGTCTTGGGAAGCGAAACTATGTGAGAAGATGGCCCAGTTTTTTTTTTTTTTTTTTTTTTTTGAGACGGAGTCTCGCTCTGTCACCGGCTGGAGGCAGCGGCCGGATCTCAGCTCACTGCAAGCTTCGCCTCCCGAGTTTACGCCATTCCTCCTGCCTCAGCCTCCCGGTAGCTGGGACTACGGCGCCCGCCACCTCGCCCGGCTAGGTTTTGTATTTTTTAGTAGAGACGGGGTTTCACCGTGTTAGCCAGATGGTCTCGCTCTGCTGACCTCGTGATCCGCCCGTCTCGGCCTCCCAAAGTGCTGGGATTACAGGCTTGAGCCACCGCGCCCGGCCAGATGGCCCACTTTGATGCTAAGAAGTTTGTAGAGAGCCAGCCTAAAAAGGACACACCATGGAAAGAGAAGGGGTCACAGGAAGAGAAGCAGAAGCTCCAGGCTGAGCAGGAGGAGAAAAAGGTGGCTGCCCTGCCCCTACTCCTGAGGAGGAGATGGACTAATGTGAGCAGGCGCTGGCCGCTGAGCCCAAGGCCAAGGACCTCTTTGCTCACCTGCCCAAGAGTACCTTTGTGTTGGATGAATTGAAGCTCGAGTACTCCAATGAGGACACATTCTCTGTGGCACTGTCATATTTCTGGGAGCACTTTGATAAGGATGGCTGGTCCCTGTGGTACTCAGAGTATCACTTCCCTGAAGAACTCAGTCAGACCTTCATGAGCAGCAATCTCATCACTGGAATGTTCCAGTGACTGGACAAGCTGAGTAAGAATACCATTGCCAGTGTCATCCTCTTTGGAACCAACAATAAGCAGCTCCACTTCTGGAATCTAGGTCTTCCAAGGCCAGGAGCTTGCCTTTCCACTGAGTCCAGATTGGCAGGTGGACTACGAGTCATACACATGGCAGAAACTGGATCCTAGTGAGGAGACCCAGACACTGGTTCGAGAGATACTTTCCTGGGAGACAGCCTTCCAGCATGTGCGCAAAGCCTTCAATCAGGGCAAGATCTTCAAGTGAACACTCTTGCCATCACCTAGCTGCCTGAACCTGCCCTACAGGGAGCTGGAGGTCATTAAAGAAAACTGAACTTGAAAAAAAAAACTTTTTGGGGGTTGTTATTGTTTTTTATTTATTTATTTATTTTTATTTTTATTTTATTTTATTTTTTTGAGACGGAGTCTTGCTCTGTCTCCCAGGCCGGAGTGCAATGGCACGATCTCGGCTCACTGCAACCTCTGCCTCCCAGGTTCAAGCAATTCTCCTGCCTCAGCCTCCTGAGTAGCTGGGACTACAGGCGCCCACCGCCACACCCAGCTAATTTTTTGTATTTTTTGCTAGAGATGGGGTTTCACCATGCTAGCCAGGTGGTCTCGATCTCCTGACCTCGTGATCCGCCCGCCTCGGCCTCCCAAAGTGCTGGGATTACAGGCGTGAGCCACTGCACCTGGCCTATTTTATTTTATTTTATTTTTTGAGATAGAGTCTCACTCTTGTCGCCCAGTTCAGTGGCACAATCTTGGCTCACTGCAACCTCCGCCTTCCAGGTTCAAGCAGTTCTCCCTGCCTCAGCCTCCCAAGTAGCTGGATTACAGCTCCCCACACCACACCTGGCTAATTTTTACATTTTTAGTAGAGATGGGGTTTCACCATGTTGGACAGGCTGGTCTCGAACTCCTGACCTCAGGTAATCTGCCCAGCTCGGCCTCCCAAAGTGCTGGGATTACAGACGTGAGCCACTGCACGCGGTGAAAAAAACCTTTTTAACCTTTGCCAGCGTGATACAGGAACAAACATATTTCATGTGCGGATTTTAAAAGACAGCCCCACCTGGGCAACAAAGCCAGACTTCGTCTCTACAAAAAATAAACAAAAACTAGCCAAGTGTGGTGGCACGCACCTATAGTCCTGCCTACTTGAGAGTCGCGACAGAAGGATCACTTGAGTCCATGAGGTTGAGGCTGGAATGGAGCTATGATAACACCACTGCACTTCAGCCTGGGCAACAGAGCAAGACACTGTCAAAAGAAAAAAAAAAAAGAAAAAAAAGGAAAAGAAAAAATAAAAAGAAAACTACAAACCAATATTTCCTATTAATGTGGATGCACAAACTATCAACAAAACACTAGAAAGTTGCCGGGCGCGGTGGCTCAAGCCTGTAATCCCAGCACTTTGGGAGGCCGAGATGGGCGGATCACGAGGTCAGGAGATCGAGACCATCCTGGCTAACACGATGAAAGCCCGTCTCTACTAAAAAATACAAAAACCTAGCCGGGCGAGGTGGCGGGCGCCTGTAGTCCCAGCTACCTGGAAGGCTGAGCAGGAGAATGGCGTAAACCTGGGAGGTGGAGCTTGCAGTGAGCTGAGATCCGGCCGCTGCACTCCAGCCTGGGCGACAGAGCCAGACTCCGTCTCAAAAAAAAAAAAAACACTAGAAAGTTGACTACTTAGCATGTAAAATAGCATGTAAAAATAATTATACAATAACCAAGTGTAATCTATCCCAGGAATACAATGTTCTTTTAACATCCAAAAATGAAATTATAGGTCGGGCGCGGTGGCTCAAGCCTGTAATCCCAGCACTTTGGGAGGCCGAGACGGGCGAATCACGAGGTCAGGAGATCGAGACTATCCTGGCTAACACGGTGAAAACCCCGTCTCTACTAAAAAATACAAAAAACTAGCTGGGGAGGTGGCGGGCACCTGTAGTCCCAGCTACTCGGGAGGCTGAGGCAGGAGAATGGCGGAAACCGGAGGCGGAGCTTGCAGTGAGCTGAGATCCGGCCACTGCACTCCAGCCTGGGTGACAGAGCAAGACTCCGTCTCAAAAAAAAAAAAAAGAAAAGACAAAAAACAAAAATGAAATTATATAATACACCATATCAAGAAAAACCACAAAAATCACATGATTATCCCAATAGTTGCAGAAAAAAAAATTGAGAAATCTAACACCCCTTCATATAATAATATTCATAAACTAGGAATATAGATAGCTTCCTCATCCTCATAAGGGAATCTGGGAAAAACCCAAGCTAAAGCTGGGCATAGTGGCTCATGCCTATAATCCCAGCACTTTGGGAGACCAAGGTGTGTGGGACACTTGAGCTCAGAAGTTCGAGGCCATCCTGGCCAACGTGGCGAAACCGTGTCTCTATTAAAAATATAAAAATTAGTCGGGCATGGTGGAGGGTGTCTGTAGTTCCAGCTACTACTCAGGAGGCTGAGACAGGAGAATCACTTGAATGCAAGAGGCAGAGGTTGCAGTGAGTTGAGATCATACCACTCCACTCCAGCCTGGACAACACAGTGAGACTCCGTCTCAAAAAAAAAGTAGGCCAGGTACAGTGGCTCACGCCTGTAATCCCAGCACTTTGGGAGGCCAAGGCAGGTGGATCATGAGGTCAGGAGATCGAGACCAACCTGACCAACATGGAGAAACCCCATCTCTACTAAAACTACAAAATTAGCCAGGTGTGGTGGCGCATGCCTGTAATCTGAGCTACTTAGGAGGCTGAGGCAGGAGAATCGCTTGAACCCAGGAGGCAGAGGTTGCCATGAGTCGAGCTCATGTCATTGCACTCCAGCCTGAGCAACAAGAGCAAAACTCCATCTCAAAAGAAAAAAGTTATGGGTACATAACTTTTATATACATTGTAGGTGTATATATTTATGGGTTACATGAGATGATTTGATATAGGAATGCAATGTGAAATAAGCACATCATGGATAACAGGGTATCCATTCCTTCAAGAATTTATCCTTTGAATTATATACAATCCAATTATACTCTATAAGTTATTTAAAAATTTACAAATAAGTTATTTTTACTTATTTATTTATTTATTTTTGAGATGGAGTCTCACTCTATCTCCAAAGCTGGAGTGCAGTGGCATGATCTTGGTTCACTGCCACATCCACCTCCCAGTTTCAAGTGATTCTCCTGCCTCAGCCTCCCAAGTAGCTTGGATTACAGGCACATACCACCACACCCAGCTAATTTTTGTAATTTTAGTAGAGACGGGGTTTCACCATGTTAGCCAGGCTGGTCTCAAACTCTGGACCTCAGGTGATCTGCCTGCCTTGGCCTCCCAAAGTGCTGGGATTACAGGCGTGAGCCACTGTGCCGTGGCTACAATTAAGTATTATGGCGATAGTCACTCTATTGTGCTATCAAATAGTAGGTCTTATTCATTCTTTCTATATATTTTTGTATCCATTAACCATCCTCACCTCTGCCACAAACCCCCTACTATCCTTCCCAGCCTCTGGTAATCATCCTTCTACTCTCCATGTCCATTAATTGAATTGATTTTATTTTTAGATCCCCAAATAAGTAAGAACATGTGATGTTAGTCTTTCAGGCCTCAATTATTTCACTTAACATGATCTCTGGTTCTATCCATGTTGTTGCAAATGAGTGGATCTCATTTTTTTTTTTTTTTTTTTGGGAGACAGAGTCTTGCTCTGTCGCCCGGGCTGGAGTGCAGTGGCTGGATCTCAGCTCACTGCAAGCTCCGCCTCCCGGGTTTACGCCATTCTCCTGCCTCAGCCTCCCGAGTAGCTGGGACTACAGGCGCCCGCCACCTCGCCCGGTAGTTTTTTGTATTTTTTTAGTAGAGACGGGGTTTCACCGTGTTCGCCAGGATGGTCTCGATCTCCGACCTCGTGATCCGCCCGTCTCGGCCTCCCAAAGTGCTGGGATTACAGGCTTGAGCCACCGCGCCCGGCCCCATTTTTTTTTTTTTTATGGCTGCATAGTACTCTGTTGTGTGTATGTACCACATTTTCTTTATCCCTTCATCTGCTGATGAACACTTAGCTTCCCTCCAAATCTTAGCTATTGTGAACAGTGCTACAGCAAATAAAGAGTACAGATCTACTGATTTTCCTCCTTTTGGTTATTTACCCAGCAGTGGTGTTGCTGGATCTTATGGTAGCTCAATTTTTATATTTTGAGGAACCTCCAAGCTGTTCTCCATAGTGGTTGTACTAATTTATATTCCCATGAAGAGTGTACTAATTTACATTCCCACCTTTTCTCCATATCCGCACCAGCATTCATTATTGTCTGTCTTTGGGATAGAAGCCATTTTAACTGGATGGGATGATATCTCATTGTAGTTTTAATTTGCATTTCTCTGATGATCAGTGATGTTGAGCATCTTTTAAAATGCTGTTGTCATTTGTATGTCTTCTTTTGAGAAATGTCTATTCGAATCTTTTGCCCATTTCTTGATCATATTATGATATTTTTTCCTATAGAGTTTTCTGAGCTCCTTACATATTCTGGTGATTAATTGCTTGTCAGAGGGGTAGTTTGCAAATATTTCTCTCATCCTATGGATTGTCTCTTCACTTTGATTGTATCCTTTGCTGTGCAGAAGCTTTTTAACTTGATGTGATTCCATTTGTCCATGTTTGCTTCGATTGACTGTGCTTGTGGGGTATTGCTCAAGAAATCTCTGCCCAGACCAATGTCCTGGAGAGTTTTCCATATGTTTTCTTGTAGTAGTTTCATAGTTGGATTTAAGTCTTTAATTCATTTTGATTTGATTTTTGTATATGGTGAGACATAGGGGTCTAATTTCATTCTTCTGCATATGGACATCCAGTTTTCTCAGCACCATTTATTGAAGAGACTGTCTTTTCCCCAGCATATGTTCTTGGCACCTTGTCAAAAATGAGTTCCCTATAGGTGTGTGAATTTGTTTCTGGGTTCTCTATTCTGTTCCACTGGTCTATGTGTCTGTTTTTATGCTGGTACTATGCTGTTTTGATTATTGTAGCTCTGTAGTATAATTTGAAGTCAGCTAATGTGATTCCTCCAACTTTGTTCTTCTTGCTTAGGATAACTTTGGTTATTCTGGGTCTTCTGTAGTTCCACATAATTTTATAATTGTTTTTTCTATTTCTGTGATGAATGTCATTAGTATTTTAATAGGGATTGCATCTAATCTATAGATTGCTTTGGTAGTATGAAATTTTAACAATATTGATTCTTCCAAACCATGAACATGAAAAATATAGAACGCTTCACAAATTTGCATGTTATCCATGTATCTTCTCTGTATCTTTCCAATTTTAGTATATGTGCTGCTGAAGTGAGTACAAGAAGCATGTTTGAGTGCTTAATTTGTGAATCAGATTTGCTAGTTCTGACCTCTCCTCTGTGACTTAAGTGTTATGCCCATTTTACAAAGGAAACAACCTATGCATGGAATGAGTAGGAAACCGCCTAAAATCGTGCCCAAATCAAGAGGTGGAACTGGGTTCCTCCTTGGGTCTGTTCAATTCTAAGTTTGTATTTGTAACGTCTGTGTCAACTGGCTATTTTTTACTCAATAGCTGTCATGATGATGCAAAGGACAAGAGTGAACCACTATTACTTCTGGCCTGTCAAACTGGCCAAGTGTTTTACTCAGTTCTAGCCAGCAAAGTACTTAGTCTCATCCACAGCAAGTGAATCCCTTGGTACAAGTTTTCTTGAAGGCAGTTGGCTTATTTGATAATCCTGCCTCACCAGGTAATTCCATACATGACACTTCATCTATGTGAAATGTTCAGACATGTACACATTGTTTAATTATCTATGGAGATATTCTTTAAACGCCTGTACATCCACTGATTGACAAATAACCATAGTAGGATTGTATGGACAGAAAGCTCAGACAGACACCATCTAAGTAAATCAACTAAGGTTTACTTCTGCAAACGACATAGAAGAAAGGCATTGTAGTCAGGATATACAACTCAAAGATAAGCTGTGCTCTTGAGTGCAGAGATATAAGCATCTGAACTTCTGATCCTCATCAGGCAGCAAGGGTAGTGATGGTGGATGATGGAATGGTGGAGACACAATTTTGCAGATGTAATACTTTAGTGAGTGAGAGCCATACCAGACCTTCTGGAAGCTAATGAGTCACATTACAAACAGAATAGGATAGGCTGGATATGTACCAGCAACCTCTGCATCAAAGTGGAGTGCCTCTCCTCAATCATAGGGTTGCACTCTATGTGTGTACTGTATGCATTATGACTACAAACTGCAGTGTAGCACATTGTACTCAGGTTGAACAAAATCTTCATTTGTCACTTCCAGCCTTCCCTAGGCCAACTCAGCCTGGTCCAAGTAAGTTTCTGAACTGTAAGCAGTTACCCAGAAGCCTCTGTGAATCAAGCATACAGTTTCTTAGAATAGATATAGTGCTCATCCTGCCCAACTTAAGTGCCAACCAATATATGATTCCGTAGTTGAATTATAATGTGATAAAATAATAAGGAAAAAAGTAGAATGTAGGCTCGGCATGGTGGCTCAACCTGTAATCCCAGCACTTTGGGAGGCTGAGGCAGTAGGATTGCTTAAGCTTAGGGGTTCAGGACCAGCCTGAACAACATAGCAAGACCTCATCTCTACTTAAAAAAAAAAAGTAGGATATAAATATTTATTTATGATATGGATAGATGTTAATGATGTTTATAAAAATGAACAAAATAGCTTACGTAACTGCATGAATAAGACACTCCCATTAAAGTATTCCTAACTGGGGCCAGGCGCGGTGGCTCACACCTGTAATCCCAGCACTTTGGGAGGCTGAGGTGGCCAGATCATGAGGTCAGGAGTTTGAGACCAGCCTGGCTAACATGGTGAAATCCCATCTCTACTAAAAATACAAAAATTAGGCCGGGCGCGGTGGCTCAAGCCTGTAATCCCAGCACTTTGGGAGGCCGAGACGGGCGGATCACGAGGTCAGGAGATCGAGACCATCCTGGCTAACACGGTGAAACCCCGTCTCCATTAAAAATACAAAAAAAACTAGCCGGGCGAGGTGGCGGGCGCCTGTAGTCCCAGCTACTCCGGAGGCTGAGGCAGGAGAATGGCGTAAAACCTGGGAGGCGGAGCTTGCAGTGAGCTGAGATCCGGCCACTGCACTCCAGCCCGGGCGAAAGAGCAAGACTCCGTCTCAAAAAAAAAAAAAAAAAAAAAATACAAAAATTAGCTGGGCGTGGTAGCATGCGCCTGTAGTCCCAGCGACTCGGGAGGCTGAGGTAGAAGAATCGCTTGAACCCGAGAGGCAGAGGTTGCAGTGAGCCGAGATCATGCCACTGCACTCCAGCCTGGTGACAGAGTGAGACACCGTCTCAAAAAAAAAAAAAAAAAAACCTTAACTGAATGTATCTCATGCATAGGGAATTTCTGTCAGAGTCAAATGCAAATCTTCAAAGTGAATATCATGAGTCATAGGATTCACCCTTTTTCTCCTTCAGCATCATTTTCTGCATTTTTATAATGAGCATGTAATACTTTTTTTTTTTTTTTTTTGTTGAGAGGAGTCTCGCTGTGTCGCCCAGGCTGGAGTGCAGTGGCCGGATCTCAGCTCACTGCAAGCTCCGCCTCCCGGGTTTACGCCATTCTCTCGCCTCAGCCTCCCGAGTAGCTGGGACTACAGGCGCCCGCCATCTCGCCCGGCTAATTTTTTGTATTTTTTTAGTAGAGACGGGGTTTCACCGTGTTAGCCAGGATGGTCTCGATCTCCTGACCTCGTGATCCGCCCGTCTCGGCCTCCCAAAGTGCTGGGATTACAGGCTTGAGCCACCGCGCCCGGCCGCATGTAATACTTTTAAATCAGAAATATAAAAAACAATGTTTTAAAATTCTCAGCCGGGGGGCGGTGGCTCACGCCTGTAATCCCAGCACTTTGGGAAGCCCAGGCGGGTGAATCATCTGAGGTCAGGAGTTCAAGACCAGCCTCAACATGGAGAAACCCCATCTCTACTAAAAATACAAAATTAGCCGGGCATGGTGGTGCATGCCTGTAATCCCAGCTATTCGGGAGGCTGAGGCAGGAGAATTGCTTGAACCTGGGAGGTGGAGGTTGCAATGAGCTGAGATCGCGCCATCGCACTCCAGCCTGGGCAAAAGAGTGAAACTCCATCTCAAAAACTTAAAAAAATAAAATAAAGGCCGGGCGCGGTGGCTCAAGCCTGTAATCCCAGCACGTTGGGAGGCCGAGACGGGCGGATCACAAGGTCAGGAGATCGAGACCATCCTGGCTAATACGGTGAAACCCCGTCTCTACTAAAGAATACAAAAAACTAGCCGGGCGACGAGGCGGGCGCCTGTAGTCCCAGCTACTTGGGAGGCGGGGGCAGGAGAATGGCGTGAACCTGGGAGGCGGAGCTTGCAGTGAGCTGAGATCCAGCCATTGCACTCCAGCCTGGGCGACAGAGCCAGACTCCATCTCAAAAATAAAATAAAATAAAATAAAATTCTCACAATAAAATATAAGAAATTATTTTCTAAACTTGTTAGAAAATCCATATTTATATAATAAAAGTTTGGCAGAGCTGATTAAATGGAAAAAAAAAAAAAAAAAACCTGTGTG
The DNA here is from genome assembly GCF_009764315.1 of Trachypithecus francoisi. Taxonomy (NCBI): domain Eukaryota; kingdom Metazoa; phylum Chordata; class Mammalia; order Primates; family Cercopithecidae; genus Trachypithecus; species Trachypithecus francoisi. The sequence continues at coordinate 36,682,133 of NW_022681471.1, read as the reverse complement.
ATGAAAGACACCATAAACGAATACTAAACTCTGAAAAACATTTGTATTATAAAACCAGACAAAGTATGGATTTACATAATATAACAGTGGCTCCTAAAAAATAAAATATTTAAAGACAAACCACCATTGATGGTTGGTTTGTCAATAGGCCATTGATCCAAATGGGTCATTGATATGATCAGGAAACACACAGAAATAAACAAGCTATAAATATTTAAACAGATACTTTATCTGGCTAATGCTTATGGATATGCCTTTTTTCTTTTTCTTTTTTATTTTTATTTTTATTTTTTTGAGACAGGGTCTCACTCTGTTGTCCAGACTGGAGTACAACGGCGTGATCTTGGCTCACTGCAACCTCTGACTCCCAGGTTCAAGCGATTCTCGTGCCTCAGCCTTCCAAGTAGTTGGGACTGCAGGTGTGCGCCACCATGCCAGGCTAATTTTTTTATTTTTAATAGAGACGGGGTTTTGCCATGTTGGCCAGGTTGCTCTCCAGTTCCTTGCTTCAAGTGATCCACCCACCTTGGCCTCTCAAAGTGCTGGGATTACAGGTGTGAGCCAATGTGCCCAGCCAGGGGGCTATGTCTTTTAAAAATACTACTGAAATATGGTTGTTCGTGTTCCACATTGGCAAAGGTTAAAAATAGATTTATAAGGCTGGGCATGGTGGCTCACACCTGTAATTCCAGCATTTGGAGGCTGAGGTGGGTGGGTCACCTTAGTTGAGGAGTTCGAGACCAGCCTGGCTAGGATGGTCAACACGGTGAAATCCCGTCTCTACTAAAAACACAAAAAATTAGCCGGGTGCCTGTAATCCCAGCTACTCGGGAGGCTGAGGCAGGAGAATCGCTTGAACCCAGGAGGCAGAGGTTGCAGTGAGCCAAGATCATGCCACTGCACTCCAACCTGGGCAACAAGAGCAAAACTCTCCAAAGAAACAAACAAACAAAAACAAAAACAAAAAAACTGATTTATAATTCTTATTATTTTGAGGTTGTATAGAAAGGGTGACTTTCATATGGTTTTGGGGAGAATGCATATTGCTACTGAATATTTGTACTACTTTTTGGCAATTCTCTATGACATTTATGATTGGTTCAAAGACTAGTTATAGGTCCCAGTGGATGATGATGATCATAATCATAATCATAAACAAACACTTATCTAGTGTTTCCTGTGTACAAGCTAATATCCTTGGCACTTTATATATATATATTAATTTAGTTACCGCAATAACTCTATGAAGTATGACAAGGTACATAAACTGTCATCTTTATTTCACAAATAAGGAAATTTAGGTATAGGGAGCTTAGTGATTCCTGACATTTCCACAGGTAGTTAAGTGGCAGAGCTGGACTTTGACTCCCAAAGTATGAACTCCTATCCATTCTGTGCAGTGCCTCTTAATCTCTGTATTTCTGAGCACCCCTGTGATATTTTATTAGGTTGTTATTGTGGCCTAGAGAAAATCATTAAATCTCAGTGGTGTGTGACAGTAAACATCTTTTTTGCTCACACATCTGCGGATTGCCTGGTAGTTGGTTGGCTGATTTGAGCCAGGTTCAGGTAGATGGCTGCAAGGCTGGTGTGGGTGTGCTCTACATATCTCTCATCTTTTTAGAATCAGTAGGCTAGCCAAGGGATGGTGATGACAGAGGGAAAAAGAGAGCAAGTAGAAAAACTACAATGCCTCCTGTGTCCTAAGTTCAGAATTGACATGCTGTCATTTTTGCTTATATCCCTTTCACCAGTGACAATCATATGTCTGAGCCTAATATGAAAGAGACAGGACCAAGTGGAGTGGCTCACATCTCTAATGCCATTACTTTGGGAGACTGAGGTGGGAGGATCACTTAAGCCTAGAAGATCGAGGCTGCAGTGAGCTGTGATTGCGCCACTGCCCTCCAGCCTGAGTGACAGAGACCTTGTGTCAAAAACAAATAAATAGTTAGGGAAATACACTCCAATTCTACTGAGAGACATGCAAAGATACATGACAAAAGGTGTGGATACAATGAGGCGGTGAAGAAGTGGGGCCAATGATTCCATCTACCAAAGACACCATCATGATAGTTTTCATTTCTGACTTAACCGAGCCTACCTCTCTATAGCCATGACATCATATTAGATGTTGTGCTCACTTATAATTTATTTGCCCTATACTTCCTTTCCTTTCCCTGTTCATGTGTTCCACGACTGCCTGTTTTATCCAGAAGTTTATTCATATGCAGTTGTATGGTAGATACACCTGTGTATGGTAAACATGCCTGACAGCAATAACTTAAGCATACTGTGAGAATGACCCTGTACGGCAGATGCACCTGAATGCACGTTTAGAGTTCTGAGCTTATAAATCTGGTAGGGGCCAACACGGAGATTCATTACTTATCTATAAGGAGCATCTGAGCCTCCCACTACCCTCTTCTGTGGAATGCAGGCTGTATGGGGCCTTTTGTTTTGGAGGTTCGTAGGGGGACGATACTAGGTGAAAATGCTATATGAACTACATGCTGTTGCAGCCTTTGTGTTCTCCTGCCCAATCCACCACCACTGGGCTGTGTGGTTCTCCTGTCTAGCCTGCTGCTGCTGGATCATCCCTGTGTGTAACACTACTTAAAGATGGTGAAATAATCAAAATTACTTTCGAGAATGTATTTCCTATGTTATTGTAGTGGAATGGATGGTGGTCCCAACAGGAAATGCCCATGTCCTAATTCCTAGAACCTGTGAGTATTACTTTATATGGCAAAATATATGATTATGTTAAGGATATTAAGAGAAGGAGCAGGCCGGGCGCGGTGGCTCAAGCCTGTAATCCTAGCACTTTGGGAGGCCGAGATGGGCGAATCACGAGGTCAGGAGATCGAGACCATCCTGGCTAACACCTTGAAACCCGTCTCTACTAAAAAGAAATACAAGGAACTAGCTGGGCGACGTGGTGGGCGCCTGTAGTTCCAGCTACTCGGGAGGCTGAGGCAGGAGAATGACGTAAGCCCGGGAGGCGGAGCTTGCAGTGAGCTGAGATCCGGCCACTGCACTCCAGCCTGGGCGACAGAGCCAGACTCCGTCTCAAAAATAAATAAATAAATAAATAAAAGAAGGAGCTTACCCTGGATTATTTGGGTGGACCCTAAATGCATTCAAATGTGAACCCTGAAAGAGCCAGTCCTCTAAGATGGACGCTGAGTAGCTAACTGGGCCTAAATTAAAAACAGAGCCAACAGGCCATTTGCTTACTAGAGGTCACACACATAATTTGCAGTCCTGGAAAACTCCATGCTCGCTTACTTTGGGACTTTCATAACTGTCTGTTCCTGTTTATGTTGCCAGAATCAGCCATAGACTGTGACCTGTGTGGACCAATCAGAACTGAGCAAGTCAAGGAATTAGAACTGAGCAAGTTGCTTTCTTTATTTACATAAGTGGACCAGAATGGGAAACTTGGGTGGAACTTTGTCTATAAAGGATAACCACTCTTCCACTCAGGGCACTCTCAGTTAAGGGAAGGCAAAAAAATAAAATAAAATAACCCTCCCTTCTCTCTGAATGCATCTTTGTTTTATACAGAAGACTGTGTCTCCCTGGTTTGCAAACTGTTTACTGGAATAAAGTCTCGTTTGGTTTTCTTAAAAGAAAATCTTTTTCAGTAGACTTGTTGACACTTATGAGAGGTAGGAAGAATTTACAGACATACAGAGGGGAAGGCTATGAGAACACGGAGTAGAGAGAGAGGTGGCCACAAACCAATTAATGCCAACAACTACCCAGAAGCTGGAAGAGACAAGGAACTGTTACTCTGCTAGAACGTCCAAAGAAAGTGTCACCCTGCCAACACTTTGACTTTGAACTTCTGGACTCCAAAACTGTGAGAGAGAAATTTTTGTTGCTTGGAGCCACCTAGTTTATAGGAATTTTGTATGAAAGCCCTGAAAAACTAATACAATTATCATTACACCATGTTAATGATTTATCTTTGCCTTCTACATGAATTTAATATTCTCTATAGACTTTCTATTTATTGAGATATTGTATTGATAACATGGTGAGCTCACAAAGGAAATAAAAAATGAGCAGTCATATTCTCTAACATTATACAATACTCATACATGGCTAATCAGCTTTCTTTTACGCTTTTTTTTTTTTTCTGAGATAGAATCTTGCTCTTGCCCAGGCTGGAGTGCAGTGGCATGATCTTGGCTCACTGCAACCTCCACCTCCTGGGTTCAAGTGATTCTCCTGCCTCAGCCTCCCGAGTAGCTGGGATTACAGGCACCTTCCACCATGCCTGGCTAATTTGTGTATTTTTTAGCAGAGATGGTGTTTTACCATGTTGCCCAGGCTGGTCTCAAAATCCTGGCCTCAAGTGATCCACCCACTGTGGCCTCGCAAAGTGCTGAGATTATAGGTGTGAGCCACCATGCCCAGCCAGCTAATCACTTTTCACTCATTAATGATCACCAGTGGACCAAAGTCATCAAAAACTATTTAAAGTTTGCCTTGATGAGTTGATTATCTTCAAAGAGAATTCTCATGTAGTTCAAGAATCAACACATGGAATTGAGTCTTACACATTTATTTCTGTTTCACTCCATAAGACAGAGCAGGTGGGGATCCTGGAGAGTAGGTCTCTTAACAAAGGTGGTGGTAGAGGAGTCTCCAAAGGTGATGGTGATGATGATGGTTTACCACTTAGCTCAGGTAAATTAGTTGGAGGAAGAGTAAAAACTCCTCTGGGAAGAGACGGTGGTGGTAGAGACGTTGGTGGGGATGACCCTCTATCTGCCTGTGGAAGTCATGGAAAAGATCCTGAAATCTATGAACAACCTGAGGGTCCATGCTCCTGTAATACAAATAGCCAAATGTTTAAATGCTTGCAATACAATATGCAGGCCAGAATATATAACAGTAGATGTTTGTGGGCTTTTAAAGAGATTATACAGTAAACTTTAACTTATTAACTTTCAATGACCTAACAGTATCAGTATATGGAAAAGACTTGTGTAGACATATATAAGCATTTTAAACTCAACATAATGACTATTCCTGCTAACACTCGAATGCTAGGAAAGTTGGTATCCTCATCAAAGGCCCTGTGAATATTACTACAAAATAATGACAAGTTAGATTTCATGATAAACATATGCAAAAAAAATTCTATATGGCTTGGACCTGTTAGAATAGTTGGTTCAAATATGGATAATTAATACAAGGTCATAGTCTGATATCCTTGGGAGCCAAATAAGTTTATACAAAGATTCTGTCTCATAGTGTCAGTGACCTAGCTGTCTAATAATAGTAACAATGAATAGAAAGTAACATCCATTTGCATGGTAATATATACTTGTCAGAGTTTTTAGATCTATCATCTGTTTTGATCCTCATTATAACCCTGTAATGCAGGTTGGGCAAATAATTTCGTTTCACTGCTTGTAGATGAGGAAACGAACTCCAAAAGTTTGAGTAAATGGACAAAGGTCACACAGTGTGAAACATGATCAAGATTTTAATGCAATTCCTCACACATCTAATTCAGTTCCCTTTCTACTATAAAAGACTACCTCCTCATAAATGCATGTAATTTGTCATGAGCTGAGGACAGAACCTTCAGGAATGCCCTATTGAGGGGTAAAATGAGGGAGAGTAACTGAATTCTCAGAAATAAAAAAGGGGCCAGGTGCCGTGGCTCACGTCTGTAATCCCAGCACTTTGGGAGGTTGAGGTGGGCAGATCACCTGAGGTCAGGAGTTCGAGACCAGCCTGACTAATATGGTGAAATCCCATTTCTACTAAAAATACAAAAATTAGCCGGGCATGGTGGGGGGCACCTGTAATCCCGTTAAGGCATAAGAATCACTTGAACCTGGGTAGCAGAGGTTGCAGTGAGCTGAGATCTCACCACTGTGCTCTAGCCTGGGTGACAGAGCAAGACTCTGTCTTAAAAAAAAAAAAAAAGTAAAAAGGAAGTTGGAGGATAGGAAAAAAGCTTCATTGAAAAGAATCATCAGATACTATGAAGTGAACTAGAGTGAGGCTAGGAAAAGGCCACTGGATTGTGTCATTTGGAGTTCACTGCTGATTTTTGCTTAACTTACTTTTCATAAAATGGTAGAAACAAACTAATTCAATCAACAACACCTAGTGAGCATCCACTATGTTAAAATGCAATATTCACTTTCTGCATATTCCCTGCAAAGGAGAGTGTCTTGAGAAGAATGTTTAAGCATCTCTAAAAGTGAAGACTACCTAGCAAAGATTTTTAGCATGCATGGTACCTTTCCTCAAGAGAAAGTAGCTGGATGTATAAAGTTTAAAGGTTTTTAAAATATAAAATATAGTATTTGAGATTTACACAGGTATACAGAGAGCTTTGGGATTATTAAAATGTAAGGATTTTCTGTTCTTTTTGAGATGAGGTCTTGCATATGGCCCAATTTTCTTTCCTTCCTTCCTTCCTTCCTTCCTTCCTTCTTCTTCTTCTTCTTCTTTTCTTTCTTTCCTTCCTTCCTTCCTTCTTCCCTCCCTCCCTCCCTCCCTCCCTCCCTCCCTCCCTCCCTCCCTCTCTCCTTCCTTCCTTCCTTCCTTCCTTCCTTCCTCCTTCCTTCCTTCCTTCCTTCCTTCCTTCCTTCTTTCTTTCTTCTCTCTCTCTTTCTTTCTCTTTATTTCTTCTCCTGAGATGGAGTCTTGCTCTGTCGCCCAGGTTGGAGTGCAATGGCGCAATCTCGGCTCACTGCAACCTCTGCCTACTGCAACCTCTGCCTCCCAGGGTGAAGCGATTCTCCCACCTGAGCCCCCCGAGTAACTGGGATTACAGGCACCCGCCATCATGCCTGGCTAAATTTTTTTGTATTTCTGTAGAGATGGGGTTTCACCATGTTGACCAGGCTGCTCTCAAACTCCTGACCTCAGGTAATCCACCCCACCACGGCCTCCCAAAGTGCTGGGATTACAGGCATAAGCCACTGTGCCCAGCTCCAATTTCCAATTTTCTTTTCTCTTTTCTTTTCTTTTCTTCTCTCTCTCTCTCTCTCTCTCTTTCTTTCTTTCGACAGTTTCACTCTTGTCGCCCAGACTGGAGTGCAATGGCGTGATCTCGGCTCACTGCAACTTCTGCCTCCTGGGTTCAAGCGATTCTCCTGCCTCAGCCTCCCAAGTATCTGGGATTACAGGCATGTGCCACCACGCCTGGCTAATTTTTTTGTATTTTTAGTAGAGACGGGGTTTCTCCATGTCAGTCAGGCTGGTCTCAAACTCCCGACCTCAGGTGATCCTCCCGCCTCTACCTCCCAAAGTGCTAGGATTACAGGCGTGAGCCACCGTACCCAGCCAATTTTCTTTCTAAAAGGAAATATTGTGGACCCAATTATTCACATCATCATAACAATTTTTTCTCTAAACAAGTTTTGTGGCTAGGTGTGATGGCTCATGCCTATAATCCCAGCACTTTGGGAGGCTGAGGCAGGAGGATCACTTAAGGCCAGGAGTTTGAGACCAGCCTGGGCAACATAGTGAGACCCTGTCTCTACAAAATATTTTCAAATTAGCCAGGTGTGGGGTTCTATGTTCTTGCAGAACATACTGGAGGCTGAGGAGGGAGAATCACTTGAGCCTAGGAGGTTGAGGCTGCAGTGAGCCTTGATCACGCCACTGCCCTCTAGCCTGGGCAACAGAGTGAAGCTCTGTCTAAAAACAAACAAACAAACAACAAACAATTTTGCTTGTTTAATATGTTGTCAGAAAACATTCAGGACAGCTTAGTAATGCCTGGGTCTTTTCCACACATGAAATGTTGATTGTCTTAAAAAATAAAATCCAGGCTGGGCGCGGTGGCTCAAGCCTGTATCCTAGCACTTTGGGAGGCCGAGATGGGTGGATCACAAGGTCAGGAGATCGAGACCATCCTGGCTAACATGGTGAAACCCCGTCTCTACTAAAAAATACAAAAAACTAGCCGGGCGAGGGTGGCGGCGCCTGTAGTCCCAGCTACTCGGAGGCTGAGGCAGGAGAATGGAGTAAACCCGGGAGGCGGAGCTTGCAGTGAGCTGAGATCCGGCCACTGCACTCCAGCCGGGCGACAGAGCCAGACTCTGTCTCAAAAAAAAAAAAAAAAAAAAAAAAAAAAAAAAAAAAAATCCATAGAGTTGTTTTTTTTCCTATAGAGTATTTAAAAGAAAATGAGAATTTGCCAAAAAGTCTGCTACTAGTCATATTTTACTTCCATCTAACAAGATAATTTCCTACCATAGATCTCAATGTGACATGACACAATACCTATCTAGTTTCATTACCTTGGTTCAATGTTGCTGGGGTTCTGTTCTGAGTTTCTTGATTTTCTCTTCCTTTTTTTACCTCTTGGGTTGAGGTTAGGACTGGGCTCTGAATTCTTCATTTGTCTGCAATGATCACCACCATAAACATACATTTAAAAATGTATTTTCAGGAAATCTCTAAGCAATATTACATATGAAATACATAGAGCAATTTTTGTTCCTTGAATTTTCGTCTTTTGTTTTTTTTGTTTTTTTTTTTTTTTTGAGACAGAGTCTCACTCTGTCACCGAGGCTGGAGTGCAGTGGCACTGTGTCGGCTCACTGCAACCTCCGTCTCCTGGGTTCAAGCAATTCTCCTGCCTCAGTCTCCCGAGTAGCTGGGATTACAGGCATCCACCACCACGCCGGGCTAGTTTTTGTATTTTTAGTAGAGACGGGGTTTCACCATGTTGGCCGGGCTGGTCTTGAACTCCTCAGCTCAGGTGATCTGCCTGCCTCAGCCCCCCAAAGTGCTGGGATTACCGGCGTGAGCCACCTTGCCCAGCCGCTCCTTGAATTTTCACACCCTCACTTATTGACTATTTTCATGACAATTAAGTACTCATGTGGGGGTGGGGCTAGTGCTGGTGGTAGAAGTGACAGTAATGAGGAAACAGATTCCCAACTAAAGGCAAACCATCATATTTTCATTCCTAGAAAAAGAAAAATCAGCCTTGGTAACGTGGTGAAAACCTGTCTCTATGAATAAAAAAAAGAAGAAGAGAAAAAAACGAAAAATAAATTAGCCAGGTGGGGTGGTGTGCACCTGTGGTCCCAGCTATTCAGGAGGCTAAGGTAGGAGGATCCCTTGAGCCTGGGTGGGGGTTGAGGCTGCAGTGAGTCAAGATCATGCCACTGCACTCCAGCCTGGAAGACAGAATGAGACCCTGCACTCACACACACACACACACACACACACACACACATACACTCTCACACACACCAAAAAAAAAAAAGGAAAAGAAAAGTATGGGTGGACCAAACATTTTTCTGCAGTTACCATGGAGATTTTAAGTGTTTTGTGTTGAAATTCAGATCTTAGAAATAAACATGGTTTTTACATGTTTTATGCCGTACATACACAAAGTCCTGGAAACAACGGAAATGTCCAGGAACTGATGAATGAATTAGCAAACTGTCACATATCCATACAATATAATGCTCATCAACAACAAAAATGAACCACTGATACATACAATAACATGGATGAGTCTCAGAAGCATGGTGCTGAGTGAAAGAAATCAGAAACAAATGGATCATTATTCGACGATCTCAAGTATATGATACTATAAAAAACCAACACTATATGCATAGAAATTAGATCAGTGGTTGCCAGGGGCTGGAAGTAGGTTGAAGGCATTGAAATACAAGAAACCCAAGGGAATTTTCTGGGCGTCATAGAAAGATTCCATATCTTGATTGTAATGGTAGATAAATGACTACATGTATTTGTCAAAATTCATACAACTCTGCACACCTTGAAAGTGAATTTGACAATAGGTGAATTATACCTCAACAGGAATAAAAGCATATGTTCACACAACATGTGTTCCCACACACAAAGGTACCTAATAGCTTTATTTGTAATGATCAAAAACTGGAAATATCTCAAATGTCCATCGAAGGAAAACAGACAAACTGTGGGGTATCTATATAATGGAACACCACTCAGCAATGAAAGAAATGAATCATTGATGCACTCATGGGTGAATAACAGAATAACCATTCCAAGAGAAATAGGCCAGACAAAGAAAAGAGCACACTCTGTATCATTCTGTTTATTTGAAACTCCAAAAACCTATTAAATATTTTTATAGTGATATACAACAGATCAATGATTGCCAGGGGAAGGCAGGGCAGGGGAGGGTATGAGGGGAGGATTGCAAAGGGGAAAGAGTAGTTTCTGAGGTGTTGGATATTTTTAGTATCTTGACATGGTGATAGTATCACAGATGTATACATACATAAAGATGTATCAAATTAGAGCTGGGCATGGTGGCTTACATCTGTAATCCCAGCACTTTGGGAGGCGGACAGATCACCTGAGGTTGGGAGTTCAAGACCAGCCTAACCAACATGGAGAAACCCCATCTCTACTAGAAACACAAAATTAGCCAGGCGTGGTGGTGCATGGCTGTTAATCCCAGCTACTCTGGAGGCTGAGGCAGGAGAATTGCTTGAACCCAGGAGGCGGAGGTTGCGGTGAGCCGAGATTGCACCATTGCACTCCAGCCTGGGCAACAAGATCAAAACTCAGTCTCAAAAAAAACAAAAAACAAAAACAAAAAAGTATCAAATTATACATGTCATTCTATTATTTATGAATTTATTTTTATAGTTACTTATAAATAACTTCATTGTATTTTACAGTATGTATGATTATATCATACAAATATATATACATACATTTACATTACTTTATTTAAAGACAGAGTTTTGCCCTGTTGTTCAGGCTGGTCTGTAACTCCTGGGCTCAAGCGATCCACCTGCCTCAGCCTCCCAAAGTGCTGGGATTACAGGCGTGATCCACTGTGCCCGGTCCAACATATTTCTTGAACTACTTATCAACTGATAGATATTTCACTTGTTTACAGTGCTTCACTATAATGCTACAAAAAATATCCTGTGGTTATGTTTTAGGTCCAGAAATATAAAGTACTGTATAACTGAAACAGTATTAAAAATTCCTACAAAAGAGAAAGAGTAAAATATGTGGTAAGAGTAGATTATTAAGTAAAACAATAATATCTCATATATAGTATACTTTACCTTTTATGAACTTTCCACTGCTGTTTTTGTTCACTTTCTTCAACTTTTGCTAAGTCCACACAAGAATTATTAAGATTAAACAAAAGCAATTAGAAATTATGTCACCTCCCTTAGGCAAAGGTGGCTGCCAGCCGATAACTCTACTATGCAGGCTATTATTTTTATGTAATTGCCGATAAAGAGAAATTGACCTATATCACATATAAAACATAAGCTACCATATATTCTTTCTTAGAAACTTACTGAATAGAGATTGTCAAGACCACGCATCCATGAATATATTTGACCACATTATTACTATTTTAAAATGATTTAACATATGTTAAACTTTTATGATTATAGAATTCTTTAAAATTTCTTTTATAATTTATTATGGGTGAAATGTGTCAAAGACTCCATGTTTAAAATGGTTAAGACTCAAATGACCCTGAAACTAAAAGCAGTGAGAAGAGGATACACAATAACACTCATTAACTCAGGATTCCTAGTGAAAGATTTTGCTTACATAACATTGGATTGTGGTAGAAAGTATACGCATATAACGAAAGGAACTCAGGAACATTCAAATCATCCAGGTGAATGCTTTTTCTTTCAATACATCTATAATTGCGTTAATAATAATATAGTCCTAGTTAAACATAAACATGACATAGTATGACATAAGTAACTAATCTCTTTGGAGCAATAATGTAGGTTTCATCACTGTGCATACATAGGGATACAGAACACTGGAATGTCATGGATATGTCTGCTATCTTTATTGCACTGATTCTTTCACAGCTGTCACCTATGGCAGTATTTATCAAATGGTACACTTTAAATGAGGGCAGATTCTTGTCTGTCAATTTTTTTTTTTTTTTTGAGATGGAATCTTGCTCTGTCACCCAGGCTGGAGTGCAGTGGTGCGATCTCAACTCACTGCAAGCTCCGCCTCCCAGTTCAAGCCATTCTCCTGCCTCAGCCTCCCGAATAGCTGGGACTACAGGCGGCCACCACCACGCCCGGATAATTTTTTTGTATTTTTAGTAGAGACGGGGTTTCACCATGTTAGCCAGGATGGTCTCGATCTGACCTCGTGATCCGCCCGCCTCGGCCTCCCAAAGTGCTGGGATTACACGCGTGAGCCACCGCGCCCGGCCTTGTCTGTCAATTATACCTGCACTACTACAGCTTACAAAAAAAGAAAACCTGTGTAGCTGGGGCAAACAACTAAGTAGAAAAGCGGTAAGTGATGAGGGCAGAGTAACCGTATCTTGTTGACAACGAGTTGTCGCTGGTTCTTATTTTAATTCTAATTTTAAGGGAAAGCACTGTAGAGTTTTAGGCAGGGGACTGATATGATTCGAATGATGGAAGACACAAGAATCATATATATGTATGAAACTGAAAAACACTGAGCTCTTTGGAGAGGTCCATAGGTGTCCTTGAGGTTCCTGAATTTGTGTGTATGTGCACATCTGCTTTTTATAAAAATCCCACACCATTCACCAGCTTCTCAAAAAGCTCCTTGAAAATAAAATATGGGCCGGGCGCAGTGACTCACACCTGTAATCCTAGCACTTTGGGAGGCCAACATGGGCGGATTGCCTGAGGTCAGGAGATCGAGACCATCCTGGCTAACATGGTGAAACCCCGTCTCTACTAAAAAAGATACAAAAAATTAGCTGGGCGTGGGGGCGGGCGCCTGTGGTCCCAGCCACTTGGGAGGCTGAGGTAGGAGAATGGCGTGAACCCGGGAGGCGGAGCTTGCAGTGAGCAGAGACCGTGCGCCACTGTACTCCAGCCTGGGTGACAGAGCCCGACTCCGTCTCAAAAGAAAAAAAAAATACAAAAAATTAGCCATGCGTGGTGGCAGGCACCTGTGATCCAGCTACTCGGGAGGCTGAGGCAGAGAATCACTTGAATCCAGGAGGCAGAGGTTGCAGTGAGCCGAGATTGTGCCACTGCACTTCAGCCTGGGCAACAGAGTGAGAGTATGTCTCAAAAAAAAAAAAAAAAAAGAGAGAGAGAGAGAGAGAGAGAGAAAGAAAATACTAAGAACCACTCATTTATTGGACCATCATTTTAGTTGAGGTAATTGAAATCTAGAGAAGTAAAATGATTGGTTCAATACCAGGGTGACAAGTTAATGAAGTCATAATGGGTTTATGACGCAGACTACCCTCTCTCACCTGGTCCCCTTATCTCTCCCTGCCTCCAATGCTGTTTTTTTTTTTGTTTGTTTGTTTGTTTTTTGTTTTTTTTTTTTTGTTTGAGACAGAGTCTTGCTCTGTCGCCCAGGCTGGAGTGCAGTGGCACGATCTCAGCTCACTGGAAGTTCCACCTCCTGGGTTCACGCCATTCTCCTGCCTCAGCCTCCCCAGTAGCTGGGACTACAGGCGCCCGCCACCGTGCCCGGCTAATTTTTTTGTGTTTTTAGTAGAGACAGGGTTTCACCATGTTAGCCAGGATGGTCTCCATCTTCTGACCTTGTGATCTGCCCGCCTCGGCCTCCCAAAGTGCTGGGATTACAGAATACTTTTGATAAATAAAACACAATCATAAGGACCTGGCACACAGCCCAACAAGCCAATGTCTGCTGAACCTTGGCTTCAGGGTTTGCCCAAGTCACCAAGAGAGTGTGTGTGCTGATCCATTCGAGATTGGAAGCCAATAGAAAGGTTTGAAAGTACTCTAATGACTTTCTCATGAAATGTGTATAACTTTCTAAATTGCCTACAATAAGCATGTATTATTAAAACCACAAAGAAGGCCGGGTGCGGTGGCTCAAGCCTGTAATCCCAGCACTTTGGGAGGCCGAGATGGGCGGATCACGAGGTCAGGAGATCGAGACCATCCTGGCTAACACGGTGAAACCCCGTCTCTATTAAAAAATACAAAAACTAGCCGGGCAAGGTGGCCGGCGCCTGTAGTCCCAGCTACTAGGGAGGCTGAGGCAGGAGAATGGCGTGAACCCGGGAGGCGGAGCTTGCAGTGACCTGAGATTCGGCCACTGCAGTCTAGCCTGGGCCACAGAGCAAGACTCCGTCTCAAAAAAAAAAAAAAAAAAAAAAAAAAACCACAAAGAAGAATACATCATAAATAATAAACTATTTACCTTTTATTGTTACTGTGAACCTACTCTGTGCTATGGAGAAAAGAATAATATATAATTGGCAGGCTACAGCTGTAGTTTTCTTTCTTGAAATGCACCACAAATAAGTTTATGCTGGATCATTTCCAACAGCAATTTCAGTAAGTTGTAAATAAAACTGCTTAACCACAAGGCCACACAGCAGAGTGCACCTCATATGGGAAGGTTCACACAGCCTTCAGAGATCCCAGAGTAGAATGCCAGGAGGGTCCTTTTTTCAGCAATCCAAGCAGACAAACAGGATCACCTCGAATTGTTTCCCAGCTCTACAGTTTATAGAAATATCAGGCTATTTTGATAGCCTTGCAAGGTCCCAGGTTACTAAAATAACCCTGCCTTTCATTGCTCAATGTTGAGCATTGAGAACATGGCTATGATGCAAGTCAAAGCCTAATGAACATACAGTTTCTATGAAACCTCCATGGTACCAGTACAAACTGGATGAAAATATTTCAGAAAGTTATACTTCCAAATATAAAGGCATTTAGCTCTAGTTAAATATTGACCTTTTCTGGGGCTTTCAGTTTAATCTGAGTTCAGCAGTGTTAGAACTTATCAATAGGTTATTTTCTTTTTTTTTTTTTTGAGACGGAGTCTTGCTCTGTCGCCCAGGCTGGAGTGCAGTGGCTGGATCTCAGCTCACGGCAAGCTCCGCCTCCGGGTTTACGCCATTCTCCTGCCTCAGCCTCCCAAGTAGCTGGGACTACAGGCGCCCGCCACCTCGCCCGGCTAGTTTTTGTATTTTTTAGTAGAGACGGGGTTTCACCGTGTTAGCCAGGATGGTCTCGATCTCCTGACCTCGTGATCTGCCCGTCTCGGCCTCCCAAAGTGCTGGGATTACAGGCTTGAGCCACCGCACCCGGCCCTCAAATAGGTTATTTTCAACTACACAGGGAGAACTCTCATCATCATCATAATTAACAACTCTAACCATAGGATATGGTTAACACGGACACAGTGCCTAACCAGATATTAAGAGAGGAAGTTCAGTGAGGGATGTACCTTTAAAAATGAGTCTATTGAGGCCGGGCACGGTGGCTCAAGCCTGTAATCCCAGCACTTTGGGAGGCCGAGACGGGCGGATCACAAGGTCGGGAGATCAAGACCATCCTGGCTAACACGGTGAAACCCCGTCTCTACTAAAAATACAAAAACTAGCCGGGCGAGGTGGCCGGCGCCTGTAGTCCCAGCTACTCAGGAGGCTGAGGCAGGAGAATGGCGTAAACCCGGGAGGCGGAGCTTGCAGTGAGCTGAGATGTGGCCACTGCACTCCAGTCTGGGCGACAGAGCGAGACTCCGTCTCAAAAAAAAAAAAAAAAAAGGCCGGGCGCGGTGGCTCAAGCCTGTAATCCCAGCACTTTGGGAGGCCGAGACGGGTGGATCACGAGGTCAGGAGATCGAGACCCTCCTGGCTAACATGATGAAACCCCGTCTCTACTAAAAATACAAAAAAAAAAAAAAAAAAAAAAAAAAACTAGCCGGGCGACGTGGCGGGCGCCTGTAGTCCCAGCTACTCGGGAGGCTGAGGCAGGAGAATGGCGTGAACCCGGGAGGCGGAGCTTGCAGTGAGCTGAGATCCGGTCACTGCACTCCAGCCTGGGCGGCAGAGCGAGACTCTGTCTCCAAAAAAAAAAAAAAAAAAAAAAAGAGTCTATTGTACAGAAGGGAGTAAAACACAATCAAAGGGCAATTGAGAATGTGTTATATACATATCAGATGTGGGACATCAGTGTCTGATCTTCATCTGTGCTTGAAGTCTGGGTCCACACCGCCACAGGGCCACACCAGCTGTAAATGATAGTCTTCTATTTTCTTAAAATCGTGTGACCTGAAAATGAAAGAAAATATTGTTGAATTCCTTTGCCACAGACACAAACCAATTTCCCTAAGTAAGTATTCAGCAATAAAAAAAAAAAAAAAAATCAGTATTTTTAACTATTTAAAATATAGCAAGGGCCAATAGATAGCAATGGCTCATGTCTGCAATCCCAGCACTTTGGGAGGCCAAGACAGGCGAATTGCTTGAGCCCAGGAGTTTGAGACCAGCCTGGACAACATAGCAAGACCTCATCTCTATTTAAAAATAAAGTAAAATAAAAAAAAACAACAACAATTTTAAAAACCCTCCAAGCCACTACACACCCTTAGGAGAAATTAGCCTAAGGCTGAAGCTGGTATGGCGTTTATAGGGCCACACCTATTGTGATGTAATCAAATATGACCAATTAGTAACCTCATATGGTAATGTCTGGGATTCATACTTGTGGTCAAAGATACTGAACAGGCTTTTCTGCTTACTTAAGGCATTGTTCCTTTTCTGAAGTCAATGAAATAAATAATCTCTTAGGTCCACCACATCCAAACACACGGAAATGTGTTCTCACCTGTAGCTTATTGATTCCAGTCATGGTTGAGTATCCTGACATTGGGTGCGAAGCAACAGTTTGCAATTCATACAGCATTGTTACTCAAGTAGCTATAAACACCTTACAAAACTGGACTGTACCACTTAAGTGAGAGGTCATTGCAAGGACCTGTTTATACGTATTCCCAAAACATCCATTTTATAGAAGCATACACATTTACTATTTGTGGCTATAGCCTCAATTTGTTCAAAATATCAAAGGTCTGAAACCATGTCCTAATTGTGTGAACCATGAAGGTAACTGTGGCCTTTAATCCTGACCAATTCACATTGCCAAACGACAACACAGCACCCCTTGCATCAAAATTGGGGGAACATTACTATTTGCCAGTGATGAATACATTGACAGGGAAAAATCCATGGGAAGCTTAGGATACTCTCTCTCATTGCAACCCCCATCCCCAGATATCCACAGAACTCCTACATCTCCTCCTTCAGATCTTTCCTCTGGTGTCTCCTTCTCAGCGAGGCCTTAACAGCACAATCTACCCAGAAGTGCAAATCCCACACCCACCCCACAGTGTTCCCCTTCCCGCTCAGTTTACTGTGTAGCACATATGACTATAATGATACATACATATCTTATTGATCCTATTTTTATCAGTCTCGTCTACTAGAATGTGAGCGCCACGTGAATTGGGACTTTTTTTTTTTGGTCTATGTCCTGGCTGTACTTTCTACATTAAGAACATGATGAATTTATACTAGGTGTTCAACAAATGTTTGCTGAACAAATTAATGAAGATCATCTTTGTTCACCAGTCCTAATCTTTATGCTATTCCCAGAAATGACCTTGTAAACAGTATAGTGCACTTTTTTCAGAACTTCCTTCCACTTATTACGTTCCGATTCAAAGACCCAATAAAAATCGATACCTTGTACCTCAATTAAGCTGCTGAATATTTTTACAATACTTTAAACAAAAATCATCTTTCTTCAATCCTCTCTAGAAACCCAAGAAATTATAGCTCTGTGAATGTGACCATAATCAACTCTTTATTTGTATTTATTTATTTATTTATTTAGAGACAGAGTCTCACTCTGTCGCCCAGGCTGGAATGCATGGCCTCACCTCACTGCAACCTCCGCCTCCTGAGTTCAAGCAATTCTCTGCCTCAGCCTCCCAAGTAGCTGGGATTACAGGTGCCCACCACCACGCCCAGCTAATTTTTGTATTTTTAGTAGGGACGGGGTTTTACCATGTTGGACAGGCTGGTCTTGAACTCCTGATCTTGTGATCCACCCACCTCGGCCTCCCAAAGTGTTGGGATTACAGACGTGAGTGCCTGGGGGTATTTTTATATTTTAAGACAGGGTCTCATTTCGTTGCCCAGACTGGAGTGCAGTGGTGCAATCTTGGCTCACTGCAGCCTTGACCTCCCAGGCTCAAATGATCCTCCCACCTCAGCCTGATGAGTAGTGGGGATTACAGGTACATACCACCATAACCACCTAATTTTTGTAAAGATGAGGTTTTGCCATGTTGTCCAGGCTGGTCTCTAACTCCTGAGCTCAAGCAATCGGCCCACCTCGGCCTCCCAAAGTGCTGGAATTACAGGCCTGTGCCACCACACCCAGCCCAACTCTTTTATTTGTGATATTTTCACTCATAGTTCTTACTAATATACTCAAACTCCAATTTAGTTGTTTTCTTGTTTACTCTTTATTATGGACAATTTCAAAGCTGATAGAAGAATGTATCAAAAATTTCATGTACCCATCAACCAGCTTCAACAATAATCATCGTTTTTGCTTTTTTTTTTTGAGACAGAGTCTTGCTCTGTCGCCCAGGCTGGAGTGCAGTGGTGCGATCTTGGCTCACTGCAACCTCCACCCCTGGGTTCAAACAATTCTCCTGCCTCAGCCTCCCAAGTAGCTGGGATTATAGGTGTCTGGTCCCATCCGGGTAATTTTGTATTTTTAGTAGAGACGGGGTTTCACCATATTGGCCAGGATGGTCTTGAACTCCTGACCTCAGGTGATCCACCTGCTTCGGCCTCCCAAAATGCTAGGATTACAGGTGTGAGCAACTGCACTCGGCCTAATAATCACCATTTTCTTGAGCAGATATTGCACCACTGTACTCCGGCCTGGGCATCAGAGCAAGACCGTGTCTGAAAACAAAAGCAAAAACAAAAACAAACCCTAAAAAACAAACAAAAAACATCACAATTTACCAATTATGTTCTATTTTTTTGGGCCGAAATACGTCAAAGTATGTTCCAACTATCATATGATATATGATTCATGTATGAATTCACACATGAATTATAACAAGCTATATAATCCATGCAGTCTACAAAAATATACAATGTAAACAATAAGGACGTTAGGGAAAAGTAATCAAGATGCCATCATTGATTTTAACAAATTATAATTATTATTTAATGGCACATGAAAATATCCATGTCCAATTTCCCTGTTTGACCTAAATATGCCTTTTAAATTTTACTTGTTCTTATTAGGATCTAAAGAAGCATCAGGATAAATAACTAATATATGTGGGGCTGAATATCTAGGTGATGGGTGACAGGTGCAGCAAACTACCATGGCACACGTTTACCTATGTAACAAACATGCAATTTCTGCACATGTATCGTGGAACTTAAAATAAAATAACTATTACAGGGCCGGGCGTGGTGGCTCACGCCGGTAATCCCAGCACTTTGGGAGGCTGAGGCGAGAGGATCACTGAGGTCAGGAGTTTGAGACCAGCCTGGCCAATATGGTGAAACCCCATCTCTGCTAAAAATATAAAACAATTAGCGAGGCATGGTGGTGGGTGACTGTAATCCTAGCTACTCAGAGGCTGAGGCAGGAGAATTGCTTGAACCTAGGAGAGGGAGGTTGCAGTGAGCCGACACGGTGCCACTGGAACTGCACTCCAGCCTGGGCTACAGAGTGAGACTCTGTCTCAAAAAAAAAAAAAAAAAAAAGAAGAAGAAGAAGAAGAAGGAGAAGGAGAAGAGGAAGAAGTATTGCAGATAACATTGATTTAATATTTCCTCTTCATCTTCTAATCTGTAACAACTCTTCCATTTATTTCTTTGCTATTCTTTTGGCAAGAGACTAGTTTATTATTTGTCCTGTAGAATTATTCACCTTCTACATTTCACTGTATCCATTCCAGTGCAAAACATACTCCTTTTTAAGGAGAATATCTTGTAGTTATATCTATGGATTTGGTTAGATTTAGGTACAATTTTTTTTGGCAGGAACATTCATAGTTGATGCTTTGTACTTTGATTGCATGATATCAGCACTCACATATTATTATTATTTTTTGAGACGGAGTCTCGCTCTGTTGCCCAAGCTAGAGTACGGTGGTGCAATTGGTCACTGCCATCTCTGCCTCCTGGGTTCAAGCAATTCTCCTGCCTCAGCCTTCTGAGTAGAGTAGCTGGAACTACAGGCACGTATCACCACACCTGGCTAATTTTTGTATTTTTAGTAGAGACGGGGTTTCGCCATGTTGGCCAGGTTGGTCTTGAACTCCTGACCTCAAGTGATCCGCCTGCCTCAGCCTCCCAAAGTGCTGGGATTACAGGCATGAGCCACCACACCTGGCCACACTCACATATGTTTTGCACATATTTGATGTAAAAGATCAGTGAGTTGCAGTATTCTCACCTTGATTCACCCATATTATAAAATTCCCACCAATCTTGTTCCTGAATTTTACTAAATCTATCTGCTGGTTTATTTTCTATTTTTTTTTTTTTTTGAGACGGAGTCTGGCTCTGTCGCCCAGGCTGGAGTGCGGTGGCCGGATCTCAGCTCACTGCAAGCTCCGCCTCCCAAGTTCACGCCAACCGCCTTTCAGGTTCACGCCATTCTCCTGCCTCTGCCTCCCAAGTAGCTGGGACTACAGGCGCCCGCCTCGTCGCCCGGCTAGTTTTTTGTATTCTTTTGTAGAGACGGGGTTTCACCATATTAGCCAGGATGGTCTCGATCTCCTGATCTTGTGATTCGCCCATCTCGGCCTCCCAAAGTGCTGGGATTACAGGCTTGAGCCACCACGCCCGGCCTATTTTCTTTTTTTTTTTTTTTTTTTTGAGACGGAGTCTCGCTCTGTCACCCAGGCTGGAGTGCTGTGGCCGGATCTCAGCTCACTGCAAGCTCCGCCTCCTGGGCTTTCGCCATTCTCCTGCCTCAGCCTCCCGGGTAGCTGGGACTACAGGCGCCGCCACGTCGCCCGGCTAGTTTTTTGTAGCTTTTAGTAGAGACGGGGTTTCACCGTGTTAGCCAGGATGGTTTCGATCTCCTGACCTCGTGATCTGCCCGTCTCGGCCTCCCAAAGTGCTGGGATTACAGGCTTGAGCCACCGCGCCCGGCCTATTTTCTATTTTTGATAAGCAGTTCATGTACCATATACATTCACCATATAAAAATATACAAGTCAATACTTTTCAGTGCATTCAGAAAATTGTGCATCCATTAGCACAACCAATTTTAGAATATTTTTCTAAAATGAGAAAGCTCCATTTCTTTCTCTTTCTTTCTTTCTTTTTTTTTTTTTTGAGACGGAGTTTTGCTTGTTTCCTAGGCCACAGTGCAATGGCACAGTCTTGGATCACCACAACCTCCGCCTCCCAGGTTCAAGCAATCCTCCTGTCTCAGCCTCCTGAGTAACTGCAATTACAGGTGTACACCACCACGCCTGGCTAATTTTGTATTTTTAGTCGAGATGGGGTTTCTCCATGTTGGTCAGGCTGGTCTCGAACTGCTGACCTCAGGTGATCCGACCACCTCGGCCTCCCAAAGTGCTGGGATTACAGGTGTGAGCCATGCGCCCTGCCAAAATCTCCATTTCTGTTAGAAGTCATTCCTTATTCCCCCTTCCCCAGCCCCTGGCATCTACTAATCCACTTTGTGTCTGTTTAGATTTGCCTATTCTGGCCATTTCATATAAATGAGATCATGCAATATGCATTCTTTTGTTTCTGGTTCTTTAATGTATTACAATTTTTTTTATGGTTAAATTCACATTGTATTATGTATCTGTGCTTCATTCCATGTTATGTCTAAAATAATCCATGGTATGGATATAGCACATTTGTTTAAACCTTCACCAGTTCATGGACATTTGGGTTGTTTCTCCTTTTGGGTTTTATGAATAATGCTGCCACAAACATTCATGCCTAACTTTTGTTTGAATATCTGTTTTTAGCTCTCTTGGGTATATACTTAGGAGTGGAATTGATGGATACATAGTAACCCTATGTTTAACTTTTTTATTATTTCAATAGGTTTTGGGGAAATAGGTGGTGTTTGATTACATGGATAAGTTCTTTAGTGGCGATTTTTTGAGATTTTGGTGCACCCATTACCCGAGCAGTGTACACTGTACCCAATGTGTAGTCTTTTATCCTTTGCCTCCTTCCCACTCTCCCCCCACCCACATCCCCAAAGGCCATTGTATGTATATATATTATATATATATATATATTTTTAGACGGAGTCTCGCTCTGTCACCCAGGCTGGAGTGCAGTGGAGCAATCTCAGCTCACTGCAACCTCCGCCTCCTGGGCTCAAGCGATTCTCCTGCCTCACCCTCCGGAGTAGTGGGATTACAGGTGCGTGCCATCACGCCCAGCTAATTTTTGTATTTTAGTAAAGGTGGGGTTTCCCTATGTTGGCCAGGCTGGTCTTGAACTCCTGACCTCAAGTAATCCATCTGCCTCGGCCTCCGAAAGTGCTGGAATTACAGGTATGAGCCACCCCGCTGACCCATTGTATCTTTTTTTTTTTTTTTTTGAGACTGAGTCCCGCTCTGTCGCCAGGCTGGGGTGCAGTGGCCGGGTCTCAGCTCACTGCAAGCTCCGCCTCCCATGTTTACGCCATTCTCCTGCCTCAGCCTCCCGAGTAGCTGGGACTACAGGCGCCCGCCACCTCGCCCGGCTAGTTTTTTTTGTTTTTTGTTTGTTTGTTTGTTTGTTTTTCTTTTTTGAGACGGAGTCTCTCTCTGTCGCTCAGGCTGGAGTGCAGTGGCGTGATCTCGGCTCACTGCAAGCTCTGCCTCCCGGGTTCCCGCCATTCTCCTGCCTCAGCCTCCCGAGTAGCTGGGACTACAGGCGCCCGCCACCACGCCCGGGTAATTTTTTGTATTTTTAGTAGAGACAGGGTTTCACCTTGTTAGCCAGGATGGTCTCGATCTCCTGACATCGTGATCCGCCCACCTCGGCCTCCCAAAGTGCTGGGATTACAGGCGTGAGCCACCGCGCCCGGCCCGGCTAGTTTTTTGTATTTTTTAGTAGAAACGGGGTTTCACCGTGTTAGCCAGGATGGTCTCGGTCTCCTGACCTCGTGATCCGCCTGTCTCCGCCTCCCAAAGTGCTGGGATTACAGGCTTGAGCCACCGCGCCCGGCCATTGTATCATTCTTATGTCTTTGTGTCCTCACAGCTTAGCTCCCACTTATTAGTGAGAAAAAACGATGTTTGGTTTTCCATTCCTGAGTTACTTCACTTAGAATAATAATCTCCAATTCCACCCCGGTTGCTGTGAATGCCATTATTTAATTCCTTTTATGACTAAGTAGTAGTCCATGGTGTGTGCGCGTGTGTGTGTATACACACACACACACATATATATGTGTATATATATGCGTGTGTGTATATATATATAATATAAATTCACATATATTCTTTATTCACTCATTGATGGGCATTTGGGCTGGTTCCATATTTTTGCATTTGCGAATGGTGCTGCTACAAACATGCGTGTGCAAGTGTCTTTTTTGTATAATGACTTCTTTTCCTCTGGATAGATACCCAGGAGTGGGATTGCTGGATCAAATGGCACTATGGTTAATTTTCTGTGGAAGTGCCAAGTTGCTTTCGATAATATTAAATATCTATCTACATCATTTTACTTTCCCACCAGCAGTGTATGACAGTTTCAATTTCTCTACATCTTCACACACTTGCTTTGTTTTTTTTTGAGACCTAGTCTTGCTCTGACGCCCAGGCTTGAGTGCAGTGGCACTATCTCGGCTGACTGCAAGCTCCGCCTCCCAGGTTCAGGCCATTCTCCTGCCTCAGCCTCCCAAGTAGGGAGTAGCTGGGACTACAGGCGCCCGCCACCACGCCCGGCTAATTTTTTGTATTTTTAGTAGAGACGGGGTTTCACTGTATTAGCCAGGATGGTCTCGATCTCCTGAAGTCGTGATCTGCCCGTCTCGGCCTCCCAAAGTGCTGGGATTACAGGCGTGAGTCACCGCGCCCGCCTCACACACTTATTTTCAATTTTGTTTTTATTCTAGCCATCCTAATAAGTGTGAGGTGTATCTCCTTGTGAGTTTCCTTTGTATTTGCCTATTTGCCTAAATGAATGATATTGAGCAGCAGTTTTTTTTTTTTTTTTTTTGAGATGGAGTTTTGCTCTTGTTGCCCAGGCAAGCATCCTGTACTGAGCTGCTTGGCGGTTTGCATGGAAAAAGCAAAGGATTTGCAGCATTAGAGCCTGGCATGTTTGTATCCATCCTGCCACCTTAATTTACCTTGGCAAAGTCATTTAACCTCTGTCGACTTTGGTTTCTGGGCACGAATGTGCTTATTGAATCTGTGTCCGTTCAGGGAATGTAGACAGAAAAAAGGGTATGACTTGGTTCACTGTGTCAGGCGATGGACATTCCTCCCTTAACGGAGGAGAAAGACAGGAAGTATCCAGAGAGGGGCAGCTGAGATTCATAGCTCAGCTACTTTTTGAGTAATTCCACCTGGGGTGAGGGGACGCTCTTCAGTTTCCGTTTTCTACAACGTGGAGTTGTGGCAGAGCCTTAACCCCTCCCCCAGCTCTCCCCTCAGCAGGTGAAGGCAGCTGCATGACAAGAACGAAACATCACCTGTGCCCATTTATTCTCCTCCTCCCCCCACCTCCTGGTGATTCCTACCCACCTCTGCCCAAACCGCAAGGGAATAAGTAAGAGAAAAGGTCTGGGAGTATCTGGCAGCAGGTGGTCTTAGGGTGGGGGTGGCGGACTGAGAGTGTGAACGTCAGTTGGTGAGGAGTGAAACGGAGCCAGGAAATTGAGAAGTTGGAGCCGGTCAAAGGCCAGTTGTAGTGCCCTCAGAGGCCTTGGATTTCTTTTTGAAGTGTCTCTTTTAAGATGACTTCACTGGAGAATGTATCTGGGCAGGAATGCTTTGGTTCCACTGAAAATACGTTTGTATTAGTGAAAAAAAAAAATTATCCCCAAAACCAATCAAGGACTACATTGTGAATAGGAAAAAACAACAACAAAAAAGCATCCACATCTTCACGGTCAAGTTTTTAAGCAAACCGAATAGTTTGCATGATTCCCATGGGCCTTGGGAACTCACCAGGCTATTATTTTTAAAGGACCTTTATTTGCATCTTCCTTCCCCTTAGGGAACAAGGTGGGAACCAGGTGCTGAGAGAATGCATGCCCCAAGTTAACACTCCTCAGAGTACTGTCATCAACAGATTAGCTTCATTTTCCTTAATACACTACAGTGTCTCCATTCTGCAAGAGGAGCAAGTCCTTTTTTTTTTTTTTTTTTTTTTTTTTGAGACGGAGTTTTGCTCTTGTTACCCAAGCTGGAGTGCAATGGCGCGATCTCGACTCATCGCAACCTCCACCTCCCGGGTTCAAGCGATTATCCTGCCTCAGCCTCCTGACTAGCTGGGATTACAGGTATTCGCCACCAATCCCGGCTAATTTGTATTTTCATTTCAATAGAGACAGGGTTCTCCATGTTGGTCAGGCTGGTCTCGAACTCCCGATCTCAGGTGATCCACCCTCCTCGGCTTCCCAAAGTGCTGGGATTACAGGCGTGAACCACTGCGTAAGGCCGTTTAATCCTTTTTTTCAAAAGAAAATATCAATCGGAGTACAGGTCAGGCAGGGAACCTGCAAGTCGCTGTCACTCCTTTTGGCCTCAGCACATCCCCACCCACCTAGGCGGCATACGCGCCACCAGCAGCATCCCCTGGGAGGCTGCAGAAGCAGCGCTGGGCCCCTAGCAGTTTCAGAAAAAAAGTGGGAGGTGAGACGGCACCGGCAGTGTCTGGTCTTGGGAACACGCCTCTCACCTGGGGAGGGAGCAATTGAAGCTTTCAATAACGTCAGGCATACAGATAATATAAACTTATAACATCGCTTGAAAGTGTACTTGCTTAAGCTTCTTTTTCCTCTAAACAGTTTGTGAATGTTAAAAGGCAAACTTTGCGTTTTCTCGATACATCAGTTCTCCTTTGCCCTCTTGCCAGGGAGGACCTTACTCAAAGGAAACAAATGGGACAAATAGGTACTCCTCAGCAATTAGCTAAGACGAGAGGTTTCCCACCCAACTTTCCAAGGCTGCCTCTCTCCGCCCCTTCTTGCACCTGGGGCAGCCTGAGGACCACCCCCCCCCACGCCCCCCAAATCCTATCCTGGGCGGAGCCGGCTCTAGGAAGACCGGATTCCTCTCCTTTCCCCTCCCAGGATTCTTTCAGCCCTCACCTCCCAGGAATGGGGAGGGGGCATCCTACCGCGTATCTGAGTTGCGACTGCCGGACGTAGAGCGGACTGGGCCTTTCCCGCTGGCGCGTGACCTCAATCAGGTAGGTCTCCTTGGCCTTCTCTTTCTTTTCTTTGCCTTCCCTTTCCCTGACACAGGACACGGGATCAGTGTTTGTGCCGTGGGCAGCCTTTCTGGTACACAGGACTTTCCCTGCCCTCCGGCTTCTGGGCAGCCAGTGCCGGGCGCGCGACCATGCGCAATGGCGGCTGCAGCTGGGCTGGCTCCAGCGTCCTGAGGGCATCGGAGGGCTTTGGGGAGCGTTTTGGACGCCGAGTTCTTGCCGCTGCCTCAGTTTTAGTTCTGGCAAGTGTAGGGAGGTCCTCCTAGTAGAGCCTTTCTGGCCCTCCCCGTCGGGAGCCTGGAAGCTTCTCCTGTGGCAGGGCGGGCAGAGGGAGAAGGGTGCGACCTCAGATTCCTTGGTCCCACTCGTGTTCCCACCTACATGGCTGAGGAGGTGTGCGCTCTCGTTCGATTTAGATTGAGTGGTTGTTAAACTTCATGGCAGCCCTGCCCACAGGGGCTGGGCTCCCCACAATGTAAAACTGAAGAAGAAACATTTCCTCTAACGAATATTTGACCAAAAAGAAATACAGCTTCAGGCCGGGCGCAGTGGCTCACGCCTGTAATCCCAGCACCTTGGAAGGCTGAGGTGGGAAAATCACTTGAGGCCAGGAGTTCGAGACCAACCTGGCCAACCTGGCTTAACCCCGTCTCTACACAAAAGTTAGCCAGGCATGATGGCGTGGGCCTGTAGTTCCAGCTACTCGGGAGGCTGAGGCGGGAGGATTGCTTGTGCCCAGGACGTTGCGGCTGCAGTGAGCTGGGATTGCTCCACTGCACTCCATCCTGGACATCAGAGCCAGAGCCTTTCTTTTAAAAAAAGAAAGAAAGAAAAAAGGCAATATAGTACATTTCCATGTATGCACTTAACAACATGGAAGGACAAGCCTTCAAAATTTTCCTGGACTTGCCCAGGTGAGGTGGCTCACGCCTGTAATCCTTAAACTTTGGGAAGCCAAGGCGGGCGAATCATGGGGTCAGGAGTTCGAGACCAGCCTGGCCAACATGGTGAAACCCCGTCTCTACTAAAAATACAAAAAATTAGCTGGGTTTAGTGGCGGGTGCCTGTAATCCCAGCTACTCGGGAGACTGAGGCAGGAAAATCGCTTGAACCCAGGAGGGGGAGGTTGCAGTGAGCTGATACCGTGCCACTGCACTCCACCCTAGGGACAGTGTGAGATTCCGTCTGAAACAACAACAATAAGAAAATTTCCGGCTTTCCGCATTTTCATCTTTCTACGGTTCTGTAAAATAGGATTTGAAATGACCATGATTATTAATGAAATAAAAAGAAGATATAAATAAATAATTTAAGGTATCAAAGATGATAGAAGATAGTGGTAATAATACAAAATATCGATACAAGTTGGACAAATTATGTAGATAAAAAGTCAAAACGGAAAGAAAACACAATTAAATTGGTTATTTCTAGACGACAGTGCTCAGTGTGTGTGTATCTGTCCTGTGTGTGCACATGTTTCTTGTTACTGATACTGAGGCAAAAGTTTGGCTTTCTTTTCTCTTTCCTTCTCTGATTCTTTCTTCCTTTCTTGAGACGAGTCTTCTTCTGTTGCCCAGGCTGAAATGCTGTGGCACCTTCAAGACTCAGTGCAGCCTCAAGTTTCTGGCCTCCAACAACCCCCAACCATATCCTCCCAAGTAGCTGTGATAACAAGTATGTACTACCACACCGGGCTAGTTTGGTTAGTGTTTGGATGGTTTTTTTTTTTTTTTTTTTTTGTTGAGAGGAAGTCTCGCTCTGTTGCCCAGGCTGGAGGGCAGTGGCTTGATCTCAGCTCACTGCAAGCTCTGCCTCCTGGGTTCAGGCCATTCTCCTGCCTCAGCCCCCCAAGTACCTGGGACTCCAGGCGCCCGCCACCATGCCTGGCTTATTTTTAAAATATTTTTAGTAGAGACGAGGTTTCACCGTGTTAGCCGGGATGGTCTCTATCTCTTGACCTCATGATCCGCCCGTCTCGGCCTCCCAAAGTGCTGGGATTACAGGCATGAGACACTACGCCCAGCCTTGGATGGGTTTTTGTTTTTGTTTAATTATTATTTTTCTTTTTTAACAGAGATGGGTTCCGCCATATTACTCATGCTGGACTAGAACTGCTAAGCTCAAACAATCCACCCACGTTGACTTCCCAAAGTTCTGGAACTGTAGTGCCTGGCTGGCCCCAGCCTTATTAACAAAATATAATAACTCACATAAGTTCTGCGGTGACATGTAAAAACACAATTCCCGTTAGAGCTTTTCCAACTTTGATTTTTTTTGCCGTGATGAATATTATGCGTTCTTATATATCCATGTTGCCTTTAAAGGCACATGTGGGCAAGAAGTTCAAGACACTCCAAGAAACTCAATGATGTAGAGACATGGAAGCAGAAAAGGAGCAGGCCCAGAAGAAGTGGAGTGAGAGGCGCGTTGGGCTGGAATGTGGCAGAAGAGAGACAGAGAGATAGACTGAGACAGACAGAGAGAGAGAACAATGTTGTACAAAAACCCAAAGGAAAGTCCGTGTGGAACAAGAATACTGGAACGGGCCAGGGAGGTAGCAGCTTGGTTAGTGTGTTGCTACTGTTAAATCTGTCTTCAGAAGAGCATTCAATGTCACTGTGTTCCTGCAGCAGATATTAGGCCTCTGCCCACCAACTCACTGCCCAAAGAGGTCAACAAAGGGTTTCTCTCACAGAATATGTTTGGGGAGGAAGATCGGCACACTTGGGGCTGGGACAATCGACCCACGTCGCCATCAGGCACACAACTCAACGACATGCATGCCTCTCTAGGTTATCTATGACAAGTATTCTGGGCAGAGCTGTGGAGAGTAGGAAATAGGACAGATGTGAGGATGACAGGTGGGTTCGGGGTGGCAAGCTCCCCTCCTGTGTGACCAAGGGTGGTGAGGGATCTTTACATAGTCCATGGCAGCTAAATACACGGGAGAAGCGCCTGGGACAAGTACCGCTATACGGGAATTGCAGGTTGACCTCAAGTCTGAGGCCAAAACCCCAGGGGTCAGTGGGACGCCGGTCGCCTTTGACCTCTTGGTCAAGCTGGCCTTGGAGTGACCCGTGAGTACGCCCAAGGGCAAATGTGTCCTGGAGGGCAGAGCTAGGGTTGGCATCCTACTATGTGCCCAGTCCTCCTTCTCTTCGCTGCGGGTTCCACCATCCTCCATACCCTAAAGGGATGTTTAGGGATGTGGATAGTTCGGCTCATCCGCAGGCGCTCAAGGGGACCACTTTCTGGTTTCTCAGGAAGACCGGCTGGTAGAAGGACCCTGCCGAGTCCCGTCTGCCAAGGACAGGGTCCCGCAGGTGGGCCAGCGCTGGCCCAAAGCGGCCGAGATGCTGAAGGGCCATGTGCGGAGCGCTCTTGGCGTTTTTTCCTCAGCAGAGGGCGGAGGGAGTGGACCTGGGGGAAGGGCAGGTGGGCATTTCTGGAGCAATACTGCCATCAAGAGGAACTCGCTTGGCAATCGAGCACCCGTCCCTGTGCTCGCCTGGGGAGGAGTGGCTTGGGAGTGCCCTGGGGGAGCAGGCAGGACTAGGACCGGTGCCCGGACGGACCCGAGGTCTCTGGAGGCCCGAGGGAAGCAGGGTGCGCCGCCAGTTCGGGCCGCGGAAGCCCCAGAGACAGGCGCCAAGTCTAGCTGCACAGCCAGGACGCCTGGCGGTTGCCGTACAGGAAGCCATGGCCCGGGAGCCTGGTGGCGGCCATGATGTGGGCGGGACTAGCGGAGGACTCCGCCAAGGAGCCTGGGCTCGGGGCCGTGGGCAGTTTGCCTGGTGCCCCTTCCCGTGGGAGCACCCGGGGTGACGGCCTAGTCGGGTCCTCGGCCCCGGGAGGCTCCCTCGGCCACACTGCACGCCAGTGAGGAGGGGCCACTGCCGGAGCTGAGGTCCGTGGCCAGTGGCGCCGGTGCCCGCCGGGGCTGGCCGGCGCCGGGGCGTTCCTCCTTGCGGCCTAGGGAGAAGGTGGGCCGCGGGGCATCCTGCCGGGGCCCGTACCCAGACGGTCCTGACGAGGTGGACGCCAAGGCGAGGCCAGGCCCGGCCCGGCCCCCTCAGACACCACGCATCCGCCTCGTTGAGACCTGCCAGCCTGTCTTGTGGTGTCCATGCCCCCAAGTTTGTCTTGGAGGCCGGCCATTCCCGTGGTGCTCATTTCTGCCTGGGGCCTTCCGGGGACCCCGGTTTCTTTTGGGGTGCGCAGGCCCTTGGCCTGTGATCAGAGGCGCACCGACCGATGGTTCGGTGGCAAAGCTTGCGTAATGGAGACTCTCTGGGCATCAGCCGAGGGGGGTCCGCTGCCTTCCTAGGCCTGCTGGGGTCCCAGGAGGAAGGACCCGTCGGACTCTGCCTGCCTGGGACAGCTTGCTCAGCGCTAGAAGGTTCTGCTGCTCAGGCAGCATCCCTGTGCCTCTCCTCCCGTGGGTCCCTGAGGTAGAATCGGGCAGGTCCAATGGGACGGGCAGGAGGAGGCTCGGAAGATGCATCTTTTTTTTTTTTTTTTTTTTAAATCAAGGACGGCTTTTATTGATGTGTCCATCGAGCCACCCACAATTTGGAAGGCATGATGATGTGCATACAGTAATCATCACCAAAGCAAATTAAAATACAAAGATTATCTTCAACAGCTTTGCAGTGACATGATGCCTTTATCAATGAAGGAAACTGGCCGCCCGTCATGGCGGCTCACTTCAGGGTCTTCATGAAATCTTCCCCCTTCTTGATGGAGGCCTTCAGCTCAGGAGTGGCATCCGAGATCATCTTCTCCTCAAAAGAGGAGACTTGGCCAATGCCCAGGTTCTTCTCGATGCCCTTTTTCCCAAGCAGCAGTGGTGTGGAGAAGTAGGTACATTCCGTTTTCCTGTGACTTTAACGAAGGAACTTCCACAACACCTTCCTTTCCATTCATTGCATCCACAAGGAGAAGACGAAGTGGGCCCCGGCATACGCCATGGAGAGGGTGGCGGAGCCTGCTCCGGCTTTAGCCTTGACCACCTCCGTGCCGGCCTCCTGGATCCGCCCCGTGAGTGCCGTCAGCTGGTCCTGGGGAAGTCCCCTTGGGGGTGCACTGAGAGATCAGGGGGATGATGGTCTTCCGGCATGGCCACAATGACAGGGACGTTGACCATCGAGCTGGATCCAAACCCTTCAGCTCTGCAACAAAGGTGTTGGCTCTGACGATGTCCAGGGTCGTCACGCCGAAGATCTTGCTGGGGTTGTATACTCCGTGCTTCTTGAAAACTTCTGCTGTGATGGGGATGGTGGAGTTAACCGGATTGGCAATGATGCAGATCATGGCTTCTGGGCAGTGCTGGGCACAGGCAGCGGCCAGGGTGGCCACAATTGTGGCATTGGTGTTAAACAGCATCCCGGGTCATGCCTGGTTTTCTGGGGACAGCCGGCCGAATAACTACCACATCACAACCTTTTAGGCAGTCAGGCAGCTGTTCAGGTCCGAGGTAGCCTTGCACGACGGCTTTGGTCTCGATGTGGCTCAGATCTGCAGCCACCCCCCGGGTGTGTGCGCGATATCATAGAGGGTCAGGCGGCGCTCCCAAGGGCTGTGTTCTTCAGGAGAAGTGAAAGCGGCTACCCGATGCCTCCAGAGGCCCCTAGCACGGCTACTTTACCATTGTTCTGGGCCGAGGTGCTGAAGCTGTGGCGGAAAGCAGCGCTGGCAGGCCGGGCGAGGGCGGAAAGCATGGCTGGAGCGGGAGGGGGGCCGACGGGCAGACACAGGAGCTGCTGACAGGCAAGTTACTCCAACGAACCAGAAGATGCATCTTTTGCAGGACCCGGTCTGGTACAGCAGCGGGCGGGGCCATTTCCCGAGGCTTTCTGGCGTTTCCGAGAGTGTCCAGGAGTCCCCAAGTGAACGGGGCTCGCGTCCAATGGGTGGAGATCAGCACCACGTTGCTGATTCGGAGTGGAAAAGGAACATAGACGACCCTCCTGAGGTGACAGGTGGAATGTCCTATTTTCGTTCATTTGTTTTTTTTTTTTTTTTTATAGACAGAAAGTTTAAGGAGGTGATGGGCCTCTTCGGCCCGAAACCTTAGAAGCACAGGACCCAAGCAGAAAAAGTCCTGAGGGTTCATGGTCCTCCGTTCCACCTGAATCCAGCTAGAGAGCGAGCCAGGTGGATACGTGTGCCCCTCCTCGGCCTTGTGCAGAGACACTGTCATGCAAAGAGATATCCACCTTCCACGTCAACGCACATTTGAGGTTGAGCGCGGTCCAGCGTTCCCAAGAGGAACGGGATGACATTCAAGTGGGACTCGCCTCACCGTGGCTTGGGGGACCGCGAAAGCAGGCCCCTGGGTTGGTGTTGCTGGTGGTGGTAGAAGCGGAGGGCGTGGTCGGGTTCTTGAGTTCTTGGGCATTTCTCTTGGCGCCTCTCAGCCTATCTGCACCATGTCTCACACGTTCAGTTGCATCTCTTAGCGTTTTAAAGGCACACGTGGGCAAGACGTCCCGGCAGTAGAAGAAAATCAATCACGTTGAGACAGAGAGAGCAGGAGAGGAAGCAGGCCCCAGTAGAAGTGGGGGAGAGAGCGCTGGGCGCGAACCTGGCACGAGAGAGAGAGTGATTATGGGATTGAGAGACAGAGAGATAGAGACAGAGAGAGAGAGAGAGAGAGAGAGAGAGAGAGAGAGAGAGAGAGAGAGAGAGACAGAGAGAGAGAAAGGGAGACAGAGGAGAAAGTATGTCGTGGAAAATCCCAAGGGAAAGTCCATGGGGGTCAGAGTCCGGAAAGGGCCTGGGAGGTAGCAGCTTGGCATAGTGTGTTCCTAGTGTTTTGTCTGTCTTGAGAAGAGCATTCAATGTCACTGTGTCCGTGCAGCAGACGTCAGGCCTCTGGCCACGCCTTGACTGCCCGACGAGGTCAACATCGGGTTTCCGTCACAGAATATGTTTGGGGATGAAGATCGGTACGCTTGGGGCTGGGCCACCTACCGCAGCCCCATGGCACACACCAGCCCTCCACTGCATGCATGCCCCTGTGGCTTTTCTACGTCCAGCCTTCTGGGCAGGGCCGTGGAGAGTTGGACGTAGTCCGGGTGTGAGGAGGACAGGTGTGTTTGGGGTGGCACCTGGCTCCCCTCCTGTCTGACCTATGCTGGCGAGGGCTCTTCCACCAGCACCTTGCCGCTGCTGCCACAAGAGAAGGGCCCGGGACCCGGTCCCGCTATTCCGGAATTGTAGGTTCACCTCAAGTCTGAGGCCAAAACCCCAGGGGTCAGTGGGACGCCGGTCGCCTTTGACCTCTTGGTCAAGCTGGCCTTGCAGTGACCCGTGAGTACGCCCAAGTGCAAATGTGTCCCGGAGGGCAGAGCTAGGGCTGGCACCCTACTATATGCCCAGTCTCCTTCTCTTCCCTGCGGGTTCCACCATCCTCCATACCCTAAAGGCATGTTTAGGGATGCGGTTAGTTGGGCTCTATCCCCAGGGAGGCCCAAGGGGACCGCTTTCTGGTTTGTCAGGAAGACCGGCTGGTAGAAGGACCCTGCCGAGTCCCGTCTGCCAAGGACAGGGTCCCGCAGGTGGGCCAGCGCTGGCCCAAAGCGGCCGAGATGCTGAAGGGCCATGTGCGGAGCGCTCTTGGCGTTTTTTCCTCAGCAGAGGGCGGAGGGAGTGGACCTGGGGGAAGGGCAGGTGGGCATTTCTGGAGCAATACTGCCATCAAGAGGAACTCGCTTGGTAATCGAGCACCCGTCCCTGTGCTCGCCTGGGGAGGAGTGGCTTGGGAGTGCCCTGGGGGAGCAGGCAGGACTAGGACCGGTGCCCGGACGGACCCGAGGTCTCTGGAGGCCCGAGGGAAGCAGGGTGCGCCGCCAGTTCGGGCCGCGGAAGCCCCAGAGACAGGCGCCAAGTCTAGCTGCACAGCCGGGACGCCTGGCGGTTGCCGTACAGGAAGCCATGGCCCGGGAGCCTGGTGGCGGCCATGATGTGGGCGGGACTAGCGGAGGAGTCCACCAAGGAGCCTGGGCTCGGGGCCGTGGGCAGTTTGCCTGGTGCCCCTTCCCGTGGGAGCACCCGGGGTGACGGCCTAGTTGGGTCCTTGGCCCCGGGAGGCTCCCTCGGCCACACTGCACGCCAGTGAGGAGGGGCCACTGCCGGAGCTGAGGTCCGTGGCCAGTGGCGCCGGTGCCCGCCGGGGCTGGCCGGCGCCGGGGCGTTCCTCCTTGCGGCCTAGGGAGGAAGGTGGGCCGCGGGGCATCCTGCGGGGCCCGTACCCAGACGGTTCCTGACGAGGTGGACGCCAAGGCGAGGCCAGGCCCGGCCCGGCCCCCCTCAGACACCACGCATCCGCCTCGTTGGGACCTGCCAGCCTGTCTTGTGGTGTCCATGCCCCCAAGTTGTCTTGGAGGCCGGCCATTCCCGGTGGTGCTCATTTCTGCCTGGGGGCCTTCCGGGGACCCCGGTTGTCTTTGGGGGTGCGCAGGCCCTTGGCCTGTGATCAGAGGCGCACCGACCGATGGGTTCGGTGGCAAAGCTTGCGTAATGGAGACTCTCTGGGCATCAGCCGAGGGGGTCCGCTGCCTTCCTAGGCCTGCTGGGGTCCCAGGAGGAAGGACCCGTCGGACTCTGCCTGCCTGGGGACAGCCTGCTCAGCGCTAGAAGGGTCTGCTGCTCAGGCAGCATCCCTGTGCCTCTCCTCCCGTGGGTCCCTGAGGTAGAATCGGGGCAGTTCCAATGGGACGGGCAGGGAGGAGGCTCGGAAGATGCATCTTTTGCAGGACCCGGTCTGGTACAGCAGCGGGCGGGGCCATTTCCCGAGGCTTTCTGGCGTTTCCGAGAGTGTCCAGGAGTCCCCAAGTGAACGGGGGCTCGCGTCCAATGGGTGGAGATCAGCACCACGTTGCTGAATTCAGGAGTGGAAAAGGAACATAGACGACCCTCCTGAGGTGACAGGTGGAATGTCCTATTTTCGTTCATTTGTTTTTTTTTTTTTTTATAGACAGAAAGTTTAAGGAGGTGATGGGCTTCTTAGGCCCGAAACCTTAGAAGCACAGGACCCAAGCAGAAAAAGTCCTGAGGGTTCATGGTCCTCCGTTCCACCTGAATCCAGCTAGAGAGCGAGCCAGGTGGATACGTGTGCCCCTCCTCGGCCTTGTGCAGAGACACTGTCATGCAAAGAGATATCCACCTTCCACGTCAACGCACATTTGAGGTTGAGCGCGGTCCAGCGTTCCCAAGAGGAACGGGATGACATTCAAGTGGGACTCGCCTCACCGTGGCTTGGGGGACCGCGAAAGCAGGCCCCTGGGTTGGTGTTGCTGGTGGTGGTAGAAGCGGAGGGCGTGGTCGGGTTCTTGAGTTCTTGGGCATTTCTCTCGGCGCCTCTCAGCCTATCTGCACCATGTCTCACACGTTCAATTGCATCTCTTAGCGTTTTAAAGGCACACATGGGCAAGACGTCCCGGGCAGTACAAGAAAATCAATCACGTTGAGACAGAGAGAGCAGGAGAGGAAGCAGGCCCCAGTAGAAGTGGGGGAGAGAGCGCTGGGCGAACCTGGCACGAGAGAGAGAGAGTGATTATGGGATTGAGAGAGATAGAGACAGAGAGAGAGAGAGAGAGAGAGATAGAGAGAGACGAGACAGGGAGAGAGACAGAGAGAGAGAAAGGAGACAGAGGAGAAAGTATGTCGTGGAAAATCCCAAGGGAAAGTCCATGGGGGTCAGAGTCCGGAAAGGGCCTGGGAGGTAGCAGCTTGGCATAGTGTGTTCCTAGTGTTTTGTCTGTCTTGAGAAGAGCATTCAATGTCACTGTGTCCGTGCAGCAGACGTCAGGCCTCTGGCCACGCCTTGACTGCCCGACGAGGTCAACATCGGGTTTCCGTCACAGAATATGTTGGGGATGAAGATCGGTACGCTTGGGGCTGGGCCATCTACCGCAGCCCCATGGCACACACCAGCCCTCCACTGCATGCATGCCCCTTGGCTTTTCTAATGGATCCTATTCAACCATAAAAAAGAATATAATATGTATTTTGCAGCTAAAGATGAAACTGAGGGTCATTATCTTTGTTATCTTCTTCTAGATATAAGTCTCACTATGTCACCCAAGCTGGAGTGTCTTGGCACAAGTGTAGCACACTGCAGCCTGAAATCCTGGGCTCAAGTAATCCCTCCTCCTCAGTCTTCCAACTACTGGGACTACAGGTGCATGCCACAGCTCCAGCTATTTATTTTTATTTTATATTTATAAAGAGAAGGTCTTTTAATGATGCGCAGCCTGGTCTTGAAATTTTGGCATCAAGCAATCTGGCTGCCTTGGCCTTCTAAAGTCCTGGAATACAGGCACAAGCCACCACACTCATCCTGGAAATCATTATCTTAAGTGAAATGATCCAGGCACAGAAAGACATATATTGCCTGTTATCATCTATAAGTGGGTGCTACAAAGTGTGTTCACATGGACGTAGACAGTGGAATGATAGATAATGGAGACTTGAAAGGGTGAGGGAGTGGGAGCGCGGAGAATGATGAGAAATTATTATTATTATTATTATTTTTTTTTTTTTTGAGAGCGGAGAGTCTTGCTGTGTCGCCAGGGTAGTGCAGTGGCGCGATCTCGGCTCACTGCAAGCTCCGCCTCCCGGGTTCCCGCCATTCTCCCGCCTCAACCTCCGAGTAGCTGGGACTACAGGCGCCCTCCACCGCGCCCGGGTAGTTTTTTTTTTGTATTTTTAGTAGAGACGGGGTTTCACCATGTTAGCCAGGAGGGTCTCGATCTCCTGACCTCATGATCCACCCGCCTCGGCCTCCCAAAGTGCTGGGATTACAGGCTTGAGCCACCGCGCCCGGCCTGATGAGAAATTATTTAATGGCTACAGCATACATTATTTAGGTGACAAATACCCTAAAAGCCCTGACTTGACCACCATGCAATCTATGTATGTAACAAAATAGCAAAGGTGACTGATAAATGTATTTAAAAAAAAAATCAGTGAGTCTATACGTTTTACTATCTCATGACCAAAATTCTAAAAGTTGAAAGTATTTTTATATGTGTATATATATGAAAGCATTTTTATATGTGTATATATACATTTAGATGTGTTTACACATAGGTACATATACTGTGTTATATGTTATGTATAAATAATAACATCTGGTATAATTAGCTTGACACCCCTCAAAATATTTTATTTAGATATAATGGGTGCATATACAAAATCAATAGTATACTAATTATCCCATTCAAAAAATTATTGAAACAGTCTTGCTCTTTCACGTAGAATGG
Organism: Trachypithecus francoisi; assembly: GCF_009764315.1. Classification (NCBI taxonomy): domain Eukaryota; kingdom Metazoa; phylum Chordata; class Mammalia; order Primates; family Cercopithecidae; genus Trachypithecus; species Trachypithecus francoisi. The sequence goes on along the minus strand of NW_022681471.1, from coordinate 36,644,636 downwards.
AGTACAGTAGCATAATCATAGTTCACTGCAACCTTGAAATTCTGGGCCCAAGTAATCTTTCTACCAAAGCCTCCCAAGTAGCTAGGATTATAGGCACCTGCCATGCCATCTCCCCACCTTTTTTTTTTTTTTTTTTTTTTTTTGTAGTTCACAAGTAAATCTTGAGAAATTGGTTTAAAAATGGTTGAAAAAATAAAATTAGAAATATCTTCAAAACTGTCAACATACATTCTCACTTGAGTCTACTGGTCACACAGTTTTATATATGCCTCTGCTAGATCTTTTAAGGTAATAAGATGATAAACCCTAAAACAACATAATCTTTATTTAACCTTTTGATAATTAAAATTAAATATTGTTGCTTTAATAAAATCAGCTGTGTCTCCTGACTTACTGACAGAATACCTACGTATTTAACCTTAAGGTCTTACTTAGGTAAATTCCTGATATTACCAGGCAATAAAATTGGTTAATAAAAACCTAATAACTAGCTGTGTTTAGTATCTCAATTTTCATGGTAATCAAGGTATAATTGTTAAAAAATAAATAAATTAGGTAATTGCAAATAGAGTAAGCATTTACAAATAAATTTTCATGTAATTTAAAATCTTAAAGTTATGTTAAATTAAATAATACTCATTAAATGTCTGAGCCATATCCAAATAAGAAAAAAAAGAAACAAATTGTTAAGTAAATATAAACTCATCTTGGTTTTTTAAATTTTATGGAAAGACTAAATACATTTGTGTCTATTAATCAAAACATGAATTTAGAAAGAAATAATTTTGTGTAAAAAATTGTATGTGGTAAATTTTTACCTAATTTAAAATTGTTGTTTGTTCCATAATTTTTTTAAAAAGAAAAATCACAGAAATAAGACTTGGGGGGCAGGGGTTGAAAAGTGATGAAAGAACTAAACAAGTAGAAGAGGATTTCTAAAAGATTGGTCTTATGAAAAAAGTTTCATGTGTGATTGGATCCACTGAGATTGAAAAGAAATTGTTTATGCGATATTCTAAAAATTAAATGTTGCTGTCAGGGATGACATGATACAGGACCAGAGTCTGTGTAAACAACAAAGTTTTCTTAAAGTGTTGATACATGCTTTTAAAAATTGCAAGAGGTTTTAAGTTTAATTCAAAAATCTGTTTAACAGCCATTTTGTACACTACAGACAGATTCTGTTCCTGCCACTTTTTCCTGAGATCTATTTAATATCCCTAGTTTCTGGTTTAAAGAAAGTAAGACTGCTGCTGGGTGCAGTGGCTCATGCCTGTAATACCAGCACTTTGGGAGGCCAAGGCAGGAGGATTGCCTGAGCCTGGGAGTTCAAGACCGGCCTGGGCAACATAGTGAGATCTTGTCTCAAATTAAAACAAACAAACAAAAAAAAATTAGCCAGGCATGGTGTTGTGCGTCTGTGGTCCCGGCTACTTGGCAGACTGAGGTGGGAGGATAACTTGAGCCCAGGAAGTTGTGTTTATTTCCCAATGAATCATGTTCTCACCATTGCAGTCTGAGAGATGGAGAGTGAGACCCTGTTTCCGCCCCCCAAAAAGCTATCTTATTTAAAATGGTATTTTTAATTTTTGTGAGCAGTACATAGTAGGTATATGTATTTATGGGGTACATGAAAACTTTTGATACAAGCATGCAATGTGCAATGAGCAAATCATAAAAAAGGATGTATACATCCTCTCAAGCATTTATCCTGTGTTGCAAACAATCCATTATACTCTTTTAGTTATTTTTAAATGGTCAATTATTATTTACTAGAATCACCCTGTTATGCAATCAAATACTAGATCTTAATCATTCTATTTTTTTTTTTTTTTTTTTTGGTACGCATTACCCATTCCAATTTCCTCCCCAATCCAACAAGTGTCCTTCCTAGCCTCTGGTAATCATTCTTCTACTCTCTCTATGAGTTCAATTGTTTTGATTTTTAGATCTCACAATAAGTGAGAACATGTGACGTTTGTCTTTCTGTGCTTTGCTTATTCACTTCAAATAGTGATCACCAGTTCCTTCCTTGTTGCTGTAAATGACTGCACCTCATTCTTTTTGTGGCTGAATCGTACTCCATTTGTATATGTACCCCATTTTTTTAATCCACTCATCTGGTGATAGATACTAAGGTTGCTCCCAAATCTTGGCTATTGTGAACAGTGCTGCAACAAGCACAGGATTGCAGATATCTCTTGATATATTCATTTTCTTTCTTTAGGGTATATACCCAGCAGTGAAATTGCTGGATCATATGGTAGCTCCATTTTCAGTTTTTTTGAGGAACTTCCAAACTGTTCTCCATAGTGGTGGTATTAATTTCTCACTAACAGTATGCAGGGTTCCATTTTCTCCATATCTTCACCAGCACTTGTTATTACCTGTCTTTTGAATATAAGCCATTTTAACAGAGGTAAGATAACTCACTAAAGTTTTGATATGCATTTCTCTAATGATCAATGATGTTGAACACCTTTTCATGTTTGTCATTTGTATGTCTTCTTGTAAGAAATGTTTATTCAGATATTTTGCCCATTTTTTGGTCAGGTTATTGGATTTTTTTCCTATAGAGTTGTTGGAGCTTTTCATATATTCTGATTATTAATCCTTTGTCAAATGGGTAGCTTGTAAATATTTTCTCTCATTCTGTGGGTTCTCAATTTTTTGTTTGTTTCTTGGGCTGTGCAGAAGCTTTTTAACTTGGTGAGATCCCATTTGTCCATTTGTGCTTTGGTTGCCTGTCCTTGTGGAGTATTACTCAAGAAATTTTTGCTGAGACTAATGTCCTAGAGATTTTCCCCAATGACTTCTTGTAGTAGTTTCATAGTTTGAGGTCTTTAAGTTTTAAATCCATTTTGGTATTTGTATACAATGAGAGATAGGGATCTAGTTTCATTCTTCTGCATATGGATATCCAGTTTTTACAGCACCATTTATTAAAGAAGAGACTGTGTTTTCCCCAGTGTATGTTCTTGGTACTACTGTCGAAAATGAGTTCACTATAGGAGTGTGAATTTGTTTCTAGGTTCTCTATTCTGTTCCATTTTCTATGTGTCTGTTTTCATACCAGCATTAAGCTGGTTTGGTTAGTATACTCTGTAGTACAATTTGAAGTCAGGCAATGTGAATTTTCCAGGTTTGTTCTTTTTGCCTAGGATAGTTTTGCCTATTCTGGGTCTTCTGTGGTTCCATATACATTTCAAGATTGTTTTATCTATTTCGTTGAAAAATGTCATTGGTATTTGATAGAGATTGCATTGAATCTGTAGATTGCTTTGGGTAGTAAGGAATTTTAAACAATATTGGTTCTTCTAATTCATAAACATAGACTATCTTTCCATTTTCTGGTGTCCTTTTCAACTTCTTTCATCATTGTTTTATAGTTCTCATTATAGAGATTGTTGATTTCTTTAAATTAATTCCTCGGTATTTAATTTTATGTGTGGCTATTGTAAATAGGATTACGTTATTTCTTTTTTACATTGTTCACATTGGCATAAAGAAATGCTACTGATTTCTGGATGTCAATTTTGTATCCTGCAACTTTACTGAATTTGTTTATAAGTTCTGATTTTTTTGTGTGGAGTTTTTTCTTTTTTTCCTTTTTGAGACAAGGTCTCACTCTGTTGCCCAGGCTGGAATGCAGTGACATGATCTCAGCTCATCACTGTAGCCTCGACCTCCTGGGCTCACATGATCCTTCTGTCTCAGGCTCTCAAGTAACTGGAACTACAGGCACATGTCACCATGCTTGGCTACGAGTCTTCAGGTTTTTCCAAATAAAAGATAATATCATCTGCAAACAAGGATAATCTGACTTCTTCCTTTCCAATTTGGATGTCCTTTATTTCTTTCTCTTCTCTGATTGCTCTAAGTCTTCCAGTACTATGTCGAATAACAGTGGTGACAGTGGGCATCCGTATTGTGTTCCAGGTCCTAGAGAAAAGGCTTTCAGTTTTTCCTCATTCAGTGTGATACTAGCTGGGGTCTGTCATATAAGGCTTGTATTATGTTGAGGTATGATCCTTCTATCCTCAGTTTTTTTAAGGGTTTTTATCATGAAGGGATAAAAATGTCATTTTGACATCAATTAAAATGATCATATGGATTTTGTCCTTTCTTCTGTTGATATGATGCATCACAATGATTGATTTGCATATGTTGAATCACCCTTGCATCCCTGGAATAAATCCCACTTGGTCATGATTAATGAGCTTTCTAATGTATTGTTGAATTTGCTTTGCTAGTAGTTTGTTGAGGATTTTGCATCAATATTGATTAGAGATATTGGCCTGTGGTTTTCTTTTTTTGATGTATCTTTGTCTAGTCTTGCTATCAATGTAATACTGGTCCTGTAGAATAAGTTCGGAAGTATTACCTCCTCCTTTATTTTTTTGGAATTGTTTAAGTAGGATTGGTATTAATTCTTCTTTAAATGTTTGGTACAGCTCTATAGTGAAGTCATCAGTTCCCAAGCTTTTCTTTACTGAGAGACTTTACTATGGCTTCCATCTCGCTACTTGTTATTGGTCTGTTCGAGATTGGATTTCTTACTGGTTTAATACTGGAAGGTTGTATGTGTCTAGGAAATTGTCCATTTCTTCTAGATTTTCCAATTTATTGGCATACAGTTACTCATAGTAGCCACTAGTAATCCTTTTAATTTCTGCAGTAGTCACAATGTCTCCCTTTCAATCTCTGATTTTATATATTTGGATCTTCTCTCTTTTTTCTTAGTCCAGCTAAAGGTTAGTCAATTTTGTTTAACTCTCAAACAACAAACTTTTTATTCATTAATCTTTTGTATTGTTTTCTTCATTTCAAATTTATTTCTGCAGTCATCTTTAGTATTTCCTTTATTTACTGATTTTGGTTTACTCTTGCTTTTCTAGTTCAAGCACACTGTTAGATTTTTTTATTTGAAAATTTTCTTCTTTTTTAATGCAGACACTTATAGCTATAAACTTCTTTCATAATATTGCTTTTGCTGTATTCCATAGGTTTTGCTATATTGTTTTCCTTATCTGTTTCAAGAAATTCTTCAACTTTTTTCTCAGTTTCTTCATTGACCCACTGATTCTTCAGAAGCATACTGTTTAATTTTAATGTATTTGTATGGTTTTCAGAATTCCTTGTTATTGATTTCTAGTTTTATTCCATTGTGGTCAGAGTAGATGCTTGATATTATTTCCATTTTTTGGATATTTTAAAACTTCTTTTGTGACCTAACGTATGGTCTATCCTTGAGAATAATCTATGTGCTGAAGAGTTCATATTCCATAGCCATTGGGTGAAAAGTTTTGTAAATATCTATTAGATCCATTTGTTCTATAGTGCAGATTGAGTTTTTTTGTTAGTATCTGTCTACAAGATTTGCCTAATGCTGAAAGTGGGGTGAAGTCTCCAGCTATTATTGTATTAGGGTCTATCTCTTTCTTTAGCTCTAATAATATTTGCTTTATATATCTGGGTGCTCCAAGGTTGACTGTATATATACTTAAAATTGTTATATATTCTTGCTAAATTGACCTTTTATCATTATATAGTGACCTTGTCTCTTGTTACAGTTTTTGTCTTGAAATATATTTTGTCTGATATAAGTACAGCAACTTTTGCTCTTGTTTGGTTTCCCTTGACATGGAATATACTTTTCCATCCTTTTCAGTGTATGTGTGTCTTTATAGGGGAAGTATGTTTCTTGTAGGAAACAAGTCAATGGGTTTGTTTTTAAAATTCACCCAGCCACTCTATGACTTTTGATTGGAGAGTTGAATCCATTATATTCAATAGTATTATTGGTAATTAAGATTTTACTCCTGCCATTTTATTATTTGTTTTCTGGGTTTTTTTGTGGTCTGTTTTCCTTCTTTTTCCTCCGTCTTCCTTTAGTGAGATGATTTTCTCTGGTGTTATGATTTAGTTTCTTGCTTTTAATTTTTGTCTCCATTGTATGCATCTTGGTTTGAGGTTACCACGAGGCTTGCAAATACTATTTTAAAACCAATTATTTTATCTGATAACATATTAATACAGTATACAGTGTGTAGTTAACTGTTTTTGATTGGTTCATCATTTTACCTTTATACTTAGAATAAGAGTATTTGACACATCACAGTTACAGTGTTATAATATTCTGTGTTTTTATTTACACTTACTATTAGTTTTTTTTTTTTTTTTTTAACCTTCAGGTGATTATTTGTTGTTCTCTAACATCCTTTTCTTTCTGATTGAAGTACTCCCTTTAGCATTTCTTGTATGACAGGTCTAGTGTTAATAAAATGTCTCAGCGTTTGTTTGGGAATGTCTTTATTTCTCCCTCATGTCTGAATGTATTTTTGCTGGATTATTATTCTAGGGTAAAGTCTCTTTCCTTCAGCACTTTAAATATGCCATGCCACTCTCTTTGCCTGTGAAGTTTCCACTGAAAAGTCTGCTACCAGATGTTCCATTACACGTTATTTGTTTCTCTTCTCTTGCTGTTTTCATAATTTCTTTATCCTGTTTCTTGGGAGTTGTAGTATTAAATTCCTTGAGGTAGTCTTCTTTGGGTTAAATCTGCTTGGTGTTGTATAACCTTCTTGTACTTGGATATTACTATCTTCTATCTTTTTCTAGGTTTGAGAGTTCTCTGTTATCTCTTTGAATAAATTTTCTACCCCTATCTCTTTCTCTACCTCCTTTTTAAGGCCAATAACTTTTAAATTTGCCTTTTTCCGCTTATTTTCTAGATCCTGTAGGTGTTCTCCATTGTTATTTCTTGTCTCCTCTATGCATTTTCAAATAGCCTGCCCTATTTTCAATAGCTTGCGCACTAGTTTTCTTCTGCTTGATCAATTCTGCTAGTAAAAGACACTGATGCATTCTTCAATATGCCAATTGTATTTTTCAGCTCCCAAATTTCTGCTTGACACTTTTTAACTCTTTTGATTTCTTTATCAAATTTATCTAATAGAATTCTGAATTCCTGCTCTGTGTTATCTTGAATTTCTTTCAGTTTCCTCAAAAGAGCTCTTCTGAATTCTGTCTGGAAGGTCATGTATCTCAGTTTCTCCAGGATTGTTCCCTGGTGCCTTATTTAGTTCATTTGGTGAGGTCATGTTTCCATGGACTGTCTTTTATACTTGTAGATGTTTGTGTCTGGGCATTGAGGAGTTAGGTATTTATGTTAGTCTTCAGTCTGGGCTTGTTTGTACCTATCCTTCTTGTGAAGGCTTCCCAGATATTTGAGAGGACTTGGGTGTTGTCATCTAAGCTCTATCTGCTTTATGAGGAACCATGAGCCCAGTAACACTGTGGTTCTTGCAGATTCACAGACGTACTACCTTGATGGTCTTGGACAACATCTGGGAGATTTCTCTGGATTCCCAGGCAGAGAATTCTTGTTCCCCTTTTTTTATGTTCTTTCAAACAAATATAGTATATCTCTCTGTTCTGAGCGACTTGAAACTGAGGATGCAATAATATAAGCAACCCTGTGGCCACCACCACTATGACTATGCTGGGTCAGACCTGAAGCCAGCACAGCATTGCATCTTTTCCAAGGCCTGCAGTAACCACTCCCTGGCTACTGCCTATATTTACTCAAGGCCCTGGGACTCTAAAATCAGCAGGTGGCAAAGCTAGGCCTGCACCCTTCACTTCAGGGCAGTGAGTTCTCCCAGGCCCCATGTGGGTCCAGGAGTGCCATGCTGGAGCCAGGAACTAGAGTTCAAAACCTTAGAAGTCTTGCTGGTGTTCTATTGTATTGTGGCTGAGCTGTCAGTGAAAGCACAAAATGCAGTCGTTCCCATTCTCCCCTCCTTTTTCCAAATGTAGAGGAGCCTCACCCTGTGGTCTTCCCCACCACAGGCCCACGGGGAGTATTGCCAGACCACTGCCAATGTTCTCTTTAGGTCCAAGGGCTCTTATGTCAGCTTGTGATGAATGCTGCCTGACTTGGGACTCACCTTTCAGGGCAGTGGGCTTCCCTTTGGCCCAGGACAGGTCCAGGAATACCATTGAAGAGCCAAGTCCTGGAATTGTGGACTCCAAGAGCCCACTTGGTACAGCACCCTGTGGTTGACCTGGTTCCTAAGGTTCAAGACAAAGTCTCCTTTACTCTTTCCTCTACTCTTCTCAAGCAGAAGGAGTCTCGCCCTGTAGCCACCACAGTTGGAAATGTGCTGAGTCATGTTTGAAGCCAGTAAGTCTCAGAGTCCCACTGAAGTCCTTCAAAGTAGTACCTGGATACCTCTGCTTGTTATTCAGTGTCTAACGGCTCTTCTGTTAGTAGGTAATAAATGCTGCAAGGACTTGGTCCTTCCCTTCAACGCAGCAAGTTCCTTTCCGGCCTGGGTTGTGTCTAGAAATGTTACCTGGGAGGTAGGGACTGGAATAGGGGCCTCAGGATTCTGACCAGTGCCCTATCCTGCTGTGGCGGCGCTGGTGTTCAAGATGCAATAAAAAATCCTCTTCACTCTTCCTTCTTCTCTCATCAAGCAGAAGGAAGGGGTCTCTTTTGGAGCTGTGAGCTATGTAGCTTGGGGTTGAGAGGTAATGCCCACACTTTCTTAGCCATCCCAGCTGATGTTTCAGTAGGTTATGTGTCCCACCAGTCCACTGTCTCTGGGCCCATTTCAGCATTAGAACTCATCTAAAGGTTGAAATCCTTGTGGCCTAGCCTACCTTTCAAGTTCATTTAGAGTCTGTGAGCACTTTAGAACACGGTAGTGAGGTTAGAGGAACTCAAGTGGTGATTCCATTCTAGCTAGGTCTGGTTTAAATACTCCCATCATGGCAGGCATCAGATGAGTTTGGTCTGGCTTTCCTTTCTGCTCTAACATGACAGCACTGAGTTCAACACCTCACAATTGCCGTGCTCTCCATTCCCCAGAACACGGAAACTCTCTCAGCACCATGCTGCTGCTGCCAGGGTGTGAGGGAGGGGTGACGTTAGCAATTCAAGACTTTTTTCTATCTTTTCAGTGCTTCTTTCAGTGATTGAAAGGTAAAACCAGGTATTGTGAGTGCTCACCTGATTTTTTATTCTTATCAAGGTGTTATTCTTTGTGTGTATATAGTTGTTAAATTTATGTCCTTGGGAGAGGAAAATGATAGGTGGAGCCTCTTATTCCACCATCTTGCTTTGCCCCCTAATTTCATTTGTTAAAGTTTTACTTTTCAAATTTCTCAGATTTATACCTCAAAGGTACAACTTTTGCTGTACCTCACTGCATGTGATTTGCAGGTCATACGTCATGACATTCAGCCTTTTCTCCCCTTGAGAATGCCTGTTATGAAAACTCTCCTTCAACTTCTTTGTCAGCTCCCCTTTTTTCTCTAGTTCTAACTCGCTGTTATGGCCTAACACTAAAATGTTTACCTTGCAGGCCTAGAAAAACATTGTTCCCCTCCCATAAAACTTGCCTCTGTATTCTTGGCTTTTCTTGATTTATCTGAATTATTCCACTCATAACCTTGGAAACATTATCCCTGTGTCTAATTAAATTCATCAGGTTCAACTTCCAGTTTATCTACATGAGCTTCTGTTAAGGAGAAAAAGTCACAGCGCTGAAGGTTCTTCTTTGTCTTTTTGTTAGTTGGCCTAAGAATCAAAGCCTTTTGTTTTATCAAGAAAATTTGCTGTGTTGCCTTTATTAGGTTTTTGATTACTGAGGATAATTGAGGTTTAAAAGGATTAAGGCTTTTACATTCATGTAACTTTCTGTGTTGCATTTGAAGTCTTTTGATGATCACTTTGGTTAAATGAGTATTATTTTATAGTGGCCTGCGATTCTGTTTGGATCAAGTGCTTTGAGCACTTTAACATCTTTGACAAACTTACTCAAGATCAAATCCTTAATTACGTCTTGTTGACCTAGAATTAACTTTAGGATTTTCCATTCAGACCCCTGGAAAGCAACAAAAGATATATCTTTCATTTTGTAGAGATATTAAATGACTAAGGTTATTTGGAAAACTGTATAAGAAATGTTACTGAAGGATAAGCAATATTAGATATTAGTTGCATTTATAAAAGTACTACTGATAAAAATGTTTCAAAAATTATATAAATTTATAGAAATATGTTATCAATCATAATTCTGGTTGTTACCTAAAAATGCTATATGTAATAGAACTAACTAAATTTCCTCATCAATTACAACTTTTCATCAGATTTTTAACCATGGCCATTCTAAGTTTTTAGAATCCACAGTTATCGTTTTGAATTATTCTCTAAAAACGAAATTCTAAAACCAAATTCATGGACAAGGGCTGGTCACGGTGGCTCACACTTGAAAACTCATCATTTTGAGAGGCTGAGGTGGGAGGACTGCTTGAGCTCAGGGGTTCAAGGCCAGCCTGGGAACCATCACGAGACCTTGTCTCTACAAAAAGCAAAAAAAAAAAAAAAAAATTAGCTGGCTCTGGCAGTACTTGCCTGTAGTCCTAATTACTTGGGAGGATGAGAGAGGAGAATCACTCAAGCCCAGGAGTTAGAGGCTGCAACGAGCTATGATCCTGTCACTGCACTCCAGCCTGGATGACAGAGCTGAAATAAATTAATTAATAAAATTAAAAATCAAATTAATGGAAAAGATTCCAATAAGTACTCTTTTTTTTTTTTGAGACGGAGTTTTGCTCTTGTTGCCCAGGCTGGAGTGCAATGGCGCGATCTTGGCTCACTGCAACGTTCGCCTTTTGGGTTCAAACGATTCCCCTGTCTCAGCCTCCCAAGTAGTTGGGATTGCAGGCACCTGCCACCGTGCCCAGGTAATTTTTTGTATTTTTAGTAGAGACGGGGCTTAGTAGAGACGGGGTTTTTTAGTTCAAGATGAGGCTGGTCTTGAACTCCTGAACTCAGGTGCTCCGCCCACCTTGGGCTCCCAAAGTGCCGGAATTACAGGCATGAACCACCGTGCCTGGCCCACAAGTACTCTTAAATACAGGTTTCTGATAACTTTAGTATCAGTGGACTAAATAAAAACTTCCAGAACTCGAATAAACTGATGGATTCAGAAAACTACTAGTGGAGCTCAAATAGAACAAAAGTTGATTATGAGACTGAATAACTAATGAAGACAATGTTTTTATGATTTTTTACTTGATACACATGGTTCTTAATGTTTTGTTTTTCAGATTTAGGAACATTTTCTCGAGCTATCATTTATAGCAATTTGGTAAGATATACTTTTGTAAAAGAAAATAAAAGGAAAATCATTTGGATTATTTTTCTCCTTGATTCCTCCAGAATTCAAAAAGTATTTGTTAGTATTCTTATGGCAATATGATTATTTGCATAAGCCCAATAAAAATCTGTCTTCTTTATAGCAGAATACAATTTAAAATCATGGTTATTACCAAGGCTTTGATTGAAATGACACATTTGAAAATATGCATAAAATGCCTGACTTTAAGGGTTCCCAGCCTTATAGTGAGTAAATAAAAACTGTCACTTCCAGGCAGGTCCAGGAATACTAAGATTGTAATAAAATCTAAAGTTGGTTTTCGTTTTGCTTTCTAGCCTCATGAGGTTTTAAAATCTGAGATTTCCTATATGATCAACGTAGAAAGAAAAGGTTGTTTCTAAAAAAGAGCTATACTACACTTGTTAAAATTAGAGTTAAAATTAGATTTAAAATTAGAGTTAAAATTAGATTTTAACTCTGCACATTGTTTTCAAGCTCTTATTATCTACTTATACACTACACGTGGTCCGAAATTATTCTAGGTTCCTCCAGTCCAAATTTTTTTCCATAAAACTCCTAAGGCAGGAACTGCTTTGTTTCTAAGGCCCTGTAAGCTAAAACTAGATAAGTTTTAAGGAACAAATCTTGTGCCTGATATATGAACCACACAGAAAGGTCACCAAACTCCCTCATACCAAAACCAGGGACATTCAAACTGTAAACCAGGACAAGTAGTTGACATTTTTCATGCCATAAACGACCTTTCCTAAGACATCAGAATGGCATATCATAATGCAAGTCTTACTTCCCTTAATGATGTTTTTTTCACTTGGCAGGAAGTTGACATAATTAATCTTTTTTTGCAATCAGTAACTGCTATAGATAACTTGACAAAACCTGACCAAAGAAATCCTTTTAGTTCACCTAGTGGGCAACTTTTACAATTTTGTTCAAATTATAATGGTGGTTCCTTTTGTAAAATTGGCATTCTGTGTTTTAATTTTACCAAGTCAGAAAATGCTACTCAGTGGCTGTAACAGGTCTCACCTAGTTTCCTCTATGGTCTTTTGATTTGTTTAGTTGTTGCCCTTAAGTTTGTGCTCTTAGATCAAAACCACTGTACAAACTAATTTTATTATATTGTTTTTTTATTATGATTTTTAAGTGTTGCCCTTATTACCTGTCTAATCTTTGTAAAGCCAGCTCTCTGAAGGGGATAAAATTAGCCCATTGTTTCAACGTGACTGCTGATGCCTATGGAACTGTAAGATGAAACTCGATGCTGGACTCCAGACGAACCTACTCTGACAAAATTTTTCCTTCTAGCCTCCTTGTTACTCCAATATGACCCAAGTCACTGACATACACCCCTATGACTTACTCTCAATGAGGAATAGACAACAGGACAGCTCCATCCCAGTACCGAGGGACAATTAAGCTTAACTTCAAAATGGCTGATCAGTCATGCATTCTAGAAGGATCTTGATCAAAGAGGGGAGTGTGAAAGTTAATCATACACATTGGGTCATTTTTATGATATAAAACTAAAACAGAGTCAAGAGTTCAGGGGGAAGAAGCACTCAGGGCATTATTACATTGCTCTAAGAATTTAATTCTCTACCAGCCTGGATGATAAAAACTGCCCGTTATATCCTGAAAACACTTTTATCTAACAGCTACTGAAACAACCTGCTCAACTCTAAGACCACTTTTACCCAAGACTATCACTCACCCATCAGAGCTTGCTAGCCCCATAATACGTTACCAGTGCCAATGAACTTTCTGGAAAAACTCTATGTAACATTTCTCCTTTTATAAAACCTGCAATTTCCTCTTCCTTCTTCAGAAATACTAAAGGCCACCGAATCTGTGTGTATGCACCAAACTGCAATTTTTCCTTCCCTAATAAAATGTTAAATTTAGATATTCATCTCTAGATTTCTATTTTGACTTTGAAAAAGTCTTCTCACCTGATATAGCACCTGTCAATTCCTACAGGCCCCACAATAGCCTGCCATTCCCTCTAGGGCCTGCTGCTGAGACCTTAAACTAGAAGAGGCTGCTGGACTGCCTTGGGTAAGATTGGCCTGGCTCCATGAGGACAGAAGAGAAGCAGTGACTCTAGGATAAGAGGGGAAATCCAGTTACTCAGCCCATCTCAAGCTACGAGTCAATGTCCCCATAAGAGCAACAATTCTATCTAAGATATCCTATATAAACCCACAAGTGAGCCCACAAGCCACTGACCCATTTACATGATATTCAGACTTAAAGCTCATAAAGGGACAATGTATTAACAGCAACAGATACATGATACATCTGTTCTTTCTGATGATCACTTTCACACAGACATTTACATTAAAATCAAGAGCCCCAGAGAAAGGTATACTCAGCCCCGCCTTGTAGCACTATAGCAGAATAAACTCTGCTTCTAAGGTGAATACTGGCTGTGGACCTGCCTTGGTGTTTTTTCATCCACAAAGGGTGGAGGGAGAGGCCTGGTAGGCCAGGGTGGTTGGCATTTCTGGAATAACAGTGCCACCAAGAGGAAGCTTTTTGAGCATGGCTTCCAGCTCTTCACGGTGTATCCAGAGGGGAAGGTTTCTAATAGAACAAAGGGTAGGTTTGGGGCACTCAGGGAATTCTGGGGCTGGACGTGGGCACCTGACTGGGTGCCTCCAGAGTCAGTGTAAAAGCGAGGGAGTCAAGCTCACCTACCAAGGAACCCTAGGCTGCCAGGTCTGCCAGGCTTGCGAGTCAGCAGAGGCTAGGCCTTAGTGGCAGCCATGTTTGGGAACCTGGAGCTACCACAGGGCATTTTGACTATGGATCTTCGCTCTTGGTGCAGAGGTAAGTTCAAGCGAAGAAAGGGGGCACTGCCCTGGAGGTCCCAGGGCTGTGGAAAACCCGGGAACTGATGTCCCATCTGCAGGGCTTAGAGTGAGCCAAATAAAGGGGAGGTGGCCGTAGCCGCATTGCTAGGTGTAGCCCATAAAGAGAAGAGAAAATTTCCTAATTTGGGGGTACTACAATGAAACAAGAAAAAGTAGTTGAGGTACATTGCACTTCAAATTCTGTCTGGTTAATTGTTGCTCCTGTCGAAGAAAGTCTGGGTCAAAGGCCTCACAGGGTGCCATTCCACACATTTTGTCCCATGGGGCAGAGGGTGCTGACACTCACTGGGGATCAAGTTGACACCAACATTGAGCTCTGGTGTCAGAGGACCCACGTCTGTATTGTGCTGTACTTCAGCTCAAGAACAATCCGGAAGTGCAGTTTTTTTAGGCTCTAGTTCCTTAGTATGATCTGGTTCCTCACTTCGTGGAAGAAACCTGGGTTCAAACCTAAGGATCACTCTTAGAGCATCATGCTCACAGCCTTGAGCTTAGGATCAATCAGATCCTGTAGGTCCAGGTCTTGCCCTGAGGCTTGGAAAAAAGAAGTTTGATTGATCCTAAAAGGCTCTGCCCACATAAGACCACTGGGCAACACTGTAGGAAACTCACAAGTATGAAATTAAGAAAGGCCTGGAGCAGTGTTTGGCACCCATTTGGGAGGTGAGAAAAAAAAAAAAAGGTGGAGAGTTGGGCCTTGGGTCTTCCTACCAGGCCCGTGGGCAAGCACTGACCAGGGAGCATAGCTTCAGTCAATTAACAGCTGGCAAAAGCTCAACCTACCCCCAGATGTTTTCCAGGAGTAGGCAATTAGGAAGATGCAGTGTATAAAATAGGCCACGTACCCAGGAGTATGTACCTCGTTCTTGGCTCTGCAGGGGTGCTTGATGAGTAGATCTGAGAGAAATAAGGAGGAGGCCAGGGCTGGATGCACAGAGAGAAATGGGCATGGAGAAAGGAAGGATGATGACAGAATCCAACAGTGGTTAGATTCTGGCATGGACTCCTGGCCCTTCTTGATTCCCAGCTACCGGGACAAACACAGGTTCAGACTTGGAGAGCCAGGGGTGAATGGGAAGCAAGGTCAATTCCTGCTCATTGCCCTGAGGCTCCTGGGACTTTGAAGGAAGGTGGCCAAGAAGGAGAACTCTACAAAGGCAGGGATCTAGGCACTGGTTCTCTTTGATGTGGGACATACAGCACTAAAAACAGGCTCTGCCAGATGTATGGCAACCTCAGGAACAGGCACTACAGCCAATAAAGGGGCAGGTGGTAAAATGACTGTAACCTAAGGGTGGGGCTCCTTTGCAGAGATTTACGCTAGCCCTACCCAGAAATGGCTACCAACAGAATCATGAGCCAGGGCTTCCAGTACAGGTCCCATCAGGCGCTCTGGGTTTCTTGACCTGGTGCTTGTCTCTGAAGCTTGATAGCCCCAAATGTCCATTGGCCACGCTTCTCCCATGCATCCAGATAGCTCTGTTCCCTCCTGAAACCTCACTTCACTCCCAAGCCACTCCTCAATCATGAGCAAGGGTTCATGGGATTGTCAAACAAGTTCTTCTAGATGGCTGTATTATGCAAGAAATGCCAGCATTCCTTCCCTTCTTTCCTCCCCATATCCTGTCCCTCTGCCATTTGCTACTGAAGACAAAGCCAGCCAATGTTTATCCTGGCTGAATCCTTGGGGCTCCCAGTTCTCATTACTTGACCTCTATCTTGCAGGGCTTCTTCCCAGTGGGGTGGTCTTGAACTTTCCTCTTGGCAAGGAGAAATGGCTTTGATCATTACCTTATGATCATACCTAAAAGCCATGGCTGAATCTTTAGCAATGGAGCTGGTTAAGGCCATAGGAAAATACCTTGAGTCTGGGCAGAGAGTTGGAGCCAGACTTAAACTCTGCTTACCAGGTAACATTTTGACTTGGGCATTGACATAAGCCACTAAAAGGTCAGGTTGACCCAGAGGTCTCAGGATTCAATACCCACAAAGTGGTGGCCCAGTGGCACCAGAACTGGGGTGAACAGTGAGGAAAAACTGCCATCACAAGACAGTGTGGCCTGAGGACCCTGCTCCTTTCAAATGGCTATACCCTCCAGACAAGGAATGGTCTCCAGACAAGGAAGGTTGCACACTTGGGTCAGTGAGGAGGGGAGACAGGAGCCAAACTAGAGATACCCATCCTCGTATGTGATGCAGGGTCAATGGCAGGACAATTCTTACAAGCAGGCTTGTGGTAGGTGTACTTCTGATGGTTTGTGTGGAATAACACCTCTTCAAGATACCATATTTCCCCAACATTTCTCCTCAGTATGTCAAGAGACAGACATAAGGGACATGGAGTGATTGGCACCAGGCTGTGTGAGTGTGGCCTCCCACCCCTTTTAGCCCAATTACCCTCTTACAGTTCAGGCAGAGTGTACTCCATGTCCTCACCAGTCAGGAGGGCCACTGTGCAGTGAGTGGGGCCTAAGAGGGATTGGGAGATAATGGGCAGGACAGGAAGACAGAGCTGTACTCAACACCAATAAGGTGAAGGTCCAAAAGACCTGTCTGTCTTCCTTGGGTCTCCAATGGACTTTTTCTGCCTAAGTGGGGCCAGGATCACTTCTTAAAAGTAAATATGGGAGCCTAAAGGTCCCATAACTGGCAGATGGCCGGCCTCCCAGAGTCCCAGTCCCAACCCATTTCCCCTCTGCCCTACACCACAGGACACTGACCTCAAGTTCCAAGAAATGACCTAAATCCCCTGAGGGAAACATATCTTGCCTAGGTGCTCATCCATGCACTTCCTACTTTGGGCCCCACCATCAGGACCTCATTCAAAAAGCCTTACCTACTAAGCATGGAGGAAAGCTACAGAATAGGGCACCATTGCCCCATGCCAGTTATCTATATGCCTCAGCAGTGTCTCCTTCTGTAGATGTGCTGAAATCCCAGGACCACTGCCCATTTCATAGGACAAAGCAGACTTTTTTTTTTTTTGAAATATAATTATCTGGCCGGGCGCGGTGGCTCAAGCCTGTAATCCCAGCACTTTGGGAGGCCGAGACGGGCGGATCACGAGGTCAGGAGATCGAGACCATCCTGGCTAACACGGTGAAACCCCATCTCTACTAAAAAAATAAAAAAAATTAGCCGGGTGTGGTGACGGGCGCCTGTAGTCCCAGCTACTTGGGAGGCTGAGGCAGGAGAATGGCGTAAACCCGGGAGGCGGAGGTTGCAGTGAGCCGAGATCCGGCCACTGCACTCCAGCCGGGGCAACAGAGCGAGACTCCGTCTCAAAAAAAAAAAAAAAAAAAAGAAATATAATATCTATTTTACTTAACCTTTTTCATATAAATGCCATCAGTGACACTTCATACACAAACATATGATTTTCATGTCATTTCAGCATAAATTCATTGAGCATCTACTTTGTGCTTGTTGCAAAAAGGAATGAGACAAAGCCCTGCCATGAGAGAATCCTGTGTGTGTTACCATATGTCTTAGGGCATGGTTGGAGATCAAGAATAGAAAAGCCACTAAAATCTACTTAGGTAAAAGACAACAGAAGGTAAAAGAGAACCAACAGGCCTGCTCTGAGTGAGTGAAACAGAAAATGACCAAAGATGTTACTTTCCTCATTGCTATGTTATCTCTTCCTCTGCTTCCCTCATTTTACATTTCTCTTTCCCTCACCTTTTCTCCCTCCCCATCCGACCCATTCCCAGATTTCCTTCCTTTGCTCTCCTATTACACCATCCACCATGGCTTACATTGGATGGCACCCTCAGCCTGCAACACGTGCTAGCGACTGTCCAGGTCCAGCATTACTGTCTGTTAACTTGACTCTCTCCATTCTAATCCCAAGTGGCCAGCAAGAGACTCCAAGGGGCCCACCGTGGACAGGTTTCCAATCCTAGCCCAAACAGCTATGGCTGGGGAGTGGGGAAAGGATGCCCAAGGCCATGTTGAATGGTATGCAAGGGACCGCTCTTTCCGGGGTTGGACTCAAAGGTAAGAGATGATGGCTTCCGTAAAATATGTGATAGGGCCGGGCACAGTAGCTCACTCCTGCAATCCCAGTACCTTCAGAGGCCAAGGCGGGTGAACCACCTGAGGTCAGGAGCTCAAGACCAGCCTGACCGACACGGTGAAACCCCATCTTCACTAAAAATACAAAAATTAGCCAGGCATGGGGGCAGGCACCTGCAATCCCAGCCACTTGGGAGGCTATATATATAGTGATAAATGGTCTAATAGTTGCTCTACAGTACATACACCTCAGATTCACATTTTGTAGACTTCACAAATTCATAGAATTTTACAAATGTAAGGGATTCCAGGAATCATTTGACACAATCCCCACACTTGAGCTCATTGTAAACCAAAGTCTGAGAGCAGATAAGGGTGGACCCCATATTCTCTGACTTCTAGTTTACTCCTACATTTACCAAACTAGAGCAGTTTAAGACCATCTTTGACATGAAGGTGACTGAAGATAGTCCGCATTGCATCACAGCATGTGGATTTGTTTGTCGTTTTTAGTAATTTCTGTACCTACTAAGAATTTTCACATATATCATCCTATCTAGTCCTCCCAGCAATCATGAAAAGAATTGTTAAGCCTATTTTGTAGATGATACACTGAGACCCAAAGAAGATTTGGGTCTCAGTGTATCATCAGATTTGCCTACACTTTACAGTTCATAGCAGGCAAAGCCAAGATTTAAACCCATACAATTTGACTTCAGACCTCGCTCTTTCTGCTATGCCACGCTGCCTTTACTCTCTGGGAATCAGTGAAGTGTCAATTTGTATTCTTTGTAATTTTTTTCTATATGTTATGATGTTTAATTAAATTAAATTAATTTAATTTATTTATTTAAGACAGAGTCTTGCTCTGTCGCCCAGGCTGAGGCGCAGTGGCACGATCTTGGCTCACTGCAACCTCTGCCTCCTGGGTTCAAGCGATTCTCCTGCCTCAGCCCCCCAAGCAGCTGGGACCACAGGCACTCGGCACCACACCCAGCCAATTTTTGTATTTTCAGTAGAGATGGGGTCTCTGCGTGCTGACCAGGCTGGTCTGGAACTCCTGACCTCATGGAGGTCAGGCCTCCCAAAGTACCGGGACCACAGGCATGAGCCACCATGCCCAGCCAAAACAGACTTTTTGAAAAGGATAAGGAAGAGGATTCAGAAGGATAAAGAGCACTCAACCATAACCCTAGCATCTAGAGATGACCTGGGATCGCAGAGGTATCCTCTTTTTCTGTCCACTCTGTGTGTCCTGCAACAAGATAGCCAACTGTCCTTCACTGGATTTTGGGCTGATGGTCAAAGTGATAGCCAAAAGGTGGCAGTGTATATATTCAACCTACCCAGCCAACTGAGAGAGTGCTTTCAGGCTAGGATATCAGCTCTTGGATCAATCGTGATTTCTGAAGAAAGTATAACATTAAAATCAACCCTAACTATCTATTGAAAATCCCACAAATGTAATTCAAGGCTGTCATAAAGAGGCAGCTTTCCATGAATAGTCCCATGTGAAACTAGAGGATACCCCTGACTGCTCTCATTTCTGTGGGGGAATCACAACCATCATATCTTGGCATCTATACTCACAGACCTTCCTTCCTGGTCTGTGTACTTGTGTGGGTATGGAGAAATAAATTTCTTCACAAGCATGATTTCTCTAGTGTGCATAAATAAAATAACAGAGGGGAAATGGAAAGAATCTGGGAGTATGTTGACTCTGCACAGAGATGCAAAGTCCAGTGGAGGTGTTTTGTGAAAGCTACAAAGTATAAGAGAGTCTATCACATGTAAGCATCTTGGTGTCAAGAGAAAGTCAAAAGCAGACATACCTCTGCATTTGCCTTCATTCACACTGGACACTAAAAACATATACACAAGGAAAAATGGCATCTAATTCTCACTGTAGGCAGAGTCAGGAGGAGGAATAGAAAGCAGAGGAGCAACTTAGGAGTGGCCATCATACAGTTTTAAGGGTTACCACTTTAACTGGGAGGAATCTCTATCCACAGTGGCATCTCCAAGGTGGCTATGGGAGAAAGGAAGAGAAAAAGAAGAAAACACACACAGATATACATACAAAATTAGGAAGAAAGTAGAGCCATATGTATTTGCATGTGTATATGTATACATGCATGTATGAATGCACAAATGAGTGAATGTGGGGGTGCTGCATGGAGAGAAGAGCCACACTTTCATGTAGAGGTTCCTTGAAGGGGCTGCAGAACCAAAGGCCCCCACCATGGTCACCTGCCTGTGTGGAACCACTGGGCCTTCCTTCTGACCTATGAAACCCCAATCTGGAACACCCAATGGGGGAGTGCCTACCTGAGACCCCTGGAGGTAAGCTAGGGCATCATTTCCTCAGTCTTCACAATTTACACGGTCCCTGCCAATTTCTGCTGCTCCCACAATGGCTTACTACTCCCTCTTGGGTCTCCTGAGCCAGCATACTGGATGAGGTTGTTTTGCTGGGCTTCCTTGGGCTTGGCATGACTCCATCAATACAGAAGAGAGCCAGTGACTCCAGAATAAGAGGGAAAATCTAGGTACTAAGCCCACCTCAAGCTATGAGTCAGTACCCCCATGAAAGAATTTTACCCAAAAGTTTGGTGTGGTGGCTCATTCCTGTAATCCCAGCACTTTGAGAGACTGAGGTGGGAGGATCATTTGAGCTCAGAATTTGAGATCAGCCTGGGCAACATAGCAAGACATGTCTCTAGATATAAAAACAAAAATCTACTTAAGATGATCCTTATAATACTCACAAATGTGCTCAGGAAACTAGGAACCCCTTTATAAAAAATTCAAACTTAAAGCCCATAAGGAGATGATATAGAAAGAGAAAAATAATACATCTATTCTTTTTGATGAATGTTTTCACACAGACATATTTCTCACTGAGGGCCTGAGAAGAAGATAACCCCTTCTGTCAACAAATTAAGCCCCACTTCCAGTGACTGGATTAGTTTTGGGCCTTCCTTGGCATTTTTTCATCCACAAGGGGTGGAGGGCAAGGTATGGCGGCCAAGTTGATTGGCATTTCTGGATCAACAGTGCCATCAAGAGGAAGCTCCTTGAGCATCGCTTCCAGCCCTCCTCTGTGTATCTGGAGGGTAAGGTTTCTTATAGGAGAAAGGGTAGGTTTGGGACACTCAGAAAATTCTGAGTCTGGACGTGGGCACCTCACTGGTTGCCTCCAGAGTCAATGTGAAAGCAAGGGAGCCAGGCTTGCGCACTAAGGAACCCTGGCTTGTCAGGCCTGCCAGGCTTGGGAGGTGGTAGAAGCCAGGTCTCAGTGGCTGCCATGTTTAGACACCTGAAGATACTGGAGGGCATTCAGACTATGAATCTTTGCTCTTGGTGTAGATGTAAGTTCAGTGGAAGAAAGGGAGAACTGCCCTGAAGGTCTCAGGGATGTGGGAAACCTGAGAACCACTGTCCCATCTGGAAGACCCAGACAAACAAAAAAGGGAAGGAAGGAGCAGTCACATTGCCAGGTGCAGCCCATAAAGAAAATAATTTCCTGATTGTTGGGTACTACGATGAGATAAGAAAGAGTAGGCCGGGCGCGGTGGCTCAAGCCTGTAATCCCAGCATTTCGGGAGGCTGAGACAGGCGGATCACGAGGTCAGGAGATCGAGACCATCCTGGTGAACACGGTGAAACCCCGTCTCTACTAAAAAATACAAAAAAACTAGCCGGGCGAGGTGGTGGGCGCCTGTAGTCCCAGCTACTCAGGAGGCTGAGGCAGGAGAATGGCGTGAACCCGGGAGGCGGAGCTTGCAGTGAGCTGAGATCCAGCCACTGCACTCCAGCCTGGGCGACAGAGCGAGACTCCATCTCAAAAAAAAAAAAAAAAAAAAAGAGTAACTCAGGTGTGGTGCATTGCAAGTTTTTTTTTCTGGTTTCTTATCTCTCCCCTCAAAGAAAGGCTGGGTTAAGCATGCCACAGGATGCCATTCTGTCCATCTTCTCACTAGTGCAGACAGTGCCAGTAACCACTGGTTATACATCAATTGAGCAGGACATCATCCTACAGTGAGTAGAACTGAGTCTATATTGAGAATTCATTTCAGTTTGGGAATATTCTAGGACTGCCTGATTTTTTGGTCTCCAGGGGTAATATCCATCTTGGCTCCTCTAGGAAGATACCTAAATCAACACACATGGGGTGGCATGGTCTGTGGGCTTAGCTTTCCTATGGTGTTGACTAAGGCTGAAGGAGCATGCTCAGACAACCAATCTCAAAGCCTTGGGCTGGGGACCCAGAAGATTTTCCAGGTCTGGATTCAACCTCAGGGCTTGGCAAAGATAAGGCTGGTTGACCCCCAAATATTCTGCCTACATACACTTAGGAAAATTCACAAATGAAAAATAAAGTGTAGCAAGCAGAGGATTTCAGCACCTACCTGGTAGGTTTCAAATAAAAACGGTGAATGGCTGGGCTTTGAGATGTCCTACTTGACCTTTGGGAAAGTGCTGACCTGAGAGCAAATCTCTAGGAAGGCAGGAGCTAAAAAAGGGCACAATCCACCCTACAGGTTTTCTAGAAATGGCCTCTGGAGAGAGGCAGAAACTACAGAAAAAGGCTATGTGCCAATGAGTACGCACCTCCTTCCTAGCAAGGCACGCCTGATTGACAGGGGTTTGGAGGATAGGTGGGGGTGGGTGGATCTGGGCAAAATGGGGAAGAAGACTGGGGCTGGGCACACACACAAAAAATTGCAGTTGGAAAACGGGAGGCGACTGAACCCAAAAATGGAGAGGTACATGAAAGGGGTCTTAAACCTTGAGTCTCAGCGACCAGAGCAAGCACACATGGAGACTTCAAAAGGCAGGGGTTAAAGGAAAGTAACTTCCACTCTTGCTGATGGCCTAAATGTCCCCGACTCTTGGAAAAGTCAGTGTGTAAAAAAGAAGTCTGCAAAGGCAGCCAACTAAGCGCATATTCCTCATGGGAGATAGAACCTGCAACACGGAGGACAGGTCTCTGCTACAGTGGCAGCAACCATAAGACTTGGTACTGCAGGCAGCAAAGAGGCAGGAAGAACAATGGCCACAGGCTTCATGAAAGGTCCTGAGCTGCTAGTCCACGACCAGGCTCCTGAGCCATGGCTTCCTGTACAAGAAATGCCAGGCATCCTGGCTGGCCAGCTTATCCTGGCACCTATCTCTGAAGCTTCCATGGCCCCACTTCATTCAGGCCTCCAGAGAGCTCCGATTCCTGCAGGCAAAGGCCACAGTCCTGCCTGGTCCCCCACAGCACTCCAAGCCACTCCTCCCCAGGCAAGCACAGGGAAGGGTACGCAGGATTGCCAAGTGAGTTCCTCTTGATGGCAGTATTGTTCCAGAAATGCTCACCTGCCCTTCCCCCAGGTCCACTCCCTCCGCCCTTTGCTGAGGAAGAAACACCAACCGTGCTCCCAACACAACCAATCTCCATCTCAGCCATTTTGGGCCAGCTCTGACCTATCTGCAGAGCCCTGTCCTTCTACTGCAGGGCAGGGTCCTTCTACTAGCCTGCCTTCCTGACAAACCAGAAAGTGGTCCCCTTGGACCACCCTGCAGATGGACCCAAACTAACCGCATCCCTAACCATGCCTTTAGCATGGGAGGATGGTGAAACCCGCAGGGAAGAGAAGGAGACTGGGCACATAGTAGGATGCAAGCCCTAGTTCTGCCCTCTGGGACACATTTCCACTTGGGCACACTCATGGGTCACTGCAAGGCCAGCTTGACCACGAGGTCGAAGGCAACTGGTATCCCACTGGCTACTGGGGGTTGGGACTCAAACTTGAGGTGAACCTACAATTCTGGAATAGCGGCCCCTGGTCCTTCTCCCATGGCAGCACTGGCAAGGGGCTGGGGGGAGAGTGCAAGCCAGCATACGTCAGACAGGAGGGGAGCCAGGTGCCACCCCAAACACACCTGTCCTCCTCACACCTGGCCTACGTCAACCTCTCAACAGCTCTGCCCAGAAGGCTTGAAATAGAAAACACACAGAGGCATGCATTCCATTGAGGAATCAGAGCAGTAAATTCGCAAGACCCACGTGTTCCGATGTAACTCCCCACATGTATTCTGTAACAGAAACCGTATGATGACCATGTTAGGGAAGTCAAGGCATGGGCAAATGCCTAACTTGTGCTGCAGGAACACAGTGATACTGAACACTACTCTCAAGACAGAAGAAACAGAAGAAATACACTATCTTCAATCTGCTACTTATCATTAAGGAAATTCAGGGTAGGGACCCTGAATCCCTTTTATTTCATGTGACTTGATTCATCTTTGGGTAATAAAAAAACAGTTTTAAAGCTAATTGGTAAAATGCAAATGTCTTCAAAATGTAAACATGTGGTCTAAATTATGTTCAAATATTAGGTTTGCTAAATACTTTAAAGTCATAAACTCCTTCTTTGAATTTTGAAATTTGTTTGATTTTCCTCCTTTACAACAAGGTAAGGCCTGGGAACATGTAGAGTTGGCTACACCTCTAGCTATGCTGGAAACAGTCAAACTTTACCAGCACCTAGTACCTAATTAACATAACTTACTAGGGTTTACATTAAAATTAAAATTAAAATTGCTAAGAGTCACTATTATAGCATGTAATTGAGGCTACTAGAAACAGTTTTACATGCAAGGTGTGTAAGAAAAGTGAAATGTGTTTTTGGTAAAAGATTATAAGGAGGCATGGGAATGTAAATTTTTTAAAACCTTTAACATATTTAATAGGTTTCCCAAAACTGAATTTCAGCTTTAAAATTGTCTTTTATCTCTCTGACATGTTTAGTTACATGGGAAGCATTGTCAAAATAAAAAAATAATGTTTAATCATCTTCAGGTTATATTTTAGTGAATAATATTAATAAATGTTCCAAAATTGTATGGAATTTCTAAAATTTGAATATGTCTGAGTATATGCTATGAATCATAATTATGGTTATTAGGTTGTTATTGTAGACCACAGAAATAATCAAATTTGCTTGTATAAAGCTACTAACCCAAGAGAACCAAAAATTAATTGGACACCAAAAAAAAAAAAAATACTTTGTCAGATTTTCTTGTTAAACCAGCTGATACTGAAATTGTTTAGAAGTACAATTAATGAACTCCACGGTCTAAGTCAAATTACCTATGATAACCCATCAGTTATCAGTGGTATGCACCTAATTGGAGAAACAACTGATATTAAAGAGGATATAAGTCTAATGTTAATTAAGCATAGACTCATGGAGAACCAGGATGACCACCTTGTCCTTCTTGAGTCCTTAAAGCTTTTATTGTTAAAAGTTCTGTATTCCATGACTCATCACAGAAAAGATAAAATAACCCAAATTGAATATATTGGTGTGGTGACTTATAAATTGCTAAAGTAGTTTATAACCAATGTTGTTTCCATATTCCTGGGAAAACAATCAAAGCTTCAGGTACATTTGGTAACCTGATGGGCCACTTAAACATTTTATAAAAGAATTTCATTCAATTGTTATTTTCAATGCATGTTTTCTGGTTGTGTAGAAGCTCTCCCATGCAAGAGGGTTGTTATAATACTAAGTTATTATGCCACCGTGTATTTTCACAAGGTAAAGAAAGCTTTTTATGGTTCACCAAAAGAATTATCCCCTATACAATCTATAACCCAAAGATTGGACCTTCTTTTTTTTTTTTGAGACAAAGTTTTGCTTTGTCTCCCAGGCTGGAGTGCAGTGGTGCAGTCTCGGCTCACTGTAACCTCTGCCTCCCAGGTTCAAGCAATTCTCCTGCCTCAGCTTCCCAAGTAGCTGGGATTACAGGCATGTACCACCATGCCCGGCTAATTTTTGTATTATTATTATTATTATTATTTTAGGAGAGATGGGGTTTTGCTAAGTTGGCCAGGCTGGTCTTGAACTCCTAACCTCAAATGGTCTGCCTGCCTTGGCTTCCCAAAGCGCTGGATATACAGGCATGAGCCACTGCACCAGACCCAAAGACTGGATCTTCTGAGAACATCAGAGAAAGAGTATACTTGCCATCCACATTGCAGCAAAACTTTAGAACCTTGAACTTTGGGTTCATAATCTCACAATTGAGAAGGGTCCCTCCACAGTCTTGGAACTGTACACCCACTGGAACCCTTAAGGTAAAAGTAACGAGGGAATTTTCTCCCTAGAAGAAGATGGTATCCTTGATGTAAATAGCTTTTCAAGAGTTCACAGATTAAGACTTCTACTATCATGAGACTGTTATCTTTGAATACGTTTTCTTGCTTATGTCTCTATGTACAATAGAAGTAGAAAAGGGGTCTGTTATGTGCACTTATAGGGTATACTTTTATTTGTGAAGGAGTTTGGAACTAGCCTTATACATGGATAACCTTACACTTTGAAAGATAAAAGATGAAGGCCCAATATAGGTGAGAAACTTTAATGGTACATACGTTGCCTGGTAATCAGTCGGAAACAGAATATTGGTTCACTCTTCTTCACCCACATCATGGGTTAAAGAAAACATTGCCAGGAGGCCTTCACTCTTCTAGAAGGGCATCATTTGTTAGGTCCTTTTTCCATTGTTTGGAGTAAAAGAAGCAACGTAAAAGGAGAAATGTATCCCTCATGATAGGTTCTATAGCAAATTCCACTGTAAAGGCTACAGTTACAAGCCTGTAATCCCAGCACTTTGGGAGGCCGAGACGGGCGGATCACAAGGTCAGGAGATCGAGACCATCCTGGCTAACATGGTGAAACCCCGTCTCTACTAAAAAATACAAAAAACTAGCCGGGCGAGGTGGCGGCGCCTGTAGTCCCAGCTACTCGGGAGGCTGAGGCAGGAGAATGGCGGGAACCCGGGAGGCGGAGCTTGCAGTGAGCTGAGATCCGGCCACTGCACTCCAGCCTGGGCGACAGAGCGAGACTCCGTCTCAAAAAAAAAAAAAAAAAAGCTACAGTTACACAACAGACTTTAAATTCTCTTGTCAAAGTTATGATAGAACTGGCTGAACAGAGAAGTATCTGTGCAGCTGCTGGCACTTACAGCCTGTGGAGAAAACATCGGGTATTATAGAGATTCAGGTGTAGCGGATTAATGAAGAAACTGCCTAGTTAAGGGAATAGACTCTTTAGCTCATTCTTATATCTATTTGATTTTTGGAGGTTTGGTTTATGCAGATCCTGGGTAAGAAGCATACTCCAAACTCTTGATATAATCTTCCAGACACTCACAGTAATAGTTTCCCTGGTGCACCGTCTTCTCTGAGAGATTTTAAATGCTTGCATGCAGCCATCTCTAGAATGTCAAATGGTTTCTCTTCAACTGGAATGACAAGAGCTGAAAAAAATGTGCGACTATGAGACCACTGTAACCTATGAATGACATGCTGAGACCAGATACCCAAAATGATGGTAACTGAGAGTGTTGCTAAGGACCTAAGTTTTGGTCATACTCTCATCTAAGTGAGAACCTGACCAAAAAGGGAATTTTTTTAAAAAACAAAATTGTAGGAGGCCATTGTTTTGGATTGAGCTTATGCACTAGGCCTCAACAGACCAAACCAAAGCAAAATGGAGTCGCTTGTGCTAAAAATTTAAGGAAACACAGATTCTAAAACAGAGCAGGTTTTGTTTTTCTCCTGCAAATCACTAGAATGAACATTCCTGACAGCATATGTAGACATCCCCTGAAGTTCCCATTAAATCTTTTAACCAAATTCATTTCTTCTCACATAGAGACCATCAAGCTTCAGATAATCATGCAACAAAGGTTCCAGGCAGTTCCAGGTGAAGACATCATCCCTAGCCACTAAGGAGCTACCCTGCCTCCACTAGACAGAGCAGGGTGAGAATTCCATAATTTCCAATTGGTAGGGACTATCCCCCAAGCCATCAGAAAGCAGTTACAGAAGAAAGACCATCAGTCCCTCCATCTCCCATAAAGATTTATGAGGATCACACCTCTCAGGGGGAAATGAGGTAGGAGAATAGGGTCTGGAGGCAAGAAACAAAAGGCCAATTCATGTTGACTTCCTAGAACTAAATCAAATGGAAACACTTCAGCTATGACAGGCAATATCTTCTCTATTTACATAGGGTATAAACCTAGTAAATAACTTTGTAATGTTACTTCATCCTTTTCATTTACACAGGGCATACCCCAGGTAGCTAATAGAAACATCTAGAGGGTATTTAAACCCTAGAAATTTCTGTAATGGGGCTCTTGAGCCCCTATGCTCAAGCCTGCTCCCACCCTGTAGAGTGTACTTTCATTTTCAATAAATCTCTGCTTTTATTGCTTCCTTCTTTCCTTGCTTGGTTTGTGCATTTTGTCCAATTCATTTTTCAAGATGCTAAAAACCTGGACACCCTCCACTGGTAACACTGGGAGTGGCCCATCCTCACTGCTGTGCACTGTGGCCAAGAGAGCCTCCTGGGGCTGAGGACCCAGCTAGGCCATCACGCCCATTGCTCCCAAGAAAAGGGGCACGAGGCAAATTGCCTGCAGCCCCGAGCAAAAGCTCCTTGGCTGAGGCCTCCATTAGTCTCACCCAGATCTTGGCCGCCACCAGGTTCCTGAGCCATGGCTTCCTGTACAGAACCTGCCAGGTGTCCTGGCTGACCAGCTCATCCTCAGTGCCTATCTCTGGGGCTTCCACAGTCCAATCCAGCCACGGGTCCCATTTTCCTTGGGCCTCCAGAGAGCTTGGATCCATCTGGGCACTGGCATTACTTCTGCCCGGTCCCCCACAGCACTCCCAAACCACTCCTCCCCAGGCAAGCACAGGGAAGGGTGCATGGGATTGCCAAACATTCCTCTTGATGGCAGTATTGCTCCAGAAACGCCCACCTGCCCTTCCCCGAGGTCAACTCCCTCTGCCCTTTGCTGAGGAAAAAACACCAACCATGCTCCGAACATGGCAGATCACTATCTCAGCCACTTTGGGCCAGCTCTGGCCCACCTGCGGGACCTTGTCCTGGGAAGACTGGCCTTGGCAGGGTCCTCTTAGCCTGCCTTCCTGAAAAACAGGGAAGCGGTCCCCTTGAACCATCCAAGGGATGGACCCAACCTAAACACATCCCTAACTGTGCCTTTAGCATGGGAGGATGGTGAAACCCTCACGGAAGAGAAGAAAATTGGGTACGCAGCAGGATCTGAGCCCAACCCCTGCTCTCCAGGAGACATTTGCACTTGGGCATTCTCACGGGTCACTGCAAGGGCAACTTGACCATGAGGTCAAAGGCGACCGGCGTCCCACTGTCCCCTGGAGGTTGGGACTCAAACTTCAGGTGAACATACAATTTCGGGATATGCTACTGCAGTTTTGAATAAACATGGTGGTAAGCAGAGTCCCTAGCCTAGGATTCCTGTGCCTTTCAGCTCAGGATCCCTGGCTGGTTGTCTCTTCCTGGTGCCTGTTTGGAGGTTCCAAAGTCTAAGCTGTTCCCAGGAGATGCTTTGTATATGCATTTTGGAGTGTGGTTCTGCTGTGTGTCCCCCTACAGTTCTGCCTAGCACTTTATTTTCCATTTCCAGTGCACCACAGTAAGGTTTGATAGGGAAGGGTGAGGAGTGGTGAGGTGAGTTGGTGTGGGAAAAAATAGGAAGTCAGGGGAAGATGGAAGCGGGGAAGAAGGGTGACTGGTTTGGGAGTTTCCTTTAAGATGGCAGTATTTTACCAGAAATGTTAACATGCCCTTTGGTGCCACCCACTCAGTTACCTCTTCCTCCATCATTTGCCACTGAAAAAAAAGCCAACCAGCATTAAAGTGATTGTCACTAAGTGACTCCAGGTTCTCACAGTTGGTTCTCCAGTGTGCAGGGCATCTGTCTGGTAGAATGGTCTCTAGCTTCCTCTCAGAGAATAAATTTGTTCCCATCATGTAACTCTAGGAATGGATCCAAACATATCTACCCATGGCTCTATCTTTAACACTGGATCTGGTCAAGACTATAGGAAATGTCTTTAGTTTGAGCACAGAGTTGAAGTCAAATCTACTTAGGACCAGTGGGAACATTCTGTCTTGGGCATTCTTACTATAATATAATTTAACCTTGAGGTCTCAGGCAGCTAGACACAAAGAATGGCAGCCCCAAGGCATCAGGACTGGCATGAAGTATGATGCAAAATTGCCATCTGAAGACAACAGGGCCTGTGGACCCAGCTCTACTCACAATGCTGTCCTCTTGTCTTCAAGCTATGATGGTCCTATTTTTAGGTCAGTTAGATATAAGATCTCAGAATACTTGGCACATGAAAACTCTGTTAAAACCTCTGCACTAAAGGATTTACCAAAAGCTAGAATGTCTTCTAGCAGTGTCCCTAGGGTGGCCCAGCCCTACTTATCATGTTTACCACAAAATTCTCACAGTTGAGAAAAAATGTAGTTTTTTTTTCTAGCTAACACGTATTTGATAATATTTAAACTTCCTTTCTTAGAGCACTCCTAAAAAGAGCTTACAATTTCCTAAAAAGAGATCTTTGGGTCATTGATGAAATTAAGACAGAATTAAAAAAAAAATTGAAATCAGGAGAGTGACAGCATCACGGCAGACAAGAGGCAGGACTAGATTGCAGCTCCGGACAGAGCAGCATGCGGTGTCTTGCACTGTGAATTTTAGCTCCAGATCAACTGCAAGAAGAAACCAGCAATCCCGAGAGGATCCACAGACTCTCTAAGGAAACAGACGGTGCCTGCAGGACCCGGGAGATACCCTGAATACTGTGAGTGCTCCAACTCTAGAAGTGGGAAAGGAAAACCCTCCTCTCCTGGGCACACCCCCACTGGACAAGCCAAAGGTCAGTTTGCAGGAGAAGTTTCTGACTTTACCTGAAGCTGAGTCAAGTTAGAGAGACGAGTAAAATACAGGGGTAGAGGAAGTAGCAGAAAGGCCCTGAGAGCTCAATGGGTCCCCAAGCAGCCCATTCCTGCCTGGCACCACAGGGATGCATCGGGAGGGTGGTCAGAGGAACGGGGGTAAAACTCCACAGGGAGAAGAATTCTCTAGCTGAACTTTGTAACAATTTGAATGGGGTGAGAGGCCTCCTGACCACAACTCGGGGGAGGGTGTGAATTGGGCTTGCAGACTTCACAGGAGGGGGAAGAACTTTTCTCTTGCAGCTGGGAGGCAGATGGCCTTGGGCAAGTTTTCAAGCCCAACTTGCCCACCACCTGGAAATAGACTCAGGGCTGTTTGCCGGGGCACAATGGGAATGAGATTGGCCCTACCGTTTCTGTGGGAGCTGGGTGAGGCCTGTGACTGCCAGCTTTCCCCCACTTTCCTGACAACCTGCATGACTCAGCAGAGGCAGCCATAATCTTCCTAGGTACACAACTCCAATGACATGGGAATTTCACCCCCATCCTCCACAGCAGCTGCAGCAAGACCCACCCAAGGAGAGTATGAGCTCAAAGATGCATAGCCCTGCCCCTACTTGCTGGTCCTTCCCTATCCACCCTGGTAGTGGAAGACAAAGGGTATATAATCCTGGGAGTTCTAGGGCCCTGCCCACTACCAGTCCCTCTCCACACTACTATAGCTGATGATTTCTGGAAAGCACCACCTTCTGGCAAGAGGTCAACCAGCACAAAAATAGAGCATTAAACCACCAAAGCTAAGGACCCCCATGGGGTCCTTGCACCCTCCACCACCTCCACTGGACCAGGTGCTGGTATCCATGGCTGAAAAACCCATAGACAGTTCACACCACAGGACTCTGTGCAGACAACCCCCAGTACCAGCCTGGAGCTGGGTAGACTCACTGGATGGCTAGACCCAGAAGAGAGACAATGATCACTGCAGTGTGGCTCACAGGAAGCCACATTCATAGGAGAAGGGGGAGAGTACTACATCAAGGAAACACCCAGTGGGACCAAGGAATCTGAACAACAGCCTTCAGCCCTTGACCTTCATTCTGACAGAGGCTACCCAAATGAGAAGAAACCAGAAAACCAACCCTGGCAATATGATAAAACAAGGCTGTTCAACACCACCCCCAAAATCACACTAGTTCCCCAGCAATGGATCCAAATCAAGACGAAATCCCTGATTTACCTGAAAAAAATTCAGGAGGTTAGTTATTAAGCTAATCAGGAAGGGACCAGAGAAAGGCGAAGCCCAATGCAAGGAAATCCAAAAAAATGATACAAGAAGTGAAGGGAGAAATATTCATGGAAACAGATAGCTTAAAGAAAAAACAATAAAACATTCAAGAAACTTTGAACACACTTTTAGAAAAGTGAAATGCTCTGGAAAGTCTCAGCAATATAAATTGAACAAGTAGAAGAAAGAAATTTAGAGCTCAAAGACAAGGTCCTCGAATTAACCCAATCCAGCAAAGACAAAGTAAAAAGAATAATAAAATATAAACAGTCTCCAAGAAGTCTGGGATTATGTTAAATGACCGAACCTAAGAATAATTGGTGTACCTGCAGAAGAAGAGAATTCTAAAAGCCTGGAAAACATATCTTGGGGAATAATCGAGGAAAACTTCCCCAGCCTTGCTAGAGACCTAGACATCCAAATATAAGAAGCACAAAAAACACCTGGGAAATTCATCACAAAAAGATCTTTGCCTAGGCACATTGTCATCAATTATTCAAAGTTAAGATGAAGGAAAGAATCTTAAGAGCTGTGAGACAGAAGCACCAGGTAACCTATCAAGGAAAACCTATCAGATTAACAGCAGATTTCTCAGCAGAAACCTTACTAACTAGAAGGGATTGGGGCCCTATCTTCAGCCTACTCAAACAATTATCAGACAAGCATTTTGTATCCAGCAAAACTAAACATCATATATGAGGCATACATGAAGGAAAGATACAGTCGTTTTCAGACAAACAAATGCTGAGAACACTCACCATTACCAAATCACTACTACAAGAACTGCTAAGAGGAGCTCTAAATCTTGAAAGAAATCCTGGAAACACATCAAAACAGAACCTCTTTCAAGCATAAATCACACAGGACCTATAAAACAAAAACACAAGTTTAAACAATCATTTACTATGTCATTTTTCTTTACCTTGAAGAACATAAACTGTTGTTTCAGTTCTACAAATCAGCAAGATATTATTTATAGCAAGAAATATTCCATTGAAATGTTGTGCTGTAATGTGGGAAAATGTAAACGTTTTTCATGGTTTCTACCAATGTGAAATAAAATTTAATTCTGACTTTTCTGTGAAAGAAAAAAAAAAGCGAAAACAAAAAACAAAAAACACCAAGTACACAGACAGCAAAAAGCACAATGAAAGTAATGGTACCTCACATTTCAATACTAACATTGAATGCAAATGGCCTAAATGCTCCACTTAAAAGATACAGAATTGCAGAATGGAAAGAACTCACCAACCATCTGCTGCCTTCAGGAGACTCACCTAACATATAAGGACTCACGTAAACTTAAAGTGGTGGAAAAAGGCATTTCATGCAAATGGACACCAAAAGAGAGCAGGGGTAGCTATTCTTATATCAGGCAAAACAAACTTTAAAGCAACAGCGGTTAAAAGAGACAAAGAGGGACAGCATATAATGGTAAAAGGCCTTGTCGAACAGGAAAATATCACAATCCTAAACATATATGCACTTAACACTGGAGCTCCCAAATTTATACAACAATTACTAATAGATCTAAGAAATGAGATAGACAGCAACATAATAATAGTGGAGGACATCAATACTTCACTGACAGCACTAGACAGGTCATCAAGACAGAAAGTCAACAAAGAAATAATGGATTTAAGCTGTGTCTTGAAACAAATGGACTTAACAGCTATATACAGAACATTTTCTCCAACAACCACAGAATACACATTTTATTCAACAGCATATGGAACTTTCTCCAAGATAGGCCATATGATAGGCCTTAAAACAAGCCTCAATAAACTTTAAAAAATTGAGATTATATCAAGCACTCTCTCAGATCACAGTGGAATAAAACTGGAAATCAACTCCAAAATAAACCTTCAAAACCATCCAATTACATGGAAATTAATAACCTGCTCCTGAATAAGCATTGGGTCAAAAATGAAATCAAGATGGAAATTTAAAAATTCTTTGAATTAAATGACAATAATGACACAATCTATCAAAACCTCTGGAATAGAGCAAAGGTGGTGCTAAAAGGAAAGTTCATAGCCATAAACACCTACATCAAAAAGTCTGAAAGAGCACAAATAGACAATCTAAAGTTACACTTCAAGGAACTCGAGAAACAATAACAAACCAAACCCAAACTCAGCAGAAGAAAGGAAATAACCAAGATCAGAGCAGAACTAAATAAAATTGAAACAACAACAACAAAAAATACAACAATCAATGAAACAAAAAGCTGGTTCTTTGAAAAGATAAATAAAATTGATAGACCTTAGCAAGATTAACCAAGAGAAGACAGAAAATCCAAATAACCTCATTCATAAACAAAACAGAAGTTATTACAACTGACATCACTGAAATACAAAAGATCATTCGAGGCTACTATGAACACGTTTATGCACATAAATTAGAAAACCTAGAAGAAATCGATATATTGCTGTAAAAATACAACTCTCTTAGCTTAAATCAGAAAGAATTAGATATCCTGAACAGACCAATGACAAGCAGCGAGATTGAAATGGTAATTAAAAAATTATCAACAAAAAAAGTCCAGGACCAGATCGATTCACAGGAGAATTCTACCGACATTCAAAGAAGAATTGGCACCAATCTTTTGACACTATTCCACAAGATAAAGAAGGAAGCCTCCCTAATTCATTTTATGAAGCCAGCATCACCCTAATACCAAAACTAGGAAAGGACACAACCAAAAAAGAAAACTACAGACCGATATCCTTGATGAACACAGATGCTTAAAGTCCTTAGCAAAATACTAGCTAACCGAATCCAACAACATACCAAAAATATAATCCACCTGGATCAAGTGGGTTTCATACCAGGAATGCAGAGATGGTTTAACATATGCAAGTCAATAAATGTGATACACCACATAAACAGAATTAAAAACAAAAATCACATAGTCATCTCGATAAATGCAGAAAAACCATTTGACAAAATCCAGCATCCTTTACGATTAAAACTCCCAGCAAAATCAGCATACAAGGGACACACACCTTAATGTAATGAAAGTCATTTGTGACAAACCCACAGCCAACATAATACTGAATGGGGAAAAGTTGAAAGCATTTCCTCTGGGAACTGGAACAAGACAAGGATGGCCATTCATCACTCCTTTTCAACATAGTACTAGAAGTCCTAGCCAGAGCAATCAGACAAGAGAAAGAAATAAAGGACATCCAAAATGGTAAAGAAGAGGCCGGGCGCGGTGGCTCAAGCCTGTAATCCCAGCACTTTGGGAGGCTGAGACGGGCGGATCACAAGGTCAGGAGATCGAGACCATCCTGGCTAATACGGTGAAGCCCCGTCTCTACTAAAGAATACAAAAAACTAGCCGGGCGACGAGGCGGGCGCCTGTGGTCCCAGCTACTTGGGAGGCGGAGGCAGGAGAATGGCATGAACCTGGGAGGCGGAGCTTGCAGTGAGCTGAGATCCGGCCACCGCATTCCAGCCTGGGCGACAGAGCCAGACTCCGTCTCAAAAAAAAATAAAATAAAATAAAAAATAAAAATAAAAAAAAATAAAAGAAGTAGTCAAACTGTCACTGCTGATGATATGATTGTCTACCTTGAAAACCCTAAGGACTCCTCTAGGAAGCTCCTAGAACTGATAAAAGAATTCAGCAAAGTTTCTGGATACAAAATTAATGTACAGAAATCAGTAGCTCTTCCATACAACAACAGTGACCAAACAGATAAACAGATCAAGAACTTAACTTTTTTTTACAACAGCTGCAAAAAAAAAACAAAAAAAACAAAAAACAAAACAAAACAAAAAACCCAGAAAACCAAAAAACCAAAACCAAAAACCAAAAACAAAAACCTTAGGAATATACCTAACAAAGGAGTTGAAAGACTTCTACAAGAAAACTACAAAACACTGCTTAAAGAAATCACAGATGACACAAACAAATGGAAACACATACCATGCTCATGGATGAGTAGAATCAATATTGTGAAAATGACCATACTACCAAAAGCAATCGACAAATTCAGTGCAATCTCCACCAGAACACTACCATCATTCTTCACAGAATTAGAAAAAACAATCCTAAAATGCACATGGAACCAAAAAAGAGCCCACATAGCCAAAGCAAGACTAAGCAAAAAGAACAAATCTGGAAGTATCACACTACCTGATTTCAAACTATACTATGAGAACATAGTCACCAAAACAGCGTGATACTGGTATAAAAATAGGCACATAGACCAGTGGAGCAGAATAGAGAACGCAGAAATTAACCAGAATACTTACAGCCAACTGATCTTCTACAAAGCAAATAAAAACAAAGTGGGAAAGGACACACTTTTCAACAAATGGTGTGGGGATAATTGGCTAGCCACATGTAGGGGAATGAAACTGGATCCTCATCTCTCACCTTATACAAAAATCAACTCAAGATGGATTAAGAACTTAAACCTAAGACCGAAACTATAAAAATTCTAGAAGATAACATTGGAAAATCCCTTTTAGACATTGGCTTACGCAAGGATTTCATGACCAAGAACCCCAAAGCAAATGCAATAAAAACAAAGACAAATAGCTGGGACCTAATTAAACTAAAGAGCTTTTGCACAGCAAAAGGAACAGCCAGCAGCTTATACACAAAACCCACAGAGTGGGAGAAAATCTTCACAATCTATATATCTGACAAACGACTAATATCCAGAATCTACAATGAACTCAAATCAGCAAGAAAAAAACAATCCCATCAAAAAGTCGGCTAAGGACATGAATAGACAATTCTTAAAGAGATATACAAATGGCCAAACATATGAAAAAATGTTCAACATCACTAATGCTCAGGGAAATGCAAATCGAAATCACAATGCAATACCAACTTACTACTGCAAGAATGGCCAAAATCAAAAAACAGTAGATGTTGGCATGGATGCGGTGAACAAGGAACATTTCTACACTGCTTGTGGGAATGTAATCTAGTACAGCCACTATGGAAAACAGTATGGAGATTTCGTAAAGAACTAAAAATAGAATTACCATTTGATCCAGCCATCCCACTACTGGGTATCTACCCAGAGGAAAAGAACTCATTATTCGAAAATGATACTTGCATGCACATGTTTATAGCAGCACAATTCACAATTGCAAATTCGTGGAACCAACCTAAATGCCCATCAATCAACAGGTGGAATAAGAAACTGTGTTATATTTGATGGAATACTATGCAGCCATAAGAAGGAATGAATTAACAGCAGTTGCAGTAACCTGGATGAGACTGGAGACTATTATTCTAAGTGATGTAACTCAGGAATGGAAAACCAAACACCATGCTTTCACTGATATGTGGGTGCTAAGCTATGAGGACACAAAGCGTATATAGTGGACTTTGGGGACTTGTGCAGAAGAGTGGGAGTGGGGCGAGGAATAAAAGACTACAAATATGGTGCAGTATATACTGCTTAGGCGATGGGTATACCAAAATGTCACAAATCACCACAAAATAACTTACCATGTAACCAAATATTACCTGTACCCCAATAACTTACAGAAAACATTTTTTAAATACTCTGTTGCCAATAAATAAACACTTAAAAAATTGAAATCAATGAAAATAGAGACACAAAACAACCAACAGCCTGGGATACCTCCCAGACACTTTTGATTGTATGTGCCTATCATCCTGGTGGCCAAGAAAAAATCCCTGCACACTCTGCCTAGTCCTGAGCTGCATAAATCAGGAATCCAGGCACATAGAGTCATGGCTCAGCCAGGGCCAAAGACCGCTTGCATGAGGTTTTCCAGATGCTGATGTGTTGTGCAGCTGAACTGCCACAGTTCCTACATCTCCCATCAGCGTAGAAAATTGGAGACTCCAGCTCTTGCAAGGACCCCACTAGACAGCCTGGTGTCTGCCTTCAGTCAGTGACCACAACCTGGCAGCTGACTCTAGCATTGTGTTCCGTGTGTGTGTGTGTGTGTGTGTGTGTGGCTCTAGAGCTGTGTTTCTACCGTGTGTGTGTGTGTGTGTGTCTGGCTCTAGCATTGTGTTCCGTGTGTGTGTGTGTCTGTCTGTCTGCCTGTCTCTGGCTCTAGAATTGTGTTCCATCTGTGTGTTTGGCTCTAACACTGTATTTCTACTCTGTGTGTGTGTCTGGCTCTAGCATTGTGTTTCTACTGTGTGTTTGTGTGTGTGTGTGGCTCTAGCACTGTATTTCTACTGTGTGTGTACCCACACGCATGCCTCACTGAATGCCAAGGGTCCCCTGAACATCCTTTTCTGCAGAGCCAGGTCTCAGAATGTGTAACAATGCATGTTCAATTCCCCTTACCCCAACAGAAATAGACATTAAGAGTCCACAGAAAAAAAAAATAAGGATCTTAAAATATACAAAAATAAATTTTAGCGACTCATAAAGGAAATCAAAACAAAAACTACACTGTTTTGTATATTTTTTCACATATTATCAATTTCCAACCATGACTTGTCCCCCTCTGAGGAACCTGTATTACCTACCATTTCCTGACCCATCTTGGTTCTGGCTCCTATCAAGTATTCTCAAGTAATCACACTATTTTCTTGCTAGAATTTGTCCTACACATGCAGATAGCCAAATGCCATCTCACAAGGTATGTAAAAACCATATGCTCTGGTGGCAATTGCTTTGTTTTCTTTACTGTTAAAATGGTTATAATCCCACTTAAAACACAGTGCAGTCCCTTATGTGAAACGGCCTCTTATGCAATCAAATCTCCATAGAACTTTGGTCAGTTTTTCTAATCTTGGAAATAAGGCCAAACTTTCGCCTCAGTATCAGTAACAAGAAACACAAAGCTCAACAAGAGCGAACACACAAACACTCTTATTAACATCGTCACCTAGAAATAACCAGTATAACTGTCACAACTGTGTCTTCTTTCCTTTTGAACTTTTTTTTGTCTACATCTAATTTGTTGAGCTTATATTTTGCATTATTACCACTATCTTTTGTAATTTTTGATACTTTAAGAAGCTTCATTCTTTCTTTTTCTTAATCATGGCCGTTTCAGATCCTCCCATTTCACAGAACTGAAAAAAGATGAAAATGTGAGGGAGTCCCTGAAAATCTGGGGGTTGCCTTTCCATGTCTTTAAATGCGTAGGTGGAAACGGAGCTGTACTGCTTTTAGATCAAAATTTCATCGGAGGAAATGTCCCCTCTTTAGGGGTACATTCAGGGAAGCTGAGCCCAGCACTTGTGAGCACGCACGGCGACCACGCAGTTTAACCACCACTCAGTCCAAACCGACACAGCACGTGTACCCTCCTCCAGCCTGGTAGGTGGGAAGCACCTCAGTGGGGCGAAGGAATCTGTGGGCGCACCCTTCTCCTCCTGTTCGCCCCGCCCTTTGGCCCCACAGAAACGCTTCCAGGCCAACCGACGAGGAAGGCTAGAGGGACTCTGCTAGGAGGCTCTTCCTACACTTGCCAGACCTAAAAACACAGGCAGAGGTAAAAACTCAGTGCTCCAAAACGCAAGACCCCGACCCGCCCACACGGCCCTGACTCGACCCTCTGGGACTCCCAGATATCAGCCGAACGCCCGAGCCGGTGGTGAGGCAGCCACCATTGCTCAAGGTCGAGCGCCCGGCTCTGGCTGATCACACGATGGAGGGTGGGGAAGGTCCTCTGCACCAGAAAGGCCGCCTACGGCACAGACCCCGGCCCTACTTCCCCCAGCGTCAGGGAAAGGAATGGCAAAGAAAGGAAAGACGAAGGAAGGAGACCTACCTGGCTGAGGCCGCGCGCCAGCGGGAAAGGTCCGACTACCTGTGATCTGCGCTGTGGGGACGGCTGGACCCCAATGCGCCCCCTGCGGCATCGCGACTCCGGCGTTGCCACAGGGTAGGCTGCCATCCTTCCCTCCATCTTGTGTGTCTCCTGTTCCTCGGAGGGGGTGGGAGCTGAAGGTCAGAGGAAGGGGAGGTGTTGGGAATCCGGGTTGTGTGGTGTCGGCTCCGCCCAGGGGAGGAGTGGGACGTCTTAAGCCAGTACCAGGTACTTGAAGGATCGGGAGAGGTGGGCTTGGGAAAGTCAGATGGGAAATCTTGGATCTTGGCCAGTTGCTCGGTAGAATCTATTTCTTTCCCTTAGAGTAAGGTCCTTGTTGCTAGAGGGCAAACGATGATTGAGACAGAACAATAAAATGGAATATCTATAGTTCAATATTCGCAAAAACATTTAGACGTAAAAGAAATTTAAATATGTATATTTTCAAACGATCAGTTTGTATCATTATATTGCCTGAGGTTATTAAAAGCCTCAATTGCTCCCTCCCCAGGTGAGAGGGAATGAGTAAGAGAAAAGGTCTGGGAGTATCTGGCCAGCAGGTGGTCTTGGGGTGGGGGCGTGGGGCTGAGAGTATGAGGGTCAGTTGGTGGGGAGTGAAATGTCTGGTTCCCAAGACCAGACACTGCCGGTGCCCTGTCACCTCCTGATTTTTGTCTGGAACTGTTAGGGGCCCAGTGCTGCTTCTGCGGCCTTCCAGGGGATGCTGCTGGTTGGCGCACACGCTGCCTAGGTGGGTGATGAAATGCTATGTCTGAAAGAGTGACAGCGACTCGAAGGTTTCCCATGTCTGACCAGTGCCCTGATACCTTCCTCCTTTTGAATAAAAAGGAACACTTTTCTCTTGCAAAATAATAGTCGCAGAATGAAGACACCTGTAGTGTATAAAGAAAAATGAGGATAACCGTGATGACACCACTCAGAGAAGAGGACTGTTGTGGGGCATACATCCTTCTAGCACCTGATTTCTTAAGTGAGAGGGAGGGATGCAAATAAAGATCCTTTTAAAATAATAGTCTGGTGAGCTCCCAAGA
Source organism: Trachypithecus francoisi (assembly GCF_009764315.1). Lineage (NCBI taxonomy): Eukaryota > Metazoa > Chordata > Mammalia > Primates > Cercopithecidae > Trachypithecus > Trachypithecus francoisi. The sequence continues at coordinate 36,603,638 of NW_022681471.1, read as the reverse complement.
CCCATGGGAAGCAAGCATGCAGGCTATTCAGTTGCCAACCTATTGATTGTGAAGATATTTTTGTGGACCCATTTAATTTCTATTCATAATATAGTCTTTGATGGATTTTTACTATTATTTTTGTTTCACAAACTCAATGTTTTAGGACCTGATGGACTTAAAAAAAAAAATTTCTGAAGAAAACTGTTAAGGAATTTTTTTCCCTGCAAATAAACAAGTGTTTCAAGTGAGAACTGAAGTCACCGCTGCCCAGGTCCACTCACCAGTATACCCACCTTAAAAGAAACACTTTAAAAAGAAATCCAAGGTCTCTGCACCAACCTGAGGAGAGTGCAACTGGACTTTTACCGCCTCCAACTCCTCAGAATTTTCTGCCTCCATTTCACTCTGCACCAACTGACCTTCACTCTCTCAGTCCCCCATCCCCACCCCACCCCAAGACCACCTGCTGGCCAGATACTCCCAAACCTTTTCTCTTACTCATTCCCTTGCTGTTTGGGCAGATGTGGGTGGGAATTACCAGAAGATAGGGGGAGGAGAATAAATGGGCACAGGTGATACTTTGTTCTGGTCAGACAGTGCCTTCACCTGTTTAGGGGAGAGTTGAGGGAGGGGTTAAGACTCTGTCACAATTCCACGTTGTAGAAAATGTAAAGTGAAAAGAGCTTCCCTCTCCTTCGCAGGTGGAATTAGCTGAAAAAGAACTGGGCTATCAATCTCAGCTGCACCTCTCTGGATGCCTCCCTGTTTTTCTCCTCCTTTATTTAATGTAGGAATGGCCATTGCCCGACACAGAATCAAGTCATAGCCTTTTTTCTGTCTACATTATCTGAACTGACACAGATTCAATAAGCACTCATTGTGCCAGGAAACCAAGGTCCACAGAGGCTAAAGCTTTGCCAAGGTGAACCGGAGTGTCACAGGATGAATCCAAACATGCTAGGCTGCAAATCCTTTGCTCTCTTCATGCAAATGGGCAAGCAGCTCCATAAAGGATGCTCAATATCATTCATTTAGGCAAATACAAAGCAAAATCACGAGGAGATACACTTCACACTTACTAGGATGGCTGGAATAAAAACAAAATTGAAAATAACAAGTGTTATGAAGATGTAGAGAAATTGAAACTGTCATACATTGCTGGTGGGAAAGTAAAATGATGTAGACTTTATGGAAAGGAGTTTGGCACTTCCACAAAAAGTTAAACATGTAATTACCACGTGATCCAGGAATTCCACTCTTAAGTATATACCCAAGATAACTGAAAATAGGTATTTAAACAAAAGTTATGCATGAATATTTGTGGCAGCATAATTCATAAAACCCAAAAGGAGAAACAACCCAAATGCCTATGAACCGGTGAATGTTTAAACAAATGTGCTATATCCATACCATGGATTATTATTTAGCCATAACAGGGAATGAAGCACAGATACATGATACTACATGGATTTAACCTTGAAAATATTATAATACATTAAAGAAACCAGACAAGAATGCATATTGCATGATTCCATTTATATGAAATGGCCAGAATAGGCAAATCTATACAGAGACAAAGTGGATTAGTAGTTGCCAGGGGCAGGGGAAGGCAGAATAAGAAATGACTGCTAATAGAAATGGAGCTTTCAGTTTAGAAAAATTCTCGAAAATTTGTTTTGGTAATGTATACATAATTTTGTGAATATACTAAAAAGCAATGACTTGTATACTTTTAAATGGTGAGTTACATGGTATGTGAACATGTCAATAATAAAAAGTAAACAGCACATAGATTTAATAAAATTTAGGTACAAGATTTGTGGGAAATTTTATATCATGGGTAAATCAAGGTGAGAATGCTGCAACTCACTGATATGATCTTTTACATCAAACGTATGAGAAACATATTATGTGAATGCTGATATCATGCAATCAGAGTACAAAGCATCAACTATGAATGTTCCTGCCAAAAAAAAAAATTGTACCTGAATCTAACGACATCCATAGATCTAACTACAAGATATTTTGCCTATAAAGGAATAGGGTTTGCATTGAAATGGATACAGTAAAATGTAAAAAATGAATAATTCTACAGGAAAAATTATAAACCAGTCTTTCACCAAAGGAATAGCAAGAAAAGAGGGAGGTGGTGTTATAGATTAAAGAAGAAATAGGAGGCTGGGCATGGTGGCTCACACCTGTAATCCCAGCACTTTGGGAGGCCAAGGTGCACAGATCATCTGAGGTCAGGAGTTCGAGATCAGCCTGGCCAACATGGCAAATCCCCATCTCTACTAAAAATACCAAAAATTAGCCAGACGTGGTAGTGAGTGTCTGTAATCCCAGCTACTCGGGAGACTGAGGCAGGAAAATCACTTGAACCCAGGAGGTGGAGGTTACAGTGAGCTGAGATGCTGAGATTATGCCATTGCACTCCAGCGTGGGCAACAAGAGCAAAAAAAAAAAAAAAAAAAAAAAAAAAAGGGTAAAAGGAAAGAAAAAAAGAAAGAGAGAGGAAAGGAAGAAATATTTGAATCAGTGTTATGTAGAAGGAGGCAGAACAAGATAACAGAATAGAAGGTTCTACCTATTGTCCCCACCCCTTGCAAGGACACCAATTTAACAACTATCTATACAAGGAAAACACTGTGAAAAGAACCAAAAATTAGGTGAGTACTCATAGGACCTGGTTTTAACTTTATATCACTGAAAGAGGCCCTGAAGAGGCAGAAAAAAACAGTCTTGAATTGTCACATCACCCCTTCCCCAACCCCTGGCAGTGAGTGTTTCTGTGTGCTGACAGAGGGAGAGTGCAGCCATTGTGAGTCATTGAACTCAGTGCTGTCCTGTCAGAAAGGAAAACCAGACCAAACTCAGCTGATGCTCCCTGCCACCCTAACACAGGGAGTATTTAAGTTAGCCCTCACCAGAGGGGAATCTTCAATGCAGGCTAAAATGCCTTGGGGCCCTTGAAAGGCAGTTTAGGCCAAAAGTATTGCAACTTTTATTAGTCCTAGTGCTGAACTGGGACCAGAGACAGTAGTCTAGGGGGACATGTGACCTACTGACACAGCAGCCTGGGTTGCTAAGTGAGTGCTGGCATCATCCCTCTACTAACCCCAGGCTGCACAACTCATGGCTCCAACAGAGACCCCTTCCTTCCACTTAAGGAAATGGAAGAGTAAGGAGGACACTGTCTTGCAGCTTGAATAACAGCCCAGCAACAGCAGGATAGGGCACCAGTCAGAGTAATGACTCCCACTTTCCAGGCCCTAGTTCCAGGATGACATTTCCAGACATCCTCTGGGCCAGAAGGGAACCTGCTGCTTTGAAGGTAAGAACCCAGTCCTGGTAGCATTAATCATCTGCTAACTGAAGAGCCATTGGGCCCTGAACAACCAGCAGAGATACCTAGGTACTATGTTGAGGGCCTTGGGTGAGGCTCTGAGACTTGCTAGCTACAGGCACCAGCTTTGCCACTGAAGCATAGAGCACCAAGTGGGCTCTTGGAGTCCCTGATTCCAGAACTTGGCTTTTGGATGGCATTTTTGGATCTGCCTTGGGTCAGCGGGGAGCCCACTGCCCTGAAGGGTGACTCCCAGGCCAGGCAACATTCACTACAAGCTGACTCAAGATCACTTGGTCCTTAAGGGGACATTGGTGGTAGTCTGACGGTACTTCATGTAAACCTGTAGTGGCCGTGGCCATGGAGTAAGGCTCCTCTGCTTTTGGCAAGGGGTGGAAAGAGTGGGAAGGAACACATCTTGCAGTTTGAGTTCCAGTGCTGCAGCAGCACAACAGAACACCAGGTAGACTTTTAAGGTTTTTAACTCTAGTCCCTAGCTCCCTGATAGCACTCTGGACCCTCATGGGGACATGGGTAACGCACCACCCTGAAGGAAAAGACATAGGCCTGGCTGGCCTCACCACCTACTGACTTTAAAACCCCAGGGCCTTGTGTGAACATAGGCAGTAGCCAGGGAGTGGTTACAGCAGGCCTTGGGCAAAACCCAGCATTGTGCTGGCTTCAGGGCTGATCCAGCGCAGTCATAGTGGTGTTGGCTGCAGGGGTGCTTGTGTCACCCCACCCTCAGCTTCAGGTGGCTCAGAACAGAAAGACACTTTGTTTGTTTGTGAGAAAGTAAGGGAAAAGAACAAGAGTCTCTGCCTGGTAATCCAGAGAATTCTGTTAGCACTTGTCCAGAACCATCAAGGTGGTACCTGTATGAGTCTATCAGACCCACAACGTTACTGGGCTTGGGATGCCCTGTAAAGCAGACACAGCTTAGATCACAACACCCAAGTCCTTTTGAATATCTGGAAAGCCTTCTCAAGAAGGACAGGTACAAACAAGACCAGACTGTAAAGACAATAAATACCTAACCCTTCTATGCCCAGACACAGACAGACATCTACGAGTATCAAGACAATCCCAGAAAACCTAACCTCATCCAATGAACTAAACTGGACACCAGGGACCAATCCTGGAAAAACAGAGATATATGGCCTTTCAGACTGAGAATTCAAAAGAGCTGTATTGAGGAAACTCAAAAAAGATTCAAGATAACAGAGAAGAAATTTAAAGTTCTATCAGATAAATTTAACAAAGAGATTAAAACAATTATAAAGAATAAAGCAGAAATTCTGGAGCTGAAAAATGCAATTCACATACTAAAGAATGCATCAGAGATTTTTTTTTACAGCAGAATTGATCAAGCAGAAGAAAGTATTAGTGAGCTTGAAGACAGGCTACTTAAAAATAGAGGAGACAAAAGAAAAAATTAAACAAAATAAAGCATGCCTACAGGATCTAGAAAATAGCCTCAAAAATGCAAATCTAAGAGTTATTGGGCCGGGCGTGGTGGCTCAAGCCTGTAATCCCAGCATTTTGGGAGGCCGAGACGGGCGGATCACGAGGTCAGGAGATCGAGACCATCCTGGCGAACACGGTGAAACCCCGTTTCTACTAAAATACAAAAAAACTAGCCGGGCGAGGCGGCGGGCGCCTGTAGTCCCAGCTACTCGGGAGGCTGAGGCAGGAGAATGGCGTAAACCCGGGAGGCGGAGCTTGCAGTGAGCTGAGATCCGGCCACTGCACTCCAGTCCGGGAGACAGAGCGAGACTCCGCCTCAAAAAAAAAAAAAGAGTTATTGGCTTTAAAAGGAGGTAGAAATTAATAGGGGTAGAAAGGTCTTATAAAGGGATAATAACAGAGAACTTCCCAAGCCTATAGAAAGATATCAACATTCAAGTACAAGAAGATTATAGAACACCAACCAGATTTAATTCAAAGGTCACCTCAAAGCATTTAATAGTCTGGCTCCTGAAATTCAAGGATAAAGAAATGATCCTAAAACAGCAAGAGGAAAGAAACAAACAACATATAATGGAGGTCCAATATGTCTGAGACGTAGTCAGTACAATAAAATAGAAACAACAAAAAAGTGAAAAAGCAGGGGGATGGAGATAAGGTGTAGAGTTTCTATTAGTTTTCTTTTTGTTTGTTTCTTTATGCAAACAGTGTTAAGTTGTTATAAGCTTAAAATGGGTTATAAGATAGTATTTGCAAAATCTCATAGTAACCTCAAATCAAAAAACATGTAATGGATACCCAAAAATAAAAAGCAAGAAACTAAATCATATCACCAGAGAAAATCACCTTCACTAAAGGAAGACAGAAAGGAAATAAAGAAGATCTCAAAACAACCAGAAAACATAACAAAATGGAATGACCTGCATTTCCATCAATAAAGGAATGTTAAAATATTTTTAAAAAGTCACGTGTAATACTTCTTTTGATCTAAGTAGAACAAGTACAAGTTAAGAGCCATATTTAGGCCAATCAGGGAAATTGAACATGGATATTTTTGTGTGCCATTAGAGAATAATTCTAATTTTTCTTAGAGGCAAGGATGACATTTTGGTTATTTTTCCTAAAATCCTTATTAGTTAGAGTGTATATTATTGTAAACTGCATGGATTGAATAGCTTGTTAGGATTCATACATTAAGTCATACAATAGTTGAAATATACTTTGAGATATTTCAGTAAAAGTGCAAATAAAACATAATTTGTAAATGTTGATTATTGTTAAACTGATTGCTGAGTACATGGAATTTTTTATGCATTGTTCTATCACCTTTGTTTGAAAATGTTCATGATAAACAGTAAACAAGAACAACCAAATCAGAATTTGAGTGTATTAAGAAATATGAGTAAAAATACCAAAAATAAGAGTTGGTTATGGTCACGTTTACAGAACTATAATTGCTTGAGTTTCAAGGCAGAATTGGAAAAACATGATTTTTGTTTTAAGTATTGTCAAAATATTCAACAGTTTAATGGAGGTACAAAGTATCAATTTTTAATGGACCTTTACATCAGAATGTAACATATGGAAGGAAACTCTGAAAGAAGTTTACTCTATTGATGACAAGGTCACCTCTGGGAATGACACAAAGATTAGAATTGTTGAACAAAGGTAACTTTTGTTAATTCCTTCAGCAAACATTTGTTGAACAACTAGTATATTCTGATCATGTTCTTAATGCTGCAAGTACAGCCATGAAATAAACACAAAAAAGTTCCTATTCACATAGAGTTCACATTCTAGTAGAGGAGACTGATAAAACAGGATCAATAAGATATATATGTATCATAATAGTCATATGTGCTGTACAGCAAACTGAGCAGGGAAGGGGAACACTGTGGGGTGGGTGTGGGATTTTCACCTCTGGGTAGATTGTGTAGCTAAGGTCTCGCTAAGAAGGAGACATGGGAGAAAAGATCTGAGGGAGGAGATGAGAGCGCTCAGTGGATATCTGGGGATGGGGGTTGCAATGAGAGAGAGTATCCTGAGCTTCCCATGGATTTTTCCCTGTCAATGTATTCATCACTGACAAACAATAATGTTTCCCCAATTTTGATGCAAGGGGTGCTGCATTGCTGCATTGTTGTTTGGTAGTGTGAATTGGTCAGCATTAAGGCCACAGTTACCTTCAAGGTTCATACAATTAGTACATGGTTTCAGACTTTTGATGCTTAGAACAAATTCAGGGTGTAGCTATGCATAGTAACTGTGTATGCTTCTATAAAATAGATCTTTTGGGAATATGTATAAACAGGTCCTTGCAATAACCTCTCAAGTGGTTCAGGCCAGTTTTGCAAGGTGTTTGTAGCTACTTGAGTAGCAGTGCTGTATGAATTTCAAACTGTTACTTCACACCCAATGTCAGGATACTCAACCATCACTGGAATCAAAAAGCTACAAGTGGGAGAACATTTCTGTATCCCAAGATGTAAAGCTAACAAGCTATTTATTAATATTTCATTAAATTCAGAGACAATAGCTTAAGTAAGCAGAAAAGGTGGATCAGTATTTTTGACCACAAGCCTGAATTCCAGCTCATTACTGTGTGAAGTCACTAATTGGCCATAGTTGATTACATCACAATTTGTTTTTCCCTATAAAGTTCAGACCATCTTCAGGCTTAGGCTTATTTCTCCTAAGAGTGTATAATGGCTTGAAGGGTTTTTAAAATTGTTGTTCTTGCTGTATTTTTAAATAGTTAAAGAGACTGGGTTTTCTTTTTTTATGCTGAATTCTTAGGAAAATTGGTTTGTATCTATGGCTAAGGAATTCAACAACACTTTCTTTTCTTCTCAGGTTACAGTATTGTAAGGAAATAGAAGAGTGTGATTTACAGTTGGTGTGGCCCTGTGGGTGTGGACCTAGACTTCAAGCACAGATTAAGATCATACACTGATTTACCACATCAGATAGGTATGTAACTCAATTATCAATTGTACTTTGATTGTGTTTTACCCCATTCTGTACAATAGGCTTATTTTTAAATGTAAGTATCTCACTGAACTTCCTCTCTTATATCTGGTTAGGCACTGTGTCCATGAGTAGCCCATGGCTAGAGTTAATTATGATGATCATGAGCATTTCCCTTGTGTGATTGAAAATAACCTATTTGGTAAATTCCAATATTGTTGAACTCAGTTTAGACTCAAAGCCCCAGAAAAGGTCACTATTTTACTAGAACAGAACGCCTTGGTATTTAGAAGCATGACTTTCTATAAGTATCATGGAGATTTCTATAAGTATCGTGGAGATATCTATTTACTGGTATCATGGAGATTTGGTAGAAACTGTGTTCATTAGGCTTTGACCTGCATCATAGCTACGTTCTCAGTGCTCAACATTGAGCAAAGATAGGCAGGGTTATTTCAGTAACCTGGCACCTTGCAAGGCTATCAGAATAGCCTGATATTTCTATAAACCTTAGAGCTGGGAAAGAATTTGAGGTGACCCTGTTTGTCTCCTTGGATTGCTGAGAAAAGGACCCTCTAGCATCTTACAATGGAATCTCTGAAGGCGCTGTGAGCCTTCCCATGTGAAGTGTTCTCTGCTATGTGGCCTTGTGGTTAAGCAGTTGACTTTACTGAAACCGCTGTTGGGAAGGATTTGGCATGGACTAATTTGTGGTGCCTTTTAAGGAAGAAAACTACCACTATAAAATACCAGCTGCATAACATTCTTTCCTCCATAACATAGGGCAGGCTCACAGTGACATTCATAGGTGAATATTATTTATGATGTATTGTTCTTTTGTGATTTTAGTAATACACACCGTAGTTGATTTAAAATGTTATAAAAAATTTGATCAGGGAGTCATAAGGGACTGCTTCCCCATCTTTCTATTGGCTTCTAATCTCTTATGGATCACATAGCACACACAGTCTCCCAGTGACCTGAGCTGGCTAGTTCAGGGTTCAACAGACACTGGCTTCCTGTGCTGTGTCCTTGTGATTATGTTCTGTTAACCAAAAGTATTGGGGCAGAGAAAGATAATGGGACCAGGTAAAAGAGGATAGTCAGCATCACAAACCCATTATGACTCATTAACTTGTCATCTCTGATTTTGACCAGATCATTTTACTGCTCCAGATTTGAATTTTCTCAACTAAAATAAGGGTCAAATAAATAAATGGTTCTTAAAATATTATGATTAAAGACCTTTTTGGGAAGCTGGTGAATGGTGTGGAAATTTTATTTATTTTTTATTTTTTATTTTTTTGAGACAAAGTCTTGCTCTGTCACCCGGCTGGAGTTCAATGGCTCACTCAACCTCCACCTCCTGGTTTCAAGTGATTCTCCTGCCTCAGCCTTCCGAGTAGCTGGGATTACAGGCACAAACCACCGTGCCTTGCTAAGTTTTGTATTTTTAGCAGAGACGGGGTTTCACCATGTTGACCAGACTGTTCTCAAATTCCTGACCTCAAGTGATCCACCCACCTCAGCCTCCCAAAGCACTGGGATTGCAGACGTGAGCCACCACTCCCAGCCTGGACATTTTATTTTTAAAAATACATGCACATACAAAAAAAAAAAAAATTCAGGAACTTCAAGGAAACCTATGGCGCTCTCTCTAGAGAGCACCCAGAATTGAAGAGCTCAGTATCTCTTCCAGTTTCACACATTTTTTATTCCAGTGTCTTTCATCATTCAAATTATATCAGATCTGCCAAATAATCTCCAATGTTTTTCCTTTAAATTTGAATTAAAACAATGACCAGTCATAGTCAGCAGTCAACAAGATCTTGCTACTCTGCCCTCATCACTTACCACTTTTCTCCTTAGTTGCTTTGTCCTAGTCACACAGGTTTTCCTTTTTTTAAGCTGTGGTAGTACAGGTATAATTCACAGATGACAGTCTGCCCTTAAAGTGTATGATTTGATAAATATTGCCATATGTGACAGTTGTGAAAGTATCAGCACAATGAAGAGAGCAGACATATTCATCACAATCTAAAGTTCCAAATCCCTTTGTATGCACAATAATGAGACCTACGTTGTTGCTCCAAAGAGGATTTTTTAGTTATTTATGTTGTGCTTAACTAGGAGTAATTTAGTATTCAGACAATTACGTATGTGTTTTAAAAGCATGCACCTGGAGTGTTTGAATGTTCCTGAGAAGTTCCTTTACTATGTATTTGTACTTCCCACTCCAGATCCAATATTACTTAAATAAAATATTTTACTAGAAATCCAGAATTAAAGAGTCTTATTACATATATTTTCTTGCAGCTTTGGTTTTAGAGTATTTTGAGTTGCAATTGTTTTTAAAATGGGGTCTTTGGCACACCTGTACCCATAATAAGTCATGAAAGAAAATTTAAAAATTATATAACCATAAAATTTGAAAATATTTCAAATCCTTTTAAAAACCATGGGAATGTGGTCAAATATATTAATGTATACTTGGTTACGGGCCCTGATAAGCCCAGCATTGAAAACAGTAAGTTAGCTAAGGAAAGAACATGTGGTAGATAATGCTTTATGTATAGTGTAAGTCAGTTGCTCTTAATGCAATTGATAAAAGTTTTTAACATGAAAAATGGTAAATTACATGCTCTGTATTTTTAAATTTTTTTTTTGACAGAGTCTCGGTCTGTAGCCCAGGCTGGAGTGCAGTGGTGCAAACTTGGCTCACTGCAACTTCCGCCTCCCAGGTTCAAGCGATTCTCCTGCCTCAGCCTCCCGAGTAGCTGAGATTACAGGTGTGTGCTACCACGCCCAGCTAATTTTTATAGTTTTAGTAGAGATGGGATTTCACCATATTGGCCAGGCCTTGAGCTCCTGAGCTCATGATCTACCTGCCTCAGCCTCCCAAAGTGCTATGATTACAGGCAGGAGTCACCATGCCCAGCCCAATAAAAGTAATAATCTGCATAGAATTAGAGGCTGGAAGCCATCTTATGCCTGAGGGATCTGATAATTTCTAATTATTGCTTTTGTTCAATCTTAATAGATTTTTTGGGGACTAGGCAAAAGTTGAAAAAGTTAAAAAAAAAGCAGTAGAAAATTCCAAAAATGTAAGATTATTGAGTGTTTGATATAGTTGTTTTATTTATTTAATTGTGTCACACATCCTTTCCCTTCTCTTTTGCAAGACCTTGTAGATATTGTTTTAACTATAGAGTACTTTATATTTCTAGACCTAAAACATAATCACCACATATTGATTTGCTTGTCCTGATAAGGTCAGCATATGATAATCTAACATTTCTTTTTGGATCACCTTTAATAGATATGAAAGAAAAACACTTGCCTTATTATATTAAAGTGGGAAATGACATGAAATAATATTAGGTTGCTGAAAGTTATCTTTAGAAACAATCAACCTAAATAAATCTCCATTGCATTCCTTCAGCTTTCACTTCTCTATTATAGATTGTTCCTTTGTAGAACCGTGGGAATAGTTATCTAGTTCTATCTGCTATAGTCTTTAAAGTCAGTCTTGTTGATAGCAACAAATAACAAACAGTAATCCCCACCTTCTTTGCTTAGAGTGAGCCCAATTAACTTCTTGGAATTTTCTACTTTATAATTTTAAAATGATACTACTACTGCATAGAGGTTTGGTGAAATTTGCGGTTGCCTTTTTCATGTTAATAATTTACATAAATGACTTTGAGCTAATGACAGCTTTATGAATATTTTAATGTTATATGTATATACACTGTCTTATTTTATGAAAGCATATCTGCAATTATATTAGGCTCTATCCAAAATTTTCTTTATTTTTCTTCCAGGCTGTATGAAACCTTAGGATAGTATTTCTCTCCTACTGGTGGAAGAAAGAAGAAATGAAGAACAAGGCAAAAACTCTGACAGGAAACTAAAGTGCTTTATGTTGCTGTCTCATTAATATTGACCTTTATTGGAGATCAGATTACTTTCCAGAAGTTTTATAACATCACATAAGTTACTTGAGGACTTCTGAAGAAATGTCTTAGGTCTTTCTGCTTCTAGAAGAGATTATGAGAGCTTGAACAGAAAATGTGTAAATTTGCTGTCAGTTTTATTGGTGGGAAAAGTGTGCTTTTTAATAGGCCTTTATGTATTTGATGTTCTTAAGTAGCATATCCAAAACTTTATTTCAGGATGTTAGAATCCACTTAATTTGGGACTGGCAATTTGGAGCAAATTGTGATTATTTATCTGCCAAAGATTTCTGCAAGCATGTATTTTGGGAAAAGTAGCCCTAAAAGTAATGGATACATTTCAGTATTTAATGCTTTTTCTCATCACCAACACTTAGAATGAAAGCATGTCTTCTCTTTTCCCGGTCATTTAAAGAGTACAAAGTAGTAAAAACAGCTCATAGAATGATAGACACTCATTATGAGATCTGATCTCAGCCTTGCTGCTAGTTAACTGTGGCCTTAAGTCAGTCACTTACAACCCCTTGCATATCATAGATTATTCATCATTATAAGGGGAGATAAGAGTACAGGACTTCTCAAAGGATTATAAATTACTCTACTACAAAGACACATGCACACGTATGTTTATTGCGGCACTATTCACAATAGCAAAGACTTGGAATCAACCCAAATGTCCATCTGTGACAGACTGGATTAAGAAAATGTGGCACATATACACCATGGAATACTATGCAGCCATAAAAAAGGATGAGTTTGCATCCTTTGTAGGGACATGGATGCAGCTGGAAACCATCATTCTTAGCAAACTATCACAAGAAGAGAAAACCAAACACCGCATGTTCTCACTCATAGGTGGGAACTGAACAATGAGATCACTTGGACTCGGGAAGGGGAACATCACACACTGGGGCCTATCATGGGGAGGGGGGAGGAGGGAGGGATTGCATTGGGGAGTTATACATGATATAAAAGTCATGCACATGTACCCTAGAACTTAAAGTATAATAAAAAAAAAAAAAAAAAAAAAAAAAGAGTACAGGACTTCTAAGAAGGCCTTTTCCAGTTCACATATTTCAGGCATGTAATTCTGATTCTATGTGTGGTTACAGATTGTTTAGCTAATTTTAAAATACAAGCAAAAGGATTGCGTCTCTATTTGTAGATGTACAAAGGAACCATTTATGGAAGGATATTGTGGACAGTGTGCTAGTGTAGGCACCAAACTCTAAAAGTACATGAGAAACTAACTTTGGGAGGGGCACTGGAGTGTGGATTCAGAGAAATCTTAACATGGATATTAGTGAAGTCAAGTTCACATTAGAGGACTTTCATCTCAGTGAACTGGGAAACAAGGTTATTGACTGACTGTAAAGGCTCTGGGGTAGGTTTGAAATTTACAGAGAGTAGAAAATACTTATATCAGCCATAGTGACACATTTTCTAGGGACTCATGTATAAATAAAGAGAACAAGTAGGTGTGGCTGGAAAGATGACCAAATAGGAACAGGTCCGATCTGCAGCTCCCAGCAAGATCAACACAGAAGGTGGGTGATTTCTGCATTTCCAACTAACATACACAGTTCATCTCATTGGGACTGGTTAGACAGTGGGTGCAGCCCATGGAGAGCAAGCCGAAGAAGGGTGGGGCATTGCCTCACCAAGGAAGCTCAAGGGGTTGGGGAACTCCCTCCCCTAGCCAAAGGAAGCCTTGGGGGAATTTGCCGTGTGGAACAGTGAACTCCAACCCAGATACTACAGTTTTCCCATGGTCTTTGCAACCCGCAAACCATAAGATTCCCTTGGGTGCCTAACCACCAGGGCCCTGGATTTCAAGCACAAAACTGGGTGGCTGTTTGGACAAACACCAAGCTAGTTGCAGGAGTTTTTTTTTTTTGTTTTTTGTTTTTTGTTTTTTTTTTACCCCAGTGGTGCCTGAAACACCAGCGAGACAGAACTGTTCATTTCTCTGAATAGGGGGCTGAAGCCAGGGAGTCAAGTGGTCTAGCTCAGTAGATCCTACCCCCACAGAGCCCGGCAAGCTAAGATGTACTGGCTTGAAATTCTCGCTGCTAGCACAGCAGTCTGAAGTTGACCTAAGATGCTTGAGCTTGGTGGGGAGAGGGGCATCCATCATTACTGAGGCTTGAGTAGGGGGTTTTCCCCTCACTCTGTAAACAAAGCCACTGGAAAATTTGAACTGGGTGGAGCCCACAGCAGCTTGGAAATCCACTTTAGCCAGACTGCCTCTCTAGATTCCTCCTCTCTGGGCAGGGTATCACTGAAAGAAAGGCAGCAGCCCCACTCAGGGGCTTATAGATAAAACTCCCATGTCCCTGCTACAGAGCACCTGGGGGAACGGGAAGTTGAGGGCTCAGCTTCAGCAGACTTTTAATTCCCTGCCTGCTGGCTCTGAAGAGAGCAACAGATCTCCCAGCACAGTGCTTGAGCTCTGATAAGGGACAGACTACCTCCTCAAGTGGGTCCCTGACCCCCATGCCTCCTGATTGGGAGACACCTCCCAGCAGGGGTTGACAGACACGCCATACAGGAGAGCTCTGGCTGGCATCTGGCAGGTGCCCCTCTGGGACAAATCTTCCAGAGGAAGGAACAGGCAGCAATCTTTGCTGTTCTGCAGCCTTCACTGGTGATACCCAGGCAAACAGGGTGTGGAGTGGACCTCCAGCAAACTCCAGCAGACTTACAGCAGAGGGACCTGACTGTTAGAAGGAAAACTACCAAACAGAAGACAATAACATCAACATCAACTAAAAGGACATACACACAGAAAACCCGTCTGAAGGTCATCAATATCAAAGATCAAAGATAGATAAATCCATGAAGACGAGGAAAAACCAGTGCAAAAAGGCTTAAAATTTCAAAAACCGGAATATCTCTTCTCATCAAAGGATCACAACTCCTCTCCAGCAAGAGAACAAAACTGGATGGAAAAAGAGTTTTATGAATTGACAGAAGTAGGCTTCAGAAGGTGGGTAATAACAAACTCCTTCAAGCTAAAGGAGCATGTCCTAACCCAATGCAAGGAAGCTAGGATCCTTGAAAACAGGTTTCAGGAACTGCTAACTAGAATAACCAATTTAGAGAAGAACATAAATGACCTGATGGAGCTGAAAAACACAGCATGAAAACTTTCTGAAGCATACACAAGCATCAATAGCAGAATCAATCAAGCAGAAAGAAGGATATCAGAGATAGAAGATCAACTTAACGAAATAAAGTGAGAAGACAAGATTAGAGAAAAAAGAATGAAAAGGAATGAACAAAGCCTCCAAGAAATATGGGACTATGTGAAAAGACCAAACCTACATTTGATGGGTGTACCTGAAAGTGATGGGAGAATGGAATCAAGTTGGAAAACACTCTTCAGGATATTATCCAGGAGAACTTCCCCAACCTAGCAAGACAGGCCAACATTCAAATTCAGGAAGTACAGAGAACACCACAAAGATATTCCTCGAGAAGAGCAACCCCAAGACACATAATCATCAGATTCACCAAGGTTGAAATGAAGGAAAAAATGTTAAGGGCAGCCAGAGAGAAATGTCAGGTTACCCACAAAAGGAATTCCATCAGACTAACAGCAGATCTCTCTGCAGAAACCCTACAAGCCAGAAGAGAGGGTGGGCCAATATTCAGCATTCTTAAAATAATTTTCAACCAAGAATTTCATATTCAGCCAAACTAAGCTTCATAAGCGAAGGAAAAATAAAATCTTTTACAGACAAGCAAATGCTGAGAAGTTTTGTCACCACCAGGCCTGTTTTACAAGAGCTCCTGAAGGAAACACTAAACATGGAAAGGAAAAACCAGCAGCAGTCACTGCAAAAACATATCAAATTGTAAAGACCATCGACACTATGAAGAAACTGCATCAACTAATGGGTCAAAATTACCAGCTAGCATCATAATGACAGGATCAAATTCACACATAACAATATTAACCTTAAATGTCAATGGGCTAAATGCCTCAATTAAAAGACACAGACTGGCAAATTAGATAAAGAGTCAAGATCCATTAGTGTGCTGTATTCAGGAGACCCATCTTATGTGTAAAGACACACATAGGCTCAAAATAAAAGGATGGAGGAATATACACCGAGGAAATGGAAAACAAAACAAAAAAAAACTACAAGTTGCAATCCTAGTCTCTAGTATAACAGATTTTAAACCAACAAAGATAAAAAAAGACAAGGGCATTACATAATGGTGAAGGGATCAATGCAACAAGAAGAGCTAACTATCCCAAAAATATATGCATCCAGTACAGGAGCACCCAGATTCATAAAGCAAGTTCTTAGAGACCTACAATGAGACGTAGACTCCCACACAATAATAGTGGGAGACTTTAACACCCCACTGTCAATATTAGATCAATGAGATAGAAAATTAACAAGAATATTCAGGACTTGAACTCAGCTCTGCACCAAGTGGACCTAATAGACATCTACAGAACTCTCCACCCCAAATCAACAGAATATACATTCTTCTTAACACCACATAATTGGAAGTGAAACACTCCTCAGAGAATGCAAAGGAACAGAAATCATAACAGTCTCTGAGACTGCAGTAAAATCAAATTAAAACTCAGGATTAAGGAACTCACTCAAAACCACACAACTACATGGAAACTGAACAACCTGCTCCTGAATGACTACTGGTACATAATGAATTAAGGCAGAAATAAATAAGTTCTTAGAAACCAACGAGAACAAAGACACAACATACCAGAATCTCTGAGACACAGCTAAAGCAATGTTTAGAGGGAAATTTATAGCACTAAATGCCCACAGGAGAAAGTGGGAAAGATCTAAAATCAATACTCTAACATCATGGTTAAAAGAACTAGAGAAGCAAGAGCAATTAAATTGAAAATCTAGCAGAAGACAAGAAATAACTAAGACCAGAGCAGAACTGAAAGAGATAGAAACATGAAAAACACTTCAAAAAATGAACGAATCCAGGAGCTGGTTTTTTGAACAGATTAACAAAATAGATAGACCGCTAGCCAGACTAATAAAAAAGGAAGACTGAAATAGACACAATAAAAAATCATAAAGGAGATATCACCACTGATCTCAAGGAAATACAAACTACTATTGGAGAATACGATAAACACCTCTGTGCAAATAAACTAGAAAATCTAGAAGAAATGAATAAATTCCTGGACACATACACCCTCCTAAGACTAAACCAGGAAAAAGTCAAATCCCTGAAGAGACCAATAACAAGTTTTAAAATTGAGGCAGTAATTAACAGCCTACCAACCAAAAAAAGTCCAGGACCAGATGGATTTGGCCAAAAAATTCTTAAGCAAATAGAAGAAACCTGGAGGCATCAAGCTACCTGACTTCAAACTATACTACAATGCTACAGTAACCAAAACAGCATGGTACTGGCATCAAAACAGATATATAGACCAATGGAACAGAACAGAGGCCTCAGAAATAATGCCACACATCTACAACCATCTGATCTTTGACAAACCTGACAAAAAACAAGCAATGGGGAAAGGATTCCCTATTTAATAAATGGTGTTGGGAAAACTGGCTAGCCATATGCAGAAAACTGAAATTGGACCCCTTCCTTACACCTTATACAAAAATTAACTCAAGATGGATTAAAGACTTAAATGTAAGACCTAAAACCATGAAAACCTTAGAAGCAAACCTACGCAATACCATTCAGGACATAGACATGGGCAAAGCCTTCATGACTAAATCACCAAAAGCAATGGCAACAAAAGCCAAGATGGACAAATGGGATCTAATTAAACTAAAGAGTTTCTGCACAGCAATAGAAACTATTATCAGAGTGAACAGGCAACCTGTGGAATGGGAGAACATTTTTGCAATATACCCATCTGACAAATGGCTAATATCCACAATTTACAAAGAACTTAAACAAATTTACAAGGAAAAATCAAACAACACCATCAAAAAGTGGACAAAGGATATGAACAGACTTTCTCAAGAGGAGACATTTATGTGGCCAACAAATACGAAAAAAAGCTCTTCATCACTGGTCATTAGAGAAATGCAAATCAGAACCACAATGAGATACCATCTCACGCCAGTTAGAACAGTGATCATTAAAAAGTCAGGAAACAACAGATTCTAGAGAGGATGTCCAGAAATAGGAACATTTTTACACTGTTGGTGGGGGTGTAAATTAGTTCAACTATTGTGGAAGACAGTATGGTGATTCATCAAGGATCTAGAACCAGAAATACCATTTGACTCAGCAATCCCATTACTGGGTACATATCCAAAGGGTTATAAATCATTCTACTATAAAGACACATGCACACGTATGTTTATTGCAGCACTGTTTACAATAGCAAAGACTTGGAACCAACCAAAATGCACATTAATGATAGACTGGATAAAGAAAATGTGGTACATATACACTGTGGAATACTATGCAGCCATAAAAAAGATGAGTTCATGTCCTTTGCAGGGGCATGGATGAAGCTGGAAACCATCATTCTCAGCAAAGTAACAAAGGAACAGAAAGCCAAACACCACGTGTTCTCACTCATAGGTGGGAGAAGAACAATGAGAACACATGGACACAGAGAGGGGAACATCACTCACTAGGGCCTGTTGGGGGGTGAGGGGCTAGGGGAGGGATAGCATTAAGAGAAATACCTAATGTAGATGATGGGTTGACTGGTGCAGCAGACCATCATGGCACCTGTATACCTTTGTAACAAACCTGCACATTCTGTACATGTATCCTAGAGTTTAATGTATAATAATAATACTAAAAAGAACTTTGAACCTAGAATTTTTAGCCAACTTTTTATTCAAATATGAGGGAATGATAAAAATATTTTCCAAAATATTAGGCCTTAGGGGGTTTGCTACATAAGAATCTACATTGAAAACTCAACAAGAAGTACTCAAATTAGAAGAGAGGCAAATCCAAACAAGGATGCTAAGAATATAGCAAGCTCAAATGATCATTTCTTTCCTAAATGTATTGATGTCTTCATCAATAAAAAGTTAAATTATATTCATCATAACTCATAACTAAGCTTATAGCCTACATTAACATAATGGAGATGAGAGGAGACTAAATTAACTATAGAGCATGCTGAACTTCTTTTATTCTGGAGAAATTATAAATATGAATAAGATCCAAAAAAGAGCAAATAAACATGATAATAATTATTAAGGTAAAAAACTATAGAACATTAAAAGAATTATAACTTTTAAGACAATATAGAGAGGAAAACACTGTCCAATGGAAAGCACCTAATGGAGACAGTAAAAACCAAAGAAAATCTGTAGTATAATCTGATTTTAGACGTTTCACAGATGCTCATCCATCAGTGTAAATTTATTAGATTTCGTCCAACTCCAAAAAAATTAAATTACCTCTTCTTTCAGACACTAGTTTACCATACACAGAATTGTTCAATACCAAGAACTTAATATTTTATTGAACTCTTTGTGCTCTGCAATAAAACAATTTTAGTGTATAATCAGCTGGTATCCAAATTATAGCACCCATAATTTGTTTGTATTTTGATCCTGCTCCAAGCAGTGTGTTATGGTCTGGTCATATATACACAAAGAGATATATACATATGCCATGTTTTGTGTATTTTTTTGTGTACTTAACAAAGATGAATAGAATTTTAATACTTAAAGTCAGCTTGCTGAAAAGAAAGAAAAAAAAAACCTTAAGGTAATCTTTCAGCTACCCTCGTTTTGGACACCAGAGGGAGACCACGATTCACTTTTACTCAACTGAAAATAAGTGCAATTTTTAAAAATAGTAGACTTGTTTTTCCATTCTTCAAACTCTGAACCAATATTTTCTTTCAAAGGAATTGCTGTCCTTTTACTTAGTTCAGAGGCTCTGAGAGTCTAGGTATGGTTGAGAGGATTAATCTGTGTCTGAGGATATAATAGAAGCTAACAAAATTAACATTTTTCATATGTTGATTAGGCACCAGAGATGCTAAATTACTATACTCTAGCTATAGTCCTGCTAAACTTATAACAATGGAAGTGCTATCTGACTACTTGAGCTACACAGACCACCTACTCAGTACCTGCACACACCCAGACAGACACACACATGTATAAATACAGATTTACACACACAGAGACACACATAAATGCAGACACACATACACACACACAAACACAAATGTACAAAATTATTGCTGTTGGTGGTTGAGCCTGGATTTAGTGAGACAGCCAGTAGTAAATGAAGATTTGGTTTTCCCAGTTACTACCCAAAAAATGCTGTTTCACTTCAACACCTGTCTGATTTTAGCAATATTCAAAAAAACCCAGAAAAACAATGAATAATTCTTTTTATTTAAATAAGGATTTTATAATTGTAAAATGATTTTATCCCTAATTGAGCGTATAATTTGATCATCTAAATGTAGCCATGTGTAGAAAATAAAGAGCATCAGAAAGCCAAAAAGAAACATTCATAACTTTCAAATTAAAAATATAAATTATAATTCAGTTTGGGTATATCACTTCATGCAATAAAACTGCTCTCAGGAAGGTACAAGGAGCCTTTGCTCCTTTTACTGATAAGACACCTTGGGACCCATAAAAGTTTAACTGCAGTTAGGTGAGATATCTGTAATGGGGCCATACTAGAGGACAGACTCAGCTTCCAGTGATAAAAATAAGCCCAGCTTGGAAGGCAGAAAGTACAGAGGGAGGGTACAAAAGGGCGGACTGGTATATGAGTGGACATGGTATTGGCTCGTAGGGAGGTAAGCAGGTTAAAAAATAAGACAAAACTCTTTGACTACGTTGACTAGCTTCTCTGTGTCTCAGCCAAAATAATTATGTCAACATATCATCTTAAAAATATATTTGAGTTCTCAGGAGGTGGAGCAAGATGGTAGAATAGAAGGCTCTGCAATTATACTACCCCACCACCAGCAAGGACACCAAATTAACAACCATCTACACAGTAAAAACACCTGCATAAAACCCAAATATCAGGTGAGCACTCATAGTACCTGGTTTTAACTTTATATCACTAAAAGATGCACTGAAGAGATAGAAAAAACAGTCCTGAATCTCTGAGGCTACCCTTCCCCACCCCCCACCCCCAGCAGCAGCGGCGTGGTATATAAAACATCTCTGAGTTCTGGGGGGGAGAAAACACAGCAATTGTGTGGCATTGAATTTGGTGCTGTCCTGTTAGAGCAGAAAGGAAAACCAAACCAAACTCAGCCGAAATCTGTTAATGGAGGGAGTATTTAAACCAGTCATAGCCAGAGGGTAATCACAGATCCCAGTGGTCTGAACTTGAGTGCCTGCAAACCTAACCATAGAGGGCTACAGTGCTCTGTGTCCTCAAGTAGATTTGAAAGGCAGTCTAGGCTATAAAAACTGCAACTCTTAGGTGAGACCTAGTGCTAAATTGGGCTCAGAGACAGCGAACTCGATAGGGCATTTGACACACTGGGACACCAGCTGGGGCAGCCAAGGAAGTGCTGGCATCACAGCTCCTCTAACTCCAGGCCACACAGCTTCATAGCTCCAAAAGAGATATCTTTCTTCCACATGACTAAAAGAGAGGGAAGAGTAGGGGAAGACTCTGTCTTGCATCTTGGATACCAGCTTAGCCACGGTAGAATAGGGCACTGGACAAAGTTACGAGGCTCCCACTCTAGGCCACAGCTTCCAGATGACATTTCTAGGCACATCTGAACCAGAAGGGAGCCTACTGCCTTGAAGAAAAGGACCCAGTCCTGGCAGCATTCATCACCTGCTAACTAAAGAGTCCTTGGACCCTGAAAAACCAGCAACTATATTTGGGTACTACATTGTGGGCCCTGGTGACCCTCTGAGACTTACTGGCTTGAGGTGAGACTCAACACATTACCAGCTGAGGTGGCTATGGAGCAAAACTCATTTTTCTTGAGAAAAGCAGAGGGAAAAGTAAAGGGGACCTTGTCTTGCAGCTTAGGTACTAGCATGGCCAAAGTTGTGCAGAGTACGGTTAGTTCTTGGGGGTCCCTTATTCCAGGACATGATTCTTCGATGGCATTTCTGGACATGATCTGGGCCAGAAGGGAGCCTACTGACCTGAAAGGTGAGTCCCAGGACAGGCAGCATTCACCACACGCTGACTTGAAAGCCCTTGGGGCTTAAGGGAACATTGGCTGGTTGTCTGGCAGTACTCCATGTGACCTGGGCTGGTGATGGCTATGGTTGAGGATCGTCTGTCACTGGAAAGGGAAGGGAAGAGTGGAAAAGGCTGCATCTTGTGGTTTAAGTGTCAGCTCAGCTGCAATATAATACAATTTAATAGAACACCAATTAGACTTTTAAGGTTTTGACTCTAGTTTCTGACTCATGAACAGCACCTCTGGACCCACCTAGGGTCTGGTGGATATCTCTTCCCCAAAGGGAAGGACACAGGCCTGACTGGCTTTACCACCTGCTGATTGTGGAGCCCCAGGGCCTTGAGAAAATATAGGCAGTAGCCAGGGAGTGGTTACAGCAGGCCTTGGGCAAGACCCAGCGCTGTGCTGACTTCAGGTCTGACCCAGCATAGTCATAGTGGTGGTGGCTATAGAGGTGCTTGTATAACACTGCCTCCAGCTTTAGGTGGCTCAGAACAGAGAGAGAAATTCTGTTTGTTTGGGAGAAAGGAAAGAGAGAAAACAAGAGTCACTGCCTGGTAATCCAGGTAATTCTCCTTGATTTGGTCCATGACCATCAAGGCGGTACCTCCACGAATCTGCAAGAACCACAGTGTTACTGAGCTTGGGGTACTCCCTAAAGAAGGTAGAACTTAGATCACCACACTCAGGTCCTTTCAAATATCTGGAAAATCTTGCTAAGAAGGACAGGTACAAATAAGCCCAGACAGTGAATACTGAAATAAATAAATAATTCTCCCATACTCAGACACCAAAGAATGTCAACTAGCATCAATACCATCCAGGAAAACGTGACCTCATCAAATGGACTAAATAATGCACCAGGGACCAATCCTGGAGAAACAGAGATATGGGAACGTTCAGACAGAGAACTCCAAATAACTGTGTTCAACAAACTCAAAGAAATTCAAGATAACACAGAATTCGGAATTCTATCAGAATAATTTAACAAAGAGATTGAAAAAGTTAGAATCAAGTGAAAGTTCTGGAGGTGAAAAATGTAATTGGCATACTGAAGAATGCATCAGAGTCCTTTATTTTTTAGAGGTGGGGTCTTGCTACATTTGCCCAGGCAGGAGTGCAGTGGCTATTTACAGGCATGATTCCACTACTGATCAGCATGGTAGTTTTGACTTGCTCCATTTCTGACCTGGACCAGTTCACCCATCATTAGGCAACCTGGTGGCCCCTCACTCCTGGGAGGTCACCATACTGATGGCGAGCTTAGCACGTACACCTGATCAGCATAGCACACTATAGCCTAGAACTCTTGGTCTCAAGCAATCCTTCTGCCTCAGCCTACCAAGTAGCTGAGACTACAGGCATGCACCACTGCGCCCCATGCATGAGCCCTTTAATTGCAGAATTAATCAAGCAGAAGAAAGAATTAGTGAGCTTGAAGACATGCTATTTGGAAATACACGGTCAGAGGAAACAAAAGAAAAAGGAATGAAAAGCAATAAAGCACACCTACAGAATGTAGAAAACAGCCTCAAAAGGTCAAGTCTAAAAGTTATTGGTTTCAAAGAGGAGGTAGAGAAAAAGCTAGGGGTAGAAAGTTTATTCAAAAGGATAAAGAGGATCAAGCAAGATGGCCAACTAGACATAACCAGGTGGAACAGTTGCTATGAAGGACAGAGATGAATGGTGCATTTCTAACATATCTTTAGAAGGAAGGCACCTAGAGTGGACAAAGGGAAGATGCGGAAGGTGGGCTGAAGAGGGAGAAATCTGGGAACCCTGCACAGGGCTACTGTGCACCAGGACTCATTCCTGGCCCTCAATGGCTATAGGGGAATGGGTGAGTTGAACTGGCAATGGACAACTCGCTCTCGCCACTGGCCTCTGGAACCCCGGCTGAGGGAAACCCTTTTACCACCATGGACACTTGAGTTTGCAAGAAGAGCTGCTTAGGGAAGTGGTAGGGGTAGAAAGCCAGCTGATGTGGAACCCAAATGGTTTGGTGCAGGAGTATCTGTAGTGGAGCATTGCCAGGGATGGCCATTCTCTTAGACTTGACTTGCTGCCATAGGAGATTTAGCCCTAGGGAACCTTTTGGGCCTGAACTCTGCAGGGTTGTCTTGCTCATCAGAAGGGGCTGATTTTACATGAGCAAACCTTGGTCTACTGGCCTCTCCCAGTGCCCAAGCCTGGCAGCACCTGCTTGCAGGGCAGTCTCAAGTGCCCTGGGAGCCCGTATCATGGCTTCTGGACTGGTGAATCATGCTTGGCTGGTGGAGGGCTCCAGTAGGGTGGCCCTCAGAGTCACACGCCAGCCCACTCCTTCCCTTCGCACACTAGAGCTTCCCCCAGGCCCATGGCAACCCCCCACATTACTTTGCCACTGCTGTGTCAGGTGTGCAGTTTATTCTGCCTCCCCCTGCCAACTACCATTGCAGTCAGAGTTTGGTGAGAACAGAGCCAACCAGTCCCACATCTGACAGCACCCCACTCTTGCACCAACACTGCTGCAGGAGTGAAACTAGGAACAGAAAACAGCGGACCCTTACCCACCCTGAGCGACTACCCCTGCCTGCAGCACACAGAGAATGCACAAAGACCTGCACCCACTAGTTCCTGCCCCCTTTGTCAGCACCACCTCCAGTGTGACCACAAGCACAGTCTCCAGTAGACCCCTTATCCCTGCCCCCTTGAAATGGCTTACCTCTACCACTGTGGTGAATGCCTGCATGGAGGCAGGCAGGCAGGCACCTGATAGCACCCTGTGGCAACTGAGTAACGTGAAACCTGCTGTGTTGTTGCTGCTGCTGGCGTGAGTGAACGAAGACAGATACTGTTGTCATCTCACTACAAAATATTTTTCCTGACACTACTCACTGAAGTGTAGTGGTTCAGGAGCACCTTGGTCCTCCAAATGGAGTGGATTCTTAACCTTGAGGAGACAGAGAATGAAGTCGGAGCCCAATACAAGCCCCTCAGAGTTACAGCAGTCAGTCCAGAAATTGAGAGCTGAGCATTGACCCCCCTGAGAAACGAAGCCAGTTGACTGAATCCACTTTATACCACAACCAAACCCTCAAAGTCATCAAATAGAATAAAATAAAAAAAAAATGCCCAAAGGTAAGCAACTTCAAAGATTGAAGTAGCATACATCCACAAAGATGACAAAAAACCAGTGCCAGAAACCTGATGACTCAAAAAGCCAGAGTGCCCTCTTTCCTCCAAATGACTACACCACCTCTCTAGCAAGAGTTCTAACCTGGCTGAGGTGACTAAAATGACAGAATAGAATTCAGAATATGGAAAGGAATAAAGATCATTGAGATGCAGAAGTATGTTGAAACTCAACCCAAGGAAGCTAAGAATCACAATAAATGATGCAGGAGCTGACAGACAAAATAGCCATTATAGAAAAGAATGTAACCAACCTGATAGAGCTGAAAAACACACTACAAGAATTTTATAATGCAAGCACAAGTATGAATAACTGAATAGACCAAGCAGAAGAATCTGAGACCTTGAAGACTGGCTTTCTGAAATAAGATGGTCAGACAAGAGTAGAGAAAAAAGAACAAAATGGAATAAACAAAACCTCAGAGAAATATGTGATTATGTAAAGAGATCAAATCTACAACTCCTTGGTGTCTCTGAAAGAGATGGGGAGAGTGTAAGCAACTTGGAAAAAATGTTTCAGGATATCATCCATGAGAACTTCCCCAACCTAGCTAGAGAGGCCAACATTTACATTCAGGAAATGCAGAGAACCCACACAAAATACTTCACAGAAAGATTATCCCCAAAACAGTAATCATCAGATTCTCCAAGGTCAAAATGAAAGATAAAATATTAAATGCAGCTAGACAAAAAGGCCAGGTCACCTACAGAGGGACGGCTATCAGACTAACAGCAGACCTCTCAGTGGAAACCCTTCAAGCCAGAAGACATTGGGGTCAACATTCAACATTCTTTTTTTTTTAACTTTTTTTTAAGTTCAGGGGTACACGTGCAAGTTTGTTACATAGGTAAACGTGAGTCATGGGGTTTTGTTGTGCAGATTATTTCATCACCCAGGTATTAAGCCTATTACCCATTAGTTATTTTTCCTGATCTTCTCCCCCTTCTCATTTTCCACCCTCTCATAGGCCCCAGTGTGTGTGTTGTTCCCCTTTATGTGTTCATGTGTTCTCATCATTTAGTTCCCACTTATAAGTGAGAACATGCGGTATTTGGTTTTCTGTTTCTGTGTTAGTTTGCTAATGATAATAGCCTCCAGCTCCATCCATGTCCCTGCAAAGGATATAATCTCATATTTCATGGCTGCATAGTATTCCATGGTGTATATGCATCACATTTTCTTTATCTGGTCTATTATTGATGGGCAATTATGTTTACTCCATGTCTTTGCTATTGTGAATACATATTTATGTATCTTTATAGCAGAATGATTTAAATTCTTTTGGCTATATACCCAGTAGTGAGATTGCTGGGTTGAATAGTATTTCTGACTTTAGGTCTTTGATGAATTGCAACACTGTCTTCCACAATAGTTGAACTAATTTACCCTGCCACCAACAGTGTATTAGCATTCCTTTTTCTTTACAACCTCTTCAGCATTTATTTTTTGTAGAATAGTTTGAAGTCAGGTAGAACTTTGTTCTTTTTGCTTAGGATTGTCTTGGCTATTCAAGCTGTTTTTGGTTCCATATGATTTTAAAATAGCTCTTTTTGGGTTCCACATGAATTTTAAAATAGTTTTTATTTTCTAGTTCTGTGAAGAATGTCAGCAATTGTACAATGGGAGTAGCACTGAATCTGTAAATTACTCTGGACACTATGGACATTTTCACAATATTGATTTGTCCTATCCATGAGCATGGAATGTTTTTCCATTTGTTTGTGTCATCTCTGATTTCTTTGAGTAGTGATTTGTAGTTCTCTTTGTAAAGATCTCTCACCTTGCTATTTAGCTGTATTCCTAGGTATTTTATTCTTTTTGTGGCAATTGTGAATGGGTGTTGTTTTGTGATTTGGCCTTGACTTGACTGTTGTCGGTGTATAGGAATGCTAGTGAGTTTTACATATTGATTTTGTATCCTGAGACATTGCTGAAGTTGCTTATCAGCTTAAGCTTTTGGGCTGAGATGATGGGTCTTTCTAGATATAGAATCATGTCATTTGCCAACAGGAATAGTTTGACATCCTCTCTTCCCATTTGAATGTCTATTTGAGTGCCTTTCTTTCTCTCTCTTGCCTGATTACCCTGGCCAGGACTTCCAATACTATGTTGAATAGGAGTGGTGAGAGAAGGCATCCTTATATTGTGCAAGTTTTTAAGGAGAATTCTTCCAGCTTTTGCCCATTGATTATGATGTTGGCTGTGGGTTTGACACAGATGGCTTTTGTTATCTTGAGGTGTATTCCTTCAACACCTAGTTTATTGAGAGTTTTTAACATGAAGGGATGTTGAATTTTATTGAACCCTTTTCTGCATCTATTGAGATAATCATGTGGTTTTTGTATTTAGTTTTGTTTGTGATGAATCACATTTATTAATTTGTGTATATTGGACCAAACTTGCATCCTGGAGATGAAGCCTACTTTATCTTGGTGGATAAGCTTTTGGATGTGTTGCTGGATTTGGTTTGCCAGTATTTTGTTGAGAATTTTTCAATTGATGTTCATCAAGGATATTGGCCTGAAGTTTTCTTTAATTGTTTTCTCTCTTCCAGGTTTTGGTATCCGGACGATGCTGGCCTCACAGAATGAATTTGGGAGGAGTCCCTCCTCCTCATTTCTTTGGAATAGTTTCAGTAGGAAAGGTACAAGATCTTCCTTGTACATATGGTATAATTCAGCTGTGAATCTGTTTGGTCCTTGGTTTTTATGTTTTTGGTTGGTTTGTAGGCTATTTATTACTGCCTCAATTTTATAACTTGTTATTGTTCTGTTCAGGCATTCAATTTTTTCCTGGTTCAGTCTTGGGAGGTTGTATGTGTGCAGGAATATATCCATTTCTTCTAGATTTTCTAGTTTATGTGCAACAGGGTGACTGTTGTCAATAATAATTTAATTGTGCATTTAAAAATAACTTGAGTATAATTAAATCGTTTGTAACTCAAAAGATAAAAGTTTGAGGGGATGAATACCACATTTTTCATGATGTGCTTATTTCACTTTGCATGCCTGTATCAAAAATCTCATGCATTATCCCATAAATATATACAACTACTATGTATACACAAAAATTAAAAATACAAAAAAAGGAAAAAATATTATTACTTGTTATGTTTATCCTTAAAAATATGCACATTTTTGGAGGATGTTTTTATTTTGTTCTTTCCTTAGCTAAGCTTCTATGAGTGTGGTATTCATTACAGGCAGTGATAGAAAACAAAGTATAGTAAAGGCAGGTTGTTGACATGAAAAACTTGGATTCAGCAATATGTGTACCAAAGATGAATGGAGAAAAACTATAGAAAAACTTGGAGCTGCTGTTAAAAACTGGGGCACAGAGTCAGAGTTAAAATTTGTGTTTAGGATGACCTGATATTGATTTCTTGATGAAATCACCTAGAGCTCTTTATATTCTCTTGGCAGAATTAATTCCAAAGCCTGGAGAAGAGACTGCTGGTTAGAGGTTGTGGTGCTGAGCAAGAAATATGGGAGGCAGGAAGACAGGACCTTGTCAACCCACAAACTGGTGATACTACTTGTTCTGCTTATTGTGAACAGCATGGTAGAGTGCTATAGTCCTCATTCTTGATATACATTAGAATCATCTCTGGTTCATTTAAAACATAAGCATTCTGGAAGATTTTTTTGCAGTACATGTTAAAGATGAACATATATAAAAACTGCAATTTTACTCCTAGTTATAAAACAGTATTTTTCAGCATTGTTTCTTTTTAGTATCACCTTACTTCCCAACCCCAGCATCCAGATCCTTTCTATACATGTTTTCCTTGTTATGTCTGCCCCTCATGAAATTTAAATACTCCAATTATACTGTACTATATACCTCTTTATGCTGTTTATGTATTGTAGCCTTTTGGAGGAACACGAATCATTGTGACATCTAAGTTTTTTTTGTTTCTCAAGTACCAATTTTTATAACCCTGAGGGCTTTATTGCCCTCCTTGATAATGCATTATTTAAAGCCGAGAAATGAAAACTTCTGTCCGTCAAAAGACTATGTATATGAATTTTATTGGGAGTTATATTCATATTTGTTTCTAAGTGAAAACCACACAACTCTGCAACAACTGGTGAATGTTTAAATATATTGGGGTCTATTTACACAATTAAAATACTATGTAGCAAGAAAAAGAAGTGGACCACAGATTCATACAACTATGCAATTGTTTCATAAATTTTCACTGTATATTATTAAACATATATTTATGTCTATCTCATTTTTCCATCCCCCTGAAACTAGATAGTTGAATCAGAATCTCTGGGAGTGGGGCTTGGGTAATGATAATTTTCAAAAACTCAAATGATATCAATGTGCACATTAAATGTGAGAGGCACCACATAATATGGTGGAAGGAACGTTGGTTTTAGAATAAGCATTGTGGGTTCAGATTATGTCTCTGCTACTTACTAATTTTGTGTCTCTGAGAGTTTTCTCACAGTTAAAAATGTGATAAGGATACTACTTTATTTCATTGGGCTGTTGGGTGGATTAAATTGCCTGTCAAAGTAGAAGCCCAGAATACAGGTAGTGTTCTGTAAATGCTAGTTTTCAACCACTTTCCTTTATTCCACCACTGTAGGCAATAGGTAGAGATTAACCACTGTGGCAACAGTCATGGCACCCAGGAATCTTGTGCTAAGTTACATCTATTTTTATGCATACATAATTTACTGAATGATTAATTTTGAGTGTTGTGCTGCAGTCTGTCTCCTAACAAATATTGTATATGGATTATCTTCATTAGTGATTCCCACTGTGGGCCAGTGTTATTCCCACCTCCTTCCATCTCTACTCGTTCTGTATATCGTTGCCATCCTGTTTTCTAACTTCCTTTTCATGATAAATGCTGGGGAGGACAGGTATCAAGAACTTAAAACCTGTCACATGTAGGTCACAAATATTCCATAGTAGCTTTTCTTCTCTTGCTCTCTCTAGTTATATTAGCTGGTGCTGATAGAAGTCTATCTTTGACTCTCTTCATTTTCTCCAACTTCTTACAACTTCCTTTGCCTTACACTGAGTCACATAGTAATTTCTTCCCTCTGGCCTCTTTCCAGACTCTCAGCACGGGATTTTGTTTCTCAGAACATTTGGTATTACTTTAGTTCACATTAAATCATGTTTTTTCTTTTTTAACATCACATCCATGATCTGATAAGTTGGAACATATCTTAATATTATATTTCTACTTCTGGGAATGAGATTTTTTTCTTTCTCATTTTCTTTCTTTTCACTTTATTTTGCTCGGATTTTAATGTTCAATGAGTTGAATCTTACATTCTATACATCTTTTGTGTCTGGATTGTCTCAGTCATTATTGGGCTATCAGTTTCATCCATGTTTTTATGTGTAGCTACAGTTTGCTCATTTTTACTCGTACATAGCATTCCGTTGTTTAAATACATTATGACAAATTTATCCATTGTATTGTTGAGTGGCATTTGGGTTGTTTCTTGTTTTGGGGAGTTGAAGGCTGGAAACAAATTGTGATCTTTAGAATGAGAGAGTGTGTGTTTGCATGAGGGCATGTAAAAAAAAGATAAATGTAATATACAGCCACAGTGGAAAGGAACAAGGGAAAATATGTTCAAGGTGGAAAATATTTTTGTTGACTATGAGGCTATTGGCTTCATGTGGTGCTCAAGATTCAGTAACTAAGAGTGCTGAGCAATTCAGGGAAAACAAAGTTATTTAAGCAATTGAAGTTGCATGTGTAATATTTCATCACCTCTTTCTATGTGTTACATAGAGAACTTTTAAAAAAAGTTAAAACTGGGAAGTAATCTAAACCTAAAGTTAGATTAAAATTAATCTACAGTTAGATCAAAATTACAGGGCTTATATTAAATAGGAAAAATGTTGCAATGGTTATGAAAAAATTATTAATAGCTCTAATTTGCTATACATTTTAAAAATGATAACAAGAAAGTACAATAAATAAAGAAAAAAGGATATGAATAAGCAAATAATGAAATAGGAAATCAAAATGGTCAACAAATCAATGCAAAGATGCTAAGCTACTTTAATTGTCCAGGAAATGCAAAATGAAGTAAAATAATACTTCTAATCTTATACTTTAGAAAATAATAAAATTAAGTTAACTTTTACTGCTGTCAGAGATAGACGTGGATTTATACATTGCTGGTGGAAATACTATTTTCTAAACTCTCTAGTATAACAATTTGGTTAAAATAACATAATTTAACTTGTTAAACATACTTCTGAAAATGCATCAAATAGAAAAAAATTTGAGTAACAAATAGTAGATTAAAAGTATGCGAATTATTTTTAGTTTGTAATGAACAAATATTGGAAACATCCTTAAATCCCTTTAACAGGAGAAAATATTGAAAAAGTATGGCACATTCAGACATATGAGATATAAAGCTGTTATAAAAACAGCAATCTAAATTTATAGCAGTTTACTTAGACGTATTCCAAGAGGAAGTCATGAGAGTTTTAAAAATAGAGAATAGATTATAAACTGATAACATATTATACCATTTTGTAAAACACAAATATATATATGTTATGCTCATTGCCTTGATAAAGTGAACAGGAGAAATTTATGAAAGAATGACCAGTAGTTCACTAACTATTTTTCCTTGTTTTGGTGGTAGTGGTTAGGAATGGAGAAAACAGGGTATATTTTCACCAATCCACCTCTAAAAACATAAAAAAAGGAAAGTTGTCCCAAGCAAAGATGCGATGTATAACATAGTTTGATTTGCATAAAATTGTATATATACATATATCTAAAATTCATTTAAATCATTAGTATAATAACACTGGTATTTCAGTAAAACTTCTGGTGATTTCTTTTTTTATATCTTTTTTTTTTTTATTATACTTTAAGGTCTAGGGTACAGGTGCATACGTTGATTCATGTATAACTCCCAAGCAATCGCTCCTCCTCCCCCCTCCCCAGGATCGGCCCCAGCCACAGGTGTGATGTTCCCTTTCCCGAGTCCAAGTGATTCATGTCAGTTCCCCCTATGAGTAGAACATGCGGTGTTTGGTTTTCTCTTCTTGTGATAGTTGCTAAGAATGATGGTTCCAGCTGCATCCAGTCCCACAAAGGATGCAAAATCACCTTTTTTATGGCTGCATGTATTTCCCATGGTGTATATGTGCCCATTTTCTTTTTTTTTTTTTTTTTTTTTTATTATACTTTAAGTTCTAGGGTACATGTGCATGACGTTATATCATGTATAACTCCCCATGCAATCCCTCCTCCTCCCCCCTCCCCATGATAGGCCCCAGTGTGTGATGTTCCCTTCCTGAGTCCAAGTGATCTCATTGTTCAGTTCCCACCTATGAGTGAGAACATGCGGTGTTTGTTTTCTCTTCTTGTGATAGTTTGCTAAGAATGATGGTTTCCAGCTGCATCCGTCCCTACAAAGGACGCAAACTCATCCTTTTTATGGCTGCATAGTATTCCATGGTGTATATGTGCCACATTTTCTTAATCCAGTCTGTCACAGATGGACATTTGGGTTGATTCCAAGTCTTTGCTATTGTGAATAGTGCCGCAATAAACATACGTGTGCATGTGTCTTTGTAGTAGAGATTTATAATCCTTTGGGTATATACCCAGTAGTGGGATGGCTGGGTCATATGGTACATCTAGTTCTAGATCCTTGAGGAATCGCCATACTGTTTTCCATAATGGTTGAACTAGTTTACAATCCCACCAACAGTGTAAAAGTGTTCCTATTTCTCCACATCCTCTCCAACACCTGTTGTTTCCTGACTTCTTAATGATTGCCATTCTAACTGGTGTGAGATGGTATCTCATTGTGGTTTTGATTTGCATTTCTCTGATGGCCAGTGATGATGAGCATTTTTTCATGTGTCTGTTGGCTGTATGATGTCTTCTTTTGAGAAATGTCTGTTCATATCCTTTCCCACTTTTGATGGGGTTGTTTGTTTTTTTCTTGTATATTTGTTTGAGTTCTTTGTAGATTCTGGATATTAGCCTTTGTCAGATGAGTAGATTGCAAAAATTTTCTCCCATTCTGTAGGTTGCCTGTTCACTCTGATGGTAGTTTCTTTTGCTGTGCAAAAGCTCTTTAGTTTAATTAGATCCCATTGTCAATTTTGGCTTTTGCTGCCGTTGCTTTTGGTGTTTTAGACATGAAGTCCTTGCCCATGCCTATGTCCTGAATGGTACTACCTAGATTTTCTTCTAGGGTTTTTATGGTATTAGGTCTAACATTTAAGTCTCTAATCCATCTTGAATTAATTTCGTATAAGGGTAAGGAAAGGATCCAGTTTCAGCTTTCTACTTAGCTAGCCAATTTTCCCAGCACCATTTATTAAATAGGGAATCCTTTCCCCATTTCTTGTTTCTCTCAGGTTGTCAAAGATCAGATGGCTGTAGATGTGTGGTATTATTTCTGAGGACTCTGTTCTGTTCCATTGGTCTATATCTCTGTTGTGGTACCAGTACCATGCTGTTTTGGTTACTGTAGCCTTGTAGTATAGTTTGAAGTCAGGTAGCGTGACGCCTCCAGCTTTGTCCTTTTGACTTAGGATTGTCTTGGCAATGCGGGCTCTTTTTTGGTTCCATATGAACTTTAAAGCAGTTTTTTCCAATTCTGTGAAGAAAGTCATTGGTAGCTTGATGGGGATGGCATTGAATCTATAAATCACCTTGGGCAGTATGGCCATTTTCACGATATTGATTCTTCCTATCCATGAGCATGGTATGTTCTTCCATTTGTTTGTGTCCTCTTTGATTTCACTGAGCAGTGGTTTGTAGTTCTCCTTGAAGAGGTCCTTTACATCCCTTGTAAGTGGATTCCTAGGTATTTATTCTCTTTGAAGCAATTGTGAATGGAAGTTCATTCCTGATTTGGCTCTCTGCTTGTCTGTTACTGGTGTATAAGAATGCTTGTGATTTTTGCACATTAATTTTGTATCCTGAGACTTTGCTGAAGTTGCTTATCAGCTTAAGGAGATTTTGGGCTGAGACAATGGGGTTTTCTAAATATACAATCATGTCATCTGCAAACAGGGACAATTTGACTTCTTCTTTTCCTAACTGGATACCCTTGATTTCTTTCTCTTGCCTGATGCCCTAGCCAGAACTTCCAACACTATTGAATAGGAGTGGTGAGAGAGGGCATCCCTGTCTTGTGCCAGTTTTCAAAGGAAATTTTCCAGTTTTTGCCCATTCAGTATGATATTAGCTGTGGGTTTGTCATAAATAGCTCTATTATTTTGAGGTACGTTCCATCAATACCGAATTTATTGAGCGTTTTTAGCATAAAGGGCTGTTGAATTTTGTCAAAAGCCTTTTCTGCATCTATTGAGATAATCATGTGGTTCTTGTCTTTGGTTCTGTTTATATGCTGGATTACGTTTATTGATTTGCGAATGTTGAACAGCCTTGCATCCCAGGGATGAAGCCCACTTGATCATGGTGGATAAGCTTTTTGATGTGCTGCTGAATCCGGTTTGCCAGTATTTTATTGAGGATTTTTGCATCGATGTTCATCAGGGATATTGGTCTAAAATTCTCTTTTTTGTTGTGTCTCTGCCAGGCTTTGGTATCAGGATGATGTTGGCCTCATAAAATGAGTTAGGGAGGATTCCCTCTTTTTCTATTGATTGGAATAGTTTCAGAAGGAATGGTACCAGCTCCTCCTTGTACCTCTGGTAGAATTCAGCTGTGAATCCATCTGGTCCTGGACTTTTTTGGGGGTAGGCTATTAATTGTTGCCTCAATTTCAGAGCTGCTATTGGTCTATTCAGGGATTCAACTTCTTCCTGGTTTAGTCTTGGGAGAGTGTAAGTGTCCAGGAATTATCCATTTCTTCTAGATTTTCTAGTTGATTTGCGTAGAGGCTTTATAGTATTCTCTGATGGTGTTTGTATTTCTGTGGGTCAGTGGTGATATCCCCTTATCATTTTTTATTGCGTCTATTTGATTCCTTCTCTTTTCTTCTTTATTAGTCTTGCTAGCGGTCTGTCAATTTTGTTGATCTTTTCAAAAAACCAACTCCTGGATTCATTGATTTTTTGGAGGTTTTTTGTGTCTCTATCTCCTTCAGTTCTGCTCTGATCTTAGTTATTTCTTGCCTTCTGCTAGCTTTTGAATGTGTTTGCTCTTGCTTCTCTAGTTCTTTTAATTGTGATGTTAGAGGTCAATTTTAGATCTTTCCTGCTTTCTCTTGTGGGCATTTAGTGCTATAAATTTCCCTCTACACACTGCTTAAATGTGTCCCAGAGATTCTGGTATGTTGTATCTTTGTTCTCATTGGTTTCAAAGAACATCTTTATTTCTGCTTTCATTTCGTTATGTACCCAGTAGTCATTCAGGAGCAGGTTGTTCAGTTTCCATGTAGTTGAGCGGTTTTGATTGAGTTTCTTAGTCCTGAGTTCTAGTTTGATTGCACTGTGGTCTGAGAGACAGTTTGTTATAATTTCTGTTCTTTGACATTTGCTGAGGAGTGCTTTACTTCTCATTATGTGGTCAATTTTGGAATAAGTGCGATGTGGTGCTGAGAAGAATGTATATTCTGTTGATTTGGGGTGGAGAGTTCTATAGATGTCTATTAGGTCCGCTTGGTGCAGAGATGAGTTCAATTCCTGGATATCCTTGTTAACTTTCTGTCTCGTTGATCTGTCTAATGTTGACAGTGGAGTGTTGAAGTCTCCCATTATTATTGTATGGGAGTCTAAGTCTCTTTGTAGGTCTCTAAGGACTTGCTTTATGAATCTGGGTGCTCCTGTATTGGGTGCATATATATTTAGGATAGTTAGCTCTTCCTGTTGAATTGATCCCTTTGCCATTATGTAATGGCCTTCTTTGTCTCTTTGATCTTTGATGGTTTAAAGTCTGTTTTATCAGAGACTAGGATTGCAACCCCTGCTTTTTTTTGTTCTCCATTTGCTTGGTAGATCTTCCTCCATCCCTTATTTTGAGCCTATGTATGTCTCTGCATGTGAGATGGGTCTCCTGAATACAGCAGACTGATGGGTCTTGACTCTTTATCCAGTTTGCCAGTCTGTGTCTTTTAATTGGAGCATTTAGTCCATTTACATTTAAGGTTAATATTGTTATGTGTGAACTTGATCCTGTCATTATGATATTAACTGGTTATTTTGCTCGTTAGTTGATGCAGTTTCTTCCTAGCCTCGATGGTCTTTACATTTTGGCATGTTTTTGCAATGGCTGGTACCGGTGTTCCTTTCCATGTTTAGGGCTTCCTTCAGGGTCTCTTGTAAGGCAGGCCTGGTGGTGACAAAATCTCTAAGCATTTGCTTATCTGTAAAGGATTTTATTTCTCCTCACTGATGAAACTTAGTTTGGCTGGATATGAAATTCTGGGTTGAAAATTCTTTTCTTTAAGAATGTTGAATATTGGCCCCCACTCTCTTCTGGCTTGTAGAGTTTCTGCCGAGAGATCTGCTGTTAGTCTGATGGGCTTCCTTTGTGGGTAACCCGACCTTTCTCTCTGGCTGCCCTTAAGATTTTTTCCTTCATTTCCTTTGGTGAATCTGGCAATTATGTGTCTTGGAGTTGCTCTTCTGGAGGAGTATCTTTGTGGCGTTCTCTGTATTTCCTGAATTTGAATGTTGGCTGCCTACTAGGTTGGGGAAGTTCTCTGGATGATATCCTGAAGAGTGTTTTCCAACTTGGTTCCATTTTCCCCCTCACTTTCAGGCACCCCAATCAGACGTAGATTTGGTCTTTTACATAATCCCATACTTCTTGCAGGCTTTGTTCATTTCTTTTTCTTCTTTTCTTTTGGTTTCTCTTCTCGCTTCATTTCATTCATTTGATCCTCAATCGCTGATACTCTTTCTTCCAGTTGATCGAGGTGGTTACTGAAGCTTGTGCATTTGTCACGTATTTCTTGTGTCATGGTTTTCATCTCTGTCATTTCGTTTATGACTTCTCTCATTAATTAGTCTAGCTGTCAATTCTTCCACTCTTTTTTCAAGATTTTTAGTTTCTTTGCGCTGGGTACGTAATTCCTCCTTTAGCTCTGAGAGGTTTGATGGACTGAAGCCTTCTTCTCTCATCTCGTCAAAGTCATTCTCTGACCAGCTTTGATCCGTTGCTGGCGATGGGCTGCGCTCCTTTGCAGGGGAGATGCGCTCTTATTTTTTGAATTTCCAGCTTTTCTGCCCTGCTTCTTCCCCATCTTTGTGGTTTTATCTGTCTCTGGTCTTTGATGATGGTGACGTACTGATGGGGTTTTGGTATAGGTGTCCTTCCTGTTTGATAGTTTTCCATCTGACAGTCAGAAGGACTGTCTGTTGGTCTGTTGGAGATTGCTTGAGGTCCACTCCAGACCCTGTTTGCTGGGTATCAGCAGCAGAGGTTGCGAAGATAGAATATTGCTGAACAGCGAGTGTACCTGTCTGATTCTTCTTTGGAAGTTTCCTCTCAGGGTGTGACTCCACCCTGTGAGGTGTGGGTGTCAGACTGCCCCTAGTGGGGGATGTCTCCCAGCTAGGCTACTCAGGGGTCAGGGACCCACCTGAGCAGGCAGTCTGTCTGTTCTCAGATCTCAACCTCCGCGTTAGGAGATCCACGGCTCTCCCCAAAGTTGCCAGACAGGGTCGTTCGCGTCTGCACCGGCCCCCGCTGCTTCCGCTATTGGACTGCAGCTGTGCGCTGTCCGCAGAGGTAGAGTCTACAGAGACAGGCAGGCTTCCTTGAGCTGCTGTGAGCTCCACCCAGTTCGAGCTTCCCAGCGGCTTTGTTACCTACTTAAGCCTCAGCAATGGCGGGCGCCCCTCCCCCAGCCTCGCTGCTGCCTTGCGGATCCATCGCCACAGACTGCTGTGTTAGCAATGAGGGAGGCTCCGTGGGCGTGGGACCCTCCCGCCAGGGTGGGATATATTCTCCTGGTGTGCCTGTTTCCTTAAAGCACAGTATTGGGTGGGAGTTACCCGATTTTCCAGGTGTTGTGTGTCTCAGTCCCCTGGCTAGGAAAAGGGATTTCCTTCCCCCTTGCGCTTCCAGGTGAGGCTATGCCTCGCCCTGCTTCAGCTCACGCTGGTCAGGCTGCAGCAGCTGACCAGCACCGATTGTCCGGCACTCCCTAGAGAGATGACCCAGTACCTCAGTTGAAAATGCAGAAATCACCGGTCTTCTGTGTCGCTCGCGCTGGGAGTTGGAGACTGGAGCTGTTCCTATTCGGCCATCTTGCTCCGCCCCCCTCTTTTTTTATATTCTTATTTCCATTTAAATTTTATAATGATACTGGATTATACATAGAGACAAGCAACTACAGCTATTTTAATTGTTTTCAACAATTAAAGTACCATACCTAAAGAGACCAGTATTCAAATGTGACTTTTGAAGAGAGAGAACCATATTATTTTAATTTCTGGTTCTCTTAGTAAGACTAAATATTCTAGGATAGCTTTGATATAATAAACGGATAAATATTCTTGATATTGGGATTATCTTTCTGTAAAGACGAACAGTTATGAAAAATTCCTTCAAGATAAAACATTTGTCACAAATGAGGTTTCTGTTCATTTCCAGATACAGAGGTAATATAATCTTGGACTTGAAATTTTCTTAAAGATCATCTAGTTTAATCTCTCTATGTGCTATATGGAATTCTGCTATAATATTCCTGATAAGTAGTTACTGAGTTTTTGCTGACCTACCTTCAGTGATAAGTAAGTAGTTCACTACTTCCTCACGGTGGCCCTTATCATTTTTTGTATGGCTTTGGCTGCTGGAAGTGACTTAGTTTCTTGGGGCCTTCCAGCTCTTGGGTTCTATTATTATGATGGTTTTATTATACTCTGGGGTAATGCTACTTAAAACATGGCCTTTGGACCTGCATCTGGATCATCTGGAATGCCTGTAACAGGTGTGGATCCCTAAGTCTCCCCAAGATATGCAAGATTACCAGTCATTAGTGCCCCTTTCTATATTTCTATAGGGCACAGTTAATGACATCATCTATTCTTCAGATTGGACTTGATTTCCAACTGTTCAATTTAACCTGGATGTGCATGGAGGTGGAGTGTTGGGGACAGAGTAGAATTTATTCCAGACTCATAGCCCCTAAGATGACTATTTCATTTTCTTTTTATTTTTCTGGGAGCATTATATCCTGCCCCTACATTTGGTGGCTGAGTTCAGGGCCCAGAGCCATTTTTCTTTGCTCTGGCTCCACCCTTCTCAGAAGGGGTTCTAGCCTCTTTCCCAGGATATTAGGAAGGCGGCACGTGTTCTTAGTGCTTCTCTAGAAGTGCTTGTATTAATAATTATCTAGAGAGAAATATCTCTCTTGATTAATGCTTTATGCAATTCTTGGTTTTTAGCACCACAGAAATGAACTCAGGGTTAAATTATGCACCATTTTCTTTGGATCCATTCAAATGTATCCTGCTCCAGATTGATTCTGTATGATGTGACTGAGTCTTGGAAGCCAACATTTATTAAGAGTGGCTAAATTACTCTTTCATTGTTTTTAAATAATTTAAATTTGCTCACCCAGTCAAGCATCTTATTATCATAAAATAAATGAGAGGGAGAGTATTTTATTTTCTTAGTGATTCTTGAAATAAATAGACAACAGATAACTCATAAAATATTTGACACACTCAACTGAAGTTGGTCATCAGCACTCAGGAAATAGCTTGTCGAATCTCAGTCCTCATG
Source organism: Trachypithecus francoisi (assembly GCF_009764315.1). Lineage (NCBI taxonomy): Eukaryota > Metazoa > Chordata > Mammalia > Primates > Cercopithecidae > Trachypithecus > Trachypithecus francoisi. The sequence continues at coordinate 36,563,939 of NW_022681471.1, read as the reverse complement.
CCAAACATGCCAGATAAAGGCAATAATAATCTCTCAGCAGCAGGAGATAGAATGGAGACCATGGCTGTGGGGATGTCCTTCTATTCATTTTAATTTGCCACTCAGAAAGGCAATAAGGTACTGATGAAGTCCTGAGCAACATCCAGTGGTGTTGGTTGATGTAGAACAGCTTAGGAGTATCCCTATCCTATACCTTTCCTCTGTTGACACAGTTCAGCCAATGCACAGACACAGTTCCAGAAACTGGAACTGTGAAAAGCACATACCTCTGCTGAGGTAGACCTGGGGGCCAGATGACTTAGGAAGCTATGTCAGTTATTTATGCCTGAAGAGGAGATGTGATTTTTATTAGATGAAGAAACAGAAAATGGGAGAGTTTCAGAACTCATTTTATTTTTTTCTGTTTAGATTTAAACTTATCACATCAAATTGTTAAAAAAGGAACTAATTCTGATAATTTCCTTTGTATTAAGATTTAAACTCTCTTACTTGATCCAGTCACAGAAAATTTCATTAGCAAGCTTGGTGATTTGGTTGTAGCTTAGCCTAAATTTAACATGAAAAGCATTAGGCTTTCATAGGTTGCATGGAGTTATCTAGATCTAAAGATTTTTAGGAACATTTGAGAGAATATTTACAAATACTTATTTTCCCTATAACATCAGTGTACTTGATTGGCTTTGTGAAGAAACTGGTGATATTTGAGAATTCTGAAGACTCATGGGGATAAATAATATCTGAGAAAAGATTAAAAATTTTTGGAAGAAAAGAGATATGAAAATGCAAAAAAGAAAAATTTCATGATCACTAGAGTAATTAATTTTACGTGTTTAAAAAGACCAAAATAGGCCAGGTGTGGTGGCATATGCCTGTAATCCTAGCACTTTGGAAGGTCAAGATAAGAGGAGTGCTTAAGGCCAGGAGTTCAAGACTAGCCAGGGCAATAGAGTGATACCCTGTTATATAAAAAAAGACCAAAGTATATTTATATTAATATGATATGTTAAGAGGAAATTTTGCTAAGATGCAACTTTTGAAATCTTGAGGCATTAAATAATCCAGAGTAAAAGTACATCAACACAATGTGGTCTAACCAAAGATTGTGAAGGGAAGTCAGGTGGAACATACTAGTGTTAAAACATACTGGCAAAAGTGTTCATGTGAGGTATGGAAATAGTAGATATTACTATTTTGGCATCAGGATGCCAACTTTTTTTTAAACAGAGAGCAACACCTTCTGAACATCACTTGTGTTACATTTAGGAACATATAAATAAGTGAAGGAAGGAGACCAACCATATCCAAGACAATGCAGAAATGATAAGCTAGAACATCTGAAGGGCATTTCTTTGTGTTGAGTGTATTAAAAATCCACTTTTCTAGATATTTGAAAGTCTACAATACATTGTTGTTTAGTATAGTCACCCTATAGTGCTATAGAGCACTAGAATGTATTTGTCCTATCTAGCTGTACTTTTGTATCCGTTAACCACCCTCTAGTTACCCTGTCCTCCACCCCTTCCTTTAGACTACATTTTTGTCAGTGTGCAACATATAGCTTGTGCCTGCTGTGGGCCTGTGAGGCTCACCTGTGCTGCAAGGAATAGCTTAGATGGATGGTCTAGGGCCCCTTTTATACAAGCATTACTGGCTGGATAATACTGTCAAGTTTCCCTCCCTAAACACACACCATATTCTCATATGGGGAAGGTGGTAAGAGATAAAGCATAATTGGGCAGGGTATGTCAGCCTTGGAATAGGCAGGAAGGCAGCAGAGTGTACCTCCAGACCCATCCATTGAAAAGGAAAGGAGAAGTCTGAATTAGGCTATTCATTGGCAAGAAGGTGTTGATTTTGGAGGTGGGGTATGGTGGGAGTGTGTAGCAAAAGGAGCAGAATCACAACTATTAAAATTTGTTCCAGGCACAAAAGGAAGCTTTGAGTGAGTTAGAAGCAGTTTTAATGTGCAAAGCTTGTGATTTAACAATTATTTTGCTCTTCTGGGAAACTTTTCTCGCCTTGCTAAAGGAGCCCGGTTGGCTGATTTTACTAAAGTAGCAGTTGTAAACAGCAGCATGTATGGGCAAGATGAGGCAAGGCAGGCAGAGCTGTGGTAGAAGACAGAGTCCCAGAGACATCGTGGCTGGGGCAGTTTGTATAGACATACTTTTTAAGATGGTAGAGATGTGACAAATGAAAGAGAAACCCTTGGTGACACAATGGAGTCTAGTTGTCCTACAAGGACTCACCAGCATCTATTAAGGTAGCACTTCAATTATGCAAATTATAGTTTAACTTATTCACGATAAAGTAGCACAAAGGTGACTAGCAGTATGAATTCTTATAAATCCTCATTACCTCCCCTAGGCACATACATGAAATAAAACCTCTAATTAAAACATGAGTTAGGTTAGCATGAAAAAGAAATTACAGTAACTTGAATTTTTGTCTTTCCTATTCTCTAATTCACTTTTCATTAATTTGTTTTTTCATTATTTGATTTATCAAATATTAATTAAGCATCTGTCATGTACTAAAAATGTATTAGACATTAGGAATACAGAAAGAAATATCAATCAATCAAGTTTGGCCTTTGGAACTTTGCCCTGATAGAAGAGTCATACAAATACATTAATATTCATAAGTTAGTGTGATTAGCATTATGATAAAGATATATGTAGATTACTGGGGGTACAGAAAAAGGAGAGTCAGGGAAAGCTTCCTGGAAGAGTTCATGTTTAAGTTAAGTCTTAAAGGTTAAGAGCTAAGCAGTTAAGGAAATGAAAAAAGATTAAAAATGTGGAATAATTCCAGGTAGAAGAAGCAGCATGAATAAAAGTACAGAATGAAATGGTGTGATATATTCAGGAAAATGCAAGCAGTTCATTTTGTAGGGCATATAGAAGGCAAATAGTGGAGAAGCAGGGAATGAACCTGGCAGTGTTGTTAAGGACCTGTATGCTAAATTTATCTTTTACTTTTATTGTGAAATCAATAGATAGTCATTGAAGAGAAGTGATATGGTCAGATTTGCACTTCAGAAATTTTAAGTGGGATCTCTGTGGGAGAATGGATTGCCCAGGGCCAAACTGTGACATGATCTCATGAAGTGATCTTGTTTATTTTATTGAAAAGGTAATGTCTTCAATCTTTTCTTTTTTGTACTTCTTACATTTAAGATCTGGAATTATAGGACTTGGCTGAGGAAGAGGGAGATGGACCTCAGAATATCTCATAAATCTCTGGCTTGAGTCAGGGTAGATGTTCATGTTATTAATGAAGAGGGAAATCATAGAATTGGGAGGGTGAATTCAGTCTGAGATGTGTGGAATTCACATTGTCTTTAGATTATCCAAATAGGCACATCCTGTACACACTTGGATATGAGGTTTTAAGCTTGAGAGAGAGGCCTGGGGGTAATGCAGATGCTCCCTGACTTATGATGGGGTTATGTCTAAGTCAATGCATCGTAAGTTGAAAATATCATAAGTCAAAAATACATTTAATACTTCTAATCTACCAAATATCATAGCTTAGCTTAGCCTACCTGAAATGTGCTCAGAACACTTAGATTAGCCTACAGTTGGGCAAAATCATCTAACATAAAGCCTATTTTCTAATGAAGTGTTGAGTATCTCATGTAATGTATTGAATATTGTTCTGGAAGTGAAAAACAGAATGGTTGTATGGGTACTCAAAGTATGGTTTCTACTGAATGTGTATCACTTTAGCACCATTGTAAAGTTGAACCATTGTAAGTCAAGGACTGTCTGTAGTTGAAGTTTTATGTAAGTGCATGGGATTACAAGGGAGAATGTATAATATGAGAATAGCATAGAGTTGAGTTTGGAGTCCTGGGTAATAATAACATTTAGTTGGTAGGCAAAAGCAATGTTTTGAAAAGTGACTTAAAAGCAATGTTTTGAAAAGTGGCTAAAGACACAGCCATAGCCAGGTGTTGTGCCACATGCTTGTAATCCTAGCTGCATAGGAGGTTGAGGTGGGAGGACTGCTTGAGTCCAGGCATTCAAGACCAGCCTGAGCAACATGCTGAGACACTTGTGTCAAAAAAAGACAGCCATAAGGATAGGATATAAATCAGGGTGGCTAGGGAAGAGAGTTTGCAGTCATAGGAAACTTTTAACATTGGGCAAATGTTACAGCCATCAAGCAAGATAAGGGTAAACAATGCTTGCTAAATTTAGAAATGTGGAGGTCATAACCTTACAAAAAGTTTCAATAAAGAGGTAATGATATACGTTACAAATCAGTAGACAGAGGAGTCACTGGAATGCAGGGAAGTGGACAGGGGGAGTGTAGACTGCTCTTCAAGCAATTTGTCAGTGAGAGTGGCAGTAAATAAGATTGTAGCCAGTACTTGAGGTTGAGGGAAGATTGATTTTCTATGGAAGAGACTTGAGCATGTTCATATTTTGAGAGGAAAAAGCAAGCAAGCACAGAAAAATATTGGAGATATGAGAGATGGGATATGGGTGATGAAACAAATTCAAGGCTCAGGGACAGGAGGATGGGCTGGGCAATATCAAGTGTGCTTAGGTGGGAAGACTTAGTCTTGGCTGGAGAAGGGACATTTGTCCCACCAAAAGATTAAGCAAGAATGCATGGAAATTTAAGTAAGTTTGTTAGTGGTGTAGGAGCAAGCTGAGGAACTTCTGTCATCTCATGGCCTTGATGTTTTTCATAGTTTAGAAAGGAACATTGCCCCTGAAAGTAAGGCAAGAAAAGGTACATTGCATTGTTTGAAGAAAGTGATAATTCTTTGAAGTAACCACTGGAGGAATAGGAGAGGGTGATATTTAGGGACATCAGGCTCAGTGAAACTAGAGTTGATGAATTTGTAGCATACTCTTAACCAGCAGTGTCCATCACCCTGGAGAAGCTGAATGATTGGATTGATCCAGGAATGAGTTTGGTGAGCAGGTGTGAAGGAAGGACAAAGGAACAAAATAAATAAAAATCATTTCAAGGGAGAAAGTGCATAATGAGCCATAAGAACAAAGTAGACCCCGAAAGGGGCTGATAAATTCAGAAAGTACGGAAAAGGAAAAAAGACTAAACACTTTGTTGAGAAGTAATAGTAGATTTATTGTCAATAAAGGTAGAGACAGCTGTATTAATATGATGAAACAAAACAAAAACATAAAACTAGGATAGTGGAATTTACAGTTTTGAAAGTAGAACATTTTTGTTGCTGGAAGAGTGAGTTGCCAAAGTGGAGGTGAGACATTATTGAAGTGGAGCATATCCAGCAACTGTGAGGCCAAGGAGTCAAAGTCATTCTGGTTAATGACAGAATTGATGTTGAAAAACAGTGAACCTCAATGTCTTTATTAATGTAGAGGAGCGGGAAGTAACAGTAACAAGGTACTGTTGCTGTTTGGGTAACAGTAACAAGGAGGAATAGAGCAGGGGTTCACTAATGCAAATCCTACAGAGGCCTACAGGTGAGGGAAAGAAGTCAAATTTAAGAGAAGATACCCCACCTAATGGAGGCAACCACCACTCAGCTTCAAATGACAATTACTATTTGGAAAGATGAGTCTAAAATTGCTAGAAATTTACACTTTTAAGATAAATGCAAATGCCTTTTAAATATGTGAATTTTTTCATTTTGAAATATTGGTAATTGATTTTTAAAAATACTGTGAGGACCAAACAAGGCATCTCTTAAGTGTGAATGCAGCTCATGAGGTGCCAGTTTGCAACCTCTAGGATAAAAAGTAGTATGCCCAAATGGCCTGAGACACAAAGCAGAAAGACTTAAACAATGGTATCTTCACTCTTTCTTCTCTAGGCTATGGCAGACATCACTAATTTGATCAGGTATGCAGAGCTTCAGGAGGCAAGTACGAATCAGTTGTATTTGGCATACAAGGTGAAACCTTATTTGCCATAATGTTTCTATAATTTTCAGGAAAGTTTCTGAATCTTTGAACTTTCATTGGTCTTTGAAAAAGAACACGCATGCTGTAATGTTTCAATTCAGTTTTGCCCTCGCAGGATTTTCAGGTGGGCTTTCTTGTTGAATGTGTGCTTTGTGTGTTTTCAGAAACCTCTTCACACCAGTAACTGTGTCTTAAAAATTTCCAGTAATGTGCTCAGAGGTCCTGAGTGGGAACTAGTGTAACATTCAAGGTGAACAAACAAAACCTTTCATCTGTTCCCAGGTATGTCTGGCTTCTGGCAGCTTTGCCATTAATAGTTGAGAGCCTGTTTGCCGCCTGAACACTGAAGGGTTGTTAAACAGCTCTCTGCCTTTTAAAAAGAGTGGGAGATGATTGGGAAGCTTCTAGACTGAGGCATAAATTGAAAATATCATGCATGTTTAGCTATATGGTTTATTAACTCATTTGCTGAAGTGTGTGCTTGATTTCTATTAAATCTTTTTATGCTTAGGCATGTTTGCTATTGAGTGATTTTTCTTTTCGGTATTTAAATACTCAAATAACTCATTCATATTCAAATACTTCATTTAACACATTTCTCATTTCCTTTAGAAGCAAAACATACTCTCTTTGCAGGAACTGTTTTCAGCCCCGCCTCGACCTCTCAAAACTCTGCACTTAGCCAGCTGTTTCCATGGCCAATACTGTAAGCCCCCGGGCCCGATTCACGTGGCAGGAGGGGAAGAAGAACAGCTGAAGCTGGAGCAGCGAGCTGCCTTAGCTGCCAAAGTCCACTTGATTCTGACGCAATGCAACTGCATTCTCCGTTTTTAATTTGTTCCTGTTCTGCTTTTGGTTTTCAGTCCCTGCCACTATCCCCTCACTCTCCAGCCTCTGACCACCCTTTCCCCTTTTAGGTTTCTGAAAAATAGACTATTTGGTTGACCCTGCAGGGCTTCCAATTTGCCTATTTTGTCATGATGTACTGTTTCTCCCCATCATGCTCACACTTGCTTCTAAAATGCCTCTGGCTCTTCTCGTGAGCTGCTTGCTCTCTACCTATTCCTGTCTGTGGCTCTGGGTCTTGTTGTCTGTCTCTAGTTGCCTGCCTAACACAAACTGCCTTGCTGCCTGTGGTGTGTCACGGATCTGCTGATTTTCTGTGGCACCTGAAACAATAGAAGCTGAAAAATCCATGACTTCTGTTTAACTGTGCTTCTTCCCAGTTTCCTTATTAGACATTACATGATCAAACCTCTGAAACTAAACTCTTTAACTTAAGTACAGGTGTCAGGCCTCTGAGCTGAACCTCAGCCATTGTAACTTCTGTGACCTGCACATACACATCCAGGTGGCCTCCAGGAGCCAAGAGTCTGGAGCAGCCAAAACACCACAAAGAAGTAAAACGGCCAGTTCCTGCCTTAACTGATTAACCAAAATTATAACATTTTACCATTGTGACTTGTCCTTGCCCTACCTTAGCTGATCAATCAACTTTGTGACATTCGTCTTCTGGACAATGAGTCTTATGATTTCCCTATCATGTGTCTTGTGACCCCCTTCCCTGCTAACAATAGGTAATCACCTTTTACTGTAATTTTCCATTACCTACCCAACTCCTATAAAGCAACACCTTCCCCATCTCCCTTCGCTGACTCTCTTTTAGGACTCAGCTCACTTGCACCCAAGTGAATAAATAGCTTATTGCTCACACAAAGGCTGTTTGTTGGTCTCTTCACATGGACGTGCTTGACATTTGGTGCCATGACTCGGATCAGGGAGGTTAATCCCCTGTCCTCCTGCTCTTTGCTCTATGAGAAAATCCAACTATGAGTTTGGGTTCTCACACCAGCCCAAGAAACACCTCACCAATTTTGAATCGGGTAAGCAGCCTCTTTTTATTTTCTTCTCCAATCTCTCTCGCTATCTCTCAACCTCTTTCTTCTTTCAATTTTGGCACCCCCTTCAATCCCTCCCTTCCTTTCATTTCCTTTTCCTTTGTGGTAGAGGCAGCGGAAATGCGTTTTTTCCATGGATCCAAAACTCTGGTGCTGGTCACGGACTCAGGAAGATAGTTTTCCCTTGGTGTCTAATCACTGCGGAGACGCCTGCCTGATTATTCACCCGCATTGGGTGTTCGATCACTGCATAGATGCCTGCCTTGATCCTCCACCTCAGTGGCAAGTGCTATCCCCCCTTTTTTCTCCGTGTCTCTACCCCTATTTTCTCTAAATTTACCTTTTTACTATGGGCAACCTTCTGCCCTCCATTCCTCCTTCTTCCCCCTTAGCCTGTATTCTTAAAAACTTAAAACCTCTTCAACTCTCACCTGACCTAAAACCTAGCATCTTATTTTCTTCTGCAACACCACTTGGCCCCAATACAAACTTGATAATGGCTCTAAATGGCCAGAAAAAGGCAGTTTTGATTTCTCCATTCTACAATATCTAGATAATTTTTGTCATAAAATGGGCAAATGGTCTGAGGTGCCTTATGTCCAGGCATGTTTTACACCTTTTTCCTTCCCTAATCTCTGTTCCCAATGCAAGTCATCCCAAATCTTTCTTCTTTCCCTCCTGCCTGTCCCTTCAGTCCCAACCCCAAATGCCACTGAGTCTTCTGAATCCTCCTTTTGTGCAGACCCCTCTGACCTCTCTCCCCTTCCCCAGGCCACTCCTCAACAGGCTGAATCAAGTCCCAATTCTTCCTCAGCCTCCGCTCCTCCACCTTATAACCCTTCTGTCACCTCCCCTCCCCATACCCGGTCTGGTTTACAATTTCATTCTGTGGCAAATACTTCCCCACCTGCCCAAAAATTTCCTCTTCAAGAGGTGGCTGGGGCTGAAGGCATTGTCAGAGTGCATGTACCATTTTCTCTATCAGACGTTTCTCAAATTAATCAATGCTTAGACTCCTCCTCATCAGACCCCACCAAATATATACAGGAATTCCAATATTTAACTCAGTCCTACAATTTAACCTAGAGTGACTTAAATGTCATCCTAACTTCTATCCTCTCCCCAGATGAATGAGAAAGAGTTTTTTCTCTAGCCCACCTGCCGGCGTCATGAGCCAGACCTTCACAAAGGTCCTTCAAGAAGGTATCAGGGCAGTTCCCCGAGAGGATCCCCGATGGAATATCAGGCAGGTTCCCCAAATATAGCTAGATGAGATTACATGATTTCCTGCCTAGTTGAAGGGCTTAAAAAGGCAGCATACAAAGCTGTTAATTATGACAAAATTAAAGAAACTACCCAAGGTAAAGATGAAAATCCAACCCAGTTCATGGCTTGTTTGGCAGCAACCCTGAGACACTTTACAGCCTTAGACACTGAAGGGCCTGAAGGCTGTCTTATTCTCAATATGCATTTTTTCACCCAGTCAGCTCCTGACATTAGAAAAAAGCTCCAAAAATTGGAATCCGGCACTCAAACCCCACAACAGGAATTAATCAACCTGCCTTCAAGTTGTACAATAATAGAGACTAAGCAGCCAAGTGACAACGCATTTCTGAGTTACAATTACTTGCCTCTGCTGTGAGACAAAACCCAGCCGCATCTCCAGCACACAAGAACTTCAAAATGCCTGAGCCGCAGCAGTCAGGCATTCCTACAGGACCTCCTCCTCAGGATCTTGCTTCAAGTGCCAGAAATCTGGCCACTGGGCCAAGGAATGCTCAAAGCCCGGCATTCCTCCCAAGCTGTATCCCATCTGTGCAGGGACCTACTGGAAATCAGACTGCCAAGCTCATTGGGCAACTACTCCCATAGACCCTAAAGCTCTGGCCCAAGGCTCTCTGACTGACTCCTTTCCAGATCAGCTTGGCTTAGTGGCTGAAGACTGACACTGCCCGATTGCCTCGGAAGCCCCCTGGACCATCACAGACGCCGAGCTTCAGGTAACTCTCACGTTGGAGGGTAAGTCCCCTTTTTAATAGATATGAGGGCTACCAACTCCACATTACCTTCTTTTCAAGGGCCTGTTTCCCTTGCCCCCATAACTGTTGTGGGTATTGATGGCTAGGCCTCTAAACCTCTGAAAACTCCCCAACCTTGGTGTCAACTTGGACAACATTCTTTTATGCATTCCTTTTTAGTTATCCCCACATGCCCAGTTCTCATATTAGATTGAGACATTTTAACCAAATTATCTGCTTCCCTGACTATAAATGGACTACAGCTACATCTCATTGCCGCCCTTCTTCCTAACCCAGAGCCTCCTTTGTGTCTTCCTCTTGTATCCCCCACCTTAACCCCCAGGTATGGGACCTTCTACTCCCTCCCTGGCAACTGATCACATGCCCATTACTATCCCATTATAACCTAATCACGCTTACCTCACTCAATGCCAATATCCCATCTCACAGCAGGCTTTAAAAGAACTGACGCCTGTTATCACTTGCCTGCTACAACATGGCCTTTAAAAGCCTAGAAATTCTCCTTACGACTCCCCTGTCCTACCCTTCCAGAAATGAGACAAGTCCTATAGGCTAATTCAAGACCTTCACCTCATAAATCAGATTGTCCTTCCCATCCATCCTGTTGTGCATTTTTATTAAGTCTCTTCTTCCTTACTCTACTTTTTACAATAGGGCCTTATGCAATCACCCCCTCCTTTTTGCACTGCACCTCACAAACTTTTTCATTCCTGCTATTTTCCTATTCACCTTTCTCATCTACTCATAAATGCCCCACTCTTGTTTACATTGCTGGTTTACACTTTTTCTCCAAACCATCACAATTGATATCTCCTGGAGTGAGATATCCCCAAACCACCACTCTTGACTCCCTCTTGGAGTGGATAGATGATCTTTGCTGGCAGGGCACACTCCAATACTTTCACCTTGATGAAGTCCTATTCTTTACATTTATACTTACTTTTAACCTCATTCCCATTCTTATGCTGCCCTCTACCCTTGAATTTTCTTTAAGGTGTCCATGCAGTCCCTGGTCACACTTGAAGCAGTCCTGAGAAACATTGACCCTATCCCAATAACGCTCAGTAAAAAGTTATATTTTCTTGAAATTTTCTTATAACTTTATATTTTATAAATAAAAAGACAGGAATGTCAGGACTCTGAGTCGAAACTCAGCCATTATAACTTCTGTGATCTGCACATACACATCCAGGTGGCCTGTAGGAGCCAAGAAGTCTGGAGCAGCCAAAAAACCACAAAGTAAAAGAGCCAGTTCCTGCCTTAACTGATTAACCAAAATTACAACATTTTACTATTGTGACTTGGGCCTGCCCTACCTTAGCTGATCAATCAACTTTGTGACATTCTTCTTCTAGACAATGAGTCTTATGATCTCCCCACCATGTACCTTGTGACTCCCTCCTCTGCTAACAATAGGTAATCACCTTTTACTGTAATTTTCCGTTACCTACCCAACTCCTATAAAGTAACGCCTTCCCCATCTCCCTTCGCTGACTCTCTTTTAGGACTCAGCCCACTTGCACCAAAGTGAATAAATAGCTTTATTGCTCACACAAAGGCTGTTTGTTGGTCTCTTCACATGGACGCACTTGACACAGGTTGCTGGGTACATAGCATTGAGCAATCGGTACTTTAGCTAAATGTCAGAGTCAGGGTTAAGATCAGTAAAAGTTACAATACAGTAACACTTGCCTAGACACAGTGGCCAATCTTGTTTATGATGATTTCCACATGAGAAGCCATTTACTAGGTTGGAAGTAGTATGTATATATGTAGTATGTATGTTTGAGTGTTGCCATAGATAATATCTTGCATTTTAGCCTTCCAAATTGGGATTTTATGATGAAAAAATTGACCTTTAGGCTGGGCACAGTGGCTCACACCTGTAATCCCAGCACTTTGGGAATCTGAGGCAGGCAGATCACCTGAGGTCAGGAGTTTGAGACCAGCCTGGTCAACATGGTAAAACCCAGTTTCTACTAAAAATACAAAAATTAGCAGGGCGTGATGCTCACATCTGTGTATCCCAGCTACTGGGAGCCTGAGGTGGGAAAACGCTTGAACTGGGAGGCGGAGGTTGCAGTGACCGAGATTGCACCACTGCCATCCAGGCTGGGTGACAGAGGGAGACTCCATCTGAAAAAAAATATTTTTAAGAAATAATGACTACTTGGGGCGGAGCAAGATGGCCGAATAGGAACAGCTCCAGTCTCCAACTCCCAGCGTGAGCGACACAAGAAGACCGGTGATTTCTGCATTTTCAACTGAGGTACTGGGGTCATCTCTCTAGGGAGTGCCGGACAATCGGTGCGGGTCAGCTGCTGCAGCCTGACCAGCGTGAGCTGAAGCAGGGCGAGGCATCGCCTCACCTGGAAGCGCAAGGGGGAAGGAAATCCCTTTTCCTAGCCGGGGAACTGAGACACCAACACCTGGAAAATCGGGTAACTCCCACCCCAATACTGCGCTTTAAGGAAACAGGCACACCAGGAAATATATCCCACACCTGCCGGGAGGGTCCCACGCCCACGGAGCCTCCCTCACTGCTAACACAGCCGTCTGCCGCGATCTATCCGCAAGGCAGCAGCGAGGCTGGGGGAGGGGCCCCGCCATTGCTGAGGCTTAAGTAGGTAAACAAAGCCGCTGGGAAGCTCGAACTGGTGGAGCTCACAGCAGCTCAAGGAAGCCTGCCTGTCTCTGTAGACTCTACCGCTGCGGACAGCGCACAGCTGCAGTCCATTAGGGGAAAGAGCGGGGCCGCTGCAGACCGAACGACTCTGTCTGACAGCTTTGGGGAGAGCCGTGGATCTCCTAACGCGGAGGTTGAGATCTGAGAACGGACAGACTGCCTGCTCAGGTGGGTCCCTGACCCCTGAGTAGCCTAGCTGGGAGACATCCCCTACTAGGGGCAGTCTGATACCCCACACCTCACAGGGTGGCGTCACCCCTGAGAGGAAACTTCCAAAGAAGAATCAGACAGGTACACTCGCTGTTCAGCAATATTCTATCTTCGGCAACCTCTGCTGCTGATACCCAGGCAAACAGGGTCTGGAGTGGACCTCAAGCAATCTCTAACAGACCAACAGACAGTCCTTCTGACTGTCAGACGGAAAACTATCAAACAGGAAGGACACCTATACCAACCCCATCAGTACGTCACCATCATCAAAGTCCAGAGACAGATAAAACCACAAAGATGGGGAAGAAGCAGGGCAGAAAAGCTGGAAATTCAAAAAATAAGAGCGCATCTCCCCCTGCAAAGGAGCGCAGCCCATCGCCAGCAACGGATCAAAGCTGGTCAGAGAATGACTTTGACGAGATGAGAGAAGAAGGCTTCAGTCCATCAAACCTCTCAGAGCTAAAGGGGAATTACGTACCCAGCGCAAAGAAACTAAAAATCTTGAAAAAAAGTGGAAGAATTGACAGCTAGACTAATTAATGCAGAGAAGATCATAAACGAAATGACAGAGATGAAAACCATGACACGAGAAATACGTGACAAATGCACAAGCTTCGGTAACCGACTCGATCAACTGGAGGAAAGAGTATCAGCGATTGAGGATCAAATGAATGAAATGAAGCGAGAAGAGAAACCAAAAGAAAAAGAAGAAAAAGAAATGAACAAAGCCTGCAAGAAGTATGGGATTATGTAAAAAGACCAAATCTACGTCTGATTGGGGTGCCTGAAAGTGAGGGGGAAAATGGAACCAAGTTGGAAAACACTCTTCAGGATATCATCCAGGAGAACTTCCCCAACCTAGTAGGGCAGGCCAACATTCAAATTCAGGAATACAGAGAACGCCACAAAGATACTCCTCCAGAAGAGCAACTCCAAGACACATAATTGCCAGATTCACCAAAGTTGAAATGAAGGAAAAAATCTTAAGGGCAGCCAGAGAGAAAGGTCGGGTTACCCACAAAGGGAAGCCCATCAGAATAACAGCAGACCTCTCGGCAGAAACTCTACAAGCCAGAAGAGAGTGGGGGCCAATATTCAACGTTCTTAAAGAAAAGAATTTTCAACCGAGAATTTCATATCCAGCCAAACTAAGTTCATCAGTGAAGGAGAAATAAAATCCTTTACAGATAAGCAAATGCTTAGAGATTTTGTCACCACCAGGCCTGCCTTACAAGAGACCCTGAAGGAAGCCCTAAACATGGAAAGGAACAACCGGTACCAGCCATTGCAAAAACATGCCAAAATGTAAAGACCATCGAGGCTAGGAAGAACTGCATCAACTAACGAGCAAAATAACCAGTTAATATCATAATGACAGGATCAAGTTCACACATAACAATATTAACCTTAAATGTAATGGACTAAATGCTCCAATTAAAAGACACAGACTGGCAAACTGGATCAAGAGTCAAGACCCATCAGTCTGCTGTATTCAGGAGACCCATCTCACATGCAGAGACATACATAGGCTCAAAATAAAGGGATGGAGGAAGATCTACCAAGCAAATGGAGAACAAAAAAAGCAGGGTTGCAATCCTAGTCTCTGATAAAACAGACTTTAAGCCATCAAAGATCAAAAGAGACAAAGAAGGCCATTACATAATGGTAAAGGGATCAATTCAACAGGAAGAGCTAACTCTCCTAAATATATATGCACCCCATACAGGAGCACCCAGATTCATAAAGCAAGTCCTTAGAGACCTACAAAGAGACTTAGACTCCCATACAATAATAATGGGAGACTTCAACACTCCACTGTCAACATTAGACAGATCAACGAGACAGAAAGTTAACAAGGATATCCAGGAATTGAACTCATCTCTGCACCAAGCGGACCTAATAGACATCTATAGAACTCTCCACCCCAATCAACAGAATATACATTCTTCTCAGCACCACATCGCACTTATTCCAAAATTGACCACATAATTGGAAGTAAAGCACTCCTCAGCAAATGTACAAGAACTGAAATTATAACAAACTGTCTCTCAGACCACAGTGCAATCAAACTAGAACTCAGGACTAAGAAACTCAATCAAAACCGCTCAACTACATGGAACTGAACAACCTGCTCCTGAATGACTACTGGGTACATAACGAAATGAAAGCAGAAATAAAGATGTTCTTTGAAACCAATGAGAACAAAGATACAACATACCAGAATCTCTGGACACATTTAAAGCAGTGTGTAGAGGGAAATTTATAGCACTAAATGCCCACAAGAGAAAGCAGGAGAGATCTAAAATTGACACTCTAACATCACAATTAAAAGAACTAGAGAGGCAAGAGCAAACACATTCAAAAGCTAGCAGAAGGCAAAAAACTAAGATCAGAGCAGAACTGAAGAGATAGAGACACAAAAAACCCTCCAAAAAATCATGAATCCAGGAGTTGGTTTTTTGAAAAGATCAACAAAATTGACAGACCGCTAGCTAGACTAATAAAGAAGAAAAGAGAGAAGAATCAAATAGACGCAATAAAAAATGATAAAGGGGATATCACCACCGACCCCACAGAAATACAAAAGCCATCAGAGAATACTATAAATGCCTCTACGCAAATCAACTAGAAAACCTAGAAGAAATGGATAATTTCCTGGACACTTACACTCTCCCAAGACTAAACCAGGAAGAAGTTGAATCCCTGAATAGACCAATAGCAGGCTCTGAAATTGAGGCAACAATTAATAGCCTACCCACCAAAAAAGTCCAGGACCAGATGGATTCACAGCTGAATTCTACCAGAGGTACAAGGAGGAGCTGGTACCATTCCTTCTGAAACTATTTCAATCAATAGAAAAAGAGGGAATCCTCCTAACTCTTTTTATGAGGCCAACATCATCCTGATACCAAAGCCTGGCAGAGACACAACAAAAAAAGAGAATTTTAGACCAATATCCCTGATGAACATCGATGCAAAAATCCTCAATAAAATACTGGCAACCGGATTCAGCAGCACATCAAAAAGCTTATCCACCATGATCAAGTGGGCTTCATCCCTGGGATGCAAGGCTGGTTCAACATTCGCAAATCAATAAACGTAATCCAGCATATAAACAGAACAAAGACAAGAACCACATAATTATCTCTATAGATGCAGAAAAGGCTTTTGACAAAATTCAACAGCCCTTTATGCTAAAAACGCTCAATAAATTCGGTATTGATGGAACGTACCTCAAAATAATAAGAGCTATTTATGACAAACCCACAGCTAATATCATACTGAATGGGCAAAAACTGGAAAAATTCCCTTTGAAAACTGGCACAAGACAGGGATGCCCTCTCTCACCACTCCTATTCAACATCGTGTTGGAAGTTCTGGCTAGGGCAATCAGGCAAGAGAAAGAAATCAAGGGTATCCAGTTAGGAAAAGAAGAAGTCAAATTGTCCCTGTTTGCAGATGATATGATTGTATATTTAGAAAACCCCATGGTCTCAGCCCAAAATCTCCTTAAGCTGATAAGCAACTTCAGCAAAGTCTCAGGATACAAAATTAATGTGCAAAAATCACAAGCATTCTTATACACCAGTAACAGACAAGCAGAGAGCCAAATCAGGAATGAACTTCCATTCACAGTTGCTTCAAAGAGAATAAAATACCTAGGAATCCAGCTTACAAGGGATGTCAAGGACCTCTTCAAGGAGAACTACAAACCACTGCTCAGTGAAATCAAAGAGGACACAAACAAATGGAAGAACATACCATGCTCATGGATAGGAAGAATCAATATCGTGAAAATGGCCATACTGCCCAAGGTTATTTATAGATTCAATGCCATCCCCATCAAGCTACCAATGACTTTCTTCACAGAATTGGAAAAAACTGCTTTAAAGTTCATATGGAACCAAAAAAGAGCCCGCATTGCCAAGACAATCCTAAGTCAAAAGGACAAAGCTGGAGGCGTCACGCTACCTGACTTCAAACTATACTACAAGGCTACAGTAACCAAAACAGCATGGTACTGGTACCACAACAGAGATATAGACCAATGGAACAGAACAGAGTCCTCAGAAATAATACCACACATCTACAGCCATCTGATCTTTGACAAACCTGACAGAAACAAGAAATGGGGAAAGGATTCCCTATTTAATAAATGGTGCTGGGAAAATTGGCTAGCCATAAGTAGAAAGCTGAAACTGGATCCTTTCCTTACCCCTATACGAAAATTAATTCAAGATGGATTAGAGACTTAAATGTTAGACCTAATACCATAAAAACCCTAGAAGAAAATCTAGGTAGTACCATTCAGGACATAGGCATGGGCAAGGACTTCATGTCTAAAACACCAAAAGCAACGGCAGCAAAAGCAAAAATTGACACATGGGATCTAATTAAACTAAAGAGCTTTTGCACAGCTAAAGAAACTACCATCAGAGTGAACAGGCAACCTACAGAATGGGAAAAAATTTTTGCAACCTACTCATCTGACAAAGGGCTAATATCCAGAATCTACAAAGAACTCAAACAAATATACAAGAAAAAAACAAACAACCCCATCAAAAAGTGGGAAAGGATATGAACAGACATTTCTCAAAAGAAGACATCCATACAGCCAACAGACACATGAAAAAATGCTCATCATCACTCGCCATCAGAGAAATGCAAATCAAAACTACAATGAGATACCATCTCACACCAGTTAGAATGGCAATCATTAAGAGTCAGGAAACAACAGGTGTTGGAGAGGATGTGGAGAAATAGGAACACTTTTACACTGTTGGTGGGATTGTAAACTAGTTCAACCATTATGGAAAACAGTATGGCGATTCCTCAAGGATCTAGAACTAGATGTACCATATGACCCAGCCATCCCACTACTGGTATATACCCAAAGGATTATAAATTACTCTACTACAAAGACACATGCACACGTATGTTTATTGCGGCACTATTCACAATAGCAAAGACTTGGAATCAACCCAAATGTCCCTGTGACAGACTGGATTAAGAAAATGTGGCACATATATACCATGGAATGCTATGCAGCCATAAAAAAGGATGAGTTTGCATCCTTTGTAGGGACATGGATGCAGCTGGAAACCATCATTCTTAGCAAACTATCACAAGAAGAGAAAACCAAACACCGCATGTTCTCACTCATAGGTGGGAACTGAACAATGAGATCACTTGGACTCGGGAAGGGGAACATCACACACTGGGGCCTATCATGGGGAGGGGGGAGGAGGGAGGGATTGCATTGGGGAGTTATACATGATATAAACGTCATGCACATGTACCCTAGAACTTAAAGTATAATAAAAAAAAAAAAAAAAAAAGAAATAATGACTACTTAACAAATTGAATAAACATGCTTCTTAATTTTAATCTGCCATATTTTTGTTTCCCGAAGTGACACATATTATTGTCTATTAGTCTAAGAATTAAAATATTACCACTCTAATTAGATCATCTTGATTAATTTGCTTTTTGTCTTTCTTGAAGTTGAATTCATTCTCATTTGACCTGATCTTTAGAATATGTCTTACTATGCCAAGTATTATATATATCTTGAAATGTGAAAATAATTTACCATTTAAATTTTTATTATACATCTGGGAAATGAGTATAGTAATAAAAATTTAATAATAGTTTTCAATATGGTTGAGCTTTTGCTATGTGCTGGACATTGCACTAAGGGCTTTATTTGTACTATCTAATTCCATCAACCACCATTTAATGGGTTCTAATGTTACCCACATTTTACAGTGGGGAAAACTAAAATGCACAGAAATTTGGTAATGTGTTCAAGGTCACAAAGCTAATTAGTACCATAGCCAAAATTTGAGCCCAGGTTTGTAGGCATCCCAAAGTCTGAGCCTCTGAACATCAATGAGCACCATGTCTCATAGCAATAATTTATGTCTAAAATCTGTTCTTTGCTCTACACTTCCTTTCAAATTTAAATACCTCTTTTACAATGTCATGTAGTCATATTTAGATATACTATCTCTTCTTACTAATAATACATTCATGCAATGTATTATTTATTAGAGGAGGTTGCACTAGAGGTTTAAATAGTAAGATATTGAACCAAAATGCTGGGATCATATTTTAATTCTGCCACTTATTTTCTGTGACTTTCAAAAATTACTTTTTCTCTCTGTATTAGTTAATTTTGGATTCCTATAAAGGAATAGCAGAGACTGGGTAATATATAAAGAAAAGAGGTTTATTTGGCTAATGATTCTGCAGGCTGTACAAGTAGCATGGTGCCAGCATCTGCTTCTGGTGAAGCCTCAGGAAGCTTACAATCATGGTGAAAGGTAAAGTGGAAGCAGACATGTCACATGGCAAGAGAGGGAATGAGAGAGTGAGGAGGGAGGACCCAAACACTTTTAAACAGTCAGATTACACATGAACTCATAACCGTGGGGAGGGTAGCAAGCCATTCATGAGGGATCTGCCCCATGATCCAAACATCTCCTACTAGGTCCCGCCTGCAACATTGGGGATCACATTTCAACGTGAAGTTTGGAGGGGACACACATCCAAATTACATCACTCTCTGAACTTCAGTTTTATTAATTATATAACTAATGCTAGAATTTAGTTCATTTGGAGTTTGCGATGATTAAGTGAGATAACACATATAAATTACTTGCAATAGTGCCTTCATATACTATGTGCTGAAAAATAGCTTAACATATAATTTATAGATACCTTAAAAGTTCTATGTTATAGCCTGATTATTTTTCCTTTGTTTCCATTCATTTATCTATCTATCTATATATTTGTATTCATTCATTCATGTGTTCACTAATTCATTTTGCAAATCCATGTTGAGCATTCAGCAAGTATTTCCCATCTATGGTGTTAAACTCTGTAAAATCTTCTAGAGTCCACTTCATTTAGTGGAATTCTTGCTTAGAGCAAGATTTTGAACAAAAAAGATTTTGATTAATTTCTGGAAGATTAGGACATTGCACAGGTCAAACAGCAACATAGGACATTCAAATTACAAAGGTATATGTAGAAGACATTTTTCACTTGCCACCTTTCTAGATACTGGCAAAGTTGTAGACACTTCAAAGGTCTAATTTTATGAATAACACTAAAAATGCTATGCAAGAGGTAAACAGTCAACTCAAGTGCTATCATTCTTAAATTGTAGCTTCATTATGATCTGGATAATATTGGAAGAAGATGACCTTCTAATGGGATGGTAAATGTTCTTGTGAATTGTTGGTATGTATATACGAGTGAGGGGCCCTGACCATGGAATTAGCCCTCTGAAGTAGGCCTCCTTTTCAAACATGTGGGCTCTGTCATCAGACTAATGTTGCGGTCATACATGGATTTAGATAAACTCTTCTGCATTTACATGTAATAATATATTACCAAGATCCAAGGAACCCTGGCCCAGAGGTGGCAAAATGTTGGGGTCTACTGGGAGATACTATTTGTGCTAGTAGCAGATTTCTGATGTAAAGCAGAGAGCATGGGTTTTTTAGAATAAAATTGTGAGCCTCTGGCTAAGTGATGCTAAGACCGAAGAGGAAATAAAAGCAATTTGCAACAAATAGCTTTAGCTTCTTTAAAGTACTACCAAAGAGGGCTCTCTTGTGGAGTTCTCATGAGACTGGTTTTCACTGACATTGCTTGCTGTCAGTGTCTAACACTCACAGTTGGATGGGTTCAGGTGTGCCGTATTAGGGCTTATTACACAAAGTTGCCAGATACCTCTATGACTATTATTATTTCAATTTGAAGAAATTCTACTAGGGTATTATATGAGTCTGTCTGGGATACTGTAACAGAATGCCATAGACAAGATGGCTTATAAACAACAGAAATTTATCTCTCACAGTTCTGGAGTCTGAGAAGTTCAAGATCAAGGCATTAGAGATTTGGTGTTTGGTGATGGTCCACTTCCTGGTTCATAGATGGAACCTTCTACCTGCATCCTCAAATAGCAGAGGGGCAAAAGACCTCTTTGTCATCTCTTTTATATGTGTACTAGTCCTATCAGCCACTTTCCAAAGGCCCCACCTCTTAATGCCATCACACTGGGGGTTAAGATTTCAACATAAAAACTTGGAGAAGGGCACAAACATTCATTCTATAGCAGACATATAATATGATCACCTACTGTCAAAAATTACTTTGCACTAGTAGAAGGTGACGTTGGTTAGGAGCAAGCCCAAATTCACTGTTGCACATACTGCAACCTCTGCCGGTCATTCTCTTCCTCACTCATTTTTTTTGGCCAACTCCTACGATCTTTCTTTCTTTTTCTTTCTCTCTCTCTCTCTCTCTCTCTCTCTCCTTCCTTCCTTCCTTCCTTCCTTCCTTCTTCCTTCCTTTCTTTCTTTCTTTCCTTCTTTCTTTCTTTTTTTTTTGAGACAGTGTCTTATTTGGTCATCCAGGCTGGAGTGGCACTGTCATGGCCCACTGCAGCGTTGAACACCCTAGGCTTAGGTGATTTCCCACCACAGCCTCCTAAGTAGCTGGGACTACAGGTATGCACCACCATGCCCAGCTAATTTTTGTATTTTTTTGTAGAAACAGAGTTTCACCATGTTTCCCAGGCTGGTCTTAAACTCCTGAGCCCAAGTGATCCAGCCACTTTGGCTTTTCAAAGTGCTGGGATTACAGGCATGAGTGACCACACTCAGCTGTGATCTTTCAAATCTTGGCTCAAGCATTTATTTTTCAGAGAAATCATTCCTGATTCCTCAATCAAACTTATGTCTCTTAGTATTGTTTTTATAATCCTGTTCCTTTTCTTTATAGAATGCATTAAATTTTGTAGTAATATATTTGTTCCTTTAATTATGTGACTCATCTATTAGATTTCAATTATAAAACAGTAGATTTTGTTCATCAATGTTTTACTAATCAGTGTATGTCCAATGTCTTACACAGTCCCTACTATATAGAAGGACTTCAATTGATATTGGTTGATTACTGGTTGAGAAACATGCTTTTATGTACTAATGGGAAATTGACAAGTACATAAATAAGTAAAATGTTGAAGCTATGAGAGAAGACTGTATAAGGTAGGGTATCAAGGTCAAGAGTGGTCCCTTCTACCCTGGAGGTTAGAAATGGTTTATCGGGTGAAGTAATGTTTGAGCTGATTCTAGAAAAATTAAAAATTAATTTCTAAATAGATGGCATAATTGATACAATTTGATAATTATGTATTTGGTTGTTCAATGTTTTTCTTCATCAGATAGGACAACTAACTAAACTGAAAGTGCCATGGAGAGAGGAATTATATCTGTTTTGTTCATTTCTTATACTCAACATTTAGCACACAGTAGGTGGTATATAAGGGGTCTTCAAAACTTTCATGGAAAATGCATATTAGGAAAAAACTACACATTTATTTCAATTTTTTTTTGCACCAACATAAACTCATACTATCTTATTGCATCATGTCTGAACAAGATTTAGTTTGAGGCACTAAGAAGCCTAAGACATCAGTTTGAAAACAGCTCTTATTAGAGCACCACGAATTCTGTGAAAATTAAAGCAAGAACAAACATCAAATTTGTAGTGAATCTTGGTGAATGAATGGTGAAGTCATTGATGCTTCACAAAAAGTTTATGGAGACAATGTCTCAAGGAAATCAGTACATTACAAATGGATAACTTGTTTTAAAAAGGGACAAGACAGTGTTGAAAATGAAGTCCACCACATAGACCATCCACATCAATTTGTGAAGAAAAAATTCATTTTATTCCTGCCCTTGTTGAAGAACTGACAATTAACAGCAGAAAAAAACGGCCAATACCATAAGCATCACAATTGATTCAGCTCACAAAATTCTGACAGAAAGATTAAAATTGAGTAAACTTTCTACTTGATGGATGTCAAAACCATTGTGACTAGATCAGCTTCACATAAGAGCAAAGCTTTTAGTGAAAATTTTAAAGTGGGGTCAATATCCTGAAGCAGAATTCAAAGAATTATAACAGGAGGTAAAGCATGGCTTTTGCCAGTATAATCCTGAAGACAAAACACAATCAAAGTGATAGCTACCAAAAGGTGGAAGGGATTCATTCAAAGCAAAAGTGGATCGGTCAAGAGCAAAGATTATGAAACAGTTTTTTTGGGATGCTTAAGGCATTTTGCTTGTTGACTTTCTGCAGGGCAAAACAACAATAACATCTGCTTATTCTGAGAATGTTTGAGAATGCTACATTGCACCAGAGTCAATTGCACTTATGAGTTTACAACAGCTTGTGTATGGAATTCTCTAGGTCAGGATCCTAGTGATAAGAATGATCAAAAGTCGCTGTGAATTGTTTGATTTAAAAATTGTGGCTCCAAATCTTGCCTCTTTCTAGACAAGCATAATCCTAGAGGGTGAATGAGTCTACGGTAGTGTTTTGAGTGTCTAGGTCGAGTGGGGGTGAGGCAGGATTTATCCATGGACAATTACAAAAGAAAGCACATTATATCTCCTGGAGAAATTAAAACTGAAAAACAGGTAGGCCAACGAGTGTGTGCATCAATGCATAGAATGAGATAGAGAGAGGATGCAAGTATTCTTCTTTTACTGGTAAATATTTATCACACTTGTCTAGTTGCAAAGGATACAGAGGTATATAATACAGATATAGTTGTTACTTCATGTACTTACACTTTTGTGAGAGAGTGAGACAGAAACTGGGAAAATCATTAAACATTTGAAGCTTGAAAAGCATAGGGGAAAGCAGTAGGTAAGAAAGTGTAAAGCAAATACTTGAGTTAACAGCGCTATGATTACAGATAAGGCTTATAGGTCATGCTTCTTTGACTATGTCCTTGGAAGGAAAACTGGCAAGGATTACAAATGAGTTTCAACAATAATAATCATGAGCATTTTTTCATGTGTCTGTTGGCTGTATGAATGTCGTCTTTTGAGAAATGTCTGTCATATCCTTCCCCACTTTTGATGGGGTTGTTTCTTTTTTTTTTTTTTTTTTTTTTTTTTTTATTATACTTTAAGTTCTAGGGTACATGTGCATGACGTTTATATCATGTATAACTCCCCAATGCAATCCCTCCCTCCTCCCCCCTCCCCATGATAGGCCCCAGTGTGTGATGTTCCCCTCCCGAGTCCAAGTGATCTCATTGTTCAGTTCCCACCTATGAGTGAGAACATGCGGTGTTTGGTTTTCTCTTCTTGTGATAGTTTGCTAAGAATGATGGTTTCCAGCTGCATCCATGTCCCTACAAAGGACGCAAACTCATCCTTTTTGATGGCTGCATAGTATTCCATGGTGTATATGTGCCACATTTTCTTAATCCAGTCTGTCACAGATGGACATTTGGGTTGATTCCAAGTCTTTGCTATTGTGAATAGTGCCGCAATAAACATACGTGTGCATGTGTCTTTGTAGTAGAGTAATTTATAATCCTTTGGGTATATACCCAGTAGTGGGATGGCTGGGTCATATGGTACATCTAGTTCTAGATCCTTGAGGAATCGCCATACTGTTTTCCATAATGGTTGAACTAGTTTACAATCCCACCAACAGTGTAAAAGTGTTCCTATTTCTCCACATCCTCTCCAACACCTGTTGTTTCCTGACTTCTTAATGATTGCCATTCTAACTGGTGTGAGATGGTATCTCATTGTAGTTTTGATTTGCATTTCTCTGATGGCGAGTGATGATGAGCATTTTTTCATGTGTCTGTTGGCTGTATGGATGTCTTCTTTTGAGAAATGTCTGTTCATATCCTTTCCCCACTTTTTGATGGGGTTGTTTGTTTTTTTCTTGTATATTTGTTTGAGTTCTTTGTAGATTCTGGATATTAGCCCTTTGTCAGATGAGTAGGTTGCAAAAATTTTTTCCCATTCTGTAGGTTGCCTGTTCACTCTGATGGTAGTTTCTTTAGCTGTGCAAAAGCTCTTTAGTTTAATTAGATCCCATGTGTCAATTTTTGCTTTTGCTGCCGTTGCTTTTGGTGTTTTAGACATGAAGTCCTTGCCCATGCCTATGTCCTGAATGGTACTACCTAGATTTTCTTCTAGGGTTTTTATGGTATTAGGTCTAACATTTAAGTCTCTAATCCATCTTGAATTAATTTTCGTATAAGGGGTAAGGAAAGGATCCAGTTTCAGCTTTCTACTTATGGCTAGCCAATTTTCCCAGCACCATTTATTAAATAGGGAATCCTTTCCCCATTTCTTGTTCTGTCAGGTTTGTCAAAGATCAGATGGCTGTAGATGTGTGGTATTATTTCTGAGGACTCTGTTCTGTTCCATTGGTCTATATCTCTGTTGTGGTACCAGTACCATGCTGTTTTGGTTACTGTAGCCTTGTAGTATAGTTTGAAGTCAGGTAGCGTGACGCCTCCAGCTTTGTCCTTTTGACTTAGGATTGTCTTGGCAATGCGGGCTCTTTTTGGTTCCATATGAACTTTAAAGCAGTTTTTTCCAATTCTGTGAAGAAAGTCATTGGTAGCTTGATGGGGATGGCATTGAATCTATAAATAACCTTGGGCAGTATGGCCATTTTCACGATATTGATCTTCCTATCCATGAGCATGGTATGTTCTTCCATTTGTTTGTGTCCTCTTTGATTTCACTGAGCAGTGGTTTGTAGTTCTCCTTGAAGAGGTCCTTGACATCCCTTGTAAGCTGGATTCCTAGGTATTTTATTCTCTTTGAAGCAACTGTGAATGGAAGTTCATTCCTGATTTGGCTCTCTGCTTGTCTGTTACTGGTGTATAAGAATGCTTGTGATTTTTGCACATTAATTTTGTATCCTGAGACTTTGCTGAAGTTGCTTATCAGCTTAAGGAGATTTTGGGCTGAGACCATGGGGTTTTCTAAATATACAATCATATCATCTGCAAACAGGGACAATTTGACTTCTTCTTTTCCTAACTGGATACCCTTGATTTCTTTCTCTTGCCTGATTGCCCTAGCCAGAACTTCCAACACGATGTTGAATAGGAGTGGTGAGAGAGGGCATCCCTGTCTTGTGCCAGTTTTCAAAGGGAATTTTTCCAGTTTTTGCCCATTCAGTATGATATTAGCTGTGGGTTTGTCATAAATAGCTCTTATTATTTTGAGGTACGTTCCATCAATACCGAATTTATTGAGCGTTTTTAGCATAAAGGGCTGTTGAATTTTGTCAAAAGCCTTTTCTGCATCTATAGAGATAATTATGTGGTTCTTGTCTTTGGTTCTGTTTATATGCTGGATTACGTTTATTGATTTGCGAATGTTGAACCAGCCTGCATCCCAGGGATGAAGCCCACTTGATCATGGTGGATAAGCTTTTTGATGTGCTGCTGAATCGGTTTGCCAGTATTTTATTGAGGATTTTTGCATCGATGTTCATCAGGGATATGGTCTAAAATTCTCTTTTTTTGTTGTGTCTCTGCCAGGCTTTGGTATCAGGATGATGTTGGCCTCATAAAAAGAGTTAGGGAGGATTCCCTCTTTTTCTATTGATTGAAATAGTTTCAGAAGGAATGGTACCAGCTCCTCCTTGTACCTCTGGTAGAATTCAGCTGTGAATCCATCTGGTCCTGGACTTTTTTTGGTGGGTAGGCTATTAATTGTTGCCTCAATTTCAGAGCCTGCTATTGGTCTATTCAGGGATTCAACTTCTTCCTGGTTTAGTCTTGGGAGAGTGTAAGTGTCCAGGAAATTATCCATTTCTTCTAGGTTTTCTAGTTGATTTGCGTAGAGGCATTTATAGTATTCTCTGATGGCTGTTTGTATTTCTGTGGGGTCGGTGGTGATATCCCCTTTATCATTTTTTATTGCGTCTATTTGATTCTTCTCTCTTTTCTTCTTTATTAGTCTAGCTAGCGGTCTGTCAATTTTGTTGATCTTTTCAAAAAACCAACTCCTGGATTCATTGATTTTTTGGAGGGTTTTTTGTGTCTCTATCTCCTTCAGTTCTGCTCTGATCTTAGTTATTTCTTGCCTTCTGCTAGCTTTTGAATGTGTTTGCTCTTGCCTCTCTAGTTCTTTTAATTGTGATGTTAGAGTGTCAATTTTAGATCTCTCCTGCTTTCTCTTGTGGGCATTTACTTGTAAATTTGTTTGAGTTCTTTGTAGATTCTGGATATAAGCCCTTTGTCAGATGAGTAGATTGCAAAAATTTTCTCCCATTCTATAGGTTGCCTGTTCACTCTGATGGTAGTTTCTTTTGCTGTGCAGAAGCTCTTTAGTTTAATTAGATCCCATGTGTCAATTTTGGTTTTTGCTGCTGTTGCTTTTGGTGTTTTAGACATGAAGTCCTTGCCCATGCCTATGTCCTGAATGGTACTACCTAGATTTTCTTCTAGGGCTTTTATGGTATTAGGTCTAACATTTAAGTCTCTAATCCATCTTGAATTAATCTTCATATAAGGAGTAAGGGAGGATCCAGTTTCAGCTTTCTACTTATGGCTAGCCAATTTTCACAGCACCATTTATTAAATAGGGAATCCTTTCCCCATTTCTTGTTTCTCTCAGGTTTGTCAAAGATCAGATGGCTGTAAATGTGTGGTATTATTTCTGAGGACTCTGTTCTGTTCCATTGGTCTATATCTCTGTTGTGGTACCAGTACCATGCTGTTTTGGTTACTGTAGCCTTGTAGTATAGTTTGAAGTCAGGTAGCGTGACGCCTCCAGCTTTGTCCTTTTGACTTAGGATTGTCTTGGCAATGCGGGCTCTTTTTGGTTCCATATGAACTTTAAAGCAGTTTTTTCCAATTCTGTGAAGAAACTCATTGGTAGCTTGATGGGGATGGCATTGAATCTATAAATAACCTTGGGCAGTATGGCCATTTTCACGATATTGATTCTTCCTATCCATGAGCATGGTATGTTCTTCCATTTGTTTGTGTCCTCTTTGATTTCACTGAGCAGTGGTTTGTAGTTCTCCTTGAAGAGGTCCTTGACATCCCTTGTAAGCTGGATTCCTAGGTATTTTATTCTCTTTGAAGCAACTGTGAATGGAAGTTCATTCCTGATTTGGCTCTCTGCTTGTCTGTTACTGGGTATAAGAATGCTTGTGATTTTTGCACATTAATTTTGTATCCTGAGACTTTGCTGAAGTTGCTTATCAGCTTAAGGAGATTTTGGCTGAGACCATGGGGTTTTCTAAATATACAATCATATCATCTGCAAACAGGGACAATTTGACTTCTTCTTTTCCTAACTGGATACCCTTGATTTCTTTCTCTTGCCTGATTGCCCTAGCCAGAACTTCCAACACGATGTTGAATAGGAGTGGTGAGAGAGGGCATCCCTGTCTTGTGCCAGTTTTCAAAGGGAATTTTTCCAGTTTTTGCCCATTCAGTATGATATTAGCTGTGGGTTTGTCATAAATAGCTCTTATTATTTTGAGGTACGTTCCATCAATACCGAATTTATTGAGCGTTTTTAGCATAAAGGGCTGTTGAATTTTGTCAAAAGCCTTTTCTGCATCTATTGAGATAATTATGTGGTTCTTGTCTTTGGTTCTGTTTATATGCTGGATTACGTTTATTGATTTGCGAATGTTGAACCAGCCTTGCATCCCAGGGATGAAGCCCACTTGATCATGGTGGATAAGCTTTTTGATGTGCTGCTGAATCCGGTTTGCCAGTATTTTATTGAGGATTTTTGCATCGATGTTCATCAGGGATATTGGTCTAAAATTCTCTTTTTTTGTTGTGTCTCTGCCAGGCTTTGGTATCAGGATGATGTTGGCCTCATAAAAAGAGTTAGGGAGGATTCCCTCTTTTTCTATTGATTGAAATAGTTTCAGAAGGAATGGTACCAGCTCCTCCTTGTACCTCTGGTAGAATTCAGCTGTGAATCCATCTGGTCCTGGACTTTTTTTGGTGGGTAGGCTATTAATTGTTGCCTCAATTTCAGAGCCTGCTATTGGTCTATTCAGGGATTCAACTTCTTCCTGGTTTAGTCTTGGGAGAGTGTAAGTGTCCAGGAAATTATCCATTTCTTCTAGATTTTCTAGTTGATTTGCGTAGAGGCATTTATAGTATTCTCTGATGGTTGTTTGTATTTCTGTGGGGTCGGTGGTGATATCCCCTTTATCATTTTTTATTGCGTCTATTTGATTCTTCTCTCTTTTCTTCTTTATTAGTCTAGCTAGCGGTCTGTCAATTTTGTTGATCTTTTCAAAAAACCAACTCCTGGATTCATTGATTTTTTGGAGGGTTTTTTGTGTCTCTATCTCCTTCAGTTCTGCTCTGATCTTAGTTATTTCTTGCCTTCTGCTAGCTTTTGAATGTGTTTGCTCTTGCCTCTCTAGTTCTTTTAATTGTGATGTTAGAGTGTCAATTTTAGATCTCTCCTGCTTTCTCTTGTGGGCATTTACTTGTAAATTTGTTTGAGTTCTTTGTAGATTCTGGATATAAGCCCTTGGTCAGATGAGTAGATTGCAAAAATTTTCTCCCATTCTATAGGTTGCCTGTTCACTCTGATGGTAGTTTCTTTTGCTGTGCAGAAGCTCTTTAGTTTAATTAGATCCCATGTGTCAATTTTGGTTTTTGCTGCTGTTGCTTTTGGTGTTTTAGACATGAAGTCCTTGCCCATGCCTATGTCCTGAATGGTACTACCTAGATTTTCTTCTAGGGCTTTTATGGTATTAGGTCTAACATTTAAGTCTCTAATCCATCTTGAATTAATCTTCATATAAGGAGTAAGGGAAGGATCCAGTTTCAGCTTTCTACTTATGGCTAGCCATTTTCACAGCACCATTTATTAAATAGGGAATCCTTTCCCCATTTCTTGTTTCTCTCAGGTTTGTCAAAGATCAGATGGCTGTAAATGTGTGGTATTATTTCTGAGGACTCTGTTCTGTTCCATTGGTCTATATCTCTGTTGTGGTACCAGTACCATGCTGTTTTGGTTACTGTAGCCTTGTAGTATAGTTTGAAGTCAGGTAGCGTGACGCCTCCAGCTTTGTCCTTTTGACTTAGGATTGTCTTGGCAATGCGGGCTCTTTTTGGTTCCATATGAACTTTAAAGCAGTTTTTTCCAATTCTGTGAAGAAACTCATTGGTAGCTTGATGGGGATGGCATTGAATCTATAAATAACCTTGGGCAGTATGGCCATTTTCACGATATTGATTCTTCCTATCCATGAGCATGGTATGTTCTTCCATTGTTTGTGTCCTCTTTGATTTCACTGAGCAGTGGTTTGTAGTTCTCCTTGAAGAGGTCCTTGACATCCCTTGTAAGTTGGATTCCTAGGTATTTTATACTCTTTGAAGCAATTGTGAATGGAAGTTCATTCTGATTTGGCTCTCTGCTTGTCTGTTACTGGTGTATAAGAATGCTTGTGATTTTTGCACATAATTTTGTATCCTGAGACTTTGCTGAAGTTGCTTATCAGCTTAAGGAGATTTTGGGCTGAGACAATGGGGTTTTCTAAATATACAATCATGTCATCTGCAAACAGGGACAATTTGACTTCTTCTTTTCCTAACTGGATACCCTTGATTTCTTTCTCTTGCCTGATTGCCCTAGCCAGAACTTCCAACACTATGTTGAATAGGAGTGGTGAGAGAGGGCATCCCTGTCTTGTGCCAGTTTTCAAAGGGAATTTTTCCAGTTTTTGCCCATTCAGTATGATATTGGCTGTGGGTTTGTCATAAATAGCTCTTATTATTTTGAGGTACGTTCCACCAATACCGAATTATAGAGCGTTTTTAGCATGAAGGGCTGTTGAATTTTGTCAAAAGCCTTTTCTGCATCTATTGAGATAATCATGTGGTTCTTGTCTTTGGTTCTGTTTATATGCTGGATTACGTTTATTGATTTGCGAATGTTGAACCAGCCTTGCATCCCAGGGATGAAGCCCACTTGATCATAACTCGCCATCAGCGAAATGCAAATCAAAACCACAATGAGATACCATCTCACACCAGTTAGAATGGCAATCATTAAAAAATCAGGAAACAACAGGTGTTGGAGAGGATGTGGAGAAATAGGAACACTTTTACACTGTTGGTGGGATTGTAAACTAGTTCAAGCATTAGGGAAAACAGATGGCAATTCCTCAAGGATCTAGAACTAGAGGTACCATATGACCCAGCCATCCCACTACTGGGTATATACCCAAAGGATTATAAATTATTCTACTACAAAGATACATGCACACGTATGTTTATTGTGGCACTATCCACAATAGCAAAGACTTGGAATCAACCCAAATGTCCATCTGTGACAGACTGGATTAAGAAAATGTGGCACATATACACCATGGAATACTATGCAGCCATAAAATAGGATGAGTTTGCATCCTTTGTAGGGACATGGATGCAGCTGGAAACCATCATTCTTAGCAAACTATCACAAGAAGAGAAAACCAAACACGCATGTTCTCACTCATAGGTGGGAACTGAACAATGAGATCACTTGGACTCGGGAAGGGGAACATCACACACTGGGGCTATCATGGGGAGGGGGGAGGGGGGAGGGATGCACTGGGGAGTTATACATGATATAAATGATGAATTGATGGGTGCTGACGAGTTGATGGGTGCAGCACACCAACATGGCACAAGTATACATATGTAACAAACCTGCATGTTATGCACATGTACCCTAGAACTTGAAATATAATAAAAATAATAATAAAAAAAATAATAATCATAGTTACCATTTACTAAGATCTATATGTAGGAAGCATTTTGCTAGGTATCTCACATACATGATCTATCTGTGAGATCTACCTGTGAAAATGTATTATTTCAATTTTACAGATAAATTAACTATGGCTCAGACTGGCTGAATAGTGGCCCTAGATCAATCAGCTGCAAATGGCAGATATGGGATTCAAACATGGATTTTTACTTCAAAATCAGATTATTTTAGAAATGATGTGATGACTCACAAAACATGTAAATAAATAAATTCGAGTGCAGGTGAAAATATATTGAACACTTTAGTCATCAAATAAATGAAAATAAAAATCACAATGAGATAACTTGCTATGGTTTGAATGTTTGTCCCCTCCAAACTCATGTTGAAATTTAATGGCTATTTTAACAGTATTAGAGGTTGGACCTTTAAGAGGTGATTAAGTCATGAGGGCTCCATCCTCATGAGTACAACTGGTGATGGTATAAAAGAGTGAGTCTTGCCCTCTCTCTCCCTGTCTTAGTTCTTCTACTTCCATGTGAGAAACAGTGTTCCTTTCTACTGGAGGATGCAATGCTCAAGGCACCATTTTAGAAGTGGATACCAGGCTCTTATTTAAACACCAAACCTGACTATGCTTTGATATTGGACTCCTCAGCTTCTAGAACTGTAAGAAACACATTTATTTTCTTTAGACACTGTCTCAAGTATTGTGTTTTAGAAGCACAAAATGGACTAAGACATAATACTTCAGACTCATTAGAATGGCAAAAATTAAAAACCTGACCATACCAAGTATCTTTGGAGTTATGGAGCAATTGGAGCACTCATATACTACTGGTGAATGTGTACAATGTCACGACCATTTTGTAAAAACAGTTTGGTAGTTTCTTACAAAATTAAAAATACACTTACCATATAACCTAGGAATTCTACTCTGAGTTATTTACCCAGGATAAATAAAATACATGTCCACACAAAGATGTACATACAAATGTTGATAGCATTTTTTTTCCATAATAGTGCCAAACTGGAAACCACTCACATTTTTTTCAATAGGTATGTGGTTAAACAAAATGTGGCATATCCATACAATGGAATACCCCTCAGCAATAAGAAGGAGTGAAATGTAGATACAAGCAACAACACAGATACATGAAAAGCATTGTGTTAAGCAAAAGAAGCTAACCTCAAAAAAGCAAGTGCTGTGTGATTTCATTTACATGTATTAGTTCATTTTTACACTGCTGATAAAGACATACCTGAGACTGCAAAATTTATAAAGAAAAAGAGATTTAATGGACTCACAGTTACACGTGGCTGTGGATGCCTCACATTCATGGTGGAAGGTGAAAGGAATGTCTTACAGGTGGCAGGCAAGAGAGGATGAGAGCCAAGCAAAAGGGGAAACCCCTTATAAAACCATCAGGTCTTGTGAGACATATTCACTACCATGAAAACAGTATGGAGGAAACTGCCACCATGTGCCATTTATCTCTGACTGGGTCCCTCCCACAACACTTGGGAATTATGGAAGCTACAATCAAAATGAGATTTGGGTGGGAACGCAACCAAACCATATCACTCAGAGAAATAAAAACATATGTCCACACAAAGATATGCATACAAATGTCAATAGCATTTTTTCCATAATAGTGACAAACTGGAAACCACTCAAATTTCCTTCAACAGGTATGTGGTTAAACAAAATGTGGTATATCCATACAATGGAATACCCCTCAGTAATAAGAAGGAGTAAACTGTAGATACATGCAATAACACAGATGTGTGAAAAGCATTGTGTTAAGCAAAAGAAGCTGACCTCAAAAAAGCACATGCTGTGTGATTTATTTAAATGAAGTTTTAGAATAAGAAAAACTAATTTATATTTGTAGAAATAAGATTAGTGTCTCCCTATGTGGGTGTGATTGACTCAAAGGAGCATGTATATGGAAGATTTTTTTTTTTCATGTTGGTGATGGAAATACTTTACACCTTAAGTGGGGTGGTTATTACAGAAATATATACACTTGTCAAAACACACCAATCTGTATATTTAAGTGTGTATTTTATTTTCTGTAAAGTGTATCTCAATAAGGTTAGTTAAAAAATTCTAATTTAAGATGATACTTGCAATAGGAGCACATGGAGACACGAGGACACAAGTTAGACACACATAACTCAATCTTAGGGAGAAAGAGGTGAGAGAGAGACAGAAATTTTTTGGAAAATGATTTCTTGACTAACATTTAATAAAACATTAGGGATTAGTCAGTTTAGTCAGTTGAAGATCTAAGGAAAGGGCATCGTGGTAGGGAAAATAGTTTATTGAAAGTTGGAGACATGAGAGAAATATCACATTTAGGGAGATTTAAATAGCTTTAAGTAGCTTGATTTGATAGGGACAATGATGCTAGAGCAGTAGAGGACAGGATGAGACTGTAGAGTAAGATAAAGACTAAATGGCTAGATCAAGATAGACATTTTATGTCATGCAAAAATTATTAGAGTTGTTGAAGAATCAAAAATCGATCTCTTTGGAAATAATATAAGAAGTGTGAGGACTAAGGGTTAATTTATACCCTTAATATCTTTGTGCACTTAACACTAAACTTTGTTAGCCAAAGATTAAAGAGTTATACTTTTTTCTTATAAAAACTCTATTAGTTCAAATTTTAGTATTGATAAGGTATATTCAAATTAATAGTAAAAGATAGGGGATGATAAAAAATTAATATCTGATGAAACTCAATAATTGTAATGCAGAATTTAAGAATTAAGATTAAAGCAATTACTACAAGCACATTGATTTAAGTAACATCTACATTTATGCAAAGAAACATCTGTGTTACCCCTAAAATGTGTTTATAATTTCTTTGGATAGAAATATGAAGCCTTCTGACAGAGAAGCATCCAGTTGGCTTGAGAGAAAATAAATGACCGTGGGAGGAACATGCTCAGGATGACCCTCTCTTCTTCAGAAAGAGCACTAAGTACTGAAAAATAAAAGACCTGGCCTGCCAAAGCAAAATTCCAGTAAAAGATTTGCTTACAAGATGGGACAATTCAACCTTGTCAGTGCCTGATTTTTATTGTTTGACCTTCAGTGAAAAAAAGATACTTAAAAATACAAATGATTTCAAAATTCTAAAAATGGTTGACAATAGTATTTTTTTTTTTTGGATAGGATTTTAGTTCAGTAAGATAGGATAATCATAAAACAACACATACACAGCTTTCTAACTTCACTTGTTGTACTATTTTAGCAGATTTATGGATGCAATGGGTTTTAAAGAGAGATGTAAATTTTTGTTTGATATACCTACGTAGTTTGTTGTCTTTATTTCACTGGCCTATTTTAAGACTAAATTTAAGTACTGTAGTTTTTGCCAAAACTGACCACTCTTTCTAAAATTCTTCTTCCTTGTTCTTTGTGAAACTATCTTCTCTTATTTATCTTCTCATGTTTCTTTATCTCACCTTCAGTCTCTTTTTCAAGTGTTCTAAGAGTCTACAGTTCCACTAGGTCATAAATGTGGCTTCCTATATACTAAAGTTGCCATTAAATTTATCATCTCATGGAATTAGCTGATCCTGCCTGCCACCTAACCATGAGAAAAACCCAGAATGTTTGCAACATTTTATTTAAAAGGTGTTCAAAGATGACAATATATCAACCTCATCAGGTCTCTTATAGCCCTCATCCTGGTGAGACTTACACCTTAGATGGATCAGCCTAGCCTTGAGTTTCATCCTTGTCATTATTCACCATTATTCCAAATGCAAATAAATTTCAAGCTCTCTTCTCATTATGCTGCCTTTTTATCCCTACATTCTACTTTTCATTGCTGACCTCACTACAATCTTTTTAAAACTGGCTCTCTGAAATTCTTATCCCCTGATGGATGAATTTTTTCCATGTTAATCCTTTTCAAGCAGTAATGCTCCTAACTCTTGGCCTTAAATCTACTGAAGAAATAGACAAGAAACTTTAAACAATAGTTGTCTCTAAGGAATAGCACATGAGGATAAAAGAGAAAAATGAAAGAAAATCTAATTTTAAAAAAGCTATGGTCTAAATTGTCTTTCAAAATTAATATGCTGGTATTTAATCACCAATGTGATAGTATTAAGTAGGACCTAAAGGAGGTGATTAAATCAAGACTGAAGCCATTATGGATAGGATTTGGGTATTCATAAATTAATTTGAGAGTGTGGGTTTGCTCCTTTCCGTACTTTCCACATGTGAAGACACAGCATTTATCTTCTCCAGAGGATGCAACAACAAAGTGCCATCTTGGAAGCAGAGACCAGGCCCTTACCAGACACTAAACCTGCCAGCACCTTGATTTTGAACTTTCTAGCCATCAGAACTGTGAGAAATAAATTTCTCTCTCTCTTTTTTTTGATAACAAAGAACTCAGTCTTAGTTTTTTTGTTATAGCAGCACAAATGGACAAAAACATCAAATGTTATGCACTGCTTATTGTGTGTGAGACATGTCTGCAAGTAAAATGGACTTTTTCCTTTTTTCCCAACCCAATGTGGTTTTACATTGAAGACATTCCACAATTATATGTACTTAGCCACCTAACTTTATTGAATATAAATTTTTTAAAACAAGGATAGTTTTGTTCTCTATGTGTTGTTTAAAACCTAATTTTTCACTCAATAATATGAGGCGAATATTTTTTAATAACATTAAATGTTTTCTACACCAAGGGGCTACT
This sequence comes from Trachypithecus francoisi, assembly GCF_009764315.1. Lineage (NCBI taxonomy): Eukaryota > Metazoa > Chordata > Mammalia > Primates > Cercopithecidae > Trachypithecus > Trachypithecus francoisi. The sequence continues at coordinate 36,527,871 of NW_022681471.1, read as the reverse complement.
CAAGAGGTTGAGGCAGGAGAATCACTTCCACATAGGAGATGAAGTTTATCGTGAGCTAAGAACACATACTGCACTCCAGTCAAGGTGACAGAGTGAGACTCCATCTCAAAAAAATAAAAATTCCTTGGTATGTATCAAGAAGATAAATGATAATTAATTATTTACTACTGTACTTTTAGAGCTTAAGTTATAAATTTTCCTGTAATATACTATGCTATAACAATTAACCTTGTACATAACTCATTGCGGTTATCTCTGATTAGATAAACAGACTGGAAATTCTGATTGGGCCACATTCTTACATGAACTATTGGATAAAATAATATGAATATTTTCAAGCCTTTTTTGTTTTCCCTGTTCTCCTTCTTCTAGGTGAAATTGATTTTTTAGGACTAACATGTTAGTTTCTCTTTGGAAAGTTAATACATATTCACTGTAGAAAATTTGGAAAAAAACAGAACAAGAGAATAAAATAAAATTAACATACAATTCTGTGCTTTGGAGGCAGAGCAAGATGTTGGAGCAGAATGCTCTACTGATTGACCACCCACAATGACACCAATACAGAAAAAAAAATACAGAAAAAAAAAATCAATACAGAAAAAAAAAACAACAAACTTTATAAGAACCTAAAATCAGGTGAGCATGCATAGTACTTGGTTTTAACTTTATATCACTGAAGGATGCACTGAAAAGATAGAAAACATAGTTGTGAATTATAAGAACCACGCCCCCCCCCCCCCCCCCCCCAACTCCCCTGGCAGCAGCAGTGTGCTACAGAGAACACCTCTGGGCACTGGGGAGGGAGAACACAATTGTAAGGCATTTAACTCAGTGTTGTCCTGTGAGAACAGAAAGGAAAACCAGACCAAACTCAGATAATGCTTACCCATATAGGGAGCATTTAAACTAGCCCTAGCCAGAGGGGAACCATAGATCTCAGCAGTCTGAATTAGAGTTTCTGCAAACCTCACCATCAAGGATTATGGTGCTCTCTGTCTCCAAGTAAACTTGAAAGGCAGTCTAGGCCATGAGAACTGCAACTATTAGGCACAACCTAGTGCTGAATTAGGCCCAAAGACAGTGACTGGAGGGTAATGTGACATAATGGGACACCAGCAGGGGCAGCAAAAAGACTGCTGGCATCACTCCATCATCTAATCCCAGGCTGCACAGCTCACAGCTCCAAAAGAAAACCCTTCCTTCCACTTGAGGAGAGAAGAGAGAAGAGTGGGGAGGATGTTGTCTTGCATCGTGGATACCAATTCAGCCACAACCAGTTAGAGTTATGAGGTCTTCTTTCCAGGCCCTAGCTACCAGATTACATTTCTAGACATACCCTGGGCCTTGAAGAAAAGGATCCAGTTTTGGCAACATTTCTCACCTGCTAACTCAAGAGCTCCTGGGACCTGAATGACCATCAGTGATACCCAGGTAATACATTGAAGGCTTTGGGAGAGAATCTGTGACTTGCCAACTTCAGATGAGACTCAGCACATTACCAACTGTAGTCACTATGGGGCAAAACTTTGGCTTAAGAAAAGCAGAAAAAAAGTAAAAGGGACTATGTCTTACACCCTAGGTACCAGCACAGCCACAGGTGGGTAGAGAACCAACTGAGCTCTTGGTGGTGCCTGATATTCCAGGACTTGACTTTTGGATGGCATTTCTGTAACTTGGTCTTGGCCAAAGGGAACCCTACTTCCATGAAGGGTGAGTTCCAGGCCAGGCAGCGTTTACCACAAACTGACTGAAGAGCCCTTGAGCCTTAAGGAAACATCACCAGTAGTCTGGAAGTACTCATGGCCTGGAGCGGTGGTGGGCATGGGGTGAGGCTCCTCTGCCCTTAGAAAGGGGAGGAAAGAATGGAAAGGATAGCATCTTGTGGTTTGAATGCCAGCTCAGCTGCAATCTAACAGAATACCAGGTAGAATTCTAAGGTTTTTGACTTTCGTTGCTGACTCCCAGATGACACCCCTGGACCCACAGGGAGCCTTGGGATCTAATTGCCCTGAAGGGAAGGACACAGTTCTGGTTAGCTTTTGTACTTGCTGATTGTAGAGCCTCTAGGCACTTGAGAAAATATAGGCAGTAGCCAGGGAGTAGTTACAGCAGTCCTTGGGTAGGACCCAGTGCCGTGCTGGGTTCAGGTCTAAGCCAGCACAGTCATAGTGGTGGTGGCCACAGGGGTGCTTGTGTAACTGCATCCCCAGATTTAGGTGGCTCAGAATAGATAGAGAGGCTCTGTATGTTTGGAAGAAAGTAAAGAAGAGAACAACAGTCTTTGCCTGGTAATCCAAAGATTTCTCCCAGATCTTGCCCAAGACTATCAAGGCAGTGCCTCTATGAGTCTGTAAGAACCACAGCATTATTGGGCTTGGGGTGCTCCTTAAAGCAGATAGAGCTTAGATCACAACATTCATGTTCTTTCAAGTATCTGGAAAGCTTTCCTAAGAAGGACTGCTACAAATAAGCTCAGATAGTTAACACTAAAATCAATACTTAATGCTTCAATTCGCAAACACCAAAGAACATCTGCTAGCATCAGCACCACGCAGAAAAACATGAACTTACAAAATGGACTGAATAAGGCACCAGGGAGCAATTTGGAGAAACAGAGATATGTGAAAGTTCAGAAAGATATTCCTCAAATAGCTATTTTGAGGAAACTGAAATGAATTCAAGAAAACAGAGAGAAAGAATTCAGAATTCTATCAGATAAATTTAACAGATACTGAAACAATTAAAAATAATCAAACAAAAATTCTGCAGGTGAAAGATACAATTGACATACTGAAGAATCATATAGTTTAATTCATAACTGAATTAGAGTTATTTAATAGCAGATTTTATTAAGCAGGAGAAAGATTTAGTGAGCTTTAAGAAAGGCTATTTGAAAATCCACAGTCAGTGGGTACAAAAGAAAAAGAGTGAAAAACCAGAAAGCATGCCTAAAGGATCTAGAAAATAGCATTAAAATGTTTAATCAGTCATTAGCCATAAAGAGGAAGCAGAGAAAGAGATAGGGGTAGAAAGTTTATTCAAAGGATAATAACAGAGAAGCTCCTGAACCTACAGAAATTTGTCAATATCCAAGTACAAGAAGTATAGAACATCAAGCAGATTTAACCCAAAGAAGACTATCTCAAGGCACTTAGTCATCAAACTTCCAAAGGTCAAAGATAAAGAAAGGATCCAAAAAGCAGCAAGAGAAAAGAAACAAATAACATACAATGGAGCTCCTGTTCATGTGGCAGTAGACTTTTCAGTGGAAACTTTACAGGCCAGGAGAGAGTGGCATGTCATATTTAAAGTACTGAAGGAAAGAAACTTTTACCCTAGAATAATATATCCAATGAAAATATCTTTCAAACATAAAGGAGAAATAAAGGCTTTCCCAGACAAACAGATGCTGAGGGATTTCATCAACACCAGATCTATTCTATAAGAAATGCTAAAAGGAGTACTTCAATAAGAAAGAAAAGGACGTTAATGAGCAGTAAGAAATCATCTCAAGGTACGAAACTCGCTGATAATAGTAAGTACAAAGGAAAACATAGAATATAATAGCACTGTGACTGTGGTGTGTAAACTACTCATTTTTTAAGTAGAAAGGATACATGATAGAGGAATTGTAAATAATAACTACAACAACTTTTATTATTTTTAAAATTACACTTTAAGTTATAGGGTACATATGCACAATGTGCAGGTTTGTTATATATGTATACATGTGCCATGTTGGTGTGCTGCACCCATTAACTCATCATTTACATTAGGTGTATCTCCTAATTCTACCACCTCCACCCCTGGACAGGCCCCAGTGTGTGATGTTCCCATTGTTCTCATTGTTCACTTTCCACCTATGAGTGAGAACATGTGGTGTTTGGTTTTCTGTCCTTGTGATAGTTTGTTCAGAATGATGGTTTTCAGTTTCATCCATGTCCCTACAAAGGACATGAACTCATCCTTTTTTGTGGCTGCATAGTATTCCATGGTGAATATGTGCCACATTTTCTTAATTCTGTCTATCATTGATGGACATTTGGGTTGGTTCCAAGTCTTTGCTATTGTGAATAGTGCCACAATAAACATACGTGTGCATGTGTCTTTAAAGCAGCATGATTTATAATCCTTTGGTATATACCCAGTAATGGGATGGCTGGGTCAAGTGGTATTTCTAGTTCTAGATCCTTGAGGAATCACCACACTGTCTTCCACAATGGCTGAACTAGTTTACACTCCCACCAACAGTATAAAAGTGTTCCTATTTCTCCACATCCTCTCCAGCACCTGTTGTTTCCTGACTTTTTAATGATTGCCCTTCTAACTGGTGTGAGATGGTATCTGGTATCTCATTGTGGTTTTGATTTGAGTTCTTCAAACAAATTTACAAGAAAAAACAAAGAACCCCATCAAAAAGTGGGCAAAGGATATGAACAGACATTTCTCAAAAGAAGACATTCATACAGCCAACAGACACATGAAAAAATGCTCATCATCACTGGCCATCAGAGAAATGCAAATTAAAACCACAATGAGATACCACAATGAGATGTGGAGAAATAGGAACACTTTTACACTGCTGGTGGGATTGTAAACTAGTTCAACCATTATGGAAAACAGTATGGCAATTCCTCAAGGATCTAGAACTAGATGTACCATATGACTCAGCCATCCCACTACTGGGTATATACCCAAAGGATTATAAATCATGCTGCTATAAAGACACATGCACACGTATGTTTATTGCGGCACTATTCACAATAGCAAAGACTTGGAATCAACCCAAATGTCCATCTGTGACAGACTGGATTAAGAAAATGTGGCATATATACACCATGGAATACTATGCAGCCATAAAAAAGGATGAGTTTGCATCCTTCGTAGGGACATGGATGCAGCTGGAAACCATCATTCTGAACAAACTATCACAAGAAGAGAAAACCAAACACCGCATGTTCTCACTCATAGGTGGGAACTGAACAATGAGATCACTTGGACCCGGGAAGGGGAACATCACACACCGGGGCCTATCATGGGGAGGGGGGAGGGGGGAGGGATTGCACTGGGAGTTATACCTGATATAAATGACGAATTGATGGGTGCTGACGAGTTGATGGGTGCAGCACACCAACATGGCACAAGTATACATATGTAACAAACCTGCATGTTATGCACATGTACCCTAGAACTTAAAGTATAATTAAAAAAAAATTAGTAGCATCCTTATGAACCAACTATGTTCAAGCTGAGTGCCAAATCAAGAACATAATCACATTCACTATAGCTACAAACATACACAGGATTATAGCTATCCAGAGAGGTGAAGGTTTCTACCATAAGAATTACAAAACACTGCTGAAAGAAATCAGAGACAAGAGAAACAATGGGAAAACGTTTCTTGCTCGTGGATAGGAGGAATCAGTTTTATTAAAATGGCATGCTGTCCAAAGCAATTTATAGATTAAATGCTATATCTATCAAAACACCAATGACATTCTGCAGAGAACTAGAAAAAAAATTCTAAAATACATAAGGAACCAAAAAAAAAAAAAAAAAAGCCCAATGGCCAAAGTAATCCTAGGCAAAAAGAACAAAGATAGTGGCGTCACATTATTCCACTTCAAACTATGCTACAAGACTATAGTAACCAAAAACAATATGACAATGGTACAAAAACAGTTACATAGACCAATGGAACAGAATAGAGTTCCCAGAAATACAGTTGCACATCTACAACTATCTGTTCATCAAGAAAATTGACAAAACCAGTTGGAAGGCACTGTCCATTCAATAAATGGTGCTTTAATAACCATTTTGGCTGGGCATTTGCAGAAGATTGAAACTAAACTCCTCCCTTCCACTGTATACACAATCAAGTCGAGATGGATTAAAGACTTAAATGTAAAACCTAAAACTATAAAAATCCTTGAAGATTACCTAGGAAATACAATTCTATACATAGGCCCTACCAAAAATATTGTGATGAAGACACTAAAAGCAATTGCAACAACAACAAAAAATGATAAATGAGACCTAATTAAACTAAAAGGCTTCTGCACAGCTATTAAATTATCAACAGATTAAACAGACAGCCTACAGAAAGGGAGAAAATATTTGCAACCTATGCGTCCAACAAAGACCTCGTGTCCAGAATTTGTAATGGTTCAACAAACAAAAAACAAATAACCCCATTAAAAAGTTGACAAATAGCATGAACAGACACTTATCAAAAGAATATAGATAAGCAGTCAACAAATACAAAAAAATGCTCAACACCACACATTATCAGAGAAATGAAATTAACCCATGAGATACCATCTCACACTTGTCAGAAAGGCTATTAATAAAAAGTAAAAAAAAAACAGATGAAAAGTTGCAGAGAAAAAAGAATGCTTGTATACTGCTAGTGAGGATGTAAATGTGTTCAGCCACTATGGAAAGCAGTTTGGAAGTTTCTCAAACAACTTAAAAGAAAACTACCATTTGGCTCAGAAATCCCATTATTGAGTATACACCCAAAGGAATAAAAATAATTTGATCATAAGGGCACATTCATGTGTATGTTCATTGCAGCACTGTTCACTATAACAAAGACATGGAATCAATCTAAGTCTATCCTGTAGAATGGATAAAGAAAATGTGGTACATATATACCATGGAATACTATGCAGCTATAAAAAGAATGAGATCATGTCCTTTGCAGTAACATTGATGGAGGTGGAGGTCATTATTCCAAGTTAACTAATGCAGGAATAGAACACCAAATACTGTATGTTCTCATTTATAAGTGGGAGTGAAATATTGAGTACACATGGGCACGGAGAAGGAAACAATGGATATCAGGGCCTATTTAAGGGTGGAGGGTGAGAGGAGGGTGAAAATAAAAAATCTACCTATTGGGTACTGTACTTATTACCTGGATGATGAAATTACCTTTACACCAAACCCTCATGACTTGCAATTTACCAATATAACAAACTTGGACATGGTTCTCTGAAATGAAAATAAAAGTTAAAAAACTTAAAAAATAAAATGTGTTACATAGTTAAAAACATATATGAGAGTATGTCCATAGGTTATACGCAAACACACCACACCATTTTTTTTAAGGACTTAAGCATCTACCGATTTTGGTTTCTAAGGGGATTGTATAGGTTGAAGGAGGGGGTCCAGAAACCAATCTCCACAGCCAGCGAGTGAAGACTGTACATTTATCTGTGCTTCAAAATTATTTATTGCTTTCTGTTAAGGATTGCCCCCTTTCCCATTCTCTACCTTCTTTTAAAATGGTATGAGAGTACATCACCAAAAGTTTAGCTGGAATAAATAGATTAGATACATTATTTCCACATGTATGTATTGGATTCCTATGGAAAATGTTGCAAGAAATGGAAATATAAAATGTAACATATTTTATATATATGTTATACGTATAACTTATATAGCATATATAAAATATAACATATATATGTTATATATAACACATATATAAACTATAACATACATAAAATATAATTTTATATATAACATATAACAATATTGTTATATATTGTTATATGTTATATATAACAATACAACATATATAAAATATAATTTTATTAAATAAAATTATGCTTCCTTAGGACCTCTAGGTTTGCAGAAAAAGTACAGTCTCCTGAAAATCTTTCTGGGATTTTTCACAAATCACTTCTGTCCCCACCATGCATACAATTGGATTCTACTTCAATTATGTGATTCAACTTGGTTTGGCCTAAAAAAGCATGACTTTATTTAAGGCCCTAGAGTAACAAAAGATGAAAATAGGGTACCATAAAGCCAGAAAGTCTGTGTTAAGAAATAGCTTGCTCCACTGAAAGGAAGTATGACATCACGGTGAAAAATCGTCACCTAGGACCTATCTGTCTGGATTTTATTCCCAACTTTAACATTTATAAGCTTTGTGACTTGGGACAGTTTAATCTCTTTGTGTCTCCTTTTCCATTTGTTATATGAGAGTAACAGTAGTACTTAGTTCCCTCTTGCCTAGCTCCCGAACTTTCCTCATACGTCAGACAGCATCTTGAGTGCTTCTTGGATAGAATATAATAAAAATTCAGATGAGGAGAAGATGGGTTATGATTTTTTTTTTTTTTTGATGGAGTCTCACTCTGTTGCTCAGGCTGGAGTGCAATGGCGCGATCTCGGCTCACTGCAACCTCTCCCTCCCGGGTTCGAGCGATTCTCCTGTCTCAGTTTCCTGAGTAGCTGGGATTACAGGAGTCCGTCACCACGCCTAGCTAATTTTTGTATTTTTAGTAGAGACGGGGCTTCGCCATGTTGGCCAGGCTGGTCTCGAACTTCTGACCTGACATGATCCCCCAACCTCAGCCTCCCAAAGTGCTGGGATTACAAGCTTGAGCTCCCATACCCAGCTGCCTTATGTTTTTTTACCCACCTAGGGCCTACATTCACGTGTTGCTTGTAAGACCGGCACCAGGATACATTTTCTCTTGAGAAAAAAGTAGTCCCTTACCTGAAGGAATGCTTTCTTTTCCTTGCAGGCCAGAAGAGTATAGCCATACCCCAAAAGCACACCACAACTCCAGTATTTATATTACTAAATAGCATACCAAATTTTGTCAAAGTCAGACTATCTTTGTTGATAACACGTTCTATATCATGAACAACGAACAGTGTACCAAACATGTTTGACTCTTAATTGATTATTTAACATAGACTGATGCCCTAAAAATCAATGCTAGGTCATTCTAAACTTACTTTTTTATTTTTTTTATTTTTTTTATGGAGTGGCCCCTCCTTAATGGTGCAGAATATTGCTCTGATTTATAAGTTGTGGAGATTTTGCAATGTGTGCCTTTAAAATAAACTGTTTCTTGTCAAGCGTTTACAACAGGGAAGAACTATACACTCCATAGTTGATGAAATCTTGTCTCAGTGGGAGTGAGAATTACATTTACAACATCAGCTGAAACTTCAATTTTTAATTTCCTAGGCTTTAGGTGCCAGGCTAGGATGGACCTAAACCATCAACAGAGATAACCTGCTGGTGAGACTGTATTTTGGCTGGTGATGTGGATTTTAATGAAGTCTGCCTGTATATACATCTTGATTCTGACAAAAAATAAACTGAAGTCTTCATTTGAGAACTGAATAGCGTTCCTGGTCACAATATGTAGCAGATGAGTATGATGCTCAGGATGGTGACAAAATGACCTTTGACTATAAGAAGACTTTACAGAAATAACAGCTATTTCTCATTGCAGCCAAATATATATATTTTCTAAAGATATTTAATACTACTAGGAGATAGTTGAAAATAGACGTATCTTAATTTAACTGGACGTTGCTGCAGACACCACCCACTCAAGGAAGGACAAGGAAACTGTGTTATCCTAAACATATCTAAAACAAGACCCATTTCCTTGCAAAGAACTTCTGTGAGACAAAGAATCAAGCACACCACACTCCCTATAGTGGTCTATGCTGTTTACCTGAAAGAGGCCCCACCTATTTTCATCAGAAGCTTACATTAGGTACCATTTTGAGAGTTTAAAACTGAACTGTGCCCCATTTTCATGCTGAGTTTGAGGCAACATGGCTGCTGCTACCACCTAGCTGGGGGAGGAAGAGGGAAGACTAAGTTCTCTTAAGCACACATAGGGCAATAGCCACTGCTAGTCACTCACCTTCTCAGGTGGGTGACTGGGGACTAGCCCATCCAACTCGATGCAACTTCCAACAACAAAGACAGACTGCTTGCCTTCCACTGCTACTGCCATCATCCACACCACACAAGCTTCCCAGGGACCTGAGAACCTGCCCATACACCTGGTCCACTGCTCCCACAACTAGTTTCCAAGCAAGTCACCGGGAGGCCCAAAAATCAGCCCTTCAGTACCTCCAAAACACTGGAGCCAGTGTAATCTGCTCTGTGTCCAAAAAACAGGCACACTAATCCCACTGCTACCACAACCAGGACCTGAAGAATGGCTCGGTTGCTGTCAAATTTCTCTGCTAAACATCACCACAACCTCAACTAATATCTGTATCTTCAGTCATTGAGGAAATCACAGAGATCATTGACCCTGTGCACTGCTGAAGATGTCATACAGAAATCACACTACCTCAGTTACCCCAAATCAAAGTCTAAGTATCTGACTCAATTAACAACAAACAGGGGGCCGGGCGTGGTGGCTCAAGCCTGTAATCCCAGCACTTTGGGAAGCCGAGACAGGTGGATCACGAGGTCAGGAGATCGAGACCATCCTGGCTAACATGGTAAAACCCTATCTCTACTAAAAAATACAAAAAACTAGCCGGCCTAGGTGGTGGGCGCCTGTAGTCCCAGCTACTCGGGAGCCTGAGGCAGGAGAATGGCGTCAACCTGGGAGGCGGAGCTTGCAGTGAGCTGAGATCCGGCCACTGCACTCCAGCCTGGGAGACAGAGCGAGACTCCGTCTCAAAAACAAAACAAAACAAAACAAACAAAACAAAACAAAACAAACAAAAAAATTAACAACAAACAAACACATTCAAAAAAACATTCTTCCCTACAAAACAATTTTTAAAAATTGGTGCAAGTGACTGCTATACCATTAGCATATATTATGGAAAGACATATATTAATGGAAAGACATATACCATTAGCATATATTAATGAAAAGGCATATATTAATGGAAAGTCTGCTATACCATTAGCATATATTAATGGAAACATGAAAAAGCAGGGAAATATGACACCCCAAAAGGACCATGACAATTGTCCAGCAATAAATTCCAATGAAAAAGAGATCCTTGAAATGCCAAAAAAAGATTTTAAAATATTGATTGTTTTTGAGAGAGAATCTCATTTTGTCACCCAGACTGGAGTGCAGTGGCATGATCATAGCTCACTGTAGCAAAGATCAGAGCAGAACTAAATGAAATATAGAGCCAAAAATATGCAAAGGATAAACAAAACAAAAAATTGGTTTTTGAAAACATAAAATTGATGAACCTCTAGCTAAACTAACTAAGAAAAAGAGAAAAAATCCAAACAAATAAAATCAGAAGTAAAAAAAAAAAAAAAAAAAAAAGACATTGCAACTGATACCACAGAAATACAAAGAATAATGAGAGACTTACATGCACCACTATACACTCAAACTAGAAAGGCTGGAGGAAATGGATAAATTCCTGAACATATACCCTATCAAGACTGGACTAGGAAGAAATAGAAAACTCAAACAGATGAATAGCAATAAATGACATTTAATCGGTGATTAAAAGTCTCCCAACAAAGAAAAGTTCAAGACCGGATTGTTTTACTGCTGAATTCTACCAAAATTTTAAAGAAGAACGAACATCAATTCTCAAACTATTTCAAAAAATTAAAGAGAAGGGAATTTGTTCTATCTCATTCCACAAGGTCAGTATGACCCCAATACCAAAACCAGATGAAGACACAATAACAGCAACAAACTACCGACCTATATCTCTGATGAATACAGATGCAAAATTCCTCAACAAAATATTAGTAAATTGAATCCAAAAGCACATCAAAAGATAATACACCACAATCAGTTGGAATTTATCCCAGAGATGCAAGAATGGTGCAGTATACAAAAACCAATACGTGTTATATAACACATCAACAGAATGCGGGAGAAAAATCACATGATCATCTTTATAGACACAGAAAGAAACATTCAGTAAAATTTGGTACCCATTCATGGATAAAAACTCTCAACAAATTAGGCATAGAAGGAATATACCTCAACAAAATAAAGACAGTATATGACAAATGCCCAGCCAACATAATACACAGCAGAGAAAATTTGCAAGCATTTTCTATAAGAACTGGAACAAGACAAGGATGTTTACTTTTACCACTTTTATTAAACATATTACTGGATGTCTTTGCCAGAACAGTGAGGCAAGAGAAAGAAATAAAAGGCATCCAAATTAGAAAAGAGGAAGTCAAATAATTTCTGTTTGCTGATGATATAATCTTAAGAAAACCCTAAAGACTCCACCAAAAACTCTTAACTTTGACACGTGAATTCAGCAGCTGCAGGTGACAAAATTAATATACAGAAGAGAACCTAGGTAATACCATTCTGGATGTAGGAGTGAATGACGGTTTCATGAGGAAGACACCAAAAGCGATCATGAAAAAAGAAAAAATTGACAAATAGTATCTAATTAAATTTAAGAGCTTGTGCATAGCAAAAGAAGCTATCAATAAACAGACAACCTACAGAATGGGAGAAATTTTCTGCAAATTATACATCTGACAAAAGCCTAATATCCAGCATAAAGAACTTCAGAAAATTTACAAGAAAAAAACAAGTAACCCTATTACAAAGTGGGCAAAGAACATGAACCATCATTTTTCAAAATAAGATATACATGTAGCCAACAAGCATACGATAAAAAGCTCCATGTCACTAATCATTAGAGAAATGCAAATCAAACCACAATGAGATACCATCTGACACCAGTCAGAATGGCTATTATTACTAAACAATCAAAAACTAACAGATGCTAACAAGATTGTGGAGAAAAAGGAACACCTATACACTGTTTGTGGGAGTCTAAGTTAGTTCAACCATTGCAGAATGTAGTCTGGCAATTTCTCAAAGAGCTAAAAACAGAACTACCATTTGACCTAGCAATCTCATTACTGGGTACATACCCAAAGGAATGTAAATTGTTCTACCATAAAGACATGTGCACTATTCATCACATCACTATTCACAATTGTCAGGACATGGAATCAACTTAAATAGTGATCAATGATAGGCTGGAATATAAATCACTCTACCATAAAGACACATGCACTATTCATTGTAGCACTATTCACAATAGTAAAGCCATGGAATCAACCTAAATGTTGATCAATGATAGACTGGATAAATAGAATGTGGTACATATATACCATGAAATACTATGTAGCCATAACAAAGAACAAGATTGCGTCCTTTTCAGGAACATGGATGGGACTGGAGGCCATGATTCTCAGCAAACTAACACAGAAAGAGAAAACCAAATACTGCATGTTCTCACTTCTAAGTGAAAACTCACTTATATGTTGTAGGTAAATGATGTTAACTCATGGACACAGAGAGTAAAACAACAGACACTGGGGCCAACTTGAGAATGGAGTTTGTGAGGAGAAGGACTAGAAAAAACAGCTATTGGGTACTAGGCTTTCTACCTGGGTGATGAAATGATCTGCACAAGAAACCCCAATGACATGAGTTTGCCTATATAACAAACCTGCACATGTACCTCTAAACCTAAAATAAAAGTTAAATAATCAGTAGCATATCTATACACCAATAATTATCTAGCTGAGGACCAAATGAAGAAGGCAATCTCATTAACAATAAATATAAAAATATTTAGGTATATATTCAACCAATGTGGTAAAAGATCTTTAAAAACAGAACTAAAAACACAGAGGAAAAAAGTTGTAGATGGCACAAACAAATGGAAAAACATCCCATGCTCATGGACTGGAAGAATCAATATCGTTAAAGTAATCATACTCTTCAAAGCAATCTACATGTTCAATGCAACCCCTATCAAATTACCCACCTTTTTTTTCCACAAAATCAGAAAAAAATGATGGTAAAATTAATATGAAACCAAAAAGGGTCTGAATAACCAAAGCAATCTTAAGCAAACAGAACAAAGGTGAAGGCATGACATTATCTGACCTCAAATTATACTATGAGACTATAGTAACCAAAACAGCATGGTACTGGAATAACAAACAGACAATAGATCAATGGAACAGAATAGAAAATGCAGAAATGAAGTCACAAACCTATAACCAACTGATCTTCAACAAAGTCAACAAAAACATACACTGGTGACAGGAACTCGCCAATAAATGGTTCTGGGAAAATTGGATTGCCATATGCAAAAGAATGAACCTAGGCTCGTACAACTTACCATATGCAAAAATTAACTCAAGATGAACTAAAGACCTAAATGTAGGAGCTGAAACTATGAAAATCTTAGAAAACAGTCTCGGAAAATTCTTCTGGACATTGGTCTAGGCAATGAATTTATGACCAAGTTCTTAAAAGCAAACACAACAAAAATAGAAAAGTGGGACTTAATTAAACTAAAAACCTTTCGCACAGTAAAATAAACAATCAACAGAATAAACAGACAATCTACATTACGGGAAGACACTTTTGCAAACTATACATCTATAAAAGGGCTAATATCTAGAATCTACAAGGAACTCAAACAGCTCAAGAAGAAAACAAATAACCTCATTAAAAAGTGGGTAAAGGACATGAACATACTTTTTCAAAAGAAAACAAACAAATATTAACAACTAATTCAGGGAGGAGGGGAGCTGATTTCCACAGTGGTCACATTATATTATTTGAATTGTCTAGTTTTAAACCAAAATGTTTGACATGCAAAGAAACAGAAGAATATGACCCATACACAGGAAAAATTAAATCCACAGAAATTGTCCTTGAGGAAACTCAGATGTTAGACCTACTAGATAAAAGATATCTTAAAGCAGTTCTCACAAATATCTGTAAGACAATAAAGGAAATTGGGTTTAAAGAACAATAGGAACATCAGAGAACAATAGTTCACCAAAGAGAAAACAACAAGGAAAAGGTAGAGTTTATTTTTTAAAAAAAGAACCAAATAGAAATTCTGGAATTCAAACATACAATAAACTAAATAAAAAATCTACTAGAGGGCCTCAACAGTAGTTGTGGATGGGCACAAGAAAGATTCAGTGACACTGAAGATGCTGAGGACAGCTACAAAAAGACAAACTATAACAAGTGGTGGGTAGAATGTGGAGAGATTGGAACATTTATACTATTCTGATGGGAATATAAATTGGTGCAGAAACATTGGAAGTCAGTCTGGAAGTTTGTCAAATGTTTAAGCATTGAGTTATCATATGAACAAGCAATTCCACTCCTAGGTATATAATCAAGAGAAATAAAAACATACGTTCACACCAAAAACTGTGCACTAATGTTCATAGAAGCATTACCCTAAATAGAAAAACTGGAAAGTAGCCAATGTCCATCAACAAATAAGTAAATCATTAAAATGTGGTACATCTATAAATTGACTGTTGGTTGTCAATGAAAATGAATTAAATAATAATACATGCCACCACAAATGTTAACACTGCATACATTGTTCTGTGTGAAATAGTCAGGCACAAAAGGCCAAATAATGTGTGATTCCATTTTTTTGAAATGTTCAGAATACACACATCCATAGAGACAGAAAATAGAGACAGATATGTCCTGAACACGAAAAGTCCTAGAGACAGTGTTTGCCATGGGCTGGGTGTGGCCACAGGATAGAGAATTACCGTAATGTCTGTGGGATTTCTTTTTGAGGTGATGAAAATATTATAAATTTAGATAGTGATGATGCTGGCATAGATCTGTGGATACACAAAAACTCACTGTGTTATACACTTTAAAATGGTGAATTTTTTCATATGTGAATCATGTCTCAATAAAGCTATTATTAATATAATAATACTTAGAGAATTAACAAAAATACATAGGCCACACAACAATAATAATAACAATAACAATGAAACACACACTAAGGAAAAGACATACATATATTATTTTACAACAGGCATTTTTCATGAAACATAGTATTTCCCTGATAGTAAAATGAAGCATTTTTTCATATGCTTAGTTTCTATTTAATATTCCTCCTGTGTGAATTGCCTGTCTGCAATTGTTGACTACTTTTCCCTTTGATTGTGAGACTTTCTCTGATTCATTTCTAGGTGCTCTTAATATATTCTGTATTCCAGCTTTTCAAACATGTTTACAGCAAATACCATTTCCCACTCTGTTTGCTTGTTTTACTGTATTATAGTTCTTTTTTGAAGTGCATTTTTAAAAATGTCAAACTTTATCAATCTTTTGTACTTTTGTATCTTTTTTAAGAAATTTTTTTTCTAACCTTAAATCATATCAATATTTTTCTTATGTCTTTTATTGGATCTTCAAGGCACAAATAGATATAATTGTTTTTTCCCACTACTTAAAAATCCCTTTGTTATAGTCTTTGTTTCTCTACAAACAGAGCCCCAGAATCGCCACAGTCTGTTTCCCTTAATCTCTGCTATATCAAATCATTGATCCCCAATTGGAAAGTGCACATTTCACACTTCTTATGCACATTTCAACTCTCTTATGTTGTTTCATCTTGAACATCATCCACAGACATCAATTGTAAAATATGACAATACTTTGCTAGACAGAAATTAATGCCAAAGACTACTAAAAGTGTATGCACTTGGGGTCTTTTTCCTCTTTAGCTCTCCCGAATATAGGTCATTGTTCTCCTTTGCTCTGATGCTATGAGCAGAAAAGTTCTTGCTCACTGGTCTTTGAACCTTTTAATTTACATGTTTTGGTAACACAGGAAGAGTACATATATAAACTCACTGAATGGACAGAAATTTCAGTAGAATCCTTTTGGACTATGAAGTAGCTAACGAAATCACTTTCCAGAAAGATAACAGACATCTTTTAAAATTTGGAGGAAGAAATGATTTATCTATTATAGTTCACTGACTTACAGGTAGAAAAAACATGAATTGATGAATGCATACATCAAAATACAACTTAATATGCTTCCTTTAAGCGAGAAAATGATAAAATTAAGCATTAACCTAACAATAACAGAGAATACACTTTTCTATATAATTAGTACTGCCAATGATAAAAATATGTTCATTTCTACATTATTGTTAGTAAAATTTTTACATTTGGTAATGATAAGTCTGTGTCTTTCTTCAGAATTTAAAAACATTGTCATATACATTTGCATTTGATGTTCAAAATAACACTTTGAGGCAGATAAGGGAAGTATTGTATTTTCATTTTTTTAATGAAGAAACTGAGATTCAGAAGGAATTTGTGCCTTGTCTAGGATAACTAGTATCAGAACTGGAACTCAAATTCCTAGCCTAGTCTATTAAAGGGTACCAAGAGAAAAGGAGGATTGGAGATAGAATGATATCAGTGAAGATATACAACTATCCAGATGAACTGTTACCAACCTTAAACTCTTACTCAGAGATACTGAGACATTTATTTATTTACTTGTTGTGTCATTAAGGACTAATCCTTCAGTTTAAACTTTCACTTAGTCCAGAAATATTTGTTAAAATAGCCCTGAAAGATGATCTTTCATCTTCTGCTGAAGACTTCTATTTTTTTTCCACAGATATCGCTGTTATATATTGTCTTTTAGTTTTGAGACAAAACTGCCTCTTACAGTTTTAACATATTTATTTAAAGCTCTTTAATCCCAGGACAATCATTCACTTCCTATTATTTTTAATTTTCTCATATTATAAAATACATTCAAGAAAGTGCAGACATCATTAATGAACAAAATAAACCATCCCACAAATAAAGAAATAGCATATGATCACAAGAGCCTCTTTGTTGTCACCTTCCAATAACTATTCTCTCCTAACAAATTCCTGAACTTCCTAACAAGTAGAAATTAATATAGTAGGTGTATCTTTGTGTCTGGCTTTTTCACCGAATGCAATGTTTTTGAGATTCTTCCACATGGTTGCGTGTAATTTTATTCATTCCATTGTTGAGTAGTATTTCATTTTATGGCCCAATTTATTTATTCATTTTTCTGATAATAGATATTTGAGTTGTTTCTGGGTTTTGGCTACTATTTGGTTACTGCTGTTTCATTCTTGTACATGCCTTTCAGTGGACACATACATGCATTTCTTTTGAGCATATATCTAGGAGTATACTTTTTCCTTGTGTGTGTGTGTAATTCTGTTTATGTGTATATACATATATATTCAGTTTAGTGGGTTCTGCCAAACAGTTATTTAAAGTGCTTGTACAAATTTATGCTCTGATTTGTATGAGAATTCTAGTTACTTCAAATCTTGGCTAACATTTGATATTGTCAATTTTTTCAATTTTAGTCATTTTCTTGGATATGACTAAAGTAAGATGTGATGGATATGTAATGAGTGTAAATTGTGGTTTAGTTGTTGTTTTGTATTTCCCTGAAGATATTTCCCATTTTCTATGTTTATTTGCTACTTGGTTATTGCCTTTTTAAAAAATTTACTTTAAATTCTGGGATACATGTGCAGAACGTGCAGGTTTGTTACACAGGTATACATGTGCCGTGGTGGTTTGCTGCACCTATCAACCCATCATCTAGGTTTTAAGCCTCACACATGTTAGGTATTTGTCCTAATGTTCTCCCTCCCAGGCCCCCAACCCCCAACAGGCCCCAGTGTGTGATGTCCCCTCCCTGTGTACATGTGTTTTCATTCTTCAACTCCCACTTATGAGTGAGAACATGTGGTGTTTTGTTTTCTGCTCCTGTGTTAGTTTGCTGACGATGATGGCTTCAAGCTTCATCCATGTCCCTGCAAAGGACATGAACTCATTCTTTTTATGGCTGCACAGTATTCCATGGTATATATGTGCCACATTTTCTTTATCCAGTCTATCATTGATGGGCATTTGGGTTGGTTACAAGTATTTGCTATCGTAAACAGTGCTGGAATAAACATATGTGCACATGTGTCTTTACAGTAGAATAATTTATAATCCTTTGGGTATATACCCAGTAATGGGATTGCTGGGTCACATGGTATTTCTGGTTCTAGATCCTTGAGGAGTCACCACACTGTCTTCCACAATGGTTGAACTAATTTACACTCCCACCACTGGTGTAAAAGCGTTCCTATTTTTTCCGGAGCCTTGCCAGCATCTGTTGTTTCCTGACTTTTAAATAATCACCATTCTAACTGGTGTGAGATGGTATCTCATTGTGGTTTTGATATGCATTTCTCTAATGACCAGTGATGATCAACTTTTTTTCATATGCTTGTTGGCTGCATGAATGTCTTCTTTTGAGATGTGTCTGTTCACATACTTCACCCACTTCTTGATGAGGTTGTTTGATTTTTTTCTTGTAAATTTGTTTAAGTTCCTTGTAGATTCTGGATATTAGACTTTTGTCAGATGAGTAGCTTGCAAAAATTTTCTCCCATTCTGTGGGTTGCCTGTTCACTCTGATGACAGTTTCTTTCACTGTGCAGAAGCTCTTTAGTTTGATTAGATCCCATTTGTCAATTTTGGCTTTTGTTGAAATTGCTTTTGGTGTTTTAGTCATGAAGTCATTGCCCATGCCTATGTCCTGAATGGTATTGCCTAGGTTTTCTTCTAGAGTTTTTAGGATTTTGGATTTACATTTAAGTCTTTAATCCATCTCGAGTTAATTTTTGTATAAGGTATAAGGAAGGGGTCCAGTTTCAGTTTTCTGCATATGACTAGCCAGTTTTCTCAACACCATTTATTTAATAGGGACTCCTTTCCCCATTGTTTGTTTTTGTCAGGTTTGTCGAAGATCAGATGGTTGTAGATGTGTGGTGTTACTTCTGAGATCTCTGTTCTGTTCCATTGGTCTATATATCTGTTTTGGTACCAGTACCATGGTTTTTTGGTTACTGTAATCTTGTAGTATAGTTTGAAGCTGGGTACTGTGATGCCTCCAGCTTTGTTCTTTTTGCTTAGGGTTGTCTGGCTATAGGGGCTCTTTTTTGGTTACTTACGAAATTTAAAGTAGTTTTTTTCTAATTTCATAAAGAAAATTACTGGTCGTTTGTTGGGAAGCATTGAATCTACAAATTGCTTTGGACAGTATGGCCATTTTCACGATATTGATTTTTCCTATCCATGAGCATGGAATATTTTTTCATTGGTTTGTGTCTTCTTTTATTTCCGTGATCAGTGGTTTGTAGTTTTGTATTTTGAGCCTATGTGTGTCTTTGCATGTGAGATGATCTCCTGAATACAGCACACTTATGGGTCTTGAATCTTTATCCAATTTGCAAGTCTGTGTCTTTTAATTGTGGCATTTAGCCCATTTACATTTAAGGTTAATATTGTTATGTGTGCATTTGATTCTGTCATCATGATGCTAGCTGGTAATTTTGCACATTAGAGTTGATGCAGTTTCTTCATGGTGTCAGTCTTTGTATTTTGCTGTGTTTTTATGGTGGCTGGTACCAATTTTTCCTTTTTATCTTTAGTGCTTTCTTCAGGAGCTCTTGTAAGGCAGACCTAGTACTGACAAAATTCCTCAGCATTTGCTTGTCTGAAAAGGATTTTATTTCTCCTTCACTTATGAAGCTTAGTTTGGCTGGATATGACATTCTGGGCTGAAAATTCTTTTCTTTAAGAGTGTTGAATATTGACCCTCACTCTCTTCTGGCTTGTAGGGTTTCTGCAGACAGATCCACTGTTAGTCTGATGGGCTTCCTTTTGTAGGTTACCTGATATTTCTCTCTGGCTGCCCTTAACATTGTTTCTTTCATTTCAACCTTGGAGCATCTGATGATTATGTGTCTTGGGATTGCTCTACTCAAGGAGTATCTTAGTGGTGTTCTCTGTATTTCCTGAATTTGAATGTTTGCCTGTCTTGCTAGGTTGGGGAAATTCTCCTGGATAATATCCTGAAGTGTGTTTTCCAACTTGCTTCCATTCTCTCTGTCACTTTCAGGTACATCAATTAATTGCAAGTTTGGTCTTTTCACATAGTCCCATATTTATTGGAGGCTTTGTTTGTTTCTTTTCTTTCTTTTTTCTCTAATCTTGTCTTCACATCTTATTTTAGTAAATTGAGCTTCAGTCTCTGACATCTGTTCTTCTGCTTGATCAATTCAGCTATTGATGCTTGTATATGCTTCACAAAGTTCTTGTGCTGTGTTTTTCAGTTCCACCATGTCACTCATGTTCCTCTCTATTTTGGTTATTCTAATTAGCAGTTCCTGTAACGTTTTATCAATGTTCTTAGCTTCCTTGCATTGGATTAGAACATGCTCCTTTAGCTCAGAGGAGTTTGCTATTACCCACCTTCTTAAGCCTACTTATTTCATTTCATCAATCTCATTCTCTGTCCAGTTTTGTGCCCTTCCTGGAGAGGAGTTGCGATCATTTGGGGGAGAAGAGGTATTTTCGTTTTTGGAATTTTTGGCATTTTTGCCCTGGTTTTTACTCATTTCATGGATTTATCTACCTTTGATCTTTGAGGCTGATGACCTTTGGAAGGGGTTTTTGTGTGGGAAGTCCCTTATGTTGATGTGGATTTTGCTGCTTTCTGTTTGTTATTCTTCTAACGGACTGCAGACTGGCCCCTCTTCTGCAGATCTGCTGCAGTTTGCTAGAGGTCCTTTCTAGACCCTGTTCTCTTGGGTATTGCCAGTGGATGCTGCAGAACAGCAAAGATTGCTGCCTGCTACTTCCTCTGGAATCTTCATCCCTGGGGGGCATTGGCCTTATGCTAGCTAGAGCTATCCTGTGTTAGGTATCTGTCTACCCTGTTGGGAGGTTTCTCCCAGTCAGGAGGCACAGGGATCAGGACCCACTTGAGGAGGCAACATGTCCCTTACCAGAGATGGTATGCTGTGCTGGGAGAATCCCTCTTGTCAGGATCAGCTGCTCTCTTCAGAGCTGGCAGGCAGGAATGATTAAATCTGCTGAAGCTGTGCCCACAGCCGCCCCTTCCCCCCAGGTGCTCTGTTCCAGGGAGATGGGGGTTTTGTCTGTAAGATGCTGACTGGGGCTATTGCGGTTCCTTCAGAGATGCACTGCCCAGTGAGGAGGAATCTAGAGAAGCACTCTGGCCAGAGCCTCTTTTTCGCACCCAGCCTAGATCTCCCAGCCTCCTTTGCACTATCAGGGGAAAACTGCCTACTAAAGCCTCATTAATGGCAGATTCCCGTCCTCACACCAAGCTCAATCGTCCCAGGTTGACCTCAGACAGCTGTGCTTGCAGCGAGAATTTCAAGCCAGTGTTTCTTAGCTTGGTGGGCTTCATGGGAGTGGGACCCGCTGAGCACGACCACTTGGCTCCCTGGCTTCAGCCCCCTTTCCAGGGAAGTGAATGGTTCTGTCTTGCTGGGGTTCCAGGTGCCACTGGAGTATGAAAAAAAATACTCCTGCCACTAGCTTGGTGTCTGCCCAAACAGCCACCCAGTTTTGTGCTTGAAACCCAGGGTCCTGGTGGTGTGCGCACACAAGGGAAACTGATCTGCAGATTGCAAAAACCATGGGAAAAGTATAGTAACTCGGCCTGATAGCAGAGTCCCTCATGGCTTCCTTTGGCTTGGGGAGGGAGGTCAGGTGCCCAGCTCCTCATGCTTCCCAAGTGAGGTGACACCTCACCCTGCTTCTGCTCACCCTCCGTGGGATGGACCCACTGCCTAACCACTGCCAATGCAATGAAATGGGTATCTCAGTTGGAAATGCAGAAATTAACCACCTTCTGCATTGGTCTCACTGCCAGCTGCAGACCTAAGCTGTTCCTATTTGGCCATCTTGGTTAATGTCTTTAGTGAAGTATCTATTCAAGTCTTTTGCCCATATTTTTATTTGGTTATGTGTGTTTTTCTTATTTTGTAACAGCTCCTTTAATAACCTGAATACATATATTTTGTTTAGATTTATGTATAGTAAACAACTTTTTCTACTCTGGTTTGCTTTTTCACTCTATTGATGATTTTGTTTGTTGTAAGAAATTTAAAATTTTTTAATGTAGTCCAATGTATCTTTTAGTGATTGGTAATTCTTGTATCCTATTTGAGAAATGAGGATCATAAGCACAGTCTCCAATGTTTTCTTCTAAAGGCTTTATTCTAAGTACAAAATAATTTCATTTTCACTTTTAGATTTATAATCAAATGGAATTTATTTTTTTGGCATGATGTATGGTAAAGATTAGTTTTCTTTTTTCCTATATGAATTATCAAATGATAGAGCACCATTTCTTGAAAAGGACATTCTTTCCACATTGTTCCATTGTATTCCATTTTTCATAAATAATATAAAATATATCTATATTAGTCTGCGCTGTGGGCTGTATAATGGCCTTTCGATGATATCCACATCTTATTTCTTAGAACCTGTTACCTTATATGGCAAAAGAGAATTTACTGATGTGATTAAGTTAAAGATCTTGAGATGGAGATATTTTTCTGGATTATCCGCATAGGCCCTAAATGTTACCACAATGGTCATTATAAGAGGGAGGCAAAAAGTTCAAAGGAAGAAGTAGAATATGTGACCATGGAAGCAAGAAGTGAGGAAGTGGTCATGAGCCAAGGGATTCAGGCAGCCTCCAGGAGCTAGAAAAGGTAAGGAAATTGATTTACCTTTGAGTTTTCAGAAGGAATTGGACTTGCTGACCCTTTGATTTTGTTCCATAAGACTCATCATGGATTTCTGTCCCCCAGAGCTATAAGAGAATAAATATATATGATTGTAAGCTACCATGTTTGTGGTAATTTTTTACATTATACCAAGAAAACAAATGCAATCTGTTTAAGGACTCTCTGTTCTGCTCCACTGGCCCATTTGACTATTCTTGCACCAATACCAGATTTTCCTAATTGATAAAACAATGTAATAACTCTTAGTATCTGGTAATGTAATTTCTCCGGCTTTCTTCTTTTTGGATAGTTTCTTTTTTTAACTTCCATCTGCTCTCCCTAATTAATATTGGATTCAATTTCTTTGATAAATATGGAACCATTTATATTTTCTATTCATTCCTGTGTTAGTGATTGCATATTTTGGCATGTTGCAGTTTCCTAGGATTATCTATTTCATATAAATTTTGTCATTATTGGAATAATGTTGTTAATATTTTGTTATTATGCATGATTAAAATAACGGCTTTACTGAGACACAATTCACATACAATACAATTTAGCAATTAAAATTATACAATTCAATAGATTATAGCATATTCACATAGTTGTGCAAACATAACTCCAAACAATTGTAGAACATTTCAACACTCCCAAAAGAAACTCTATATTCATTGGAAATTATCCTTATATTTCCCCATAACCCTCAGTCCTCTACAACTACAAATCTACTTTTTGTCTTTCTCTATTTGCCCATTATGGGCATTTTACATAAATAAATAATTGCCGTGTATGGATTTGTGACTAGTTTTATTTACTTAGCCTCAGGAACTAAAGGTT
Organism: Trachypithecus francoisi; assembly: GCF_009764315.1. Lineage (NCBI taxonomy): Eukaryota > Metazoa > Chordata > Mammalia > Primates > Cercopithecidae > Trachypithecus > Trachypithecus francoisi. The sequence continues at coordinate 36,503,804 of NW_022681471.1, read as the reverse complement.
CATCTATGTTGTAGCATATATCAGTACTTCGTTTCCTTTTATTGCCAAATTATATCCCATTGTATGTGTTCACCACATTTATTTACATATTCATTAATTCATTAACATTGGCATAATTTCCACTTTTTGGCTATTATGACTAATTCTGCTATAAAAATTAATAAATACCTTTTCTGCATGGAGACATGTTTTTATGTTCCTTGGATATATACTTAGGATTGATATTTCTGGGTCATATGGTAATGCTGTTTAATATTTTTAGAAACTGGCTAGCTGTATTCCAAGGTAGTTGTACTATTTTAAAATCCCGCAAGCAGTATATGAGAATTACAACTTCTCTAATTTTTGCCAATACATGGTATTATCTATCTTTTTGTTTATAGCTACCATACTGCAGGTAAGTTGTATCTCATTGTGAATAAGATTTACATTTCTTGATGGTTATAATGCAGATCATCTTTTCATATCCTTATTGTTCCTTCTTTGAATAAATGTTTATTCAGATACTTTGGTAATTTTTAATGAGTTGTTTGTCTTTTTGTGGAATTGTGAAAATTCTTTGTATCTTCTAGTTTTGAGAACCTTATTAGAAATATAATTTGAATATTTTCTTGTATCCTGTGGGTAATACTTTCACTTTCTTACTGGTGACCATTGAAGCCCTAAAGTTTTCAGTTTTGATGAAATCTAACTTACCTATTTTTTCTCAGTCGGCTTGAGCTTTGGTGTCATATTTTGAAAAGTCTTGCCAATCCATAGTCACAACTATATAATCTATGTTTTTTTACTAAGATTTTATAGTTTTGTTTCCCTTCCTATAGAGTTGTTTGAGCTTCTTATATATTCTGGTTATTAATCCCTGGCCAGATGGATAGTTTGCAAATATTTTCTCCCATTCTGTGGGTTGTCTCTTCACTTTGTTGATTGTTTCCTTTGCTGGGCAGAAGTTTTTTTACTCGATGTCATCCCATTTGTCCATTTTTGCTTTGGCTGCCTGTGTTTGTGAGGTATTACTCAAGAAATCTTTGCCTACCCCAATATCCTGGAGAGTTCCCTGATGCTTTCTTGTGGTAATTTTATAGCTTGAATTCTTAGATTTATTTTTTAAATATATTTTGATTTGATTTTTATATATGATGAGAGGGATCTAAATTCATCTTATGCATATAGATATCCTGTTTTCCCAGCATAATTTATTCACTATGTTTTTCTCAGTGTATGTTCTCGTTGGCAACTTTGTAAAAAATAAGTTCACTTTATATGTGTGATTTTGTTTTTGGATTGGCTATTCTGTTCCACTGGTCTATGTGTCTGTTTCTATGCTGGTACCATGCTGTTTTGGTTACTATAGGTCTGTAGTATAATTTGAAGTCAGGTAATATGAGTTCTTCAGTTTAGTTCTTTCTGCTGCAATGAAAATACGAGTTCTGTTATCTCTTTAGAATTTTGATTTAAATTCTCCTGAATAAATGTTTAGAAGTGGGATGGCTGTAACCACTATCATGTTTTTTATAGCAGTTGCACCATTTTGCATTCCTACTAACAGTGTGCTTGTGTTCCAATTTCTTTTCCTCCTTTCCAACACTTAGTGTCTTTTCTTTTTTTGATAGTAGCCATTTTGACAGATATGAGGTGATATCTCATTGTGATTTTGATTTTCATTTCCCTGAAGATTAACAATATTGAACATCTTTTCATATAACTATTGGTAATTTGTATGTCTTATTTAGAAAAATGTCTATTTAAATCATTTGTCCATTTTTAAAAAAGCTTATTTAGTTGCTGTCGAGTTGTAAGAGTTCCTTATATATTTTGAATACTAACTCCTTTTCTGATATGTTTTCTGCAAATATTTTCTCCCATTCCATAGATTGCCTTTTGATTTTGTTTGTTTTCTTTGCTGTGGCAGAAATTTTTAGCTTGATGTACCTCCAGTTGTTTATTTTTGCTTTCATTGCCTGTGCTTTTGATGCCACATCAAGAAAATCTTTGTCAGGGCCAGTTTCAAAAAAGCTCTTTCACTGTATTTTTTTCCTAGGAGTTTCATAGTAGTTGTTCTTAACTTTAAGCCTTTAATCTATTTTGAGTTGACTTTTGCATAATGTAAGGGTCCAATGTCATCATTTTGTGGATATCTTGTTTTCAATTACTATCATTTTGTGTGCTTATTGGCTATTTGAATATCTTCTCTGAAGAAATACCTATTATTTTTTCCCATTTTATATTGGGGGTAATTTGTCTTCTTTTGTTTTTGATTTCTAGTAGTTTTTTAAGTTTCTGGATATTAAATTATCACAGACATATGATTTGTATATATCTTTTCATTCTACATGCTGTCTTTTTACTCTAGAATGCCATTGAGTCACATAAGTTTTTAATCTTGATGAAGTTTGATTTATCAATTATTTTGTTCTTTATATTTTGGTGCTATATCCAATAATTATTTGCCAAATCCAATTTATTACGCTATATGCTATGTTTTCTTTTAATATTTTTAAAGTTTCAGTTTTATATTAAGGATTTTGATCTATTTTAAGTTAAGTTTTGTGTACAGTTGTCCCTCACAATATGAGGGAGATTTGTTGCAGGACTGCCTACATATAACCAAATCTACACATACTCAAGTACTGAAGTTGGCCCTGTGAAGCCCTCATATATAAAAAGTCAGCCTTTCCTATACGTGGGTTTGCATCCCACAGATACTGTAGTTTCAATCTATGTTTGGTTGAATAAAAGCGGTGCGTAAGTGGAGCCATACAGTTCAATCTCGTGTTGTTCAAGAATCAACTGTATTACGTGAGGTAGGAATCCAACTTCATTCTCTTGCATTTGGATATTCAGTTGTGCTGGCACCATTTGTTGAAAAGACTGTCCTTTCCCCCATTGAATGTACTTGGCAATCTTGTCAAAAATTGGCCATATCTGTATGTGTATATCTGCACTCTTTATTTGATTCAATTTGTCTACATGTCTATTCTTATGCTAGTATCACATGCTTTGATTACTGCAGCTTTATGGTAAGTTTTGAATGGAGAAATGTTAGCCCTCTGACTTTTTTTTTTCTAAGATTGGTTTGCTTTTTCAAGGGCCCTAGGAATCCTCTATAATTGATTACTAGCTTTTTTCATTTCTACAAAAAAGGCTGTTGAAAGTTTGATAGGGATTTTGTTGAATTTGTTCACTTTTGGAAATACAAACATCTTAACCAAGTTCTTTCTACTTTGACCCAGTATCATTGACCTGGTGTGCCACGGTTAGGTATTCTACCCAATGAATGTGGGCTCCTTGGAGTATCGAAGCCCTCAATCTATCAGCTACACTTAGCAGATTTAACCTCCTTAACTTAGAGTGGGAGGGTATAAAAATTTTGATGCCCTACCCCTCCCAGGGAGGTACTGTGAGCCCTTGAATGGGTGCTGTTGGGAGATGGAGCTCTATCTTCTTGACCTCACCTTCCATCCATAAATCTCTGTCAAGCAGATCTAGGGATGGAGATGAAGGAATTGAGCTGTGGCTCAAATGCCACAGACTGTCACTGTTCTTATGGAGATGTAGTAGATGTTTATGAATAAATGTGTCTTCACTGATATATATCCTTTTGGCAATCTCCAGAGACTGAATTTTTTTTTTTTCTAGACAGAATCTTGCTCTGTTGTCCAGGCTGGAGTGCAATGGTATGATCACAACTCAGTGTAGTCTCAACCTCTTGGGTTCAAGTGATCCTCTTATCTCAGTCTCCTGAGTCACTGGGACTGCAGGTGTGTGCCACCATGCCTGGCTAACTGATTTTAATTTGTTTGTGTGTGTAGAGATGGGATCTCGCCATGTTGCCCAGGCTTGTCTCAAACTCCTGGGCTCAAAGGATTCTCTTACCTTAACCTCTGAAAGTGTTGGGATTACAGGTGTGAGCCACCACATCTGGCCAATAATTGTGTTTTTTTAATTTTAAAGAATATTTTTCACCAGTTATGTTTTACTTTTTTCTCATGCTAGGATTCTGGAAGTAGGCATGTCCCCTTATTGTGTCTTCAATTTAGTAGTCCTTTAAGAATTAAATCTTTTAAAGATCTTAGCAGACTTTAAATATTGAAAGGCTTTGTTGATTTTCCCTATTTCATATACTTCTTTTCTATTTATTCACCTCTAGTCTTATCTTTATTATTTATTCCCTTTTATTTTTTTTCTGTTTGATGTGCTGTTTTTCTACATTTCTGACATGGTAATGTAGATAACTGAAGATTTTTTTTTTTTATCTAATATACACGTTTAAAGCTATACAGCTATACATTGCTTTCTAAACAATGCTTTCAGCTGCATATCATAAGCTTTTTGTAATGTTTTTATCCTTCTATTCAAAATGTTTTATAATTTCCATTCTAATTTCTTTTTTGGTGGGTACATAGTAGGTTGGTATATTTATGGAGTCCCTGTGATGCTTTTATTTAGGCATGTAATGTTAAATAAGCACGTTACAGAGAGTGGGGTACTCATCTTCTCGTTATCCTTTGTATTATAAATAATCCAATTACACTCTTTAAGTTATTTAAAATATACAGTTAACTATGGCTGACTATAGTCACCCTATTGTGCTATCAAATAGTAGGTCTTATACATTTTTTCTAACTTTTTTTTTTGTACTCATTAACCATCCTGACATCCCTCTCATCCCTAACCACCCTTCTCAGCCTCTGATAACAATCCTTCTACTCTATGTCCATGAGTTAAATTATTTTGATTTTTAGATTCACAAATAAGTGAGAACATGTGGTATTTGTCTCTCTGTGCCTGGCTTATTTCACTCAATGTAAAAATTTCCAGTTTTATCCATGGTTTTGCAAATGACTGAATCTCATTCTTTTTTATGGTGAATAGTACCCCATTGTGTATATGTGTCACATTTTCTTTATACATTCGTCTCTTAACGGACACTTAGTTTGCTTCAAAATCTTAGATATTGTAAACAGTGCAGCAAGAAACATAGGAGCACAGATATCTCTTCAATATTCTGATTTTCTTTCTTATGGGCATATACCTAGCAGTGAGATTGCTGGATAATATAGTAGCTCTATTTTTAGCTATTTGAGAAACCTCCAAACTATTATCCATAGTGGTTGTACTAATTTACATTCCCACCAACAGTATGTAAGTGTTCTCTTTTCTCCACATCCTTGCCAGCATTTGTTACTGCCTGTGAATATAAGTCATTTTAACCGGAGTGAGGTGATATCACATTGTAGTTTTGATCTGCATTTTCTGATGATCAACAATGTTGAGCACCTTTTCACCTTCTCTTCACCATTTGTATGTTTTACTTTCTTTGAGAAGTGTCTATTCAAATCTTTTGCTCATTTTGAATGTATAACTAAACTTTTTAAAAACAGAGTTTATTGAGCTCCTTATATATTCTGGTATTAATTCTTTGTCAGATGAAAAGTTGGCAATATTTTCTCCCATTCTGTGGTTGTCTGTTGTTGATTGTATCCTTTGTTGGGCAGAAGCTTTTTAAGTTGATGTGATCCCATTTGTTTATGTTTACTTTAGTTGCTTTTGCTTGTGATGTTTGCTTTTTTTTTTGCCCAGACCAATGCTTTGGATATTTTCCCCAATTTTTCTTGTAGTTTTTCATAGTTTGAATTCTTAGATTTCATTCTATATTCATTTGATTGGTTTGTTTTATATAGCGAGAGATAGGGTCTGGTTTCATTCTTTTGCCTTGGATATCAGTTTTTTTTTTTTTTTTTTTTTTTTTTCTTTTTTTATTTTTTATTATACTTTAAGTTCTAGGGTACATGTGCATAACGTTTATATCATTATAACTCCCCAATGCAATCCCTCCCTCCTCCCCCCTCCCCATGATAGGCCCCAGTGTGTGATGTTCCCTTCCCGAGTCCAAGTGATCTCATTGTTCAGTTCCCACCTATGAGTGAGAACATGCGGTGTTTGGTTTCTCTTCTTGTGATAGTTTGCTAAGAATGATGGTTTCCAGCTGCATCCATGTCCCTACAAAGGACGCAAACTCATCCTTTCTGATGGCTGCATAGTATTCCATGGTGTATATGTGCCACATTTTCTTAATCCAGTCTGTCACAGATGGACATTGGGTTGATTCCAAGTCTTTGCTATTGTGAATAGTGCCGCAATAACTACGTGTGCATGTGTCTTTGTAGTAGAGTAATTTATAATCCTTTGGGTATTACCCAGTAGTGGGATGGCTGGGTCATATGGTACATCTAGTTCTAGATCCTGAGGAATCGCCATACTGTTTTCCATAATGGTTGAACTAGTTTACAATCCACCAACAGTGTAAAAGTGTTCCTATTTCTCCACATCCTCTCCAACATCTATTGTTTCCTGACTTCTTAATGATTGCCATTCTAACTGGTGTGAGATGGTATCTCACTGTGGTTTTGATTTGCATTTCTCTGATGGCGAGTGATGACGAGCATTTTTTCATGTGTCTGTTGGCTGTATGGGTGTCTTCTTTTGAGAAATGTCTGTTCATATCCTTTCCCCACTTTTTGATGGGGTTGTTTGTTTTTTCTTGTATATTTGTTTGAGTTCTTTGTAGATTCTGGATATTAGCCCTTGTCAGATGAGTAGGTTGCAAAAATTTTCTCCCATTCTGTAGGTTGCCTGTTCACTCTGATGGTAGTTTCTTTTGCTGTGCAAAAGCTCTTTAGTTTAATGAGATCCCATTTGTCAATTTTGGCTTTTGCTGCCGTTGCTTTTGTGTTTTAGACATGAAGTCCTTGCCCATGCCTATGTCCTGAATGGTACTACCTAGATTTTCTTCTAGGGTTTTTATGGTATTAGGTCTAACATTTAAGTCTCTAATCCATCTTGAATTAATTTTCGTATAAGGGGTAAGGAAAGGATCCAGTTTCAGCTTTCTACTTGTGGCTAGCCAATTTTCCCAGCACCATTTATTAAATAGGGATCCTTTCCCCATTTCTTGTTTTTGTCAGGTTTGTCAAAGATCAATGGCTGTAGATGTGTGGTATTATTTCTGAGGACTCTGTTCTGTTCCACTGGTCTATTTCTCTGTTGTGGTACCAGTACCATGCTGTTTTGGTTACTGTAGCCTTGTAGTATAGTTTGAAGTCAGGTAGCGTGACGCTCCAGCTTTGTCCTTTTGACCTAGGATTGTCTTGCAATGCGGGCTCTTTTTTGGTTCCATATGAACTTTAAAGCAGTTTTTTCCAATTCTGTGAAGAAAGTGAATGGTAGCTTGATGGGGATGACATTGAATCTATAAATCACCTTGGGCAGTATGGCCATTTTCACGATATTGATTCTTCCTATCCATGAGCATGGTATGTTCTTCCATTTGTTTGTGTCCTCTTTGATTTCACTGAGCAGTGGTTTGTAGTTCTCCTTGAAGAGGTCCTTTACATCCCTTGTAAGCTGGATTCCTAGGTATTTGATTCTCTTTGAAGCAATTGTGAATGGAAGTTGATCCTGATTTGGCTCTCTGCTTGTCTGTTACTGGTGTATAAGAATGCTTGTGATTTTTGCACATTAATTTTGTATCCTGAGACTTTGCTGAAGTTGCTTATCAGCTTAAGGAGATTTTGGGCTGAGACGATGGGGTTTTCTAAATATACAATCATGTCATCTGCAAACAGGGACAATTTGACTTCTTCTTTTCCTAACTGGATACCCTTGATTTCTTTCTCTTGCCTGATTGCCCTAGCCAGAACTTCCAACACGATGTTGATAGGAGTGGTGAGAGAGGGCATCCCTGTCTTGTGCCAGTTTTCAAAGGAAATTTTTCCAGTTTTTGCCCATTCAGTATGATATTAGCTGTGGGTTTGTCGTAAATAGCTCTTATTATTTTGAGGTACGTTCCATCAATACCGAATTTATTGAGCGTTTTTAGCATAAGGGCTGTTGAATTTTGTCAAAAGCCTTTTCTGCATCTATTGAGATAATCATGTGTTCTTGTCTTTGGTTCTGTTTATATGCTGGATTACGTTTATTGATTTGCGAATGTTGAACCAGCCTTGCATCCCAGGGATGAAGCCCACTTGATCATGGTGGATAAGCTTTTTGATGTGCTGCTGAATCCGGTTTGCCAGTATTTTATTGAGAATTTTTGCATCGATGTTCATCAGGGATATTGGTCTAAAATTCTCTTTTTTGTTGTGTCTCTGCCAGGCTTTGGTATCAGGATGATGTTGGCCTCATAAAATGAGTTAGGGAGGATTCCCTCTTTTTCTATTGATTGGAATAGTTTCAGAAGGAATGGTACCAGCTCCTCCTTGTACCTCTGGTAGAATTCAGCTGTGAATCCATCTGGTCCTGGACTTTTTTCGTGTGTAGGCTATTAATTGTTGCCTCAATTTCAGAGCCTGTTATTGGTCTATTCAGGGATTCAACTTCTTCCTGGTTCAGTCTTGGGAGAGTGTAAGTGTCCAGGAAATTATCCATTTCTTCTAGATTTTCTAGTCGATTTGCGTAGAGGCATTTATAGTATTCTCTGATGTTGTTTGTATTTCTGTGGGGTCGGTGGTGATATCCCCTTTATCATTTTTTATTGCGTCTATTTGTCTCTCTTTTCTTCTTTATTAGTCTTGCTAGCGGTCTGTCATTTTGTTGATCTTTTCAAAAAACCAACTCCTGGATTCATTGATTTTTGGAGGGTTTTTTGTGACTCTATCTCCTTCAGTTCTGCTCTGATCTTAGTTATTTCTTGCCTTCTGCTAGCTTTTGAATGTGGTTGCTCTTGCCTCTCTAGTTCTTTTAATTGTGATGTTAAGTGTCAATTTTAGATCTTTCCTGCTTTCTCTTGTGGGCATTTAGTGCTATAAATTTCCCTCTACACACTGCTTTAAATGTGTCCCAGAGATTCTGGTATGTTGTATCTTTGTTCTCATTGGTTTCAAAGAACATCTTTATTTCTGCTTCATTTCGTTATGTACCCAGTAGTCATTCAGGAGCAGGTTATTCAGTTTCCATGTAGTTGAGCGGTTTGATTGAGTTTCTTAGTCCTGAGTTCTAGTTTGATTGCACTGTGGTCTGAGAGACAGTTTGTTATAATTTCTGTTCTTGTACATTTGCTGAGGAGTGCTTTACTTCCAATTATGTGGTCAATTTTGGAATAAGTGCGATGTGGTGCTGAGAAGAATGTATATTCTGTTGATTTGGGGTGGAGAGTTCTATAGATGTCTATTAGGTCCGCTTGGTGCAGAGATGAGTTCAATTCCTGGATATCCTTGTTAACTTTCTGTCTCGTTGATCTGTCTAATGTTGACAGTGGAGTGTTGAAATCTCCCATTATTATTGTATGGGAGTCTAAGTCTCTTTGTAGGTCTCTAAGGACTTGCTTTATGAATCTGGGTGCTCCTGTATTGGGTGCATATATATTTAGGAGAGTTAGCTCTTCCTGTTGAATTGATCCCTTTACCATTATGTAATGGCCTTCTTTGTCTCTTTTGATCTTTGATGGTTTAAAGTCTGTTTTATCAGAGACTAGGATTGCAACCCCTGCTTTTTTTTGTTCTCCATTGCTTGGTAGATCTTTCTCCATCCCTTTATTTTGAGCCTATGTATGTCTCTGCATGTGAGATGGGTCTCCTGAATACAGCAGACTGATGGGTCTTGACTCTTTATCCAGTTTGCCAGTCTGTGTCTTTTCATTGGAGCATTTAGTCCATTGACATTTAAGGTTAATATGTTATGTGTGAACTTGATCCTGTCATTATGATATTAACTGGTTATTTTGCTCATTAGTTGATGCAGTTTCTTCCTAGCCTCGATGGTCTTTACATTTTGGCATGTTTTTGCAATGGCTGGTACCGGTTGTTCCTTTCCATGTTTAGGGCTTCCTTCAGGGTCTCTTGTAAGGCAGGCCTGGTGGTGACAAAATCTCTAAGCATTTGCTTATCTGTAAAGGATTTTATTTCTCCTTCACTGATGAAACTTAGTTTGGCTGGATATGAAATTCTGGGTTGAAAATTCTTTTCTTTAAGAATGTTGAATATTGGCCCCCACTCTCTTCTGGCTTGTAGAGTTTCTGCCGAGAGATCTGCTGTTAGTCTGATGGGCTTCCTTTGTGGGTAACCCGACCTTTCTCTCTGGCTGCCCTTAAGATTTTTTCCTTCATTTCCACTTTGGTGAATCTGGCAATTATGTGTCTTGGAGTTGCTCTTCTGGAGGAGTATCTTTGTGGCGTTCTCTGTATTTCCTGAATTTGAATGTTGGCCTGCCCTACTAGGTTGGGGAAGTCTCCTGGATGATATCCTGAAGAGTGTTTTCCAACTTGGTTCCATTTTCCCCCTCACTTTCAGGCACCCCAATCAGACGTAGATTTGGTCTTTTTACATAATCCCATACTTCTTGCAGGCTTTGTTCATTTCTTTTTCTTCTTTTTTCTTTGGTTTCTCTTCTCGCTTCATTTCATTCATTTGATCCTCAATCGCTGATACTCTTTCTTCCAGTTGATCGAGTCGGTTACTGAAGCTTGTGCTTTGTCACGTATTTCTCGTGTCATGGTTTTCATCTCTGTCATTTCGTTTATGATCTTCTCTGCATTAATTAGTCTAGCTGTCAATTCTTCCACTTTTTTTTCAAGATTTTTAGTTTCTTTGCGCTGGGTACGTAATCCTCCTTTAGCTCTGAGAAGTTTGATGGACTGAAGCCTTCTTCTCTCATCTCGTCAAAATCATTCTCTGACCAGCTTTGATCCGTTGCTGGCGATGGGCTGCGCTCCTTTGCAGGGGGAGATGCGCTCTTATTTTTTGAATTTCCAGCTTTTCTGCCCTGCTTTTTCCCCATCTTTGTGGCTTTATCTGTCTCTGTTCTTTGATGATAGTGACGTACTGATGGGGTTTTGGTATAGGTGTCCTTCCTGTTTGATAGTTTTCCGTCTGACAGTCAGAAGGACTGTCTGTTGGTCTGTTGGAGATTGCTTGAGGTCCACTCCAGACCCTGTTTGCCTGGGTATCAGCAGCAGAGGTTGCCAAAGATAGAATATTGCTGAGCAGCGAGTGTACCTGTCTGATTCTTCCTTTGGAAGTTTCCTCTCAGGGATGACTCCACCCTGTGAGGTGTGGGTGTCAGACTGCCCCTAGTGGGGGATGTCTCCCAGCTAGGCTACTCAGGGGTCAGGGACCCACCTGAGCAGGCAGTCTGTCCGTTCTCGGATCTCAACCTCCGCGTTGGGAGATCCACGGCTCTCCCCAAAGCTGTCAGACAGAGTCGTTCGCCTCTGCACCGCCCCCGCTGCTTTCCCTATTGGACCTCAGCTGTGGGCTGTCCCCAGAGGTGGAGTCTACAGAGACAGGCAGGTTTCCTTGAGCTGCTGTGAGCTCCACCCAGTTCGAGCTTCCCAGCGGCTTTGTTTACCTACTTAAGCCTCAGCAATGGTGGGCGCCCCTCCCCCAGCCTCGCTGCTGCCTTGCGGATAGATCGCCGCAGACGGCTGTGTTAGCAGTGAGAGAGGCTCCGTGGGCTGGGACCCTCCCGGCCAGGTGTGGGATATATTCTCCTGGTGTGCCTGTTTCCTTAAAGCGCAGTATTGGGGTGGGAGTTACGCGATTTTCCAGGTGTTATGTGTCTCAGTTCCCCTGGCTAGGAAAACGGATTTCCTTCCCCCTTGCGCTTCCAGGTGAGGCGATGCCTCGCCCTGCTTCAGCTCACGCTGGTCAGGCTGCAGCAGCTGACCAGCACCGATTGTCCGGCACTCCCTAGAGAGATGACCCCAGTACCTCAGTTGAAAATGCAGAAATCACCGGTCTTCTGTGTTACTCGCGCTGGGAGTTGGAGACTGGAGCTGTTCCTATTCGGCCATCTTGCTCCGCCACCCGGATATCCAGTTTTTAAAGCACCATTTATTGAAGAAGTTGTCTTTTCCCCAGTGTATGTTCTTTGCACATTTGTTAAAAAGTAGTTAACTGTAGATGTGTAGGTTTGTTTCTAAGTTGTCTATTTTTATGCCAGTACCATGCTTTTTGGTTACTATAATTCTGTACTATAATTTGAAGTCAGTTAATGTGATTTATCTAGTTTGGTTCTTTTGCTTGGGATAATTTTACCTATTCTGGGTCTTTCATAATTCCGTATAAATTTTAGGATTTTTTATTTTTATTTCTGTGAAAAATATCATTGATATTTTGATAGGGATTGCACTGAAACCATAGATGGCTTTGAGTAATACAGACACACTTTACCTAAAACACACACATATATTTAAAATAAAAGGTTGGAAAATGATATTTCATGCCAGTGAAAACCAGAGAGAGCAGGAGCCACTACACTTATATAAGATGAAATATATTTCAAGACAAAAACTATAAGAAAAGACAAAGAAGGTTACTGTATAATAATAAAAGGCTCAATCCAACAAGAGAATATAACAATTTTACAAATACATGCACCAAACACTGGAACACCCAGATATATAACACAAATATTATTTGAGATAAGAGAGAAATAGACCTCAATACAAAAATAACTGGAGACTTCAAAATCCAACTTTCAGCATTGAACACATCTTCCAGACAGAAAATCAACAAAGAAACATCAACATATAGAAACTGACTTAAAGTATACCATCAGAGAAAATCACCTTCACTAAAAGAAAGACAGGCAGGAAGGAAAGAAGGAAGAGGAGAAGGCATTGAATGTAAATAGATTAAACTCTTTAATCAAAAGACAGAATGAACAAATGCATTAAAACAAACAAACAAACAAACAAAAAACAATGATCTACTACCCACGAGAAACACACTTCACTTTTTCTTTTCTTTTTCTTTTTTTTTGAGACGAGTTTCACTCTTGTCCCCTAGGCTGGAGTGCACTGGTGTGATCTTGGCTCACTGCAACCTCCGCCTCCTGGGTTCAAGCGATTCTCCCACCTCAGCCTCCCAAGGAGCTGGGATTACAGGCACATGTCACCATGCCTGGCTAATTTTTGTATTTTTAGTAGAGTCGGGGTTTCACCATGTTGGCCAGGGTGGTCTCGAACTCCCGACCTCAGGTGATCTACCCTCCTCGGCCTCCCAAAGTGCTGGGGTTACAGGCGTGAGCCACCGCCCCCGACCCACACTTCACTTATAAAAATAAATAGACTGAAAGTACATGGATGGAAAAAGATATTTTATGCCAATGGAAACCAAGGAAGAGTGACAGTAGCCAAACTTATATCAGACAAAATAGATTTCAAGACAAAAAGTGTAAGAAGAGACAAATGTCACTGTATAATGATAAAGGGATCAATTCAGTGAGAGCATGTAATTATTTTAAATACACATTCACTCAACACTGGAGCACCCAGATAAATAATACTAATATTATTAGAGCTAAATAGAGAGATAGACTCCAATACAATCATAGCAGGAGAGACATTTTCCGGACAGAATATCAAATAAGGATCACGAGATATAATCTACCTTATAGGCCAAATGGATTTAATGGATATTTTTAGAACATTATATCCAATGGCTGCAGAACACACATTGTTTTTCTCAGCATATGGATTATTCTTAAGGATAAAACATATGTTAGGTCACAAAACAAGTCTTAAAACATTCAGAAAAATTAAAATTATATCAAGTTTCTTCTCTGATCATGAGGGAATAAGACTAGAAATTAATAACAAGAATAATTTTGTAAACTATAAAAATACATGGAAATTAAACAATATGTTCCTGAATTACCAGTGTGTCAATGAATAAATTAAAAAGAAAATTGAAGAATTTCTTTTTTAGAATTAATAAATAAATTTTATATAAATGGTCCTTTTTATTTCAATAGTTTATTGGGGAACAGGTGGTGTTTGGTTACATAAATAAGATCTTTGTTGGTGATTTCTGAGATTTCGGTGCATCCATCACTCGAGCAGTGTACACTGTACCCAATGTGTAGTCTTTAATTCCTTGCCACTCTGCCCCCTACACTTTCCCCCAATTCAATTCAGGTCAATGCAAATGCCATTATTTTGTTCATTTTTATGACTGAGTACTATTCCATGGGGTGTGTGTTGTGTGTGTATTATATATATATAATATATAATATTATACAGTATTTTACATATATATATTTTACATATATATAAAACAATTTATCCACTCATTGATTGGTGCACATTTTTGCAAATTGTGCTGCTATAAACATGTGTAAGTATCTTTTTCATATAATGACTTCTCCTCGGCCGGGCGCGATGGCTCAAGCCTGTAATCCCAGCACTTTGGGAGGCCGAGACGGGCGGATCACGAGGTCAGGAGATCGAGACCTTCCTGACTAACATGGTGAGACCCCGTCTCTACTTAAAATAATACAAAAAAAAAACTAGCCGGGCGAGGTGGCGGGCGCCTGTAGTCCCAGCTACTCGGGAGGCTGAGGCGGGAGAATAGCGTGAATCCGGGAGGCGGAGCTTGCAGTGAGCTGAGATCCGGCCACTGCACTCCAGCCTGGGTGGCAGAGCAAGACTCCGTCTCAAAAAAAAAAAAAAACAAAAAACAAAAAAAATAATGACTTCTCCTCTGGGTAGATACACAGTACTGAGATTGCTGGATCAAATGGTAGTTCTACTTTTAGTTCTTTAAGGTATCTTCGCACTGTTTTCCATAGTAGTTGTACCAGTTTACATTCCCACCAGCAGCATAAAAGTGTTCCCTTTTCACCACATCTATGCCAACATCTATTGTTATTTGATTTTTGATTTTATTTATTTTTTCAATTTTGCCCATTCTTGTAGGCATAAGGTGGTATCTCATTGTGGTTTTGATTCACATTTCCATGATCATTAGTAATGTTGAGAATTTTTTCATATGTTTGCTGACCATTTGTATATTTTCTTTTCAGAGTTGTCTATTCATGCCTTTAGTCTGCTTTTTGATGGGATTGTTTGCTTTTTCTTGCTGATTTTTTTGAGTTCCTTGTAGATTCTGAATATTAGTCTTTTGTTGGATGTATAGACAGTGAAGATTTTCTCCCACTCTGTGTGTTGTCTGTTTGCTCTGCTGCTTCTTTTGCTTTGTAGAATCTTTTTAGCTTAATTAAGTCCCATCTATTTATCTTTGTATTTGTTCCATTTGCTTTTGGGTTTTTGGTCATGAAGTCTTCACCAAAGCCAGTGTTTAGAAGGGTTTTAAAATAATGTTATCTTCTAGAATTTTTATGGTTTCAGGTCTTACATTTAAGTCTTTTTTAAATCCATCTTGAGTTGATTTTTGTATAAGGTGAGAGATGAAGATCCAGTTTCTTCTTCTATGCGTAACTTGCCAATTATCCCAGCACCATTTGTGAATAGGGTGTCTTTCCCCACTTTATGCTTTTGTTTTCTTTGCCAAGATCAGTTGGCTGTAATTATTTGTGTTTAGTTCTGTATTCTCTATTCTGTTTTATTGGCCTTTGTGCCTATTTTTATGCCAGTGTCATGCTGTTTTGGTAACTACGGCGTTATAATACAGTTTGAAGTCAGGTAATATAATTCCTTTAGATTGGTTCTTTTTACTTAGTCTTGCTTTGGTTATGTGTGCTTTTTTTTATTCCATATGAATTTTACAATTTTGTTTTAAGTTCTTTGAAAAGTGATGGTGAACTAATCTCCTTGGTTAGGTGTATTCCTGAGGATTTTATTTTCTTGTCGTTGTTGTAAAAGTGGATGAGTTCTTGATTCGATTTTCAGCTTTGTTGCTATTGGTTTATAACAGAGCTACTGATTTGCATACACTAATGTTGTATCCTGAAACTTTGCTGAACTCATTTATCAGTTTTGGGAGTTTCTATGAGAAATCTTTAGGGTTTTCTAGGTATACTATCATATCATAAGCAAAAAGCGACAGTTTGACTTCCTTTTTACCAATTTGGATGCCCTTTATTTTTTTCTCTTTTCTGGTTGCTCGGGCTAGGACTTCCAGTATTATGTTGAATAGAAGTAGTGAAAGTGGACATTTTTGTCTAGTTCCAGTTCCCAGAGGGAATGCTTTCAACTTTTCCCCATTCAGTATTATGTTTTATACATTGAGGTATATCGCTTGTATGCCAAATTTACTGACGGTTTTAATCATAAAGGAATGCTGGATTTTGTCAAGTGCTTTTTTGTGTGTCTCTTGAGATGATTATGTGATTTTTGTTTTTAATTCTGTTTATGTCGTGTATCACATTTATTGACTTGTGTATATTAAACGATTTCTGCATCCCTGGTATGAAACCCATTTGAAAATGGTGGATTACCTTTTTGACATGCTGTTGGATTTGGTTAGCTAGTATTTTCTTAAGAATTTTTGCATCCAGATTCATCAGGGATATTGGTCTGTAGGCTCCTCCTCCTCCTTCTCCTCCTCCCCCTCCTCCCCCTCCTCCCCCTCCTCCTTCTCTTCCTCCTCCTTCTCCTACTCCTCCTTCTCCTCCTCCCGTCCTCCTTCTTCTTTTGTCCCTTCTTGGTTTTGGCATTAAGGGGATACCAGATAGAATGATGTAGGGAGAATTCCCTCTTTCTCTATCTTTTGGAATAGTTTCAATAAGATTGGTGCCAATTCATTTTCGAAAGTCTGATAAAATTCAACTGTGAATTTGTCTAGTCCTGAACTTTTTTGTTGGTAATTTTTCAATTACCATTGCAATCTGGTTGCTTGTTATTGATCTCTTCAGAGTTTCTATTTCTTCCTGGTTTAATCTGGGAGGGTTGTATGTTTCCAGGAATTTATCCACTTTCTCTAGATTTTCTAGTTTATGCACATAAAGGTGTTCCTAATCGCCTTGAATGATCTTTTGTATTTCTGTGGTGTCAGTTGTAATATCTCCCATTTTGTTTCTAATTGAACTTATTTGGATCTTTTCTCTTCTCTTCTTAGTTAATCTTGCTAATGATCTATTGATTTTATTTATCTTTTTGAAAACCAGCTTTTGTTTAATTTATCTTATTTTTTCATTTTTATTTCATTTAGTTCTGCTCTGATCTTTCTTATTTCTTTTCTTCTCCTGGGTTTGGGTTTGGTTTGTTCTTGTTTCTCTAGTTCCCTAAGGTATAACCTTAGATTGTCTATTTGTGCTCTTTCTGACTTTTTGATGTAGGCATTTAAGGCTATGAACTTTCCTCTGAGCTCTACCTTTGCTGTATCCCAGAGGTTTTGATGGGTTGTGTCACTATTATTGTTCAGTTCAAATAATTTTTTAAAATTTCTATCTTGATTTCATTGTCGATCCAACAATCATTGGGGAGCAGGTTATTTAATTTTCATATATTTGTGTGGCTGTAAAGGTTCATTTTGGAGTTGATTTTCAGTTTTATTCCACTGTAACCTGAGAGAGTACTTGATATAATTTCAATTTTCTTGAATTTATTGAGACTTGTTTTGTGGCCTATCAATCATATAGTCTATCTTGGAAAATGTTCCAGGTGCTGATGAATAGAATGAATATTCTGCAGTTGTTGGGTAAAATGTTCTGTAAATCCTTGTAAAGTCCATTTGTTCTAGGGCATAGTTTAAGTACATTTTTTTTTGTTGACTTTTCATCTTCCTGACCAATCTAGTGCTGTCAGTGGAGTATTGATGTCCCCTACTATTATTATGTTGCTGTTTATTTCATTCCTTAGGTCTAGTAGTAATTGTTTTATAATTTGGGAGCTCCAATGTTAGGTACATATATACTTAGCATTGTGATATTTTTCTATTTGTCAAATCATTTTATAATTATTTCACTTTCTTCTTTGTCATTTTTTAACAGCTGTTGCTTTAAAGTTTGTTTCATCTGATATAAGAATAGCTGTCCCTGCTCACCTTTTGTGTCTATTTTCAAGGAATATTTATTTTCCATCCCTTTACCTTAAGTTTGTGTGAGTCCTTATATGTTAAGCAAGTCTCTTGAAAACAGCAGATACTTGGTTGGTGAATTCTTACCCACTCTGTCATTCTGTATCTTCTAATTGGAGCATTTAGGCCATTTACATTTAGTGTTAGTATTGAGATGTGAGGCACTATTTTATTCATTATGCTATTTGTTGCCTGAATACCTTGTGTTATTTTAAAATATATTGTATTTTTGTTTTGTAGTTCCTGTGAGATTTATGCTCTAAGGAGGTTCTATTTTGGTGTATTTTGAGGATTCATTTCAAGATTTAGAGCTGCTTTTAGCATTTCTTTTAGTGCTGGCTTGGTAGTGGAGAATTCTCTCAGCATTTGTTTCCTTAAAA
This sequence comes from Trachypithecus francoisi, assembly GCF_009764315.1. NCBI lineage: Eukaryota > Metazoa > Chordata > Mammalia > Primates > Cercopithecidae > Trachypithecus > Trachypithecus francoisi. The sequence continues at coordinate 36,485,665 of NW_022681471.1, read as the reverse complement.
AGACTATATCTTTCCTTCATTTAGAAGCTTAGTTTCACTGGATCCAAAATTCTTGGTGGATAATTGCTTTGTTTAAGGAGGATAAATATAGGGCCCCAATCTCTTCAAGTTTGTAGGGTTTCTGCTGAGAAATCTGCTGTTAATCTGATGAGTTTTTCTTTATAGGTTACCTAGTGCTTTTGCCTCACAACTTCTAAAATTCTTTCCTTCACCTTCACTTTAGATAACTTGATGATGATGTGCCTAGATGATCTTTTTGTGGTAAATTTCCCAGGTGTTCTTTGAGCTTCTTGTATTTAAATGTCTAGATCTCTAGCAGGGCTGAGGAAGTTTTCCTCAATTATTTCCTCAAATATGTTTTCTAACATATTAGATATTGTTTAGACTTATTTAATTATTAGAAATTAGTTAGATTTGTCTTTTATCTCAACTTTTTGGAAGCTTTATTTTTCTTGAGTCTTTTTTCTTTGTTTTTTGTTGGACTGGGTTAATTTGAAAACCTTGTCTTTGAGTTCTGAAGTACTTTCTTCTACTTACTTGATTCTATTGCTGAGAGTTGCTAGTGCATTTTGCATTTCTCTACATGTTTTCTTCACTTAGAGAAGTCGTGATTTTTTTTAAAATTTATGCTATTTCACTGTAGATTTTTCCCTTCATATGTAGTATTTTTTTTTTTTTTCATTACGTTGGACCTCACCTTTTTCTGGTACCTTCTTGATTAGCTTAATAATTGACCTTCCGAATTCTTTTCCTGGAAATTCAAGAATTCCTTTTTTATTTGGATATTTTGCTGGTGAGCTAGTGTCATCTTTTGAGTGTGTTAAAAAACTTTGTTTTGTTGTATTACCAGAATTGTTTTTCTGGTTTCTTCTCTTTTGGGTAGAGTATCTGAGAGGGAAGATTTTGGGCTCAAGGACTGCTGTTCAGATTATTTTGTCCCATGGGGTCCTCTTTTGATGTGGTGCTCTCTCCCATCTCCTAGGGATGTGACTTCCTGAGAGTCAAACTGCAGTGATTGTTATTTTACTTCTGGATCTAACAATCCAGCAGAGCTGCCAGGCTCCAGGCTGGGGTACTGGGGTGTGTCTGCACAGAGTCTTGTGATGTGAACCATATTTTGGTCTCTCAGCTGTGAATACTAACAACTGCCCTCATGGATGTGGCAGGGGAGTGAAGTGGACCCTGTGAAGGTCCTTAATTGTAGTTTTGTTTACTGAACTGGTTTTGTGCTGGCTGGTCTCCAGCCAGGAGGTGGTGTTTTCAAGAGAACATCAGCTGTAATAGTATAGAGAAGATCAGGTGGTGGGCTGAGCCCTACACCTCCTAAGAGATAAGTCCTTTGTTTTCAGCTACCAGGGCACAGGGTGGGTAGAGAAAGACCATCAGGTGTGTGCAGCATTACACATGTCTGAACCCAGACTCTCTTTGGTTGGGTGTTGCTCCAGCAGTTGTGGGGAATTGGCTGTGGTTCTCAGGCCAATGGAGTTATGTTCCCTGGGGGATTATGGCTGCCTCTGCTGTGTCATGCTGATCACCAGGGAAGTGGAGGAAAGCTGGCAGTTACAGGTCTCACCCAGCTCCCATGCAGTTCAAAAGGCTGGTCTCACTTCAGCTGTGCCCCTGCAACAGCACCGAGTTTATTTCCAGGCAGTGGGTGAGCAAGGCTGGGAACTTGCCCCAGGTTACCAGCTTCTCCACTTTGAAAGCAAGCTGAGCTTTCATGTTTTCTGCCTCCCCACCTGCTGTGGCTTCTGTGGTGTTTCTGCACTCCCGATTCACCCTTCCCCTGGGATCTGTCCAGAAAGTTAATGTTCAGTCAAAATTGTTACAAAGTTTTGCTGGAAGTTTTCTTCTCCCTGTGGTCTTTTCCTAGTTCCCCTGGAAGCCCTCCCCAAGGACCTCTGCAAGTGAAAGTCAGAAATGGCTTCCCTGGGGACCAACAGAGCTGACAGAGCTCTCCCTGTTGCTTCTTCTACCCTTGTATTTCACTTGGCTCTCTAAATTTGTATTAACTCCCAGTAAGGTCAAATTCTTCTCTCGTGATCTGGACCTTGAGGTTCCCCAGTAAGAGTGTGTGTTTGAGAGTGGATGATTCCCCTTTTATGCTTTCACACTTTGGACACTTACAGTTTTTGGGCTGTCTCTCAGGGCCTACAGTAGCAATCTGCCTCCTTCAAAGGGTCTGTAGATTCTCTTGGCTTTCCTGGTATATTTCTGCAGTAGTTCTTACAGCAAAAATTTACAGTGTGAGTCTACCTGCTGCTCTGTCTGTCCAATTGGAAGCTGTAATTTAGTCCTGCCTCCTATCTGCCATTTTCTCATAAAATCTGAACAATTTCTTGGAATGAATGAGTATAAAAACATAACATACCAAAACCTATGGAAGCAGTGCTAAGAGGGAAGTTTTATATGCAGCAGACTGAAAGTAGACCCCTATCTCTTACCATACACAAAATTTAAGTCAAAATGGATTATATAATAAAATCTAAGTCCTCAAACTATAATACTCCTACAAGAAGTGATTGAGGAAATTATCCAGATTTCTTTTGTAGTATCCCACAATCATAGGGTACCAAACAATAAATAAACAAATGGGATTACATCAAATTAAAAAGCTTCTGCACAGCAAAGGAAACAATCAACAAAGTGAAGAGACAACCTACAGATTGGGAGAAAATATTGCAAACAACCCATCTGATAAGGGATTAATAACCAGAATATACAAGTAGTTTCTCTATAAGAAAAAGTCTAATAATCCCATAGAAAAATTGGCAAAAGATTTGAACAAACATTTCTCAAAAGACATACAAATAGTGAAGAGACATATGAAAAAGTGCCCATTATTATTGTCAGAGAAATGCAAAGCAAAACTACAATGAGATGTCATCTCACTTACTCCAGTTAAAATGGCTTATATCCAAAAGATAGGTAATAACAAATGCTGATAAGAATGTGGAGAAAATGAAATCCTTTTACACTGCTGGTGGGAATGTAACTTTGTCAAACCACTATGACGAACAATTTGGAGAGTTTCTCAAAAAACTAAAAATAGAGCTACCATATGATCCAGCAATCCCACCTCTGGGTATATACTCAAAAGAAAGAAAATTAGTATATTAAACAGATATCTGCATTCCCATGTTGTTGCAGTTCTGTTTACAATAGTGAAGATTTTGACAGCTAAATGGATAAAAAAATCTAGGATGTATAACTTTGGGCATTATTCAGGCATTTAAAAAGCATAATTAGTTATTTGCAATAACATAAATGATATCAGATATCATTATATTAAGTGAAATATGCCAGACACAGAAAGACAAACATCACATGTTCTCACTTCTTTGTGGGATCTAAAATCAAAACATTTAACTCATAAATATAGAGAGTAGAAGGATGGTTACCAGAGGCTGGAAGGGTAGTAGGGGTTGAGGGGGAGATTGGGATAGTTTATTGGTAGAAAAAAAATATTTAGAAAGAATCAATAAGGCCTAGTATTTGATAGTACAACAAGAGGACTAAAGTCAATAATAATTTAATTGCACATTTTGAAATACCTGAAGGAGTATGGTTGGATTGTTTGTAACACAGAGAATAAATTCTTGAAGGGATGGATATCCCATGTTCCATGTTGTGATAATTATGCATTACTTGTGTGTATAAAACATTTCATGTACCCCATAAATATATACACCTAGTATATACATAAAAAATTAAAAATCAACACAAAAAAGTTGAACTATCTTGCAAAGACAAAAGTTAAAATACTGTAATGTTAATGCATAATTTTGGAATCTTTAAATACTATAATGAAGGTCATTCTGAAAGGAAGCAAAATAACAGTGCAAATATTAGTCTTTCTTCTCTTTTCACTTAGTTGAAGGCTAAAACATAGAATATCTGGAAGAATAGGTCTTTCTTATGTCTTCTATAAATATTACTTTTCTTGGATGTTTTAAAGTCAAACGCTGTAGCAATTAGTTTGCGACTATATTAAAAATTAAAGGTTGGTTGGTTTTTCAAAGATCAGTTGGCTGTAAGTATTTGGCTTTATTTCTGGGTTCTCTATTCTGTTTCCTTGGTTTATGTGCCTATTTTTATATCAGTACCATGCTGTTTTGGTGACTATGACCTTATAATATAAAGTCAGGTAATATGATGCATCCAGATTTATTCTTTTTGCTTAGTCTTGCTTTGGATATGCAGACTCTTTTTTGTTCCATATAAATTTAAGGATTGTTTTTTCTAGTTCTCTGAAGAATGATGGTGGAATTTTCATGAGAATTGCATTGAATTTGTAGATTGCTTTTGGTTGTATAGTCATTTTCACAATATTGCTTCTACCCATCCATGAGCATGGGGTGTGTTCTATTTGTTTGTGTCATCTGTGATTTCTTTCAGAAGTGTTTTGTGGTTTTCTGTAGAGGTCTTTCACCTCCTTTATTTGGTATATTCCTAATTATTTTATTTATTATTTTTTGCAGTTATTGTAAAAGGGGTGAGTTCTTGTTTTGATTCTCAACTCGGTCATTGTTGGTGTATAGAAGAGCTAGTAATTTGCATACATTAATTTTGTACATAAATTTCTGACTTCTGTGGACCTGCAGGCCCAAAACCATATGGAAGTTGCCATGGCTTGAGGCTTGCAACCTAAGAGGTTGAAAATTTGCTGAATTCATTTATCAGTTTTGGGAGCTTTTATTAGGAGTCTTTAGGGTTTTCTAGGTACACTATCATACCATCTGCAAACAGCAATAGTTTGACTTCCTCTTTACCAATTTGGATGCTCATTATTTCTTTCTCTTGTCTGGTTGCTCTGTCTACAACTTCCAGTACTATGTTGAAGAGAAGTGGTGAGAGTGAGCATCCTTGTCTTGTTCCAGTTCTCAGAGAGAATGCTTTCAAATTTTCCCCATTCGGTATTATGTTGGCTGTGAGTTTGTCAAAGATGGTCTTTATCACATTGAAGTATGTCCCTTGTATGCCAATTTGCTGAAAGTTTTAATTATAAAGGGATGCTGGATTTTGTCAAATGCTTTTTCTGCATCTATTGTGATGATTATGTGATTTTTGTTTTTAATTCTGTTTATGTGGTGTATTACATTTATTGACGAAGGAACTCAAACAAATTAGCAAGAAAAAACAATCACATCTAAAAACGGGCTAAAGACATAAACAGACAATTCTCAAAAGAGGATATACAAACAGCCAACAAACATATGAAAAAAGTTTTCAACATCACTAATGATCAGTGTATTAGTCTGTTCTCATGCTGCTGATAAAGACATACTCTAGACCGGGTAATTTATAAAGTCAAGATGTTTAATTGTGTCACAGTTCCATATGGCTGGGGAGGCCTCACAATTATGGCAGAAAACAAAGAAAGAACAAAGGGACTTCTTACATGCCAGCAGGCAAGAAGAACTTGTGCAGAAAACTCCCATTTATACAATCATCAGATCTTGTGAGCCTTATTTACTACCAGGAGAGCAGCACCAGAAAGATCTGCCTCCATGATTCAATTACCTCCCACTTGGTTCCTCCTACAAAACGTGGGAATTATGGGAGCTACAATACAAGATAAGATTTGAGTGGAGTCACAACCAAACCATATCATTCCATCTCTAGCCCCTCCCAATTCTCATGTCCTCACATTTCAAAACCAATCATGCCTTCCAAACATTCCCCCAAAATCTTAACTCATTTCAGTATTAACTAAAAAGTCCACAGTCCAAAGTCTCATCTGAGGCAAGGCAAGTCTTTTCTGCCTAGGAGCCTGTAAAATCAAAAGCAAGTTAACTACGTCCTAGATACAATGGGGATACAGGCATTAGATAAATACCCCAATTCCAAATAGAAGAAAATGGCCAAAACAAAGGGGCTAGAGGCCCCATGCAAGTCCGAGATCCAGTGGGGCAATCAAACCTTAAAGCTCCTAAATGATCCCCTTTGACTCCATTTCTCACATCACATCACATCTCACATCCCATGGTCCTTTGCAGCTCTGCCCGTATGGCTTTGCAGGGTACAGTCTTCTCCCAGCTGCATTCGTGGGCTGGCATTGTGTATCTGTGACTTTTCCAGGTCCACAGTGCAAGCTGTCAGTGAATCTACCACTCCAGAATCTGGAGGAGGGTGACCCTCTTCTCACAGCTTCACTAGGCAGTGGCCCAGTGCATACTCTGTGTGGGAGCTCACACCCTACATTTTCCTTGTGCATTGCCCTAGCAGAGGTTTTCCACGAGTGCTTTGCTCCTGTGGCACACCTCTGCCTGAACATCCAGGCATTTCCATGAATCCTCTGAAATCTAGGCAGATGTTCCCAAACCTCAGTTTCTGACTTTTGTGCACTTTCACACCCAACACCATATGGAAGCTTTCATGGCTTGGGGTTTGCACCTTCTGAAGCCATGGCCTGAGCTGTACCTTGGCCAGTTTTAGCCATGGCTGAAGCAGCTGAAATACAGGACAAGTCCCTATGCTGCATAGGGCAGGGAGGCCCTAGGCCTCACCCAGGAAACCATTTTTTTCCTCTTAGGCTTCTGGGCCTGTAATGGGAGGGGCTGCCACAAAGGTCTCTGGCATGCCCTGGAGACATTTTCCCCATTGTCCTGGCAATTATCTTTTGGCTCCTTGTTACTTATGCAAATTTCTATAGCCAGTTGGAATTTATCTCAGAAAATGTGTTTTCCTTTTCTATCACATTGTCAGGCTTCAAATTTTTGAACCTGGGGGAAAGGGTAGGAGGAAGGTGAAGGATAAAGACCACAAATTGAGTACAGTGCATACTGCTTGGGTGATGGGTGCACCAAAATCTCACAAATCACCACTGAAGAACTTACTTATGTTACCAAACACCACCTGTTTCTCAGAAACCTATGAAAAAAAAAAAAAAAAAAACAATAAAAAAGATATAAACTAAAAAAAAAAATTATGGCTGGAAGTGCTAGTATTTTACATTGCTTGATGGCAGTAGATACGTTTTAGAAACCAGATTACTTACGTTATAACGTTAACAAAGGGAAATTAATTTTTCTCAGCAGACGTTATTTTTTCTTCATCTTTGAAGCAAACAAATTAAAATTATTTAAGGGCTACTAGGGCAACATTTATGATGGGTAATTCAAGGCTGACAAGAATTTTGTTAATCTGTGATTTTTAATATAGTTGGCAGTGATATAATAATAGCATTAGAGCTAAACTCCCAGGATTCAAATCCCAGTTGTCACTTGTGAGCTGATGGCCCTGGTAAATGGACTTCACATCTCTCTGTCATGATTTTGTCACTTGTGAATTAAAGTTGATGATGGTGATGATAAAAAGTATCCTTTATCAAAAGGCTGTTGTGAAGATTAAAGAAATTATTGCATCCAAAAAACAATTCTTAACCTCAGCTGCACATTGTAATCACCTGGTGAGTTTAAACAATACCAATGCTTGGACTGATGCCACGCATAGATATTCTGATTTAATTGGTTTCCAGTGAGGCCAGGTCAGCTAGAATTTTATAGTTTCCCAGATGATTCTAATTTGCATCCAAAGTTAAAATCCTGTGATTTACAGTAATTATAAGAGCACCTGGGAAATATTAAACACTTGGTAGGTGTCATTATTTTAAGGTTCAGATGTTAAGATGATAGTTTTCTTAATTCAAAAAACATAATATTGGAAAGCCATGTGTGAATAGCTATTGCTTTTTACATATTCTTGGTAACATAATTTCCTATTCTCAATGATATAATCAACTTAAGATTGCTTTGTTTCATTTATACAACTTATTTCCACTTTCTTTTTTACTCTGGCAGGGAGAGGCAAGCTGTAATACAATAGCATTGACCTGATGAATGCAGATAAGTGTGCAATGTGTTCCAGATTTATTTCATAAGACATCTTTTAAAAGTACTAAATTCAGAAGGTTTTTTTTTCTTGTCCCATTCTGATTTATCCTGCTAGCCCTAGATGACTGATTTATAGGGGAATCAACCTTCTAGTCCATAGAGAGCCCATGTGGAAGGTCTTAATAACCTCTCATCTACCACAACATTGAAGTCATTTGATGATTATCTTATTATGTACAATGAGGTCATAGAGAATAAAGGATTTTCAAATTGTAGTCATATTTTTAAAAACATCATAGTCCTTAGGAGAAGATAAAATTGTAAATTCTTAAGGAGATAAATCATGACACAGAAGGAAGAAGTTCTTGCTATGAGTTTATAATGTTCCTCCCGTAGTTGACTGAACTGAGTGTCTGACCTTCTACTAACAAATTTTCATCTTATGTGTAGAAAGTATAAAGCCTAAAAACTTTGAAATTATAAAGCTTTCCTTCATAAAATATAGGTTTATTCCAAACATCTGATACTAAAATTCAGGGCTTGCATGTTAGAATTTTTATGTTTTAAGGCTCAATTTAGCCACATTTGACAGGCAAAATGTTAGCATTTAGAACATATAAGAAATTTTCTACCATGTTTAGAAGTTATAACTATGAGTTTTATAAAGCTTAACTGAAACTGTAGCTGCTGGTTGAATGAGATAACCTAAAATTGGCAAATCATGTCTTTCAGGTAGAAGTACTCAGTAACTCAATTCTCTGTGGTATAAGAGTCTGAAGGTTTTTAAGACGACATTATTTGCAATGGGGTAGGTTCAACAACAGATTCAACCAAATAAAAAGTTATCCTAAATCAGTGATTCTCAGTCATAGATAATTGCCACAAATGCGAAGGGCCTTCCCAAGGCCTACTGAGTCAGAATCCCTCAGAGTGGCTAAGAATATATTTTTTAAAACCTAAAGGTGACTTTCTGTAAACTACAGCTGGAAAGTGTGAAATTAGACATTATTCAGGGATAAACTCTCAGCAGAAGATAAAACATTATGCCAACTAAAATAAGTGCAGAGTTGTGTGGTGGAGTACCAGTGACCTCCCTCCAGGGTGCAATTGCTCCATTAATCAACACTCTTCAGTATGTTAATTTAACTAACCATGAACTCACCTAGTCATATTATTTAACTTACACTTTTTCCATTTTGTTAGTACAATATCAAGAAAAAAATTTGCCATATACTTTGAGAAAGCCTAGATACATTATACTTGTTGATATAAGTTTAATAACCTTGTTTAAAAAGGAAGTAATGATACCTGAAACTTACTTTCAAATGATTCAGAAAAAAGACACACACACACACAGACACACACACACACAGAGGTCAAGTAAATGGAGCAAAATGTTAACATTTGGAGAATCTAGGGGAAGTATAAATGCATGTTCATTGAATTATTCTTTCAACATTTCTATAACTTTATAATTTTCACAATAAAAATGTGGGGAAAAAGAAAATCTAGTAAGCTTAACTACTGATAACTCTGCCACTTGCTCATGAACAGTACTTTTCTTTAGACATCTCTGAAAGTCAATCCGTTGTAAATGTTCTGAGATATAGCTTTTTCCAGTTTTGGAAATTGAGACAACATTTACCTATGCCTATATTTAAATTCATATTTCCTGTTCAATATTGTTTTCATTGGATACTAATATTTGCAAGGAATATACTGGGTATACAGTGATAAATAATGAGACAATCTTATCCTACTGTCTAGTGACCTGTATACGTTTTCAATGTTCTTGATTTTTCCCAAAACTGAACCATTTACACTTCTCCAAGTAAACTCTGCACTTTTCCACTATAATATTCTAATGACATGACTGGGAATCGACTTAGGGCATTTTTCCACCAAATTTCTACCAGTTGAAGTCTCATACATTTTCAAAGGCGAGCTTACAGAGTACATTCACTGTAAGTTCTCTTGAGATCTCATACGCCCAACTAGCAATTTTGTATCATAAATTGCTTTCTTTTTTTTTTTTTTTTTTTGAGACGGAGTCTCGCTCTGTTGCCGGGGCTGGAGTGCGGTGGCCGGATCTCAGCTCACTGCAAGCTCCGCCTCCTGGGTTTATGCCATTCTCCTGCCTCAGCCTCCCGAGTAGCTGGGACTACAGGCGCCCGCCACCTCGCCCCGCTAGTTTTTTGTATTTTTTAGTAGAGACGGGGTTTCACCATGTTAGCCAGGATGGTCTCGATTTCCTGACCTCGTGATCCGCCCGTCTGGGCCTCCCAAAGTGCTGGGATTACAGGCTTGAGCCACCGCGCCTGGCCTATAATAAATTACTTTCTAACTTAGCTTTGAAAATATCTCATCCAGGCTATGGGCCCTAGAAGGTAGGGACTCATTAATCTTTACCCATGGCCAAAGAGATTCCGTTACCATGCTTGGTACATATATGTTTGTTTAGTTGACATGAGATTTCCAGAATAGTCTTATGTTTACATCCATAAGATTTTTTGTTATACTGAGGCTGAGTTCATTTGAGCCTAAATGTTTTGTTTAATTTAAAGTGGCACAGAACTCTCTTACTATTCAACTATTTTAGATGGCCTTTTAATCCACATTTCTCTTACTGTTGGAAATGAAGGCCACTCCCTTTGATGGAAAAGGAAGAAAAAATTGGAATTGAGTAATTTCACTTGCTTTTTGTCATATGGTCTTATTACTCCATTTGACCCAGGCAGTCATTCTGCCAAATTTTGTTCTTTTTGTCACAAATGTAGCTCAAAAATTAAAGAATTACTTGGTCTTTAACATATTTCAGAGCCACAACTCACAGAAATTTAGGTTTGTTGACACTCGTTGTGCATGTTAATGCCATTCTTTTGTTTTTGTCCTTGGCTATGTGATGTTCTTCTCTTTTTTATACCAATCCTTCCAAAGACAGGTAATCACCATGTGATTTCATCACCTCCCTTTCTACTCTCCTTTCTAACAGACATGGACACCTTTCTAAAGACAAAGGCATAGGATTTAGGAACAAGTGCTTTGGGGTCAAGCACATCTCAGTTCAAATTTTGATCTTGTCTCTTACTAGAGTTTCTTTCTCTGTGATATTGGGATAAGAAAATTTATTTATTTATTTATTTATTTATTATTTTTAAAATTATACTTTAAGTTCTGGGGTACATGTATACAACGTGCAGGTTTGCTACATATGTACACATGTGCCATGTTGGTGCACTGCACCTGTTAACTCATCATTTACATTAGGCATATCTCCTAATGCTATCCCTCCTCCTCCCCCCACTCCATGAGAGACCCCAGTGTGTGATGTTCCACACCCTGTGTCCAAGTGTCCTCATTGTTCAATTCCCACCTATGAGGGAGAACATGTGGTGTTTGGTTTTCTGTTCTTGCGATGGTTTGCTTGGAAAGATGGTTTCCAACTTCATCCATGTCTCTACAAAGGACACAAACTCATCCTTTTTTATGGCCGCATAGTATTCCATGGTGTATATGTGCCACATTATCTTAATCCAGTCTGTCACTGATGGACATTTGGGTTGATTCCAAGTCTTTGCTATTGTGAATAGTGCCACAGATCTCTCGGCAGATACTCTCCAAGCCAGAAGAGAGTAGGGGCCAATATTCAACATTCTTAAAGAAAAGAATTTTCAACCCAGAATTTCATATCCAGCCAAACTAAGCTTCATAAGTGAAGGAGAAAGGAAATCCTTCACAGACAAGCAAATGCTCAGAGATTTTGTCACCACCAGTCCTGCCCTACAAGAGATCCTGAAGGATGCACTAAAAATGGAAAGGAACAACAGGTACCAGCCATTGCAAAAACATGTCAAAATGTAAAGTCCATCGATGCCAGGAAGAAACTGCATCAACTAGCAAGCAAAATAACAGCAAATATCACAATAACAGGATCAGGTTCATACATAACAATATTAACCTTAAATGTAAATGGACTAAGTGATCCAATTAAAAGACACAGAGTGGCAAAATGGATAAAGAATCAAGACCCATCAGTTTGCTGTATTCAGAAGACTCATCTCACATGCACAGACACACGTAGGCTCAAAATAAAGGGATGGAGGAAGATCTACCAAGCAAATGGAGAACAAAAAAAAAAAAAGCAGGGGTTGCAATCCTAGTCTCTAATAAAACAGACTTTAAACCACTAAAGATCAAAAGAGACAAAGAAGGCCATTGCATAATGGTAAAGGGATCAATTCATCAGAAAGAGCTAACTATCCTAAATATACATGCACCCAATACAGGAGCACCCAGATTCATCAAGCAAGTCCTTAGAGACTTACAAAGAGACTTAGACTCCCATACAATAATAATGGGAGACTTCAACACCCCACTGTCAACATTAGACAGATCAACGAGACAGAAAGTTAACAAGGATATCCAGGAATTGAACTCAACTCTGCACCAAGCAGACCTAATAGACATCTACAGAACTCTCCACCCCAAATCAACAGAATATACATTCTTCTCAGCACCACATCACACTTATTCCAAAATTGACCACATAGCTGGAAGTAAAGCACTCCTCAGCAAATGTAAGAGAACAGAAATTATAACAAACTGTCTCTCAGATCACAGTGCAATCAAACTAGAACTCAGGACTAAGAAACTCAGTCAAAACTGCTCAACTACATGGAAACTGAACAACCTGCTCTGGAATGACTACTGAGTACATAGCAAAATGAAGGCAGAAATAAAGATGTTCTTTGAAACCAATGAGAACAAAGATACCACATTCCAGAATCTCTGGGACACATTTAAAGCAGGGTGTAGAGGGAAATTTATAGCACTAAATGCCCTCAAGAGAAAGCAGGAAAGATCTAAAATTGACACCCTAACATCACAATTAAAAGAACTAGAGAAGCAAGAGCAAACACATTCAAAAGCTAGCAGAAGGCAAGAAATAACTAAGATGAGAGCAGAACTGAAGGAGATAGAGACACAAAAAACGCTCCAAAAATCAATGAATCCAGGAACGGGTTTTTTTGAAAAATCAACAAAATTGAAAGACCACTAGCAAGACTAATAAAGAAGAAAAGAGAGATAATCAATAGATGCAATAAGAAATGATAAAGGGGATATCACCACCAACGTGAAATACAAACTACCATCAGAGAATACTATAAACACCTCTACACAAATAAACTAGAAAACGTAGAAGAAATGGATAATTTCTGGACACTTACACTCTCCCAAGACTAAACCACAAAGAAATTAATCCCGGAATAGAACAATAGCAGGCTCTGAAATTTAGGCAATAATTAATAGCCTACCAACCAAAACAAGTCTAGGACCAGATGGATTCACAGCTGAATTCTACCAGAGGTACAAGGAGGAGCTGGTACCATTCCTTCTGAAATGATTCCAATCATAGAAAAAGAGGGAATCCTCCCAACTCATTTTATGAGGCCAACATCATCCTGATACCAAAGCCTGACAGTAATACCACAAAAAAAGGAGAATTTTAGACCAATATCCCTGATGAACATTGATGCAAAAATCCTCAATAAGATACTGGCAAACCAAATCCAGCAGCATATCAAAAAGCTTATCCACCATGATCGAGTGGGCTTCATCCCTGGGATGCAAGGCTGGTTCAACATACACAAATCAATAAACGTAATCCAGCATATAAACAGAACCAAAGACAAAACCCACATGATTATCTCAATAGATGTAGAAAAGGCCTTTGACAAAATTCAACAGCCCTTCATGCTAAAAACGCTCAATAAATTTGGTATTGATGGAACGTATCTCAAAATAATAAGAGCTATTTATGACAAACCCACAGCCAATATCATACTGAATGGGCAAAAACTGGAAGCATTCCCTTTGAAATCTGGCACAAGACAGGGATGCCCTCTCTCACCACTCCTATTCAACATAGTGTTGGAAATTCTGACTAGGGCAATCAGGCAAGAGAAAGAAATCAATGGTATTCAGTTAGGAAAAGAAGAAGTCAAATTGTCCCTGTTTGCAGATGACATGATTGTATACTTAGAAAACCCCATTGTCTCAGCCCAAAATCTCCTTACGCTGATAAGCAACTTCAGCAAAGTCTCAGGATACAAAATCAATGTGCAAAAATCACAAGCATTCTTATACACCAGTAACAGACAAACAGAGAGTCAAATCATGAATGAACTCCCATTCACAATAGCTTCAAAGAGAATTAAATATCTAGGAATCCAACTTACAAGGGATGTAAGGGACCTCTTCAAGGAGAACTACAATCCACTGCTCAGTGAAATAAAAGAAGACACAAATAAGTGGAAGAACATACCATGTTCATGGATAGGAAGAATCAATATTGTGAAAATGGCCATACTACCCAAGGTAATTTATAGATTCAATGCCATCCCCATTAAGCTACCAATGACTTTCTTCACAGAATTGGAAAAAACTGTTTTAAAGTTCATAGGGAACCAAAAAAGTCCCCGCATTGCCAAGACAATCCAAAGTCAAAAGAAAAAAACCAGAGGCATCACGCTACCTAACTTCAAACTATACTACAAGGCTACACTAACCAAAACAGCATGGTACTGGTACCAAAACAGAGATATAGACCAATGGAACAGAACAGAGTCCTCAGAAATAATACCACACATCTACAGCCATCTGATCTTTGACAAACCTGACAAAAACAAGAAATGGGGAAAAGATTCCCTATTTAATAAATGGTCCTGGGAAAATTGGTTAGCCATAAGTAGAAAGCTGAAACTGGATCCTTTCCTTACTCCTTATATGAAGATTAATTGAAGATGGATTAGGACTTAAATGTTAGACTTCATGTCTAAAACACCAAAAGCAATGGCAACAAAAGCCAAAATTGACAAATGGGAACTAATTAAACTAAAGAGCTTCTGCACAGCAAAGAAACTACCATCAGAGTGAACAGACAACCTACAGAATGGGAGAATATTTTTGCAATCTACTTATCTGACCAAGGGGTAATTTCCAGAACCTATAAAGAACTCAATCAAATTTATAAGGAAAAAAAACAAACAACCTCATCAAAAATGGGCAAAGGATATGAACAGACACTTCTCAAAAGAAGACATTCATACAGCCAACAGACACATGAAAAAATGCTCATCATCACTGGCCATCAGAGAAATTCAAATCAAAACCACAAGGAGATACCATCTCACACCAGTTAGAATGGCAATCATCAAAAAGTCAGGAAACAACAGGTGCTGTAGGGGATGTGGAGAAAAAGGTTTCAGGCTTTTACACTGTTGGTGGGACTGTAAACTAGTTCAACCATTGTGGAAAACAGTGTGGCGATTCCTCAAGGATCTAGAACTAGAAATACCATTTGACCCAACCATCCCATTACTGGGCATATACCCAAAGGATTATACGTCATGCTGCTATAAAGACACACGCACAAGTATGTTTATTGTGGCACTATTCACAATAGCAAAGACTTGGAATCAACCCAAATGTCCATCAGTGACAGACTGGATTAAGAAAATGTGGCACATATATACCATGGAATACTATGCAGCCATAAAAAAGGATGAGTTCATGTCCTTTGTAGGGCCATGGATGCAGCTGGAAACCATCATTCTCAGCAAACTATTGCAAGAACAGAAAACCAAATACCTCATGTTCTCACTCATAGGTCGGAATTGAACAATGAGATCACTTGGACAAAGGAAGTGGATCATCACACACTGGGTCCTGTTGTGGGGAGGGGGGAGGGGGAGGGATAGCATTAGGAGATATACCTAATGTAAATGACGAGTTAATAGGTGCAGCACACCAACATGGCACTTGTATACATATGCAGCAAACCTGCACTTTGTGCACATGGACCCCAGAACTTAAAGTATAATGAAAAAAAGGGAGAAGTAGAATTATCTCTGTTTACAAATGACATAATCTTATGTGTAGAACACCTTAAGTATTACACACACACATACACACACACACCTGTTAGAACTAAAAATCAATTTTAGCAGGATTACAGGATACAAAATCAACCCACACAATTCAGTTGCATTTCTATACACTAATAATCAGTAATTGAAAAAGGAAATTTAGAAAATAATTCCATTTACAGTAGCATGAAAATACCAAATAGGAATAAACTTATAAACATGCAAAAGACTTGTACATAAAAACTACAAAATGTTGCCAAAAGCAATTAGAGAAGACACAAATAAATGGAAAGACATTATGGATTCATATATTGCAAGATAATGTGTTAAGATGTCTATTCTACCTAAAGTCCTCCACACACAAGGAAATCTGTATCAATATTATAATTTTTTTGCATTAAAAGAAAAAATAAATTTTAAAATGTATATGAAATCTCAAGTCTTTGAATAGCCAAACACTCTGTAAATAAAATCGAAGTTCTTACACTTCTTGAATTCAAAACTGTCTATTATGCTAGACTAAACAAAATATTGTGGTAATGGCACAAAGACATAAACATAGATCAATGGAATAGAACACAGAACACAGAAATAAATCCTAACATGTATGAGCAAATGATTTTTGATGTTTGTCAAGACCATTCAATAAAAAACATAATCTTTTCAACAAACGGTGGTGAGAAACCTTATATGCACAAGCAATAGAAGGAAATTGGACCCTTACCTTACATTATATATAAAAATTAATTCAAAAGGGAGCAAAAATCTAAAGATAAGAGCTAAAACTATAAAATTCTTAGACAAAAACATAAACATAGGGATATCTTTATGACACTGGATTTGGCAAAAATTGTTTTAGATATGACCTCAAAAGCAGGTAAGAGAAAAAAGTTAATAAATTAGACTTTGTCAAAATTAAAGACTTTTGTGTATCAAAGTACAGTGTCAGCAGTGGAAAAGACAACCCATGGAGTGGGAGAAAGTATTTGCAAATCATATATGTGATATGCAGTTAATATCAATAACATATTTAAAAATCTTACAACTCAATAACAAAAAATCAAACAATCCAATGTTAAAATGGATGAAGTACTTGTACATAAATTTAGCTGAAAAAGAATATAGATGCCAATGAGCCTATAAAAAGATGACAAACACAACTAATCATTAGGAAAATAAAAATAAAAACCAAAATATGATTTTAATTCCCACCCATTAGGACAGCTATTTTTTTTTTTTTTTTTTTGAGGCGGAGTCTCGCTCTGTCGCCCAGACTGGAGTGCAGTGGCGCAATCTCGGCTCACTGCAAGCTCCGCCTCCCGGGTTCACGCCATTCTCCTGCCTCAGCCTCCCGAGTAGCTGGGACTACAGGCGCCCGCCACCTCGCCCGGCTAGTTTTTTGTATTTTTAGTAGAGACGGGGTTTCACCATGCTAGCCAGGATGGTCTCGATCTCCTGACCTCGTGATCCGCCCGTCTCGGCCTCCCAAAGTGCTGGGATTACAGGCTTGAGCCACCGCGCCCGGCCCTAGGACAGCTATTAAAAAAACAAACAAAATGACAAATCTAGAAAATAGCAAGTGTTGGTAAGAATGTGGTAAAATAATTAAAAATTAAATTACCATATGATCTGGTGATTTCACTTCTGTGAATGTACCACAAATAATTAAAAGCAGTTACTTGAACCGATATTTGTACACCAATATTCATGATAACATCATTCACAATAGCAGAAAATGGAAACAATGTAAATGTCCATTAATGGAAGGATGGATGAACAAATTGTTGTATGTTTATACAATGGAATATTATACAGCCTTGAAAAGAAAGAAAAAGTTGTACAAATGCTACAGCATGGATGAACCAAGAAGATATTATGCTATGTGAAATGAACAAGACACAAAAGGAGAAAGTGTAATTTTACTTATATGAGTTACCTAGAATAGCGCAATTCATAGATACACAGAGTAGAATGGTGGTTGCAAGAAGCTGGGGAAAGGGAAAGTGGAGAGTTACTGTTTATTGTGTTGAGGATTTCAGTTTGGAAAAATGAAAAGAATTCTAGAGCTGGGGAAAAGGAAAGTGGAGAGTTACTGTTTATTGTGTAGAGGATTTCAGTTTGGAAAGATAAAAAGAATTCTAGAGCTGGATGTTGGTGATGGTTGCACAATAATGTGTGAATGTACTTAATACCACCAAATTGTATCCTTAAAATTTTTTGATAAAAAATTGTGCGTTACATGTATTTTACCACAATTAAAAATCAATCAACTTAGTCCACCATATAAAAATAACAAAAAAAAGTAAAAATTTATATTCAAAGGGGTGTAAAAAAAGGCATTTTAAATATACAGTGAACTTTCATGAAAAATACTCTAATTTATCTAGGACAAGAAGGGATCTTCCTTAACATGATAAAAGGCATATACAGAAAAACAAGAAAAACCAGAAACTTATAAATAACATTATGCCTAATCTTGAAAGACTAAATGTTTTCTCCTTAAAATTGGAAACAAGGCAAACATATGTGCTCTTACCACTCCTATTCAATTTTTTACTTTTTTGTCCTAGCCAGTACGATAAGGTGAGAAAATCAAATACAAAACACAAACTTTTAGAAAGTATACAATTATTATTCACAGAAAACAAGACATATCTGTAGAGACTACCATAGAATCATAGAATATGTTTCTTTAAAACTTACCGGAAATCAAAAGTAAATTTAGCAAAGAAGTAGAATACAAGCTCAGTGCACAAAAATCAGTTGTTTTTCTATAATACAAAGAAACAACTGAAAAATGAAATTTTGAATAGCCATTTACAATGGCATAAAAAACTATGATATACTTAAGATAAATTTTTAAAATGTTCCAGCCCTGTACACTAAAACAACAAAACATTGTTGAGAAAAATTATTTTTTAAACCCCAAAGAATAGAAGCTATTTATAAAGAGTTCATGTTGTTAAGATGTCAACTCTCTTGAAATTGACTTTAAATGGGTAAATTATATGGTATGTGAATTATATCTCAATAAATCCGTTTAAAAGCAAATCTACAAAAATATTTTAAAAACCCTCTCATTTGCCATGCATTTATAAGCAGGCAAAAATAAATAAATAAATAAAACACTGAAAAATGAGTAAAAATTTGACCAAACACTTCAGGAGATAAATGTCTAATGGGAATAGTGGCACATGTATACATATGTAACAAACCTGCACGTTGTGCACATGTACCCTAGAACTTAAAGTATATATATAAAAAAAATAGCAAATAAAGATATAAAAAGATTCTTCACATAATTAGACATTAAAGAAATGGAAACTGAAAGCACAATATGATACTACTTGTATCTATGGGAATGGCTAAAATTAAAAATACTGAAAGTACCAAGTGTTGATATGAAAGTGGAAAAACTGTCACTCTTAATATTGATGCGTGAGTGTAAAACTATACAACCAAAAACATTTGTTAGTTTTCTAACAATTTTATCTAAATATTTTTGCTTTTAATTTTTGTGGTATATATTAGATATGTATTTAGGGATTAAGTGAGATATATTGATACAGGCATGTGATACGTAATAATCACATCAGCGTTCATGGAGGTATACTTTCTATTTTTTTGTACCCAATAAACAACCTTACATCTCTCTTATCCCCACTACCCCCTTCCCAACCTCTGGAAACCGTTCTTCTATTCTCCATCTCCATGAGTTCAATTATTTTAAATTTAACTCTTACAAATAACTGAGTACATGCAAGCCTGTCTTTCTGTTCCTGGCTTATCTCACTGAATATAACGATCTCCAGTTTCATCCCTGTTGTTGCAAATGACAGGATCTCATTCTTTTCTAGGGCTAAATAGTCCTTCCTCTTCATTGTGTGCAAGTGTCACGTTTTCTTTATCCATTTATCTGTTGATGAACAATTAGGTGGTTCCAAACCTTGGCTGTTTTGAACAGTGCTGCAACAAACATGGAGTGCAGATATCTCTTCAATATACTGATTTCCTTTCTTTGGATATATACCCAAGCAGTAAGATTGATGGATTGTATGGTAACTCTATTTTTTAGGTTTTTTTTTTAGTGACCTCCAAACTGTTCTCCATGGTCGTTGTACTAATTTACATTTCCACAAAGAGTGTAGGAGAATTCCCTTTCCTTCACTTCCTTGCCAACATTTGTTATTGCCTATCTTTTGGATAAAAGACATTTTAACTGGGGTTAAAAACCATTGTGGTTTTGATTTTCACTTCTCTAATGATCAATTATGTTGAGAACCTTTTCATTCACCTGTTTTAAATTTCTTTGTCTTTTTTTGAGAAATGTCTATTCTGATCTTTTGTCCAATTTTTGATCAGATTATTACCTTTTTTCTTATAAAGTTGTTTGATGCTCTTATATATTCTGGATATTAATCCCTTGTCAGATGGATAGTTTGAAAATATTTTCTCCCATTTTGTGGGTTGTCTCTTCATTTTGTTGCTTGTTTTCTTTGCTGTGCAGCAGTTTTTCTAACTTGAAGTGAACTAGTTGTCCATTTTTGCTTTGGCTGCCTGTGCTTGTAAGATATTAATCAAGAAATGTCTGCTCAGTTCAATGTCCTGGACTATTTTCTGAATGGTTTCTTTTAGTAGTTTTATAGTTTGAAATCTCAGATTGATGTATTTAGCCTATTAACAATTTAATTATTAGAAAAATGTTTAATTTTTGTGAGTACATAGTAGGTGTATATATTTATGGGGTACGTGAAATGTTTTGATACAGGCAGAAAATGTGTAATAGTTACGTAATGTAAAATGGGGGATTCATCCCAACGTATATTTATCATTTGTGTTACAAACAATCCAATTATACTCTTTTAGTTATTTTAACATGTACAATTAAATTACTATTTACTATACCCACCCTGTTGTGCTATCAAATATTCGGTCTTATTTAATCTTTCTATTTTTTTTTTTTGTAACTATTAACCAACCCCAGGTCACTTCCACTTTCCCAATACCCTTCCCAGCTTCTGGTAACCATCCTTTTTCTATCTCTGTGAGTTCAATTGTAATGAATTTTATATCTCACAAATAAGTGAGAACATGCAATGTTTGTCTTTCTGTATCTGGCTTATTTCAACTAGCATAATGACCTCCAGTTCTATCTATGTTATTGTAAATGACAGAATCTTATTTTCTATGGCTGAATAGTCCTCCATTGTGTATCTGTACCACATTTTTAAAATCCATTCATCTGTCGATGTACACTTAGGTTGCTTCCAAATGTTGGCTATTGTGAACAGTGCTGCAACGAACATGGGAGTGCAGATATTTCTTCCATATACTGATTTATTTTCTCTTGAATATAAACCCATCAGTAGGATGGATAGATCTTATGTAGCTCTATTTTTAGTTCTTTGAGGAGTCTCCAAACTGTTTTTCACAGTGGTTGTACTAATTTACAATCCCACCAATAGTGTATGAAGGCTCACTTTTCTACACATTGCCATCAGCATTTGTTATTGCCTTTTGGTTAAACCCATTTTAATTGAGGTGAGATGATATCTCATTGTAGTTTTGATTTGCATTTCTCTGATGACCAATGATGTCAAGCACCTTTTCATTTGCTATTTGCCATTTGTATGTCTTCTTTTGAGAAATGTCTATTCAGATCTTTTGCCAATTTTTGATTCAAATTGTTAGATTTTTTTTTCTAGAGAGTAGTTTGAACTTCTCATATAATCTGTTTATTAATATCTTTTCAGATGGGTAGGATGGGTAGTTTGCAATATTTTTTTTTTGTCATTCTATGTGTTGTACCTTCATTTTGTTGATCATTCCTTTGCTATACAGAAGTTTTTTAATGTGAGTTGGTCCCATTTGTTCAATTTTGCTTTGGTTACACGGGTTTGTGGGATATTACTCAAGAAATTTTGCCCAGACCAATGTCCTGTAGAGTTTCCCCAATACTTTCTTATTGTTATTTTATAGTTTGAGGCCTTCAATTTTAAGTATTTAATCCATTTTGATTTTATTTTTGTATATGGCTGGAGGTACTGTTCTAGTTTTATTCTTCTGTATATGGATATCTAGTTATCCCAACACCATTTATTGAAAAGACTATATTTTCAATGTATGTTCTTGGCAACTTTGTAGAAGATGAGTTCACTGCACATGTATCCATTTGTTTCTGGGTTGCCTATTCTGTTCCATTGATCTATGTGTCTGTTTTTATGCTAGTATTGTTGTGGTTTGGTTACTATAGCCCTGCAGTATAATTTGAAGTCAGGTAATTTGATTCTTCTAGTTTTATTCTTTTCACTTAGGATAGTTTTGGCTACTATGGGTCTTTTGTGGTTCCATATAAAGTTTAGGATTTTTTTTTTTTGAAGAATTCCATTGGTATTTCAATAAGGATTGCATTAAATCAGTAGATTGTATTGGGTATTATGAACATTTTAACAACATTAATTCTTCCAATCCACGAACATGGAATATATTTTCATTTTTTTTTTTTTTGGTGTCCTCTTCAATGTTCTGCATCAATGTTTTCTTGCTTTAATTGTAGATATCTTTTACTTTCTTAAGTTAATTTTGAGGTCTTTATGTGTGGCTATTGTAAATAGAATTACTATTTTGTTTGTTTTTAAGATTGTTCACTGTTGGCATATAAAAATGGTACTAAATTTTGTAAAATAGTATTGTATTCAGCAACTTTACAGAATGTGTTTATTGTTCTAGTAGTTTTTTGTGGAGTCCTTAGAATTTTCCAAATATAAGATCATGTTATTAACAAACAGGGATAATTTGACTTCTTCCTTTCCAATTGGATGTCTTTATTTCCTTCTCTTTTCTAATTGCTCTAGCTAGGACTTCCAGTACTATGTTAAATAACAGTGGTGACAATAGGCAGCCTTGCTGCATTCCAGATCTTAGAGGAAAGTTTGTTAGTTTTTCCCCATTCAATGTAATACTAGTTGTTGGTCTGCTACACGTGCCTTTTATTATGTTGAGGAATGTTTTTTCTATACTCAGTTTTTTAAGGGTTTTTATCATGAAGCAATGCTTAATGTTATCAAATGCTTTTCCAGCACTGCTTGAGATGATCATATGGATTCTGTCCTCTATTATGTTTATATGATGTATCACCTTGATTGATTTACGTATGTCAAACATTCCTTGCATCCTTGGGATGAATCTCACTTGATCATGATAAATGACCTTATTGTTGAATTTTGTTTGCTAGTATTTTATTGAGAAGTTTTGTGTCAAAATTCATCAGGACTATTGACCTGTAGTTTTCACTTTTTGATATGTCTTTGTCTGGCTTTGATATTAAGGTCATACTGGCTTCATACTTCTGGAAGTCTTTCCTTCTTTATTTTTCAGAATACTTTGAGTAGGATCGTATTAATTCTTTTTTATGTGTTGAGTAGAATTCAGCAGTGAAGCCATCTGCTCTCAGGCTTTTCTTTACTGGGAGACATTTTATTATGGTTTCTATCTCGTTACTTGTTATTGGTCTGTTCCTGTCTTGGATTTCTTCATGATTTAATATTTGTAAGTTGCATGTGTCTAGGAATTTATCCATTTCTTCCAGATTTTTTAACTTATTGGTATATAGTTGCCCATAGTAGCCACTAATGGGCCTTTGAATTTGTGTGGAATCATTTGTAATGTCTTATTTTTAATCTCCTATTTATTTCAATCTACTTGCTTTTTATCTTAGATATTCTGGCTAAAGGATTTCCAATTTTTTTAAACTTTTCAAGAAATCAACTGAAGTAGTAATATTTGAGGTAAATCTATTTGGTGTTGTATAATCTTCTTGAACTTGAATATTGATATTTCCCTAGATTTGGAAATTCTCCGATATTATCTCTTTGAACAACATTTCTACCTTGATGTCTTTCTCCACCTGCTATTTAATTCCAATAACTCTTGGATTTACCTTTTTGAGGTTGTTTCATAGACATGCTTCTTTGTTTTTTATTCTTTTTTCTTTTGTTTCCTCTGACTGTGTATTTTCAAATAACCTGTCTTCAAGCTCACAAATTCTGCCTTCTTGATAAATTCAGCTATTGGAAAACTCTGAAACATTATTCATATGTTCATTTCATTTTCTATTCCAGAATATCTGCTTTATTTTTAAAAAATTTTATTATCTTTGTTAAATTTATCTGATACATTTCTATTTCTTATGCTATCTTAATTTTTTAAAGTTTTCTCAAAACAGCTATTTTGAATTCCTTGTTTGAAAATTCGCATATCTCTATTTCTCCATGTTTCTCCATTATTAGTCTCTGTTGTTTTATTTAGTTTGTTGGTTACGTCATGTTTTCCTGGATGGTCTTTATGCTTGTGAATATTCATCAGTGTCTGGGCATTGAAGTGTTAGTTTTTTATTGTGGTCTTCACAGTCTTTTTTTTTTTTTTTTTTTTTTTTGTACCTCTCCTTCCCAGGAAGGCTTTCTAGGTATTCAAAATGACTTGGGTGTTGTTGTCTAAGCCATATCTGCATTGGGGGACACCTAAAGCCTAGTAATGCTGTGGTTTTTGCAGACTCATAGAGATACTGCCATTTTGGTCTTGAATAAGATGCAAAAGAGTTATTTTGATTACCAGTCAGAGGCTCTTGTTACTTTCCTTTACTTTCTCCCAAACAAGCATTCTCTCTATCTTTGCTGAGCTCTCTAGAGCTGTGGGTGATAGGACATAAGCAACCCTATGGGCATCACCACTGGCACTGTGCTGGATCAGACCTGAAACCAGCACAGCACTGGGTATTGCTCAAGGCCTAGTGTAACCACTACCTGGTTACCACCAATGTTTGCACAAGGCCCCAGGG
Source organism: Trachypithecus francoisi (assembly GCF_009764315.1). Lineage (NCBI taxonomy): Eukaryota > Metazoa > Chordata > Mammalia > Primates > Cercopithecidae > Trachypithecus > Trachypithecus francoisi. Next base: position 36,461,066 of record NW_022681471.1, on the reverse strand, counting down.
CTCTTCAGTCAGTAGGTAGAAAGGCCAGCCAGGCTTGTGTCCTTCCCATCAAGGTGGCAAGGTCCTCCAGGCCCTGTGCAATTCCAGAGATGCTATCCAGAAGGAAGGAACTGGAATCAAATATCTTAGAAATCTACCTGGTGCTCCATTCTATTGTGGCTAATCCTATGCTCAAACCAGGAGACAAAGTGTTGCCATTCTTCTCTCCCCTTTTATAGGCAAGGGAGCCTCTCCCCATTGGCACCACCACCATAGAACCATGGAGGGTACTTTCAGACTACTGTCATAGTTCATTTAAAGCCAAGGGCTTTTCAGTCAGCTTGTGGTGAATGCTGCCAGGCCTGAGAATGTTAAGAGCAGTGGGCTCCCCTCTGGCCCAGGGTTGGTACTTAAATGCTGTCCAAGAGCCAAGGCCTAGAATTGAGGATACTAAGAGCCCACTTGGTGCTCTTCCCTACTGTTCCCCAGCTGGTTAGTGAAACCAGCAGGTCTTAGAATTTCACCCAAGTTCTATGACTTACTACCTGGTTGTTGATGCTTGTTTTTTAGGGTCAAGTAGTTCTTCAGCCAAAAAGTAATGGATCTTGACAGGACTGGGTCTTTTTCTTTAAGGCAGCAACTCCCCTTCTGGCCCAGGTTGTATCTAGATATATCATCTGTGAGGTAGGGCCTGGAAAGGGGCCTCATGAGTCTGCCCAGTGGCTTATCCTACTGTGGCTGAGCTGGTATCCAAGATGCAAGACAAAGTCCTCTGTACTCTTCACTGTCTTCTCTTTCAGCAGAAGGAAGGTGTCACTTTTGGTGCTGTGCCCCAGAACTGCTTTGCCTGGAGTTGGGTAAAGGGTAACGTAAACACTTCCTTAGTCTCCCTGGCTGGTGTCCTGGTGCCCTACGTTCAATACCTCTAATCTCAACACAGGACTATGACTTGCCTAGGATTTGCAGTCCTTGTTGCCTAGAATGCCTTTCAAGCTTATTTAGCAACCCAGAGCATTTTAGCCCATAGTGGCACAGCTTGCTGAAACTCAACTTTCAACCATTGAGCGGGGTTAGTTCCCTTTGACTAGGGCTGATCTAAATGCTGTCTTTGTAGGTAGGTGTTGGCTGAGTTTACTCCAGATCTAGTTTTTTTTTGCTGTGACTGGAAACACTGAGTTTGATGAAGAGTCCTAGAAATACATTCTCCCACTCTCAAGTACACAGATTTTCTATACCATGTGGCCATTGCCAGAGGTATGGGGAAAAAGTAGTGTCAGCAGTTCAATACTGTCTTTTCTACCCTCTTCAGTACCTCTTTCAGTGATATGAATTTAAAACGAGGTACTGTGATTGCTCACCTGATTTTTGCCTCTTAGAAAGGTGGATTTTTGTGTGTAGATAGTTGTGAAATTAGCATTTCTAAAGTGGGGAAGATTACTTAAGGCTTCTATTGGCCGTATTCCTCTGCCCTTCCTTCAATTTGTTAGTTTTTTAAAAAATAAATTTAATCATGTACTTGTTCTATGGCCCAATAATTTGACTTCTAATTATTTACCCAGCAGAAATGAAAAGACGTTTCCAGAAAAAAGTTTGGACGTGAGTGTTTTTGATAGTCAACAACTAGAAACAATACAATTGTTTTTCAACAAATGAATGAATAAACAAATAGTGGTACATCTGTATAATGGAATGTTGCTCAGAAAGAAAAAAGAATTTAAGTACTGACTGATGGAACAACATGAATAATTCTGGAAAATATTATGGCGAGTTAAGATTACAGTGACAAAGCAAGTAAATCTGTGTGATTCCACTTATCTAAAATTCTAAATTAGTCAAACCTTGTCTATAGTGCCAGAAAGACATAATGGTTGCCTGGAATTAACAGTGGTGAGTAGCAAATTGATTGCAAAGTGGCAGAAGGAAACTTGGGTGATAGAAATGTTCCGTATCTTGATAAAGGTAGTGAGTATAGGGTACACATATTTGTCAGAAATAATCACTGTATACACTTAAGAAGGATACACTTTATTTTATGTAAATTATATCTCAAAAAGTAGGTAAAAAAAGAAGAAATATGAAGTTTATATGTGTTAGACAAGTCACCTTTGTAACAGAGGAAATGGTCAGATTATTTTCTTTTTGTGTCTCTTATATTTTTATTAATGAGCTACATGTTAAGTGATGCAAAGTTACATATGATTTTGGAAGTTTTTTAAAAAGGTTACAGCTAAAACAAATGCATAATAACTGTTTTTTAAATAAATGACTTCTAAGAGATGGGGCATCAGTGAAAGAAAAAGATAGAATCTGTGCCGTGGAAGGTGTAATGAAAAAAATAGTCAAGAATTACGTCTTAGGAATTTCTTATTCTTAGAGAAATAAGATTAGAAAAGAAAAGCATACCTAGAAGAAAAAAAGAGAAACAACACAAGACAGAGAGATACTATAATAATAGAGTGGTATTGAATATCCAAAATTTCAAGGGGTTGTTCAGAGAACACTAGAGAAGTAACTGCTCTGTGACTAGAGAAGAATCTTTAGGTTTACCAATCAGTTGCTTGTTTTTGTTTTTGAAACTTTTAAGACAGTAGTTTTATTTTGAAGGTAAAAGCTATTTATTTTCAATACTTTCTACTTCAAAGTAGCTCTCTCAATGTTTGTACAATGTATAAAAACATTTTGTAAAATTATTAAACTTCTGGATTCTCATATAACAATAATTCTTCAATTGTAGTCTGTAATGGAGGATGATTACTCAGGGTCCTGTGATTTAAAAATTTCTCATTATAGATTATACAGCTTACATGGAGTTGTAGTTATGGCTGATATTAACCATTACCCTGTCAACTAGAGTAGAGGCCCCAACCAACCCTCAGTATTCTCTGTGTAAAGTTATGACAGAGTCATGGAGAGAGAGAATTGGAGTTGTCAGATAGTTTCTGCATCAAACCCAGTTTAAATTCCTGTCATCATTTTCATGCTTATTTCTAAAAGTAGGAGTTTGCTGTATTAACTTGACTTTTAGAACTTGTCCAGGGATTCTTTGAAATAGGTAATATTTTACAAGAGGATTATTTTCTCCTCTGGACAAAGGTTGCACTTTCAAAGCTTACACAAATTCACATTTTTCCTACTTTCCAAGACCAAAGTCTACAATTCCAAATAAAACTATAAAATCTAGTCTATAAATACCTCTTTTGCCACAAAGGAAGCTGATGCTGGAGGGAAGGCAGATGTTCTCTAACACACAGTTTGTAAGTTATACTTTTTGTTCTAGGCATCATGTCTGGTTTGTATTGACTTTCTTGATAGCCTGAGTCATCAGGATAAATGCCTTGTCCATTCTTAGGTTTCTTCCATAAATGTATAAATTCTGACTGGTGATTTTTTACGTTGCTTAAGGACCAATAACCATAATACTGACTGCAAATAAAATAGCATACACTCATCTCAGATAGAAGAAGTGGTTCAATGGACCAACAGACATTTTGTACTTCTTTATTAGTGAGTCTGGACCATGAACTGGCCAGAAGGGATTAGACTTCAGGGTTTAGCTAAGCAGAAGAGATATCTGAAATATTCCCTAGCTGGGTAGACTGCAAAAACTCAGATACAGAGAAAGAGATGGGGAAGAAACGAAGATGGGGGGGGGTGGTGAGACTGAGTGGAAACAAAAGACTAGCTAAGGTAGGACAGAATATATAGTGTCCAGGAGGACATGCTAATTTTAATAGCTACTTCTTGAATACCTTCAGTATTGCAGGAACATTAGCCTTAAGAATTCGGTATCATTATCCTCACTGAATTGAGGAAATTGAAATATATAGGCTTAGATACCTTATCCAGGATGATACAGCTAATGAGTGGTAGACCTGAAATCTTAACTTCATCTTTCTTCCCTTAAAGCCATTATATTGCACCCCTCCCCCCTGCCAATAATAATCAGGATTTGTAAATTTTAATCCCATCAAACTATTTGTTCTCTGTCCTACTTTATATTACTTTCTGCATATAAGTGGTCCTAGGTAAGCTGGTGTTGATTGACTATGAAGGAGGCCAATGGTCTCCAGGAAAATCCTAACCCAGATGAAGAAGGGATAGACATTTGGGATTACCTCATGGTAAAGCTCAGTGTGCTTTTATTAGGAATGTACAGGTACATTCCTGTCAGTAGACAGTTTCAATGTTTACCACCATTAATATAAAAATCTTAGATTTCCATTCATGTTTTGTTGAATATTGCAAAGGCTGAAGTGTTTAACTTCAATGAGTTGTTTCTTTTCAGTGTTCTAAAAAAATGCAGACATATTAGTTTAGAAAACTAATGTCCAGAGTACTAATAGAATCTTGAAGCTAAAAGAGACTTCAAAAGATGAAAGATGATCCAGTTTAAGTCTTGCAACCTATCCTTAAGACATATTAATTTTCAATGGGGGTTGAATACTGCTCCTATTCTTCATGTAAAGCTATTTATATTGAAATGATTCTTATTTTTTAGGAATCTTCAAACTTGACAGATCTAAGAGGTTGCCAAGTGAAATTATTTCATGTTATAGTTGAGGAAATGGAAACCCAGTGACATGGTTTGGCTCTGTCCTCACCCAAATCTCAACTTGGATCATATCTCCCAGAATTTCCAAGGGTTGTAGGAGGGACCCGGTGGGACATAATTGAATCATTGAGGCTGGTCTTTTCTGTGCTATTCTTGGGATAGTGAATAAGTCTCATTAGATCCAATGGGTTTATCAGGGGTTTCTACTTTTGTTTCTTCCTCATTATCTCTTGCCACTGCCATGTAAGAAGTGCCTTTCACCTTCTGCCATGATTGTGAGACCTCCCCAGCCACATGGAATTGAAAGTCACATTAAACCTCCTTTTCTTTCCAATCTCAGGTATGTCTTTGTCAGCAGTGTGAAAACGGACTAATACAGTAAATTGGTACCAGTAGAGTGGGGCGTTGCTGAAAAGATAGCCAAAAATGTGGAAGCGACTTTGGAACTGGGTAACAGGCAGAGGCTGGAACAGTTTGGAGGGCTCAGAAGAAGAGAGGAAAATGTGGGAAAGTTTGGAACTTCCTAGAGACTTGTTGAATAGCTTTGTCCAAAATGTTGATAGTGATATGGACAATAAACTCCAGGTTGAGGTGATCCCAGATGAAAATAAGGAATTTGTTGGGAATGGGAGTAAAGGTGACTCTTGTTATGTTTTAGCAAAGCAACTTGCGGCATTTTGCCGCTGCCCTAGAGATTTGTGGAACTTTGAACTTGAGTGAGATAATTTAGGGTATCTGGTGGAAGAAATTTTTCTTTTTTTTCTTTCTTTTTTTTTTTTGAGACGGAGTCTTGCTCTGTCGCCCAGGCTGGAGTGCAGTGGCCGGATCTCAGCTCACTGCAAGCTCCGCCTCCAGGGTTCCCGCCATTCTCCTGCCTCAGCCTCCCAAGTAGCTGGGACTACAGGCGCCTGCCACCTCGCCCGGCTAGTTTTTTGTATTTTTTTAGTAGAGGCGGGGTTTCACCATGTTAGCCAGGATGGTCTTGATCTCCTGACCTCGTGATCCGCCCGTCTCGGCCTCCCAAAGTGCTGGGATTACAGGCTTGAGCCACCGCACCCAGCCAGAAATTTTTCTTTATTCTTTTTTTTTTCTTTGAGATGGAGTCCCACGCCGTTGCCCAGGCTGGAGTGCTGTGGTGAGATCCTGGCTCACTGCAACCTCTGGCTCCCAGGCTCTAGCAATTCTTCCTGCCTCAGCCTCCTGAATAGCTGGGATTACAGGCACCCACCTCCACACTCTGCTAATTTTTTGTATTTTTAATAGAGATGAGGTTTTGCCATGTTGACAGGCTCGTCTCAAACTCCTGACCTCAGATGATCTGCTCACCTCGGCCTCCCAAAGTGCTGGGATTACAGGCATGAGCCGCCATGCCCAGCTGGCAGAATAAATTTCTAAACAACAAAATATTCAAGACATGACTTGAGTGCTGTTAAAAGCATTCAGTTTTATAAGGGAAGCAAAGCATAAAAATTTGGAAAATGTGCAGCCTGTCTATGCAATGGAAAAGAAAAACCCATTTTCTAGGGAGAAATTCAAGCTGGCTGCAGAAATTTGCATAAGTAGCAAGAAGTCTAATTTTAATCCCCAAGACCATGGGGAAAATGCCTCCAGGCCATGTCAGAGACCTTCACGGTAGCACCCCCCAATCACAGGCCCAGAGGCCAAGGAGGAAAAAGTAGTTTCACGGGCTGAGCCCAGGGACCCCATGCTGTGTAGTCTAGAGACTTGGTACCCTGTGTCCAGCCACTCCAGAGGGCCAAGGTACAGCTCAAGCTGTTGCTTCAGAAGGTGGAAGCCCTAAATCTTGGCAGCTTCCATGTGGTGTTGAGCCTGCAGGTGCACAGAAGTCAGGAATTGAGCTTTGGGAACTTCCACCTAGATTTCAGAAGATATATGGAAATGACTGGATGCCCAGGCAAAAGTTTGCTGGAGGGGCGGGCTCCTCCTGGAGAACCTCTGTTAGGACAGTGTGGAAGGAAAATATGGGGTCAGAGCCCCGACACAGAGTCCCTACTGGGGCACTGCCTAGCGGAGCTGTGAGAAGACAGACACTGTCCTCCAGACCCCACAGTGGTAGATTCACTGGCAGCTTGTGCCATGCACCTTGAAAAGCCACAGACACTCAACACCAGCCTGTGAAAACAGCTGGGAGGGAGGCTGTACCCTGTAATGCCACAGGGGTTGAACCCACCTCTTGCATCAGTGTGACCTGGATGTGAGACATGGAGTCAAAAGAGATCATCTTGGAACTTTACGATTTAATTGCCTCACTGGATTTCAGACTTGCATGGGGCCTGTGGCCCCTTTGTTTTGGCAAATTTCTCCCATTTGGAATGGCTGTGTTTACCCAATGCCTGTACCCTTATTGTATCTAGGAAGTAACTAACTTGCATTTTATTTTATAGGCTCATATACAGAAGGGACTTTTCTTGTCTCAGATGAGACAGTGGACTGTGGACTTTTGAGGTGATGCTGAAATGAGTTAAGACTTTGGGAGATTGTTGGAAGGCATGATTGGTTTTGAAATGTGAGGATTTGAGATTTGAGAGGGGCCAGGGTCAGAATGATGTGGTTTGGCTGTGCCCCCATCCAAATCTCAACTTGGATTGTATCTCCAGAATTCCCAAGAGTTGTGGGAGGGACCCAGTGGGAGGTAGTTGAATCATGGGGCCTGGTCTTTCCTGCACAATTCTTGTGATAGTGAATAAGTCTCATTAGATCTGATGGGTTTATCAGGGGTCTCCGCTTTTGCTTCTCCCTCATTGTCTCTTGCCACTGCCATGTAAGAAGTGCCTTTCACCCTCTACCATGACTGTGAGATCTCTCCAGCCATGTGGAACTGAAAGTCAAATTAAACCTCCTTTTCTTCCCAGTGTTGGGTATGTCTTTATCACCAGTGTGAAAATGGACTAATACACCCAGGGAAATGAAATAATTTGTGTAAGGTCATACCTATTGTTGAATTATGCTATAGGAGTTTTCCTTTTGGGTATAATACGAGCAGTTTAGGTTAAAATTATATCAAGAATATTTCAACTCTAGCTCTTAAAATCTGAAAGTGTTCCCTTTCTGCTTAAGAGGAGGATGGGGTTATAGCAAAAAGGATTTGTGTGTTTGTGTGTGTGTGTATGTGTGCATGTGCATACACATACACCTGCACACCTGCATATGTGTTGGAGATTGAAAAACTCTGACTGCTACTGGCTTTGATTTAAAAAATACTGTGGACTTGAGCATTTGACTTAGATTTGAAATGACTTTCTGCCAAAGACTCTACAAATTTTTGGCCAGTGGCAAATGCAAGATGCAATCATTCTTGTTTTGAAGCCACCAACTATGTGTTGCAGTCACAGTTACTAACCTACAATTCAGGGGGTAGGAGGCTGGAATTCTCTCACAGTGACATATTCTGGATTTGCCTAGAAGAAAACATACACTTCCAAATATCTTCCACATCTAATCCCACACTGAGACTTGGCAGTCTGACTGCTTTAAAAAATGTTGCAGCATTGTTAGATAACCTGCCAGGATATTTTGAAATGGTACATAGTTTGGAATATTCCACATATGGGTGAGTATATAAAGCCTTAAATGCTGTGTTTTTTGTCCTGAATCTGGCAGAGAGGTGTGTATATTCTAAACATACAATCAGAAACTGTAGTAACATAGTACATATTTAGCATATTTATTCATCTTTACTTTTATTTTCTGGGAAAGTACTATTTAAAAGGTACATTGTTTAATGTTATAGCCAAGTTGCTTGGAAAATTTCATATAGATAGAAATCTCTAACTAGAATATATTTTCAGTATGTGAATCTCATTACATAATTGCAATTATATTGTCCATTGTGTATTGCTTTGGTTTACTGGTAGTGAAAGCCTGGAGCACTGTGGTGAGAAGGATTCTGAAATTTAATCAGTGCTTTCAGTGGAAAACAGTACCCTGACTCATTAGTAATGTCTGGTGTTAATGCGAAAAGAAAGAGCAGTGAAAAAAATGCCATGTTTTAAACATGCTTGAGAAAGTTTTTAATGGTTTTGGTTTTTTGAGTAGGTAATATACTAACATAGCAAACCATGAAAATTATACAGAAGAATATTAAATAAAAATTATTTTCCTTTTATTTTTCTTTCTCTATCCCCAAGTGGCACTCCTTAGAGGCAACTATTGTTGTAAATTTCTGTCAGAGATATTCTGTGCTTTCAAGGACATTTCTGTATAAATACTTACATTTTATACTAATTGTAGCATAATACATGTATTTTCTGCACCATATATTTTAATGGCAAATTTTGTTATATATATATATATATTTTTAGTACAATTTTAAAAATTAATTCTATACCCAACCATTAAATTGTGCATTTAAAATGGGTTAATTGTATAGTATGTTAATTATTGATATAGTTAAATTAATAGCTACCATATTTGTTACTCTTCTCTATTAGTTGCCCTTGTTTTTTGTTTCTATTTGTGTCTTCTACTCTTTTTCTGCCTTTGTGGTTTTAACTGAACAATTTATGTAATTTCATTTTTTCACCTTTCTTAGCATGTCAATTACACGTTTTTTTTTTTTTTCTTTTCTCTGGTTTTAGTGATTGCCCCAAAGTTTTCTATATACATACATTTCCACCTATTCCAAGTCCACTTTCAAATAACACTATAAGACTCTTTGGATTGTATACTTGTACAGTAACAACAAAATGTTGTTGTAATAACAAAATGTTACTAATTTCTCCCTCTTATCCCTTGTATCAATGCTATAATTTATTTCAGTTAAGTATATGCAATTAGTTTCTATTATTTTGAAATTGTGACTTGTTAGCTCAATTAAGAATGATAAAAATTAAACTTTTTATTTTACCTTTATTTCTTCTCAAATGCTCTTTTTTTTCCTTTATCTGAGTTTCTGACCTCCATCATTTTTGTTCTAAGAACTTCTTTTAACATTTCTTGAAAAGCGGGTCTACTGGCAACTAATTTCTTCAATTTTTGCTTCAGAAAGTCTTTATTTCTCCTTTATTTTTGAAAGATAATTTTGAAGGGCTCAAAATTTTAGGTTGGTGAGGTATTTTTTCCTCTCACCACTTCAAATATTTTATTCTATTCTTGTGTTGCTAGCATGGTTTCTGAGGAGAATGTAATTCCTAGCTTTGTTTTTCTGTAAGTAAGGTTTTTATTTTTTTTCTCTTGCTTCTTTCAAGAATGTTATATTTGACTTTCTGAAGCTTGAACATGATATGCATAGGTGTGGTAGTATTTTTAGTATTCATCCTGCTTCTTATTTTCTGAGTTTCCTGGATCTGTGGTTTGGTGGTAAATTCCTAGTCCTTAACTGCTTCAAATACTTTTTTTCTGTTCATTTCTTTTTCTTCTTCTTGTAGAATTCTGTTTTATTTTTCCAGTCTGTTTTGTCTTTGCTTTAAAGTTTTGGAAGTTTCTTTTGTCATATTCTCAAACTTGGAGATTCTTTCCTCAGTGATGTCCAGTCTACTAATGAGCCCATCAAAAGGATTGGTCATATGTTATTTTTGGTCTCTAGCATTTCTTTTTTTATTCTTTCTTAAAAATTTCATCTCTCTGCTTATATTACCCATATGTCCTTGCGTGTTGTTACATTTTGTATTAAAGCTCTTAGCATATTAATGATAGTTGTTTAAATTCCTGATCTGATCATTCCAACATCATTGTCATATCTGAGTCTGGTTGTGATATGTGCTCTGTCTCTTCAACCTATATATTTTTCCTTTTAGTGTGGCTTGTAATTTTTTTGTAGAAATGGGGTCTCATTGTGTTGCCCATGCTGATCTCAAACTCCTGAGCTCAAGTGATCCTCCCACCTTGGCCCCCCAAGTGCTGGATTACAGGCATGAGCCACCATTCCCGGACAGTATGGCCTTGTATTTTGTTGTTGTTGTTGTTGCTGTTGAAGTTGGACATGATGTAGTGAGTAAAAGGAATTGTGGCAATAGACCTTATTAATGAGGTGGTAAGGTGTTGGAGGAGGGGAAGTTTTCTATAGTCCTATGATGAGGTCTCAGTCTTTCAGTGAACCTATGTCTGTGGGTTGTGAATTTTACAAGTGCTTCTCAGTTTTATCTCCCTTCTCTAAGTAGGGCTGGATGGTTACAGGGGGATAGAGTTGGATATTTCCTTTCCCTTAGGGTTAGTTAAGCACTGAGGCACTGGTAAAATAGTTTTCCCTTGAGGGCCAGCTTTATTAAGAACAGAATGTCCTTATGTGTTTCAAAATTCTTATATTTTCCCTCCCCATGCCAGAAGCATAAGGGGATTTTTTCCCCCAATATTTACTGAGAGAACCTTGTAGCCTCCTAGAGGTAAACTCACAAAAGTGTAGGGTGGCTCATGATTGAGCCTCCCTGAAGGTTTTACCTCTCAGAATGTCTACACTGAGTTCCAGTAATTTAACAAGTACAGTTCTGGCTTTCATATCCTGTTACTGGTTTCCATGGAAATTTCTGCTTACAGGTTTCTATTCCAGTAAGTTATGTTTCTCTTTATCTCCCTGTCTGTCTCCAATTTTGGGGGTAGTGGTTTGCCCTATGACCTTACTTCTCGAATGGATCTAAGAAAAGTTGCTGATTTTTTCATTTTTAAGAAGCTTTTTACTTGTTAGGATGGGGTGATGACTTCCAAGCTCCTTACATGCTGGACTGGAAACTGAAAATGTCTGCATTGTATATTTTTCAGTTAATGGTTTATCTTGGAAATTATTTCATATCAGAACATACAGCCCAACTTTGTTCATTTTAACAGGTCCATAGAATTCCATTATGTAGATATTTTAACACTCCTCTATGGAGAAGTATTATCCTTAGGTTATTTAAATTTTTTGTTATAAACAATATTGTAATGAATATCCTTGTTACATATTTATTTGCACTTATATGCAAATATATCTGTAGGATACATCGTTAGTTCAAAGGATATAGACGTCATTGCTAAATCTTCATTAATAGAAATTATACCAATCTACACTCCCATGAACAATGTATGCAAGTGCTGATCTCCATATATTCTCACCAATGTAGCATATTATCAAACATTAAAAAACTTTATTAATGTAATACTTGAAAAAAATATCTCATATATAGTTTTGTGATTCTCTAGTAGCGAGTGAATTTGGTCATTTTATATTATTTAATTGCCATTTTTCGCTTTTCTATTAACTCTGTTTACTATGTCTTTCCCCCATGTTTCTGTTGTTTTATCTTTTTCCTAATAAATTATAGGACCTCTGTACATGTTAAGGCAGTTTGTTCTTTGTCATATGTATTCATATGCATATATTCATTTTTTCCAATCTGTTTTCTTTTGACATTTTAATGATATTTTATTGCCACATAGAATTTTTAAAACATTTAGGTGATTAAATTTATGTCTTTGGATTGTAAATTCTGAGGTTTGCATTATGCTTATGAAGGCTTTTCCTTACTACTTTTATATTTTTGCTTTTTATGTTTAAATTTTAGATTCATCTAGAATTTTCTTTGGACTAATTGTAAATTGAAGGTCCAACTTGATTTAGTATTACTTATTTTTTGGTGTGTACCCAGTAGGCCCAATTTTGAGTTATAGTATTTTAACTGAAAGCTTAAACATTTTCTTATTTCTTACATTACTTTTCAAGAATCACATTTTATTGTATCAATATTGTAACAGTAATATCATATTGAAAAACTGTTAGTAGTTTTCAATTTTTGTTATTGTGTTTTATACTATAATGACCTTTTTCATCTATGTTTTCTTATTTCTGTTGAATTATTTCCCTGGGATACATTATTAAGGAGTGAAATAATTGAGTTTTTAAAGTATTATCACATTGCTTTCCAAAAGTGTAGCAGTTGGTAATCCCATCATTGATTAATAAAATCCCATCAGTTTGTGGTATAATGTTTTACTATTATATTAAGCTTAAAAATTAAAAATCAAAGTTTGTTTTCACTGGTATTTATTTGATTATTAGAGAATATGAACTTTTTTCCATGTTAATTTACTCTTTTCACTTAGTATAAAGACCATGGGCTTTGGGACCAAAGATATCTGGTTTAAATTCCAGCTTTGCCACTTCTTAGCTGTACTACCTTGGTATCTCAGCTGAAATGTGTGTGTAATAATACCTGCTCTATAAGGTTGTTTTGATAATCATAAATGTGTCATGTAAAAATTCTAACTTGGGGACTGATATAACAAATAATGTCTGTTATTATTATTCATCTTGTGAATTATCATATACTTTGTATAAAATTCATTGTGCAAAAACACATGAGAGGCCAGATGAAAACTAAGGTTGGGTACAGGAGATTAACTAGCCATGATATTTTGATTAAATCACTTAACTGTTTTGAGCGCTAATTTCCATGTGAAAATCAAGATAATTTCTATCTTGCTGGCTTTGTTTTTGTGAAGATTGAACAAGATTTTAAATGTGAAAGAACTTGAAAATATTAATGTAAAATATTTGTACTATTACTGTTTGATGAAGTAAAATGTATGCTCAAAACTCATATAAGAAGATATTCATCCAAGTCTGCTATTCCTTATGTTAATATTCTGAATTCTGAAGGGGTATCAGTGTGGACTGCAGTTCCCTTTGAGAACTTTCTGTGTCGGCAATAATTGCCAAGGGAGGAGGGAAGCAGGCTTGTACATTTGTGAAAACTTATCCCTATGGAAAGAACACATGTATGAAAAAGTTTAGGACACTTATAAGAAATTAATGTTTGCATTTATTTATGAAGAATAACTCATAGTAGGTTAAGTAGTCTCAAGGAAAATCCCCAATCTCTGGACCTTTGAAATTCAGTATTATTGAAACTTTGATATCTTAAAACATGGAATGGAAGGAGCATGTTAATGAATCTTATCATAGCAATATATATAGACCCATAAAGGAAGTGGTTCAGTTAAATGAATCAGACAGTGAGAATAGGGATCAAGAATGTTATCTCCCAGGCAAGCAGATCTGAATTCCAATCCTGTCTCTGTCACTTATCAACTGAGTGACATTTGTCAAATTTTCCCTGATTTCTGTAAATTTTGAGACTCATAAAATTTCTACCTCAAAGTGTTGTTATAAGGTTTATATTATACACAGTAGTGCTTGCAAAATGCTTATTAGTACAATTCCTAACACATAGGAAGCACCTAAGAAATGGCAGCTATTATTAATACAGTATTAGTATTAGTATAATATCTCTCAACAATGAAATATTAGCAATCATATACACAAATGTATATGTGTATGTATATATGAATGAATAATTATGATGGTTACTTTTATATTGAGTTATATTGCCCTGAGACATACTCCTTAAAAAAATCCTCATAAACACAAAGTTTCTATGAACTTTAGCTGGTAGAATTGGATTGATCCAGAGAGGAAAAGATAATAATAAACTTTTACTCTCGAATTTCACAGAGATAATTTCACACAGGTAGAAAACATAAAGCTCAGAAATTCAGGAGGAACGGAAGGTAATGGGGAGGGGGGAGGAGGGAGGGATTGCATTGGGGAGTTATACATGATATAAATGATGAATTGATGGGTGCTGATGAGTTGATGGGTGCAGCACACCAACATGGCATAATAGTACATATGTAACAAACCTGCACGTTATGCACATGTACCCTAGAACTTAAAGTAAATAAAAAAAAAAAACAAACAAAAAACAAAAAACAAAATGACACCTTGCTAGAAATATGATAAGCTTGAGGTGATTCACAACAATTACGAGTGAATTACAGCCTATTAAAGAGATTAGCCTTAAAGAACTACCAATAGAAAATGTAAATCAGAAGTTATTTCTGGACAATTGTTTCGCAAAATAAATGCACGTGAAAACTAAAATCAGTTTATTTCCACAGATTCACACTGTTTTTGTATATATTACAGCATAAGTAGAAAATGACAGACATTTTATTGGAAGTGACAGTAAGTGGTTTATTAAACTAACGGTCTTTCTTCAAACCAAACAATACATTCTGTAACATACCATGCCCATAGTTATTTTTCCAAAGTCTTCTTTTCTAACATATTTTGAGTCACATTAGAGGTTGATGAGAAGCATAGAGTGTGAACTTCTAAAACATTCATCCTAATTTGTCGGCATAACTTAATTTCTTTCATACCCACCCATCCTGTCCATTGTTGACTGATTATTTCTTTAAGATAAAACCTAATTGTGTGAATTTTCTGGCTTAAACTTCTCCATTGTCAGTAGATTAAATATAGCTCCATAGTAGGATTATAAAGGGCCTTTATAATAATGCTTCAATGTATATATTCCAGTCTTACTGTTCTGCAATTCTGCTTTCTTTTCCTCTCAACACCAGTTCAAAAAGGCATCTGGTCTTAAATTTAGTGTGCAAATCAATTCAGAAACTCATTAAAACTTCAGGTTTTGTATTACAGATCAAATGAACCAAAGGGATATTTGCAGAACATTTCATCCAATGGCTGCAGGATAAATATTCTTTTCCTCAGCATATGGGTCATTCTCAAGAATAAACCACACAATAGGTCAAAAAGCATGTCTAAAACACTCAAAAAAAAAAAAAAAAAGAAAGAAAGAAAAGAAAAGAAAAAAACAGGCCAGGCACGGTGGCTCAGGCCTGTAATCCCAGCACTTTGGGAGGCCGAGGTGGGTGGATCACGAGGTCAGGAGATTGAGACCATCCTGGCTAACACGGTGAAACCCCGTCTCTACTAAAAAATGCAAAAAACTAGCTGGGCGAGGTGGCGGGCGCCTGTAGTCCAGCTACTCGGGAGGCTGAGGCAGGAGAATGGCTAAACTCGGGAGGCGGAGCTTGCAGTGACCTGAGATCCGGCCATAGCACTCCAGCCGGGAGACAGAGCGAGACTCTGCCTTAAAAAAAAAAAAAAAAAAAAGAAAGAAAGAAATAAAACACACAAAACATAAATGAAAAAATAGTTTATTTTTTGAAAGGTTAAAAAAAATGACAAACTTTAACTGGACTAAGAGAAAAAGAGAAGATCTAATAAATGAAGTCAGAGATGAAAAATGAGACATTACTAGCAACTGAATTCAACAATACATAAAACAAATCATTCAGTGAGATTTATCCCCGGGATGCAAGGATCATTCAACATACACAAATCAATCAATGTGATACAGAATGAAGGACAAAAACAACATGATCATTTCAATATGTTGAAAAAGCATTTGAAAAATTCCAACCTCGTTTCACAATAAAAAAGGCTTCAAAAACTGGAGATAGAGGAAACAACTCAGCATAATAAAAGCCATGTATGACAGACCAACAGTTAGTACCATACTTAATGGGGAAAAACTGAAAGCCTTTCTTTTAGATCTTTTTAAATTTTCTTTTTTTTAAATTAATTTTATTATTATTGTACTTTAAGTACTAGGGTACATGTGCAAAATGTGCAGGTTTGTTACATATGTATACTTGTGCATGTTGGTGTGCTGCACCCATCAGCTCGTCAGCACCATCAACTCGTCATTTACATCAGGTAAAACTCCCAATGCACTCCCTCCCCCCGCCCCCCTTCTCATGATAGGCCCCGGTGTGTGATGTTCCCCTTCCCGAGTCCAAGTGATCTCACTGTTCAGTTCCCCCTATGAGTGAGAACATGCGGTGTTTGGTTTTCTTCTTGCGATAGTTTGCTGAGAATGATGGTTTCCAGCTGCATCCATGTCCTACAAAGGATGCAAACTCATCCTTTTGATGGCTGCATAGTATTCCATGGTGTATATGTGCCACATTTTCTTAATCCAGTCTGTCACAGATGGACATTTGGGTTGATTCCAAGTCTTTGCTATTGTGAATAGTGCCGCAATAAACATACGTGTGCATGTGTCTTTATAGCAGCATGATTTATAATCCTTTGGGTATATCCCCAGTAATGGGATGGCTGGGTCATATGGTACATCTAGTTCTAGATCCTTGAGGAATCGCCATACTGTTTTCCATAATGGTGAACTAGTTTACAATCCACCAACAGTTGTAAAAGTGTTCCTATTTCTCCACATCCTCTCCAGCACCTGTTGTTTCCTGACTTTTTTTTATTTCTTTTTTTAATTATTATTATTATACTTTAAGTTCTAGGGTACATGTGCATAACGTGCAGGTTTGTTACATAGTATACTTGTGCCATGTGGTGTGCTGCACCCATCAACTCATCAGCACCCATTAATGATTGCCATTCTAACTGGTGTGAGATGATATCTCATTGTGGTTTGATTTGCATTTCTCTGATGGCCAATGATGATGAGCATTTTTCATGTGTCTGTGGCTGTATGAATGTCTTCTTTTGAGAAATGTCTGTTCATATCCTTTGCCCACTTTTTGATGGGGTGTTTGTTTTTTTCTTGTAATTTGTTTGAGTTCTTTGTAGGTTCTGGATATTAGCCCTTTATCTGATGAGTAGATTGCAAAAATTTTCTCCCATTCTGTGGGTTGCCTGTTCACTCTGATGGTAGTTTCTTTTGCTGTGCAGAAGCTCTTTAGTTTAATTAGATCCCATTTGTCAATTTTGGCTTTTGTTGTCGTTGCTTTTGGTGTTTTAGACATGAAGTCCTTGCCCATGCCTATGTCCTGAATCGTATTACCTAGGTTTTCTTCCAGGGTTTTATGGTATTAGGTCTAACATTTAAGTCTCTAATCCATCTTGAATTAATTTTCATATAAGGGGCAAGGAAAGGATCCAGTTTCAGCTTTCTACTTATGGCTAGCCAATTTTCCAGCACCATTTATTAATAGGGAATCCTTTCCCATTCTTGTTTCTCTCAGGTTTGTCAAAGATCAG
This sequence comes from Trachypithecus francoisi, assembly GCF_009764315.1. Lineage (NCBI taxonomy): Eukaryota > Metazoa > Chordata > Mammalia > Primates > Cercopithecidae > Trachypithecus > Trachypithecus francoisi. The sequence continues at coordinate 36,443,718 of NW_022681471.1, read as the reverse complement.
ATGGCTGTAGATGTGTGGTATTATTTCTGAGGACTCTGTTCTGTTCCATCGGTCTATATCTCTGTTTTGGTACCAGTACCATGCTGTTTTGGTTACTGTAGCCTTGTAGTATAGTTTGAAGTCAGGTAGCGTGACGCCTCCAGCTTTGTCTTTTGACTTAGGATTGTCTTGGCAATGCGGGCTCTTTTTTGGTTCCATATGAACTTTAAAGCAGTTTTTTCCAATTCTGTGAAGAAACTCATTGGTAGCTTGATGGGGATGGCATTGAATCTATAAATTACCTTGGGCAGCATGGCCATTTTCACTATATTGATTCTTCCTATCCATGAGCATGGTATGTTCTTCCATTTGTTTGTGTCCTCTTTTATTTCATTGAGCAGTGGTTTGTAGTTCTCCTTGAAGAGGTCCTTGACATCCCTTGTAAGTGGGATTCCTAGGTATTTTATTCTCTTTGAAGCAATTGTGAATGGGAGTTCATCATGATTTGGCTCTCTGTATGACTGTTACTGGTGTATAAGAATGCTTGTGATTTTTGCCATTAATTTTGTATCCTGAGACTTTGCTGAAGTTGCTTATCAGCTTAAGGAATTTTGGGCTGAGACAATGGGTTTTCTAGATATACAATCATGTCATCTGCAAACAGGGACAATTGACTTCTTCTTTTCCTAATTGAATACCCTTTATTTCTTTCTCTTGCCTGATTGCCCTAGCCAGAACTTCCAACACTATGTTGAATAGGAGTGGTGAGAGAGGGCATCCCTGTCTTGTGCCAGTTTTCAAAGGGAATTTTTCCAGTTTTTGCCCATTCAGTATGATATTGGCTGTGGGTTTGTCATAAATGGCTCTTATTCTTTTGAGATACATTCTACAAATACTGAATTTATTGAGCGTTTTTAGCATGAAGGGCTGTTGAATTTTGTCAAAAGCCTTTTCTGCATCTATTGAGATAATCATGTGGTTTTTGTCTTTGGTTCTGTTTATATGCTGGATTACGTTTATTTATTTGTGTATGTTGAACCAGCCTTGCATCCCAGGGATGAAGCCCACTTGATCATGGTGGATAAGCTTTTTGATGTGCTGCTGGACTCAGTTTGCCAGTATTTTATTGAGGATTTTTGCATCAATGTTCATCAGGGATATTGGTCTAAAATTCTCTTTTTTTGTTGTGTCTCTGCCAGGCTTTGGTATCAGGATGATGTTGGCCTCATAAAATGAGTTAGGGAGGATTCCTCTTTTTCTATTGATTGGAATAGTTTCAGAAGGAATGGTACCAGCTCCTCCTTGTACCTCTGGTAGAATTCAGCTGTGAATCCATCTGGTCCTGGACTTGTTTTGGTTGGTAGGCTATTAATTATTGCCTCATTTCAGAGCCTGCTATTGGTCTATTCAGGGATTCAGCTTCTTCTATTTTAGTCTTGGAGAGTGTAGTGTCCAGGAATTATCCATTTCTTCTAGATTTTCTAGTTTATTTGCATATAGGTGTTTATAGTATTCTCTGATGGTAGTTTGTATTTCTGTGGGGTCGGTGGTGATATCCCCTTTATCATTTTTTATTGCGTCTATTTGATTCTTCTCTCTTTTCTTCTTTATTAGTCTTGCTAGCAGTCTATCAATTTTGTTAATTTTTTCAAAAAACCAACTCCTGGATTCATTGATTTCTTGGAGGGTTCTTTGTATCTCTATCTCCTTCCGTTCTGCTCTGATCTTAGTTATTTCTTGCCTTCTGCTAGCTTTTGAATGTGTTTACTCTTGCTTCTCTAGTTCTTTTAATTGTGATGTAAGAGTGTCCATTTTAGATCTTTCCAGCTTTCTCTTGTAGGCATTTAGTGCTATAAATTTTCCTCTACACCCTGCTTTAAATGTGTCCCAGAGATTCTGGTATGTTGTATCTTTGTTATTATTGGTTTCAAAGAGCATCTTTATTTCTGCCTTCATTTCGTTATGTACCCAGTAGTAATTCAGGAGCAGGTTATTCATTTCCATGCAGTTGAGTGGTTTTGATTGAGTTTCTTAGTCCTGAGTTCTAGTTTGATTGCACTGTGGTCTGAGAGACAGTTTTTTTATAATTTCTGTTCTTGTACATTTGCTGAGGAATGCTTTATTCCAATTATGTGGTCAATTTTGGAATAAGTGTGATGTGGTGCTGAGAAGAATGTATATTCTGTTGATTTGGGGTGGAGAGTTCTGTAGATGTCTATTAGGTCTGCTTGGTGCAGAGATGAGTTCAATTCCTGGATATCCTTGTTGACTTTCTTCATTTCATTCATTTGATCCTCAATCGCTGATACTCTTTCTTCCAGTTGATCAAGTCGGTTACTGAAGCTTGTGAATTTGTCACGTATTTCTCGTGTCATGGTTTTCATCTCTGTCATTTCGTTTATGATTTTCTCTGCATTAATTATTCTAGTTATCAATTCTTCCACTCTTTTTTCAAGATTTTTAGTTTCTTTGCGCTGGGCACGTAATTCCTCCTTTAGCTCTGAGAAGTTTGATGGACTGAAGCCTTTTTCTCTCATCTCATCAAAGTCATTCTCCGTCCAGCTTTGATCCGTTGCTGGCGATGAGCTGCGTTCCTTTGGATGGGAGCTGTGCTCTTATTTTTTGAATTTCCAGCTTTTCTGCTCTGCTTTTTCCCCATCTTTGTGGTTTTATCTGCCTCTGGTCTTTGATGATGGTGATGTACTGATGGGGTTTTGGTGTGGGTGTCCTTTCTGTTTGTTAGTTTTCCTTCTAACAGTCGAGACCCTCAGCTGTAGGTCTGTTGGAGATTGCTTGAGGTCCACTCCAGACCCTGTTTGCCTAGGTGTCAGCAGTTGAGGCTGCAGAAGATAGAATAATGCTGAACAGCGAGTGTACCTGTCTGATTCTTGCTTTGGAATCTTCCTCTCGGGGGTGTACTCCACCGTGTGAGGTGTGGGGTGTGGGTCTGCCCCTAGTGGGGGATGTCTCCCAGTTAGGCTACTCAGGGGTCAGGGACCCACTTGAGCAGGCAGTCTGTCTGTTCTCAGATCTCAATCTCCGTGTTGGGAGATCCACTGCTCTCTTCAAAGCTGTCAGACAGAGTCTGCAGAGGTTTGCATCTGCAGAGGTTTCTGCTGCTTTTGTTGATGTTTTTGTTGTTGTTGTTTAGCTGTGCCCTGTCCCCAGAGGTGGAGTCTACGGAGACAGGCAGGCCTCTTTGAGCTGCTGTGAGCTCCACCCAGTTCGAGCTTCCCAGAGGCTTTGTTTACCTACTTAAGCCTCAGCAATGGGGGGCACCCCTCCCCCAGCCTGGCTGCTGCCTTTCCGTTAGATTGCAGACTGCTTTGCTAGCAATGAGGGAGGCTCCGTGAGCATGGGACCTTCCCGGCCAGGTGTGGGATATAATCTCTTAAGACCCTTGGTAGAGCGCAGTATTGGGGTGGGAGTTACCCAATTTTCCAGGTGTTGTGTGTCTCAGTTCCCCTGGCTAGGAAAAGGGATTCCCTTCCCCCTTGCACTTCCCAGGTGAGGCGATGCCTTGCCCTGCTTCAGCTCTCGCTGATTGGGCTGCAGCAGCTGACCAGCACCGATTGTCCGGCACTCCCTAGTGAGATGTACCCAGTACCTCAGTTGAAAATACAGAAATCAACTGTCTTCTGTGTCGCTTGCGCTGGGAGCTGGAGACTGGAGCTGTTCCTATTCAGCCATCTTTCTTCACCCCCCTGATCTTTTTAAATTTTAAATTTTAATTTAATTGAATATTATTTTTTTTGAGACCGAGTCTCACTCTCTTGCCCAGGCTGGAGTGCAGTGGTGTGATCTCGGCTCACTGTAACCTCTGCCTCCTGCGTTCTAAGCGATTCTCCTGCCTCAGCCTCTCCAGTAGCTGGAACTACAGGTGCACGCCACCACATCCAACTAACTTTGTATTTTTAGTAGAGACGGGGTTTCACCATGTTGGCCAGGTTGGTCTCAAACTCCTGACCTCAGGCAATCTACCCGCCTCAGCCTCCCAAAGTGCTGGGATCACAGACGTGAGCCACCATGCCTGGCCTTCCTTTTAGATCTAAAACACGGCCGGGCGCGGTGGCTCAAGCCTGTAATCCCAGCACTTTGGGAGGCCGAGACGGGCGGATCACGAGGTCAGGAGATCGAGACCATCCTGGCTAACACGGTGAAACCCCGTCTCTACTAAAAATACAAAAACTAGCCGGCGAGGTGGCGGGCGCCTGTAGTCCCAGCTACTCGGGAGGCTGAGGCAGGAGAATGGCGTAAACCCAGGAGGCGGAGCTTGCAGTGAGCTGAGATCCGGCCACTGCACTCCAGTCCGGGCGACAGAGCGAGACTCCGCCTCAAAAAAAAAAAAAAAAAAGATCTAAAACACAACAAGGATGCCCACTTTTACCACAGTTATTCAGGATAGTACTGGATATCCTCGCTAGAGCAACCAGACAAGAGAAAGAAATAAAGGGCATACGAATTGGAATAGATGAAGTCAAATTATCCTTCCTTGAATATGATATTGTCTTATATTTTAACAAATCTAAAGACTCCTCAAAAACTATTAGAATTAATAAACAAATTCAGTAAATTTGCAGGATAGAAATCAATATACAAAAACCAGTAGCATTCCTATATGACAACAGTGAAGACTATGAAAAAGAAATTTAAAAAATCACATGTAGAATAGCCACAGATAAAATTAAACAGCTCGGTATTAAGTTAATAAAAGAAGTGAAAGACCTCTATAATGAAAACTATAAAATACTGATAAAAGAAATTGAAGAGGTCACCACAAAATGGAAAGTTATTCTATGTACATGGATTGGAAGAATCAATATTATTAAAATATCCATACTATTCTAAGGAATCTACAGATTCAATGCAATCCTTATCATATACCCATCACATTCTTCACAGAAATAAGAAAAACAATATTAAAATTTATGTAGAACCACAAAGGATCCAGAATAATCAAAGCTATCCTAAGCAAAAAAGAACAAATTTGGAGGATTCACATTACCTGACTTCAACTTATTCAACAGAGCAATAGTAACCAAAACAGCATGATACTTTCATAAAAACAGATGCAGAAACTAATGAACAGAATAGAGAATATGGAAACAAATCCACACAACCATAGTAAACTCATTTTTGACAAAGATGACAAGAACATACACTGGGGGAAAGACAGTCTCTTCAATAAATGGTGCTGTGAAAACTGGATATCCATATGTAGAAGAATGAATCCATACTCATATCTCTAGCCACATGCAAAATCAAATTAAAATGGATTAAAGACTTAAAGCTAAGACCTCATACCATGAAACTACTACAAGAAAACATTGGGGAAAATCTCCAGGACATTGTTCTGGACACAGATTTCTTGAGCAATACCCCACAAGCACAGGCAACCAAAGCAAAATAGGCTAATATTACACCAAATTTAAAAGCTTCTGCACAACAAAGAAAAAAAATTCAACAAAGTGAGGAGACAACCCACAGAATGGGAGAGAATATTTTCAAACTACCTATCTGACAAGGGATTAATAACCAGAATATGTAAGGAGATCAAACAACTCTATAGGAAAAAAAAACCTAATAATTCGATCCAAAGATAGGCAAAAGATTTCAATAGATATTTCTCAAAAGAAAGCATATAAATGGCAAATAGGCATATGAAAAGATGCTCAGCATTATTAATCATTATAGAAATGAAAATCAAAACTACAATGAGATATCACCTAGCCCCAGTAAAAATGGCTTTTAATCCAAAAGACAGGCAATAACAAATCTGGTGAGGATGTGGAGAAAAGGGAACACTGTCCACTGTTGGTGGGAATGTAAATTAGACAATCACTATGAAAAACAGTTTGAAGTTTTATCAAAAAACGAAAAGTAGAGCTCCATATGATCCAGCAATCCCCCTGCTGGGTATATACCCAAAAGAAAGGAAATCAGTATATCAAAGAGATATCTGCACTCCCATGTTTATTGAAGCACTGTTCACAATGGACAAGATTTAGAAGCAACCTAAGTGTTCATCAACAGATGAATGATAAAGAAAATGTGGTGCAGATACACAATGGAGGACTATTCAGCCATAAAGAATGAGATCCTGTCAATTGCAACAACACGGATGGAACCGGAAGTCCTTATGATAAATGAAATAAGCCAAACATAGGAAGACAAACATTGCATCTCCTCACTTCTTTGTGTGATCTAAAAATCAAAACAATTAATCTGTGTGATCTAAAAATCAAAACAATTAATCCCACAGAGAGAGAATAGAAGGATGGTTACCAGAGGTTTGGCAGGGTAATGGTGGGTGGGGGGAATATGAGAATGGTTCATGGGTACAAAAGACAGAAAAAAATGAATAAAATCTAGTATTTGATAGCACAATCTGGTGATTGTATTCAATAATAATTTAATTGTACATTTTATTAAACTGAGAGTATAATTCAATTATAATATGGAGCATAGGTGTTTGAGGGGATGAATACTTCATTTTACATCATGATATTATTACTCATTGCATGCCTGTTTTAAAACTTCTCAAGTACCCCATTAATATATACACCGACTGTGTACCCACAAAAATTAAAATTAAAAATGAAAATAAACTTGCTGGTCCTTGGGCCTTATCTTTTGAAGTCTGACAGGAGCTTCCAGGAATTGGAGATCTTATGAAGTAAGGTAATTTGATGACAGTTGATAAATAGTTCTCCATTTGAGAAACAGTTGCCCAAGCCCTGTTAAACCAAATGCCTTCTCATTTCCTTAAAAGTTCCTATTAGTTTGTACCTCCTCACCTTTGCATTCTTCTGCTTAAATTTCTTTCTTATTTTTCTGCCTGTTAGACCTTGTATTAATCCCATGACCTGACTAGAAACTACTTCCCCTCTGAAATCTCTTCCCAAAAAGGGTCAGAGTTCCTTCCCCATTGTGTATGCATGTCCAACATTGATATTTGTATTCATCTCCCTCAATAGAGTTAGACTTTCTTCTACGAGCTGAAACCTTCTTGGTCATTGTTGTGTCACACTTCAGAGCTTGGCCATTGCCTAACACATAAAAATAGATGCCCAAGAAATGTTTTTTAGTGAATGAGTAGATGAGTTGGTGGAGGTTCTAAGCTTCTATACCCAACATCAGATGAAATGAAAATTGTAGCTTAGAAATAATTTGGTAAGGTCAGATGTAGTGGCTCACATCTGTAATCCTAACACTTTGAGAGGCCAAGGTGGGAAGATTGCTTGAGGCCAGGAGTTCAACATCAGCCTGGGCAACATAGCAAGACTGTGTCTCTGCAAAAGCATTTCTTTTTTTTTTTTTTTTTTTGAGACGGAGTCTCGCTCTGCCGCCAGGCTGGAGTGCAGTGGCGGGTCTCAGCTCACTGCAAGCTCCGCCTCCTGGGTTTACGCCATTCTCCTGCCTCAGCCTCCAAGCAGCTGGGACTACAGGCGCCCGCCATGTCGCCCGGCTAGTTTTTTGTATTTTTTAGTAGAGACGGGGTTTCACCATGTAGCCAGGATGGTCTCGATCTCCTGAGCTCGTGATCCGCCCGTCTCGGCCTCCCAAAGTGCTGGGATTACAGGCTTGAGCCACCGCGCCCGGCCGGCAAAAGCATTTCAAAAAAAATTTATTTGGTTGTATTCCAGCTTGCAGGACAGACATCAGGCAACTTTCCTTACTATGGACAATTAGAAATTTTGACAAATAGTTATAATATAAGGTTTTAACTCTAGTAACAGTAGTTGAATAATTAAAATCCACTTTTAATATTTTACTTGGTATGAAATATTCTAAAATTCAAACACTACAAATAGAACTCTTGTTCCACAGCTGATAAATTTATTAAGCCAAAGGGAGCCTCAGATTGCATTTCATTACATGACTTTAAATAGACTTTGAAATGTTAATATATCAAAATCCAATGACGACAAATGTTTGCCATAACAGGTGGTATATTTTCAAACTATGAACAATAACAACAATGAAAACAAATAGAAAAAAACTTAGCATCATACTAGTTTAAAACTCCCATTTAAGTTAATTTTTGAAAGCAAAAGTTGTTAAAAATTCAAGTGTAACTAATATGGGAATATTTTGTCTGGTCCTTTGTTTCAATCTAATAAAAAAACACTTCCAATTAAATGACAAATTTGTTTTAAGTGACAGTCATTCATTCAACAAGTATTTACTGAGCTCCTATTTTGTGTCAGATTTGGCCCTAGAACTTAAGAATACCTCAGTGAACCAAAGAGGCAAAATTGCTGTTAACAAAGATTACTTTGTTATATGAGGGGAAAGTCAGTAAACAAAATATGAGTACACGTGCGTGTGTGTGTGTGTGTGTGTGTGTACTATGTTAGGTGGTGATGAGGGCTATAGTGAAAAAGCAGAATATGGGTGTTATTTTAGTTAGGGGTGAGAAATCCTCTTTAATAAGATGATGTTTGAGCAGAGATGTAAAAGAAGTGAGGGAGTTGGCCATGTGGCCATTTGAGAAAAGAATATTGCACATAGTGGGGATAGCATTTTTGAAGGCCTTGAGGGCAGAGTGTGCTTAAGGAACAGGAGGCATACCAAGGATGCCAGTGTGATTTAAGTGAAGTAAACCAGACGAAAGAGGTGGGAGATAGAGGTCTCAGAAGTAGTGGTGATGTCGGCGAGAGTGTGGGTCAGCTTGGAGTCATGTGGGAAGGAAGTCAACAGATCATGTAAGGCCTTGTAAGCTATATTAAGAGAAGTAGCCACTGGGGACTTTTGAATGGGGGGGAATGACATGATCTGACATTTAGCTCTTTATAGATTGTCTATATAGTCTGTGTCTTTCATTCCAAATTCTTTGTTTTTACAAGTTTTTTTACAAGGCCACATTTCAGTTCATTTCTTTGTTTAGAAGCCAAAAACTTAGGTAGTTTTGGATAATTATTAATAATGATGATATTTAATAATAGTTAATATTGGCCGGGCGCGGTGGCTCAAGCCTGTAATCCCAGCACTTTGGGAGGCCGAGACGGGCGGATCACGAGGCCAGGAGATCGAGACCATCCTGGCTACACAGTGAAACCCCGTCTCTACTAAAAAATACAAAAACTAGCCGGGCGAGGTGGCGGGCGCCTGTAGTCCCAGCTACTCGGAGGCTGAGGCGGGAGAATGGCGGAACCCGGGAGGCGGAGCTTGCAGTGAGGAGATCCGGCCACTGCACTCCAGTCCGGGCGACAGAGCGAGACTCCGCCTCAAAAAAAAAAAAAAAAAAAAAAAAATAGTTAATATTATTAACTTGAAACATCTCCATAATAAGAAAAACAACCGCAGCAGCCATGTGCAGAATTGCTAGCCCTTCCTTGGTGTCTGTTCTGTGCACTCTACATATATGTATTTTCATACAATTTTCACAAATACCTGTAAGGAGGTATAGTTATTCTTCCTATTTTACATTTGCAGAAATGTGAACATGAACCAATTGATCCAGAGAAAATATTTTATTTATCCTGCCAGTACATTATGCAAAACTGCATTTATCTTTTTTTAGTATAAGTGACAACACAGAATAATATAGTGTGTGACTTATTTATTTGGATTACTTTGATTTGAGTTGTTTATAATGATAGTGATTCAATCAAAATCTCAAATATTCATTGAATATACTATATTCCAGGCACATTGCTAAATGCTTTATATGCATTATCTCATTTAATCCTTACAATAACCTAGACAAAGAAACTGAAGCTCAGAGATGAGAAGTAACTTATCCAAGGTCATACAGCCTAGTAAACAAGGATCAACCTTGGCCTCTCTCCAGGCTTGTGGTTTTAATCACTGTGCTATATGAGCAAATGTGGGTGAAAATAGATTGATGCATTCAAAATCTTTTAAAAAGTATCTGGTGGAACATTTTAAAAGCCACTTATTCATCTTATTTTTCATCTGTGAATGTAGAGTCATAAGTAGTTGGATCCCTAAGTCCATTTGGATTGATAATATACCCTAAGTTTCTATAAATCTGTAGCACAATTGCACTGTTTCTTCTAGGTCAGCCTCTGTGACAATTAGCCACATTATTACCTTGATCTGTCCACATGTCCCATATGTTGTTTATCTAATCATTTGAACTGTCTGATCCTTGAGACCAGTGATGACCATGGCATGCCTATCACTTTGGATATGTAACATGTGGAAAAATACATTTGTCATTTCAATATGTTCAACCTAAATTACAAAAACAGCAACAAGGACAAAAAATGCAAGGATGAATTGCTGAAAAAGAAATAAGGAGGAGGGTTGAGAGAAGTGAAATGAGAAGGGAGATGTGGAGAAGGGTGGGGGTGGGGGAGAGGGAGAGGGAAAAGGAAGGGGTAGGGAGGGAGAGAGAGAGAGAGAGAGAAACTTTCAGTGACAAAAATGGAAATATTTTACCAGCACCAGTCTCTCAATAGTTACCAGTCTACTGTGGATTCTGAAAGATTCATTTGTCTCCTTATTATACGTACCCTCCTAAGGCTTTCTTATACTCATGAAGCCAAAAAGAGAAAGCAATTGTTATGAAACATCTATTATTTAAATAAATAAGACTGTAAGCTACTGGAGACCAGAGGGCAAACTTAATTTATCTTGTATTCCCAAGACCTGGTTCAAGGCTTGGTATGTGGTAGTCTTTGAGGGAATTGTTATTGAAAGAATGAATGCTTGAAAGAAACTTGAACTATAAAGATGGTATAAATAATATCAACAAAATCCTGCATGAGCATGCTGAATGCTAGCATTATAAAATGTTGAAACCAACTTTTTCAGTCTTGATCACATTTGTACCAGTTGGTTGCTGAAGGGGTACTTATTTTATCCCTTCATTCACTCATTCTCCAAGTGCTTCCTTCTCAAAGTTGCATACTCCTCTTCCCTAGAAAGAGGAGGACCTTTTTCCTCTCCAGCTTCCATGCTTCAAACTCCAAACAAACTCAGAACACCCATAATTAACTTACTGGCCCAAATCAATTAATCATTCCAGAAGATTTACTTTTTTACAACTGAAACAATGAACTTGGATCTTCCTTGCTTGTCTCCTCTACTCTCCTTCCTGCCTCAGGTTTGCTGTCTTACACAGCGGGAAGGCCTTATTAGCTAGCTGGATACCTAAGGGAGTTTACATTTCCCTTTTACTCTTGTTTTCACCATAGGTCTTACATAGAAGTGCCTGGAACTTCTCAAAGTATTTTAAAAATTTCAAGGGCAAACCCAGACATTTTTAGAAATTCATAATCTTATAGAAAAAATGAATTTATTTTGAAAGTGTAAGTCAAGTTATATATGCATCATTCTCTTATTTTATATATTAATACAGTTTTTAGGTTTTTATGAAGAGCTGTCCCAGTTCTTTGAAGAGAATTTTACAGTCAACTAAATTATGAAAACAAAAACTGCTTCAATTAAAGCTCTTTTCACTTTATTGACTTCATCTTAGCTATGGGCAGTTACCTTTGAGTTAAGAGTCAGCAAATAAAAACATTCCTTTTACAACAGCATTTGACTTGTGAGATTTGCTCTAAGTGTATTATATTTATGGAGTGCTTTCATTTGCTGAGCTATCCTATTGATATGGTTTAGATCTGTGGCCACACTCGAATCTCATGTTAAATGATAATCACCAATGTAATCACCAATGTTTGGGATGTGGCATGGTGGGAGGTGATTGGATCATGAGGGTGAATCCTTCAGGAATGGTTTAGTACCATCCCCTACTTGGTACTGTACAGTGAGTGAGTTCTCATGAAATCCAGTTGTTTAAAAGTGTGAGGCACCTCCCCCTCCCTTTCTCCTGCTCTGGCCATGTGAAGACGGCTGCTCTGGCTTTGCCTTCCACCATGAGTAAAGCCTCCCTAAGGCCTCCCAAATTATGCTTTCTGTACAGCATGTGGAACCATGAACCAATTAAACTTCTTTTCTTTATAAATTACCCAGGCTCAGGCATTTCTTTATAACAATGCAAGAATGGACTAATATACCTACTAATATTTTAAAACATTTTTCTGATTTACTTTTATCTGGAGATTCCCAGAATACATAGATATCCCCTTTTTATCAGGAAAATTAATTAATGTGCCTCATGTTTATCAGAATGGTGTAGAAGAAATAATGCCTGACGTTTGAGTCTCAGTTCTATAATTTACTAGCTGTTTGAGATTGGGCAAATTATTTAACCTCTTTGTGCTTCAATCTCCTCATTTCTCTTTATTTATAAGGCATGGATGATAAATGTCTTTCAGAATTATTGCAAAGTATACATGAAATACGTGTCAAGTGCCCAGCACAGTGCTTGGTGCCCTCTCCTGTATCCTATTCACATTCATTAATGTCTGTACCTCCCTAACAACCCCAGGGGACTTCATATCTAGGGAAATGAAAAGTGGCTTCTCTTCACAAAAAGTCTAGGGATCTTCAGATGGAATCAACCCTATAGGCTATTTATACAACATTTACTTTTCTACATTAACTCCAGAGAAAACTTCTGACTGCGAGTTTAGCACAAATAACCAAACAAGAATTTATACAGTTAGAGGGGACATAGATTTATGCTAACAGTACTGTTCACTGAATGAAAGTGTTAAGTTACTTCAATCTGTGGGGTTACAGATACATGCCACTGAAAATAACTAAAGCACAATGAAAATAGTAAAGCCACATTATTCTTAAAGTTCATTCATTTATGTATTGATTTGTTATCTGTTTCTCTAGACAATGTCCTCTGTAATTTCTAGGCTATAGCTTGTATTTTAATGTTAAAATAAAAGGAGAACAGAGACAGGGGAAAAGGGTAAATAGAGAGTGACTGCTAACGGATATCAGGTTTCTTTTAGAAGTGATAAAAAGGTTTTGGAATTATATAATGGCGATAGCTGCACAACTTCATGAGTATACCAAAAACCACTGAATTGTATATTTTTAAAAAGGTGAATTTCATAATATGTAAATTATATCTCAGTTTAAAAAAACAAGAGAAGAATAATTTCAGGAGGGCAGAGCAAGATGGCCAAATAGGAACAGCTCCAGTCTCCAGCTCCCAGCGCGAGCGACACAGAAGATGGGTGATTTCTGCATTTTCAACTGAGATACTGGGTTCATCTCACTAGGGAGTGCCAGATATTCGGTGCTGGTCAGCTGCTGCAGCCCGACCAGTGAGAGCTGCAGGAGGGTGAGGCATCGCCTCACCTGGGAAGTGCAAGTGGGAAGGAAATCCCTATTCCTAGCCAGGGGAACTGAGACACACAACACCTGGAAAATTGGGTAATTCCCACCCCAATACTGCGCTTTACCAAGGGTCTTAGCAAACAGGCACATCAGGAGATTATATCCCACACCTGGCTGGGAGGGTCCCATGCAGGCGGAGCCTCCCTCATTGCTAGCACAACAGCCTGCGATCTAATGGCAAGGCAGCAGCGAGGCTGGGGGAGGGGCTCCCACCATTGCTGAGGCTTAGTAGGTAAACAAAGCCACTGGGAAGCTCGAACTGGGTGGAGCCCACAGCAGCTCAAGGAGGCTGGCCTGTCACTGTAGACTCCACCTCTGGGGACAGGGCACAGCTAAACAACAACAACAACAAAAGCAGCAGAAACCTCTTCAGACCCAAAAGACCCTGTCTGACAGCTTTGAAGAGAGCAGTGGATCTCCCTACACGGAGGTTGAAATCTGAGAACGGACAGACTGCCTGCTCAAGTGGGACCCTGACCCCTGAGTAGCCTAACTGGGAGATATCCCTCACTAGGGGCAGACCGACACCCCACACCTCACATGGCAGGGTACACCCCTGAGACGAAGCTTCCAAAGCAAGAGCCAGACAGGTATACTCGCTGTTCAGCAATATTCTATCTTCTACAGCCTCTGCTGCTGATACCCAGGCAAACAGCGTCTGGAGTGGACCTTAAGCAATCTCCAACAGATCTACAGCTGAGGGTCCTGACTGTTAGAAGGAAAACTAACAAACAGAAAGGACACCCACACCAAAGCCTCATCAGTACGTCACCATTATCAAAGACCAAAGGCAGATAAAACCACAAAGATGGGGAAAAAGCAGGGCAGAAAAGCTGGAGATTCAAAAAATAAGAGCGCATCTCACCCTCCAAAGGAACGCAGCTCATTGACAGCAACGGATCAAAGCTGGATGGAGAATGACTTTGATGAGTTGAGAGAAGAAGGCTTCAGTCTATCAAACTTCTCAGAGCTAAAGGAGGAACTATGTACCCAGTGCAAAGAAATTAAAAATCTTGAAAAAAGAACGGAATAATGGATAACTAGAATAATCAATACAGAGAAGGCCATAAATGAACTGACAGAGACAAAAATCACGACACAAGAAATACATGAAAAATGCACAAGCTTCTGTAACTGACTTGATCAATTGGAATAAAGAGTATCAGCAATTGAGGATCAACTGAATGAAATGAAGTGAGAAGAGAAGTCTAAAGAAAAAAGAGGAAAAAGAAACGAACAAAGCCTTCAAGAAGTATGGGATTATGTGAAAAGACCAAATCTACGTCTGATTGGGGTGCCTGAAAGTGAGGGGGAAAATGTAACCAGTTGGAAAACACTCTTCAGGATATCATCCAGGAGAACTTCTCCAACCTAGTAAGGCAGGCCAACATTCAAATTCAGGAAATAGAGAGAATGCCACAAAGATGCTTCTCGAGAAAAGCAACTCTAAGACACATAATTGTCAGATTCATCAAAGTTGAAATGAAGGAAAAACTGTTAAGGGCAGCCAGAGAGAAAGGTCGGGTTACCCACAAAGGGAAGCCTATCAGACTAACAGCAGATCTCTCGACAGAAACTCTACAAGCCAGAAGAGAGTGGGGGCCAATATTCAACCTTCTTAAAGAAAAGAATTTTCAACCCAGAATTTCATATCCAGCCAAACTAAGTTTCATAAGTGAAGGAGAAACAAAATCCTTTAGAGATAAGCAAATGCTTAGAGATTTTGTCACCACCAGGCCTGCCTTACAAGAGACCCTGAAGGAAGCCCTAAACATGGAAAGGAACAACCGGTACCAGCCATTGCAAAAACATGACAAAATGTAAAGTGCATCGATGCTAGGAAGAAACTGCATCAACTAACGAGCAAAATAACCAGTTAGTATCATAATGACAGGATCAAGTTCAAAGATAACAATATTAACCTTAAATGTAAATGAACTAAATGGTCCAATTAAAAGACACAGACTGGCAAACTGGATAGAGTCAAGACCCATCAGTTTGCTGTATTCAGGAGACCTATCTAACATGCAGAGACACAAATCAGCTCAAAATAAAGGGATGCAGGAAGATCTACCAAGCAAATGGAGAATCAGAGAAAGCAGGGGTTGCAATCCTAGTCTCTGATAAAACAGACTTTAAACCATCAAAGATCAAAAGAGACAAAGAAGGCCATTACATAATAGCAAAGGGATCAATTCAGCAGGAAGAGCTAACTCTCCTAAATATATATGCACCCAATACAGGAGCACACAAATTCATAAAACAAGTCCTTAGAGACTTACAAAGAGACTTAGACACCCATACAATAATAATGGGAGACTACAACACCCCACTGTCAACATTAGACAGATCAACGAGAAAGAAAGTTAACAAGGATATCCAGGAACTGAACTCATCTCTGCACCAAGCAGATCTAATAGACATCTACAGAACTCTCCACCCCAAATCAACAGAATATACATTCTTCTCAGCACCACATCACACTTATTCCAAAATTGACCAATAATTGGAAGTAAAGCACTCCTCAGCAAATGTAAAAGAACAGAATTATAACAAACTGTCTCTCAGACCACAGTGCAATCAAACTAGAACTCAGGACTAAGAAATTCAATCAAAACCGCTCAACTACATGGAAACTGAACAGCATGCTCCTGAATGACTACTGGGTACATAACGAAATGAAGGCAGAAATAAAGATGTTCTTTGAAACCAATGAGAACAAAGATACCACATTCCAGAATCTCTGGGACACATTTAAAGCAGTGTGTACAGGGAAACTTATAGCACTAAATGCCCACAAGAGAAAGCTGGAAAGATCTAAAATTGATACCCTAACATCACAATTAAAAGAATTAGAGAAGCAAGAGCAAACACATTGAAGAGTTAGCAGAAGGCAAGAAATAACTAAGATGAGAGCAGAACTGAAGGAGATAGAGACACAAAAAACCCTCCAAAAAATCAATGAATCCAGGAGTTGGTTTTTTGAAAAGATCAACAAAATTGATAGACCGCTAGCAAGACTCATAAAGAAGAAAAGAGAGAAGAATCAAATAGACGCAAAAAAAAAAAAAAATGATAAAGGGGATATCACCACTGACCCAAAGAAATACAAACTACCATGAGAGAGTACTATAAACACCTCTACGCAAATAAACTAGAAAACCTGGAAGAAATGCATAATTTCCTGGACGCTTACACTTTCCCAAGACTAAACCAGGAAGAAGTTGAATCCCTGAATAGACCAATAGCAGGCTCTGAAATTGAGGCAATATTTATGAGCCTACCAACCAGCAAAAGTCCAGGACCAGATGGATTCATAGCTGAATTCTACCAGAGGTACAAGGAGGAGCTGGTACCATTCCTTCTGAAACTATTCCAATCAATAGAAAAAGAGAGAATCCTCCCTAACTCATTTCATGAGGCCAACATCATCCTGATACCAAAGCCTGGCAGAGACACAACAAAAAAGAGAATTTTAGACCAATATCCCTGATGAACATTGATGCAAAAATCCTCAATAAAATACTGGCCACCGAATCCAGCAGCACATCAAAAAGCTTATCCACCATGATCAAGTGGGCTTCATCCCTGGGATGCAAGGCTGGTTCAACATTCACAAATCAATAAACGTAATCCAGTGTATGAACAGAACAAAGACAAAAACCACATGATTATTTCAATAGATGTAGAAAAGGCTTTTGAGAAAATTCAACAGCCCTTCATGCTAAAAACTCTCAACAAATTGGGTATTGATGGAACATATCTCAAAATAATAAGAGCTATTTATGACAAACTCACAGTCAATATCATACTGAATGGGCAAAAACTGGAAGCATTCCCTTTGAAAACTGGCACAAGGCAGGGATGCCCTGTCTCACTACTCCTATTCAACATAGTGTTGGAAGTTCTGGCTAGGGCAATCAGGCAAGAGAAAGAAATAAAGGGTATCCAGTTAGGAAAAGAAGAAGCCAAAGTGTCCCTGTTGCAGATGACATGATTGTATATTTAGAAAACCCCTTCATCTCAGCCCAAAATCTCCTTAAGCTGATAAGCAACTTCAGGAAACTTTCAGGATACAAAATTAATGTGCAAAAATCACAAGCATTCTTATACACCAGTAACAGACAAACAGAGAGCCAAATCATGAATGAACTCCATTCACAATTGCTTCAAAGAGAATAAAATACCTAGGAATCCAACTTACAAGGGATGTAAAGGACCTCTTCAAGGAGAACTACAAAGCACTGCTCAGTGAAATAAAAGAGGACACAAACAAATGGAAGAACATACCTTGCTCATGGATAGGAAGAATCAATATTGTGAAAATGGCCATACTGCCCAAGGTAATTTACAGATTCAATGCCATCCCCATTAAGCTACCAATGACTTTCTTCACCAAATTGGAAAAAACTGCTTTAAAGTTCATAGGGAACCAAAAAAGACCCCACATTACCAAGACAATCCTAAGCCAAAAGAATAAAGCTGGAGGCATCATGCTACCTGACTTCAAACTATACTGCAAGGCTACAGTAACCAAAACAGCATGGTACTGGTACCAAAACAGAGATATAGACCGATGGAACAGAACAGAGCATTCAGAAATAATACCACACATCTACAGCCATCTGTTCTTTGACAAACCTGACAAAAACAAGAAATGGGGAAAGCATTCCCTATTTAGTAAATGGTGCTGGGAAAATTGGCTAGCCATAAGTAGAAAGCTGAAACTGGATTCTGTCCTTACTCCTTATACGAAAATTAATTCAAGATGGATTAGAGACTTAAATGTTAGACCTAAAACCATAAAAATCCTAGAGGAAAACCTAGGTAATACGATTCAGGACATAGGCATGGGCAAGGACTTCATGTCTAAAACACCAAAAGCAATGGCAACAAAAGCCAAAGTGGACAAATGGGATCTAATTAAACTAAAGAGCTTCTGCACAGCAAAAGAAACTACCATCAGAGTGAACAGGCAACCTACAGAATGGGAGAAAATTTTTGCAATCTACTCATCTGACAAAGGGCTAATATCCAGGACCTATAAAGAACTCAAACAAATTTACAAGAAAAAATCAAAGAACCCTATCAAAAAGTGGGGAAAGGATATGAACAGACACTTCTCAAAAGAAGACATTCAGACAGCAACCAGACACATGAAAAAATGCTCATCATCACTAGCCATCAGGGAAATGCAAATCAAAACCACAATGAGAAACCATCTCATACCAGTTAGAATGGCAATCATTAAAAAATCAGGAAACAACAGGTGCTGGAGAGGATGTGGAGAAATAGGAACACTTTTACACTGTTGGTGGGATTGTAAACTAGTTCAACCATTGTAGAAAATAGCGTGGTGATTCCTCAGGGATCTAGAACTAGTATTACATTTGACCCAGCCATCCCATTACTGGGTATATACTCAAAGGATTATAAATCATGCTGCTATAAAGACATATGCACACGTATGTTTTTTTGCGGCACTATTCACAATAGCAAAGACTTGGAATCAACCCAAATGTCCATCAGTGACAGACTGGATTAAGAAAATGTGGCACATATACACCATGGAATACTATGCAGCCATAAAAAAGGATGAGTTCGTGTCCTTTGTAGGGACATGGATGCAGCTGAAAACCATCATTATCAGCAAACTATCACAAGAACAGAGAACCAAACACCACATGTTCTCACTCATAGGTGGGAACTGAACAATGAGGTCACTTGGACACAGGAAAAGGAACATCACACACCAGGGCCTATTGTGGGGAGTGGATGGGGGGAGGTTTAGCATTAGTAGATATACCTAACGTAAATGACGAGTTAATGGGTACAGCACACCAACATGGCACATGTATACATATGTAACAAATCTGCACATTGTGCACATGTACCCTAGAACTTAAAGTATAATAATAAAAAGTAATAATAATAAAAAAATGTAAAAAAATAATGTACTGAGTCTGACATCCATTCATCTCACTACATCGGTTCCACCTTAACTTACTTAGCATTCCTCTCTGTCACTTTTCATATGATGCGTAGACAAAGAGGTAGTGGAATGCAAATAATCACTCATGTTGGGCATTTCACTTAATTTTAAGCTGGTTTCTAAAAATGGCCAATCTGATTGTTATTTCTGAATAAAAGGCCTTATTTTTTTCCATTTGCTTTTATTGTGACATTTCACAGAGAGGCACAAAAATAATATGCAAAGATTCATCAATAATGGGCAATCTTCTTAACTACCCTCCTTTTAGGGACCCCCAGGTTAGGACAAATCCAGTGACAATTAAAGCATGGCTACTCAATGGATAAGTGAATTAAAGAAAGGTTGGTATAAAGTATGTATGTGGGTCTATGGGTGTGAATGATATGTGTGTGTGTTGAAGTTGACAGAAGTGGCAATGATATTGGCACTCAGTGTGGTGGCTGGGGTTGGGGAAAGTTAAATTGACTCTGAAAGACCTAAATTAAAAAGGAAGACCCATATGTATTAAAATCATTCCGTAATCTGTACCTCTAATCTTTACCTCTATAACTAGGGCACTTATGTCTAGAATTTTTGCTAATTTTTGCATTTATGTATTTCTTTTCTCCTTTGAAGTTTCATCTGTGTGTGTGGGTGAAGGTGAGGGTGCAAATAAAATTTGTTCTGAACTCTGTAACCTTCTAGCAGAGGAAGAATTCCTCCCAAGAACATTTACTTTTTTAGCTTAGTCCTTTAAAGTTTACTGTTAAGTAATCTCACAATAAACAATAGGTATTCATTAGAAAAAAATTAATTTAATGTGATTTACTATTTAATTCTGCTAGCTCAGCTACACTTGTCCTGCAGAGCTGCATAATTTATTCAAATGACCTGAAACTTTTTTAAGTAAGTCTACCAGCAGAAAAAGTATTCCCTACTCCCAGGAGAATGAACTTTTTGTGTTGTGCTGCTTCCCAGGACTGACATTTATTTGACTCTCAAGCGTATTTACATTGTTGGCTTAACTGGGAGTTCTTTGCTGAATGAATAATATACAGTATTTCTTTCTTCAAGTGGTGTCAATATTATTGCTATTCCTTTTATAAACTTTTTTTGTTAATTCTCTACAGTTACAAAATTTTTCTTTGACTTGTGAAGAAATTTACTCCTAAGATTATGAAGACGCAGAGTAAATGGCCCTTTAATTTTCTGGGAAATATGTACCTCTTTAAACTTTATTTACGTCAGAACTTACTCTAATGAAGGACAAAAGCTCTAGACAAGGTCCTGTTCCTTGTGGGTGTTCAAGGCTAGGTCTTCTGGAGACAAGCCTGTAGTTTGTTCTCATAATTTTATAGCTCACCTCCTGGCTGTTTCTTTGCAAGGGGCATAAGAGGGGACAAGAAAAAGAGCAGGGTGAGAATCTGACCCATTGTGACCACTTGGGAGGCCCTGGCCTGGAAAATTCCCCTTTATGTGGCAAAAACAAACATTTGAAATGGAGGGAGAAACCAGGTTTAAACAATGAGTGAAAACAGTTTCCATGTCAGCTTTCCTGCTGATAAACATATGTGCCCCCTCATTTGTTTCCAAAACATAAGTTTTCTATCATTTTTAACAGAGCCTCAGCCTCAACTGAATCTGTCCAGAGCATAGGACACAAATATTTTGAGATTTAGTAAAATGGTGCATACATTTATTAGGGGAATTTTGACTATGTTCAAACTGTTCACCAAAAGAAACTATAAGATGGTCTATGAAACCTTTGAATCTTACTGTATTTTTCACACAATGATGACTTCTCACTGATCTCATCCGCCTGTGTGCTACAGTATTGACTTCAATATTAATGGAGAAACAGACAAATATCAAAAGTCATGTGCTTTGTCTCATGCCATTTGCAATTTTGTCTTCTGTCGTCAACACTGACTTCTCCTCCTTGTTCTGCTGAACTCCATACTTAGGTGCCCAGCTACTTCCTCAGAGCCTGCCCTCATCCTTTACCTGTGGCCTGCAGCATGGACAGGTGCGCCCTTACTGCTTATCTGAAAAATATGATCCACAGAAATAACTTGAATCTTTTTGCCCATTTCAAATGTGTTCTAGGTTCTCCGGTTTTCTGTACTAACTACAGAAAGCTATCTAGTCACAAGTTTCTCCTTCCTATGGTCTCCAATTGGGCAATACAATTAAGAAAAATACTTTTCCCCACATAACAGTTCTTCCAATTCTTTTCCCCTTCTTTGATGATTTTGTGATAGATTATGAATGATCATCAGTGATTTTCTGTAAATGCCATGTTTCCTTTTGCCAAGACAAAGAGTGAGATTAAGGGACCATCTAGTGCTTCCTCTTGTGGTATAGAGGCTAAACAGAATGAGTTCTGATATTAGTTTCCTTTGATTTAAATGCAAGTGTCTTCATTTAATAGCTGTATGATCTCAGAAAAGTTTTTAAACTCTATGAGTCCTAGTTTCCTGATTTGTAAAGTGGGGGCTAAAATGAATAGCTTGTAATAGCACCTACCATATGCTAGGCATGATTTTAGGCACTTTAAACATATTAGCTCATTTAATTTTCCATTAGCTTATTTAAAATTCCTACTCTATGATGTAGGTAATTGATATCATTCTCATTTCTCAGATGAGAAACTGAGACATGGAGAAATAAAGTGACTTGGCCAAGGTCAGAATTAGTAAGTGGTAGAGCTGTGTTTGTAAAGCCAGGTAGTTGGATCCCAGAGGCTATTTACTAACCAGTGTGTTATACTGCCTCTCTATTAAATTATTGATGATAAATAACTCATCACAGTGTTCGGCACATACCATGTATTGTCAGCTAGTATTATCACTACCATCACCTGTTCTTATCTTTCTTCATTTTGTCATTCTTGCTTCGTTGGATTGGTTGTGTAGTTTATCGCCCCCACTGCCACAAGAAACAGCAGCAACAGTGATCTATGTTGAATAGTCACCTAATCCTTCTTCACTTTTTGTGCTTTGTATTTAAACTACAAATATGACAGAGACCTATGAAAGGAGGACTAAACCTCTTCTCCATCACGTAAAAATTATATTCCTGCAATCTCCAACCCTCCAGCAACAAGCCAACAAAAACTGCATAAAGCAAAGGAGAAATTTTAGAAGTTGTAGACTTCAAGTAAAATTGCTACCATTCTTTAATAAACAGGGGTAAAATTTTCAGAAAGTAATGAAGGTTGTAAAAGATGATGAACAAAGACTTTGCTACTATAATAAATTTCCTAGTCTCTACTCATTAATTTCTATTAGAATGCCAATATTAGGAAAAAAGGAAGAGAAAATTCTGTAAATAATTATTATATTCTTCTCTTAAAGTAAGCCACTGACTTCAAAATTATCTAACACATTTGTGGAAACTTCATTTTTTTATTTGAGATTTATTTGAATGAGCTGTTATGATTGGAGACAGTGAGAATTTCAGATTAATGTTTTGCAGACAAAAAAAAAAAAAAACCTCTCTGGAAAGCTGGCAAGTATTCATAAGTCAGCCCTAGAATTATGTAGGTTGAAGGCTCCCAGTGGACAGACCAAACATATAAGAAGGAAACCAGAGATCTGGTGCTATTACGTCCCAGCGTCTGAGAGAACGAGTAAGCACAGAATTCAAAGCATTCTGCAGCCTTAATTTTTAAAGTAAGTATGAACAATTTACATATAATTTACTTGGAAAGTAGAACATACATTAAATGAAAGTATTTTTTATGGATGAACTTCTGTTTTTCCTGTGTTTTAACACTGTATTTTGCAAAACTCCTGAATTATTTAGCTGCTCTTTCTCTTACAGGAGTGTGTTTAGGCACTAAGCAAGCTGATTTATGATTACTGCTTTAAACTTCAACAACCAGTAAGTCTTCAAGTGGAATTTATTATTGATTCTTTTATGTTCATTTGTTAGGTCAAAAGAAAAAGCTTTAGTCCAAAATAAAAGTTTTGCTCTTTATTAGGAGGTTCTTTGGAGATTACACTTTTAATTGGGTAGTTTATTTGCATGTATTTGGAAACTATCTAAAGTAAATAGTGTTTCCTTAGTATGCTTACCTTTAGCTAATGTGTGTTTTTTTACTTTTAAAATAATATTTCTAGTGAAAAAAATCACCAAAACCTGAGCACTGCAACATTTGAGAGCCACGGCTATTCAGTTTTGTTAAACTGAAAAGAGAGCAAAAGAAAAATGATAAGACTATATCATGATTAATCATTGATGTTCAATTCTCATTTCATTGAGCAATATAAATTACTTCTACTTGAACCTAAAATAGGTTTGACTGTTTTTTTCTTTACCTGCTTTAATTGAAAATGGATTGTTTTATATGAAATAGACCAAAATTAGATATCTATGTCTAAAACTAATATTCTCTATTAAAAGGAGAAGACGTAGAAATAGAAATATATTTCATAACTTCTTAACTATTTTATTATTATGAAAACAATAGAAAAGTAAAACTAAAGGAATTATTTTTATTATTAAAGAAAAACCATGATTCCTCATCACATATGTTCCTTTGGCATATTCTCTTTTAGTTTTTTATATACTTAGGTTTTCCATTGCTTATGTTACTTATGTTTTCCATAGTTGTAGTGATTTGTATGTAATTAGTTACTTAAATAGAGCATTTCTCTATGCAATAGCAGGCAGCAGTGTGGTTTCTAGAAAGTATACAAACAGAGATATATGCTCAAGTGTTTTTTTGAAAGATTAACTTTTCTTACCTCTAGGTTTCCTATTTGTTTCACATATTTCCTTCCCTGACTAATCTTTTGAAATATTAATTTTCTTTAAACCTTTCAAAAACATCATAGAAAAGATGGGCAAAATGTAGTTTTATTCAGAACTTTCAATCTCTGAAATGATTTACTTTTTTCTACTATTAAGAAAAGTATTTCTCTTTTTCAAGAGGTAAAATCCTTCTTATTTTACAAGGCATGGCTCTGTTTCATAATGTTTTCTATAATCACTCACTTCTATTTTGCTTTTGACAAACTTTCAAAATGCTAAGGATTCAAGGATGTCCTCAGCTCTGTATGTATTCTAAGAGTTCTATTTTTTTTTCCTCCACAGAAGGCATAAGAACTAGGAGCTGCTGACATTTCAATATGAAGGGCAACTCCACCTTTGTCACTACCAGCAAAAGCATTACCAGCAGTCTTCACTTCGGGCTTGTGAACATCTCTGGCAACAATGAGTCTACCTTGAATTGTTCACAGAAACCATCAGATAAGCATTTAGATGCAATTCCTATTCTCTACTACATTATATTTGTAATTGGATTTCTGGTCAATATTGTTGTGGTTACATTGTTTTGTTGTCAAAAGGGTCCCAAAAAGGTTTCTAGCATTTACATCTTCAACCTTGCTGTGGCTGACTTACTCCTTTTGGCTACTCTTCCTCTCTGGGCAACCTATTATTCTTATAGATATGACTGGCTCTTCGGACCTGTGATGTGCAAAGTTTTTGGTTCTTTTCTTACTCTGAACATGTTTGCAAGCATTTTTTTTATCACCTGTATGAGTGTTGATAGGTACCAATCCGTTATCTACCCCTTTCTGTCTCAAAGAAGAAATCCCTGGCAAGCATCTTATATAGTTCCCCTTGTTTGGTGTATGGCCTGTTTGTCCTCATTGCCAACATTTTATTTTCGAGATGTCAGAACCATTGAATACTTAGGAGTGAATGCTTGCATTATGGCTTTCCCACCTGAGAAATATGCCCAATGGTCAGCTGGGATTGCCTTAATGAAAAATATCCTTGGTTTTATTATCCCTTTAATATTCATAGCAACATGCTATTTTGGAATTAGAAAACACTTACTGAAGACAAATAGCTATGGGAAGAACAGGATAACCCGTGACCAAGTCCTGAAGATGGCAGCTGCTGTTGTTCTGGCCTTCATCATTTGCTGGCTTCCCTTCCATGTTCTGACCTTCCTGGATGCTCTGGCCTGGATGGGTGTCATTAATAGCTGTGAAGTTATAGCAGTCATTGACCTGGCACTTCCTTTTGCCATCCTCCGGGATTCACCAACAGCTGCGTTAATCCATTTCTCTATTGTTTTGTTGGAAACCGGTTCCAACAGAAGCTCCGCAGTGTGTTTAGGGTTCCAATTACTTGGCTCCAAGGGAAAAGAGAGAGTATGTCTTGCCGGAAAAGCAGTTCTCTTAGAGAAATGGAGACCTTTATGTCTTAAACCTGAGAGCAAAATGCATGTAATCAACATGGCTACTTGCTTTGAGGCCCACCAGAATTATTTCAAGTGGTTTTAATAAAACAATACATTTTCCCCTAATCTAATCTTTTCTTAATCTTCTGAAAACAAATGTAACTATGTTTTATCGTCCAGTGACTTTCAGGAGTTGCCCATTGTTTTTCTGATATGTTTGTACAAGATTGTCATTGGTGAGACATATTTACAACCTAGAAGTAACTGGTGATATATCTCAAATTGTAATTAATAATAGATTGTGAATAATGATTTGGGGTTTCAGATTTCTCTTTGAAACATGCTTGTGTTTCTTAGTGGGGTTTTATATCCATTTTTATCAGGATTTCCTCTTGAACCAGGACCAGTCTTTCAACTCATTGCATCATTTACAAGACAACATGTAAGAGAGATGAGCACTTCTAAGTTGAGTATATTATAATAGATTAATACTGGATTATTCAGGCTTTAGGCATATACTTCTTTAAAAAAGCTATAAATTATATTCCTCTTGCATTTCACTTGAGTGGAGGTTTATAGCTAAACTATAACTACATATTGAGTAGGGCTAGAAATATAGATTAAATCATACTCCTATGTTTTAGCTTATTTTTACAGTTATAGAAAGTAAAATGTACTGTAACATAGAATTGCAATCAATGATATTTGTGTGTTCACTAATCTCTGAATAAGCACTTTTTAAAAAAAAATCTTTCTATTCATTTTAATGATGGTTTAAAGGTTGCTATTTTCTCTGATACTTTTTTGAAATCAATAAACACTGTGTATTGTTGTAAAATGTAAAGGTCACTTTTTACATCCTTGACTTTTTAGATGTGGTGCTTTGATATACAGGACACTGATTTGATTTTTATTATTAATGCTTTCGTTCTGGGTTGTTTCCTAAAATATCTGGGTGGCTTTAAAAGAAAAAAACTCTTTAACTTGTAACAAACCCTTAACTGTCATACGAAATGGTATCCAGAATGGAATTTTGCTACATGGGGTCTGGGTGGGGGGCCAAGAGACCCAGTCAATTACATGTTTGGTACCAAGAAAGGAACCTGTCAGGGCAGTGCAATGTGACTTTGAAAATGTACACCATGCGGGTAATTTTACCCTATATCTATAAACACTGTTTGTTTTAGAATCTGTATGATTCTGTAGAGTTATTTTAAACCAATTGCAGGTCTAGGTATCTCCTTCTCAACACTATTAAAGCTCCTAAATTAGAGGAGTGCCTAAAACTGAGTTACCTAAAGTTTACCTACATTAAAGTATGAATATTAATTTTAGAAATTTGAGACTTCATTCTGTACCAGCCTTGTATAATAACAGGTTATCTAGGACCTTCCTCTGAGGTAGGTCTAAATACTGATCTCTGAGGTGGAACTGATGCTTTGGGGGCTCAGCCTCTCTGCCAGGTTCCAGGATTATAGACAGAAGAATCCTGTCATACACTTTCTGAAAAAGTCCTAATTTCATGTAATCCTTTTATTTTCAGTAAAAACAAATAGCTAAATGTATAACCAACTATGATGTCATGTTTTAAATAATTTTGTAAAACATCTCATATAAATAAAATTTTTAATTGGAAGAAATCCGTGCTTTTTAAAATTTTTTTAAACTACTTCTAAGTATATATTCTTACCTTCACTTGTATTTGTATCCTCCATTTATCTCCACTGATACTACTTAGTTTCAGCTCTGATTATTATTCACTTGGCTTCTTGCCATACTGTTCAAGTCTTCCTCTCTTGAGTATTCTGCCATATTTAGGCCACCAAGCAGATATTTCAGACAGTCTTACACACTCCTTCAACCTTCATCTTAAAGTTAGTACTTCATCATCCATAACCTCAGTATACAAGTGCTTCTGGGCAGGCGGTAGGTATATTTCACTTATGAAGGAAAAGATGGGAGGCAGATGGATGAGGCTTTCTCCCTTGTTCTTCACTGCCCTTCCTTGTACTCCATACTGTATGGAACTACATAAAGTCACCACTCTCCCCTGCTGCCCCCTCTACCCTGTACACAAAGCAAGGCAGATATCTTGAATGTTTCCTTTAAGGAACAAGCATGTTGATATGAACTTTAGCTCTTTGAAATGATATTATATAGGGTTACCAGAGAAACTTATCTCTTGCATCTTGCAGAAGTAATGTGTATTTTTATTATGGAAAAGTAAATATTAATATTTCCATATTTTATAGCCCTAAATTAGATCTACTAAATAGATTATTTTATAAAATATCCTTTTTTTTTTCTGATTCTTTGAGGCATGCATCTAAATCAGAAGAAAATCTGAAAGTAAGCAAATTCTGTTTTGACTTTTTTTTTCTTTTGTTCCCCCATAGGAATCTGAGGCTGCAAAACTGTCTGGTGTCCTCACATATCAACAAGAGAAAATTCCAAACTTGACAAGTTGAGTTAACACATGAGATGTCTCAGGCAAGAAAGCATTAAGGGTTGAGGCCATAAGGATAATAGAACACTTATTTTGTTAATTCTTACATAAACTTTAACAGCAGTGATAATTTATACAAAATAACAGAAATTCATAAATTATCTTTAAAAATAATTATTTCACCTGCAGAAGACCAGTGGCCCAGAGATTAGTTAGCTCACTCCATACACATACCTACAAAGGGTTAGCACTCTCAAAAATAAATACTTTTTGAATACTTTTTTTGGAATAAGATAGTTCTATCTAAACTTAAAAATAATTGATAATATTTCTTATTATAGAATCAATACTTATTCTTGAAAAATTTAACTATACAGACAAAAATTAGCTACAATCACCACTAATAGCATGGGGTAAAATTATTATATATATATATACACACACACAGAGTACATATAAATGGATAAACTTTATTTTTATCCATATGTCTGTATTCATATTTCTCTTTTTTGTTTATTATCTATCAGATATGTTCTTTATCACTGTGTTGTACCTTTATTTAAATGTTTAAAATATTTTGACCCTAAACTCCCATCTGGTGTACTAGACATTTTCTTCTTTACTCACTTGGTCCTGCTTTCCTATAAGCCCCAAATCCCGAGAGCTTAAGCAATCCAAGAGATCACACCTGGTTATAATTTTCCAGTGAAGAAAATACTGGAAAATCTGATAAATCTGCTAGCCCATTCTCTGCAGCTGTTGTTGCTACATTATTTATCAGTTGGTCTGCATGAGAACAGATGTCTGAATAGTCTCATGCAGACTTCTGTCCACTTAAGTAGTTTTGAAGTGATCTATGCACAAGCCACCTGATAAGGATGTAAGAGGGGGAAAAAGGAAGGCTCTTCCTTTCTCCATTGCTACACTCACCGATATCTGATGTGTGTCAAAGTAGACCTGGGCCCAAACACATATTTCTGTTTTGCCACCTCCATGGAGCCAGGAGCAATCAGCAGAAACCCAGCTAGTGGAACATTCCATACAAGGAACCAGTCTTCTCTTTCCTTAAGTAAACATCTCCTGTGTAGCTGGAGTCACATTTCAAACTTTTCCTCAATAAAAAGGAATATCCCTGATTGGGAGAGGAAGTGGGTAGTTGAGCTGTTGTTACTTCTCCATGACATCAGTAGAGGCCATGTTAGTGCATAAGATATACTGAAATAACTTTGAACTTCTTTTAGAAAAAGAGTCTCATTCTTGATTCCTTTCCTCTCCAAAAGGAAACCTAAGCTCAATACACCAATGTGTACAGAATACAGTTGGCACAAACCCATTTGCCTGAAAAATTGGAACCATCAAACTGTTGTCAAGCCCTGATATTTTCAGCTATAGCCTTCCTTCACCTATTTACATTCATATAACAAAAATGTACATGGAAGTGATTACAAAAAAATTACAAAAAAACTTCTACTCCAACTATTTGTGATATCCTAACAGCTTGAAACATTTGTGAATAACAGATTTGAAATGACACTTTTTCTATCTCCTAGAAAAAAGCAAAACTATGCCTCATTGTATATGCTGTTATCTATTCTTACGGACTGAATTGCAACCTTCCCTCACACCCAAAATTCATATATTGAATCCTCAAACCCCAATGTAATGATATTTGGAAACTTTTTGGAGGTATTAAGGTTAAATGATGTCATAAAGGTGAAGTCTTAATCTGATAGGATAGTAATCTTGTAAGAAAAAAAAAGATACTTCTGTCTCTCTCTTCACACATTCACAATGAGAAAAGGTTATGTGAGTATATAGCAAGAAAGAAGCCATCTGCAAAATAGAAAGAGAACCCTCCAAACATGCTGGCATGCTAATTTTAAACTTTCAGTCTCCAAAACTGTGAGAAAATATATTCTGTTGTTTAAGTGACTCAGTCTATGGTATTTTGTTATAGCACCCTGATATGGTTTGGCTCTGTGTCCCCACCCAAATCTCATCTTGAATTGTACTCCCATAATTCCCATGTGTTGTGGGAGGGACTGGGTGGGAGATAATTGAATTATGGGGGCAGTTTTCCTCATACTGTTCTTGATAGCTGATGGTTTGACAAGGATTTCCTCTTTTGCTTGACTTTCATTCTCTCTTGCCACCATCACGTAAGAAGTGCATTTCGCTTTCCGCCACAATTGTGAGGCCCCCCCAGTCACATGCAACTGTAAGTTCATTAAACCTATTTTTCTTCTTAGCTTGGGTATGTCTTTATCAACAACATGAAAATGGACTAATACAGTAAATTGGTACAAGTAGAGTAGGGCGCTGGTGAAAAAATACCCAAAAGTGGAAGTGACTTCAAAACTGGGTAACAGGCAGAGGTTGGAACAGTTTGGAGGACTCAGAAAAGGCAGGAAAATGTGGGAAAGTTGGAAACTCCCTAGAGACCTGTTGAATGGCTTTGACAAAAATGCTGATAGTGATATGAACAATAAAGTCCAGGCTAAGGTGGTCTCAGATGGAAATGAGGAACTTGTTGGGAACTGGAGCAAAGGGGATTCCTGTTGTGTTTTAGCAAAGAGGCTGGCAGAATTTTGCCCCTGCCCTAGAGATTTGTGAAACTTTGAACGTGAGAGATATGATTTAGGTTATCTGGCAGAAGAAATTTCTAAGCAGCAAAGCATTCAAGAGTTGATGTGGGTGCTGTTAAAGACATTGAGTTTTATAAGGGAAGCAGAGCATAAACATTCCGAAAATTTACAGCCTGACAATGTGATAAAAATAAAATCCCATTTTCTGAGGAGAAATTCAAGCCTGCTGCAGAAATCTGCATAAGTAACAAGGGGCAGAATATTAATCCCCAAGGCAATGGAAGAAATTTCTCCAGGGCATGCCAGAGGTCTTCATGGCAGCACTCCCATCACAGGCCCGGAGGCTCAGGATGGAAAAATGGTTAAGAGGGCTAGGCCTCTGGTCCCTGTGCTGAGTGCAGTCTAGGGACTTTGTGCCCTGCATCCCAGCCTCTCCAGTTATGACTAAAAGGGACCAAGGTACAGCTCAGGCCATGGCTTCAGAAGGTGCAATCCCCAAGCTTTGGCAGCTTCTACATGGCATTGAGCCTGTGAGTGCGCGCAAGTCAAGAACTGGGGTTTTGTAACCTCTGCCTAGATTTCAAAAGATGTATTGAAACACTTGGATGCCCAGGCAGAAGTTTGCTGCAGGGGTGGGGCCTTCATGGAGAACCTCCACTCAGGCAGTGTGGAAGGGAAATGTGGGGTCAGAGCCCCCACAGAGTCCCTACTAGGGCACTGCCTATTGGAGCTGTGAGAAGAGAGCCACCATCCTCTAGACCCCAGAATGATAGATCCACTGACAGCTTGCACCATGCTGCTGGAAAGCCACAGATATTCAACGACAGCCTGTGAAGGCAGTTGGGAGGGAGGATGTACCCTGCAAAGCCACAGTGGGAAGCTTCCCAAGACCATGGGAACCCACCGCTTGCATCAGATCTGGAGTCAAAGGAGATCATTTTGGAGCTTTATGATTTGACTGCTCCACTGGATTTTGGTCTTGCATAGGGCTGGTAGCCCCTATGTTTTGGCCAATTTCTCCCATTTGTAATGACTGTATTTGATCTGATGGTTTAGTTAGAGGTTTCCCCTTTTGCTTGGTTCTCATTCTGTCTTGCCACTGTCATGTGAGAAGTGCCTTTCACCTTCCACCATGATTGTGAGGCCTCCCCAGTCATGTGCGACTATAAGTCCATTAAACCTATTTATCTTCCCTGTCTTTATTACAGTATTGTGATATTTATTATATTATTATAATGTCTTTATTAGCAGTGTGAAAATGGACTAGTACACAGCCCAAGCATATTAATAAAAATTTTGATATTGAGTGTGGTACTAGAAAACATAATTTTAAGGGTGAGTTTTCTGGATTGGTTCTGGAGTTTCTGAAGTTGTTTCTCTAATCTGATTACATTTAAAGGTGTTAATGATTATTTCCAGTAGTAAACAGAGCACTGATAATGCATGATGGGAACTAGCAATGGAGACATACGGAATATGAACATTAAAGTGGTTTATTTTTTCTGAGATAGCTGCCTAGAAGTATTTCACACATGCCTTATCCACTTGAAGGAATCAGCATAGTGTGTAGGAAGACACATTTTGAGTGAATTATTCAAGAGAGTGCGTGAGAGTTCAGTGGAAATGCAAGGAGAAACTCAAAAATTAGGAGAGGTGAAGGAGGATAGTCAGCTTGTGTGGTTGACACCAGCCAGAATCTGGAAGTAAATCCCCAGTATAG
Organism: Trachypithecus francoisi; assembly: GCF_009764315.1. Taxonomy (NCBI): domain Eukaryota; kingdom Metazoa; phylum Chordata; class Mammalia; order Primates; family Cercopithecidae; genus Trachypithecus; species Trachypithecus francoisi. Next base: position 36,411,582 of record NW_022681471.1, on the reverse strand, counting down.
AAGAGTATAAGAAAATGTGTTTCTGTGGTCTATCTTATCACTGGGAAATCATACAATGTAGTCCATGGGAGTGCACCTTGATCCTCCCAAGCCCTGAATCTAAGTTGGAAGATGGCCAGGAGACTATGAGAAGGAACTGCTCCAGGGAGGTTGCATATTCTGTGTCCCATGTTCTCCTTAAGACTTAAGTGGCTACAATAAAATGTTATTATCAATCCTAGTTTTTAACAATCTGGGCATGCTCCAGGGAAGAGGGGCCCCAGTCCTGAACATTAGGGAAACTTGGGCCCCTGCAATCAGGACTGAAAAGCCAGCCTAAGAGGGCTTCAGCTGCCAGTGCTGGAGCCAGACAATCTCCCTGGGTCCTGAGCAGGACAAGAGTTGCTGCAAAGGGTAGGTTCTGAGCTAGATGGGTGCTCCTATGGCCCAGGGCTGAGTTATAAGCTAGATGTGAACTACCTATACTGACTGAACTACAGTGTGGGCCGTGAGAGCCAGGACAGGGCAGGGAGCCCCACCTGGACTGGGGTGTGGAGGAGATATGGGTTCTACACTCACTGGCCAAGGCTACAACTGCAAGAACCAGTGGCTCAACATGCTTCCCACAACTTTGACAGGGTTAGGGTTACCCCTAACCCAAGCATTTCACTAGGGAACTGAGGACTTTCCTACCATCCCCGTCATAGCTGGAGTATACTATCACCATTCGTTGGGGCTTGGGAAGCTGAGCACAGGTTTACCTGGTCCAGTTCCAGCCAGCTTTTCCCCAACTACTGAGACAGGGTGCAAAATCGAGGCTTCTGGAGGTTCCACACTCCAGCCCACTGCCTGGGGAACCAAAGCACTTTATCCAGGTCAGAGGTTGAGCATAAACATATTGTTGCTATCACCTCAGCTGACTTGTACCTGCAAGCACCATTTACTGGCTTAGAGGCTGGCCCACATAGCCCATTTCAAACACTCCCAACACAAAAGCACAGCGGTTGAGAACTGGGAAAGCATCTCACTACAACTGCTACTGCCATTACCCACATTGTCCTGGATGCCCAAGAGCTTAAAAGCCCACTCACCTATCTGGTACACTGCTACCACAACTGACATCTGAGAAAGCCACCCAAAGGAACAAGAATTTCCCTGTCTGGAACCAACAGAATTGCCACTATATGCTGTACCAGATCCCAAGGATACACATGCTTAGTTTACCCTTACTACCACTGAAACTTGAAAAAGAACCCATCAAGCATTCCAGTCTCCAGCACAAATTCACCAGTTTCTACCAATAACCTCACAATGCCACACAGAGGAATAGACAGATACTACTAAGGCTGTTTATAGCCAATGAAATCATACACAGTCTTCGCCATTACATGGACCCAGAAGCAAAGCCAAATGGCCCTACCCTACCAACATCATAGCCACATCTTCAAGAAAAAGTTTTCCTCAAACAAAAGAAAATAAGAAGAAGCTACTGTTGCTTCAGACGTGCAGAAATCGATGTAAAGACACAGGAAACAAAAAAAGCAAAGTAATATGACACCCTCAGAAGAAAGGAATAATTCTTGAGTAATAGATCCTTACCAAAAAGAAATAATCAAAATTTCAGGTATAAAATTCATACTATTAATTTTAAAGAAGCTCAATGAGATGCAAGAGAAACCTGAAAAAAATAAAAATAAAGCAGAAAATAAATTCAGGACATTAATGAGAAATTTACCAAGATATATATATATTTAAAAGTCAGTCAGAAATTCTGGAATTAAAGGAATTACAAAATACTTTTGAAAACTTCAGCAATAGACTAGACAAAGAAGAAGAATCTCAGAATTGAAGATGGATCTTTTAAAATAATCTGCCCAGACAAATTATAGAAAAAAAGATTTTAAAAGAATGAACAAAGTTCAAGACATTTGGAACTGCATAACATGACCAAACAAGAATATGGTATTCATGGTAGGGAATAAAGATCAAAACATTTAGTAAACCTATTTAACAAAATAATTGATAAAACTCCCCTTGAGTTCCCAGAGTCCATTATATCACTCTTATGTTTTTGCATCCTCATAGCTTAGCTCCCACTTATAAGTGAGAACATATGTTTGGTTTTTTATTCCTGAGTTACTTCACTTAGAATAATGGTCTCCAACTCCATTCAGGTTGCTGCAAATGCCATTATTTCATTTCTTTTTATAGCTGAGTAGTATTTCATGGTGTGTGTGTGTGTGTGTGTTACACATTTTATTTATCCACTGATTGGTTAATGGGCATTTAGGCTGGTTCCATACTTTCCCAATTGTGAATTGTGCTGCTATAAACATGCTTTTGTCACTGTCTATTTCATATAACGCCTTTTCCCTCCTCTGGGTAGATACCCAGTAGTCAGATTGCTGTATTAAATGGAAGTTTTCTTTTTAGTTTTTTAATGAGTCTCCATACTATTTTCCATAGGGGGTGTACTAGTTTACTTTCACACTATCAGTGTAAAAGTGTTCCCTTTTCACCACATCCACACCAACACACAATTTTTTTTTTTTTAATTTTTCTTTATTATGGCCACTTTGTGGAGTAAGGTGGTATTGCATTGTGGTTTTGTCTAGCATGTCCCTGATAATTAGTGATGTTGAGCATTTTTTAAGACATTTGTTGGTCATGTGTATACCTTCTTTTGAGAACTGTCTATTCATGTTCTTAGCCCACTTTTTGATGATATTATTTGTTTTTCTTTTTATTTGTTTCAGTTCCTTGTAGATTATAGATATTAGTCCTTTGTCAGATGCACAGTTTGAGAATATTTTCTCCCATTCTATGGGTTGTCTGTTTACTCTGCTGATTATTTTTTTGCTGTGCAGAAGATTTTTAGTTTAATTAAGTCCCACTATTTATTTTTGTTTTTGTTGCATTTGCTTTTGGGTTCTTGTCATAAACTCTATGCCTCAGCCAATGTCTGGAAGAGTTTTTCTGATGTTATCTTCTAGCATTTTTATGGTTTCCAGTCTTAGGTTTAAGTCTTTGATCCATTGTGAGTTGATTTTTGTATAAGGTGAGAGATGAGAATCCAGTTTCATTCTTCGACATGTGGCTTGCCAATTATCCCAGCACCATTTGTTGAATAGGGTATCTGTTTCCCAGTTTATGTTTTTCTTTGCCTTTTCAAAGATCCATTGACTGTAAGTATTTGGCTTTATTTTTTGGTTCTCTATACTGTTCCATTGATCCATGTGCCTATTTTTAAACAAGTACCATGCTGTTTTAGTAACTATGACCTTGTAGTATTGTTTAAATTTGAGTAATGAGATACTTCCCAATTTGTTCTTTTTATTTAGTCTTGTTTTGGTCATGCAGCTCTTTTTTGTCTGCATATAAATTTTAAGATTTTGTTTTCTAGTTCTGTGAAGAATAATGATGGTATTTTAATGGAAATTGCATTGAATTTATAGATTGCTTTTGACAGTATGGTCATTTTCACAATATTGATTCTACCCATCCATGAGCATGGGATATGTTTCAATTTGTTTATCTATGATTTCTTGCAGTAGTGTTTTGTAGGTCTCCTTATAGAGATCTTTTACCTCCTTCATTAGGTGTTTTACTAAGTATTTTATTTTATTTTTTTGCAAGTTTGTAAAAGGGGTTCAGTTTTTGATTTGATTCTCAGCTTGGTTGCTGTTGGTGTATAGCACTGCTATTGATTTATGTACATTGATTTTGTATCCTGAAACTTTACTGAATTAATTTATCAAATCTGGGAGACTTTTGGATGAGTCTTTATGGTTTTCTAGGTATATGATCATATTATAAGCAAACAGTGACTATTTGACTTCCTCTTTACTGATTTGGATGCCCTCTATTTCTTTCTCTTGTCTAATTGCTTTGGCTAAGGACTTCCAGTACTATGTTGAATAGAAGTGGTGAAAATGGGCATCCTTGTCTTGTTCCAGTTCTCAGAGGGAATGCTTTTAACTTTTCCCCATTCAGTGTAATGTTGGTTATTAGTTTGCCATAGATGGCTTTTATTACTTTAAGGTATGTTCCTTCTATGCTGATTTTGCAGAGGAGTTTAATCATAAAGCAATGATGTATTTTGTCAAATGTTTTTCTGCATCTATTGAGATGATCATAGGATTTTTATTTCTGTTTATGTGGTGTATCACATTTAATAACTTGTGTGTGGTGTATGTTAAACCATCCCTGCATCTGTGGGATGAAACCCACTTGATTATTGTGTATTACCTTTTTGACATGTTGTTGGATTTATTTAGCTAGTATTTTGTTGAGAATTTTTGCATCTATGTTCACTGGGTATATTGGTCTGTGGTTTCCTTTTTTTGTTATGTCATTTTCTGATTTGGGTATTAGGTGATACTGGCTTTATAGAATGATTTAGGGAAAATTTCCTCTTTCTCCAGCTAATGGAACAGTTTCAGTAGGATTGGTACCAATTCTTCTTTGAATGTCTGATAGAATTCAGCTGTGAATCCATCTGGTTCTAGACTTTTATGTTGACAATTTTTTTATTACTGTTTCAATCTTGCTACTTGTTATTAATCTGTTCAGAGTTTCTGTTTATTCCAGGTTTAATCTAAGAGGATTGTATATTTCCAGGAATTTATCCATCTCCTCTATATTTTTTAGTTTGTGCACATAGGGTTGTTCATAGTAGCTTTGAATGATCGTTTTGGATTTCTGTGGTATTAGTTGTAATATCTCCCATTTTGTTTCTAATTGAGCTTATTCGGATCTTCTTTCTTTACTTGATTAATCTCACAAATGGTCCATCAACTTTTTTTATATTTTCAAATAACCTGCTTTTTAAAAATTATACTTTTAGTTCTGAGATACATGTGCAGAACGTGCAGGTTTGCTACATAGGTATACATGTGTCATGGTGGTTTGCTGCACCCATCAACCCATCATCTACATTAGGTATTTCTCCTAATACTATCCCTCCCCTAGCCCCCCACCACCCAACAGGCCCCAGTGTGTGATGTTCCCCTCACTGTGCCCATGTGTTCTCATTGTTCAACTCCTACTTATGAGTGAGAACATGCGGTGTTTGTTTTTTTGTTACTGTGTTAGTTTTCTGAGAATGACGGTTTCCAGCTTCATTCATGCCCCTGCAAAAGACATGAACTTATCCTTTCTTATGGTTGCATAGTATTCCATGGCATATATTTTCCACATTTTCTTTATCCAGTCTATCATTGATGGGCATTTGGGTTGGTTGCAAGTCTTTGTTATTTTGAATAGTGCTGCAATAAACTTACATGTGCATGTGTCTTTATAGTAGAATGATTTATAATCCTTTGGGTATTTGCCCAGTAATGGGATTGCTGGGTCAAATGATATTTCTGGTTCTAGATATTTGAGGAATTTCCACAGTGTCTTCCACAATGGTTGAATTAATTTACACTTCCACCAACAGTGTGAAACCATTCCTGTTTCTCCACATCTTCTCCAGCATCTGTTGTTTCCTGACTTTTTAATGATTGACATTCTAACTGGCATGAGATGGTATCTCATTGTGGTTTTGATTTGCATTTCTCTAATGACCAGTGATAATGAGCTTTTTTTCTTACATTTGTTGGCCACATAAATGTCTTCTTTTGAGAAGTATCTTTTCTTATCCGTCACCCACTTTTTGATGGGGTTGTATATATTTTTTGTAAATTTGTTTAAGTTATTTGTAGATTCTATATATTAGCCATTTGTCAGACGGGTAGATTGCAAATATTTTCTCCCATTCTGTAGGTTGCCTGTTCACTCTGATGATAGGTGTTTTTCTTTTTTCTTTTTTGTGTTGCTTTGTTTTGTTTTGTTTTTGCTGTGCAGAAGCTCTTTAGTTTACTTAGATCCCATTTGTCAATTTTGGCTTTTGTTGCCATAGCTTTTGGTGTTTTAACCATGAAGTCTTTGCCCACTCCTACTCGCTACCTGACTCCAAACTATACTACAACTTTACAGCAACCAAAACAGCATGGTACTGGTACCAGAACAGATATATAGAGCAATGGAACAGAACGGGGGACTTACACATCTACAACCTTCTGATCTTTGACAAACTTGCCAAAAACACACAATAGGGAAAGGATTCCCTATTTAATAAGTGGTGTTGGAAAAACTGGCTAGCCATATGCAGAAAACTGAAACGGGACCCTTTCCTTACACTGTATACAAAATTAACTCCAGATGGATTAAAGATTTAAATGTAAGACCTAAAACCATAAAAACTCTAGAAGAAAACCTGGGCAATATCATTCAGGACATAGGCATGGACAAAGACTTCCTGACAAAGAACCAGCTTTTTATTTCATTTATGTTTTGTAATTTTTTCATTTCAATTTCTTCTAGTTCTGATCAGATCTTTGTTATTTCTTTTCTTCTGCTGGGTTTTTTTTTGTTTGTTTGTTTCCCTAGTTCCTTGATGTGTGAGTTTAGATTGTTTCTTTTTTCTCTTTTAGACTTTTTGATGTAGACATTTAATGCTATGAATTTTCCTCTTAGTACCACTTTTGCTATATCTCAGAGGTTTTGATACGTTGTTTCACTATTATTTTTCATTTCAAAGAACTTTTAAATTTCCATCTTGATTTCATTGTTGATGCAATAATCATTCAGAAGTAGACTATTTAATTACCAGGTATTTGTATAGTTTTGAAGATTTTTTGGAGTTAATTTCCAATTTTATTTCACTCTGGTCTGAGAGAGTACTTGATATAATTTTAATTTTCTTAAATTTACTGAGTCTTCTTTTGTAGCCTATCATATGGTCTATCTTGAAGACTGTTCTATGTGCTGATGAAAAGAATGCATATTCTGCAGTTGTTGGGTAGAATGTTCTGTAAATATGTTGTTTGTTTTTTCTAGGTTAAAGTTTAAACCCATTGTTTCTTTCTTGACATTCTGTCTTGATGACCTGTTTATGCTGTCAGTGGAGTATTGAATTCCCCAATTATTATTGTGTTGCTATCTTATTTGCTATGTCTAGTAATAATTGTTTTATAAATTTGGGAGCTCTAGTGTTAGGTGCATGTATATTTGGGATTGTGATATTTTCCTGTTGGACTTGTCCTTTTATTATATAATGTCTCTCTTTGTCTTTTTTTAAACTGTTGTTGCATTAAAATTTGTTTTGTCTGATATATGAAGAGCTATCCCTGCTAACTTTTGGTTTTCCTTTGCATAAGATATCTTTTTCTACCCCTTCACCTTAAGTTTATGTGTGCCTTTATGTGTTAGGTGAGTCTCTTGAGGACAGCAGATAATTGATTGGTGGATTTTTTTTTTTTTTCCATTTTGCCATTCTTTGTCTTTTAAGTGAAGCACTTAGGCCATTTATTTGGTTGGTCCAAAATAAATTGCAGGTTTTCTTTTTTTGCCATTAGTAATGGCAGAAACTGCAATTAATTTTGCAGCAACCTAATACATTCAGCGTTAGGATTGAGATGTGAGATACTATCCCATTCATTGTGCTAGTTGTTGCCTGAATACTTTGCTTTATTTTCATTGTGTTATTGTTTTATAGGCCCTGTGAGATTTATACTTGAACTAAGTTCTATTTTGGTGTATTTTGAGCTTTTGTTTCAAGATTTAGAACTCCTTTGTCATTTCTTGTAATGCTGGCTTGATAGTGGTGAATTCTCTCAGCATTTTTTTGTCTGAAAACAACATTATTTATTCTTCATTTATGAAGCTTAGTTTCACTGGGTACAAAATTCTTGTGTAATAATTACTTTGTATAATGAGGCTAAAGATAGAACCCTAATCCTTTCTGACTTGTAGGGTTTCTGCTGAGAAATCTACAGTTAATCTGACGGGTTTTCTTTTATAGGTTACCTAAGGCTTTAGCCTCACAGCTCTTAAAATTTTTTCCTTATCTTGACTTTAGATAACCTGATGACTTTGTGCTTAGGTGATAATCTCTTTGTGATAAATTTCCTAGGATTTTTTTGAACTTCTTTAATTTGGATGTCTAGATCTCTAGCAAGTCCAGGGAAATTTTCCTCAATTATTCCCTAAAATAAGTTTCTAGACTTCTAGATTTCTCTTCTTCCTTGGGAACACAAATTATTCTTATGTTTGGTCATTTTACATAATTCTAATTTTCTTGGAGCCTTTGTTCACTTCTTTTACTCTTTATTCTTTGTCTCTGTCAGATTGGATTAATTCAAAGGTCTTAAGAAACAAAAAGTTTTAACAAAATCCTAAGAAACAGACTCCAACACCACATTTAAAAGATTATATACCATAATCAAGGGTATTCTATATTAGGGATGCAAGGATGTTTCAACATACACAAATAAATACATGTGACACATCATATCAACATAATGAAGGATAAAAATCATATAATTATCTCAGTCGGTGAATAAAAGGCATTTGATATAATTCAGCATCCCTTCATAATGAAAACTCTCAACAAACTAAGTATAGAAGAAACATATTTCAAAATAATAAAGGTCATATACTACTAACCCAGAGTCAACATCATACTAAATGGGGAAAAGTTGAAAGCATTTTCCCTGACAACTGGAACAGCACAAGAATACCCACTTTCACCATTACTATTCAACATAATACTGGAAGTCCTAGCCAGAACTAACAGGGAAGAGAGGAAAAAAAAAAAAAAAAAGCATCCTAATTGGAAATCAGGAAGTCGAATCAACCCTGTTCCCTGATGGTATGATCTTTTTTTTTTTGAGACGGAGTCTCGCTCTGTCGCCCGGGCTCGGCTGGAGTGCAGTGGCCAGATCTCAGCTCATTGCAAGCTCCGCCTCCCGGGTTTACGCCATTCTCCTGCCTCAGCCTCCCGAGTAGCTGGGACTACAGGCGGCCGCCACCTCGCCCGGCTAGTTTTTTGTATTTTTTAGTAGAGACGGGGTTTCACAGTGTTAGCCAGGATGGTCTCGATCTCCTGACCTCGTGATCCGCCCGTCTCAGCCTCCCAAAGTACTGGGATTACAGGCGTGAGCCACCGCGCCCGGCTGATGGTATGATCTTATATCTACAAAAACTTAAAGACTATATCAAAAATTTCTTAGATTTTATAAATGAATTCAGTAAAGTTGCAAAATAAAATATCAATGTACAAAAATGAGTAGTGTGTTTATACATCAATAATGATCTAGCTCAGAACAAAAGGAAGAAGGCAAGCCCATTCACAATAGCTACAAATATACGAAATAACTAGGAATACATAAAACTAAGGAAGTAAAATATCTCTAGAAGGAGAACTACAAAACACTGATAAAATAAATTGTAGATGACACAAACAGATAGAAAAATATCTCATGCTCATGGAATAAAAGAATTAACCTAGCTAAAATAACCACATTATCCAAAGCCATCTAAAGATTCAATGCAATCTCTATCAAATATCAGTATCAGTTTTACAGAATTAGAAAAAATGTCCAAAATTATATATGAAACAAAACAAAACAAAAACCTGTATGGCCAAAGCAATCTTAAGCAAAAAGAACAGAGCTGAAGACATAACATTACCTGATTTCAAATTATACTACAAAACTTCAAATTATCCTATGAGACTATAGTAACCAAAACATACCGTACTACAAGACTTCAAATTATACTATAGGACTGTGGTAACCAAAACAGCATTGGTACTGGTATAAAAATAGATTCATAGGCAAATAGAACAAAATAGATAATCTGGGAATAAGGTCACACACCTACAACCTTCTGATCTTTGACAAAGTTGACAATAATAAGTAATGGAGAAAGGAATCTCTATCCAATAAATGGTGCTGGGATAACTGACTAGCCATGTGCAAAAGAATAAAACTGGATCCCTGCCTTTCACCATATATAATATCAACTCAAAATAGATAAAGAAATTTTTAAGACTTGAAACTGTAAGTGTATACTGGAATAAAATCTATGGAAAATGCTTTTGGACATTGGTCTAGGCAAAGAATTAATGACTAAGACCTAAAAAGCAAGAGCAACAAAGTAAAAATAGACAAATGTGACTTAATTAAACAAAAAGCTTATGCACAGCAACAACATTAACCAACAGAGTGAATAGAAAACCTACAGAATGGGAGAAACTATTTACAAAATATGCATCCAACAAGGGTCTAATATCTAGAATATACAAGGAACTTAACCACAAAACTTCAAATAGTTTCTTAAAAAGGTGAGCAAAAGAGAGAAATAGATATTTTTTTTACAAAGGAAGACATACAAATGGTCAATGTGTATATGAAAAAATGCTCAACATTACTAATCATTAGTAATCCAAATTAAAGGTACAATGAGATCTCATATTACCCCAGTCAGAATGGCTATAATGAAAAAGTAAAAAAATTACAGATGTTGGTGAGGATGCAGAGATAAGGGAACTCATACACTGTTCATGGGAATGTAAATTAGTACAACTTCTAGGAAAACAGTAAGCAGATTTTTCAAAGTGCTAAAATATAACTTCCATTCGATATAACAGTCCACTACTATGTATCTATTCAAAGGAAAAAAAAGTCATTATATCAGAAAGACACCAGCACTCATGTGTTTATTGCAGACCATTCACAGTAACAAAAATGTGGAATCAACCTGTGTCTATCAATGATAATATAATAAAGAAAATGTGGTGTATATACACAATGAAATATCTAGTAATAAAAAAGAATAAAATAATGTTTTTGCAGTAACATTGATGGAACCAAAAGCTGTGTTCTTAAGTAAAACAAGTCAGACATAGAAAGATAAATATCACATGTTCTCACTCATAATTGGGAGATAGATAACGTATACGCGTGCATTAGACAATGGAGTCTTAGAAGGGTGAGCAAGTAGGAGGGGTGTGGATGATGAATAAATTACTTAACGGGCACAATATACATTATTTGGGTGATGGATATCCTAAAAACACTGGCTACACTGCTGTGCAATGTATGCATAAAACAAAATTGCACTTACAGCCCATAAATTATTTTGAAAACAATAATACTAGCATTGAATGCTCCTAATCAACCACTTATAAATATCACAAAGTGGAATGGTTGTGTATATAATAATTTTAAATGTTTTTTTTTTTTTCCTGTAGTAGCACAGATAATAATATTGGCTGGTTGCTTCTAATCTCACTGGACAAAGTGAAGAAGAAAAGGATAAGCTTTGGAATTAGAATTCCCAGGTGAAGTACCATAAAAATGACCTGAAAACTTCTATGTGTTCCCTGATGAAGACACTTATCTCTTGTAGCTGCAAGGGTGAGAGTGCTGAAAATTAAACCCAGAATCTCATTCCCTGACTGTCTGAATCACAACCCATGTTGAATTTCAAGTTTCAAAGGGCATCTACTTTTAAAGTGATGGCATTGATTAGAAAAGAATGGGCTACTGTAAGTCAGAATGGAGATGTGTGAGAAGACCCTGATAAATCTGGGAAAATTTAGCCCCTATATATATATATATATATATATATATATATATATTTTTTTTTTTTTTTTTTTTTTGAGATGGAGTCTCACTCTGTCACCCAGGCTGGAGTGCAGTGGCGTGATCTCAGCTCACTGCAACCTCTGCCTCCTGGGTTCAAGCGATTCTCCTGTCTCAGCCTCCTGAGTAGCTGGGACTACAGGCATGTGCCACCATGCCCAGCTAATGTTTGTATTTTTAGTAGAGATGGGGTTTCTCCATATTGGCCAGGCTGGTCTCAAACTCCTGGCCTCGTGATCTGCCTACCCCAGCCTCCAAAAGTGCTGGGATTATGGGCGTGAGCCACCATGTCCGGCCCTAAATTCTAAGTCAGTCTTAGCGAGTGGAAGAGTTCTCACTCCCCCCAGGAGATGTGGCCTTCCCATTCTCACTGGAAGAGGTTTCCCCATCCCCAGTAGAAGTTGCTTACCTATACTCAATGGTAGAAACTCCCCCATTCCCAGTGGCATCAGCGTCTCTACCTTTTCTGAAGAAACTAACCTCTAATTGCTAGAGAAAATTGTAATGGTCTTCCCTGAGGCAGTTGCTGTATGAGAGACACTATCAAGTCTCCACAGGACCCAGTTTTATTTTATCTTTCTGTCTCTAGATGTACATAAAACTATACTCAAGTCTCAAAAGATCCCTAAAGGTGAAATACAAAGTGTGACCCCTGGGGAGATGCACTACTCTCCATAACAACTACCTGAGATTTCTGATTTATACAAGCAGAAATAGGGAAACATTTGGGAATTGATATTAGGGTTGTGGGGTAATGGTGGAATAAACACCAACTTAGATCAGGCCACATTGATTTATATGGGCTCACTAAGCAGAAAATTTGCATTTAATGTTGCAGCTTGGGGAGTTAGAAAGGGTCTCTAACAGCTTTGTTGGTGGGCTGAAAAGTGGCCCAGAGTGAATAAGTTGGAAATACCAGACTTGTCTTTGTTTAATGGAGACAAAGTGATTCAAAAGTTTAGGAGGATTGAAATGTTAAAGTGAATTTGTCATTTAAGACTCACAATAGAAACGTCTGGAAGACAGGACATTTTACCAATACTGTGAGAAATAAACCGTGAGGAGGGCCCTGGCAATTTTGATGAGCTCTGTGATTGTTCTTCTCTGTGGTCCAGACTTTACTGTGGGAACTGCAATCACTGAATTGTAAAACCTAAATGCAGTAGGAATAATTGTATCCCAGGATGGTAGTGGCCAAGTTGTGGCACTCAACTACCAAAGGTAAGGTCAGTATAATTGTCATAGTGGATAGCAGAATCAAAGCAGGAATCAGACTATTCTGACTCATGCAGAACTATGGTACTGGATACTTAATTATGGTGTTCCTAGAAGTGAAATACATAGAGAATCTACTAAATTTTTACTTCATTTGTATAAGCAGAAAAGTTTTAGGTCGATTGAATAAAAGCCTAATCTGAACTATAAAAATAGTTTCAATTCCAATAATTGAGCCAGTGTATAGTCCCAGAACTCTTTTAATGAAGGGGAAACCAGGTCTCCTTGAGAAAGGACTCTGGTACACTGACAAAAATGCATATTGTTAGTCTTTCTTCCAGCTTTCCCCAAGTGACCTATGGCCTTTTACCAGGTAAGTGTGTATTGGGGAAAAGGGAATAATGAGACCTTTGGGGAACTCTTCAACTATGACTCTGAACTGGCAATAATTCCAGGATATACAAAATGTCACTCTGGTCTACCAGTGAAACTAAGGGCTTATGGAGTTCAGGCGATAAGTGGATTTTTCGCTCTAGTGCATCTCACATTCGGCACAATGGGTCCCTGAGACCATGCTGTGGTTATTTATGCACTTCCAGAGTGAACAATTGGAATAGATATACTCAGCTGTAGCAGAATCCCCACATTGGTTCCCTTATTTGTGGAGTGAGGTTATTATGGTTGAAAGGCCAAATGAAAGCCAACAGAACTGCTTTTATTTAGAAAAATAGTAAACCAAAAGCAATACTGCATTCTTGTAGTGATTGCAGGGATTAATGCCATTAAATAACTAAAATATGCAGGGGTGGTAATTCCCAGTACATCCTCATTCAACTCTTCTATCTGGCCTGTGCAGAAGACAGATGCATCTTGAACAATAACAGTGGATTGTTGAAAGCTTAGCCAGAAAGTCACCTCAATCACAGTACTGTACCAGATGTGGTTTCATTGCTTGAGCAAATTAACATATCCACTGTTACCTGGTATGGAGCTATTGATGTGAAAAATGCCTTTTTCACCATCTCTCTGAATAAGACCCACCAGGAGTGGTTTGTTTTTAGCTGACAAGGCCAGAAATAACTTTTACTCTCCTCAGTGGTATAGCTATTCTCCAGCCCTATGTAACAGTTTCGTTTGCAGGGATCTAATCACCTTTTCCTTTTACAAAATATCACACTGGTCTATTGTATTGATGACATCATGCTGATTGGACCTAGTGAGCAAGAAGTAGCAACTACTCTAGACTTATATCTTATTGGTAAGATATTTGTGTGTCAGAAGATAGAAAATAAATCCTATGAACATTTAGGGGCCTTTTCCTTAAGTGAAATTTCTAAGGGTCTAATGGTGTTGGGCATGTCAAGGTATTCTATTTAAGGTGAAGAATGAATTGTTGCATCTGGTTCCTCTAAAAACCAAAAAAGAGGCCACCTAGCGGGATGGTCTGGATTCTGGAGGCAATATATACCTCATTTGAGTGTGTTATTTCAGGGATTCTGGTAACCATCCTGCTATTCTTTATCTCCGTGAGTTCAATTGTTTTGATTTTTAGATTGTTTTGATTTTTTTAGTAATTTTTTAGATTGTTTTTGATTTTAGATTGTTTTGATGTTTCGATTTTTAGATTGTGCAATTAAGGTAGAACATGTGATGTTATTCTTTCAGAACTGGTTACTTCATTTAACATAATGACCTTCAGTTCCATCTATCTTGTTGCAAAAGAATCTCATGGTTGAATAGTACTTCATTGCGTATAAGTATTACATTTTCCTTATCTCTTAATCTGTTGATGAACACTTAGGTTGCTTTCAAATATTGGCTATTGTGAACAGCATTGTAAACACACATGGGAGTGCAGATATCCCTTTGATATAATGATTTCCTTTCTTTGGGTATATGCCAGCAGTAGGATTGCAGGGTCATATGGTAGCTCTATTTTATATTTCAAGGAACTTCCAAACTGTTTTCCATAGTGGTTGTACTAACTTACATTCCCATCAACAGTGTATAGAATTCCCTTTTTTCCATATCTTCATCAGCATTTGTTATTACCTGTCTTTTGGATAAAAATGATTTTAACAGAGGTGAGATAAAAATCTAGTTTTAGTTTTTATTCACATTCTCTGGTGATCAATGATGTTGAGTACCCTTTCATATGCCTGTTTGCCATTTGTATGTGTTTTTTTGAGAAATATCTATTTAAATATTTTCTCCATTTTTAAAGCAGATTATTAGACTTTTTCTTATAGATTGGTTTGAACTACTCATATATTCTGGTTATTAATACATTTCTTAATGGGTGGTTTCCAAATTTTTATTCTCATTCTGTGGGTTGTCTTTACACTCTGTTGCTTGTTTCCTCTGCTGTGCAGAAGCTTTTTAACTTGGTATGAAACCATTCGTCCATTGTTGCCTTGGTTACCTGTGCTTGTGGGGAATTACTCAATAAATCTTGGCCCACATTGATGTCCTGGAGAGTTTCTCCAATGTTTTCTTGTAGCAGTTTCATAGTTTGAGGCTTTAAATTCATTTGATGATCCATTTTGATTTGATTTTTGTATAAGGCAAGACGTAAGGGTCAAGTATCATTCTTCTCCATATAGATATCCAGCTTTCCTAGCACCATTTATTGAAGAGACTGTGTTTTCCCAATGCATATTCTTGGCACCTTTGTCAAAAAGGTGGGTGCTCACTGTAGGTGTGTGTATTTGTTTCTGGGTTCTCTATACTGTTCAATTTGTCTGTGTATCTGTTTCTATGCCAGTACCATGCTCTTTTTGTTGCAGTAGCTATGTAGTATAATTTGACGTCAGGTAATGTGATTCCTCCAGTTTTGCCCTTTTTGCTCAGGATAGCTTTGGCTATTCTGGGTCTTTTGTGATTATAAATACATTTGGGATTTTTTCATATTTCTGTATAAAATATCATTCATTGTTTGATAGGGATTGCACTGAATCTGTAGACTGCTTTGAGTAAACATTTTAAGAATATTGACCCTTCTAATTCAGAAACATGGACTATCTTTCCACTTTTTTGTTGCTCTCTTCAATTTCTTTCATCAGTGTTGTATACTTTTCATTATAAAAATCTTCCACATCTTTGGTTAAGTCAGTTCCTATATGTTGATGTTTCTTCATTGATTTCTTTTGTGTGGAAGATCTGTCCAATGCCGAAAGTGGGGTGTTAAAGTCTCCAACTATTATTGTATCAGGGTCTATCTCTTTCTATCTCTGATAATATTTCCTTTATATAATATAGGAGTTCCATGTTGGGTGCACACATATTTAAAATTGTTATGTCCATTTGCTGGATTGACCTCTTTATCATTATATAATGACCTTCTTTTTCTCTTCTTACAGTTTTTGTCTTGAAGTCTATTTTGTGTGATGTAAGTGTGGCTGCTCCTGGTCTTTTTTGGTTTCCATTGCATGGAATATCTTTGTCCATCCATTTACTTTTAGTCTATATATATCTTTATAGGTGAAGTATGTTTCTTGTAGGCAACAGATCATTTGTGAATCAATTCACCCACTGTCTTTTGATTGGAGAGTTTAATCTATTTACATTCAATGTTACTATTAAAAAGAAAGGACTTACTCATGCCATCTTATTATTTTGGTTGTCTTGCAGCCTTCTCTTCCTTCTTTGCTTCCTGTCTTCCTTTTAGTGAAGGTGATATTCTCTGGAGGTATGCCTTCATTTTTTGGCTTTTTATTTTTTGTGTATCCATTGTATGTTTTTCAATTTGAGTTTATCTTGAGGCTTGTAAATACTATCTGAAAACCCATTATCCACTGATGATAACTTAACACTGATTGCATAAACAAAGAAACAAACACGCAAAAAGTAAACCGGTGAGAAAGCAAGAGTTAAACTTTGTCCCTCCACTTTAAAACTTTTGGTTGTTTCTCTTTTTGTGCTGCCTATTTCTTGAAAAATCGTAGTTACTACTTTTGATTGTTTATCATTTGGTCTTTCTACTTAAGTGTAGTTTAAACACCATAATTACAGTATTATACTATTCTGTGTTTTTCTATGTGCTTACAATTCCCTGTGAGTTTTGTACTTTCAGATGATTTCTTATTACCCAATAACCTCCTTTTTTTTTTTTTTTGATTGCAGAACTCTCTTTAGCATTTCTTGTAAGACAGGTTTGATGTTCATAAATTCCCTCAGGTTTTGTTTGCCTGGGAAGGTCTTTATTTCTTCTTTATGCTGAAAAACTATTCTCACCAAATATACTATTCTTGGATAAAAAGGTTTTTTCCCCTCAGTGCTTTAAATATATCAGCCACTCTCTCCTGGCCCATAAATTTTCCACTGAAAAGTCTGCTGCCAGACATTAGAGCTCCAATTTGTGTTATTTTTTCCTTTTCTCTTGCTGAAGATCCTTTTTTAATCCTTGACCTTTGTGAATTTTATTATTAAATGCCTTAAGGTACTCTTCTTTGGGTTAAAACTGCTCAGTGTTCCATAACTTTCTTATACTTGGATATTGATATCTTCCTCTAAGTTTGCAAAATTCTCTGATATTATTCCTCTGTGTAAACTTTCTACTCTCTCTTTCTCTGCCTCCTTTTTAAGGACAATGACTCTTAGATTTGCCATATTGAGGGTATTTTCTTGACTTTGTAGGCATGCTTCATTCTTTGTATTCTTTTTCACCTCCTCTTACTATGTGTTTTCAAATAGCCTGTCTTCAAGTTAATTCTTTCATCTGCTTGATCAATTCTGTTAATGAGACCTGATGCATTCTTCAATGTGTCAATTGCATTTTAACTCTATATTTTCTACTTGATTATTTTTAATTATTTTGATCTCTATGTAAATTTAACTGATAGAATTCTGAATTGCTTCTCTGTGTTATCTTGAATTTCTCTGAGTTTACTCAAAACAGCTATCTTGTATTCTTTTTCTGATAGGTCATATATTTCTATTTCTCCAGAATTGGTCCTTGGTGCCTTATTTGTTCATTTGGTAAGGTCATGTTTTCTTGGATGGTGTTGGTGCTTGCAGATGTTCATCAGTGTCTGGGTATTGAAGAGTTAGGTATTTATTGTAGTCTTCAACATTTGGGCTAGTTTGTGCCTGTCCTTCTTTTGAAGGTTTTCCAGGTATTCAAAGACACTTGGGACCCATGTTCAATAACGCTGTGGTTTTTGCAGACTCGTAGAGGTACCACTTTGGTGGTATTGTGTAAGATCCAGAAGAATTCTCTAGATTACCAGGCAGTGACTCTTATTCTTTTTTCTTACTTTCTCCCAAGGAAACAGTCTTTCTCTCTGTGCTGAACCACCTGGAACTGGAGGTATAGTGATGCAAGATACCTGTGGCCATCAGCTGGGACTTTGCTGGACCAGACCTGAAGCTAGTACAGCACTATTTCTTGCACAAGGCCCTTCCTTTCATGGTGGTGAGTTTCCCCAAGCCACAGGTATGTCCAGAGATGCTGTCTGGGAGCCAGAAATTGTAGTAGAAAAACCTTAGAAATGTACTCTATGTTCTATTCTACTATAGTTAAACTGGCACTGAAACCATAATACAAAGTCCTTCTACTCTTTTCTCCCTTTCCAAAGGCATAGTAGCTTCTTTCTGTGGCCACCACCATCACTCATCCACAGGTTGTTGTGCCAGGCCTCCATCGGTATTCACTAAAATCCCCAAGGCCCTTCTGTCAGCTTGTGGTGAGTGCTGCCAGGCCTTGGACTCAACCTGTAAGCAAATGAGCTCCCGCATAGCCAAGGTCATGTCCAGAAATGCTGCCCAAGTGCCTATGCCTGGACTTGGGGACCCAAGGATCCTGCTTGCTGTTCTTCCCAATGTGGCTCAGCTGGTACCTAAGGTATAAGACAGAGTCCCCTTTACTTTTCCCTATTCTTCTCAAACAGAAGTCTTTCACTGTCACCACCAGATCCAGGAATGTGGATGGTCACACCTGAAGCCAGCACATCTAAAGCCCAAGGCCCATGTTATATTCCCTGTGTTTTGCTACTGGTTATTCAAGTCCCAATGGCTTTTTGGTCATCAGGTAATAAATCCTGCCAGGACTGTGTCCTTTTCTTTAGGGGAGTAAGTTCCCTTTTGGCCCAGCATTTGTCTAGAAATGTCTGCCATCTAGGGCCTGGAATGTGTCCTCAAAACTCTGCGTGGTGACTTATCCTACTGTGGCTGAGCTGGTATTTAAGGCAAGACAAAGTCCTCTTTACTCTTCACTCCCCTCTCCTTAATCAGAAAGATGGAGTCACTTTCATTGCTGCATGCTTTCTTGTCTGGTTTGGGGGGAAGAATGGCTCAATCCTTTATCCATACCAGCTGGTATGTCACTAGATCATGGGCCACTCTAGTTCATTGGCTCTAGGCCTAGCTTAGCACTAGGAGTTGCTTACATATTGTAGTCCTTGTGTCTTAGACTATCTTTCAAGTTTAACTAGGGCCACAGAGTACTTCAGCCTGTAGTGGCAAGACTTGCCAAGAAACTCAAGTCCTGGCCACGGGCATGGGCTATTCCCCATTGGCTAGGTCTGGTACAAATGTTCCCTTCATGCATGGGCCCTGGCTGAGTCTGGCACGGCTTTATTCTTCACTGTGACTGGGCAGCACTGAATCCTGTGTAAAATCTCCCAGTTGCTGTGCTTTCCCTCCCCAAAGTACATAGATTCTCTCTTCCTGCCACATGGCCACTTCTGAGGGATTGTAATGCCATTGGCAATTCAACCATCTCTCCTGCCCTCCTCATTGTCTCTTTCAGTAATATAAAGTTAAAACCAGGTACTATGATTGCTCACTTAATTTTTGGCTCCTGTGACAGTGCTTTCTTGTGTGCAGATAGTTGTAAAAATTTAGTTTTACAGTGGAAGGTACGAATGATATAGGCTTCTATTCTGCCATCTTGCCTTACTCTCCTAATTATACTTTTAATATAGTCTAACAGTAGATGCTAACATGATGATGGGGACATCAGCTAGATGTCAGAATGGAAAGTCGCAGCCATCATTCTTTTAGAGATACTGACTTAACAACAATATATAGAATAACTGTATCCCAGGTTAACAGAAGGCCTAGAAATGTTGAGATGGGTAACAAGAGTCATTTTGCTTTACCAAAACTGTTTCTCCCTAAGGTGACATACCTCGGCTTAGCTCATGGCTTTCTTTTCCTTTGGAGGCAGAAGTTGTGGAAAAAAGTGGAAGGTGCATTCAGTATTCTGGCTTTTGTGGGACTACCCAGTATACTTTTTTTTCTTGCATGACTTGGATTGCTAATGGAACTGTCATGATTTGGATGGCTAGGAGTCATTAACAGAAAGGGAGCATGGAAGTAATTCTCTCTAGCACCAGAGGGTCTGCAATACTACAGAGCCTGTCAGAGCTTGGCACAATTATAAAAATGTTTCTTAGCCATGACATTCTCCACAAGAGGGAGAGAGAAGAGTGAAGCATGCATCTCGAGTTCCAGCTTTTTTCCAAGAAGCCTAAAGGACTGGTATCTGTCTCACTATATTTGGGGCACAGATGTGGAATTGGCATACCTTGGATGCCTGGGTTCCACTTAGAACAAAGGAAAGTAGTGGGGCAATAATTGTGGTGTTGCATACAGACACCAGAGGGAGTAAGAGATTTATAAACAGTGAAAAAAGAAATTAGGAAACCTCTCTAATTGGGAAATTACATGCATAAACCCAGAAAAATGGTATCCCTCCAAAAGGTTTCATAGGCATTCAGAATCTCTAGACAGGTGATTGGTGAAGATATTCTCCTGTATTAAGCCAGTCTGTAGATACTGAAAGATGATTTTTTAACAAATGCATAAAACTCAGGAAAAAAATTATAAGGCATATTAAAAATAGAAGTATGCTTCAGTGAAAGGAAACAATAAATCACTAGATATCCCCCTTCGCAATGGAGAACTATAGATTCCCTGAAAATATTCAAAATAATTGTCTTAAAGTAGTTCAATGATCTATAAGATAACACAGGTGGATAATAAAATTGGGAAAACAATGAATGTACAAAATGAGAATATCAAAAGAGGTAGAAACTATAAAAAAATCAAATAGAAATTCTGGAGCTGAAGAATGCAATAACTGGATTAAAAAATTTACTATAAAAGCTCAACATCAGACTTGATCCAGCATAAGAAAGAATCAGTAAACTTGAGGAGCAGTCAGTTTTGATTATCTAGTCAGACCAGAAAAAAAAAGAATGAATACAAATAGAAAAAGCCTAAGGGTCTTATGGGTCACACCATCAAGCATACCAATATATGCATCATGCGAGTTCAAGAAGGAGAAGAGAGAACGGTACAGAGAGCTTATTTGATGAAATAATGACCTCGAACTTCCCAAATCTGAGGGAGAAATTGGTTATCCACATATAAGAAGGTCTAAAGGCTTTTACAAAGATGAACCCAAAGAAACTCCAAACAAACAAACAAACAAACAAAAAACCCAAAAGGAAGAATCTTGAAGGAAGCAAGAGAAAGCAATTTGCCATTTTTATAGAAGCTCCCATAAGTTAATCAGCAGATTTCTCAGTGGAAACTTTACATGCCAGAAGGAAGTATCATGATATATTCAAAGCACAGAAAAACAAAACAAAATGTGACAACTAGAAGTACTATATCTTGCAAAACTGATCTTCAAAAATAAAGAAAAATCATAACTTTTTTTCATATAAATGACAGCTGAGGGAGTTCTTAGCCATTGGGCTTATCTTACAAGAAATGCTAAAGGGAATTCTGAAAATTGAGATGAAAGAATACAAAACAGCAACATAAATTCATATAAAATATAAAGGTCATTGGTAAAGGTAAAGATATAAAAATATATAGAATATTGTACTCTGGAAATGGCAGTGCAACAAATACTTTTAATTCTGATGTAGAATTTAAAAGACAAAAGCAGAAAATAACTATAAATATAAATTTATGTTTAAAGGATAGACAGCATATAAAGATATAATTTGTAGTTTCAATAACAACATAAAGGTAGGCTAATGCGAAAGAGTAGAGTTTTTAATATGGATAAAATTGTCAGCTTAAAATAGATTGTTGTGAGTATATATTATGTAAGTCCTTTGGCAACACACAAAAAACTTATAGAAGATATGCAAGAAATGAGAAAATAATCAAAGCATGTCAATATGAGACATTACCAAAACACAGAAGAAGGCATCAAGAGAGCAAAAGAAGGACAAAATAATACAAAACAGACAGTAATCAATAAACAAAATGGCAATAGTCAGCCATTTTCTATATGTAATTACTTTAAAAGGTAAATGAATTAAACTTCCAAATCAAAAGTCACAGACTGGCTGACTATATTAAAAAAACAAGATCGTATTATATGATTCCTATAGGAGACTCATCATAGATATAAAGAAACACATTGGTTGAAATGGGAAGATTGGAAAAATATATTCTATGTAAATGGTAATTGAAAGACAACAAGTGTGGCCATACTTACATCTGACAAGATAGATGTTAAGTCAAAAACCTTCACAAGAGACAAAAGAGGACTTTATATACTAATACAAAGGTCATTTCACCAGGAAGATATAACAACTATAAACATATATGTATCTAAAGTCACAGCACTCAAATATAAGAGGCAAACATTGACAAAATTGAAAGAAAAAATAGAAAATAACACAAAAATAGTAGAACATTTTAATACCCAACATTCAATAATGAATAGAAAAAACAATCAGAATATCAATAAGAAAACAGGATTTGAAAAACACTGTAGACGAATTTCACCTTACAGACATATAGCAGACATATACAGAACATTCATCCTATAGCGGTAGAATACACATTTTTCTCAAGCACACATGGGACTTTCCTCAGGGTAGACACACTTTAGGCCAAAAAAATGAGTCATAACAAATATAAGAAAGTAAAAATTATACCAAGTATCTTTTTGATTGCAATGGAATGAAACTGGAAAACAATAGCAAATGGGATACTGAAACATTCACAAATATGTGCAAATGTAAAAACAGTCTTGAACACCAATGGTCAAGGAGAAAATCATGAGGAACATTATAAAATAACTTGAAAAAATGAAAACTAAAACAGAACATACTAAAATTTACAGAATGCAACAAAAGCAGTATGAAGAGTAAAGATTATAGTGATAAATGCCTAGATTTAAAAAGATGATCTCAAATCAACAACCTAACTGTACACCTCAAAAACTAGAAAAAGGAATACAAAGCCTAAAGCTATCAAAAGGAAGGTAATAATTAACATTGGAGAAGTAATAAATAAAAAGGAAAAAATTAATAAAACTAGGATTTTATTTTTAAAAGATCAGCAAATTTGACTAACCTTTGGCGAGATAAACAAGGAAGAAGAGGGAAGTCTCAAATACAACCAGAAATTCAAGAGGAGACATTATAACTGATACCAGAGGAAGGAAAAAGACCACGAGAATACATGAATAATTACAACCCAAATGCACTGGATAACTTAGAAGAAATAGATAAATTCCTAGAAACATATAACTTAACAAGACTGAATCATGAAGAAATAAAAAATCTGAACAGACCTGTAACTAGTAAGGAGATTGAATTGATAATCAAAAACCTCAACAAAGAAAAGCCCAGGACTGCATGGCTTTACTGAAATATTCTAACAAACCCTTAAGAGAATTAATGCTAATCCCAGACTGGAGGCATTGTTAGCATGAGTCTGTCATGTGGACAGACAAAGTAGTGTATATTCATACTGTGAACTTTTTCCCAAGAAGTAACACAGAAACTTAATAGAAAAACTGAAAGAAACTATAGGCCCTTTGAAAAAAAAAATGACAGACACAGCCTACATCATGAACCAGTTGGAAGATTTTGAGTCTCCAGAGCACGAGAGGGAAAGACTGCTGCCAGAACACATACACCCAAAAGTGACCCAGGAAATCAGGCCACAAGGGAAAGCCTTAACCCTACCCAGTACTGGAGCTGATTTAGTGACTGGTGGGAATATACGAGGAAGAACAGCATCAAGAAGTGCTATGCATGCACTCCTGAATTCCGGTGGAGATAAAGGGAAGCCTTTCCTGATCCTATCTTAAAGGGTACCTTGTGGAAGTCTGCAAGTTAACTCAAGGAGTGGTCACAGACTCCACAGGTGAAAGTGAACCTGCTCACACACCCAGCACATTGCTACGACAACCAGCATCTGAGAAAGCCATCACACAATAATTCTCAATAAACAAGGAACTCATGCAGAGTATTTGCCACTGCAAGTATCCAGAGCTGAGCTAGGTGATGATAAATTATAAACATTTAAGTCACAACCCCAAGGAAAAATAAATAAATAAAAAATGTAGTTGAATCAAAAATAGATTCAAAAATAATTATAATGTACCCAAATGAGAAGGAACAGAGAAGTAATTCTGGTAATATGACAAAAGAGTTTTCTCTAACATCTCCAAAAGATCACATTAATTCTCCAGCAGTGGATTCAAACTAAGATGAAGTCTTTCAAATACCAGATAAAGAATTCCAAAGCTTGATTATTAAGCTATTCAGGGAGCTACAAGAGAAATGTGAAAAAAAACATAAAGAAGTTGTTTAAAAGTTCAGAATATGAATGAAAAATTTTCTAAAGAGAGATATTCTAAGGAAAAACCAATCAGAACTTCTAGAAATGAAAGATACATATAGGGAACTAGAAAATGCAGTGGAAAGTTTTTTCTTTTTTCTTTATTATTATTATACTTTAAGTTCTAGGGTACATGTGCAGAACGTGCAGGTTTGTTACATCTGTATACTTGTGCCATGTTGGTGTGCTGCACCCATCAACTCGTCAGCACCGATCAACTCGTCATTTACATCAGGTATAACTCCCAGTGCAATCCCTCCCCCCTCCCCTCTCCCCATGATAGGCCCCGGTGTGTGATGTTCCCCTTCCCAAGTCCAAGTGATCTCATTGTTCAGTTCCCACCTATGAATGAGAACATGCGGTGTTTGGTTTTCTGTTCTTGTGATAGTTTGCTAAGAATGATGGTTTCCAGCTGTATCCATGTCCCTACAAAGGGCTGTTGAATTTTGTCGAAGGCCTTTTCTGCATCTATTGAGATAATCATGTGGTTCTTGTCTTTGGTTCTGTTTATATGCTGGATTACGTTTATTGATTTGTGAAAGTTGAACCAGCCTTGCATCCCAGGATGAAGCCCACTTGAGATCATGGGGGATAAGCTTTTTGATGTGCTGCTGAATCCGGTTTGCCAGTATTTTATTGAGGATTTTTGCATCGATATTCATCAGGGTATATGGTCTAAAATTCTCTTTTTTGTTGTGTCTCTGCCAGGCTTTGGTATCAGGATGATGTTGGCCATATAAAATGAGTTAGGGAGGATTCCCTCTTTTTCTATTGATTGGAATAGTTTCAGAAGGAATGGTACCAGCTCCTCCTTCTACCTCTGGTAGAATTCAGCTGTGATCTATCTGGTCCTGGACTTTTTTGGTTGGTAGGCTATTAATTATTGCCTCAATTTCAGAGCCTGCTATTCGTCTATTCAGGGATTCAACTTCTTCCTGGTTAGTCTTGGAAGAATGTAAGTGTCCAGGAAATTATCCATTTCTTCTAGGTTTTCTAGTTTATTTGCGTAGAGGTGTTTATAGTATTCTCTGATGGTAGTTTATATTTCTGTGGGGTCGGTGGTGATATCCCCTTTATCATTTTTTATTGCGTCTATTTGATTCTTCTCTCTTTTCTTATTAGTCTTGCTAGCGGTCTGTCCATTTTGTTGATCTTTTCAAAAAACCAACTCCTGGATTCATGATTTTTGGAGGGTTTTTGTGTCTCTATCTCCTTCAGTTCTGCTCTGATCTTAGTTATTTCTTGCCTTCTGCTAGCTTTTGAATGTGTTTGCTCTTGCTTCTCCAGTTCTTTTAATTGTGATGTTAGAGTGTCAATTTTAGATCTTCCCAGCTTTCTCTTGTGGGCATTTAGTGCTATAAGTTCCCTCTACACAATGCTTTAAATGTGTCCCAGAGATTTGGTATGTTGTATCTTTGTTCTCATTGGTTTCAAAGAACATCTTTATTTCTACCTTCATTTTGTTATGTACCCAGTAGTCATTCAGGAGCAGGTTGTTCAGTTTCCATGTAGTTGAGCAGTTTTGATTGAGTTTCTTAGTCCTGAGTTCTAGTTTAATTGCACTGTGGTCTGAGGGACAGTTTGTTATATTTCTGTTCTTGTACATTTGCTGGAGTGCTTTACTTCCAATTATGTGGTCAATTTTGGAATAAGTGCGATATGGTGCTGAGAAGAATGTATTCTGTTGATTTGGGGTGGAGAGTTCTATAGATGTCTATTAGGTCTGCTTGTGCAGAGATGAGTTCAATTCTGGATATCCTTGTTAACTTCTGTCTCGTTGATCTGTCTAACGGTGACAGTGGGGTGTTGAAGTCTCCATTATTATTGTATGGGAGTCTAAATCTCTTTGTAAGTCTGTAAGGACTTGCTTGTTGAATCTGGGTGCTCCTGTATTGGTGCATATATATTTAGGATAGTTAGCTCTCCTGTTGAATTGATCCCTTTACCATTATGTAATGGCCTTCTTTGTCTCTTTTGATCTTTGATGGTTTAAAGTCTGTTTTATCAGAGACTAGGATTGCAACCCCTGCTTTTTTTTTGTTCTCCATTTGCTTGGTAGATCTTTCTCCATCCCTTTATTTTGAGCCTATGTATGTCTCTGCATGTGAGATGGGTCTCCTGAATACAGCAGACTGATGGGTCTTGACTCTTTATCCAGTTTACCTGTCTGTGTCTTTTAATTGGAGCATTTAGTCCATTTACATTTAAGGTTCATATTGTTATGTGTGAACTTGATCCTGCCATTATGATATTAACTGGTTATTTTGCTCGTTAGTTGATGCAGTTTCTTCCTAGCCTCAATGGTTTTTACATTTTGGCATGTTTTTGCAGTGGCTGGTACCGGTCGTTCCTTTCCATGCTTAGTGCTTCCTTAAGAGTCTCTTGTAAGGCAGGCCTGGTGGTGACAAAATCTCTAAGCATTTGCTTATCTGTAAAGGATTTTATTTCTCCTTCACTTATGAAACTTAGTTTGGCTGGATATGAAATTCTGGGTTGAAAATTCTTTTCTTTAAGAATGTTGAATATTGGCTCCCACTATTTCTGGCTTGTAGAGTTTCTGCCAAGAGATCTGCTGTTAGTCTGATGGGCTTCCCTTGTGGGTACCCTACCTTCTCTCTGGCTTCCTTAAGATTTTTTCCTTCATTTCAACTTTGGTGAATCTGGCAATTATATGTCTTGGAGTTGCTCTCTCAAGGAGTATCTTTGTGGCGTTCTCTGTATTTCCTGAATTGAATGTTGGCCTGCCCTACTAGGTTGGGGAAGTTCTCCTGGATGATATCCTGAAGAGTGTTTTCCAACTTGGTTCCATTTTCCCCTCACTTCAGGCACCCCAATCAGATGTAGATTTGGTTCTTTTTACATAATCCCATACTTCTTGCAGGCTTTGTTCATTTCTTTTTCTTCTTTTTTCTTTAGGTTTCTCTTTTTGCTTCATTTCACTCATTTGATCCTCAATCACTGATACTCTTTCTTCCAGTTGATCGAGTCGGTTACTGAAGCTTGTGAATTTGTCACGTATTTCTCGTATCATGGTTTTCATCTCTGTCATTTCATTTATGATCTTCTCTGCATTAATTATTCTAGCTATCAATTCTAACACTCTTTTTTCAAAGTTTTTAGTTTCTTTGCACTGGGTACGTAATTCCTCCTTTAGCTCTGAGAAGTTTGATGGACTGAAGCCTTCTTCTCTCATCTCATCTAAGTCATTCTCCATCCAGCTTTGATCCATTGCTGGCGATGAGCTGCGCTCCTTTGCAGGGGGAGATGCACTCTTATTTTTTGAATTTCCAGCTTTTCTGCCCTGCTTTTTCCCCATCTTTGTGGTTTTATCTGCCTCTGGTCTTTGATGATGGTGACGTATTGATGGCGTTTTGGTGTAGGTGTTCTTCCTGTTTGATAGTTTTCCTTCTAACAGTCAGGACCCTCAGCTGTAGGTCTGTTGGAGATTGCTTGAGGTCCACTCCAGACCCTGTTTGCCTGGGTATCAGCAGCAGAGGCTGTAGAAGATAGAATGTTGCTGAACAGTGAGTGTACCTGTCTGATTCTTACTTTGGAAGTTTCCTCTCAGGGATCTACTCCACCATGTGAGGTGTGTGGTGTCAGTCTGCCCCTAGTGGGGGATGTCTCCCAGTTAGGCTACTCAGGCGTCAGGGACCCACTTGAGCAGGCAGTCTGTCCCTTCTCAGATCTCAACCTCCGTGTGGGGAGAGCCACTCCTCTCTTCAAAGCTGTCAGACAGAGTCGTTTGCATCTGCAGAGGTTTCTGCTGCTTTTGTTGTTGTTGCTGTTGTTGTTGTTTAGCTGTGCCCTGTCCCCAGAGGTGGAGTCTACAGAGACAGGCAGGCTTCCTTGAGCTGCTGTGAGCTCCACCCAGTTCGAGCTTCCCAGCGGCTTTGTTTACCTACTTAAGCCTCAGCAATGGCGGGCGCCCCTCCCCCAGCCTGGCTGCTGCCTTGCGGTTAGATTGCAGACTGCTGTGCTAGCAATGAGGGAGGCTCCATGGGCGTGGGACCCTCCCGGCCAGGTGTGGGATATAATCTCCTGGTGTGCCTGTTTGCTTAAAGCACAGTATTGGGGTGGGAGTTACCCGATTTTCCAGTTGTTGTGTGTCTCAGTTCCCCTGGCTAGGAAAAGGGATTCCCTTCCCCCTTGCGCTTCCCAGGTGAGGCAATGCCTCGCCCTGCTTCAGCTCTCGCTGGTTGGGCTGCAGCGGCTTACCAGCACCGATTGTCCGGCACTCCCTAGTGAGATGAACCCAGTACCTCAGTTGAAAATGCAGAAATCACTGGTCTTCTGTTTTGCTCGTGCTGGGATTTGCAGACTGGAGCTGTTCCTATTCGGCCATCTTGCTCCACCCTGCCGGAAAGTTTTAACAATAGACTAGACAACATAGATGAAAGAATTTAAGAGCTTGAAGAACAGGCTTTCAAATGAACCTAATTAGACAAAAATAAGGAAAAAAGAATTAAGGAAAATTAAAAGTCTTCACAAAATATGGGATTATGTAAAATGGCCAAACCTAAAGATTATTGGTGTTCCTGAAAGAGAAGAGAAAGCAGAAAATTTGGAAAACCTATTTGTGGGAATAATTGAGGAAAACTTCCTGGACTTTGGTAGAGATTTAGACAATCAAATTCAACAAGCTCAAAGGACTCCTGGGAGATGCACTGCAACATTTGCATCTTCAAGGCATATAGTCATCATGTTATGTTAATTCAATGTAAAGGAAAAAATTCTAAGAGCAGTGAGACAAAAGCACTGGGTAACCTGTAAATGAAAATCTATCAGAGTAACAACTGACTTCTCAGCAGAAACATTATGATAGAAGGGATTCTTGTCCCACCTTTGGTCTTAAACAGAACAACTGTCAGCCAAGAATTTTGTATCCAGGAAAACTAACTTTCAAAAATGAAGGAGAAATAATCTTTTACAGACAAGCAAATGCTGAGGAAATACGTTACTACCAGACCAGCCCTACAAGAAATGCAAAAGGAGTTTTAAATGTTAAAATAAAAGGTCGACGCACACCAGAATAGAAACTCATAAAAGAATAAAATTCACAGGGCTTATAAAACAATAGCACATTGAAGAAAACAAACTCACTGGGTTCAATCAACATATTGGAATAGTACCTCATGTCACAATGTTAATGTTGAATGTAAATGGTCTATACTCTCCACTTAAAATATACAGATTAGCAGAATAGATATAAAACATTACAAACCAAATATTTGATAGCTTCAGCAGACACATCTAACACATAGGATTCTTACAGACTCAGGGTAAAGAGGTGGAGAAAGATATTTCACAAAAATGGAAACCTAAAGCAAGCAGGAATAGTTATTCTTAGAAAAGACAGACTTTAAAGCAACAATAGTAACAAAAATACAAAGAAGGTAGAAGGTCATTATACAATGATAAAAGGATCAATTAAAAAGAAGATATAAGAATCCTAAACATATATGTATAATTGCTTATGAACCTGGGAGCAAGCTTTGGAGCTCCCAGATTCATAAAGCAATTACTACAAGACCTAAGAAAAGCAAGAGACCATGACATAATAATTATGGGGGATTCAACACTCCACTGACAGCACTAGACAAATTATCAAGGCAGAAAGTCAACAAAGAATCACTGAACTTGAACTGCACTCTAGAACAAATGGCATTTGTAGACCCAGTACTTATAGAACAGTTATTTATTGAACATTCTACCCAAGAACGATAGAATATACATTCTTCTCATTAGCACATAAAACATTCTCCAAGATAGATCACAAGATAAACCACAAAATAAGTCTCAATAAGTTAAAAAGTTGAAATTATATTAAGTAATTTCTCAGGTCACAGTGGAATAAAACCAGAAATCGATCCCAAAAGGAACCTTCAAAACCATACAATTACATGGATATTAAGTAATCTGCTCCTGAATGATTTTTGAGTTACCCATGAAATCAAGATGAAACTTGAAAAAATTTTCAAAGTGAATAACTATGATACAAGTTATTAAAACTTCTAGGACACAGCAAAAGCAGTGCTAAGACGAAAGTTTATAGTGCTAAACGCCTACATCAAAAAGCTTGAATGATCACAAACTGACAACCTAACATCACATTTCAAGGAACTTGAGAAACAACAACAACAAAAAAACCCCAAAGCTAGTAGAAAGGAAGAAACAACAAAGATCAGGGCAGAACTAAGTGAAACTGAAAAAAATACAAAAGATCAATGAAACAAAAAGCTGGTTCTTTGAATACATAAACAAAATTGATAGACCACTAGCTGGACTAACCAATAAAACAAACAAATAAGATACAAATAAACTCAATTAGAAATGAAAATGGAGACGGTACACCCAACATCACAGAAACACAAAAGATCATTCAAGACTGCTATGAGCACATCTATTCACACAAAGTAGAAAATCTAAAGACAATGGATAAATTCCTGAAAACATACAACCCCCTAGCTTGTATCAGGAAGAAATAGGCATCCTGAACAGACCAATAGCAAGCAGTGAGATTGAATCAGTAATTAAAAACAAAAATAAAACAATTTCCTTACGAAAAAAAAAAAAAAAGCAGCTCAGGGCTAGATGGATTCACAGCCTAATTCTACAAGACATTCAAAGAAGAATTGATACCAAGTCTACTGAAATTATTCTAATAGATTTAGAAGGAGAGACTCCTCCCTAACTCATCTATGAAAACACTATCACCTTGATACAAAGACCAGGAAGAACATAACAAAAAAGAAAACTATAGACCAGTATCCCTGATAAACATAGATGCACTTTAAAGCCGTTTTTTCCAATTCTGTGAAGAAAGTCATTGGTAGCTTGATGGGGATGGCATTGAATCTATAAATCACCTTGGGCAGTATGGCCATTTTCACGATATTGATTCTTCCTATCCATGAGCATGGTATGTTCTTCCATTTGTTTGTGTCCTCTCTGATTTCACTGAGCAGTGGTTTGTAGTTCTCCTTGAAGAGGTCCTTTACATCCCTTGTAAGCTGGATTCCTAGGTATTTTATTCTCTTTGAAGCAATTGTGAATGGAAGTTCATTCCTGATTTGGCTCTCTGCTTGTCTGTTACTGGTGTATAAGAATGCTTGTGATTTTTGCACATTAATTTTGTATCCTGAAAAGAGCCCGCATTGCCAAGGCAATCCTAAGTCAAAAGGACAAAGCTGGAGGCGTCACGCTACCTGACTTCAAACTATACTACAAGGCTACAGTAACCAAAATAGCATGGTACTGGTACCACAACAGAGATATAGACCAATGGAACAGAACAGAGTCCTCAGAAATAATACCACACATCTACATCCATCTGATCTTTGACAAACCTGAGAGAAACAAGAAATGGGGAAAGGATTCCCTATTTAATAAATGGTGCTGTGAAAATTGGCTAGCCATAAGTAGAAAGCTGAAACTGGATCCTTTCCTTACCCCTTATACGAAAATTAATTCAAGATGGATTAGAGACTTAAATGTTAGACCTAATACCATAAAAACCCTAGAAGAAAATCTAGGTAGTACCATTCAGGACATAGGCATGGGCAAGGACTTCATGTCTAAAACACCAAAAGCAACGGCAGCAAAAGCAAAAATTGACACATGGGATCTAATTAAACTAAAGAGCTTTTGCACAGCTAAAGAAACTACCATCAGAGTGAACAGGCAACCTACAGAATGGGAAAAAAATTTTGCAACCTACTCATCTGACAAAGGGCTAATATCCAGAATCTACAAGAACTCAAACAAATATATAAGAAAAAAACAAACAACCCTATCAAAAGTGGGGAAAGGATATGAACAGACATTTCTCAAAAGAAGACATCCATACAGCCAACAGACACATGAAAAAATGCTCATCATCACTCGCCATCAGAGAAATGCAAATCAAAGCCACAATGAGATACCATCTCACACCAGTTAGAATGGCAATCATTAAGAAGTCAGGAAACAACAGGTGTTGGAGAGGATGTGGAGAAATAGGAACACTTTTACACTGTTGGTGGGATTGTAAACTAGTTCAACCATTATGGAAAACAGTATGGCGATTCCTCAAGGATCTAGAACTAGATGTACCATATGACCCAGCCATCCCACTACTGGGTATATACCCAAAGGATTATAAATTACTCTACTACAAAGACACATGTACACGTATGTTTATTGCGGCACTATTCACAATAGCAAAGACTTGGAATCACCCAAATGTCCATCTGTGACAGACTGGATTAAGAAAATGTGGCACATATACACCATGGAATACTATGCAGCCATAAAAAAGGATGAGTTTGCGTCCTTTGTAGGACATGGATGCAGCTGGAAACCATCATTCTTAGCAAACTATCACAAGAAGAGAAAACCAAACACCGCATGTTCTCACTCATAGGTGGGAACTGAACAATGAGATCACTTGGACTCGGGAAGGGGAACATCACACACTGGGGCCTATCATGGGGAGGGGGGGGAGGGAGGGATTGCATTGGGGAGTTATACATGATATAAACGTCATGCACATGTACCCTAGAACTTAAAGTATAATAAATAAAAAAATAAAAAAAAAATAGATGCAAAAATTCTCAACAAAATACTAGCAAACTGAATACAACAGCATATCAAAAAAAAAAAAAAAGTCATCATGATCAAGGAGCTTTCATTCCGTGGAAGCAGGGATGGTTTAACATATGAAAATCAATAAATGTGGATTCACTGCAAAACAGAATTATAAACAAAACCATATGATGATCTCAATAGACACAAAGAAAAGCATTTGATTAAATCCAGCATCCCTTTCTGATTTAAAAAAAACCCTCAACAAAATGTCCATAGGCAGAATATACTTCAAAATTATAAAAGCCATATATAACAACCCACAGCCAACATTATACTGAACAAGAAAAAGTTAAAAGCATTCCCCCTAAGAACTTGAGCACAACAATGATGCCGACTTTCACCCTTTTTATTTAATCTGGTACTGGAAGTCCTAGCCAGAGTAATCATGCAAGAGAAAGGGCATCTACAGTGGAAAAGAGAAACTCAAATTATCTTTGCTTGCCAATGATATGATCTTATACCTACAAAACCCTAAAGACTCATACAAAAGACTCTTACATCTAATAAATGAATTCAGTAAGTCTTAGGTTACAAAGTCAATGTAAACAAATCAGTAACACTGCTGTATACCACCAACAACAAAGCTGCAAATCAAATCAACAACTCAGCCAGGTGCGGTGGCTCACGCCTGTAATCCCAGCACTTTGGGAGGCCAAGGTGGGTGGATGAAGAAGTCAGGAGATCAAGACAATCCTGGCTAACACTGTGAAATCCAGTCTCTACTAAAAATACAAAAAATTAGCCAGGCGTGGTGGTGGGCGCCTGTAGTCTCAGCTACTCAGGAGGCTGAGGCAGGAGAATTGCTTGAATCCGGGAGGTAGAGGTTGCAGTGAGTCGAGATCGTGCCATTGCACTCCAGGATGTGCGGCAGAGAGCTATTCCATTTCAAAAAAAAAAAAAAAAAACAACTCAATCCTTTTCTCAATAACTACAAAAAAATAAAATACCTAGGAATATACTTGACCATGGTGGTGAAAGATCTCCACAAGGACAACTATAAAACAATGTTGAAAAAATAACAAATTACACAAACACTTGGAAATACATCCCATGCTCATAAATTGGAAGAATCAATATTATGAAAATGACCATATTGAACCAAGCAATCTACAGATTCAATGCAATTCCCATCAAAATGCCAACATCATTTTACTCATTTTACACAGAATTAGAAAAAAATTCTAAAATTAATATGTAAGAAAAAAAGAGCCTGAATAGCCAAAGCAATCTTAAGCAAAAAGAGTCAATCTGGAGGCATCATATTACCCAAGTTCAAATTATACTGCAAGAGTATAGTAATGAAAACAGCATGGTCCTAGTGTAAAAGTAAATTCATGACCCACGGAAGAGGACAGAGAATTCAGGAATAAGGCCAAATACTTACAACCAAATGATATTTCACAAAACATACAAAAATATAAATTAGGAAAAGGACACCCTATTCAATAAATGGTGCTAGGAAAATTGGATAACCACAGGTAGAAAAATGAAACCAAATCCCTCAACTCATCATATGCAAAAATGAACTCAAGATGGATCAAAGAGTTAAATGTAAGACCTGAAACCAAAAAAAAAAAAAAAAAAAAAAAAAAAAAAAAAAAAAATAGAAGAAAAGCTAGGAAACTCTCTTCTGAACATTGCCCTAGGCAAAGAATTTATGATGAAAACCCCAAAGCAAATGCAACAAAAACAAATATAAGTAGATTGGACCTAATTAAACTAAAAAGCTTCTTTACAGCAACATAAATAATCATTAGAGTAAACAAACAACCCACAGAGTGGGATAAAATACTTGCAAATTATGCATCTGACAAAGTACTAGTATCCTGAATCTACAAGGAGCTCAAACAAATCAGCAAGAAAAAAAAAAATGTCATTTAAAAGTGGGCAAAAAGCATGAGTAGACTTTTCTCAAAAGAAGATATACAAGTGGCCAAATAACATATGAAAAAATGATTAACATCACTAATCATCAGAAAAATGCAAATTGAAACTACAATGAGATACCACCTTACCCCAACCAGAATGGCCATTATTAAAAAGTCAAAAAACAATAGATGTTGGCATGAATGTGGTGAACACAAAATACTTATACACTGTTCATGGGAATGTAAATTAGTACAACGTCTAAGGAAAACAGTATGGAGACGTCTCAAATAACTAAAAGTAGATCTACATTCAATCAAGAATCTAACTACTTCTTACGCCAAAGAAAAAGGAGTCATATCCACAAAGGACAAGCATTTATATGTTATCACAGTACATTTTACAATTGCAAGATATGAATCAACTAAGTGCCCTCAACTGATAAGTGAATAAAGAAAATGTAATACATGGGTCCATGAAAATATTATCAGCACAAAAACAGAGAGAAACAGTGTTCTTTTGAGCAACTGGATGGAACTGGGAGCCTTTATTCTTAAGTAAATCAGTATTGAAAAATCAAATTCGAGGGGGGCGGAGCAAGATGGCCGAATAGGAACAGCTCCAGTCTCCAACTCCCAGCGCGAGTAACACAGAAGACCGGTGATTTCTGCATTTTCAACTGAGGTACTGGGGTCATCTCTCTAGGGAGTGCCGGACAATCGGTGCTGGTCAGCTGCTGCAGCCTGACCAGCGTGAGCTGAAGCAGGGCGAGGCATCGCCTCACCTGGAAGCGCAAGGGGGAAGGAAATCCGTTTTCCTAGCCAGGGGAACTGAGACACACAACACCTGGAAAATCGGGTAACTCCCACCCCAATACTGCGCTTTAAGGAAACAGGCACACCAGGAGAATATATCCACACCTGGCCGGGAGGGTCCCACGCCCACGGAGCCTCCCTCACTGCTAACACAGCCGTCTGCGGCGATCTATCCGCAAGGCAGCAGCGAGGCTGGGGGAGGGGCCCGCCATTGCTGAGGCTTAAGTAGGTAAACAAAGCCGCTGGGAAGCTCGAACTGGGTGGAGCTCACAGCAGCTCAAGGAAACCTGCCTGTCTCTGTAGACTCCACCTGGGGACAGCGCACAGCTGAGGTCCAATAGGGAAAGCAGCGGGGGCGGTGCAGACGCGAACGACTCTGTCTGACAGCTTTGGGGAGAGCCGTGGATCTCCAACGCGGAGGTTGAGATCGAGAACGGACAGACTGCCTGCTCAGGTGGGTCCCTGACCCCTGAGTAGCCTAGCTGGGAGACATCCCCCACTAGGGGCAGTCTGACACCCCACACCTCACAGGGTGGAGTCACCTGAGAGGAAACTTCCAAAGAAGAATCAGACAGGTACACTCGCTGTTCAGCAATATTCTATCTTCGGCAACCTCTGCTGCTGATACCCAGGCAAACAGGGTCTGGAGTGGACCTCAAGCAATCTCCAACAGACCAACAGACAGTCCTTCTGACTGTCAGACGGAAAACTATCAAACAGGAAGGACACCTATACCAAAACCCCATCAGTACGTCACCATCATCAAGACCAGAGACAGATAAAACCACAAAGATGGGGAAAAAGCAGGGCAGAAAAGCTGGAAATTCAAAAAATAAGAGCGCATCTCCCCCTGCAAAGGAGCGCAGCCCATCGCCAGCAACGGATCAAAGCTGGTCAGAGAATGACTTTGACGAGAGATGAGAGAAGAAGGCTTCAGTCCATCAAACCTCTCAGAGCTAAAGGAGGAATTACGTACCCAGCGCAAAGAAACTAAAAATCTTGAAAAAAAGTGGAAGAATTGACAGCTAGACTAATTAATGCAGAGAAGATCATAAACGAAATGACAGAGATGAAAACCATGACACGAGAAATACGTGACAAATGCACAAGCTTCAGTAACCGACTCGATCAACTGGAAGAAAGAGTATCAGCGATTGAGGATCAAATGAATGAAATGAAGCGAGAAGAGAAACCAAAAGAAAAAGAAGAAAAAGAAATGAACAAAGCCTGCAAGAAGTATGGGATTATGTAAAAAGACCAAATCTACGTCTGATTGGGGTGCCTGAAAGTGAGGGGGAAAATGGAACCAAGTTGGAAAACACTCTTCAGGATATCATCCAGGAGAACTTCCCCAACCTAGTAGGGCAGGCCAACATTCAAATTCAGGAAATACAGAGAACGCCACAAAGATACTCCTCCAGAAGAGCAACTCCAAGACACATAATTGCCAGATTCACCAAAGTTGAAATGAAGGAAAAAATCTTAAGGGCAGCCAGAGAGAAAGGTCGGGTTACCCACAAAGGGAAGCCCATCAGAATAACAGCAGATCTCTCGGCAGAAACTCTACAAGCCAGAAGAGAGTGGGGGCCAATATTCAACGTTCTTAAGAAAAGAATTTTCAACCCAGAATTTCATATCCAGCCAAACTAAGTTCATCAGTGAAGGAGAAATAAAATCCTTTACAGATAAGCAAATGCTTAGAGATTTTGTCACCACCAGGCCTGCCTTACAAGAGACCCTGAAGGAAGCCCTAAACATGGAAAGGAACAACGGTACCAGCCATTGCAAAAACATGCCAAAATGTAAAGACCATCGAGGCTAGGAAGAAACTGCATCAACTACGAGCAAAATAACCAGTTAATATCATAATGACAGGATCAAGTTCACACATAACAATATTAACCTTAAATGTCAATGGACTAAATGCTCCAATTAAAAGACACAGACTGGCAAACTGGATAAAGAGTCAAGACCCATCAGTCTGCTGTATTCAGGAGACCCATCTCACATGCAGAGACATACATAGGCTCAAAATAAAGGGATGGGAAAGATCTACCAAGCAAATGGAGAACAAAAAAAAGCAGGGGTTGCAATCCTAGTCTCTGATAAAACAGACTTTAAACCATCAAAGATCAAAAGAGACAAAGAAGGCCATTACATAATGGTAAAGGGATCAATTCAACAGGAAGAGCTAACTCTCTAAATATATATGCACCCAATACAGGAGCACCCAGATTCATAAAGCAAGTCCTTAGAGACCTACAAAGAGACTTAGACTCCCATACAATAATAATGGGAGACTTCAACACTCCACTGTCAACATTAGACAGATCAACGAGACAGAAAGTTAACAAGGATATCCAGGAATTGAACTCATCTCTGCACCAAGCGGACCTAATAGACATCTATAGAACTCTCCACCCCAAATCAACAGAATATACATTCTTCTCAGCACCACATCGCACTTATTCCAAAATTGACCACATAATTGGAAGTAAAGCACTCCTCAGCAAATGTACAAGAACAGAAATTATAACAAACTGTCTCTCAGACCACAGTGCAATCAAACTAGAACTCAGGACTAAGAAACTCAATCAAAACCGCTCAACTACATGGAAACTGAACAACCTGCTCCTGAATGACTACTGGGTACATAACGAAATGAAAGCAGAAATAAAGATGTTCTTTGAAACCAATGAGAACAAAGATACAACATACCAGAATCTCTGGGACACATTTAAAGCAGTGTGTAGAGGGAAATTTATAGCACTAAATGCCCACAAGAGAAAGCAGGAGAGATCTAAAATTGACACTCTAACATCACAATTAAAAGAACTAGAGAGGCAAGAGCAAACACATTCAAAAGCTAGCAGAAGGCAAGAAATAACTAAGATCAGAGCAGAACTGAAGGAGATAGAGACACAAAAAACCCTCCAAAAAATCAATGAATCCAGGAGTTGGTTTTTTGAAAAGATCAACAAAATTGACAGACCGCTAGCAAGACTAATAAAGAAGAAAAGAGAGAGGAATCAAATAGACGCAATAAAAATGATAAAGGGGATATCACCACCGACCCCACAGAAATACAAACAACCATCAGAGAATACTATAAATGCCTCTACGCAAATCAACTAGAAAATCTAGAAGAAATGGATAATTTCCTGGACACTTACACTCTCCCAAGACTAAACCAGGAAGAAGTTGAATCCCTGAATAGACCAATAGCAGGCTCTGAAATTGAGGCAACAATTAATAGCCTACCCACCAAAAAAAGTCCAGGACCAGATGGATTCACAGCTGAATTCTACCAGAGGTACAAGGAGGAGCTGGTACCATTCCTTCTGAAACTATTCCAATCAATAGAAAAAGAGGGAATCCTCCCTAACTCATTTTATGAGGCCAACATCATCCTGATACCAAAGCCTGGCAGAGACAACAAAAAAAAAGAGAATTTTAGACCAATATCCCTGATGAACATCGATGCAAAAATCTCAATAAAATACTGGCAAACCGGATTCAGCAGCACATCAAAAAGCTTATCCACCATGATCAAGTGGGCTTCATCCCTGGGATGCAAGGCTGGTTCAACATTCGCAAATCAATAAACGTAATCCAGCATATAAACAGAACCAAAGACAAGAACCACATGATTATCTCAATAGATGCAGAAAAGGCTTTTGACAAAATTCAACAGCCCTTTATGCTAAAAACGCTCAATAAATTCGGTATTGATGGAACGTACCTCAAAATAATAAGAGCTATTTATGACAAACCCACAGCTAATATCATACTGAATGGGCAAAAACTGGAAAAATTCCCTTTGAAAACTGGCACAAGACAGGGATGCCCTCTCTCACCACTCCTATTCAACATAGTGTTGGAAGTTCTGGCTAGGGCAATCAGGCAAGAGAAAGAAATCAAGGGTATCCAGTTAGGAAAAGAAGAAGTCAAATTGTCCCTGTTTGCAGATGACATGATTGTATATTTAGAAAACCCCATCGTCTCAGCCCAAAATCTCCTTAAGCTGATAAGCAACTTCAGCAAAGTCTCAGGATACAAAATTAATGTGCAAAAATCACAAGCATTCTTATACACCAGTAACAGACAAGCAGAGAGCCAAATCAGGAATGAACTTCCATTCACAATTGCTTCAAAGAGAATAAAATACCTAGGAATCCAGCTTACAAGGGATGTAAAGGACCTCTTCAAGGAGAACTACAAACCACTGCTCAGTGAAATCAAAGAGGACACAAACAAATGGAAGAACATACCATGCTCATGGATAGGAAGAATCAATATCGTGAAAATGGCCATACTGCCCAAGGTTATTTATAGATTCAATGCCATCCCCATCAAGCTACCAATGACTTTCTTCACAGAATTGGAAAAAACTGCTTTAAAGTTCATATGGAACCAAAAAAGAGCCCGCATTGCCAAGACAATCCTAAGTCAAAAGGACAAAGCTGGAGGCGTCACGCTACCTGACTTCAAACTATACTACAAGGCTACAGTAACCAAAACAGCATGGTACTGGTACCACAACAGAGATATAGACCAATGGAACAGAACAGAGTCCTCAGAAATAATACCACACATCTACAGCCATCTGATCTTTGACAAACCTGAGAGAAACAAGAAATGGGGAAAGGATTCCCTATTTAATAAATGGTGCTGGGAAAATTGGCTAGCCATAAGTAGAAAGCTGAAACTGGATCCTTTCCTTACCCCTTATACGAAAATTAATTCAAGATGGATTAGAGACTTAAATGTTAGACCTAATACCATAAAACCCTAGAAGAAAATCTAGGTAGTACCATTCAGGACATAGGCATGGGCAAGGACTTCATGTCTAAAACACCAAAAGCAACGGCAGCAAAAGCCAAAATTGACAAATGGGATCTAATTAAACTAAAGAGCTTTTGCACAGCAAAAGAAACTACCATCAGAGTGAACAGGCAACCTACAGAATGGAGAAAATTTTTGCAACCTACTCATCTGACAAAGGGCTAATATCCAGAATCTACAAGAACTCAAACAAATATACAAGAAAAAAACAAACAACCCCATCAAAAAGTGGGGAAAGGATATGAACAGACATTTCTCAAAAGAAGACATCCATACAGCCACAGACACATGAAAAAATGCTCATCATCACTCGCCATCAGAGAAATGCAAATCAAAACCACAATGAGATACCATCTCACACCAGTTAGAATGGCAATCATTAAGAAGTCAGGAAACAACAGTGTTGAGAGGATGTGGAGAAATAGGAACACTTTTACACTGTTGGTGGGATTGTAAACTAGTTCAACCATTATGGAAAACAGTATGGCGATTCCTCAAGGATCTAGAACTAGATGTACCATATGACCCAGCCATCCCACTACTGGGTATATACCCAAAGGATTATAAATTACTCTACTACAAAGACACATGCACACGTATGTTTATTGCGGCACTATTCACAATAGCAAAGACTTGGAATCAACCCAAATGTCCATCTGTGACAGACTGGATTAAGAAAATGTGGCACATATACACCATGGAATACTATGCAGCCATCAAAAAGGATGAGTTGCGTCCTTTGTAGGGACATGGATGCAGCTGGAAACCATCATTCTTAGCAAACTATCACAAGAAGAGAAAACCAACACCGCATGTTCTCACTCATAGGTGGGAACTGAACAATGAGATCACTTGGACTCGGGAAGGGGAACATCACACACTGGGGCCTATCATGGGGAGGGGGGAGGAGGGAGGGATTGCATTGGGGAGTTATACATGATATAAACGTTATGCACATGTACCCTAGAACTTAAAGTATATAAAAAAAAAAAAAAAAAAAAAAGAAATAAAAAAAAAAAGAAAAATCAAAACTCGGAGTTTCGGTTATAAAGGGGGCCTCAGTTGGGTAGTATGGAAAAAGCATACAGAGTGATATAAATGGAGACTGGATAACAGAAGTGGGGAGGAAGGAGGAGGTGAGGTTGAAAAAACTATATGGATAAAATGTATATACTTAGATAATGATAGGTGCACTAAAAATATGACTTCACCACTCTATACAATCATCAGTCGACCAAAACCTTCATAAACCTGAATCTATTACAATAAAAAATTTGTAAAAATGAATTATTAATGCAATCCTTAAAACTCTTCCAAATATTTAAGCAGAAAAGTCTATTCCAAGATCATTTTACGAGACCAACATTACCCTGATAAACAGCCAGGCAAAGAAGAAACTACAGGATAAATAATGGGTTGTAATTTTTAAATGTCTAGAATAGAATTTTAATGTTCTCGCCACAAAAGAATGAAAAATTAGTGAGGTGGAAAATTACTTGACTGAATCTTTCTATAATGTACATCATATTGTACTCCATAAATAAACATAATTATTATTTGCCAATATAAATAAATGAATACAATTGAAAAATGCTAAAAGAAAGAAAATTTCTGACCAATATTCTGATACCAAAAAACTCATGAAAATGTTAGCAAATTGACTTCAACTGAAATTTAAAGGATTACATTCTGTGATTGAATGGATTTACCTCGGGATACATGGGTTTTTTTTAGTTATATTATACTTTAAGTTCTAGGACATGTGCACAACGTGCAGGTTTGTTACATAGGTATACATGTACCATGTTTGTTTGCTGCACCCATCAACTCATCATTTACATTAGGTATTTCTCCTAATGCTATGCCTCCCCTAGCCCCCTACCCCGACAGGCCCCGGCGTGTGATGCTTCCCATCCTGTGTCCATGCGTTCTCATTGTTCAACTTCCACCTATGAGTGAGAACATGCGGTGTTTGGTTTTCAGTCCTTGTGATAGTTTGCTGAGAATGATGGTTTCTGGTTAGTACTTGGATGAGAGGCATGGATGTTTTAACATATGAAAATCAATCAAAGTACTGACCACATTAATGGGATTTAAAAAATGATCATCTCAATTGATGCCGAAAAAGCATTCAACAAAATTCAACACTCTTTAATGATTTTAAAAAACAGAACCAGCTAGGAATAAAAGAAAATTACCTAAACATAATAATGATCATATATAAAAAGCCGACAGTTAATGTCATACTCAATGGTGAAAAACTGAAAGCTTTTTCTCCAAGTCAGGGAAAAAGGCAATGATGTCTTTTCTTACCACTTCCATTCAACATAATACTGGAAGCCATAGCCAGAGTAATTATGCAGCAAATAGACATAAAAGGCATAAAAATTTAAATGACAGAAATAAGATTATCTGTTTTACATATAACATACTCTTACATGTAGAAACCTTAAATATTCCACAAAGTGCTCTGTTAGAACTAATAAACAAATTCAGCAAAGTTGCAGGGAAAAATCAACATTGAAAAATCAATTCTATTTCTCTATACTAACACTAAGCAATCCAAATAAAGAATTCAGAAAATAATTCCACTTACAATAGCCTCAAAGAAAATACTGTATTAGAAATAAACTTAACTAAGAAGCAAAAGACTTATACACGAAAAACTACAAAACATTGCTGAAAGAATTTACAGAAGACACAAATAAATAAAAAGACATCATGTATTCATGGATTAAATAACTTAATATTGTTAAAATGTCCATCTTACCTATAGCAATCTACACATTCAATTCAATACTTGTAAAATCACAATGGCGTTTCCTTTTGCAGAAATAGTCATCCTAAAATTCGTATGCATTCTCAAATGACTTAAATAACCAAAGCAATCTTGGGAAAAAAGAACAAAGCCAGAGCTGAGGTTACACACTTCATTATTTCAAAACATATTACAAAGTTATACTAATCAAGAGTATGTTACTGGCATAAAGACAGACATAAACATTCATGCTATAGCATAGAAAGACCAGAAATAAACCCACACATATATGGGCAACTGATCTTCAACAGGAATGCCAATACCCAATGGGGAAAGGATAGTCTCTTCAACGAATAGCATTGGGAAAACTATATCCACATTCAAAAGAAAAATTTGACCTTTTCTTACATTATATAAAAAATGAACTCAAAATAGATTAAAGACCTAAGTATAAGACCTGAAACTATAAGACAAAAAAAAAAATTAGAAAAGGATTAAGACATTGGAATTGGCAACGACTTCAATATGACAACAAAAGCAGAGTAACAAAAGCAAAAATAGACAAATAGAGATAACTCTCACTTAAAAATTTATGTGCAGAAAAAGAAACAAGTAAAAAGACAACCTACAGAATGGAAGTAAATGTTTGCAACTGTGTATTGTATTACGGGTTAATAATCGGAGTATAAAAAGAATTCTCATAGCTCAACAAAATAACCTTATTAAAAATGGGCAAAGAACTGGAGTAGATGCTTTTCCAAAGATGAGATATAAATGGTCAACGAGTACATGAAAAGATACTCAACATCATTATTATCAGTGAAATGTAAAAAAACTACAATGAGATATATCTCACATCTGTTAAGTAGTTAGTATTAAAATAATAAATAAACCAGAAGGTAGCAAGTGTTGATAAGTTTGTGGAGAAATTAGAAACCTTGTGCACTCTTGGTAGCATTATACAATCATGGAGTACAGTATGAAGGTTCCTCAAAAAATTAAAATAGAACTACCATGTGATCCAGAAATTCTACTTCTGTAATCTTTCCGAAAAAATTGAAAA
This sequence comes from Trachypithecus francoisi, assembly GCF_009764315.1. Taxonomy (NCBI): domain Eukaryota; kingdom Metazoa; phylum Chordata; class Mammalia; order Primates; family Cercopithecidae; genus Trachypithecus; species Trachypithecus francoisi. The sequence goes on along the minus strand of NW_022681471.1, from coordinate 36,367,335 downwards.
CAGGATCTCGAAGTCACTTTGCATACTCGTGTTCATTACAGCATTACTCATAGTAGCTGAGATGTTGAAGCAACCTAAATGTCCATTGATGGGCCTAAATGTCTATTGATAGATGAATGGATAAAAAATGTGGTATATACAATATACATACAATGGAATACTATTCAGCCTTAAAAAGAAGGACTTTCTATCATATTTTACAACACAGATGAAGCTTGAGGACAACATCATATTATATGAAATAAGCCAATCGCAAAAGACAAATACTTCATGCCTCCACTTTATGAGGTATCTAAATTTATCAAAGTCATAGAAACAGAGAGTAGTTTCCAAGATGATTGCCATGGGCCAGAGGGAGAGAGAAATGGGGGCTGTTCAGTAGAGTTCAGTAGAGTTTTCATCATGTGAGATGAAAAAGTTTTAGAAATTTGCTGTACAACAATTTGTAAATAGTTAAAAATCCTGTAATGTACACCTAAAAGTTGTTAAGAGGGTAAAATTATAGTATATGGTTTCTACCACAAAAAAAACTTGAGAGACAATGAAAAACAAGCAAAACTGTTAGTACATGGCACATAGTAAACACTCAATAAAACAAACAAATACAAATACATCAGCATGATTTTTATTCACTCGAAACAAACTGATTATAAAATCTGTAGAAAATGTATGTGCAAAAGTATTCATAAATACACAGGAATAGTATAATAATAAGGGGAAAACAAACAAAAATCTAAGACAAAGTGGTATTGGCCATGAAATGATAGGCTTGACACTGGAACAAAATAGAATATGGAAGCAGTAAAATACATACAGAAATATAATATATTAAAATCTGTCATTCATAGAAACAGAGAAAAATGAATTATTTACAAGTGGTTTGGAACAAATGGATAGTCCTCATAAAGAAAATAAAATTAGATTCTGACAACTTGCTCCTTAGAAAATAATGTATTACAAAATAATAAGGATTTAAACACAAAAACAAAAACCCAAAGGCTTTAGAACAACACATGAAAGAATAGTCTCATAATCTTAGTGTGGGGATGATATTTCTAAGCATGTCACAAATTCTAGAAACCATTTTTTAAAAAAGCTAAATAAATTTAACTAACATAAATACTACAAAAATATGCATGGCTGTAAATACTCACCACAAATGAAATAAAAAGACAAATTATAATCTACATAAACTGTTTAAAATATAAACTTACAGCAGTCAAAAGTTAATTTTTGTTAACACACAAAAAGGTTTTACAAATAAATAAGTAAAAGGTAGATAACCTAACAGGAATACTGGAAGACTTAGGAGGCAGTTGAAAGAAATGGAAATACAAATGTCTTTTTAAAATATTAAAAGATGAACATTCTTCAACAGACAGTACTAGATAAATTGGATATCCCCATGACAATAGTGTATTTTGAATCCTCCCTGACATTACGCATAAATATAAATATCAATTGCAGATCAGTTGCAGACCTAAAAGTGAGAAGTATTAAAATATTTTGTGTAGAGAAAGACATAGGGAATCTTTGAAACCTGGGAGTTGGCAAATATTTGTTCAATAGGACATAAAATATAAAACGTTATCTGTAAAAAAAAGTCAAACAACAAATTGAACCCTATTTTAACTGAGAAAATTTATTCACCAAAAGATGCCATCAAGAAGGTGAAAAGTAAGCCACAGGGGAGACATTATTTGGTATATAGCAACTTTTACATACATCTGAGTGTATTTGTATCTAGAAGATAATAAAAATTCCTGGAAATCAAGAAATAAAGATATTTAATTTAATTTAAAAATGTGCAAAACACTTTAAATGGACACTTCACAATAGAGGATAAGCAATGGTCAATAAATAGATGAAAAGCTCTCCAAGTTTATTAGCCATTAGAAAAATGCAAACTAAAAGACAAGGTGATATAATTTATACAAATAGGACAACCTTTTGTATAAATTGTTAAGTAAAACAAGTTAAACAAAACCCCTAAACCTAAGCTGATGAATAGTTTGTATAGTTGGCTACTATCTGCTTATAAATGGATATACATGTGCACACACAAACACACACACACACACATATACACACAAACACATACACAGACCTACCCACCAAATGAGTAAAAAGAAAAAGACAGAAACACAGTGTTGTCAAGAATTTGTAGCAACTGAAACTCTCATGTTCTTCTGATGGAAGTATAAATTTGCCCAACTGTTTTGTAAAGGGGTTTGGCATTATCTACATAAAACAACATGAATGAACTTTGCAAACATAATGTTGAGTAAAAGAAGCCAGTTACAAAAGAGTATACAATTTATGTTCCCATTTATATAAAGTGCAAAAAAGTATTACGTTAGAGGTCAGAAGGGTAATTACCCTTTGTGGTGGGTAGTGACTGAGAGGGAGCATGAATGGTGCTTCTGGGCCACTGGCAATGTTATGATTATTGATCTGAATGCTAGATTCAGGAAAATGTTGAATTTACTAAAAATGTTGAGCTGTACACTTATGATATGTTCAGTTTCTTGAAATCTATCATACTTTTATACTGTGTTTAAAATGGTGATAGAAACTGATATATTGGGGATGGTAATATGCAGAGAGGACATATGTTAGTAACAGCAATAAAAAATTGAATCTTTACTCCTAAGAGAAATGTAAATTTAAGCTACAATATAAAGTTTATATAAAGTTTAACCTATCAAATTGGCCTAGATGAGTATATTGGTAGCTTATTTATTAGTAAAATTTGTGGAAATAGGTATTCTCATACAGAAGCAAAGGAAAGTAAGTCAGTGCAATTCTTTTGAACAACAACTTAGCAATAATATACATAATCTTTTCCTTATTCATTTCAGTTCTAGGAGTTCATTCTAAGTTTATGCTGGCATATGTGATCAACATTATTTAAGAAAGGGTGTCTATTTCAGCATTATTTATTACAACAAAAGACAGAAAACAACCCACATACTTATTTTAAAAGGAATGTTATAATAAATTATGCAATATTTTTTACAATGTAAGACATTGTATCTGTTACAAAGAATGAGGCAGCTCTTTACAAGCTAATATGGGAGGGATGACCTTCTGTATAAATTAAGTAAAATAAACAAATAAAAACCCTACAAAACTGAAGTTCATGAACAGTGTGTATAGTTTCTTACCATTTGTTTATAAAGATATATATATATACACACACATATATACACACACAAAAACATACACACATATATGTGAACACACTAAATAACATTATATATATAATGTAGAAGGAATATCACTGGAAATTGATGCAGGGAACTGGTCATAATATTTACTCTGTGGAGAGTAATTGGATATCTCAGTGGCATGAGAAGTTGGCTTAAATTTATAGTATAGCCTTTTAATTTTTACAGTTTGTATTTTAAAACAAAGTTTGTGTACTATATATTCAAAATTATTATGCAAATAAATAAAATAATCCCACAATTAATAAATTGAATTACAAAATAAATACAGTTGAAAATGAATTAATGGCTTAGAAGAATTAGCATTTGGAGTCTCTCAGAAGTGGGTACAAAAGGTCAAGGAAAAGAAAAGTTATAGAAAAAGTTAAACACATTGAGGTTCAACTTGGAAGTTCCAATATCTATTACAAAGAAATGCCAGAATGAAAAAATGACCATAACATAATAGAAGATAATTTTATGAGATGAATAAAGCCTGGAGGATTCGCCTTGAAAGGGCCACAAAATGCAGAGGAGGATCATTAAAGAAGACATTGAGGTATTAAACACACATTAGCACAATTTCTGGATGTCAATACTAAAAAGTTCCAAAGAGAAACAGTATGATACTCACAAAAGAACAAAATTCAGATAGATAGCTGAAACATTAAATACTAGGAGATAGCGAATCAAGATCAAAGTTTCAAAGGAAACTATGAAACTTTTAGGTTTACATGGAAACAACGAATATATATATGAATTTAGCACAAAGTTTTTGAGTTCTGTGTTATGATTTTGGCATGGTGAAGAGACTCCCAACAGGACAAAAAAACCCTAAATCATAAAAATTTATATATTGCAAGAAATCAATAACAAGTGATAAAAATATTTATAATGCTTATAAAATAAAATGATACGCTCTATATCATCTAAATAAATTCTATATTGTTTAGATTTGGAAATGACCAATTATATTAGAAAATGTTCAAGATATAGTAGAAAAACAGGAAAAGAGGGGGGCGGAGCAAGATGGCCAAATAGGAGCAGCTCCAGTCTCCAACTCCCAGCGCGAGCGACACAGAGACCGGTGATTTCTGCGTTTTCAACTGAGGTACTGGGGTCATCTCGCTAGGGAGTGCCGGACAATCGGTGCTGGTCAGCTGCTGCAGCCTGACCAGCGTGAGCTGAAGCAGGGCGAGCATCGCCTCACCTGGAAGCGCAAGGGGGAAAGGAATCCTTTTTCCTAGCCAGGGGAACTGAGACACAACAACACCTGGAAAATCGGGTAACCACAAACCAATATACTGCGCTTTAAGGAAACAGGCACACCAGGAGAATATATCCACACTGGCCGGGAGGGTCCACGCCCACGGAGCCTCCCTCACTGCTAACACAGCAGTCTGCGGCGATCTATCCGCAAGGCAGCAGCGAGGCTGGGGAGGGGCGCCCGCCATTGCTGAGGCTTAAGTAGGTAAACAAAGCCGCTGGGAAGCTCGAACTGGTGGAGCTCACAGCAGCTCAAGGAAGCCTGCCTGTCTCTGTAGACTCTACCTCTGCGGACAGCGCACAGCTGCAGTCCATTAGGGGAAAGAGCGGGGGCGGTGCAGACGCGAACGACTCTGTCTGACAGCTTTGGGAGAGACGTGGATCTCCTACGCGGAGTTGAGATCCGAGAACGGACAGACTGCCTGCTCAGGTGGGTCCCTGACCCCTGAGTAGCCTAGCTGGGAGACATCCCCCACTAGGGGCAGTCTGACACCCCACCTCACAGGTGGCGTCACCCCTGAGAGGAACTTCCAAAGGAAGAATCAGACAGGTACACTCGCTGTTCAGCAATATTCTATCTTCGGCAACCTCTGCTGCTGATACCCAGCAAAACAGGGTCTGGAGGGACCTCAAGCAATCTCAACAGACCAACAGACAGTCCTCTGACTGTCAGACAGAAAACTATCAAACAGGAAGGACACCTATACCAAAACCCCATCCGTACGTCACCATCATCAAAGTCTAGAGACAGATAAAACACAAAGATGGGGAAGAAGCAGGGCAGAAAAGCTGGAAATTCAAAAAATAAGAGCGCATCTCCCCCGCAAAGGAGCACAGCCCATCGCCAGCAACGGATCAAAGCTGGTCAGAGAATGACTTTGACGAGATGAGAGAAGAAGGCTTCAGTCCATCAACCTCTCAGAGCTAAAGAGGAATTACGTACCCAGCGCAAAGAAACTAAAATCTTGAAAAAAAGTGGAAGAATTGACAGCTAGATTAATCAATGCAGAGAGATCATAAACGAAATGACAGAGATGAAACCATGACACGAGAAATACGTGACAAATGCACAAGCTTCAGTAACGACTCGATCAACTGGAAGAAAGAGTATCAGCGATTGAGGATCAAATGAATGAAATGAAGCGAGAAGAGAAACCAAAAGAAAAAGAAGGAAAAAAGAAAGAACAAAGCCTGCAAGAAGTATGGGATTATGTAAAAAGACCAAATCTACGTCTGATTGGGGTGCCTGAAAGTGAGGGGGAAAATGGAACCAAGTTGGAAAACACTCTTCAGGATATCATCCAGGAGAACTTCCCCAACCTAGTAGGGCGGCCAACATTCAAATTCAGGAAATACAGAGAACGCCACAAAGATATACCTCCAGAAGAGCACTCCAAGACACATAATTGCCAGATTCACCAAAGTGAAATGAAGGAAAAATCTTAAGGCAGCCAGAGAGAAAGGTCGGGTTACCCACAAAGGGAAGCCCATCAGACTAACAGCAGATCTCTCGGCAGAAACTCTACAAGCCAGAAGAGAGTGGGGGCCAATATTCAACGTTCTTAAAGAAAAGAATTTTCAACCCAGAATTTCATATCCAGCCAAACTAAGTTTCATCAGTGAAGGAGAAATAAAATCCTTTACAGAAAAGCAAATGCTTAGAGATTTTGTCACCACCAGGCCTGCCTTACAAGAGACCCTGAAGGAAGCCCTAAACATGGAAAGGAACAACCGGTACCAGCCATTGCAAAAACATGCCAAAATGTAAAGACCATCGAGCTAGGAAGAAACTGCATCAACTAATGAGCAAAATAACCAGTTAATATCATAATGACAGGATCAAGTCACACATAACAATATTAACCTTAAATGTAATGGACTAAATGCTCCAATTAAAAGACACGACTGGCAAACTGGATAAAGAGTCAAGACCCATCAGTCTGCTGTATTCAGGAGACCCATCTCACATGCAGAGACATACATAGGCTCAAAATAAAGGGATGGAGAAAGATCTACCAAGCAAATGGAGAACAAAAAAAGCAGGGTTGCAATCTAGTCTCTGATAAAACAGACTTTAAACCATCAAAGATCAAAAGTGACAAAGAAGGCCATTACATAATGGTAAAGGGATCAATTCAACAGGAAGAGCTAACTCTCCTAAATATATATGCACCCAATACAGGAGCACCCAGATTCATAAAGCAAGTCCTTAGAGACCTACAAGAGACTTAGACTCCCATACAATAATAATGGGAGACTTCAACACTCCACTGTCAACATTAGACAGATCAACGAGACAGAAGTTCACAAGGATATCCAGGAATTGAACTCATCTCTGCACCAAGCGGACCTAATAGACATCTATAGAACTCTCCACCCCAAATCAACAGAATATACATTCTTCTCAGCACCACATCGCACTTATTCCAAAATTGACCACATATTGGAAGTAAAGCACTCCTCAGCAAATGTACAAGAACAGAAATTATAACAACTGTCTCTCAGACCACAGTGCAATCAAACTAGAACTCAGGACTAAGAAACTCAATCCAAACCGCTCAACTACATGGAAACTGAACAACCTGCTCCTGAATGACTACTGGGTACATAACGAAATGAAAGCAGAAATAAAGATGTTCTTTGAAACCAATGAGAACAAAGAGTACAACATACCAGAATCTCTGGACACATTTAAAGCATTGTGTAGAGGGAAATTTATAGCACTAAATGCCCACAAGAGAAAGCAGGAGAGATCTAAAATGACACTCTAACATCACAATAAAAGAACTAGAGAGGCAAGAGCAAACACATTCAAAAGCTAGCAGAAGGCAAGAAATAACTAAGATCAGAGCAGAACTGAAGGAGATAGAGACTAAAAAACCCTCCAAAAAATCAATGAATCCAGGAGTTGGTTTTTTGAAAAGATCAACAAAATTGACAGACGCTAGCTAGACTAATAAAGAAAAGAAAGAGAGAGGAATCAAATAGATGCAATAAAAAATGATAAAGGGATATCACCACCGACCCCACAGAAATACAAACAACCATCAGAGAATACTATAAATGCCTCTACGCAAATCAACTAGAAAATCTAGAAGAAATGGATAATTTCCTGGACACTTACACTCTCCCAAGACTAAACCAGGAAGAAGTTGAATCCCTGAATAGACCAATAGCAGGCTCTGAAATTGAGGCAACAATTAATAGCCTACCCACCAAAAAAAGTCCAGGACCAGATGGATTCACAGCTGAATTCTACCAGAGGTACAAGGAGGAGCTGGTACCATCCTTCTGAAACTTTCCAATCAATAGAAAAAGAGGGAATCCTCCCTAACTCATTTTATAAGGCCAATATCATCCTGATACCAAAGCCTGGCAGAGACACAACAAAAAAAAGAGAATTTTAGACCAATATCCCTGATGAACATCGATGCAAAAATCCTCAATAAAATACTGGCAAACCGGATTCAGCAGCACATCAAAAAGCTTATCCACCATGATCAAGTGGGCTTCTCATCCTGGGATGCAAGGCTGGTCAACATTCGCAAATCAATAAACGTAATCCAGCATTAAACAGAACCAAAGACAAGAACCACATGATTATCTCAATAGATGCAGAAAAGGCTTTTGACAAAATTCAACAGCCTTTATGCTAAAAACGCTCAATAAATTGGTATTGATGGAACGTACCTCAAAATAATAAGAGCTATTTATGACAAACCCACAGCTATATCATACTGAATGGGCAAAAACTGGAAAAATTCCCTTTGAAAACTGGCACAAGACAGGGATGCTCTCTCCACCACTCCTATTCAACATAGTGTTGGAAGTTCTGGCTAGGGCAATCAGGCAAGAGAAAGAAATCAAGGGTATCCAGTTAGGAAAGAAGAAGTCAATTGTCCCTGTTTGCAGATGACATGATTGTATATTTAGAAACCCCATTGTCTCAGCCCAAAATCTCCTAAGCTGATAAGCAACTTCAGCAAAGTCTCAGGATACAAATTAATGTGCAAAAATCACAAGCATTCTTATACACCAGTAACAGACAAGCAGAGAGCCAAATCAGGAATGAACTTCCATTCACAATTGCTTCAAAGAGAATAAAATACCTAGGATCCAGCTTACAAGGGATGTAAAGGACCTCTTCAAGGAGAACTACAAACCACTGCTCGTGAAATCAAAGGGACACAAACAAAGGGAAGAACATACCATGCTCATGGATAGGAAGAATCAATATCGTGAAAATGGCCATACTGCCCAAGGGATTTATAGATTCAATGCCATCCCCATCAAGCTACCAATGACTTCTCACAGAAATGGAAAAAAAAACGGCTTTAAAGTTCATATGGAACCAAAAAGAGCCCGCATTGCCAAGACAATCCTAAGTCAAAAGGACAAAGCTGGAGGCGTCACGCTACCTGACTTCAAACTATACTACAAGGCTACAGTAACCAAAACAGCATGGTACTGGTACCACAACAGAGATATAGACCAATGGAACAGATCAGAGTCCTCAGAAATATACCACACATCTACAGCCATCTGATCTTTGACAAACCTGAGAGAAACAAGAAATGGGGAAAGGATTCCCTATTTAATAAATGGTGCTGGGAAAATTGGCTAGCCATAAGTAGAAAGCTGAAACTGGATCCTTTCCTTACCCCTTATACGAAGATTAATTGAAGATGGATTAGAGACTTAAATGTTAGACCTAATACCATAAAAACCCTAGAAGAAAATTAGGTAGTACCATTCAGGACATAGGCTGGGCAAGGACTTCATGTCTAAAACACCAAAAGCAACGGCAGCAAAAGCAAAAATTGACACATGGGATCTAATTAAACTAAAGAGCTTTTGCACAGCTAAAGAAACTACCATCAGAGTGAACAGGCAACCTACAGAATAGGAAAAAATTTTTGCAACCTACTCATCTGACAAAGGGCTAATATCCAGAATCTACAAAGAACTCAAACAAATTTACAAGAAAAAAACAAACAACCCCATCAAAAAGTGGGGGAAAGGATATGAACAGACATTTCTCAAAAGAAGACATCCATACAGCCAAACAGACACATGAAAAATGCTCATCATCACTGGCCATCAGAGAAATGCAAATCAAAACCACATGAGATACCATCTCACACCAGTTAGAATGGCAATCATTAAGAAGTCAGGAAACAACAGGTGTTGGAGAGGATGTGGAGAAATAGGAACACTTTTACATGTTGGTGGGGTTGTAAACTAGTTCAACCATTATGGAAAACAGTATGGCGATTCCTCAAGGATCTAGAACTAGATGTACCATATGACCCAGCCATCCACTACTGGGTATATACCCAAAGGATTATAAATTACTCTACTACAAAGATACATGCACAAGTATGTTTATTGCGGCACTATTCACAATAGCAAAGACTTGGAATCAACCCAAATGTCCATCTGTGACAGACTGGATTAAGAAAATGTGGCACATATACACATGGAAATACTATGCAGCCATCAAAAAGGATGAGTTTGCGTCCTTTGTAGGGACATGGATGCAGCTGGAAACCATCATTCTTAGCAAACTATCACAAGAAGAGAAAACCAAACACCGCATGTTCTCACTCATAGGTGGGAACTGAACAATGAGATCACATGGACTCGGGAAGGGGACATCACACACTGGGGCCTATCATGGGGAGGGGGGAGGAGGGAGGGATTGCATGGGGAGTTATACATGATATAAACGTCATGCACATGTACCCTAGAAACTAAAGTAATTAAAAAAAAAAAAAAAAAAAAAAAAGAAAAACAGGAAAAAGCCATTTCCATGAAAAAGTAATGTAATAACCAATGAAACAATAAAAGATGCTTACCTACATTAGTAATCAGGAAATGCAAATTACATGCATGATTAATTTGTTTTACATATTGGATTTGAAATAAAAAAGATTATTAATGACAGCATAGATGAGGATGTGGGAGAAAGAGCTGTATTACATATTGCTTGTGGGGAGGAGGCATGATTCTATAAAAATTTAATAATTGTTAAGGCACTAAAAAAATTTAATAATTGGTATGATACTGGCTCTGATCAATAATGGACACTGCTCAGTGCACTCCATCTGTATATATCAGTGGAATATCAGTCCTGTGTGAAAGAGAGTAAATTGGTAAAACACATTACTGGAGAGCAATTTGTGACCCATCGACACAAAAATTTACATTTAGGAGTCTATCCTACAGAAATACTTAACATGTGAGAATTTCTTAACTGGTACACTATTTGGGTGATTGTTATATAAAAAACCCAGACCTTACCACTTCACGATATATCCATATATCAAAACTGCAATTGTACCTTCTAAATTTATAAAAAAGAAAAAAGACATGTGTATGTGTGTATATGTGTAGATATGTGTATATATATGTGTATGTGTGTCTATATATGTATATATGTGTATGTGTGTATACATAGATATACATACACAAGAAATTAAAAATTATGTGAAAAACATTCATATATGCTTGTTGCAGATTTTTAAACATATTTTAATATTGTGGGTACATAGTAGGTGTATATGTTTATGGGAATATGGGATATTTTGATACAGGCATATGGTATGAAATAGTCACATCAGGGTTAATGAGGTATCCATTACCTCATGCACTTTTTTTTTTGTTATAAGCAATGCAATCATACTCTTTTAGTAATTTTTAAATGTAGAATTAATCCACAATAATCAAGTAGGCTTTATTCTTGGGATGCAAGGTTGTTTCAACATATGCAAATGAATAAATGTGATTCATTATATAAATAGAAATAAAAACAAAAACCACATCATCATCTCAATTGACACAGAAAAGGCTTTCAATAAAACTCAATATTATTTCATGTTAAAAAATCCTCAATATTTACTGATTTGCATATGTTGAACTAAACTCACATCCAAGGGATAAAGCCTACTCAATCATAGTAGATAAGTTTTTTGATGTGCTGCTGCATTTGGTTTGACAATATTTTGTTGAGGATTTTGGATTGTTGCTCATCAAGGGTATCAGTCTGAAGTTTTATATTGCTGCTGTTGTGTCTGTTTCAGGTTTTGGTGTTAGGATGACGCTGACCCAATAGAATAAGTTAGGGAGGGTTCCCCCCTCCTCAATTCTTTGAAACAGTTTCAGCAAAAATGGTATCAGCTCTTCTTTGTACATCTGGTAGAATTCAGCCATAAATACATCTGGTCCTGGGCTTTTTTTTTTTTTTTTTTTTTGGTTGGTAGACTATTTATTACTGATTCAATTTCAGAGCTCATTACTGATCTGTTCAGGGATTCAATTTCTTCCTGGTTCAATCTTGGCAGGATGTATGTGTCCAGGAATTTAGCCATTTCTTTTAGATTTTCTAGTTTATGTGTATAGAGGTGTTCATAATATTCTCTGATGGTTCTTTGTATGTCTGTAGGATCAGAAAATATCAATAGAGTGAACAGGTAATCTACAGAATGGGAGAAAAATTTTGCAAAGCATGCATCTGACAAAGTTCTAATATCCAGCGTCTATAAGAAATTTAAACAAATTTACATGAGAAAAATGAACAACCCCATTACAAAATGGGCAAAGGATATCAACAGATAATTTTCAAAAGAAGACATACTTGTGGCCAACAAGCATATAAAAAAGCTCAACATCACTGATCATTAGAGAAATGCAAATCAACACTGCAATGAGATGCCATCTCACCTCAGTCCGAATGCTATTATAAAAAGTCAAAAAATAATATGCTGGCGAGGTTGTGGAGAAAAAGGAATGCTTATACACTGTTGGGAGGTAAATTAGTTCAACTATTATGGAAGACACTGTGACAATTCTTCAAAGACCTAAGAACAGAAATACCATTCTACCTAGCAAACCTATCACTGGGTATATACCCAAAGGAATATAAACCATGCTATCATAAAAACACATACATGCATATGTTCATTGCAGTACTTTTCACAATAGCAAAGACATGGAATCATCCAAATGCTCATCAATGATAGACTGGATAAAGAAAATGCAGTATATGTACACCATGGAATATATTTTTAAATTATACTTTAAGTTCTGGGGTACATGTGGAGGATTTTACATAAGTATACATGTGCCGTAGTGGTTTGCTGCACCCATCAACACGTCATCTACATTAGATATTTTTCCTAATGCTATCCCTCCCTTAGCCCCCTACTCCCCGACAGGACCTGGTATGTGATATTCCCCTCCATGTGTCCATGTGTTCTCATTGTTCAACTCCCACTTATGAGTGAGAACATGTGGTGTTTGGTTTTCTGTTCTTGTGTTAGTTTTCTGAGAATAATGCTTTCCAGCTTCGTTTATGTCCCTGCAAAAGACATTAACTCATCCTTTATTTTTTAATGGCTGCATAGTATTGCACCATGGAATATTGTACAGCCATTAAAAATGAAATCATGTCTTTTGCATGAACATGGATGGAGCTGGAGGCCATTATACTTAGCAAAGTAATGCAGGAACAGAAAAGCAAATACCTCATGTTCTCACTTATAAGAGGGAGCAAAATGAGAACACAGGGAAACATAGAGGGAACAACACACAATGGGGCATATCAGAGGGCAGAAGGTGGGAAGAGGAAGAGGATCAGAAAAAACAACTATTGGATACTAGGCTTAATACCTGGGTGATGAATTAATCTGTTAAAACAAATGCCCATGACACAAGTTTACCTATGTAACAAATTTGCACATGTACCCCTGAAGTTAAAATAAAAGTTAAATAAAATAAATAAACAACGACAACAACAAAAACTTCTTTTCATACTGTGGTTTTCAATGGTCCATATAAGCTTACAGACGGAGATGTGTTTCCTAGAAAAACAAAAACAAAAGCAAAACCCTAAGCATCAAAGGTACATACCTCAATATAATAAGAGCCATCTATGAGAAACTCACAGTCAACATCATATTGAACGGGCAAAAGCTGAAAGCATTCCCTTTGACAATCAGAACAAGACAAGGACGTCCACTCTCACCCGTTCTCTTCAACATAGTACCGGGAGTCTTAGCCAGACCAGTCGGGTAAGAGAAAGAAATAAAAGGCATCCGTATAGGAAGAGAGGAAGTCAAACTATCCCTGTTTGCAGACAATGTGATTCTATACTTGGAAATTTCCATGGGCTCTGCCCAAAGACTTCTGGACCTGATAAACAATTTCAGCAAAATTTCAGGATACAAAATCAATGTACAAACATCAGTAACATTTTTATACACCAATAACATTCAAGCTGAGAGCCAAATAAAGAACACAATCCTATTCACAATAGCCACAAAGAGAATGAAATATCTAGGAATACAGCAATCCAGGGAGGTAAAATATATATACTATGAGAATTACAAAACACTGTTGAAAGAAATCAGAGACAACACAAACAAACGAAAAAAAAAAAAACAATTCATGTCCCTGGATGGGAATAATCTATTTTTCTAAAATGGACATACTGCCCAAAGCTATTTACAGATTTAATGCTATTCCTATGAAACTAACAATGACATTTTTCAACAGAATTAGAAAAACAAAATAATTCATTTGGATCCCCAAAGAGCCCAAATAGCCAAAGCAATCCTAAGCCAAAAGAATAAAGCCAACACTGCATGTTCTCACTAATAGGTGGGAATTGAACAGTGAGAACACTTGGACACAGGAAGGGGAACATCACACACTGGGACCTGTTGTGGGTGGGGGGAGCGGGAAGTGATAGCATTAGGAGATATACCTAATGTAAATGGCGAGTTAATGGGTGCAGCACACCAACATGGCACATGTATACTATGTAATGAATCCACACATTGTGCACATGTTCCCTAGAACATAAAGTATATATAAAAAAAAGAATAAAGTCAGAGGCATCGTATTACTCAACTTCAAACAATACTACAAGATTACAGTAACTAAAACAGCATAGCACTGGTATAAGAACAGACACATAGACCAATGGGATAGCTTAGACAATACAGAATTAAAGCTTCATACCTACAACCATCTGTTGCCAAGACCAACAAAAGCAAACAATGAAATACAAAAATTAGCCGGGCATAGTGACGTGTGCCTGTAGTCCCAGCTAATCTGAGGCTGAGGTGGGAGGATTGCTTGAGCATGAGAAACTGGACCCCTACCTTTCACCAAATATAAAAATCAACTCAAGATGGATTAAAGATAAATATAAAACCTAAAACCTAAATATAAAGACCCTAGAAGAAAATCTAAAAAATACTATTTTGGACATTGGCCTAGGCAAGACTTCATGACAAAGGCACCAAAACAATTGCAACAAAAGGAACGCTTATAAACTGCTGGAGATAATGTAAATTAGTTCAGCCACTATGGTAAGCATTTTGGAGATTTCTCGGTGAACTTAAAGTAGAAGTACTATTTGACCCAGCAATCCCATTACTGGCACATACCCAAAGAAATATAATTATTCTACCATAAAGACACATGCACGTGTATGTTCACTGAACCCCTATTCACAATAGTAAAGACATGTAATTAACATCGATGCCCATCAGTGGTAGACAGGATAAAGAAAATGTGGTACATATACACCATGGAATACTATGCAGCTAAAAATAAAGATATCATGTTCTTTGCGGCAGCATGGATGGAGACGGAGGCCACAATCTTAAGTGAATTATCACAGGAATAGAAAACCATATACCACCTGTTCTCACTTATAATTGGGAGCTAAATATTGAGTACACATGCACACTAGTAAGGGAACAATAGACACTGGGACCTCTTTGAGGGTGAAGTGTGGGAGGTGGGTGAGGAGTTATGCTGATTACCTAGGTAACAAAATTATCTGTATACTAAACCACTGCAATACACAATTTACCTCTGTAACAAACCTGTACATGTATTCCCTGAAACTAAAACTTCAAAAGAGTAACACAAAATAACACAGCTGTGAAGTCTTAGACACACACATAAACATTTAAAAGTGTAAAGTAACATAGTCGAATAAATATGGAGAACAATATAACCTTGCTTCGTTATAATTATTATTTGTATACATTGAAAGAATTTTGGTGATAGATGCCTCAACCTTTTAAAAATCTTCCCCAAACTCTCAACAGTTAATATTTTCTTTTGTTTTCTTTAGTACTCAAATTATTTTTAATACAGAAAAATAATAAAACGGAAAATTTCTTATGATGTTATCTTGAATACATAGCAGGGTGTACATTTTTATGAGTACAATTAGCAACAAAAAACCTTAATCATTGAATAAATAATAAAATAAATTTTTTAGGATATAATTGTGTTTGTTCAAACATTTTTAATTTTTATGTATTCAAATATCTATTTTGCATTTTTCTAGCACTTGCACAGTAATTGGTCCTGAACTAAATGTTGCTTTTGCATAAAATTACAGCATGTGTATATTTCTACTATACCCAAACAGGAAAATAATTTAAAGGAATAAATTTGGAAACCATACTGTAAAATAATTTTAACAACTAAACTTTTGCTTTGTTGATCTCCTGTATTTTTTGTTTTAATTGCAATTATTTCTGCTCTAATCTTCATTATTTCTTTCCTTCTGCTAATTTTGGGTTTGCTTTTTTCTTGCTTTTATTCTTCTTTAAGATGCATGATTAGATAGTTTATTTCGTGTTTTGCTGCTTTTTTGATGTAGGCACTTTTTGCTTTAAACTTTCCTTAGTACTGCTTTTGCTGTATCCCATAGATTTTGATACGTTGTGTTTCCATGTTCATTTGTTTCCATAAATTTTTGCATTTTCTTGTTAATATTTTCAATGGCCTAGTTGTCATGAAGGAGCATATTGTTTAATTTCCATGTGTTCGTATATTTTCCAATGTTTCTCTTGTTAATAATGTCTGGTTTTATTCATGTGATTAGAGAAGGTACTTGATATTACTTCAATGTTTCAGATTCCTTAAGACTTGTTTTGTGGCTTTACATATGGCTTATCTTTTAGAATGATTCATGTGCAGAGAAAAATAATGTGTATTCTGCAGCTGTTGGATGAAATGTTCTCTAAGTATCTATAAGATACACTTGGTCTATAGCGCAAATTAAGTTCAATGTTTCCTTGCTGGTTTTCTGTCATGATTATCTATCCAATGCTGAAAGTGGGGTGTTGAAGTCTCCAGCTATTATTGTATTGGGATCTCTCACTCTCTCTCTTTAGCTCTAATAATATTTGCTTTATATATCTGGGTGCTCCAGTGTTAGGTGCACAGATGTTTAAAATTGTTATATTATCTTGCTAAATTGACTCATTTATCATTCAATAGTGACCCTGTCTCTCTTACAGTTTTTGTCTTGAAATCTATTTTGCCTGATATAAGTTTAGCTACTCTTGCTCTTTTTTGATTTCCATTGGTATGAAATATTTTTATCTTTTATTTTTAGTCTATGTGTATCCTCATAGGTCTTATAGGTTAAGTATTTTTCCTGTAGGCAACAGATCATTGGGTCTTTTTAAAAATCCATTCAGCCACTGTATGTCTTTTGATTGGAAAGTTTAGTCCATTTACATTCAATGTTATTATTCACAAATGAGCATTTACCCCTGCTGTATTGCAATTTGTTTCATGGTTGTTTTGTGGTCTTCTCTTGCTTCTTTCCTTTCTTGTTGTCTTCATTTTAGTGAAGACAATTTTCTTTGGTGGTATGATCCAATTTCTTACTTTTGTTTTTTGTACATCTCTTGCATTTTTTTGATTTGACGTTACCATGCAGCTTGCAACTACAATCTTATAGCTCATTATTTTAAAGTGAGGACAACTTAATACTGATTGCACAAACAAACAAGCAAGCAAAAGGAAAACAAATACAAACTCTATACTTCTACTTCATCTCTTATCTTTTTAACATTTTGTTGTTTCTATTTACATCTTATGGTACTGCCATGTCTTAAAAAGTATTGTAGTTATTATATTTTTGATTTGTTCATCTTTAAGTCTTTCTACTTAAGAGTAGTTTACAGACAACAGTTACAGAGTTATAATATTCTGTTTTCTGTTTTCTGTGTACTTACTATTACTAGTGAGTTTTGTATCTGCAGATGATTTCTTATTGCTCACTAACATCAATTTCTTTCTGATTGTAGTACTCGTTTTAGCATTTCTTGTGGGACAGGCCTGACGTTGATGAAATCCCTCAAGTTGTATTTGTCTTAGAAAGTCTTTGTTTCTTCTTTGTGTTTGAAGCATATTTTTGCAGGCATACTATTCTAAAATTAAAGTTTTTTTTTTCAGCACTTTAATATTTCATGCATCTCTCTTCTGGCCTCTAAACGTTCTACTGAAAAGCTTACTGCCAGACATATTGAAGCTACAATGCATGTTGGTTTTTTTTGTCTTGTGTATTTTTAATATTCTTTATTTACCCTTGACGTTTGACAGTTTGATTACTAAATGCCTTGAGGTAGTCTAAGTAAAATCTGCTTGTCCTTCTGTGACCTTCTTGTACTGGAATATTGATACGTTTCCGTAGTAGTGGGAAGTTTTCCATTATTGTCCCTTTAAATAAACTTTCTACCCCTATCTCTTTATCTACCTCCTCTTTAAGGTCAATAACTCTTAGATTTGCCCAATTGAGGATGTTCTTAGAACTAACAGGTGTACTTCATTCTTTTTTATTATTTTTTGTTTCCTCTGTGTATTTTCAAATAGTCTATCTTGAAATTCACTAATTGTTTTTTTCTGTTTGATCAGTTCTGCTATTAAGATTCTGATGCAACTTTAAGTATAAAAATTGCATTATATAACTCCAAAATTTCTGCTTGATTCTTTTTAATTATTGTAATAACTTTGTTAATTTTATCCAATAGAATTCTGAATTCATTTTCTGTGTTATCTTGAATTTATCTGAGTTTTCTCGACACAGATTTTTTGAATTATCTTTCTTAAATGTCACATATCTGTTTCTCCAGGATTGGTCCCTGGTGCCTTATTTAGTTCATTTGGTGAGGTCATGTTTTCCTGGTCGGCCTCGATGCTTTCAGATGCTCATCAGTGTCTGGCCGTTGATCACAGCTCACTGGAGCCTCAAACTACTTGGCTCAAGTAATCTTCCTGTTGTGGCCTCCCAACATGCTGGGATTATAGCTGGGAGCCACCATGCCAGGCCCAACTGATGTTTTTAAGAATCATTGTGACTGCCTTGTGGAGAATGGAGTCTAGAATGGCAGGAGTGGAAGCAGATTGACTATTTAGTGGAATATTAAAATTGTTTAATTGATTCTAGCGTGGATTATGGAGATAATGGAGATGGTTAAAAGTGGTCAGATTGGGGAACATTTTGAATTACTATTACTATTTCTAGATTGCTATTTCTAGAACCTTGGCTGTACAGATAATTAGGGAAATAGGATAAAAGTTAAAGGAGTATTCAGGGTCAGTGGAGGGTTGTTAACAATTGATAACAATTTGAATATATTTGTAGCCTGAAGAGAAAGAGCCAATAAAGAGAAAGATGTTGAAGATCAGAAAAGAGTAAATACACTTGATAGAGGAAATCATTAGAGGATGTCATAAGGACATGGGACATGGAACACATGTGAATGAATTAGCTTTGATAAGAAGGAAGCATACTGTATTTTATAAAATGGTGAAAAAAAATAAAAGGATAGGTAGAAGATATTGCTGTCTGCAGATGGTAAACCAAGAAGATGAAGAAATTCATAACTAAATACCTCTATTTTCTTCACAGTGGTGCAAATGGGCACTAGAGGCAGAGACAGCTTCATGGAACAGTGACCTATACAGTCACACAGGGCCTCGCATTCAGACGGGGATCCTGCATTTGGGGTTTAATGCTCTGTGGCTGCATTCTGGAAATTCTTTCTAAAAAAAGCATGTATTTATTTTTAAATTAACATTTTATAATTATACATATTTATAAGGTATAACTTGATATTTAGATACATATTTGTATCATATAATTGAATTATTAATAATTTTGCCTTTGCATTTCTAAGTAAAGTCCAGTGGGAAAGTGGAGCATGTGCTGGGATTTGGAGCATTGGCTCAGGTGTTCCTCAGCCTGCTACTGCCTCCCTACTTCTTCAGGACTGATTTTTTGCTGCCATTGCCCTTCACACACACAGTTTCTGTTGCCACCCTGCATCCCTGAAAGAGGCTTGGGCATGGACATGATGAAGGTCAGAGACAGGTGTGCATGTCCCATTTACTAAGTCATGGGGTAAGGCCCTAATTATGAGTTTCTGCATTTGTCTCATGAGTATCTCTACACCTGAGGGAGTAGAGTTTTATATTGTAATTAGAAAAGCATTATGTCAAAAAATATCTTTGCCTAGACCAATGGAAAGAAGCTTTTTCCTTATGCTTCCTTCTAATAGTTTTAAAGTTTCAGATTTTATTTTAAGTCTTTAATCCATTTGAATTGATTTTTGCACATGGTGTAAGATAAGGGTCCATTTTCATTCTTCTGCATGTAGATATCCAATTTTCCCAATATCATTTTTTGAAGAGATTGTTCTATCCCCATTGTGTGTTCGTGATGCCTTGGTGAAAGATCAATTGACCTTAAATGTGTGAATTTATTTTGGGGCTCTCTATTCTCTTCCATGGTCTATATGTCTCTTTTTGTGCTATGCTCTTTCAGTTACTACTCTTTCTAATAGATTTTGAGATCAAAAGCATAGTCAACAAAATTAAAAATAGATAAATGGGATTGCATTAAACTAGAAATCTTCCACACAGCAGATAATTGACAGAGTGAAGAGAAAACCTATGGGATGGGAGAAAATACTGGCAAACCAAACATCTGATAAGGGTTTAATATCCAAAATATATAATGAACTCAAACTACTCAATAGCAAGAAAACAAACAGCCCAGTTAAAAATAGGTGAAGAAATTGAGTAGACTTTTCTCAAAAGAAGACATACAGATAATCAGAAGGTATATATGAAAAAATGCTCAACATCATTAATTATCAGGGTAATGCCAATTAAAACAACAATGAATTATTACCTCACTCCAATTAGAATGGCTATCATCAAAAGGAGGCAAAACATAACTGTTGACGAAAAGTTAAACTCTGTAAAATATTTGAAGAGATTCATTCTAGCCAAATATGAGTGACCATGGCCCATGACCCTGCCCTCAGGAGGTCCTGAGAACATGTGCCCAAGATGGTTGGGGTGCAGCTTGGTTTTATACATTTTAGGGAGGCATGAGTAATCAAGCAAATACATTTAAGAAATACACTGGCTTCGTCCAGAAAGGCAAGACAATTCAAAGCGGGGGGCAGGTTTCCAGACTATAGGTAAATTTAAACATTTTCCAATTGACAATTCGTTGAGGTTTTCTAAAGGCCTGGGATTAATAGAAAGGAAATGTTCAGGTTAAGATAGATTGTGAAGACCATGGTTCTTTTGAAGACTCATAGTGGCTGCCCTTAGAGACAATAGATATAAAAGTTTCCTATTCAGACCTTTAAAAGACTCTCAGTTAATATCTTCAGGATTGGGAGCTCCTGGAAGGAAAAGATGTAGCTGTGTTAATAGAGATTCTTTACAGATGCAAATTTTCCCCCACAAAGGATGACTTTAAAAGGCCATTTCAAAATAAGGCAAAGAAACATGTTATAGGATAAAATATTTTGATTTTTCTTCTTTGTCACATAATGTTATGCCAGAGTCAGGTTGGAAAGTAAGTTACAATATATAGAGTTAAATAAAACCTGCCTGATGAGAATTTATGGTTTTTAGGGCATGACTCCCCAGACCACCTTAGATATTTCAGCAACATAAGAGAAAATCAGAGCTTGGTCCTCATAACATATGTTGGCAAAAATGTGAAGAAAAGGAAATGCCTGTACACTGCTTGTGGAGAGGTACGTTGGTAGAATCATTATGGAAAACAGTATGGAGTGTCCTCACATTAAAAATAGAACTTTTTCAAAATACTGCCTCTGGGTATATATTCAAATGAAATGAAATCAGTATCTTCAGCAGGTATCTGCACTCCCATGTTTGTTGCAGCATTATTTATAATAAGTGTCCATCAATGAATGAAGGGACAAGGGAAATGTGGTACATATACAAAATGGAATAATATTCGTCCATAAAAAAAGAAATTCTGTCATTTGAGACAATATAGGTGAACCTGGAGGACATTATTGTAAGTGAAATAAGCTGGTCACAAAAAGACAAACATTTCATGACCTCATGTGTATGTTGAATTAAGAAATTCAAATTCATAGAAGCAGAAAGTAAATGGTGGTTGCCAGGAGCCGGGGGTGGAGGGATTGGAGGGATGTTGGTGAAAGGATACATCATTTCAGTTACACAAGGGGAATAAGTTCAGGAGACCTACTGTATAACATGAAAGCTGTAGTTAGTAACAATGTATCAATTACTTCAAAATTACTAAGAGTATATTTTAAATATTCCCAATACACACAAAAAAATAAGTATATGAAGTAATAAATGTGTTAATTAGCTTAATTTAGCCATTCCACAATGTGTGTATGTGTATAGAATGTTTTCCAATATAAATATATACAATTCTATTTCTCAATTAAAAAATACAAAAGACAAAAAAAGAACATCACATTTAGACAGAGACTGTGAAGGAAAGCATGCTTTTTAATTTGTTTTATTTTATTTTAATTTTTCTTTTTGAACAAGAGGTCCTGCATTTTCATTTTACACTGAGACCTGTAAATTATGTAGTGGGCCTTGATTAAGCTCCCTGAGGAGGACAGTAAAGCTTTAGAATAATGCCTCAGGAAAATGGGTGATGGAGTATGTAATAGGACCTCTTAACACTGTTCATGAACTTGGACTGACATTAATTTATATTGTTATAGGTCATCTGTCTAGAAACATTTAGTATCAATTTATCTGTTACTAGAGATTTCAGAACAAGTGTAATAGAAATACAGTAATGAAATCAAGAAAGCAGTCTTTATGTGATTTACAAGGCTTTTGAATGGAAGAGCTGCTAAGGAATGATTCTTTGAAAGCGTTAACCCTAACACCAAGAGAGTCCTCAAATTTCTGCAGTATTCATGCAGAAAATATTTAGCATTTAGCTTATCAAGGCTATTTGGATACTTCATTATCTCTGTATCAACTGTCCCCAATTACAGTGAAATGGAGGATGTAGATTTTTTTGTCTTTTGTGATTGTTCAGCCATTATTAGTGATTTTGCTCTAGGCATAGTTTAAAATTTGAAAAAACAGCATTTCATAGTAAATTTCAGTCTCATTCTCAAAGACCCAAAGTAGAAGTTCAGTCATCTTTAGATCAGAAATATCCCAGTTTCGGCCGGGCGCGGTGGCTCAAGCCTGTAATCCCAGCACTTTGGGAGGCCGAGACGGGCGGATCACGAGGTCAGGAGATCGAGACCATCCTGGCTAACACCGTGAAACCCCGTCTCTACTAAAAATACAAAAAAAAAAAAAAAAAAAACTAGCCGGGCGAGGTGGCGGGCGCCTGTAGTCCCAGCTACTCGGGAGGCTGAGGCAGGAGAATGGCATGAACCCGGGAGGCGGAGCTTGCAGTGAGCTGAGATCCGGCCACTGCACTCCAGCCTGGGCGGCAGAGGGAGACTCCGTCTCAAAAAAAAAAAAAAAAAAAAAAGAAATATCCCAGTTTCAGAAACTCAATGACTCATTTGAAACATGTATTTTTCTTTTAATCTCCACTAAGACCACAAACATTTTTTGCGTGACTGAAGCAGCAGCATTTTGAGAAGATTTAAGTATAAACACTAATTTAGGTCTTGCAAGCTAACACCAGCCTTTGCTTTTTGTTTCAGGCCATGTATTGTTTTCATTTCATCCATAAGTATGTGTGAAGAAGTATGTATTGGAGAAGATGGGGTACAAAGTGTAATTTCTCAGTAATTTAGTCTGAGCTACATTATTAAGCAGTTAGCTCTTTGGCCAGCAATGTGTTCAGTGATCTGCTTGATTCTCTGTGCACATATGCCTTCTTTCTTTCTTTTCTATGGCATTAGTTTCTATGATTCAAGACTAAAAACACTACAGGGTGAGAATAACCAAACAAGCATGGTACCAGTACATAAACAGGCACATAGGCCACTGGAATGGAAAAGAGAGCCCAGGAATAAGGCTGCACACCTATGACCATCTGATTTTCAACAAAGCTGTCAAAAGCAATGGGAAAAGGACTCCCTGTTCAATAAATGGTGTGGGGATAATCGACTAGCCATATGTGGAAGATTGAAAGTGGACCCCTTCCTTACATCATATACAAAAATCAACTCAAGATGGATTGCAGACTTAAAGGTAAAACCCCAAACTGTGAAAACCCTGGAAGACAACAAAGGCAATACCATCCTGAACATAGGAACTGGTGAAGTTTTCATGATGAAGACACCGAAAGCAATTACAGTAAAAGCAAAAATGGACAAATGGGACCTAATTAAACTTAAGATCTTCTGCACAGCAAAAGAAACTATCGACAGAGTAAACAGACAACCTATAGAATGTAGAAAATATTTGCAAACTATGCATATGATGATGGCTTAATATCCAGCATCTACAAAGAAATTAAACAAATTTACAAGAGAAAAACAAACAACCCCGTTAAAAAGTGGACAAAGGACATGAACAGACACTTTTCAAAAGAAGTCATACGTGTGACCAACGAGCACATGAAGAAAACATCAATATCACTGATCATTAGAGAACTGCAAATCAAAACCCCAATGAGATACCATCTCACCTCACACCAGTCAGAATGGCTATTATTAAAAAGTCAAAAATAGCAGATACTGGCAATGTTGTGGAGAAAAGGGAACACTTAAGCACTGTTGGTAGGAGTATAAATTAGTTCAACCATTGCAATGAGCATGGTGACTCCTCAAAAGCTAAAAAGCAGAACTACCATTCCACCCAGCAATCTATTTATGAGATACATATGCAGAGGAATATAAATAATTCTTCCATAAGGACACATGCACATGAATATTCATTGCAGTACTATTCACAATAGCAAAGATATGGGCTCAACCTAAATGCTCATCAATGATAGACTGCATAAAGAAAATGTGGTACATATACACCATGGAATACTACGCAGGCATAAAAAGAATGAGACCATGACTTTTACAGGAACATGGATGAAGTTGGAGGCTATTATCCTTAGAAAACTAATGCAGGAACAGAAAAACCAAATACTGCATCTTCTCACTTGTAAGTGGGAGCTAAATGATGAGAACTCAAGAACAAAAAGAAGTGAACCTTGGGGCCTACATGAGGGTGGAGGTTGGGAGGAGAGAGAGGATTAGAAAAAAATAACTATTAGGTACTAGGCTTAGTACCTGCGTGATGAAATAATTTGTAAAACAAACCCTTGTGACATGAGTTTACCTATATTATAAACCTGCACATGTACCTTCAAAACTAAAAGTTTAAAAAGTGTGTCCATTTCATCTAAATTAACTAATTTGCTGGTATACAGTTGTTCATAGTATTATTTTATAATCTTTTTATAATTTCTATAAAGTTGGTAGTATTGTCCACTTTAATTCCTGAGACTCTTCTCTCTTTTTATTCTTGATCAGACTAGCCAAAGATCTGTCATTAAAAAAATTTTTAAACAAATTAAATTTTGGCTTTATTGATTTTTTTCTATTCTCTATATCACTTATTTTTGCTCTCATCTTTATTATTTTATTTCCTCTGTTTGCTTTGGGTTTACTTTGTTCTTTTTGTCTAGTGTCTTAAGGTGGAATATTAGGTTATTGATTTGAGATTTTTTTTCTTTTAATATAAGCATTTACACCCATAAATGTTCCTCTGAGTTTTGTGCCTATGCCATTTTACATATTTGAGTATGTTGTGTTTACTTTCATTCATCTCGAAGTAGTTTCTAATATCCTTTGTGATTCTTCTTCAGTTCATTGATTATTTAGGAGTATGTTGCTTAATTTTCACATATTTGTGAATTTTCCAAATTTCCTTCTGTTACTGATTTCTAATTTCATTTCATTGTGGTGGGAAAACAAACTTTGTATGATTTCATTCTTTTTACATTTGCTGAGATTTGTTTAGTGGCCCAACATATGGTCTATTCTGAAGGATGTTCCACGTAAACTTGAGAAGAATGTGTATTCTGTTGTTGTTTGGTGTAGTCTATAAATATCTTTTAGGTCTAATTATAATTTTTTATTTCCTTGTTGTTCTTATGTCTAGTTCTTCTATCCATTATTGAAAGTGTGTTATTAAAATCTCTAATTATTGTTCAAAAAATAAAAATAAAAATAAAAAGAGAATATATTCCTAAACAATGTATTATCTACTTTTGTCTTTTAAAACATTTATAAAAATGAAGAAAAGACTGAAAACATTATCAAATGGGAAGTGTCTAGCACCTCTGAGCAGCAATTCATTGATTTCACATAAGTTGTTTGAGAATAGGCCTGCATCTGAAAAATATGACATTCTCTAAGGAGAACAATAGTTGAAAAGTCAGATAACTGGAGTATTCACTTTTTTAAGCGACTCTTTGTATCAATGTGTAATTCATAAATGAACAATGTAGTAAGCTTGTCCCAAATTTGGGTCTTTTTTTTTTTTTTTTTTTTTGAGGCGGAGTCTCGCTCTGTCACCCAAGCTGGAGTGCACTGGCCAGATCTCAGCTCACTGCAAGCTCCGCCTCCCGGGTTCACGCCATTCTCCTGCCTCAGTCTCCCGAGTAGCTGGGACTACAGGCACCCGCCACCTCGCCTGGCTAGTTTTTTGTGTTTTTTAGTAGAGACGGGGTTTCACCGTGTTAGCCAGGATGGTCTCGATCTCCTGACCTTGTGATCCTCCCGCCTCGGCCTCCCAAAGTGCTGGGATTACAGGCTTGAGCCACCGCGCCCGGCCCCAAATTTGGGTCTTTAATCTCAGCCCTCTACCAACTGAAGGTTCATCTCTTTCTCCTGCTTTTGGACAAATAATTGGAGCTGCAACATCAGACACAAGGAATTCAACATCAAGGCAAATTCGATTCTAGTTTTTTTCAGACTTTTTATCTCAGGTCAGGTAACTGAGTCTGTACCTTGTCATTGAAACTTTTCTGTACTGATAAGCTACAAAGTCATGAAGAGATGGGGATCCTGCCTTTTTCTTACTAGTGCTGATCCCAAATGAAATTCCTGTAACTAAGGTCTTATTACCAGCTACCAGACTTTCCTTGGTGCAGCCTGCCAGTTTAGATCTCTGAACTGTGTTACTAAATTGTCCATGGTTCTGCTTTGTACACTTGTTGAGAGACAATTTTATTCATTGCCATCACTATGTCAACAGCTTATCTATACCATGTGGCTGTTATATTGCCTTGAAATCCATGTTTGTTTTTGGCCTGACAGGGTCTATTTCCATAACTTGACACTTAGTCAGTTCCCCAGAATTTGCAGCACTCCAATGTGTCCTACTTTTGTTAATCCTTTGACTCCTAATTCTGTTGCAGGAAAAGACAAAATGTCATGCAGGAGCATAATAAAAAAGTGCACATTCAGACCATTTGAACTTATAAGACATAAGAAGACCCCAGCTTTTTTCACTGAGAAGATGTTCATAACGTGAAGATAGAGAAAAATCTGTAGTATGATAAAGGTAGATAAAAGGAATTTTTCAAGTTTAGAGGTAGAAGAGTAAGATAGTTAGACATATTTTGGTCAGTTGGAAATCAACAGAAAACAATCAGAAATACCTTAAATAAAAAAGGGAGAAGTTATTTTAAAGAATTACCCCATGGAACTCGAGTATAAATGCAATTCATCTTGGGGGAGAGACTTTCTTGTCATCTCTTACATTTGTTTCTATTGACACATGTGCTTCATTCTCTGAAGATAAGTTTTCTTAGCTTTTAGGGTGATGCAATACAGAATATGATCTTCTAAAAACAAACAACACTTGACTATGTAACTCCCTGCTTCAAAACCCTCCAATAGATTCTAACTGCACTTAGAATGAGATTTAAAGTCCTTAACATATCCCACAAAGCCCTACATTCTCAGATCTCTTCCTACCTCTCCAATCTCATTTTCTACAACTAATTTTTCCCTCTCTAACTTTACAAGTTCGACCAACTATTTTAGGCATTTACATTTTCCTGTTTCCCTCACTTTCTGAAATTATGCTGTTTGTGCATGTATCTGTCTGTAGTCTACTACCTTCTCTGTTGTAAACTGCACAATAGTTGACATTGCCTGTCCTTTGAACTCTTGTAGCTTCAGTACCTTGGATTAGGTGTGGC
Organism: Trachypithecus francoisi; assembly: GCF_009764315.1. Classification (NCBI taxonomy): domain Eukaryota; kingdom Metazoa; phylum Chordata; class Mammalia; order Primates; family Cercopithecidae; genus Trachypithecus; species Trachypithecus francoisi. Next base: position 36,339,591 of record NW_022681471.1, on the reverse strand, counting down.
ACATACCATGGACTCAGTAAACATTTGCTAAATCAGTTTTGAAAGGGTAGGATGATTGAACATTGAGAATTAGATATCAGCAGAGTGACCTGGCATTAAGAAGAGACAAAACAATTATTGACTCATATTGTTGAATACTTATTCTCTGTTCAGCACTGTTCAAAGAAATTTACTTGTTAACTCAATACTATTAGGAAGATGCTATTATGATCCTCATTTTAAATTTGTGGAAGATGTAGCATGAAAATGTTAAGTAGCTTGTGCAAAGACAGCTAGTAAAACGGAAAGCCAGGATTCAGGTAGTCTGAGTTCACATACAGTGCACTTAATCACTATGCATACTGCCTACCTTGATTGCAGTGCAACAAAGTTAGCAAAACAAACTTGATTCTGAAGCAAAATCTCCGTTATACATTCTTCGGCCAGAGTTATATTTAAGGCCTGAAGGTGTGAAACCTAACTTAAATATTGGAATAAGTAAGCATACCCAACTGTAAATCAAATTGGGTGAGAGGACAGCACCAAGCTGTTCTCAACACAGATAAATAGGACTCAAAAATGGAATTCATCAGCTTTAGGAATAGTGAGTGAGCTCACTGGAAAAAAATGTGAAGGTAGATTTCATTTCACTGTCTCTAACTGGTTGTCTTTCAGAATGAAGTAGACAGTGCTGAGACTTTAAGAAACACTTTAGTGGGCCACATTCAACCACTTCTTCATAATTTGTCTCAAATTAGGGCAATGATAAATTCCCATGCATTTATATTCATCTAATCTGTGGAATTTTTTTTTATGTAAAGTAAAATAGATACAGAGTAGTGTAAACGCGGACATTACTCTGCTATCCAAAAAATCTCAGAACAAAAATAGTAATGGTTCTTACCTTAAAGGCAGGTGAAATGGATACAGAATCATCCATTAAGAGGAAATTAAAATGGAAATCTTGAGACTTACTATGAAATGTTGATTTTTTTTCAGCATGTGTTATTTGCCACAAGATGGCAGCTAAGCAATTTTCATTTCAGTATGGCAAAGGTAGGTAGGAGATTTTGTGTAGAAATATCTTTTCTTTTATGAAGCACAAACTGAAACTCAAAATTTGCTTCTAACAATATACAAATTTATAAAGATCATAGTACATAGGACACTATCAAATATATAGACTATCAAGATTTTTCGGAGTTTGTAGAACCCATTTGGAAGATGGTATTGATTGCTAGCCCCCCAAAAAACTGGATAACAATCATGAAAGTAGGATTAAACAATTAAAATACAAATTATTTAAAGAAGATGTGCCAGTGTCTTGGGGAGAATAGAAATGGGCAGTTTGGATGAGAGAACCAGGCTTCATTACAGCTGATTGATCATTGCAGCGATGTCACTCAATCTGGTTGTTGAATCAACAGTTCAGGAAACTGCATGAATCATTAAGAGAGACAAACCATAAAACAAAAGCTCTTCTAGAGGCCAGACGTGGTGGCTCACACCTGTAATCCCAGCACTTTGGGAGGCCAAGGCAGGTGGATCACTTGTGGTCAGGAGATCAAGACCAGCCTGGCCAATATTGTGAAACCCCATCTTTACTAAAAATACAAAAATTAGCCGGGCATGGTGGCAGGTGCCTCTAATCCCAGCTACTCAGAAGGCTGAGGCAGGAGAATTGTTTGAACCCAGGAGGTGGAGGTTGCAGTGAGCCGGGATCAGGCCACTGCACTCCAGCCTGGGGATAGACAGAGATGGCATCTCAAAAAGTTTTTAAAAAGCAATTTTATAAACATCTTTCAGGCATTGTTCCTTTAAGCTCACCTCTGCCTGGACCTATCTTGTAGTCTGCATTTTTTGTATGTTCATTTAAAAAAATTAGATTAAAAGGTGAAAGACTTGTATTTCACTTTTTTGCTAAACCTGTAGTTCAGTTAGCACAATGCTCAGCTACAGAATGGTCATACTAGCTTGGACATTATAGTATAATAGCTAAGAGTATAGACACTGGAGCCATATTACATCGATTTATAGCTCATCTCTGTGTTGCTTTATGTAAGTTATATAACTCTTGGAGTCTTAATTTTCTGAAATGTAAAATGGTTAACAGTTAAAATAAGTAAAAAATTTGATGTGGTACCTGGTGTAAAGTAAGTTCTTTATTAGTAATTGATACCAATGATTCATATATTGGAGGGACCTCTAATATGAGGTGCCTAGACTGCCTCTTTGTAGAGTGAGTTAACCGGTTACTGGGAAATCAACTGCTCTCTACTAGTAAGTCCTCTGTCCACAATCTTGATGAATAATGTTTCCTTAAGAGCGAGAAAAACATTAGTCATAAGTACCTAAAAGTCCCACAGCCAGTTCTCTGAGGAAGAGTTTCTTTTGTCACACTTCCTGGAAGGAAGTTTTCTCAATACTGAGATTTTTCTCTTTTCTTTTTTTCTTCTTGTTTTTTTTTAAACTTTTATTTTAGGTTTGGGGTATATGTGAAGGTTTGTTACATAGGTAAACTCATGTCACAGGGGTTTGTTGTGCAGATTATTTCATCATCCAGGAAATTAGCCCAGTACCCAACAGTTATAGTTCTTCTCATCTTCCTCCTCCCAGCCTCCACCCTCGAGTAGGCCCCAGTGTCTGTTGTTCCCTTCTTTGTGTTCATGAGTTCTCAACATTTAGTCCCCACTTATAAGTGAGAACATGTAGTATTTGATTATCTATTCCTGCATTAGTTTGCTAAGGATAATAGCCTCCAGCTCCATCCATGTTTCCACAAAAGACAAGATCTTGTTCTTTTTTATGGCTGCAAAGGACTCCATGGTGTATATGTACCACATTTTCTTTATCCAATCTGTCAGTGATGGGAATTTAGGTTGATTCCATGTCTCTGCTATTGTGAATAGTGCTGCAATGAACATTTGTGTGCATGTGTCTTTATGGTAGAATGATTTATATTACTCTGGCTAGGTACTCAGTAAAGGGATTACTGGGAGGAACGGGAGTTCTGCTTTTAGCTCTTTGAGATATTGCCATACTACTTTCCATAATGGTTGAACTAATTTATACTCATACCAACAGTGTATAAGTGTTCCCTTTTCTCCACAACCTTGCCAGCATGATATTTTTGACTTTCTAGTCATAGTCATTCTGATTGGCATGAGATGGTATCTCATTGTGGTTTGACTTGCCATTCTATAATGATCAGTGATATTGAGTTTTTAAATTTTTTCATATGCTTCTTGGCCACATTAATGTCTTCTTCTGAAAAGTATCTATTTCATGTTCTTTGCCCACTTTTTAATGGGGTTGATTTTCTCTTGGAAATTTGTTTAAGTTCTTTGTAGATGCTGGGTATTAGACTTTTGTCATTTGGAGAGTTTGCAAATACTTTCTCCAATTCTGTAGGCTATGTTCACTCTGTTGAGAGTCTCTTTTGCTGTGCAAAAGCTCTTAAGTTTAGTTAGATCTCATTTGTCAACTTTTGCTTTTGTTGCAATTGCTTTCAGTATCTTTTTCATAAAATCTTCTCCAGTTCCTATGTTCAGGATGGCATTGCCTAGGCTGTCTTCCAAGGTTTTTATAGTTTTAGGTTTTACATTTAAGTCTTTAATCCATCTTAAGTTGATTTTTGTATATGGTCTAAGGAAGGTGGCCAGTCTCAATCATCTGCATATGACTAGCTAGTTATCCCAGCACCATTTATTGCAAAGTGATTTTTTTCCCATTGCTTTTGTCAGCTTTGTTGAAGATCAGATAGTTGTAGGTGTGCATCCTTATTTCTGGACTCTCTTTTCTGTTCCATAGATCTTTGTGCCTGTTTTTGTATCAGTACCATGCTGTTTTGGTTACTGTAGCCCTATAGTATAGTTTGAAGTTGGATAACATGATGCTTCCAGCTTTATTCCTTTTGCTTAGGATTGCCTTGGCTTTTGAACTCTTTTTTGGTTCCATATGCATTTCAAAATAGTTTTTTTCTTATTATATGAAGAATGTCATTGGTAGTTTGACAGGAATAGCATTGAATTTGTAAATTGCTTTGGGCAGTATGACCATTTTAATAATATTGACTCTTCCTATCCATGAGCATAGGATGATTTTCCATTTGTTTGTGGCTTCTTTGATTTCTTTGAGCAGTGTTTTGTAATTCTCATTGTAGAGATCTTTCGCCTCCCTGGTTAGCTGTATTCCTAGGTATTTTATACTTTTTGTGGTAATTTTGAGTGGGATTGTCTTTCTTATTTGGCTCTCAGCTTGGCTGTTTGGTGTATAGAAATGCTAGTTGTTTTTGTACATTGATTTTGTATTCTGAAACTTTGCTGAAGCTTTTTATTAGCTGAAGGAACTTTGGGGCCAAAACTATGGGGCTTTCTAGATCTAGAATCATAAATCATATTTATAGTTTAAAAATAGAGCTAGTTTGACTTCCTCTCTTCATATATGAATGCCCTTTATTTATCTCTGTTGCCTGATTGCTCTGGATGGGACTTCCATCCAGAGTATGCTGAGTAGAGGTGGTGAGAAAAGGCATCCTTGTCTTGTGACGGTTTTCACAGGGAGTGCTTCCAGCTTTTCTCCATTACATGTTGGGACTTATTAAGTTGGTGCACTACCTCCTGTTGATATGGAGAGCCCTGCTCTCTAAAGGTGAGGTCTGCTATTCTGTGATGTAAGCAGCTCTCTTGAATGCAAGTCCAGTATTGTCTCGTGGACTGTGTCTTGTCCCAGCCATATGACAGGTTGCGCGGGAGAGGGAGGGGGAGTGGTGGTAATAAAAGTTATTAGTATTCATTGAAATTTACTATGTGTTAAGCCTTGTGGTAGGTGCTTTCATATACAGTATCACACGTAATTATTCCAATTACTAGTCAACTTTTACAGGTAAGGAATCTGAGAATGAAAAGGTGAGTAACTTTTTCAAATCATATGACTATTGTTTTATGCATCATACAATCATGGATATTGTGTGATGTTTGAACCAGGATTTCAGTTCAGATCTTTAGATGGGCACATGTAATTATTTCTAAATAACTTATATATTACTATAAGAAAGAACAGGACTTCCATCCTGTTCTAGTCAATGATGCCAGCAATTCTGACATTACTTAAAAATAGGCCGGGCGCGGTGGCTCAAGCCTGTAATCCCAGCACTTTGGGAGGCAGAGACGGGCGGATCACGAGGTCAGGAGATCGAGACCATCCTGGCTAATACGGTGAAACCCTGTCTCTACTTAAAAATACAAAAAACTAGCCGGGCGACGAGGCGGGCGCCTGTAGTCCCAGCTACTCGGGAGGCTGAGGCAGGAGAATGGCGTAAACCCGGGAGGCGGAGCTTGCAGTGAGCTGAGATCCGGCCACTGCACTCCAGCCTGGGTGGCAGAGCAAGACTCCGTCTCAAAAAAAAAAAAAAATAATGTGCCAGTTCAGGGAATGCCTCTGAGAGGCTAATCTTATCAGTTCAATTCTGTAATGAATTTTTATCTGTCCCTGACCCTTGCTGCTACAAATATATACACAGGAACAAGATTTTTGTAAATGTTTTCATGTGTCCATTCTTCTTCTTGATCTCTTGTTTATGGAGGTGTTTTACTGACCTTTGTTGCCACACAAATATTATTCTTTCTAGGGCTCTTGACTAGCTCACTCTACGCTGGCGGCTGATTTTGCATATGGGTTTACTTTGAATTATCTCAATGCCTTTCCTCCAACCTTGTGCTCTTTTAGTTCTGCTTGCAAGAAAGCAGATAATTTTTCCCCAATGGACTGCACACTTGTCAACCCATGAAGAGTTTGAAGCTTCCTTCTCATTGCTCTCACTATATTTTTCATGTTTCTATTTGAATGTTTAGATATCTGAGCAAATTTTAGCATTGCCAGATTTAGTAAATACTGTATGAGACACACTTATACTAAAATATTATTTGTTGCTCATCTGAAATTCAAATTTAACTGGGCATCTTGAATTTTTTCTAGCACTTCCTCTCTCACTTCCTCCCAATGTAATCTCATTCTCACTTACACATATGGAGGAAGAGGGCATCCTCAGTGCCTACCACAGTGCACACATACAATAGGTGCTCAAATGTTGAAAGGAAATAGTTTCTAGGGGATATTAATTAGTTCAATTGATTCCATGCTATAGGTATTCGTGTTCATTGCCTAAAGAACTGGTAGATGAGAAACAGATAATCTCCATCAATCACTGTAAATTATGTCTGAAAGAATGAAACAATTGTTAATTAGAAAATTAATTTGGTGGGGCGGAGCAAGATGGCCGAATAGGAACAGCTCCAGTCTCCAACTCCCAGCGTGAGCAACACAGAAGACCGGTGATTTCTGCATTTTCAACTGAGGTACTGGGGTCATCTCTCTAGGGAGTGCCGGACAATCGGTGCTGGTCAGCTGCTGCAGCCTGACCAGCGTGAGCTGAAGCAGGGCGAGGCATCGCCTCACCTGGAAGCGCAAGGGGGAAGGGAATCCCTTTTCCTAGCCAGGGGAACTGAGACACATAACACCTGGAAAATCGGGTAACTCCCACCCCAATACTGCGCTTTAAGGAAACAGGCACACCAGGAGAATATATCCCACAACTGGCCGGGAGGGTCCCACACCCACGGAGCCTCCCTCACTGCTAACACAGCAGTCTGCGGTGATCTATCCGCCAGGCAGCAGCGAGGCTGGGGGAGGGGCGCCCGCCATTGCTGAGGCTTAAGTAGGTAAACAAAGCCGCTGGGAAGCTCGAACTGGGTGGAGCTCACAGCAGCTCAAGGAAGCCCGCCTGTCTCTGTAGACTCTACTTCTGCGGACAGCGCACAGCAGCAGTCCAATAGGGAAAGCAGCGGGGGCCGGTGCAGACGCGAACGACTCTGTCTGACAGCTTTGGGGAGAGCCGTGGATCTCCTAACGCTGAGGTTGAGATCTGAGAACGGACAGACTGCCTGCTCAGGTGGGTCCCTGACCCCTGAGTAGCCTAGCTGGAGACATCCCCCACTAGGGGCAGTCTGACACCCCACACCTCACAGGGTGGAGTCACCCCTGAGAGGAAACTTCCAAAGGAAGAATCAGACAGGTACACTCGCTGTTCAGCAATATTCTATCTTCGGCAACCTCTGCTGCTGATACCCAGGCAAACAGGGTCTGGAGTGGACCTCAAGCAATCTCCAACAGACCAACAGACAGTCCTTCTGACTGTCAGACGGAAAACTATCAAACAGGAAGGACACCTATACCAAAACCCCATCAGTACGTCACCATCATCAAAGACCAGAGACAGATAAAACCACAAAGATGGGGAAGAAGCAGGGCAGAAAAGCTGGAAATTCAAAAAATAAGAGCGCATCTCCCCCTGCAAAGGAGCGCAGCCCATCGCCAGCAACGGATCAAAGCTGGTCAGAGAATGACTTTGACGAGATGAGAGAAGAAGGCTTCAGTCCATCAAACCTCTCAGAGCTAAAGGAGGAATTACGTACCCAGCGCAAAGAAACTAAAAATCTTGAAAAAAAAGTGGAAGAATTGACAGCTAGACTAATTAATGCAGAGAAGATCATAAACGAAATGACAGAGATGAAAACCATGACACGAGAAATACGTGACAAATGCACAAGCTTCAGTAACCGACTCGATCAACTGGAAGAAAGAGTATCAGCGATTGAGGATCAAATGAATGAAATGAAGCGAGAAGAGAAACCAAAAGAAAAAAGAGAAAAGAAATGAACAAAGCCTGCAAGAAGTATGGGATTATGTAAAAAGACCAAATCTACGTCTGATTGGGGTGCCTGAAAGTGAGGGGAAAATGGAACCAAGTTGGAAACACTCTTCAGGATATCATCCAGGAGAACTTCCCCAACCTAGTAGGGCAGGCCAACATTCAAATTCAGGAAATACAGAGAACGCCACAAAGATACTCCTCGAGAAGAGCAACTCCAAGACACATAATTGCCAGATTCACCAAAGTTGAAATGAAGGAAAAAATCTTAAGGGCAGCCAGAGAGAAAGGTCGGGTTACCCACAAAGGGAAGCCCATCAGACTAACAGCAGATCTCTCGGCAGAAACTCTACAAGCCAGAAGAGAGTGGGGGCCAATATTCAATGTTCTTAAAGAAAAGAATTTTCAACCCAGAATTTCATATCCAGCCAAACTAAGTTTCATCAGTGAAGGAGAAATAAAATCCTTTACAGATAAGCAAATGCTTAGAGATTTTGTCACACCAGGCCTGCCTTACAAGAGACCCTGAAGGAAGCCCTAAACATGGAAAGGAACAACCGGTACCAGCCATTGCAAAAACATGCCAAAATGTAAAGACCATCGAGGCTAGGAAGAAACTGCATCAACTAACGAGCAAAATAACCAGTTAATATCATAATGACAGGATCAAGTTCACACATAACAATATTAACCTTAAATGTAAATGGACTAATGCTCCAATAAAAGACACAGACTGGCAAACTGGATCAAGAGTCAAGACCCATCAGTCTGCTGTATTCAGGAGACCCATCTCACATGCAGAGACATACATAGGCTCAAAATAAAGGGATGGAGGAAGATCTACCAAGCAAATGGAGAACAAAAAAAAGCAGGGGTTGCAATCCTAGTCTCTGATAAAACAGACTTTAAACCATCAAAGATCAAAAGAGACAAAGAAGGCCATTACATAATGGTAAAGGGATCAATTCAACAGGAAGAGCTAACTCTCCTAAATATATATGCACCCAATACAGGAGCACCCAGATTCATAAAGCAAGTCCTTAGAGACCTACAAAGAGACTTAGACTCCCATACAATAATAATGGGAGATTTCAACACTCCACTGTCAACATTAGACAGATCAACGAGACAGAAAGTTAACAAGGATATCCAGGAATTGAACTCATCTCTGCACCAAGCGGACCTAATAGACATCTATAGAACTCTCCACCCCAAATCAACAGAATATACATTCTTCTCAGCACCACATCGCACTTATTCCAAAATTGACCACATAATTGGAAGTAAAGCACTCCTCAGCAAATGTACAAGAACAGAAATTATAACAAACTGTCTCTCAGACCACAGTGCAATCAAACTAGAACTCAGGACTAAGAAACTCAATCAAAACGCTCAACTACATGGAAACTGAACAACCTGCTCCTGAATGACTACTGGGTACATAACGAAATGAAAGCAGAAATAAAGATGTTCTTTGAAACCAATGAGAACAAAGATACAACATACCAGAATCTCTGGGACACATTTAAAGCAGTGTGTAGAGGGAAATTTATAGCACTAAATGCCCACAAGAGAAAGCAGGAAAGATCTAAAATTGACACTCTAACATCACAATTAAAAGAACTAGAGAGGCAAGAGCAAACACATTCAAAAGCTAGCAGAAGGCAAGAAATAACTAAGATCAGAGCAGAACTGAAGGAGATAGAGACACAAAAAACCCTCCAAAAAATCAATGAATCCAGGAGTTGGTTTTTTGAAAAGATCAACAAAATTGACAGACCGCTAGCTAGACTAATAAAGAAGAAAAGAGAGAGGAATCAAATAGACGCAATAAAAAATGATAAAGGGGATATCACCACCGACCCCACAGAAATACAAACAACCATCAGAGAATACTATAAATGCCTCTACGCAAATCAACTAGAAAATCTAGAAGAAATGGATAATTTCCTGGACACTTACACTCTTCCAAGACTAAACCAGGAAGAAGTTGAATCCCTGAATAGACCAATAGCAGGCTCTGAAATTGAGGCAACAATTAATAGCCTACCCACCAAAAAAAGTCCAGGACCAGATGGATTCACAGCTGAATTCTACCAGAGGTACAAGGAGGAGCTGGTACCATTCCTTCTGAAACTATTCCAATCAATAGAAAAAGAGGGAATCCTCCCTAACTCATTTTATGAGGCCAACATCATCCTGATACCAAAGCCTGGCAGAGACACAACAAAAAAGAGAATTTTAGACCAATATCCCTGATGAACATCGATGCAAAAATTCTCAATAAAATACTGGCAAACCGGATTCAGCAGCACATCAAAGCTTATCCACCATGATCAAGTGGGCTTCATCCCTGGGATGCAAGACTGGTTCAACATTCGCAAATCAATAAACGTAATCCAGCATATAAACAGAACCAAAGACAATAACCACATGATTATCTCAATAGATGCAGAAAAGGCCTTTGACAAAATTCAACAGCCCTTTATGCTAAAAACGCTCAATAAATTCGGTATTGATGGAACGTACCTCAAAATAATAAGAGCTATTTATGACAAACCCACAGCTAATATCATACTGAATGGGCAAAAACTGGAAAAATTCCCTTTGAAAACTGGCACAAGACAGGGATGCCCCTCTCACCACTCCTATTCAACATAGTGTTGGAAGTTCTGGCTAGGGCAATCAGGCAAGAGAAAGAAATCAAGGGTATCCAGTTAGGAAAAGAAGAAGTCAATTGTCCCTGTTTGCAGATGACATGATGGTATATTAGAAAACCCCATCGTCTCAGCCAAAATCTCCTTAAGCTGATAAGCAACTTCAGCAAAGTCTCAGGATACAAAATTAATGTGCAAAAATCACAAGCATTCTTATACACCAGTAACAGACAAGCAGAGAGCCAAATCAGGAATGAACTTCCATTCACAATTGCTTCAAGAGAGAAAAAATACCTAGGAATCCAGCTTACAAGGGATGTAAAGGACCTCTTCAAGGAGAACTACAAACCACTGCTCAGTGAAATCAAAGAGGACACAAACAAATGGAAGAACATACCATGCTCATGGATAGGAAGAATCAATATCGTGAAAATGGCCATACTGCCCAAGGTGATTTATAGATTCAATGCCATCCCCATCAAGCTACCAATGATTTCTTCACAGAATTGGAAAAAACTGCTTTAAAGTTCATATGGAACCAAAAAAGAGCCCGCATTGCCAAGACAATCCTAAGTCAAAAGGACAAAGCTGGAGGCGTCACGCTACCTGACTTCAAACTATACTACAAGGCTACAGTAACCAAAACAGCATGGTACTGGTACCACAACAGAGATATAGACCAATGGAACAGAACAGAGTCCTCAGAAATAATACCACACATCTACAGCCATCTGATCTTTGACAAACCTGACAAAAACAAGAAATGGGGAAAGGATTCCCTATTTAATAAATGGTGCTGGGAAAATTGGCTAGCCATAAGTAGAAAGCTGAAACTGGATCCTTTCCTTACCCCTTATACGAAGATTAATTCAAGATGGATTAGAGACTTAAATGTTAGACCTAATACCATAAAAACCCTAGAAGAAAATCTAGGTAGTACCATTCAGGACATAGGCATGGGCAAGGACTTCATGTCTAAAAACCCAAAGCAATGGCAGCAAAAGCAAAAATGACAAATGGGATCTCATTAAACTAAAGAGCTTTTGCACAGCAAAAGAAACTACCATCAGAGTGAACAGGCAACCTACAGAATGGGAAAAAATTTTTGCAACCTACTCATCTGACAAAGGGCTAATATCCAGAATCTACAAAGAACTCAAACAAATATACAAGAAAAAAACAAACAACCCCATCAAAAAGTGGGGAAAGGATATGAACAGACATTTCTCAAAAGAAGACATTCATACAGCCAACAGACACATGAAAAAATGCTCGTCATCACTGGCCATCAGAGAAATGCAAATCAAAACCACAATGAGATACCATCTCACACCAGTTAGAATGGCAATCCTAAGAAGTCAGGAAACAACAGGTGTTGGAGAGGATGTGGAGAAATAGGAACACTTTTACACTGTTGGTGGGATTGTAAACTAGTTCAACCATTATGGAAAACAGTATGGCATTCCTCAAGGATCTAGAACTAGATGTACCATATGACCCAGCCATCCCACTACTGGGTATATACCCAAAGGATTATAAATTTCTACTACAAAGACACATGCACACGTATGTTTATTGCGGCACTATTCACAATAGCAAAGACTTGGAATCAACCCAAATGTCCATCTGTGACAGACTGGATTAAGAAAATGTGGCACATATACACCATGGAATACTATGCAGCCATCAAAAAGGATGAGTTTGCGTCCTTTGTAGGGACATGGATGCAGCTGGAAACCATCATTCTTAGCAAACTATCACAAGAAGAGAAAACCAAACACCGCATGTTCTCACTCATAGGTGGGAACTGAACAATGAGATCACTTGGACTCGGGAAGGGGAACATCACACACTGGGGCCTATCATGGGGAGGGGGGAGGGGAGGGATTGCATTGGGGAGTTATACATGATATAAACGTTATGCACATGTACCCTAGAACTTAAAGTATAATAAATAAATAAATAAATAGAAAATAATTTGGTAAATACCAGATAAATATTCTTTGGTGTAGGTATGAAGAACATAAATCTTATTAAGTTGGTTAGTTTCTATTTCATCTCTGGAGTTTGCTCTCAAAGAAGTGGGTCTATCCAAGTTTCTATTCCTCCTTCTCAAATGAGGTAATACACATGCAACATATTTACCTCAGTTATCAACTCATGTTGGTGTTTCTTTTGATTGGAATTCTCCTGTTAATGTCACCAATCTGCACTCTGCACCACTCCCTTTTTCCATCCCTACTGTTACTATATCCTGATGGATCTAGCCTAACTGAAATGCGATGAAAATTTTCCAAGGAGGTTTCTTCTTTACTGTTTTTGCCTATGAATCATCAGCTGTAGTAAAAAAAAAAAAAAGTATTAACTTATGAAAAAAAAAGTACATCTTCATATGTATCTAAATCCTTCTAAAAAATCCCATTTTCCTGAAACATGATGGCTAGTGTTAGAATTATTTTCAAAATAGGAAAGCATTTTTATAAATATAGAATTTTTTTTTTTTTTTTACTTTCACAGTTACAACCACCCTCAAGGGGAACTTAAACTGATAATCATGATATCAATTATACTTTATTGGTGGAAAATATCTGTGGGCTTCACTAGATTTAAAAAAATTAGCTAAAATTATGTAGCATTTTCAGTCTTAATACTCTCAACAAAACATAAAATTAAATTTTAATGTGCTACTAATAAAATCCCCCTACACAACTTGGAAGCAACAATTATAACATGCTGTAGCTCTGATTTCTATAAGTCATTTATTACCAATAATTTTTACATTGCTGAAGGTTGTAAATAATTAACGTAAACATAATTTTGTTTACACTGTTGCTTCTACCACTTGCAATCATTACATTTTTTTTTAAGAGAGATTGCAAAAGGAAGGTGTCATTCGCGTGAATATTTCACCTATTGGCTCCTCATCCAGCATGCAGGTAGGATTTTTCGACCTTTTCTCCAGGTCTTGCACAGATGTCAAGAGTGTCCAAGGCATTAGGAAAGGAGAAATGGAGGGTGGGGGCAAAAGCAGGAGTCTTGATGGACTCTTGCCTATGTTATTGTGAAGACATTTATTTCTTCTGCGTATTATTTCCCCTCAGATTTTATTTTTATCTTTTGGGCCTTTCTTAGATCCATACTTTCCAGGTAAATGAGTCAAAAAACCTCTAATTCCTGATCAGTCACCTTGAAACTACATTCAGTCATAGTATAAACACAACACAAAGAGTAAAAGATGGCAACTGAATAGAAGGTGCCAGAACTAAACTTGGGCATGGCATGCCTCTGCAAAGTTTGTGGTTTGTGTGCCTGGTAACTACTTCCTCCTCCAGCATGGCTCTGTGTGTGTGCATGTGTGTGTGTATGTGTATGTGCATATGTTTGTGTATGTGTGTGAAGAGGAGATGTCAAAAGGGAGAATCAGAATTACTTGCTTCAGAATTACCTGCTTCCCTCCTTTATAATTACAGAAATAGCTTGAAGTACAACTTGATAGATTCTAGAAAGAACAAAAGTACCCTACATTTTGCAGGAGTAGTGTTTTGCCAAAGAACCATAAACACTCCTTGTAACAGTACTATTTGAATAGAGCAGGGGAATCTTTATTATAGTAAGCCACGGCTCAGAGGGATAAAAATATTTCCCAAAGCCATGTATCTCATAGAACATGCCTGCTCAGTATCTTTGTTTTTGCATCCAAGTCAGTAGTGAAACAAATGGCCATTCTTCTGCCACTGCTGTTTTGTTCCTCCTCCAATCCCTCTCTGTCCTTTCCTGACTTTACTGAGTGCACCTATAACTCACTTTGCTTATGTTGGCAGGAAGTCAGGCCTGAAGTAATAGCTGACAATAAAGTCTTTTTGTACTCACAGATATTTTGCTTATTGTATTAGTGAGGCACCTTTCTAGACTTGTCCTATATGGAAGTGGAGTATCTTTTGAAATAAGGGATGTGTCCACCTTTCCCCTTGTCTATCAGATTGTAGCAAGGAATAGCAAGAGACAGTTCACCTTCTCAAGTCCACCATATATTGCTAACTTCTTGACCACTAATGTTGATATTTTCCCTACCTTAGTCTAATCTTGCAGTGTGAGTCATATAGAAGCAGAAGTGTTGGCAGGTGCTCACAGACAAGCCAGTACTTGAATGCAGATGGTATATTTCCTTACATCTAGAATGGCAGAATGCCTGGGACTCCTTTGCTGGTGCTCCATTAACCTTCATGCAACTTTCATCACTCCCACCTGATCACCTCACAAAGTGGTCAAGAAAGCCCTGTTTTGTTTTGTTTGGGTTTTGTTGGTTTCTTTTCCTTCTTCTGTTTAGAGCCTCTCTATATGTCTGAAATGCTGAAGCCACCTCTTTGCTCTTCAGCTTTCCTTGTACACATGATTATTTAATATTTTATACACAGATTCAATGTCTCTATTAAAATATTATCTCTGACTTCTATCTTATTCCATCCAGTCTATTGTAGCACATTATATATGTATACTTAATTTTAATTCATGTTTAGATCTTGTTTTCTCGAGATGAATATAGCAATTTTATAGTGCACAGGAAAGAGTGTCCATCACCAGAAGGGGTCAAGGTGGGAGTGGGGAGAGACTAAGCATGATGAGTTAGTAGAAAGCCTAATGGATGAAGTGCCTCTGCCTGGCTTTCATTTATATACATTTAGAGTCTATAAAATTCT
The DNA here is from genome assembly GCF_009764315.1 of Trachypithecus francoisi. Lineage (NCBI taxonomy): Eukaryota > Metazoa > Chordata > Mammalia > Primates > Cercopithecidae > Trachypithecus > Trachypithecus francoisi. The sequence goes on along the minus strand of NW_022681471.1, from coordinate 36,324,550 downwards.
TTCCTTCTGAGGAGATCGATTTGTACTCTACTTTTCCTGTTAATGTATTGCATAGAAAGCTTGATGTAAGTGTCTCCTTTTCTCTATTTTTACTAAGAAATCGTTCTGTCTTAAACTTATGTAGAAACCTTGGTAAGATAGGCCCACCTCCAGTTCTATGCTAATGTCCGGGCTGATAGGTTTTATCCTAGAATTCTGGGACTGCCTCTCTTCACTTTGAAATAGAGCCATCCTGATGCAGCCAGAAAAAATAACACGGACAGGTGAATATGTACTCAGGTGATCCTTGGCTAGACTATTAATCCCCCTAGAAATTAGAGCCCTATTGCCTCTGGACAAAGAGATCAAACTGGGATTACTCAGAATCTCTGAATAATATGACAACAAAATGACTCAATGAGAGCATTTTGAGTTTTGGAACAAACTTTTGGGAAGCTGAAAGTTGGTTTCACTTTCAGGCACTAAAGCTGAGTGGAAAAGTGAAGGCTCGCATCCTTGTATTTGTGAGCCTAGGCAGTCGTTTACTGCAGTGTATTTTGTTGGCTGCAGTAAAATATTGATGGTGGCAGTATGCTATCTCTTTTAATTGGCAGAGAAAAGCATTATAGAACAATTAAATATTACCAAGCCAGTTTAGAACTTGCTGAGCAGGAATTTCCCAAAAGAGTGGAGAAGAAAGAAGACAATGTTTCACTGAATTCATTCTCTGCTACGCTACTGTTAAGTTCTAGTGGGCAATATCAGTGTAGTGGTATGAAAATAGATTTTTCAGGTTCGGCATATGCTACTTGGAGATACAGTGAGGCCCCTCTAACTTAAGAAAAAGTCAGCATTCATTAAGACAATTGTAGACTCAAGCACTCTTTTATGGCAAACAAACAAAAAAACCCGTCTCACTGCCAAAGAGTTGTTAAATAAATACACCTGCCCTACTGGAGAATGAAGCAAATCTCGAAGGGTTGCCAGGATTCTGACTAATTTATCACATGAGAGAGCTGAGAGTGCTGTGTCTATACTGACAGCCCAGTTAACTAAAGCATTTGTTTTGCATGTAACAAGTTTAGTTGGTAGTATCTTGGCCCAAAGGTTTGGTTTAAAAAATGAACTGCACCTCACTGAATCATGTTTAAGAAATGTAATAACTCTTCTATATTTATTGTAATTACAACAGTTCTTTTTTGGGGGAAGCTATTAAAATAGATATTTTTAAACTTTTATTATAAGTTCAGGGGTACATGTGCATGTCTGCTTGACTTTCAGCAGGAAAACACTCCCGTTGAAAGAAACACAAAATTTTGCCCACTCCAAATATGAATAAAAGTGGGATTGCAGTTGGATGGTGGTGAAGGGAGGTTTCACTGTTTTAATACCTCATTTATGTTCAAATTTCTACAGTGAGAAAGCACTATATTTGAAGTTTTGTAGATATAGATGTAAGAAAATGACACTGAGTCAATAAATATAGTGGTTAGCAGCATGGAATTTGAAATACGTTAGATCTTAGTTCGTATTTCATCTCTATTATTTATTAATTATATGGCTTTGGTCAAGTTTCCTAACCTCTTTCATCAATGAAGATTATAATACCTACTGTGAAGGATTGCTGAGAGATCGTGGTAATATATGTGAAGTGTTTAGCATAGTGCCTAGCACAGAAAGATATCTAATTAATGTTGCTCATTATTTGTATTACTATTACTTGTAGAGGGCTTTATACTTTATAAATTATTTCAAATGTTATTTTATTTAAAAGATCTAATTATTCTGAAAAAAAAAGTCAAAACCAAAGGGAGATTTTTCAAGAATACTGGTACTTTTTCCTAACAGAATGGTTATTGATGTGGATATGCACTCCCATTCAGATGACTATCCTTTCAGTTTTGTCCAATGAGATTTTGATCTTTATGCTCAATAGTTATCAAGTTGCAACATATCATTCTGAAAATGGCGACCACTGAGATTGTCATTATCCAGAATACAGGGATGATACACAAACTACCCTTTGGGTGTTTTAATATTTCTAAAGAAAGTAAAGATGAATTTGAATCCATAAGTTTTAGACATCTGTGGAAAGAAAGCTCAAATTCAGCCTCACTAGTAGATACTTAAAGGCTATTGTGAGGAAGCAGGTATAAGGATCAATTTAAATGGCAGCCACAGCAAGATATATTGACCTAGATCCAAAAAGTCTAGTAAAAACAATGTTCTGGTAAGATTAAATAAAGCGAACTATAAGAAAGTCAGTGGCTATCTTTCTATTTTTGCCTTTTATAGATCTAGGTTTTACACATTTACTGCTTTTTCATTTTTTGCCTTTAAGATGACTTCCTTCTACCATATCCTTTTTAGAGATTTCACTTGTTGCAAAGAAATTGGATTAGACTGGTGGTTTTGTAAGCATCACAGGGAGGGCTTATTAAAATACAGATTTCTGGGCCTCAGCCCTAGATTTTCTGATTCATTAGGGAACAACTAACCAGTTTCCAGGTGATGCTAGTGTTGCTTGTTCAGGGACTATAGAGAACCCCTTAATTCAAATAAGGAAGGGCCACAGAAATTTTGTTTTTATAACTGCTAAAAGGACAAAAGTCTAACATTTATTCATCTACATCATGAAGAGTGTGTTTCTACCTACCTCAGGCTAATCACAGAAGAGATTTACCCCTTTTGCCTCCTTTTTCTGGAAAACACTTGACTAGATTGAGAAAAACAAAAATAATCCCCTCCATGTATCTTACAGAATTGTTAGCAAAATGGCTTCTGCTTTCCTGTCTTCCAAAATGCTCCCATAAACAGTCCAATGAAGAGTCCTAGAGAAGTTAGCTAGTAGAGCTTAAAATATCATGAGAGAACATATTTAAAGATATTTAGGATATATATTCCTGACTTTCAAAAAACCTATGTTCAAAGATATGAACCTATAGGCTCTCAAGGCATAAATCAACAAAATAAGTAAGTTAATAACATAGTAATTTGATAACAATGAGTTGATAAGCAGGAGGGTACACACACTAATGGTTTTAAACCTGTGAGCTGTAACTTCTGGGCACTGCAAGATTATCTGTTGGTAGATGTTATCACCAAAAAAATTAATTCATTTAAAATATACTAAATGTATTTAAACATTTTGTCATGTATTATTTTTGTCTAATACAGTGGTCCCCAATCTTTTTGGCACAAGAAATTGGTTTCATGGAAGAAAATTTTTCCACAGACTGGGGAGATGGTTTTGGGATGATTCAAGCACACATAATTTATTGTGCACTTTATTTCTATTATTATTATATTATAATATATAATGAAATAATCATAAAATTCACCGTAGTGTAGAATCAGTGAGAGCCTTGAGCTTGTGTTCCTGCAACTAGACAGTCCCATCTGGGGGTGATGGAAGACAGTGACAGATCATTAGGCATTAGATTCTCATAGGGAGTGTGCAGGCTAGATCCCTCACTTGCACAGTTCACAATGGGGTTTGTGCTCCTATGAGAATAGAATGCTGCTGCTGATCTGACAGGAGGCTGAGGTCAGGCGGTAATGAAAGCAATGGGGAGCAGCTGTAAATACTGACAAACCTTCAGTCATTCGCCTACCATTCACCTCCTGCTGTGTGGCCTGGTTCCTCACAGGCCATGAATTGGTACCTGTCCATGTCCCAGTGGTTGGAGATTCCTGATCTAGTGGATACTGAAAACACAAGTACTATTGAGAGGTGAAGCCAGCTGGGCTTCTGTGTTGGGCAGGGACTTGGAGAACTTTTGTGTCTAGCTAAAGGATTGTAAATGCACCTAACAGCACTCTGAAAAAATGCACCAGTCAGCCACCCCCTCATCCATCTCCACTATGCTGAGGCAATCACTGGAAGGCACACTGCCCTAGAGGACAAGGTTCTCTGGGCCAGAATCCCCCAACCAGATGATCCAACAACAGGACTGAGGGTGCCCGGGACAAGCACCAGCTCATGTCATCACCCTCACTGAGCCCCAGGTACGTATAATGGTGTGGCTTTCTCAGCGTTAATCTCCTGTCTCAGACAGCTGTCCTCAAGATCCATTACCATCTGAGGAATCCTGGGACAGCCTGTAACCAGGTATTTCTCCCACCTTCTCAGTTGTAATTGGGAGATTTTGCTACAGATATTAAGTATGCTTATCTAATCCTACATGCCCATGCTGCAGTATGGAAAGAAAGGGAGTTCCTAACCTCTGGGGAACCCCCATTAAATACCACAAGGAAATTCTGGAGTTATTGCATGCAGTGCAAAAACCCAAAGAGGTGGCAGTCTTACACTGCCAAAGCCATCAGAAAGGCGAAGGAGAAAAGGCAGAAGGAAACCATCGGGCAGATGATGGGGCCAAAATTGCTGCCAGGTGGAACCTCCCATTAGAAATACCTATGGAAGGACCCTTGGTATGGAACAACCCCCTCCAAGAGATTAAGCCCCAGTATTCCCCGACTGAAATAGAATGGGAACTTTTACGGGGGCATAGTTTTCTCCCCTCGGGGTGGTTAATGACAGAAAAAGGAAGGGTGTTTATACCCAAAGCCAGCCAGTGGAAAATACTTAAAACCCTCCACCAAACTTTTCATATGGTATTGAAAACACTCATCAAATGGCCAAATCCCTATTTACAGGGCCAAATCTCCTCTGGACCATCCGACAGGTAGTCAAAGCCTGTGAGGGGTGCCAAAGGAATAATCCCTTGGTTCAGTGTAAGACCCCTTTTGGGGAACAAAGAATAGGTTACTATCCTGGAGAGGACTGGCAGCTAGACTTCATCCATATGCCTAAGTCAAAGGAATTTCAGTACTTGTTGGTCTGTGTTGATACCTTTACAAATTGGATGGAAGCTTTCCACTGCAAGACAGAGAAGGCTCAGGAAGTGATTAAAGTCCTAATTCATGAAATAATTCCTAGATTTGGGCTTCCCCAAAGCTTGCAGAGTGACAACAGTCCAGCTCTTAAAGCCACAATAACTCAGGGAATTTCCAGAGCGCTAGGGATACAATATCACTTTCACTACACCTGGAGGCCACAATCCTTAGGGAAGGTCGAGAAGGCAAATGAAACACTCAAGAGTCACTTAAGGAAACTAACACAAGAAACTCATCTCCCATGGCCTACTCTTTTGCCTATGGCCTTGTTGAGAATCCAAAATTCTCACAAAATGGGGTTCAGTCCATATGAAATGTTGTATGGACGACCTTTTCTCACAAATGACCTCCTACTTCATCAGGAATTAATTGGCCAACTTGGTCAAAGATATAACTTCTTTGGTAAAATATCAATGAAACCTTAAAAACCTACCTGAAGAATGTCACAGAGAAAGGGAATAGAGTTGTCTCAACCAGGAGATCTAGTGTTGGTCAAATCTCTCCCCTCTACCTCCCCATCTATGGATTCTTTGTGACAAGTGTTATACTCGGTAATCCTCTCTGTCCCCACTGCAGTTAAGGTGGCAGAAGTGGGATCTTGGATTCACCACACCCGAGTTAAATTTTGGACCCTTGAGGAATCTGCTGGACCATCAGCTCAGGAGTCCCAAGATCATTCAGACCAGTCTTGATATACCTGCGAACCGTTGGAGGACTTGCATCTCCTCTTTCAGAAAGAAACACCCCAGACTAAAAAGCCTCCTACTGCTGATCCTGAGGAAAAATCCCTTCCCCCTTAAAGATATAAGTGAAAACCTACATAATCTTTAACACCTCTCCTTGCCCCTTTAATGGAATCCTTTTACTATTTCATCATATTATTAAGCAGCATACTAACCATACTCTTTGCGATAGGACTATATACTGTAGCTTCTGCTGGGACAAAAATCCTAATCACATCAACCTTCTTTATATCTCCCTTCCTTCTGACAGCAATTTACTCCTACCTTTAACTCAGACTGGATGAAATGATCTCATCTTCCAGAGCACCCTCTTTACCTTTCTACTTACTCTTTGCCTATCTATCCCTCCTGCTTCCTTGGATACTTCATACAATCACCCCTCCCCTTCCACTAGCTCCTAATTACCTTTACAAGACTGTCAACTTAACCCATTCTCTGTTAAACCAGTTCAATCCTTCCCTGGCAAATGACTGTTGGCTTTGTATCTCTCTATCAACCTCTGCTTATGTTGCCACTCCCATTCGCGCAAAAAAATGGGTCTTTACCAACTTAACCTACCACCCTCGTTATGAAGGAAAAGACCCTTTCTGTCTTCTGAATGTGCAATCATTAGTTGACTTCCCCATCTCTCATAGGACCAAGAATACCCTAATAGGACGTGCAATCCAACTTTAACATTCTTAATTTCCAACTTCGCCTATTACACGAGCAATGAAAAGCCCATACACGGCCCTGTAACTACCAATACCATCTTAACTTTCTAAGACCCTTTATGCATCCAACGTAACCTGTTATCAGGCCTGCCCCTTGGGTACCGACTACCCCATCAGTGTAATTACACCCTACAAATTCAAGCCCCAACTGATCACAGTAACTTCCAAGTTACCCAAACAGCTCCATTCAGACGACTTATCCACTTCTCAGGGCCTCCAAAAATCATTGCCTCCTCCCTGCTTAACAAACAATCCGGATTTTGTAATGGCAAACATACACCCTGCATGATCATTTACCCCTGGATCCCCTGCAGCAGCGACCCCACCACTAGTGAATGCCTTCTCATCCCCTCTTTCAATCACTCTCTCAAATGGTTCCTAGTAGATACAAAATGGTTTTTTTCTCCAATGGGAAAATAGAACACAGAGAGTCACTCAGTTTGCTCCCAATATCCCTTTCTAGCCACTCACCGGAGCTACCTTGGCAAGTACTCCAGGAGTAAGGGAAAGTGAAAACAACAAACTCACACACCTTTTTAACATACACAACCAGTTCTGTCTACCCAGCCAAGGTATATTCTTCTTATGTGGAACGTCAACCTATATCTGCCTCCCCACTAACTGGACAGGAACCTGCACCTTAGTCTTTCTAAGTCCCAACATTAACATTTCCCCTGGAAATCAGACCCTATCAGTACCCCTCACAGCTCAAGTCCATCAGCACAGATCCATACAACTAATACCCCTACTTATAGGGTTAGGAATGGCTACTGCTAAAGGAACCAGAATAGCCAGTTTACCTACTTCATTATCCTACTACCACACACTCTCAAAGGATTTCTCAGACAGTTTGCAAGAAATAATGAAATCTATCCTTACTCTCCAATTCCAAATAGACTCTTTGGCAGCAGTGACTCTCCAAAACCGACGAGGCCTAGACCTCCTCACTGCTGAGAAAGGAGGACTCTGTACCTTCTTTGGGGAAGAGTGTTGTTTTTACACTAACCAGTCAGGGATAGTACGAGATGCTGCCTGACATTTACAGGAAAAGGCTACTGAAATCAGACAACAGCTTTCAAACTCTTATACCAACTGCTGGAGTTGGGTGACATTGCTTCTCCCCTTTCTAGGTCCTGTGACAGCCATCTTGCTATTACTCTCCTCGGGTCCTGTATTTTTAACCTCTTTGTCAAATTTTTTCCTCTAGGATTGCAGCCATCAAGCTACAGATGGTCTTACAAATGGAACCCCAAATGAGCTCAAGTAACAACTTCTACCAAGGACCCCTGGACCGACCCGCTGACCCTTTCACTGGCCTAAAAACTTCCCCTCTGGAGGACACTACAACTGCAGGGCCCCTTCTTCAACCCTATCCATCAGGAAGTAGCTGGCGTGGTCATCACCCAATTCCCAACAGCAGTTGGGGTTTCCTGTTTAGAGGGGGGATTGAGAGGTGAAGCCAACTGGGCTTCTGGGTCAGGTGGGGACTTGGAGAACTTTTGTGTCTAGCTAAAGGATTGTAAATGCACCAATCAACAGTCTGTAAAAACACATCAGTCAGTGCTCTGTAAAATGGACCAATCAGCAGGATGTGAGCAGGGCACAATAAGGGAATAAAAGTTGGCCACACAAGCCAGTAGCAGCAACCTGCTTGGGTCCCCTTCCACACTGTGGAAACTTTGTTCTTTCGTTCTTCACAATAAATCTTGCTGCTGCTCACTCTTTGGGTCCACACTACCTTTATGAGTTGTAACACTCACTGCCAGGGTCTGCAGCTTGATCCCTGAAGTCAGTGAGACCATGATCCCACTGGGAGGAACAAACAACTCCGGACGTGCCACCTTAAGGGCTGTAATACTCACTGCGAAGGTCTGCAGCTTCACTCCTGAAGTCAGCAAGACCATGAACCCACCGGAAGGAATAAACTCTGGACACATCTGAACATCTGAAGGAACAAACTCTGGACACACCATCTTTAAGAGCTGTAACACTCACTGTGAGGATCCGTGGCTTCATTCTTGAAGTCAGCAAGACCAAGAACCCACTGGAAGGAATAAATTCTGGACACACTATGATGTGAAAAAGAGATCCTAATATTTTAAAAGTTTAAGGGATCACCAATCTATTCCCAATTCCTCAGTTCACAGATCAGAAAAAATAATTACAATTGAATGAAGTTATTGAAGTCTTGAGAGGAGAGATGATTTTCCTAAGGTCTCCTGATCTTGAACATATATATGTATACATATTGATCTATATTTTAAGCACCTGGTATGTGCTCAGCACTGAGATAACCCCCTAGTGTGGAGGTGGGAGGAAATACAAGTAGTAGGAGAAATGGTATCTGCTTGTAAGGAGTTCACGTATCTATTTGGGAAGACAGGGCTCTTTTATTATACTCTTACTTGTGTGATGCAGACTAAAAGTGTCTTAAGAGTTTAGATATGGGGAGGGATGATGAGAGCTGGTATAGTTAGGCAAGACTTTGAAGAAAAGTTGGGCCTTGAATGGTGGGTATATTGGAAAAAAGAAGATGTTGAAGTAGTAGCAGCAGCAATAACAGCAAATATAGATGAGTAGATCAAAGAAAAGTTTATATCCTCATAATCTGCTGAAGATAATAACTTTAAACATGTTGACATGCTTATTCTTAATATTTTTGTATGATATTTATATGTGTATTATACCTAGTATACAATTTCTAAATAATTTTGAATCATCTTAGCCATTGAAATGAAACTACTTTCCTATACCAATAATAGGAATCCATTGATGGTTTTACTTCTTACATCTTAACTATGGGCAATTGGGTCAAATAGACCTTTTATTTACTTTAAAGACCCTTATGAGCTCTTCCACACACATCTTGCTCATTTTTCATCTGAGAAAAATCCACACTCCAAGTTCTTTTATTCAATGATAATATCAGTGAGTCCCTGGAATATGTCAAGTACAATTGTGAACACCTTACATAAATCATCTCTGGAATCTTCACAATCATCTTACCACGTTGGATTCTGAGTTCCATTAAGACAGAAGCCATGTCTATTTTGTTGACTGTTGAATATCTCTTAGCAGAATGACTAGCACATAATAAGTGATTGATAAATATTTGTTGAATGAATGATAATTTTCTTTTTTCTATAAGGAAATTGAGGCTCAGAGAGATGAACTTGCTTGAGATTATTTAGTTAAAAAAATGGAGGAGCTATGGTTTCAAATATTACCTGCAATGGGCAGCATGGTGTAGTGCTTAAAAGCATAGTCTCTACAGCCAGAAGGCTTAGGTTTGACTACTGTCCCTGCCCTGTCCTAACTATAGAACTTTGGAGAAATAGACTTAACCTCTCTGTGCCTCACTTTCTTCATTTATAAAATGGAGCTGATAATATAACATTAATGATGATATAATAATTTTCCCATAGGGTTGTTATGAGGACTAGGTGAGTTAATATATGTAAAATATTTACATATATATTTATTTAAAAAATACAGAGAAAGTATTAAGCATTTACTAAATAAAATGATTTAAAGATCTGTGTTCTTCCTCTAGTATTGAACTGACTCTTTAATACCAACAATTATATCCCTGTTTTGTTTTCCTAATGATCTTCTCTATCCAAACAACTCTTTCATATCTGTTCTTGTTTATTTTTCTTCTTTTGCCTTCCATCTTGTATGTTAATACTTTCAGTTCTACTTTCTCTTACCTAACATTTATTTATCATGTAGGGAAGCACAAATAACAGACAGAACAGAGACAGAAGAATAAAAATGCAAGAGAAGCAGAGATATAAAGCCATAAGGCCCCAAAACGATGGAGATGCTCTAAGTTCTTGCCTTTTTAAGTTTTAGTTCTTGCCCTACCAGTATCATTTTCTATTATCAAGATCCACATGATACCCTTAAATGCTTTCTGGAAATGCCTTAATTTGTTTGTTTTCTGTCCTTTGCAATAAAATAGTATATCCTAAATTATATTCATAATGGAAAATCAAGTTTTCAATAACTGTTAAATTATGTTTAGTAATTACCAAGGCAATAACTTTGGAAGGTTTGGAAGGCAGTAGACTAATTTTATTGCTTAAAAATACTGTTTAACAAGAGAAGAAAATGCAGAGACTCACTTCTATTGAAAATTTACTATGTACACAACACTGCTCTAGGTTCTCTTACGACATACTTTTAACTCTTTTCATCTGTGTATCATTTCTTTCCAGAGAGAACTGAATAGTAATCATCAAACAGGTATTCAAGAACATGAATTGCTTTTGTTGCACTCAGGATAATGTTCTTATTTAAGAAACGGTGTGAAGTCCACTGTGGCTGATGAAGGTTGAAAAATAAATGAATAAATGAACGAGAAAATGAGTAATAGAAGACAAAGTCAACAGGTTAAAAGAAGCAAAGCCGGGCGGGAGCGGTGGCTGACGCCTGTAATCCCAGCACTTTGGGAGGCCAAGGCGGGCGGATCACGAGATCAGGAGATCGAGACCACCCTGGCTAACACGGTGAAACCTCGTATCTACTAAAAATACAAAAAATTAGCGGGTGTCGTGGCGGGCGCATGCAGTCCCAACTACTCACTACTCGGGAGACTAAGGCAGGAGAATAGCGTGAACCCAGAAGGCGGAGCTTGCAGTGAGCCCCTAGATGGCGCTACTGCACACCAGCCTGGGTGACAGAGCGACTCCGTCTCAAAAAAAAAAAAAAAAAAAAAAAAAAAGCAAAGGCAAATAGAGCTTTGTAAGTCATCAGGAAGACTTTGGATTGTATTGTAAGTTAGATGAAGCTTCAGGAATACAAAAAATAGACATTTGTATGACAACGTGAATTTATTATTTGAATTTAAAAGTTTTGATATTGTATATAGATAATCACTGCATTAGCTTCTGAAAATTTCAGTATCACAAATATCCCATTCTTATTCTACCCTAAGGAAAATTTTAGACGAATTTTATGTTTAACTTTTAGGTAGTTCACTCATCTGCTGAGGGTGAATAAAACATATGCCATTTTTCCTTGAATGATTTCAGTTATGTTTCTGGTATTTATTTAGTTTGCTTACTATCTTTTCTGACACTTGTTTGTTTTTTCCCACAGTATAGCACAAACTGAAAACCTTACAGACCTTAACTGGAATTTCTTCTTCTAGGTGATGCCAGCTTTTGTCTTATCTTTTCTCTAGGGATCTGAAAACTTGTACAATAAGAACATGAACATTAGTTCCTCAAATACAAAATGTGCAGAGTTCTTTGGGGGAGAATCCTGGTAAGTGTGGAGATGTTCTGATCCCCTTTGTGAGTGAAAAAAATAATTCAAATAAGAATATTTCTGCTTTAAAGTTTTATTCTGATGTCCATTGGTAATGTAGTATATTTGCAGTTTAAAAATAAACTGATGGAGTCACACTAAGACAAATTCTATATGATTCTGCTTATACGAAGCTCCTAGAACAGTTAAATTCATAGAGACATAAAGTAGAATGGTGATTGCCAGGGGATGTGGGAGGGGAAAATAGAAAGTTGTTTAATGGGTACAGAGTTTCAGTTTTACAAGATAAAAAGTTTTGGAGATTGATTGCACAACAATAGAAATACCCTTAACACTCTTGAATGGTGCACTTAAAATAGTGAAGATGGTTAATTTTATGTTATATATATTTTATCCACTATGACAGAATTTTAAAAATAAACTGTTGGAATCTAATAACAGCAATAGGGAGACTGAATTACTAATATAACCATGGTACAAAATGATAAATCTAAATCAGAGTATAGATAACATCAAATTCCCTATTTGGGTTTCCACTTATATCAATTCAGTAGACATTTACTGTCTATTATGCATATGGCAGAAGACTAGGGGCCATGGACACAGACAGGAATAAGATGATGATTCTTTTTCTCTAAGAACTTGGAGCCTAGGAGGGAGAGATAGACTCATGAGCAACAATGACAACAACAACAAAGTAGAATGATATTAATGTTATGCTAGAGGTATGGCCAGATAACTTTGAAACCCAGGTAAGTTAGAGAACATGTAAAGGAAGGTGACTCCTAAATTTCATTTTGAAGAATGAATTTTCATGTAGGATTGAAGAAAGAAGAATATTCCAATCACAGGGAGTGAACTGTGGTATGAGAGATTGTGGAATTTTTGAGGAAACTTCAAGTAGAAGCAGTAATGATGGAAAAGATAGATGAATTTGAGGTGGTAGAGATCACAGTTTCTAATAAATGATTAGTTGTGGTGAATGCAAGAGGAACAATAAATTGAGAAAGGTGGCTTTCAGGCTTTTTTTTTTTTTTTTTTTGGCTTGGGCTACTGCATGGATGGTTAGAGAGAGAGAGAGAGCGACAGAGAATAACTCTCAGGTCTAGGTCTATGTTTAGCAGTCTAAGCACTTCTCTACATGGATTAATTAAAAGGAAGTCAGAATTTCCATTTAAAATTATCATTCAGTCTTCCTGCCTTGAAATACCCAGTATACTCATTAATTATACATGAAAAGGTTATTGTCAGAAGAAGGCCAACGTGAAATCTCTGTTACATAGTATAAATGTTCCCATAGATTAGGCCATTCAGCATCTATATTTGCTCCCTGCTAGCTATTCTCTGTATTCAGAGGGTGAAAAGCTAAAAATTCATTTTTCAGATTCCATTGCAACTACAGTGCTGGGGTATGACCTGGACCTGCCAGTTCACATGCCATGTATGAGACAGGGAGGCATAAGTGCGCAACATGGGGCAGAAACTGAATTTGGAAAGATGAATGTTCTGCAAAACAGAGCAGCTGAGGTATCTGGTCCTGACACAACTGTGGCAGAGTTTTTGGCTCCAGGCTCAAGTTAAAAGTGCAAGGCAGGAGGTAGCAGTGGTAGTCTTTCCACTACCACCATCCTGAGTTATGGCTGGGCATTTCTTTTTGCTGCATCATTGCTTCTGGCTATTTGGCATCCAAACCTGGTTCCTGGCACCCCAAGAGATTCTATGGTGTACCCAAACTATTTTATGAAATTTCTTTTTTCTTAAACTAGCTGGGCTAGATTTTGTTGTCTATACATAAAAGCTCTGACCAACAGAAATAAGATCAGACTTCCCTCATTAGTACGTTTTTAACTGGTTGATATTTAGGCTTCTTAGAGTACTCAGGACAGTAGGTTTCAGTGGTGGAGGCAATACCATAGCTCTGAGATCAAACAGATGAGGTTTAAATTCTTGCTCTACCATATGCTATCCATTTTACTTATCCAGGTAAGTCACTTAACCTCCATATATTGCAGTTCTTTCAACTATAAATTGGAGATGATCAAAATGTCCAACTCCTAGTGGTGTTATAAGAATCATAGGAGATAATTTATATGAAAAACATCACAGTGCTGGGAAAGCAATAAGTGCCCAAAAGATGCTTACAGTTGCTCATATTAACAATGCATGGAAGGCTTTGTCTTGCTCACTAGGATTCCTTGGTTTTTCATCAAGGCTTTTTCTTGTGCTTGGTCTAAACTGGTTCATTTCTCTATACAATGTACATCAATTAGAATCTAATTTATCCTTATTGTATGGAGTCCATTAAATAAATAAAAGCAAAAGAATAAAAATAAAAGAAAAAAAGGGAAAACAGTTTTTTTGCATCAACTCAAGTCTGAATTTGGATAAACCTATAAATTTCCATGATAGCTCTTAGAAGTTTTAACAGTCAATAAGCTGTGGCATTAAAGATGCTAGGGCTATTCTTAGGATCTTTTTAGAATTAGGCAGCTGTTTTACTTCGTTTCTGGCTTGAGGATTGGAATACTTTATCAGTGGTGCGATGGGCAAGAGGTTGAGACAACTCTCCCCACAAGGGCCACAAATGTCCATTCACCCATGTCAAAGGGGCCTAGTGGATATTTTTCCCACTGTTCCTATGTATACTATGTAGTAATTAGGCATACAAACAAGTGCTGTCCCATTAAAAACCATATACATAGCTTGGTGGATCTGACATTATTCAAATAATTTTAAAAACTTTTCCTTTTTAAAATTTGTATATTTTTATAGATTCGGGGGGTATAAGTGCAGGTTTGTTACACAAATATATTGCATAATGGTGGGGATGAGCTTCCAATGTGCTAATCACCCAGATAGTGAGCATAGTACCCAATAGGTAATTTTTCAACCCTTGACCCCCCACACTGCCACCCTTTTGAAGTCCCCAGTGACTATTTTTTCCATGTTTATATCAGTGTGTACCCCTTGTTTAGTTCCCACTTGTAAGTGATAACATATGATTTCCTGAGCTATTTCACTTAGGATAATGGCCTTAAGCTCCACCCATGTTGCTGCAAAGGACATAATTTAATTATTTTTGTGGGTGCATGGTATTTTATGGTATATATATACCATATTTTCTTTATCCACTCATTGGTTGATGAACACTTAGGTTGATTCTATCTCTTTGCTATTGTGAATAGTACTGTAATAGACACATGAGTACAGGCATCTTTTAACTTTTTTACTTTTAATTTTTGTGGGTATAGTAGTTGTATATATTTATGGGGTACATGAGATATTTTGGTACAGGCATGCAATGTGTAATAATCACATCATAGATGGTGTCTTTTTCATATAATGATTTTTTTCCCTTTTGGGTAGATACCCAGTAGGAGGATTCCTGGATTGGTTAATATAGAACTTTTCCTTTTGTGTTGTTTTTAGGTACCTATACATAGGTGTTATTTAATTATCTTCCTAGTTTTAAACTCCAAATGGTAATACATGGTTAGATTAGTTACTTTATTAGTAGTTATTATTCATCACTTTTATTACTGTTTGACCCAGTTATGCCCCTTTAAGGGTATCTCTCACTCCAAGAAGCAAGCCAAGGTACATAAAACAAGTTACATACGATAGTTTAGTTCCTGCCAGGGCAATTTCTAAGTCTGCTACTTAGATTAAGAACCCACTTTCGGCCGGGCGCGGTGGCTCAAGCCTGTAATCCCAGCACTTTGGGAGGCCAAGATGGGCGGATCACGAGGTCAGGAGATCGAGACTATCCTGGCTAACACGGTGAAACCCTGTCTCTACTAAAAATTACAAAAAACTAGCGGGCAAGGTGGCGGGCGCCTGTAGTCCCAGCTACTTGGAGGCTGAGGCAGGAGAAGGGCGTAAACCCGGGAGGCAGAGCATGCAGTGAGCTGAGATCTGGCCACTGCACTCCAGCCTGGTGACAGAGCAAGACTCCATCTCAAAAAAAAAAAAAAAGGGGGGCGGAGCAAGATGGCCGAATAGGAACAGCTCCAGTCTCCAACTCCCAGCGCGAGTAACACAGAAGACCGGTGATTTCTGCATTTTCAACTGAGGTACTGGGGTCATCTCTCTAGGGAGTGCCGGACAATCGGTGCTGGTCAGCTGCTGCAGCCTGACCAGCGTGAGCTGAAGCAGGGCGAGGCATCGCCTCACCTGGAAGCGCAAGGGGGAAGGAATCCGTTTTCCTAGCCAGGGGAACTGAGACACATAACACCTGGAAAATCGCGTAACTCCCACCCCAATACTGCGCTTTAAGGAAACAGGCACACCAGGAGAATATATCCCACACCTGGCCGGGAGGGTCCCACGCCCACGGAGCCTCCCTCACTGCTAACACAGCCGTCTGCGGAGATCTATCCGCAAGGCAGCAGCGAGGCTGGGGGAGGGGCGCCCGCCATTGCTGAGGCTTAAGTAGGTAAACAAAGCCGCTGGGAAGCTCGAACTGGGTGGAGCTCACAGCAGCTCAAGGAACCTGCCTGTCTCTGTAGACTCCACCTCTGGGGACAGCCCACAGCTGAGGTCCAATAGGGAAAGCAGCGGGGGCGGTGCAGAGGCGAACGACTCTGTCTGACAGCTTTGGGGAGAGCCGTGGATCTCCCAACGCGGAGGTTGAGATCCGAGAACGGACAGACTGCCTGCTCAGGTGGGTCCCTGACCCCTGAGTAGCCTAGCTGGGAGACATCCCCCACTAGGGGCAGTCTGACACCCCACACCTCACAGGGTGGAGTCATCCCTGAGAGGAAACTTCCAAAGGAAGAATCAGACAGGTACACTCGCTGTTCAGCAATATTCTATCTTTGGCAACCTCTGCTGCTGATACCCAGGCAAACAGGGTCTGGAGTGGACCTCAAGCAATCTCCAACAGACCAACAGACAGTCCTTCTGACTGTCAGACGGAAAACTATCAAACAGGAAGGACACCTATACCAAAACCCCATCAGTACGTCACCATCATCAAAGACCAGAGACAGATAAAACCACAAAGATGGGGAAAAAGCAGGCAGAAAAGCTGGAAATTCAAAAAATAAGAGCGCATCTCCCCCTGCAAAGGAGCGCAGCCCATCGCCAGCAACGGATCAAAGCTGGTCAGAGAATGACTTTGACGAGATGAGAGAAGAAGGCTTCAGTCCATCAAACTTCTCAGAGCTAAAGGAGGAATTACGTACCCAGCGCAAAGAAACTAAAAATCTTGAAAAAAAGTGGAAGAATTGACAGCTAGACTAATTAATGCAGAGAAGATCATAAACGAAATGACAGAGATGAAAACCATGACACGAGAAATACGTGACAAATGCACAAGCTTCAGTAACCGACTCGATCAACTGGAAGAAAGAGTATCAGCGATTGAGGATCAAATGAATGAAATGAAGCGAGAAGAGAAACCAAAAGAAAAAGAAGAAAAAGAAATGAACAAAGCCTGCAAGAAGTATGGGATTATGTAAAAAGACCAAATCTACGTCTGATTGGGGTGCCTGAAAGTGAGGGGGAAAATGGAACCAAGTTGGAAAACACTCTTCAGGATATCATCCAGGAGAACTTCCCCAACCTAGTAGGGCAGGCCAACATTCAAATTCAGGAAATACAGAGAACGCCACAAAGATACTCCTCCAGAAGAGCAACTCCAAGACACATAATTGCCAGATTCACCAAAGTTGAAATGAAGGAAAAAATCTTAAGGGCAGCCAGAGAGAAAGGTCGGGTTACCCACAAAGGGAAGCCCATCAGACTAACAGCAGATCTCTCGGCAGAAACTCTACAAGCCAGAAGAGAGTGGGGGCCAATATTCAACGTTCTTAAAGAAAAGAATTTTCAACCCAGAATTTCATATCCAGCCAAACTAAGTTTCATCAGTGAAGGAGAAATAAAATCCTTTACAGATAAGCAAATGCTTAGAGATTTTGTCACCACCAGGCCTGCCTTACAAGAGACCCTGAAGGAAGCCCTAAACATGGAAAGGAACAACCGGTACCAGCCATTGCAAAAACATGCCAAAATGTAAAGACCATCGAGGCTAGGAAGAAACTGCATCAACTAATGAGCAAAATAACCAGTTAATATCATAATGACAGGATCAAGTTCACACATAACAATATTAACCTTAAATGTCAATGGACTAAATGCTCCAATTAAAAGACACAGACTGGCAAACTGGATAAAGAGTCAAGACCCATCAGTCTGCTGTATTCAGGAGACCCATCTCACATGCAGAGACATACATAGGCTCAAAATAAAGGGATGGAGAAAGATCTACCAAGCAAATGGAGAACAAAAAAAGCAGGGGTTGCAATCCTAGTCTCTGATAAAACAGACTTTAAACCATCAAAGATCAAAAGAGACAAAGAAGGCCATTACATAATGGTAAAGGGATCAATTCAACAGGAAGAGCTAACTCTCCTAAATATATATGCACCCAATACAGGAGCACCCAGATTCATAAAGCAAGTCCTTAGAGACCTACAAAGAGACTTAGACTCCCATACAATAATAATGGGAGATTTCAACACTCCACTGTCAACATTAGACAGATCAACGAGACAGAAAGTTAACAAGGATATCCAGGAATTGAACTCATCTCTGCACCAAGCGGACCTAATAGACATCTATAGAACTCTCCACCCCAAATCAACAGAATATACATTCTTCTCAGCACCACATCGCACTTATTCCAAAATTGACCACATAATTGGAAGTAAAGCACTCCTCAGCAAATGTACAAGAACAGAAATTATAACAAACTGTCTCTCAGACCACAGTGCAATCAAACTAGAACTCAGGACTAAGAAACTCAATCAAAACCGCTCAACTACATGGAAACTGAACAACCTGCTCCTGAATGACTACTGGGTACATAACGAAATGAAAGCAGAAATAAAGATGTTCTTTGAAACCAATGAGAACAAAGATACAACATACCAGAATCTCTGGGACACATTTAAAGCAGTGTGTAGAGGGAATTTATAGCACTAAATGCCCACAAGAGAAAGCAGGAAAGATCTAAAATTGACACTTTAACATCACAATTAAAAGAACTAGAGAGGCAAGAGCAAACACATTCAAAAGCTAGCAGAAGGCAAGAAATAACTAAGATCAGAGCAGAACTGAAGGAGATAGAGTCACAAAAAACCCTCCAAAAAATCAATGAATCCAGGAGTTGGTTTTTTGAAAAGATCAACAAAATTGACAGACCGCTAGCAAGACTAATAAAGAAGAAAAGAGAGAGAATCAAATAGACGCAATAAAAAATGATAAAGGGGATATCACCACCGACCCCACAGAAATACAAACAACCATCAGAGAATACTATAAATGCCTCTACGCAAATCGACTAGAAAATCTAGAAGAAATGGATAATTTCCTGGACACTTACACTCTCCCAAGACTGAACCAGGAAGAAGTTGAATCCCTGAATAGACCAATAACAGGCTCTGAAATTGAGGCAACAATTAATAGCCTACCCACCAAAAAAAGTCCAGGACCAGATGGATTCACAGCTGAATTCTACCAGAGGTACAAGGAGGAGCTGGTACCATTCCTTCTGAAACTATTCCAATCAATAGAAAAAGAGGGAATCCTCCCTAACTCATTTTATGAGGCCACATCATCCTGATACCAAAGCCTGGCAGAGACACAACAAAAAAAGAGAATTTTAGACCAATATCCCTGATGAACATCGATGCAAAAATTCTCAATAAAATACTGGCAAACCGGATTCAGCAGCACATCAAAAAGCTTATCCACCATGATCAAGTGGGCTTCATCCCTGGGATGCAAGGCTGGTTCAACATTCGCAAATCAATAAACGTAATCCAGCATATAAACAGAACCAAAGACAAGAACCACATGATTATCTCAATAGATGCAGAAAAGGCTTTTGACAAAATTCAACAGCCCTTTATGCTAAAAACGCTCAATAAATTCGGTATTGATGGAACGTACCTCAAAATAATAAGAGCTATTTACGACAACCCACAGCTAATATCATACTGAATGGGCAAAAACTGGAAAAATTCCCTTTGAAAACTGGCACAAGACAGGGATGCCCTCTCTCACCACTCCTATTCAACATAGTGTTGGAAGTTCTGGCTAGGGCAATCAGGCAAGAGAAAGAAATCAAGGGTATCCAGTTAGGAAAAGAAGAAGTCAAATTGTCCCTGTTTGCAGATGACATGATTGTATATTTAGAAAACCCATCGTCTCAGCCCAAAATCTCCTTAAGCTGATAAGCAACTTCAGCAAAGTCTCAGGATACAAAATTAATGTGCAAAAATCACAAGCATTCTTATACACCAGTAACAGACAAGCAGAGAGCCAAATCAGGAATGAACTTCCATTCACAATTGCTTCAAAGAGAATAAAATACCTAGGAATCCAGCTTACAAGGGATGTAAAGGACCTCTTCAAGGAGAACTACAAACCACTGCTCAGTGAAATCAAAGAGGACACAAACAAATGGAAGAACATACCATGCTCATGGATAGGAAGAATCAATATCGTGAAAATGGCCATACTGCCCAAGGTTATTTATAGATTCAATGCCATCCCCATCAAGCTACCAATGAGTTTCTTCACAGAATTGGAAAAAACTGCTTTAAAGTTCATATGGAACCAAAAAAGAGCCCGCATTGCCAAGACAATCCTAGTCAAAAGGACAAAGCTGGAGGCGTCACGCTACCTGACTTCAAACTATACTACAAGGCTACAGTAACCAAAACAGCATGGTACTGGTACCACAACAGAGAAATAGACCAATGGAACAGAACAGAGTCCTCAGAAATAATACCACACATCTACAGCCATCTGATCTTTGACAAACCTGACAAAAACAAGAAATGGGGAAAGGATTCCCTATTTAATAAATGTGCTGGGAAAATTGGCTAGCCATAAGTAGAAAGCTGAAACTGGATCCTTTCCTTACCCCTTATACGAAAATTAATTCAAGATGGATTAGAGACTTAAATGTTAGACCTAATACCATAAAAACCCTAGAAGAAAATCTAGGTAGTACCATTCAGGACATAGGCATGGGCAAGGACTTCATGTCTAAAACACCAAAAGCAACGGCAGCAAAAGCCAAAATTGACAAATGGGATCTCATTAAACTAAAGAGCTTTTGCACAGCAAAAGAAACTACCATCAGAGTGAACAGGCAACCTACAGAATGGGAGAAAATTTTTGCAACCTACTCATCTGACAAAGGGCTAATATCCAGAATCTACAAAGAACTCAAACAAATATACAAGAAAAAAACAAACAACCCCATCAAAAAGTGGGGAAAGGATATGAACAGACATTTCTCAAAAGAAGACATCCATACAGCCAACAGACACATGAAAAAATGCTCGTCATCACTCGCCATCAGAGAAATGCAAATCAAAACCACAATGAGATACCATCTCACACCAGTTAGAATGGCAATCATTAGAAGTCAGGAAACAATAGATGTTGGAGAGGATGTGGAGAAATAGGAACACTTTTACACTGTTGGTGGGATTGTAAACTAGTTCAACCATTATGGAAAACAGTATGGCGATTCCTCAAGGATCTAGAACTAGATGTACCATATGACCCAGCCATCCCACTACTGGGTATATACCCAAAGGATTATAAATTACTCTACTACAAAGACACATGCACACGTATGTTTATTGCGGCACTATTCACAATAGCAAAGACTTGGAATCAACCCAAATGTCCATCTGTGACAGACTGGATTAAGAAAATGTGGCACATATACACCATGGAATACTATGCAGCCATCAAAAAGGATGAGTTTGCGTCCTTTGTAGGGACATGGATGCAGCTGGAAACCATCATTCTTAGCAAACTATCACAAGAGAGAAAACCAAACACCGCATGTTCTCACTCATAGGTGGGAACTGAACAATGAGATCACTTGGACTCGGGAAGGGGAACATCACACACTGGGGCCTATCATGGGGAGGGGGGAGGAGGGAGGGATTGCATTGGGGAGTTATACATGATATAAACGTTATGCACATGTACCCTAGAACTTAAAGTATAATAAAAAAAAAAAAAAAAAAAAAAAAGAACCCACTTTCACTCTTATATATGTACTGAGTTCATAGATAGCACTTACATCCCTTGATTAGACTGGATGGGGGTTGTGTCATCATCATCCTCATCATTTTCACCTAGTTCTAAAGATTTAATATTTTTTCCAGGAGTCAGCCCCCTCACAGTGATGTGAATATTTTTCTATTGAAGAGATCAAAAGAATGTACCATAAGAACATCTCTTCATCAAATGATATAATTAAGAAAGTGAAAAGGTAAGCTACAGTATAGGAGATGTTTGTAATACATTAATCTGACAATTTCTATCTGGACTATATGAATAATCCCTACAAATCAGACTCATTATTATGATTAAAATTAAATAAATGACCAATACCAAATTCTTGTGAGAATGTGAAACAATCAAAACTAAAATACGTTGCTGGTGGAAGTACCAATGAGTACAACCACTTTGGAAAAATGTTTGGTATATGTTTTTTAAAAGTTAATTTGGTAAAATACACATAACATACAATTTACAATCTTACCCATTTAAAAATGTATGGTTCAGTGTATCAAGTATACTCATACTGTTCTGCCACCATCTCCACCATCCATCTCCAGCACTCTTTTCATATTGCAAAAATAACCTGTACCCATGAAGTATTAACTCTCCCTTTTCCTCTACTTCCAGCCCCTGTACCTTCTGTCTCTATGAATCTGACTACTCTAGATAACTCACATAAGTGAAATTGTAAAGTATTTGTCTTTTTTGACAGGCTTATTTCACGTAGCATAATATCCTTAAGATTCATCCACATTGTAGCATGTGTCGAAATTTCTTTTCTTTCTATGGCTAAAAATATTCCACTGTGTGTACATACCACATTTTGTTTATCCATTCATCTGTCAGTGGACACTTGAGTTGATTCTACCTTTTGGTTTTTGTGAATAATGTTGTTATGAACATGTGTGTACAAGTATCTCTTCAAGATCCTGCTTCCAATTCTTTTGGATTAGCACCACCTTTTAAAAAGCTACATATGACTTTCTACAACCTAAAAATTTTGGATGAGAAGAGCTTATGTTCATAAAAAGACTTGTATGACAATCTACATAGTGTTTTTTGTTTGTTTGTTTGTTTATGTTTGTTTTTTGTAATAGTCCCACATTGGAAAGAGCCAAACATCCTTAACTAGCAGAATCCATAAACTGGTATATTAAAGTGCAATATTACATATCAATGAACAGAACAAGCTAATGATACATGCAAGAACATGGATTACTTTAAAAACATAATGCTGAGGAAAAGAGGCTACATACTCAAGAGTACATACTGTATGATTCCATTTATATAAGGTTCAAACACTGTCACAACAAATCTATGTTGACACAGTTTAGAGGAATGGTTTCTTTTGGGAGAGGTTAATGACTGGTAGAAAGCATAAGGGGGCTTTCTGAGGTTCAAGAAATGCCCTACAACTTGATCTGGGTGGCAGTTACAGGGTTGTACATATATGAAAAATGCAGTGATCTGTATATGTAATATTTGTGTATTCTGTGTGGTTATACATCAATTTTAAAAAGAAAAGATTGCCAAAGAAGATTCTCATTATGCTTTGACTAGTGGCAATATCACCGAACTGCATTGAAGAGACAACATTAATATAATCATATGTTTCTGATATGTCTATTAGAGACAGGCATATCGCTATATAGTCACTCCTATTAGGTTCTATCCATAGTTTGAAATCAAGAAATAAAAGCAAGTGTGGCTTTGTGGCAATATCAGAATAAGTAATTTAGGCACTTATCTTGGACTTTGACTTTTGTAAAATACTGAGTAGTTACTGTTAACTAGTTTAATGCCCATTACTGAAGAACTTGAGAATTATTTTTAAATACTTCTATCCTATTGGTTGTCTTTATTTTACCAGTAATTTTAAAAGTAAAGTACTGCCTTTCACATCCTTCGAAAGGTAACCATCTGAATTCTATGTAATGCTGCATTTTTGTTTGATTATAATTCAAAAATATTCCTTTCATTATGAAAAGGTGAATTATTTTTGGATGCTAAATATCATAAGCAATTCCACTTCATTTCAAAATTGTGAACATTATTTTTTCTTGTATATAAACCTTTCCTCAGCTGTTTCATTCATTTGCATTTCTTCCTGTAATTCCCTAAGAACTGGCATTAGTCATTGTGAAGAACTTTCAAGTTCCAAATACCAATTTTCTACCAATAAATGTGAAGAAGACTATTAGATGTAATAATACATATTAAAGAGGAAATGTTAAAAATGTAACATGCTACTTAAGATCTATATCTTTAATTATTGTTTTTTATCAATATTTAGAAAAAACATTTTCTTACACATAGTGCTCTCCAGAGAAAGGGAGAAAAAGTGAGTTCAATAAATACCACCTCTCTTCTACCCCTGGTTGTAAACATTTTGGGAAACAAAACAGAGATGCCCAGATATTAACTTTATTAGTAGTAAGGCCTGGTTAAAGAATTTGATTTTAGACCTCTTATCCAGTGGGCCTACTAACTGATCCCAAGAATTAGGCAAATTTACCCACCCAGTCTTAGAACTGGATTGGAGTAGGCCTCTCCCTGCAGGTGTAAGAAATAATAATCTATGGCATGGAGGTACAGAAGAGAACTCATGCTGTCTGCAGGCAGGCTTGCTCCCAAACGTAAAAGAGAAAATTTGAATTAATCATGCCCAGCTATTCCTTCCAAATTTACCAATCAGCTGTCTCTTTCCATCTCTCCTTGGACAGCCTAAGTAAAGGATGCAGAAAGAGGTCACCAGTACACTATCTGAGCTCACATTGCAAGCAAGGAAATCAGAAGTGGTGAAGTGTTCATAACTAACTCAGCTTTTTTTCCATCGAATATATTTCCTCTGCCTTCCTAATTGTTAAGGAAAAAATATAAATGAAAAATATAAGGTATAATACAACTCTAAATCAATTCATATTATTTTATTATCAGCTGTGGCACTATTCTTAAATTTTTAAAATACATCTCTAAAGCTGTAAACTACAAAATCAATAAAAGCAGGAAAAGGTTGAATTCTGTTAAAAATCTCTCAGATTTGTATCATATTCATCTTTGACCAGCTTCAGAATTTGAAATGTTAAATATTAAGATTGTATTAAAAACTCATGTCCAAATACCTTCAGACCAATTTATTGTTCAATGCAAAGTACAAAGCTTAGAAAATTTCAAGAAAAATATTATAGCTTCATTTATAAAGCATAAGATAATTTCTCCTAAACTTACCTTTCTAGTCCAAATTTCTGTTCTTTTCCAGAACACCTCTTCATCACAAAAGAGCCTCCTTACCATATAACTCTCTGGGCCATGTTACTAGTCTGCTCCTCAAGTACTTTTCTGTACCATTTTCTGATAACATGTTGACAGAAACAACATGAAGTAGATCTCATTCATATTTTTCCCAAAACTTGGTCTTGTCTATAGTCTGTTTGCTAGTCTAAAAGATGAAATCCTCATTTTATGATTTTCTAGAATGCGAAGTCATATGCATTGGATGCTAATACATGAGATATAAACAATTTTTCAAAAAGGTTGCTCATTTCATAGCTAAATAAGAAAATAAATTGTTCCCCAAATAGAGTTAATTTCTCCATGAAAGTAAATGGAGAATAAAGCTTTAAAAATTGCACACTTTTTTTTCAAAAAAAGAGAAAGAACAATCATATTTGAATAGTGTATTATAGGGCCAGATTCTGTGTTTTCGGGACTTTTAATAGGTTATTTTAAGTAATCTTCACAAAGATCCCATAAGAGAGGTGGCATGATTCCCATTTGGCTGATTTGCCTGACAAAAAGCTAAAGATTAAAGAAAATAAGTGTCTTACCTAAAGGTTGCTAGTAAATGGTGGAACTAGAATTTGAACCCAAGTATGTCTGACTCGAAAACCCATGCTCTCTATCAGGTTAAAAGAAAATGGAATGTGAAAGGATAAACATTTTTACATAGTTTGGATAAAGTTTGAAATTCTTGGCTTTATCAGTTATAATTCTAGTTTTCTGTGTATTATATACCATTTTCTGGCAATTTTGGTGAAAATACAGATGGAACCTTCTAGATATCATTGACATAGTGTTCTGTGCCCTAGACAAGATCGTATCAAACCAGACCAAATGGCAATGCACAACAAAATTTTACTCCAGGACTCTAAGCAAGTGGTTGGCAATAATAAAGTTCTGTCATGATTTCACTAAAGACAGAAGTTACATATGTTACATTTAGGCCTCTCAGCCAAATGTTGCAAACTCCCAATTTCCAGCCCACTTTTCCCAAAAATACTCTAAAATGTTTCTCAGAAGCATGGTAATATCTTTTCTGGATTCCAGGATTTTTGATAGATCTGTCTGCATTGTCTGGCAGCTTCTTTTTTGTTGTTGCTTTTCCTAATTAACTCCAAGTATGCTTAAATTTATGCTCCTAAGGAACTCTCTGACTCAGTTAAACTGGCAAAAACACAAAAAGTATAGCTGCTGTTGTGTTTTGGGGTCTAGTGTTTTCTTTTTTCTTTTTTTTAAATTTATTATACTTTAACTTCTAGGGTACATGTGCATAACGTGCAGGTTTGTTACATATGTATACTTGTGCCATGTTGGTGTGCTGCACCCATCAACTTGTCAGCACTCATCAACTCGTCATTCACATCAGGTATAACTCCCAATGCAATCCCTCCCCTCTCCCCTCTCCCCATAATAGGCCCCAGTGTGTGATGTTCCTCTTCCTGAGTCCAAGTGATCTCATTGTTCAGTTCCCATCTACGAGTGAGAACATGCAGTGTTTGGTTTTCTGTTCTTGTGATAGTTTGCTAAGAATGATGGTTTCCAGCTGCATCCATGTCCCTACAAAGGACACATATTCATCCTTTTTTATGGCTGCATAGTATTCCATGGTGTATATGTGCCACATTTTCTTAATCCAGTCTGTCACAGATGGACATTTGGGTTGATTCCAAGTCTTTGCTATTGTGAATAGTGCCGCAATGAACTTATGTGTGCATGTGTCTTCATAGCAGCATGATTTATAATCCTTTGGGCATATACCCAGTAATGGGATGGCTGGGTCATATGGTACTTCTAGTTCTAGATCCTTGAGGAATCGTCATACTGTTTTCCATAATGGTTGAACTAGTTTACAACCCCACCAACAGTGTAAAAGTGTTCCTATTTCTCCACATCCTCTCCAGCACCTGTTGTTTCCTGACTTTTTAATGATTGCCATTCTAACTGGTGTGAGATGGTATCTCATTGTGGTTTTGATTTGCATTTCTCTGATGGCCAGTGATGATGAGCATTTTTTCAGAGCCCGCATTGCCAAGACAATCCTAAGTCAAAAGAACAAAGCTGGAGGCATCATGCTACCTGACTTCAAACTATACTACAAGGCTACGGCAACCAAAACAGCATGGTACTGGTACCAAAACAGAGATATAGACCAATGGAACAGAACAGAGCCTTCAGAAATAATACCACGCATCTACAGCCATCTGATCTTTGACAAACCTGACAAAAACAAGAAATGGGGAAAGCATTCCCTATTTAGTAAATGGTGCTGGGAAAATTGGCTAGCCATAAGTAGAAAGCTGAAACTGGATTCTTTCCTTACTCCTTATACGAAAATTAATTCAAGATGGATTAGAGACTTAAATGTTAGACCTAATACCATAAAAACCCTAGAAGAAAACCTAGGTAATACCATTCAGGACATAGGCATGGGCAAGGACTTCATGTCTAAAACACCAAAAGCAATGGCAACAAAAGCCAAAATTGACAAATGGGATCTAATTAAACTAAAGAGCTTCTGCACAGCAAAAGAAACTACCATCAGAGTGAACAGGCAACCTACAGAATGGGAGAAAATGCTTGCAATCCACTCATCTGACAAAGGGCCGATATCCAGAACCTACAAAGAACTCAATCAAATTTACAAGAAAAAAACAAACAACCCCATCAAAAAGTGGGCGAAGGATATGAACAGACATTTCTCAAAAGAAGACATGCATACAGTCTAGTGTTTTCTTTATTTTAAAGAAAAGAGAGAGAGAAAAAAAATCCAAATCTGTCAAGGCACCAGAATAGTCTTTCTTAACTATTGTTAATTATACCAGAAAGCTAAATACCTTAAACAAACTGAGCAGTTTAATTACTTAAATATCCAGCAAAATCCAAATCTGCCATTGAATAGACAAAAAGAAAAAAAAGATTAAATTTGTTTGATCAAATTATAAAATTTCTATCAATTTTGTTTCAAAACTGCATTTGATGAGAAAAAATTACAGAGAAAACCCAATTTTCAAATGGCTCAGTGTAAGTGAAAATAATCACATGTATTACGATTCTCAGTTGAAAGCAATGGAAACTAACTCTAGCTCAATTTAAATAGAAGATAAATACACAGCATGAACAGGAGTAAGGTAATAAATTGTAAACCAAAGATAGTGCTAAACTATTAGGATGGCAAAAGCACAGTGAAATTCCAGAGGAAAGAGTGATTGATTCTGGGTAGGATAAGCATTCCACTTTATGGAAGTGGTATCTGAACCAAGTACTATGTCTTCTTTATAATCATTCCAATGTGTAGCTTATCTCATTGCTAGATTGACATCCCCTTGGGATTTCCTATTTTGTCAGCATCTAGTGCCATTCTTTGTATATATTAAGATGATTCAAGGTGTGTTTATTAAAGAAAGGTTAAGTACTCTTAATTCAAATATCCAAAATCCAAAATGCTTCAAAATCTGAGATTTTGAGTACTGATGTGACAATCATAGGAAATGATCACTGGAGCATTTTATATTTCATATTCTTGGATTAGGGCTGATCCAATAACTATAATGCAGATATTCCCAAATTTGAAAAAATGAAAAATTTGAAACACTCTGGTCCCAAATATTTCAGATAAGGGATACTCAACCTGTACCTACAATATGCTAGGCACAGTGTATTATATACTAGAGATATAGAAAGCAAAAAAAAAAAAAAAAAAAAAAAACACTTGACCCCGGTTCTCATGATGGAGATTGGAGATTGCCATGCCATCTGGTAGGGAAAACAAACAATCAAGTGATCACATTAATAAATGCATAATTATAAACTGTCAAAACTGCTATGAGGGGAAAAAGAGTGCTACAGAAGCATACAACGGTGGGGGACTAGCCTTATTTCTGGGGAGTCACAGAAGGCTTCCTTGCAGAAGTGACAGTTGAGCCAAAGTATGAATGAATAGAAAGATTTGGCCTAGTGAGAGAGGGAAAAGAGTATCTCAAGGAGAGTAACAGCAGTATATGGAAAAGATCTCGTACATGGTGGGTGCTGTGCAAACTACTTTGTACTCAACTTTATCTTCTTCTGTCCAACTGCAAGTAAAGGACGTTTCTTGCCCTTTAAAAAAGCAAATCTTTCTTCCTGAATATTCACTTATATCCTTCACCTGCCTCCTTTGAACCTCAATCCGTCAATTATATTTTATTTCTCCTATACAGTATCTCAACTGCCCCCTCCATTACATGTTTCTCTTCAGGACGTATCATGCTAAAATCTCTGTGACCTACAAAAACAAAAACTACAAACACTTATCTGAATCCTACAACCCTCCTCACTACTTCCTATCTTTTACTATTATTTTTAATAGCAAAATTTCTAGAATAATAATACTCTTCACCTGCAACCTCCACTGCCTCAATTCCTGTTTGCATTCTAACCCTACTAAATATGATGCCTAACACAATCACTTCACTAATAGGATCTTGCTAAGATCACCAATGACTCCTTTGTAAATTCAGTAAACATTTTTCAAGTCTTGTCTTACTTGACTTTTGATAGCATTGGACATTCTTGACAACTCCCTCTTTTTTGGATGTCATGATACTACTTTTTCTTTGTGTCCTACCTTTTTCTCAGTCTACTTCAGAATTTCTTTTATCTGTGTGTATCTCTTAAATATTGGAATTTCATCTTTGACCCAAGTTCTTCTTATCCTATAAACTAGCTGACTGAGCTCTCTCATCTCACTTCTTGTCACCTTGGCAAATGCTTTCTTCTTTAACTCTTGGTTAAAACCTGATACATTGTGGACTCCTTCTTTGACTCCCTTAGTCATTGTTAAGAATTACTTTTTCTAAGTTTCACTGCATTCTCTGCATATATACCCTCAAAAAAGCAAGCCTTATTTTATCATGTTTATCTGTTTCCTAATATATCTTTAACTAGATTGGCAGTTCCTTGAAAATAGGGACAACCTTTTTACACCTAACTTTTAGCACGATGCCTGAATGTAGTATCACTAAACATATATAGATGAGTGAATGGATTTGTTTGGGTAAGCTCCTTCGTCTTTGCAGCCCTTTGGAGAGTGTGGCCGGGTGGTGTGGAGGGAAGTTGTGACTACTTGAAAATTGCATAGGTAGTAAGTGGTGGAGCCAAGGACTATTTCACCCAAAAAGCCTTATTTAGCCTGATTGGCTTATTCCACAATGTACACATGTATTGAAACATCACATTGTACCCTATAAACATATTGAATTATTATTTGTCAATAAAAGAATAAAAACTTTTTTAAAAAGCAGCAAAATTACCCTACTAACTCCACAGAATTACTATGAAAACTACATGAAATCATAGGTATGGGTGGTGTATAATGCTAAGTACAAAAACGTTTTTCCTCTTTTCAAGGAACTGCCATATAGTTAAAGATACAGGTTATGAAACAGATAAACATGATAATATAAGGCTTGCTTTTATGATGGTATATATTCAGAGAGTGCAGTGAAGCTTAGAATAAAAGTAATTCCTACAATGACTAAGGGAGTCAGAGAAGGAGTCACAGTGTATCAGGTTTTAACCACAACTTGAAAAAGAAGAAGGATTTGCCCAGGTGCCGAGAGTGGGATGAGAGAGCTCAGCCAGCTAGTTTATAGGATAAGAAGTTTCTTGACGTGTCTATACCTCAGGTTAATCTCTAGACTGGGATAATACTATATACCCCAAAGGGTTGATGGGAAAACTAAGTGAGAAAAGATATGGGACGTAGAGGTGCTCAGTTAATGCTAATCTTTTCCTCCATTCCTCCCTTCCTCCCTTCCTTCCCTTCCTTCTCTTTCTTACCTTCCTTTCCTTTCCTTTTCCTTCCTTCATTTCTCTTTCTTCTCTCTCTCACTTTCTCTTTTTATTTTTTGCCTTCCTGACTTATTCCACTTAAGTCTTCCCTTATTTTGTACTGACCCCAATGCCTGTAGTGAGGCACCACAGAATCTACTTTGGAAAATTTCTCAGGGCATTCTTTCCACCTCTTCCCTCATCTCAAGCTTGTCTTGTCCCTTTTAACAAATTCTTGGTAATATTTTATTTTCTTATTTTTTCTTTTCATACAATAATACAAGTTTTTTTTGTAGAAATCCAGATAAAATTAAAACTCAAAATCATTCATCATTTTAAGCTCACATCCAGAAATAATCACTGACAACAGTGAATACAATTCAGATTCTGTTATGAATATGTTTACATATATTTAATCTATGTTTGCATGTATCTATCCTTTTAAAATAATATAATATGAAACTTGAAGCTAACATATAGATGCCAGAGAGACCTTTACCTGCCCTAGGTGAAGGTGTTATTGAAAAAAATAAACTCTACTTGTTATTCTGTCACTGTCCCCACCACCTCCACATAAGCATATCTCCATCACTACCCTTTTCTAGAAGAAACTTCCTTTCTTCTTTGCCAATCCAAATCTCACCCATTCTTAAAATTTACATACATTTTATTTCCTCCAGGAAACCTATTTTGAATTATCAGCCCGCACTGAGCTCATTCTTCTCTAGGCTTCTAGAACACTTCCAGTTTATGTCATAGTTTATCACTTCCTTGTGGGGAAGTGGTACTGGATGATAATTAGGTGTGCTTTCTCAACTCAAGTGTGAGCTTCTTGAGGCCAAGGAGTCCATCCCATGCTTCTGTACTCCCCACTCACACTTTCATCAACCCCTTGACTTCTGCCAGTACTGATGCAGGGCTGGGCACCCAAGAGGAATTCAGGAAATGCTTGTGGTTTGATTCATCTTGCATCCTTAACTCTTGACGTCAATAGTAGATGAAAGAAGGGCGCTTCCCAAGGGAAGAATGTGAAAGTCTCCACTCCTTTAACTCTGTTGTATAAGCCATATTAAAAGGTGAGAAGCTAAATACAATGGCTTGACAAAAGTCAGGTGAGAATTAATAACACTTTAATCCTGTCTTGCTTTTTTGTCCAGCTCTGTAACCTGAAGTACGTGTACTTTAGGGAAGAAATACACCAACAATTATTCTTAACAAACCAAAAGTCAAGGGCCCTAGTAATCTACCTTTTCTGTATATTCAAGGAAGGCTAGAAAAATTGATGTGATTTGCATTCACATCTACAGTGAAGGCTATGAAATTTTACTGCCAAACAACCAGTTCTTCAACTATCCTCAGGCATTTGGCCTAGTTTAGATGTGGTTCTTTCTTGAGAAGGAATAAATTTAAATGTCCTGGAAAGTTTCTTTCTTAATGTAAGATTCTATAAATAATCGACATATTAGCATAATACTCTCAACAACGCAGAAACCCAGAAAGCTCCTTTTTTTTGCACTATGTATCCCAATGTTTTTCTAAACACATTACATCGTTTTTCTAAACACATTACATCCTTGAGGCCTCCTATACTATTCTTTGCGTGTGTTTTATTTAGCAAGTTATTTTTTATTATTTAGCCACAATTCTCCCACATTATTACATTATCACATTTTTCCCATATTCTTAAAATATTAGGTACATAATTTGTTAGAAGTTAAAAGGAAAAACATTCCTTTTGCAGAATAATATCACATTATATTTAACTTAAAGATTATTAACTTTTTAAATATCAAAAATTGAAGCTGCTGGGAATCACATTTATTTGTAGGTCCCAAAATAACCCTGAGGTCTGAATAGGAAAATATCTTTTATAAACTATAACAAAACTCTCACCTCAAAATAAAACACTATGAAATTTACACAATTGTATATGTACTCAGTATCTTTACAATATCCAGAAACCTACTGGATTTTTAGAAATGACAGTGCAAATAGGTTTACATTTGGAAAAGACAGCTTATACTAAGAGGACCTAACTTGAAACCTGGCATCTCGTGCAGGAATCTGTTCAATACTTAGAACGGTCATAAAGTCAACTTTGTTAAAAACACAGGTCCTTGGACACCCCCAAATACCAGGCAGAACAAAAAGAATTCCAGTACATTTGGTTTTTATTGTTCATCTGAATGGGGTACAATTTTTAAATTCCTTTGAATGCCCCAAGGGCTCATGGGGTTGCTGGTCATATTTTGGGGCCGGCCATCACCTTTTGCAGTTTTCATCAGGTGTATCCATAGCTGTGCAGTTCTAAACCAGCTTCTAAAACTTTTGCTCCAAAACTGGTGTTAAGGTGCCTCCATACCTACCTCCCAAAACTTCATAAAGCATCAGGCCAACATGGACCACTGCTTTACCTGATGGATAGCTTCATTTTTTCCTTTTTATTTAAAAATAATACAGGGATGTAGTATTATGACAAAACTAGTTCCCTCCTATACTAATCTTATAAAAGGAGAGCCTGGTTGATTGTTTGCCTCAATCTGTATTTATGCTCAACACAGACTACTTTTCCTCATCACATATATAACTACACACATGCATATATGTAATACTTACAAATACTTACATTATTCAATGCTTATAAACACCATACGAGATAGCATTATTATCCTTATTTCATAGATTAGACAGTCGTAGTTCAGAGAAGTTAAGCAACTTGTTGAAGCCTGCACAACTGGGAAGTGCTAGAGGACTGGACTAAAACTGAGGTCTATCTGATTCTGGAACCCATGTTTAGAAATTTACCCCCAGCTTTATTAAGGTATAATTGACAAATAGAGCCTACGTTTTAACCATT
Source organism: Trachypithecus francoisi (assembly GCF_009764315.1). NCBI lineage: Eukaryota > Metazoa > Chordata > Mammalia > Primates > Cercopithecidae > Trachypithecus > Trachypithecus francoisi. The sequence goes on along the minus strand of NW_022681471.1, from coordinate 36,290,900 downwards.
ATACCACACTCCCTCATCTAATTTAAAAGGTTGAGTTGAACTAGATCATCTCTGAGAACCCAGTCTTAAGTTTCTTTGCCCCTTTCCTGTCCCATCAAGGCCTCTATTGGGGCCAAGGTGGGAGGGTGGTGTTCTGAGATCTAGGAGCTGAAGTAAAGATATATCAGGTTCCAAATACCCTCTTGTGCATTTCTTTTTCTATAATAATTTTTCTTTGGGATACATGATAAGGACTCCTACAATGGTGTATTAAATAGTGATATTCAGGATTTGTGGTTGCTGCCACTCATTTATCTTCCTCTTACACAACCTGATATTTTTGAGCTAAACTTTATCCATAGCTGAGTAATGAAATAAACAGATACATGACTCTTGGTACGCATTTGTTCCAAAAGTGTGAATGGTCTAAAAGTGTGGACTATTTCACTAAAGAAAGAAAACTTACACTGAGCAAAAGAGAACCATGTCCTGAAAGAAAGAAGTTGAAAAAGGGAATAAAATCATCTATTGTTCATTTTATGATCCCTCAAAATACTCTGGACATTAAATTTATTCCATTGCAGGCATCTTGTAGACTAAAACAAAGAATGCTGGACTTGGAGTTGGACACCTGGGCTTGATTCTCATATAGACCTTACTAACAATATAACCTTGAACAGGTGACTAAACTCTCTTGGCTTCTATTTTCTCATTGTTAAATTGGAGATTAGAACAGGATCTACCTTAAAGTGTTTTTCCTAGGAATAGATGAATTAAATCATGTTTTAACAATGCTTTGTATACTTATATTTGCATTAGGTATTATTACAACGCACCATGGTCCTGTGCAATGCCACCAAGCTAGTTAACTTTCTTTTAATACTGTGGTCTCTGTCTGACTCAATAACACAATCTGTGGTCTCTGTCTGACTCCATAACACAATCCCCCTACCCTACCCCAGGCTAACTGAAAAAACACCACTATGACAGTACTAAGAAACAGTCCCTTTAGCCAATGTAAGCAGATAGCATTCACAGTGAACTATGGCAGTAGTCCTATTTATGGTAGAGAATATCTGGGTGCCAAGAGACCTACATATAAGCCTCCCCACTGTTTATTTCTAGACAAGTGGAATGATACCAGCCAGAACAGTTGGACTCAGCTGCTCTAGTGGAAAAGGAAAAAAAAATTCTGTTTGGAGTCAGACCACACAGGGGCTTGAAACTTGAGATTAAAATAGCAGTTTTTTGTTGTTGTTTTGAACGTAAGAGTGACTGAGAAATCAGTGGAGAATGTGAAAGTGTCACTTTGTCAGTGGTATGTTTTGTACACAAAGAATAGGCCATCATATATCCCATGGTCACAACTACTCATGTTTGGTTAGCCTCTTGCTGGCTGCAAATTTCACACTAGAAAGTCATAACAGAATAGGAAATTGAGGAAATGCATGAGTAAATTAGAATGCTGAATATTTCTTTAGAGATTGGGATGAGGGGCAGGACAGGATGGCATAGCTAAAGCTCAAAATCTAGGGTAAACTGTTGCAGCAATAACAAAACAAACTAAACCATGTAGTTGTGTTTCCATCACTAGTCTAATTATCCACTTTGATTAACCTTGCCCTCTTTATTATCCCTTAAAATAGTACCCTTCATATGATCTGTAACAGAAAGAATTAGCTAGTGATAAAAAGAAAAAAACATTTAAAAATTGTGCACATCAGGGGAAAGCCAGTAAAATAAGCTAGCCTTGTGTGGAAGTTATATTTTTGGATTAAAATGATTACATACGGCTTGAAAATCAAATGGTATGCTTGTTTACTAACATATTCTGAGATTTTTTTCTCCCTGCAGATGTAAAAAATGAAAAAGGGAACACGGCTATGCTAGCATATGGAGGTGATTTGTTCATATCTACAACTGGGCTAGAGCCATCAGCAACCCAGCTATAAATTCTGAACCTCCTGTATTTTCTTATTTCAAAATATGTTTTCCTCCATTTAAAGACAAAAATAAAATCAGAGTTGCTCTGAAAGATATCGCATAGAGAAATATGTCACTGGCAACAGTTAGGACATTGGATTATACCAAGTCTGTCTGAGTTTAAACTCATGAACTCACATGTTTAAATCCAACACAAATCGTTTAGTTCTCAAGTTCCCTTAAGCTAGGAAAATTAAGACTTCCTGTTCTTCAGGGAGAAAAGGGGCTTTAAAACGTGAGAGGTTAGAAAATGTCTTAAAGCTCTTCATAACTGAGCATAAATAAATCCACACCATATGGATTGCATTTCCTTTTTTTACTTTGAACTCTGAGGGGAAAAATCATGCTTGGCAAACTGGTCTTTTCTTTTTTCCCTAAATTCAAATATGTTACTTTCACCCCTGAGTCTCCTTCCCAAGCTGTACTACGTCTGGAATGTTCTCAGGACTCTTCAGTCTTTAAGTATGCAGTTCCTGTGAGGCCTATGTTCTTCAAGAAGCCATCCCTGAGTGATTAGAAGAGACATACCAAATGCCTCTTAAACCTCACTGGGTAACATATAACTTTCAAGCCTCCCGTTTAGTCATTTATGTGTTCATTTATGTATTCTGGTGGTTGTGTTTGCTAAAGGCTTATCGTGTTCATGTATAACAGCTCATGTCCTTTATTCTACATTTAACAACCATTTATTTAGCAACTTATACATCCAAAGTTTTATGGATCAATGCCTAGGTTTGCACAATCTTATGTTGTGCTTAATGATGCAACCCTCTATGGAAGACTAAAGATAGCCCCAGCTAAAATTCTCAAGTAAGACACAGCCGAGGAAAGAAAATTGGAATAGTTCTACCAGAGAAGGAAGTGCCTTAATGATGAGATTTCAAAGGCTCCAATAAGTCTCCTCCAAAAGCATCAGATTCATATTTTGAATTAATAAAGCTATTTTAAAAGACAAATCGTTTTAAAAATACACTAGAGTAAAATTTTAAATCCTGCATTTGCTTTTTTTCCCCCAAGTATCTCACTGTGTTCTACACATGAAGGGAGATACATGTTTCAATCGGGGTAGCAAGGGAATGAGATCTGCGGGTTATACACCCCACAGATTTTTATTTTAAGCTATATTACAGCAGTTTGGTAATTTGGGTGAGATAAGGTTAGAAGGAGGAGAGAGAAAAAAGAAGAGATGGAAGGATAATTGCTTCAGTTAGAATTTGACTTATGTTTTAGGACTTCAAGAGAAAATACACAGAAAATAATTCACATTTGAAGAAATTTGCCTATAATATGTATTTATTTTTTATATTGCCTTATTTCTTTCTGTAGTGAAACTCCAAGTATTTTGGAGGTTAGGGACTCTCTCATACTTAACTATTTGCCATCCATGTGGTTCCCACCCCACCCTCACTTCAACATCTAACCAAGCCTTGGCCCAGAGGAGACATTAATTCTTGATTGTTTGATAATAAGGGTTATTAAAAGTTTTACTGAATGTGGACAATGCCCTCAGTACTGTGTAGGCATTGTGGAAGATAATGCAACACAGGGAGAGATAAAATGACTGTCACTGTTCTGTTTGGAAAAGCAAAGCCTGTATGTGGAAATAACGAAAGTCATGTATGTCAATCATACAGGATAAACCCAAGAAATCAAGAATTTTCAGGCAAACTCCGTGGCCATATAGCACAGAAACATTTTATTAAGTCTAAGTCTGAAGGAAGCTTTAAGCAAATGAAAGGGTCTATTACTTTATATCGTGGAATTTGAACTTAGGAAACTTGTTACCGTGAAGTTATACAGGCTGAAAATATGTGTATATAGCTTATCTTACCCACCCCATTTCATATTTTAAAAGACTTTCTCTTCCTCCTTCTTCCTTTATTCAACTTTTGATAACTTTTCTAGGAACCCAGTACTGGGGAGAAGAGGAGACATACATTTATAAACAGGTTCAGTGAGTTGATTTGAAAGTGAGACTTTCAAATACTGACAAGTTAAAATGAAGTTAATTATTTGGGATGTAGCTTGAACTTTTTGAGGCAGATAACCACTGTGAACACATTTCAACAGAAACCTTAATATAATAATTTTCAGTCTTGGTGGCTTGTTTCTTTAAATTTTCTGCAGAGATTCAAGGGAGAGTGAATCTCTGAGGAGGAGATGAGTCTTTGTCAAGCCATGCTATGAGTATAGTGAGATTGGATGGGAACATATTCAAATTTTAGATTAAAAAAAAGGAAGTGAAATCATGGTAATATGGAGATTAGGAAGGGGAGCCCAGGGCCCACATTTGATAAAAAAGGAGGGTAATGCTTGTGTTGCTTGGTTTGACATTAATAGGCATATACCAGACACTGTGCTAAGCACTTTACATTCATCACTTCATTTAATCAACACAAATTTTTGAAGTAGGTACTATTATTTTGTCCATTTACAATAGAAAAAAATGAGTTTCAGAAATCAAGTGATCTTCCCCCAAGTCACTCAGCTAGTATGCAGTAGAAATAGGATACAAACCCAGACCTGTCTAGCCCCATTTAACCACTTCAGTATACTGCCTTAAATGAACTCACCTCTTGTGAGTTCCAGAGTGTTCCTAAGCCAGAAGAGTAAATGACCACATTGGTTATACCTCAGTCCATGGACTCAAGTAATTATGACTTGGAATAGGAATTACTGTAACTAATGAGACAGACTTGAAGTCCTTTCTCTAAAACTTCCCTTTCTAGATGGTTGCTCAGATGTAGTCACCATACTTTAAGCAGAATAGATGAAGAAAATAGGTCAAATGGAACATGTTGTAAAAGCTGGTCAGAATAATGAGAGGACCATTCGCATATCTTTTGAGGGACAGATGAAGAAATGTGGTATGATTAGTTTGAGAAGAAAATCCTATAGACATGTCATAGTTATCTTCAAATATTTGACAGACTATCATATGGAAGTAGTATTAGACTTATTCTATGCAGTTGTAGAGGAGAAATATAAGAACAGATGTTAGAATAGAAATTCTGGATTAATAGAAAAAATTATAAACATAAGGCACAGTTTTATAACATTCTTCTGTGCCTTGAATCCTTTTGGAAATCTGGTAAAGCCTATGAACCTTCCTCAGAATGTTTTCAAATGCATAAAAATGCATAGGATTACACAGGAAATAAATTGCATTTAAATATAATTTTTAAAATTTCAAAAATTGAAGATACCTATGATAATTTTATTTATTTATTATTTATTTCATACACGATGCAAGACAAAGTGATAATTTTAAAGTGGTATAAAATATCTATTTTTTAGGTATTGATAATACAATTAAGTTGTGTTGCCTATGTTCATAGTCAGAGAAATGGCAAATTTAAGTTAGAAATTAAATAAAGTTACAATATTTTTTCAATCAAAGTTATGGTACCTCTACGGATCTGTGGATTTCTATGTTCAGATCTTCTGAGTTAGAGGTATCCAGTGGTGGAATGCATTGTCATGAAAAGTTGTGTTTTTTCTACCACAGGAATTATGTTTCAGGAAAGAACATCAGGGATGTTTAAAAAGGATTACTGCTTTGTTTACATACTGGATGAGATAAACTCTATACTGTGCTAATTCTAATCTTTATGCTGAAAACTCTTTAACGGCTTTTATTATATCTAGAGCAGAGATTTTCAATTTTTTTAACCAGGGGACGACTTTCTTCAAATAAAATCTCACATGATATTTTAACATATCAAACAGAAAAAGTAAGATCAGTTTGGTTGAAATGAAAATGGAAGTCCTAGATCCCCACCTGCTCAGCCTCCTTACTCAATTCTCTCTCCCCTCTCCACCCGCACCAATTCTGGTTTTTTGTTTGTCTGTTTGTTTTGAGACACAGAGTGTTGCTTTGTCACCCAGGCTGGAGTGCACTGGCATGATCTCCGCTCACTGCAATCTCTGCCTCCCGGGTTCAAGTGATTCTCCTGCCTCAGCCTCCCAAGTAGCTGGGATTACAGATGTGTGCCACCACGCCCAACTAATTTTTGTATTTTTAGTACAGGGGAGGTTTCACCATGTTGGTCAGGCTGGTCTTGAACTCCTGACCTCATGATCCTCCCGCCTTGGTCTCCCAAAGTGCTGGGATTACAAGTGTGAGCCACCGCACCAGGCCTAATTCTCTGTTTTTGAATGTGAGATCTCTTCTGAGGAGTCCTAGGGTTTTGTGAAACACAGCCACATGATCAAATACACATTCCTTAAATTAGCATTCAAGGCTTGTAAAATCTTACCTCACAGTAGCTGCCCAACAGAATGCTCATTGTTTCTAAACAACCTACAAACATCCTGGACACCACACCTTTGCTCACACTGCTCCCCTGTCTGGAATGCCCTACACACCCTCCTCCTTGAACTTCCCTCAAGTATAGCCTCTTCAGAGTTCAGATTATGTTCCACTTCCTCTAAGAAGTGATCAGTTGCCTTTCACAATTGTTCTTACACTCTGATCCATTTTCATACTTCTCTATATTTGACACAATGTAAGTGATGTTGCTTTGATTTTTTTCTAATATTTATTTTGTCTCCTAAGAGAGCAGGCAACAAGAGCTCCTAGACTACTCTGTATCTATGAAGCCTGGTAAAGTATACTGTATACATAATATGCTGAAACAGTTCCCTATGAAATTCCTTTTTCATGTTTGTCCTATTTCCCTAAAGAAATCATAAGCCTTTTGTAGACAAGGACATTCTTAGACATTTCTCTGTCATAATTTCTCTAGAATCCAGCATTATCCAGAGTCCACAGGAAACTTCAACTGGCCGTGGTAGAATTTGGACAGGAAATATGTTAGATGTGGGAAATTTAGAAAGAATGAAAATCATGATTTGATGTAGAGAGAAGGGTATCTGTCGTTAGGGAAGATGACAGATGCTAGGAATGAGGTGTGGAGGGGTACTCTTAAGAGGGAAGGAACGGGTTGAGACATGATTTGGTAAGGCAAAGAATAAGATGTCAGCAAAGAGGTAGTGTTATTCTCAATGAGAGGGATCAACAAGGATTAACATGAAAATTTGGTTTGAGATAAAATCAGAGATAAGGCCCTTCTCTTGCCCATCATTCATCAAAGCTCAAACAGAGTTAGGCAGTCCAAGCACAGAGAATGTCTACTTTGGGGTCGACATTCTGAGTTAAGACTCTGGGTCTTTGACTTGGTCCTCAAATAGATATCTGAGATTTCAAAATTCTCACTTGAAAGAAAAATGGTTAGAAGTGGTATCTCTGGACCACTAACATCCTAATGTCTGTTTTCTACCACATGTTCAGCAATCCAATTTAAAAATGACGAGAAGAATAACCATTTGTCGAAGACTTACTATTGTACGCTCTGTGATAAGTGATTTAGATGAGAGAGGGGAGTCTCTACTTTCAGGAAGAGAGTAGATAGCATAAGATAAAATAAGATAATAGGATAAAGTGCTTTCAGGAATCCAAGAAGGGTGAGAACTTATAATAAATAACAATAGCTTACAATGCCAAGTACTTACCCTATGACAGGCACTGTTTCATACATTTGGCAAGTGTTACCTCATTTAATAGGCATAACAACCATTTGAGCTAAGTATTATTTTTCCATATTAGAGATGAGAAAACAGGCTCAGATACATTAATTAATTTAAGTTAAGAGCTGGTGTGAATGGCAGACTTGAAAAGTCAGAGTCTAAACCCAAGTCAGCATGGCTCCAGCTGAAGCTCTTTACTGTGACTTACACTGCCCCAGCATATTGCTCTACTGTCAAATATTATTACCAGTTGCTTGGGAAGAAAGAAAACAAAAGAACTCATTCAGTGAAATTGCTAATTGTATGTAGAAATAGAGGCCAGGAAGTTTGAGTGTAATAGAAAGCCAGAAAATATCAAAATCTTACTTGAACCAGATGTTTTAGTGTCTTTTCCCATCATATTTCAATACCTCTCCCAAGATTTCTGGAGACACTATAAAGAAATAGCTAATAAGTTGCCAATAGAATTTTGTGGTCTTTTCATTTAATTCAGGTGCTGGGAACAAGAAACTAACCAACTTTTAGAGTAGATATCTAGAAAAGAAGAGGGTCATTTACAAGACAGGATAAATGAGTTGGAATAATTAGAGGGTGACTGGCTGTTTATTTATTTAGGCTGCAGGATGCTCCAACTAGGAGGTTTGTGATTTGCACTGGGTCAAAAGAATTCTGCATTTTCTGTTTCCGAACATTATGTTCTAAGAGCAGCCCTGTCTTTGCACTAGGCCAGAGATATCAGTGGGATTCGCCTCAAGCTCTAAGTCAGTAATCCATTGTAATTTACCTCAAGAAAAGATACACAGGTATTGACAAGGGGCTTTTACACTTCAGGTACCTATTTAAAACGTTTATGCATTATGACTACAGTTAACAATAATTTATTGTACATTTAAAAATGACTATGAAAGTATAATTGGATTGTTTGTAACACAAAGGAAGGATAAATGCTTGAGGTAATATATACCCCATTTACCCTGGTGTGATAATTACACGTTGTATGCTTGTATCAACATATTTTATGTACCCTGTGTGTGTGTGTGTGTGTATATATATATATATATATATATATTATTTTTGTGGGTACGTAGTAGGTGTGTGTGTATATATATATATATATGAAAATGAAAATGAAAAATTTTTTAAAGTTTTATACTTTTTTGAATATATATATATATATACCTACTATATAATTAAAAAAGTTTTATACAAATTAACTGATCTTAAGGCCAATTTTTAAGCATGCATTCGGTGAGATGGCTCCAGCTTGATATCCAGGGTGCTTCATAGCAAACAAATTTTCTTCATCAGTGCACAGGCATACCCCCTTATAGGTTTGTAATCTTTTCTGGAATGCATAAATTACATCTTCAAATCTTACCAAACTACTCTGTTTTTTATTTTTTCCCCTCCGCCTTCTAATAATCCATTGCTCCTTCTCTGACTGACACACATTCACCCCACCCTTCAAGTACCTTGAGGGCATACTACTTCCTCTTTGGCAAGGTAAAGTTGACATTTGTTTACAAATAAAGCCATCACTTTTCAGCCTGAAAATGAGCTCATGCTGCTCCAGGAAAGAGAGAAGAGAGCACATATTTCTCAAACCTGGAATGCTCTGCTTTCTTTTTTCAATCAATTTTATTGAGGTAAAAATTATATAGAGAAAAATGCATCCATTTTAAGTGTACAATTCAATTAATCTTGACAAATGTATACGCCTGAGTAGTTTTAGCTCCTATCAATAAATGAATCATAATATCATCCTGGAAAGTGCCCTCCTACCCCTTTGAAGTCAAACTCCCCCTGTAACCCCTATCTTTGAACAACCGCTAATCTGTTTCTATTATTACAAAATATTTATTCTGTTTTAAAACTTATATATATGAAATCATACAGCATTTACTTTGTTTAATCTGGAGTCTGGAGATTCATTTATGCTATTGTGCATATCAGTAATTTATTCTTTTTTGCTTACTAATCTGTATTTCTTTATAGAATATGCCATAATTTATCAATTTTATATTGATAGACATTTGAGTTGTTTCCAGGTTTTAGTTATTATAAATAAAACTGCTATGAACAAATGAACAAATGAAAGTATTTTTGTGGTTGTACACAAAATATCTAGATATAAAATTGCTGAAGTCCTTATCTCTGCATCCCAACCCCTTTCCCACTTTTCTGGAGGGCAAGAACCCCCTGACCCCATCGCGTCTCTACCCCTTTCCCGCTTTTCTAGAGGGCAAGAACCCCCTGACCCCTTCTCTCCATGTCTCTACTCTCTTTTCTCTAGGCTTGCATCCTTCACTATAGGCAACCTTCCACCCTCCATTCCTCCTTATTCTCCCTTATCCTGTGTTCTCAAGAACTTAAAACCTCCTCAACTCACACCTGACCTAAAACCTAAATGCCTTATTTTCTTCTACAATGCCGCTTGACCCCAGTACAAACTTGACAGTGGTTCCAAATAGACAGAAAATGGCACTTTCAATTTTTCCATCCTACAAGATCTAAATAATTCTTGTCGTAAAATAGGCAACAGTTTGAAGTGCCTGACATCCAGGCATTCTTTTACACATCAGTCCCTTCCTAGTCTCTGTTCCCAATGCATCTCATCCCAAATCTTCCTTCTTTCCCTCCCGCCAGTCCCTTCAGTCCCAACCCCAAGTGTCGCTGAGTCTTTCTAATCTTTCTTTTCTACAGACCCATCTGACCTCTCCCCTCCTTGCCAGGCTGAGCTAGGTCCCAATTTTTCCTCAGCCTCCCCCACCCTATAATCCTTTTATCACCTCCCGTCCTCACACCCTGTCTGCCTTACAGTTTCCTTCGGCGACTAGCCCTCCCCCACCTGCCCAGCAATTTCCTCTTAAAAAGGTGACTGGAGCTAAAGACATAGTCAAGGTTAATGCTCCTTTTTCTTTACCCAACCTCTCCCAAATCAGTTAACATTTAGGTTCTTTTTCATCAAATGTGAAAAACCCAGCCCAGTTCATGGCTCATTTGGCAGCAACCCTGAGACGCTTTACAGCCCTAGACCCTAAAAGGTCAAAAGGCTGTCTTATTCTCAATATGCATTTTATTACCCAATCCACTCCCGACATTAAATAAAACTCCAAAAATTAGATTCTGGCCCTCAAACCCCACAACAGGACTTAATTAACCTTACCTTCAAAGTGTATAATAATAGAGTAGAGGCAGCCAAGTAGCAACATATTTCTGAGTTGCAATTCCTTGCCTCCACTGTGAGAGAAACCCCAGCCACATCTCCAGCGCACAAGAACTTCCAAATACGTGAACCACAGCAGCCAGGCGTTCCTCCAGGACCGCCTCCCCCAAGAACTTGCAGCAAGTGCCAGAAATCTAGCCACTAGGCCAAGGAATGCCCACAACCCAGGATTCCTCCTAAGCCATGTCCCATCTGTGCAGGACCCCACTGAAAATCGGACTGTTCAACTCACCTGGCAGCCACTTCCAGAGCCCCTAAAACTCTGGCCCAAGGCTCTCTGTCTGACTGCTTCCCAGATCTTCTTGGCTTAGCAGCTGAAGACTGACACTGCCTGATTGCCTCGGAAGCCTACAGAACCATCACAGACACTCTAGGTAACTCTCACAGTGGAAGGTAAGTCCGTCCCCTTCTTAATCAATATGGAGGCTACCCACTCCACATTACCTTCTTTCAAGGGCCTATTTCCCTTGCCTCCATAACTGTTGCAGGTATTGATGGCCAGGCTTCTAAACCTCTTGAAACTCCCCAACTCTGGTGCCAACTTAGACAATACTCTTTTAAGCAATCATTTTTAGTTATCCTCACCTGCCCAGTTCCCTTATTAGGCCGAGACATTTTAACTAAATTATCTGCTTCCTTGACTATTCCTGGGCTACAGCCACACCTCATTGCCGCCTTTTCCCCCAGTTCAAAGCCTCCTTCACATCCTCCCCTTGCATCTCCCCATCTTAACCCACAAGTATAGGACACTTCTTCCTCCTTAGTGATTGATCATGTACCCCTTACCATCCCTTTAAAACCTAATCACCCTTACCCCACTCAACGCCAATATCCCATCCCACAGCACGATTTAAAAGGATTAAAGCCTGTTATCACTCACCTGCTACAGCATGGCCTTTTAAAGCCTGTAAACTCCCCTTACAATTACCCCCTTTTACCTGTCCTAAAACCAGACAAGGCTTACAGGTTAGTTCAGGATCTGCACCTTATCAACCAAATTGTTTTGCCTATCCACCCCATGGAGCCAAACACATATACTCTCCTATCCTCAATACCTCCCGCCATAACCCATTATTCTGTTCTGGATCTCAAACATACTTTCTTTACTATTCCTTTACACCCTTCATCCCAGCCTCTCTTCACTTTCACTTGGACTGACTCTGACACCCATCAGGCTCAGCAAATTACTTGGGCTGTACTGCCACAAGGCTTCACAGACAGCCCTCATTACTTCAGTCAAGCCCAAATTTCTTCCTCATCTGTTACCTAACTCGGCATAATTCTCATAAAAACACACATTCTCTCCCTGCTGATCGTGTCTGGCTAATCTCCCAAACCCCAATCCCTTCTACAAAACAACACTCCTTTCTTCCTAGGCATAGTTCGTGCAGTCAGAATTCTTACACAAGAGCCAGGACCATGCCCTGTAGCCTTTTTATCCAAACAACAGCCTACTAGCCGTCATGTCTGCATGCAGCGGCCGCTGCCGCCCTAATACTTTTAGAGGCCCTCAAAATCACAAACTATGCTCAACTCACTCTCTACAGTTCTCATAACTTCCAAAATCTATTTTCTTCCTCCCACCTGATGCATATACTTTCTGCTCCCCAGCTCCTTCAGCTATACTCACCCTTTGTTGGGTCTCCCACAATTATCACTGTTCCTCGCCTGGACTTCAATCCAGCCTCCCACATTATTCCTGATACCACACCTGACTCCCATGACTATCTCTCTGATCCACCTGACATTCTTTCCATTTCCCCATATTCTTTCGTGTTCCTCACCCTGAACACACTTGGTTTATTGATGGCAGTTCCACCAGGCCTAATCGCCACTCACCAGCAAAGGCAGGCTATGCTATAGTATCTTCCACACCTGTCATTGAGGCTACCGCTCTGCCACCCTCCACTACCTCTCAGCAAGCCGAACTAGTTGCCTTAACTCAGGCCCTCACTCTTGCAAAAGGACTACGTGTCAATGTTTCTATTGACTCTAAATATGCCTTCCATATTCTGCACCACCATGCTGTTACATGGGCTGAAAGAGATTTCCTCACTATGCAAGGGTCCTCCATCATTAATGCCTCTTTAATAAAAACTCGGCTCAAGGCTGCTTTACTTCTAAAGGAAGCTGGAGTCATTCACTGCAAGGGCCATCAAAAGGTGTCAGATCCCATTGCTCTAGGCAACGCTTATGCTGATAAGGTGGCTAGACAAGCAACCAGCATTCCACCTTCTGTCCCTCAAGACCAGTTTTTCTCTCCTTGACATTGGTCACTCCCAACTACTCCCCTGCTGAAACTTCCACCTATCAATCGCTTCCCACACAAAGCAAATGGTTCTTAGACCAAGGAAAATATCTCCTTCCAGCTTCACAGGCCCATTCTATTCTGTCGTCATTTCATAACCTCTTCCATGTAGGTTACAAGCTGCTAGCCTGTCTCTTAGAACCTCTCATTTCCTTTCCATCATGGAAATCTATCCTCAAGGAAATCACTTCTTAGTGTTCCACCTGCTATTCTACTACCCCTCAAGGATTGTTCAGGCCCCCTCCCTTTCCTACACATCAAGCTTGAGGATTTGTCCCTGCCCAAGACTGGCAAATTGACTTTACTCGCATGCCCCGAGTCAGAAAACTAAATACCTCTTGGTCTGGGTAGACACTTTCACTAGATAGGTAGAGGCCTTTCCCACAGGGTCTGAGAAGGCCGCCGTGGTCATTTCTTCCCTTCTGTTAGATATAATTCCTCAGTTTGGCCTTCCCACCTCTATACAGTCTGATAACAGACTGACCTTTACTAGTCAAATCACCCAAGCAGTTTCTCAGGCTCTTGGTATTCAGTGAAACCTTCATACCCCTTACAGTCCTCAATCTTCAAGAAAGGTAGAACGGACTAATGGTCTTTTAAAAACACACCTCACCAAGCTCAGCCACCAACTTGAAAAGGACTAGACAATACTTTTACCACTTGCCTTCTCAGAATTCGGGCCTGTCCTCAGAATGCTACAGGGTATGGACCATTTAAGCTCCTGTATAGATGTTCCTTTTTATTAGGCCCCAGTCTCATTCCAGACACCAGACCAACTTGGACTGCACCCCAAAAAACTTGTCATCCCTACTATTTTGTTTCTAGTCATACTCCTATTCACTGTTCTCAACTACTCATAAATGCCCTGCTCTTGTTTACACTGCTGGTTTACACTGTTTCTACAAGCCATCACAGCTGATATCTCCTGGTGCTATCCCAAACCACCACTCTTAATGCCCTCTTAAAGTAAATAAATAATCTTTGCTGGCAGGGCTATGCTGAACCTACTTAGACACTCTAATTAGATGTCCTGGGTCCTCCCAATTCTTAGTCCTTTAATACCTGTTTTTCTCCTTCTCTTATTCCATTTAGTTTTGCAATTCATACAAAACCATATCCAGACCATCACCAATAATTCTATATGACAAATGTTTCTTCTAACAACCCCACAATATCACCCCTTACCACAAAATCCTCCTTCAGCTTAATCTTTCCCACTCTAGATTCCCACACTGTCCCAATCCCTCTTGAAGCAGCCCTGAGAAACATCACTCATTATCTCTCTATACCACCCCTGCCAAAATTTTCACTGCCCCAACACTTCAACACTATTTTGTTTTATTTTTCTTATTAATATAAGAGGACAGGAATGTCAGGCCTCTGAGCCCAACATAAGTCACCATATCCCCTGTGACCTGCACATAAACATCCAGATGACTTGAAGTAACTGAAGAATCACAAAAGAAGTGAAATGTAAATGGCTGTTCCTGCCTTAACTGATGACAGTTCACCACAAAAGAAGTGAAAATGGCCAATCCTTGCCTTAACTGATGACATTACCTTGTGAAATTCCTTCTCCTGGCTCATCCTGGCTCAAAAAGCTCCTCCACTGAGCACCTTGTGATCCCCACCCCTGCCCACCAGAGGACAACCCCCTTTGACTGTAATTTTCCTTTACCTCCCCAAACCCTATAAAACGACCCCATCCCATCTCCCTTCACTGACTCTCTTTTAGGACTCAGTCCGCCTGCATCCAGGTGAAATAAATAGCCTTGTTGCTCACACAAAGCCTGTTCGGTGGTCTCTTCACATGGATGTGAGTGACAATAGGGTAGATGTATAATCAGTTTGATTAAAAAATTGAAAAAAAAAACCTTTTCTCTTAAGAGGCTGTACCATTTTGTATAGTTCAAAGAGGTTGTACCACTCTTATCTACAATGTACAAGAGTTGTAGTTGCTTCACATCTTCACTTTGTTGATGAGAAAACCAGACTCCAAAATATTTTAAAGAGGTTTGAGTCAATATGAGTGACTATGTCGTGAGGAACACAGTCAAGAGATCCTGAGAAAATGCATCTGCAGAAGTTAGATTACAGTTTGGCTTTATACATTTTAGGGAGGGAGGAGTTACAGGCAAAGTCATAAATCAATACATGGAAGGTATATGTTGGCTATGCCCCCAAAGGTGGGATATCTTGAAGCAATGGCCTACAGGTTATAGGTGGATTAAGAAATTCTTTAATTTGCAATTGGTTAAAGGAGTAAAGCTTTGTCTAAAATTTGGAGTCAGCAGAAAGGAACGTTTTATGTTAAGATAAGTAAGTCTGTTAACCAAACACTGGGCCAGAGTGACCTGTAGGGGCATGTGACTTAATCATTGTCTGGCATGACCTTAGGTCCTGTTTGTAATTTGGTATTTTATTGTCACAAAGAGTCCATTTAGTTAGTCTTATGATGTCCATTTTTACTAAATTTATTAATGCTAGTCAATTGTGCCTAAACTCCAAAACCCATCATGGCTGGGAATTCAGGTTTTATGGTTTTTCTGGGGTCCCCTTGGCCAAGAGGGTGTCTGTTCAGTCAGTGGGGGGCTTAAGATTTATATGTAGTTTACAACTTGATAGTGTCACTCTTTTGTAGGAGTTGAGAGAAAGCTTTCTCTCTGACCACTGAAGATTCACTGAAAATGAACTGACAAAAGGCAGATTAATAGGAGAAAAAGGCATACACATTTATTAATGGGCCTAAACACAAGCGATATACAAAATATGAGACTTAAGAGGGTCCATATGGTTGAGGCTTAAATACTTTCTTTATATGGGAGAGATGTATGGATGCAGGAGGCAGACATTATTTTGTACATGATTCTATTTGGAAGCTAGATGGACAAGGTTAGGGGCAGAATTACATAGGAACATAGGAACTTTTTATGCAGATAAAGCTCCCCTCCCCTCTAGGAAATCTCTTAGAGCTGCCCTCAGAAAAATAGATGAAACATTTATCTCAGTGTGATGACGACTCTCAGTTTCTTCTCTTCTCTGTGGTTGACCTTTTCTGGTTATTTGATGAGATTCCTAGAGAGGTAATCTTAATACATAATGCATTTCTTTTGGAAATAAGCTTTCATAGGTAAGGAAATTTCAGAGAGAGTCTCCCCCAGTGCTTCTGGAAAAAGGATCAGAGAGACAGAAAGGCAAGAGAAGGTTGGAGAGAGCCCTTGGTTCTGATGCTTATTTCTGAGACCTTTCCACTTTCAAAGTGCTTAGCGTCCTAAAGAGCCATATTCTGGGGAATTATTTTCTGCACCACGACACTTTTTATTTTTAGCCATTCTGGTGATAATACATTTTTATCTGATTTTAGTTTTAATTTATATTTATTTGAAGGCTGAAGATGTTGAGCATCTTTTCACATACTCGTTGGTCATACATATATCTTCTTTTATAAAGTGTTCAAAAGTCTTGTGCAATCCCCACCCTACTTTTATTAGGTTGTTTATCTTCTTAATATTGAGTTGTAAGAGTTCTTTATATATTTTGAATGATAGTACTTAGTCAGATATATGTATTATGAATATTTTCTAATGTTCAAAATATACCAAAAAGAAAATAAAAATGCAAGTCTTTTATTGGAAGAAAAGGTGATGATTTCCAGCTTCATTCATGTCCCTGAAAAGGACATGAACTCATCCTTTTTTATGGCTACATAGTGTTCCATGGGTAACATTTCCTTCTTTGCATATTAAGCTATTTGTGTTGCTACATATTTTGGATAATATATTGTAAGAAATCAATTTTGCATATTCTCTTCCTTTAAATAATGTTTCATTTTGTTTTAGCAGTCAGTTTGCTGGCAGTTCTACTTGGTTTTGTGGAGGCTTGGTTATAGGCTTTCTTAGCGTGTGTTTATAGAGTAGCCATAATCCTACAGCATGGACCCTTTTTTAATGCATGGCCTTTCTATTGCCTTAGCTGAATGCTAGGAATTTTATTGGGGTCTTGTCACTCTGGCTATGGTGCCACTCTGATATTTTTTAGCAATGTGCAACCTCTAGAATCTCTATTCAACTCTCAAATCCATGACACTTTCTTGCTGGTAGGTTCACACAGTCCTGCCCACACGTCTATATACTAAACCTTGGCCAGTGACTTATGGGAAACGCAAACAGAGATACCTGTGAACCCTTCTGCATAGCTCCCTCCTCTCCAATATCCTGCCTTGAACTTTAATATTTATCTTCTCAGCTCAGCAAGACTGTCTTGGTCTGCTTGAGTTCTACTTTCTTATGTCTTACTCAAGAAATTGTCCCAAGTCATAGAACTGACATGAATATAGGGCTCACCTTGTATGTTTCTTTTTTCTCGGTGACCAAAGTCCTGTACTGCCTATTGTTTAGTATCTTAAAACATTTTTTTTTACATCACGTCCAACTTTATAGCTTTTTTAATAGTGGGAGAGCATGTTTAGCATTAGTTACTTCATCATAAACAGAGGTAGAAATCTCCCTGCATTTTTATGCTTTAGTAAATTTGTTTCCAATTATTGTTATTATTATTATATTAGTAGTAGTAGTAGTAGTCACCCATTTAACAAATTAGGAGATGTTAAATGAAGGCGCTGGGATTCAAACCTAGGCCTTCTAATTCTAAATCCCTGTGTTTTCCATTACACTGTGCTGTCTTTCCATTTAAGTCATTTTCTAGTTTTAATTTAATAGATGCTGAAGAGCTACCATTATACCCCAATCTCTTTCCCTATGATCTAGCACAAAAATCTGAAGATTTCAGTGTCTTAATATACTTTTAAAAATGTAAATATCCATAAATGTAGTTACAAATAATACAGTAGTGTCAGAAATACTTGAACCAGAGTGACTCCATCTTAAGTGAGGACTAGGAAAATGAGGCTGGGACTTGCTGGGCTGCATTCCCAGAAAGTGAGGTATTCCTGTCTTCTTGATGTTTATGGTCAAAGGAACAGATTGATAATGTTTACTAAACAGACCCAGACTGGGAGTGTCCAGATATCCCAATATCTCAAGAAGAAAGACATTCCTAATTTTGCTTTAAAGATACCAATAATGATTCTTGCAAAATATAGTAATTAAGAAAATTAATCCTTTATCACAAACCCTTGTAGCAGAGCATATCTCCCCATTATCTTTTTTATCATACATATATATATACACATATATACACATATATAATTGTATATATGTGTGTGTATATATATACATACAAACCTTGTACCTAGGGTGGATGCATTCCTCCTCTTACTTTTGGGAATGCCCTCCTCTGTATGGAGTAGCTGTTTTTCTACTATACTTTCTTAATAAACTTTGTTTTGCTTTGCACTGTGGACTCGCCCTGCATCCTTTCTTGTACGAGACCCTGTAACATCTTTCTGGTGAACCACGGAAGGGATGATACTGAAGAGACCCCGACGAAAGGAAAATCATCTGCATGCACCAGTTGGCTGAATTTGGGGCACAATTATTCAATATGTTGATGACCTGTTGATTGCTAGCCCAACCAAAAGAGACTCAGATGAAAATACCATCAGGTTTCTAAATTTTCTGGCAGCTAATGGGTATAGTGTCTTAGGGCATAAAGCCCAGTTTTCAACTCAAGAGGTTAAATACTTAGGATTTGTCCTAACCCTTGGCACCTGAGCAGTAGTGCCAGAATAAAGTGAAGCTATCTTAAGTATTCCACAACTCCAAACTAGAAAGCAGCTGTGGGTTTTCCTAGGGATGGCAGGATTCTGCCATTTATGGTGCCTGCATTTGGGCATATAGCCAAGCCTTTATATGAGGCTCTGAAAGGAGTAGATGTAGATCCTTTTGAATGGGATAGTAACTGCAAAAAAGTTTTAATGCTCTCGAGGAGAAATTGGGATCAGCTCTAACCCTGCGAATTCCTAATCTTGATAAACCACTTTTCCTTTATGTAGCTGAAAAACAAGGAACCACCCTAGGTGTCCTTGTATGGGAGATGGGAGATATTCTCTAACAGTGGCCTATTTTTCTAAACAATTAGACTATGTAACTTCAGGATGGCCTGGATGCCTCAGGGCAGTGGCAGCAACTGCTCATTTAGTAGATGAAGCCAACAAAACTGGTTTTAGGACAACATCTGGAGGTTTTAACCCCACACCAAGTATAAGGAGTCCTAGAAGCCAAAGGACACCAGTGGATGACAGGGAGATGCTTATTGAAATATCAGACTTTGTTGCTAGTCACTCCTGATGTAACTCTTAAAGTATGCCAGACTTTGAATTCAGTTACCTATTTACCTGAACCCACAGGCACCCTACCCTAGATCATTCTTGTATACAAGTTATGGAGCAAGTTTACTCCAGCTGGCTGGATTTAAAGGATGAGCCTCTATATAATCCTGAGGTAGAATGATTTACAGATGGAAGTAGCTTTGTGCACCAGGGAAACAGGATCTGGATATGAGTCAACATGAGGTAAGTGAATCTTAGGCCTTACCAGCTTCTACCTCAGCTTAAAAGGCAGAATTAATAGCTCTTATTAGAGCCCTGAAATTGGGAAAGGACTTAAGAATCAACTTTTACATTGATTCTAAGTATACCTTTCTGGTACTTCATGCTCATGCTGCTAATCTGGAAGGAATGAAAACTCCTAACTGCTAAGGGTTCCCCTATAAAACATCACTTAGAAATTCTGAATCTATTAGATGCTGTTTTGCTTCCCAAGGAAGTAACTGCAATCCATTGCAGAGGGCATCAAAAAGGAGACTCTACTGTATCTAAGGGAAACTCCTTTGCAGATGCAGCGGCTAAGGCAGCAGCATTAAAGGAGCCATTTGGACTTGTTTGCATGTTAGTGCCTTCAGCCATAGTAATGACAGAACCAAGATATACTAAAAAGGAACAAGAATGGGCTAAAGGTCGGGGTTTAATTTCAGATTTTTCTGGCTGGCTTATCAATGACAACAAGCTGTTGATACCTGGTGCTAATCAATGGAAAATAGTTAAGCATTTATATGACTCTACTCATTTAGGAAGAGATTCTCTGTTTCTATTGATGTCTCGGCTTTTTATTAAAAAAGGCTTACTTAAAACAGTAAAGCAGTTAACTCAGGGGTGTGAACTAAGTGCCTGGAATAACCCAAATAACCAATCTTTACTTCCTCCTTTAGTAAGGCCTGTTCAGCATTGGGGAACGTACCCTAGTGAAGATTGGCAAATAGATTATACTTAGAGGCCCCCATGTAAACAGTTTAAATATTTGTTAACACTTGTTGACACCTTTACTGGTTGGAACAAGGCTTTTCATACCAGGTCTGAAAAGGCAATTTAGGTTTCTAAACTCCTATTAAAGGAAATGATTCCTAAATTTGGGCTGCCTAAGAGCTTACAGAATGATAATGGCCCATCTTTTATAATGACAATTACCCAAAACATATCTTCAGCCCTAGAAATTCAGCACTGCCTTCACTTGGCATGGAGAGGCCACAGTCTTTAGGGAAAGTAGAAAGAGCTAATGAAACTTTTAAAAGGACTCTTGCTAATCTATGCCAAGGAACATCATGAACTTGGCTATCTTTATTGCCTGTAGCCTTGTTACGGGTTTGAGTGGCTCCTAAGGGAAATTTGCAGCGCAGCCCTTTTGAAATAATGTATGGAAAGCCTTTCTTAACTACAGACGTCCTAATAAATATAGATACTTTCAAGCTACAGAATTATGTAATCAACTTAGGACAAGTGCAAAAGATGCCCTTGAGTATGGAAATCAAAAACTTCCTTCCCCTCCTAAGGAAGAGAATCTTGTTACAATCCAGCTGGGGCATTGAATCCTATTAAAAACTTGGAAGGAAGGATCCCCAGCAGATCAACTTTCCCCAAAATGAAGGGGCCCTATCAAGTTGTCCTTAGTACCCCAACTGTAAACTACTAGAAATAAACAGCTGGGTCCACTTATCTCAAATTAAACCTGTCTCTTATGAAGTCCCACAGGCTGACAAAACACAAGAGACTGATCCTATTTATTCCTGTGAGCCAACCAGTGACCTCAAACTCCTGTTTAGAAGAATCGAAAGGGATGTGTAACACAAAGATATGGATTGGCATTCTACTTTTGGGTATAAGTTGGAATCATGCAGAGAGTAACTTATTTACTGAGTGGGCAAAGACTTTAGCCTCTCTACATAATCAGACAAACTGTTGGGTGTGTGGAGAATTGCCACTTTCTTCCACTTCTGGGTTGCCCTGGCGTATTCAACAAGCTAACCTTAGTTTATGGGGATTTTATTATGATTGGTAAACTGAACATTATCAACATAGTCCCAGTTTTTGCATGTATCATAGCCACACAGAACTTAGCCCCTTCACCTTCTAGAAAGAGACAAAATGGGACCTTTTTCATCTAATCAGAAAACAGCTAAACTCTACCTCAGCTTTAGGTTATGAAATACATGATGAACTTGGGAGAATGGCAGCTGTTCAAGTGCAGGTATCATTCAAAGTGCCTCCATGTTTTGAAAGACATAATAATAGTCACCCTCAGACTGAAACCCATGCTTTGGGATGGCTGCCACTTCAACAATGAAATCAGAACATTCTTTTCACAGACCAGATGTGGATGGGATGGCAAGATAATTTTCCAAAAATAAGTGACTACCCTTCTCCTTGGGGATGGTTATGGGCTTGTGGAACTCATGGCTGGTCATACGTACCTTATAACTAAACTGGAGGGTGTATGTGAAGTCACCCTTGTCTCCTGGCATGTATCCTCACCAAACTGGATGCTCTCCCATCTAACTGGGAAATTATAAAAGCCCATCATAGGCAACAAAAATGGACATTTGGTGGTTCTATCTGATGGCTGTATTTTCCCCACAGGCAGCTACAATCAGTATTGAGTTACAAGGTGAAGCTTTGCCCAAGCACATGGCTCCAGCTTTCAATAATACATTCCATGTCCTTACCCTCCTAACTGAGGAAACTTATCAGATTAGGCAGGTAGTCTTATGAAACCATATGGCTTTGGACATTTTAATGGCAGCCCAAGGGAAAACTTGTGCTTTGACCAAAATCAAATGTTGTGTGTGTGTTCCAGACTATTCACATAATATTACCCAGCCTATGAAAGCTTTAGACACTCATATCTCTGCCACTGATGTGCTGTCAATTGAACCTATACTGACTCAGTTCCAACAACTGCCCAGTTCTTGGAAAGCCTTCCTGTTTAGTTTACTTAAAATAATTTTACTTATTTTACTTTGTTGTTGTGGAATACATTGTGGTTGTACTCTACATGTAGGAATGCAAGACAAGCTCACTCAACATTTTCTTAAACTGGACATTTATTAATCTTCTAGATATCACCTTTTGTCGGAGCTTATAAATGACATTCACCATGCCAGTGCTTTCTGACTGAGCTCCTCTCTACCCTGAATGCAAAAGACCAATAGTTAGGCAGGAATATCATTGCTCCTATTCAGCCTGAAGAAGTTACAGAAGATGGATCTCTGTCCTTCTGCAACCCTTAGGATTCAGGCTCCTCTTCGAAAGGGAGGGAAGAAATATGTAGGAGGCATTCAAACCAGAGTGAGGGTTAGGAAAATGAGGCTGGGACTTGCTGGGCTGCATTCCCAGAAAGTTAAGTATTCTTAGCCTCTTGATGTTTACAGTTAAGAGAACAGATTGATAATGTTTATTAAATAGACTCAGACTTGGAGTGTCCAGATATCCCAGTATCTTGAAAACAAATGCATTCCTAATTTTGCTTTAAAAATAATAATATTGATTCTTGTAAAATATAGTAATTAAGGAAAGTAATTCTTTATCACAAAACCTTGTAGCAGAGCACATCTCCACATAATTTTTTATCCTATATATGTATATATATGTGTATATATCATATATTTAATATGTATATATATGCATTGTACCTAGGGTGGACACATTCCTCCTCTTACTTTTTGGAATGCCCTATTATGTCTATTGAGTAGCTGTTCTTTTAGCACTTTACTTTCTTAATAAACTTGTTTTTGCTGTGCACTGTGAACTCACCCTGAATTCTTTCTTGCATGAGATCCAAGAACCCTCTCTTGTGGTCTGGATTGAGACCCCTTTCCTGTAACGGTAGCAATCAGCTATTTTACATAGACTACAAAATACTTTAGCAATTATTAGTAAGAAGTCTTTCATTTTGAGGAATATAAGGCAGAAAATAAAACAATTATCTGTTCCAAGGTCAAGCATCTCGGAAACAGAAGAACCAATACTTGAATCTCTCTATTTGATATTGTTACCACTACACTCAGATGTCTCTATGACATCTTAGGTTATTCTCTTAGAGAACAGAGCCTAGAACAGCTGTCTAGGAAAAGGTATAGCATTTCACAGTCATAGTTGCTGCATATCTTTGAAAAGACAATGATGATATCAGTAAAGTGGAGTCATCTCCTACTCTGGTAATTCTCTGAAAAGTTTGTTTCCAGTTCAGAGAATAGATGGGCCTCAGCAATAAACTTTGTCTGAATTACAGAGATGTAAACAAAAGGGAACCCTTATACACTGTTGGTGGGAATGTAAATTAGTACAACCACTATGGAGAACAGTTTGGCATTTCCTCAGAAAACTAAAACTAGGGCTACCATATGATCCAGCAATCCCTACTGCTGGGTATATACCCAAAGAAAGGAAATCAGTATATCAAAGAGATATCTGCACTCCCATGTTTATTGCAGCACTGTTCACAATAGCCAAGATTTGGACACAACTTTAGTGTCCACAGATGGATGAATGGATAAAGTGTGGCACAGGTACACAGTCAGCCATAAAAAAAAAATGAGGTCCTGTCATTTGCAACAACATGAATGATGCTGGAGGTCATTATGTTAAATGAAATAAGGCAGGCAACGGAAAAATTTTGCTTTTTCCCACTTATCTGTGGGAGTTAAAATTAAAACAATGGAACTCACGGACATACAGAATAGAAGGATGGTTACCAGAGGCTGGGAAGGGTAATGCAGAGGGTGAGAAGGTGGGGATGGTTAATGGATAAAAAAAAAAGTTAAAATTGAATAAGATCTAGTATGTGATAGCAAAACAGGGTGACTATACTCAACAAGAATTTATTTGTGCATTTTAAATAACTAAAAGATTATAATTTGATTTTTTGTAAAACAAAAGATAAATGTTTGAGGTGATGGATACTCCATTTATTCTGATGTGGTTATTATACATTCCATGCTGATATCAAAATATCTCATATACCCCATAAATACATACACCTATTATGTACCCATGAAAATTAAAAATTTTAAACAAAGAACGTGAGACGTGAACCATACCTCCTTCCAGGAAGTAATTCCTTTTCAGCACAGTGGTGACATAGCAGTGAAATCAGGTGTTGAAATTACATGTGCTAGAAGGATTTTTAAGTGGAACAAAGCCACTCTATTTTCGCATAAGTACCATGTGCTAACCAATTGTGCCACTGGAGCTCTGGAAAGCCACTGTACTTTTACATTTCAATTGTGTTAGCCACAGCTAGTATTATTTCAAAGCCTTCCTGAAAATCTGCTAAATGATCTGTGAAAACTGTTGTTGAAGTTGACTTCATTGGAGTTTTTTTTTCCACTTAGTTTTTAGCCATTCAGATATCAGAATCAGACAGGTAAATACTTAGTGGACCCTCTTACCCCTAATTTTAGTTGTTTCCCATTGTTTTATTGACATATGTCTCAAAGCCTGCTGTGATCTCTCTATATTCTAGAATATTCTCATTTATTTTCTGTCTCCTAGTCAGAGAAAGGAAATCTATATTTCATTCACCTAAGTTTGACATCGAGCACCTGCCAAAATTACTTTATCACTTCTTACTTTTGGATGTGGTTGACTTATACAGAGTAGACATCCAGACAAATTTTCTACCTCAAATATCAAACCCAAAGAAAAAGTTGTAAGGTTTCTTTCCATTTTGGGTTTTTGTAAATAATTAAGACATGGGATTTTTATCAACTTGACAAGCTCTGGTTAATTATGTCTCATTTTCCAAGACCAGATTCATACAAATAATCTAATGAAAGGCTGCTTGATATGCCTCGGTTAGCATTTGGGATCCTGTAATGTCAGTACCAAAGTGTAACTTTGTAATCTTTTAGACAAAAATGAGTTTGAGAAATGCCCATTTACATCATCTTACTATTCAAACTTCAAATAGAGAAGAATACATGTGAAGCGGCCAAAGATAGAATTATCAACTATAATAGCAGGAACAATAATCAGTAATAATAGCTTACATTATTATGTACCATACAGGATTCTTGGCACTTTACATACATTCATTATTTTAATTCTTACAGCAACCCTGTGAGGTGGATACTATTCTTCCATTTTGCTGATGAAGAAATTCTGCCTCAGAGTGGTTAAGTAACTTGCACAAGGTTATTGGACTGAATATGTTGCTATGCCTATATTGCACCTTGGCAGCCTGCCTCCAGAACCATACTTCTAACCATTAAGTATCATTAATAAAGCATCATCATTGAATATTTGTGCCCATATTCAAACTCTGACTTGCATTTTAAGTCACCATGCAGATGTGGTGAAGAAAGAAGTTGTAGCAAGACTGGATGGCTGATGACCTAGATTCTGGCCCCAGTTTTTCTACTAGCTAGTCTTGTGCCTAATCATACTAGAAGTCAGTTTCCTCACTTGCAAATTCAACACATATTGAGCACTTAATATGTGCCAGGCACTGTACTTGGTGTTACAGAAATAGCGATTAACAAGATAGATACCTATTATGACAACTGAGAATGACAAACTAGACAATCCCTAAGGTTCCTTCTGGAACTAACTATAATCAAGGCCACCAATATTCTAGATGCATTCTGTACCACAAAGGTGCTGATTAAATAGCCAGTCAATAAAATAGAACCAATGTTTCAAGCCCAGACGCAAAACTGACTAAAACTGAACTGCTTTGTAAGCACAAAACTTTCTACTCATCTCCTAGTTGTTATCCAAATAATTATCTCTGGGACAAGTCTGTTAGAATGTATCTTCCTGCTCAGTAAAGGCCCTGGAACAACAACAACAAAAGCCTTAATAATATTTGTGCCCTCTTCCTTTCTCCTCACATTCTGACTTGACAAACAGTTGCCTTTACTTACAGGGATTTGTAGCTTTAAAGAATAGTGTGCAATCAGACCTGGAAAGTAACATTTAGTAACAACAACAACAATAACAAAAACATAAGATAAGTGGGCAAACAGGAATCATGCTGCTGAAAACCCACACCCATTGACTTTCAACAGAGGATCCAAGGCTAGGACTCGACTGATCCCACCTTTATTCCAACCAAACTTTTCAGTAGAGGCTGGATATATGTGGCCTAGAATCTTTCTTCCTCTTTTTTCTTGGGAGTGAGGTTGTCCACTATAATCCAATACCATTCTCTGCTCCTCCAGGCCATAAGTTTCAGGGCAGGTCCCCCTCATGAGAATATTGTATGTGATGTCCTATAGTTAGATTGATATAACTAAAATAAAATCTATGTCTGGAAGCAGCCTAAGATGGAGTTGAAGATGCAGGGAAGGGCCAGACCATGGTTGACAATGTCCTTCCACATATTATGTACATGAAAGCAAGTACCAGACTCACTGAAAATTCTGATTTATTTAGTTTTGTCACCAATTTGCATAAAAGAATCAGAATGCCATTTTTAAATTTCACCTCTGTATCTCTATTCATATAATCATACAATGACATCACCTATTCATATCCTCTTATTTTACAGATGAAGAAACTAAGACCATAAAAAGTGAAATGATGTGCTCATGATCACTCTGTTTGTTAAAATAAAAGAGGATATTGCTGTTTCTTAAAATAGATGAGTCTAATTCTGGAAAAGTGTAATCCAAGTTAGGTTTAATTTAACTAATTTTTATGAATACTTATTCAGACGTGACTTTTATTGGTATGAGGAGAATGCATCTACTATCAGAGTTCCACACTATAGATAGCATCCTACTTTGATGGGGAGGAATAACAGAGAAGACTGATGATTCTTAAAATTGGGTGTAGTCACTGAAAGAGAGTAACTATTTTTAGATGAAAAGACACTATAAATATTCTGCATAGAATGAGATATAAGGTTGTGCATCTCCTAGCCCTGATCTATGGTAAATAGCAAAATGTCCCAGCTGCCAGCCTGAGCTATGTTCACTCATGCTGCAGCTACCAGAAGATTCTGCCAATAACTGACTTCTTTCCTCACTACTGAGTCATGAGCAATAGTATATGCTGGCTAGTTGGGACAAGTGCAGGAAAAATATTTTGCTACAAGTAAAATAGGGCATTTGAGGTGCCAGCTTTATGAAAGCTGATGAAATTCACAGTAAGAGTAGTCAGCCATTAGCTATCCTTGGATACATCAGGTAATGTGAATGACCTAATTCCAACCTATTTGCAGTCAATATCCTTCTTTGCTTTACTGAGGGAGCAGTTCAATTTTTCTGTTATTCATTTGCAACTTGGACTAGAACTCTATTCCCTTTTCAGCTACACTGGACTGAGTAAATGAAAATGCCTGAAAATCCTCAAGGCCCTGAGTAGCAGCATTCTCCAGACCCATATGACCCTTCAAGCGTCTCTGCTAACTATTGCTAAGCTACCAATATGCTATTTTTGTCATATTCTCTGCTTCACTTCTCATTATCTGCTTCTCCTATTGCTTGAGTTCCAAGTATTTCTTTTCATCTTTTGTTGAGCCGTATCAGCTAAATCTAAGTATGCAATTTTCCTCTGGTCTCACTACTTTTACACAGTAATGAATGTAGCCATATTCCTTAAATGAATTCCTCAGAAGCTGACTTTTTTTTCTCCAGAAGATCCAGCAAGAAAATAGATAAGAGAGAGTTTCTTTCACATGCATTAAATAACTCAATACTGAGGAGGTACGGAGTTCAGTTAGATAGTAATACAGATTGAACTGTGCCAATTTCTTTTTGCCCAGGTTTTTCTGGGAGCTTCTGATGAGCTGGAACTTTTCTGAATTTGGCCTTAAGATTTGATTAACCATATTCACAGACCTTGAAGACAAGACAGAGCATTATAAAATATCAGCTGAAGGCAATTTCCTTCAATAGCTCTGTTTGGTTCCATCATTTTACTTACTTTGGAGTCGGATAACACTAACTGAAGAGCACCAGTGTGCATAGGACATTATCACAGCTTCTTCCTTATCATATCTTAATAGGGTAAACAGTAATTTCCTAGCTTTGCTTTTGGCTTTAGTGGAAGCAGATTTTGATTCGGAGCAATCAGAAAGGCAGACAACTGAGAGACCATCTGTGTGCTTAGCACAAGAGCACCAAAATTCAGATGGTGGATGCAGATCTGAACATTACTAGAAGAACTGTTTAATTTTTTTAAAAGTTAGTCAAGTATTTGAATATTCCATCTATTTCTGCTTGCAATATTCAGACTGAAGCCAGATTATACTTTGAACATAGTGGCTCCTCAAAAAAGACCAAAGAGGTTGCCTTCGTCAATACTGAATGCAAATGTGGCTCCAATATCATGGAATTGGGAGAACCATTCATGTATTTTTATCATGGAGACAGAGCATGCAAACCTAATATGGTGGCAGGAAACAAGATGATCTCTAGCATTATTCATTTATTTAAGAAATAACTTTTTTTATTCTGTACTTTGTAGAAATTCTACAAAATTTTAAAAAGTATAAAAAAGTGGAAGCACCCAATATTCAAAACCTTGTAAATAGCCACAAATAATATTTGGAAATACCTCCTTCTTTTTCTATACATTTCATGCCTGAATGAGATTACAGTAGAAGTAGAAGTTTAAACTTTTTTTTTTTTTTAGTTTTTGTGAGTCCATAGCAGGTGTATATATGTATAGGGTACATGAGATATTTTCATAAGGGCAGGCAAAGTGTAATAATCACATCATGGAAGATGGGGTCTCCATCCCCTCAAGCATTTATCCTTTGTGTTACAGACAACCCAATTATATTCTTTTAGTTATTTAAAAATGTACAACCAAATTATTATTGACTATAATCACCCTGTTGTGCTATTAAATACTAGGTCTTATTCATTCTTTCTTTATTTTTGTACCCATTAAACATATCCACATACCCTCTCCTCCTCAAATATCCTTCCCAATTTCTGGTCACTATCCTTCTACTCTCTATCTCCAGGAGTTTAATTGTTTTGATTTTCAGATCCCACAAAGCAGTGGGAACATCAGTTTTGTCTTTCTGTGCCTGCCTTATTTCACTTAACACAGTGACTTCCAGTTCCATCCATGTTGTTGCAAATGACAGAATCTCCTCTTTTTTTATGGCTGACTAGTCCTCTGTTGTAGATAAGTACAATATTTTCTTTATTCATTCACTTGTTGATGGGCACTTATATTCCTTCCAAATCTTGACTATTGTGAACAGTACTGCAACAAACATGGCAGTGCATATATCTCTTCAATGTACTGATTTCTTCTCTTTCGGGTATATACCCAGCACTGAGAATGCTGGATCATATGGTAGCTCAACTTTTAGTTTTTTGAGGAACCTCCTAACTGTTCTCCATAGTGATTGTACCAATTTACATTCCCACCAACAGTGTAAAAAGGTGCCTTATTATCCATATCCTTGCCAGTGTTTATTATTGCCTATCTTTTGGATATAAGCCATTTTAACTGGGGTCAGATGATATCTCATTGCAGTTTTGATTTATATTTCTCTAATGATAAATGATTTTGAGCACATTTTCATATGATTCTTTTTCATTTGTATGTCTTCTTTTGAGAAATGTCTATTGACATCTTTTTTCCATTTTTAGATTGGATTATTAGATGTTTCCTATAGAGTTGTTTGAACTCCTTATGTTCTGGCTATTAATTACTTATCAGATGTGTAGTTTTCAAATATTTTCTCCCATTCCGTGGGTTGTACTGTCAGTTTCTTCATTCTTTCCTCTGTTGTGCAGAAGCTTTTTACCTTGATGTGATTGCATTTGTCTATTTTTGCTTCAGTTGCCTTGATTGTGAGGTATTACTCAAGAAATCTTTGCCCAGCACAATGTCCAGGAGATTTTCTCTCTAAGTTTTCATTAACTACTTTCATACTTTGAGTTCTTAGATTTAAGTTTTCTAGTTTTATTCTTTTGCTTATGGATATCCAGTTTTCCCTGCACTATTTATTGAAAAGATTGTCCTTGTCCCTGTGTATGTCCTTGGCAGTTTGGTCGACAAAGTTCGTTGTAGATGTGTGGATTTGTTTCTTGCTTCTCTATTCTGTTTTATTAGTCTATGTGTCTGTCTTTATGCTAGCACCACACCATTTGGTTACTACAACTCTGTAGTATATTTTGAAGTCAGGTAATGTGATTCTTCCAGTTTTGTTCTGTTTACTCAAGATAGCTTTGTGGTTCCATATAAATTTCTGGATTTTTTTTTTCTATTATTCTGAAGAATTTTTATTGGTATTTGGATAGGGTTTCCATTGAACCTGTAGATTGCTTTGGGTTGTATAAATATTTTAACAATATTGATTCTTCCATTTCATGTACATGAAAATTTTTTATGTCCTCTTTGATTACTTTCATCAATGTTTTATAGTTTACTTTATAACAATTTTTCACTTATTTGGTTAATTTCTAGGTATTTAGTTTTATGTGGGGCTATGGTAAATAGGATTACTTTGTAATTTCTTTCTCAACTGTTGGCATATACAAATGCTACTGATTTTTGTATGTTGATTTTGTATCTTACAACTTTGCTGTGTTTATTCATCAGTTCTAATTGTTGTTTTGTGACTTTTTAGATTTTTATAAAAATAAGATTATATCACGTACAAAGATAATTTGACTTCTTCCTTTGCAATTTTGATGCCCTTTCCTTCTTTCTGATTGTTCTACTTTGGATTTCCAATGTCATAATGAATAACAGTGATGAAAGTGGGTGTCCTTATCATCTCCCAGATCTTAGAGGAAAAGATTTCAGCTTTTCCCCATTCGGTATTATATTAGCTGTACATCTATTGTACATGGATTTTATTTTGTTGAGATGTTTCTTTTATATCCAGTGTATTGAGGGTTTATACTATGAAGAGATGCTGAATTTTATCAAATGCTTTTTCTGCAACAATTCAAATGATCATATTTTTTTCTTTATTCTGTTGATATCACATTGATTTATTTGCATATGTTGAACCATTTGTGTATCCCAGGGATAATCCCACTTGGTCATGATGAATGATCTTTCTAATGTATTGTTGAATTCAGTTTACTGGTATTTTCTTGTGGAATTTTGCATAAATATTATTCAGAGATATTTGCCTATAGTTTTATTTTTTGACATTTCTTCTTCTGGTTTATTATGAGGGTAATACTAGACTCATAGAATGAGTTTGGAAGTATTCTGTCTTCCTCTATTTTTCAGAGTGGTTTGAATAGGATTGGTATTAGTTCAAGTGTGCTGTAGAATTCAGCAGTGAAGCCATTTGGTCCTGGGATTTTCCTTTGTCATCTTGTTTTAACATTTTGTTGTCTTTATTTATATTTTACTTTACTATGTCTTGAAAAGTTGCTATAGTTTTCTTATTGTTTCGTTATTTAGTTTTCCTTCTTAAAATAAGCATACTTTACACAGTGACACTGTTATGATATTCTGTGTTTTTCTCTGTACTTACTGTTACCAGTGAGTTATGCCTGCAGATGATTGACTATTGCTCATTAAGGTCCTTTTCTTTCTATGTGGAGTACTCCTTTTAGCATTTATTGTAGGGAAGGTCTGGTGTTCATAAATTCCCCAGCTTTTTTTTGTCTGGGAAAGCTTTTATTTCTCCTTCGTGTTTGAGGGATATTTTGTTGGATATTATATTCTAGAGCTAGAGCAAAGGGTATTTTTTCCTTTGGTATTTTAAAAATGTCTTATCACTCTCTCCTGGTCTGTATGGTTTACACCGAAAAGCTGTTATCAGATGTATTGCAGCTCCATTGTATGTTATTTGTTTCTTTTCCTGATTTTAGGATTCTTTCTTTACCTTGACCTTGGGAAATTTATTAAATATCTTGAGGTAGTCTTCTTTGGGTTAAAACTACTTGGTGTTTAATAACCTTTTCACACTTAGATATTGATATCTTCCTCCAGGTTTGGGAAGTACTCTGTTATTATCCCTTTGAATAAACTTTCTACCCTTCTCTTTTTCTACCTCCTCTTAAGGCCAATAACTCTTAGATTTGCCCTTTTGAGGCTATTTTCTAGATCCTGTTGGCATGCTTCATTTTTACATATTTTTTATTTGGTCTCCTCTGATTGTGTATTTTCAAATAGTCCATCTTCAAGCTTACTGATTCTTTTGCTTGACCAATTCTGCTATTAAAAGACTCTGATGCATTCTTCAGTATGCCAATTGGATTTTTCAACTCCAGAATTTCTACTTGATTCATTTTACTTATCTTATTCTCTCATTAAAGTTTATGTGATAAAATCCTGAATTCCTTATCTGTGTTATCTTGAATTTCTTTGAGTTTCCTCAGAATAGCTATTTTGTATTCTCTGTCTGAATGTTCATATATCTCTCTTTCTCCATCATTGGTTCATGGTACCTTAGTTAGTTTATATTTTGGGATCATGTTTTCCTGTATGTTCTTCGTTCTCACAAATATTTTTCTTTGTCCAGACATAGAAAAGTTAGGTATTTATTATAGTCTTTGCAGTCTGGGCTTGTTTTTACCCATCCTTCTTGGGATTACTTTCTACATATTCAAGAGGAATTGGGTGTTTTGATCTAAGCTGTATCTGCTTTATCTCCAAGCCAGCAACACTGTTGTTCTTGCTTACTCATAGAGGTATCACCTTGATGATCTTCGACAGACAGAGACTCTCATTCTCTTCCCTTTCTTTCTCCAAAATGGAGTCTCTCTTTCTGTTTTGAGCTACCTGGAACTGGGAGTGGAGTGACCCAAGCACTTCTATGGCCACTACCACTAAGACTATGTCAGGTCGGACCTGATGCCGATAGACAAATACCTGCTGTTATTATTCTCTGGATATGACTTATGCTCACTCAAAGCTCTGGAGTTTAAAATCAGTAAGTGCCAAAGCCAGCCTGGACTGAGTTCTTCCTTTCAGTGTGTCAAGTTCTCCAGGCCTTTGTCAAGTGCACAGATGCCATTTGGGAGCCAGAGACTACTGTCAAAAACTTTGGAAGTATATCTGGTATTCTATTGTACTGCAGCTGAGCTGGTACACAAATCAGAAGCCACAGTCCTTCATACTCTTTCCTCCCCATGGAAACACAGGCAAAGAAACCTCACCCCACAGCCAACTCCCCAACAGGCCCACAGTGAGTACTGTTAGACTGCATCTGATGTTCCCTGGAGGCCCTAGAGCTCTTTAGTCAGCTTGTGGTGAAGGTGGCTTGGTCTCATACTCACCCTTAAGGGCAGTGGGCTCCCCTGTAGCCCAGGGAAGATCCACAAATGCCATCTCAGAGCCATGTCCTGGAATCAGGGATCCAAGGGACCCACTTGGTGCTCTTCTCCCCTGTGGCTGAGGTGGTACCTAAGGACCAAGACAAAGTCTCCTTTATTTTCCTTTCACTTTTTTTTTTTCAAGCAAAACAAATCTCACCTCTTAACCACCACAGCTGAGAATATGCTGAGTCTCACCTGAAGCCAGCAAGTCTCAGAGTGTCACCCAACACCCTTGACATAGTACCTGGGTACCACTTCTGGTTATTTGGGGTCCAAGGACTCTTCAGTTAGCAGGTGATGCATCCTGCCAGAACTGGGTACTTCCCTTCAAGGAAGTGCATTCCCTTCTGGACCTGGGTGTTTCTAGCAAGGTCATCAGGGAGCTAGGGACTGAAAAGTGGGCTGCACAACTACAACAGGTGTCCTATCTTGCTGTGGTTGAGTGTTATTCAGGATGCAAGAAAAAGTCCTCCCCACTCTTTCCTCTCTTCTCCTCAAGTGGAAGGAAGGAGTCTCTTTTGGAGCTGTGAACTATGCAGTCTGGGGTTAGTGGAGGATTTATGCCAGCACTCCCTTAGCCATCCCAACTGGAGTTTCAGTAGGTCATGTGCCCTCTAGCCCACTGGCTCTATGTCCAGTTCAGCACTAGAACTTGCCTAGAAGTTGCACTCTTTGTTGCCTAGATTATCTTTCGTGTTTATTTAGTGTCCCCAGAGCACTTTAGTCTTTGGTGCTGAGGTTTGCAACAACTCAAGTTTTGATCGCTAGGATAAAAAATCCTGTGGCTAGGTCTGGTTTAAATGCCCCTTCTGTGGTGTGCATCAGCTGAGTTTGGTCCATTTTTGCTTTCTGTTATGACAAAGCAGCATTGAGTTGAATGACTCACAATTGCTGCACTTTCCCGCTTTCCAGTGCACAGCAACTCTCTCCCCACCACAATGCTGCTGTTGGAGTTTTGGGGAGAGGTGGCATCCATGATTCAAGATTCCTTCTGTTTTGAGCCACCTGGAGCTAGAAGTGGAGTGACCCAAGCACCTCTATGGCCACCACCACTAGGACTATGTCAGGTCAGACCCGAAGCCAATAGACAAAAACCTGTTATTATCATTCCCTGGATATGATTTAGCTCAAGGCTCTAGAGCTTGAGCTCCACTCCCAGTTTTTCCTAACTCTTCAGTGCCTCTTTCAGTGATATGAAGTTAAAATCAGGAACCCTGTGTGCTCACCTGGTTTCTGGTTTGCATGAGGGTGCTTTATTGCGTAAACAGCTGTTAAATGAATGTCCTTTGTCGGGAGGACTATTGGTGGAGCCTTCTATTCCTCAGTCTTACTCCATTACCTACCTGGAAATATAATTTTTTTATTAAGACTTTAGAATTATTACCTACTATTAATTTACCTATGTTGTATATTTCTTTTTAATAATATTTTAATGACTGCATAATGGCTTATTTCTTTATTAATTTGTTTTATATGTTTATCTTTTCCCCAACAGTTTGCTTTCATGAAAACTTTAATGATCATTATTGTGCATAAAATTTTTTCTGTATTTTAAATTATTTTTCTCTCAGCATAGATTCCTAGAATTGGCTCTGCCATTGTGCAGAGACTGACTTCATGGTATGATTATCTGAAGCATGGAATTTTACTCTGTGTTCTTATTGGGTTTCAATACACTTGATTAAGTTATGTGATCTCCACCTAGATGTTGGGCAATTCTCTTTCAAATCCTACAGTTAAGCTTTTGTATTTTTCTTAAACTTGTCCTGAAACATCAGCTTTCACATCTTAGTGACGAGACCACCAATTTAGTAATAAATAGTATACATAATATATAATTAATGCTAGCTTTTTGGGTACATACTATGCATCTACAATCATGCTAAAAAACTGTATGTGGATTATGAATTCAATAATTTTTAAGCTTTCTTAATCATAAGAAGCAATTGGAGGTTTAAAAAAAAAACACAGAGTCTCAGGTCCAGGAAGACATTTAATGACTCTTTTCTTTAGTTACCTTTATAAAGTAGGGAAAAGTAGTTCTTTCCCAACTACAGGACTATTGGGTGGTCATAAGGAGATAAGTAATACTATAACTTGCTTAACATAGCTTTTCATAAAAGTTACTTTCTATAAAAGTTATGTAAAGTAAGTTATTAGTATTATTTTATTGATACTAGGAAATGTACTTGTCTACACCTTCCACAGTGTTGAGAGTCTTTGGTAGTTTAAATAAACAAATGTAAGTTAATCGGGGCCTGAGAACATTGCAATTTTATATTTCCCTATTGTTGAAAGTGATGACTAAGTCTTGTATGGATAAAAAATATAATTCTTAATTTCTTAATTCTACAATCATTGTTACTGGTAAAGAAAAACAGGTTGATGAATATATAAAAATCATGGAATATTGCCCTATTGCATTGGCGATTCTATATAGAAGTCGTTTGAGAGCATTTAAAGTTTACTGTGATCTTTGGGATATCCCCTTTCTTGTTTTACTGTTCAAATGTATGCAAACTGAAAAGGAAACGTAGCCTTGTTACACATGGGGGAAAGTAGTTGAATGTACCTTCTTGCATGGCATACTTACAATGAAATCTGCTATTTATAATTATGTTTAAATAGGTTCAACGGTGGTTAACTATTAAAATCTACTGGGTAACTGAAATGTAAGAAAAGGAAGATAAAAGTCAGGTAGATATTTGGGAAGAGGCTAAAGATAACTAAACTCTCATTGGCCCTCTATCTGTGAAATCTAGGGCAAAATTTGACTTATCTTAAAGTTGGTCTAATTATTATTGAGTTGTCATAATCTTTCATTTTTGTTACCTACATTCTTTTTTTATTTCTGAAATATTTTGCTGGCTTTTCCTTTCTTATATATATTTTTTATAATAATCCTCACCATCCTCTCTCCCTCCATCCTTAACTAAGCACTGGTGTCTTTTGTTCTATTTTTGTGTCTATATGTACTCAGTTTTTGCTCACACTTATAAATGAGAACATGTAGTATTTGGTTTTCTGTTTCTACATTAATTTGCTTAAGATAATGACCTCCAATTCCATCCATGTTGCTGCAAAGCACATAATCTTGTACTTTTTATGAATGTGTAGTAGTCCATCCTGTACATGTACCACATTTTCTTTATCCAGTTTACCAGTGATAGGCATTTAGATTGATTTCATTTCTTTGCTAGTGCAAATAGTGCTGCAGTGAACATACCTCTGCATGTGTCTTTATGGTAGAATGATTTATATTCCTTTGGATACATACTCAGTAATGAGATTCTTGGATGGAATGATAATTCTGTTTTAAGTTTTTTTAGAAATCACCAAACTGCTTTCCACAATGGCCGAACTAATCTACACTCCCACCAACAGCGTATAAGTATTCCCTTTTCTTCACAACCTCACCAGCATCTGTTATTTTTTAACTTTTTAATACTCAGCTTGGAATTTTTGAATGTAATATAGCACTAAGCCCAGTTGGAAGGTAAAAACAGGAAAACTCTGGCAGGGATTTTTATTTTAAAGATGTGTGAAAGTATGTAAGGCATGACTCTCACTGTTGTCTCAGTTGCCTTTCAAATGGGCCTTGTGCCATTTTGTAGAGTGTGGTGTTTGAAGTTCCCAGAGATCAGGACCAAATGACAAAACATCATAAATCCTATTAGGGCATGTTTCTATAGTCAAACTAACATGTTACAAAAAATTTTAAATAGTTTGTTACTAAACAAGGGTTTGAATACTTAACAAATTTAAAGTCCTGAGCCTTGCACCTTATAGATAGAAGATTGTTTCTTTAGATGGAAGTGGGAATCAATTCATATCAAACATAAGTCACTGAGACTTGAAAGGGAAGGAATACACAGGTTTCATAACAACCAATCATACAGAAAGACAATCTAACCCAAAGAGCTTCATAATTGTTTGAAAACAACTTGAAGTGACAGAATTTGCTAATAAGCTGAAGCAACAGTAAAAATAAATATGCCATAGGTAGATTCAAGGTGATTTAATCTTGTTTTCAAAAATGTCATAGCACTTTGCATTCACTGGATATTATTTTAATATATTTTTTAAACAAGCATTGACAATACTCCTAAATTCTTAGTATTTTCTTCAAATTTATGCCATTAATAAATACAAAATTTAATGCATCCATGTACCTTTCTACGAAATTTATTTTCTTTGTGTTTTTGCTTGGGTTTCCCCTTGTGCTTATCTTCTCTTGCCTTCTTGGTAAACTTCTGCTTACTCTTTTAGATTAAAATATACTTCAGGAAGTATTCTATGACCTTTACAGAGGGATAATTGCTCCCTCTTATGTGTTTCTATAGTATTTCTCTTATGTCTCTATCAAAGCAGTTATCATGTTCCTATACTTATTTGTTTCCTCACCGCCTACTCCACTAATATGTGTGCTCTGGAGGAAAAGGACTACACTCAAATTTTCTTTGACTATTTAGAAAAGAGTAAATACTTGTTACATGTTTGTTGAATAAATAAATAGATATCTTATATCTAATTGAATCTTGGTGGCATCTGAGTTTACGGAGTTCCATGGAACCACTGAAGGCAGTGTTGCCTGGTGCCAGGAGAGGGTAATAGAGCAGTTCCTTGAGTAGTCTTTATAGTTATTTTGGATGGAAACAGAAGCTAGACTGGTGGTTTTCAAACCTGGCTGCAGATTAGAGTGACCTGTGGAGCTCTTTAAAACTACCAATGCCTATCCCCATCTTAATCCACTTAAATTAG
Organism: Trachypithecus francoisi; assembly: GCF_009764315.1. NCBI lineage: Eukaryota > Metazoa > Chordata > Mammalia > Primates > Cercopithecidae > Trachypithecus > Trachypithecus francoisi. The sequence goes on along the minus strand of NW_022681471.1, from coordinate 36,252,627 downwards.
AATACTGGGGATAGGATCTGGTCATGAACAGATTTTTAAAATCTTTGTAGATAGGTCTAATGTCCAGGGTTGGACACTGCTATGCTTGAAGTTGTGGAACCCAGGATTGTCAGACTGTGTTCATGCTGAAATGAAAACAGGAGAGGAGATGACGTGCAACTTTGACGTCAAGAACTTGAAGACATGAATTAAATTCAAGTTGATATAAATCCATGAAGCAGAAAGGAGCCCAGATTGACAGACAAGTGATAGCAAATGGAGTAAAAGGCTGAGTAATGTGAAGTTCAGGAATAATTGCTGGATAAGAGTCAGAAGTCATAAGTACAGAGATCAGAGATGTTAGAGAGAAACATTTCTAATTACGACAATCAGTTGCTAGACATTATAAATATCTTTTGAACCATAGTTTGTGCCCTCTACCTTGATAGATTTACAGTAGCTCACCTTTGCAGTCAAGGTACTCCAAAAAGTTTGGTTTCTTATAAAAACAGTGGTTTTATATGTCCATACAGTCCTTCATTCTCACATTATTTCCCTCACAGGCATTGCAAGGTTTTAAGAAGAGACTTAGGAAAATACACCTTTTCACTGTAAGAAAAAACAATTATCTTTTGCTCCTACTATTTTTGTGTGTAGTAGTCATGTCAGGCCAAAGTTAAGTGAAAGAATCATTGGAAACAAAAATCCAATCACTCTAATCTAATAGATTACAAATATAAGCAGATTGACAACTGAAGTGAAAACCAGAGATCTGAAAAACAAGTTAAATAATGTGTGCCAAATTCTTTGTTATATATAACATTTCCTTTGGCAAGTTTTATTACCTAATTTCACATGTATTTGTGTGAAGTATTATTTAGTTTTGGCTAAGCAGCCATATCCAAAGTATCTATCTCTGTATTCATTTCACAAGAAAAATTATTATGACATACATTATTGAGTCAAAATGTCTCTCTTAAAAGCAAACCTTTTTAGATTTGCATTCAAAACACAAAATCCATGAAGTAAGATTATCTCCTTTAACATCCAACTACTTACTTGACATGTGTATTTAGTTTTTACCATAGTGTATTCCATGGTAATAATTTATATTTAACAAGTACTACAAGGACAAATAAGTAATTGAATTTTATAAGAAAGTCACTGGTGACATAGAATAAGGTAGTTTTAATAGTAATTGGAGTCTTAGCTAGATTACAAAGTGTGAAGGAGAAAGTGGGTGGTAACAAAATGCAAGCAATAGAAAATAAACTTTTGGTTTTTGACAAGTTTAGAAGTAAGGAAAGATGTAAATTTGGATGGTAGCTGGAGAAAGGAATTATGTGGAAGGAAATTTTTATTTTAGGATATTTATAGGCTTAGTTGGAAGAACCAGAAGAAAATTATAGACTAAAGATAAATATCAAAAGTGGGGGTTGCCATGGAAACTGCCAATAATGCCTCAATATCTGTCTCTTCCTTCCTTAGTAATAGAAATATCAAATTTTGTCTAAGCTCATGCAAAGGTTTATTACCCAGTCACCTTGGAAGCTAGCTTTGTCTATATGACTAACCTCTGGTCCATGGGATGTAAGCAGAAGTAATATGTGCATTTCTAGAAAGTGATCTGAAAAGGAAGGGGTACCCTTTTCTTGTCCTTTTTTCTGCTTCCTGTTGTCTGGACTGTGTACTTACTGGATAGAGCTGTAGTTCTTGGTTTATGAGACAGACTTTGTGGTGAAAGCATTATGTTGGGAATAGAAGAACAAGATATAAGGGATTTGGGACCTCATGATTATGGAGCTAATGTACTAGTCCAGGGATGCTTAGATTTATCTTAGTGGAAATCAATCTTGCTCAAACCACTGTTGTTTTGGGCTTTCTGTCACCTGCAGTTGAACCTAGCCCTAATTAATGCAGTGGATAATTGATGTAGGGTTGGCACTAAAGTTAAAGTGTCATAGGTTTTATTTGGTAAGAAGGAAGGATCCATCCATTACGTGAGATGAAATATAAGGAAAAGAGAATGATTATGATTCTAGAATGCTTCTGAGATTGAAATATTTTCTCATGTTATATGGCTTCAATATTGCAGTAACGAAGGTAGTAATCATCTGAAGGTGGAGATGAAATTAGGTGTTAGAAGAGGTTTAAAAAAATAAAAAAACTTCAGAGAAGGGGTGGAGCAAAGTGGTAGAGTAGAAAGCCCCACCATTATCCCACTCATAGGCACACCAGATTCAACTATCTACACAGAAAGAGCTAGATTACAAAGTGCGAAGGAGAAAGTGGGTGCTAATGACATGCAAGTAGTAGGAAATAAACTATTGGTTTTTGGCAAGTTAGAAGTAAAGAGAAATGTAAATTTGAATGGTAGCTGGATAAAGTAATAATGTGGAGGTAAATTTTTATTTTAGGCTATTTTAGGCTTAGTTGAAGAACCAGAAGAAAACCTTCATAAGAAGCAAAAATCAGGTAAACCCGCACAATACCTGGTTTTAACTTCATAGTGCTGAAAGAGGCACTGAAGAGGGTAGAAAAGACACTCTCTTAAATTGCCAGTGCTGCCCATCTCCCATAACCCCACAGGGGCAATGGGGTTTGGAAAAATCTGTGTGATTGGGAGAGGGAGGACACAGCAATGTGAGACTTTTCCTTGAACTCAGAGCTGGCCTGTCACAACAACAGGGCTGAAATCTGCTGATGCCCTCACAGAGGGATCATTCAGACCAGCCCTAGCCAGAGGAGAATTGCTCACTCTAAGGGTTAGAACTTGAGTTCTGGAAAACCTCACGACCGACCGCAGGCTGAAATACTTTAGGGCTCAAATTAAACTTGACAGGCAGGCTAGGCCACAAAGACTGCTAGTCTTACCACTGAGCTGGGCTCAGAGCCAGTAGACTTGAGGACTTGGGGAGCACGTGACTTACTGAGACACCAGCTGGGGCAGCTAATGGATTGCTTTTGTCACCCCTCCCCCAAGCCCAGGCAACACAGCTTGTGACTCCAAAAGAAACCCATTCTTTCTGCTTGAGGAGAGGGGAGGGAAACATAAAGAGAAATTTTGTCTTGCATCTTGGATAGCAGCTCGGCCAGAGTACTATAGGGTACAAGCACCAGTTAGAATCTTGAGGCCCTCATTCCATTCCCTAGCTCCTGAATGATATTTCTAGACACACCCAGGTCCAGAAGAAAACCTGCTGCCTTGAAGGGAAGGACCAAACCCTGGCAGGATCCATCACCTGTAGGCTATAGAGTTCTTGGGCCCTAAAGAACAAGCAGCAGTAGCCAGGTAGTAAGTCACAGGAATTGGGCGAAACTATCAGATGTGCTGGCTTCAAATGAGACCCAGAACATTCCCAGCTGTGCTGTCTATGGTGAGAAAATCCTTCTGCTTGAGAAAAACAGACAGAAAAGTAAAGGGGACTTTGTCTTGCACCTTAGGTACGAGCTTGGCCACAATGAGGTAGAGCACCAAGCAGACTCTTGGGGTCCCTGAGTACAGGCCTTTACTCTTGAATGGCATTTGTAGACTGCCCTGGGTTGTAGGGGAGCATATTGACCTGAAGGATGGTCAAGCAGCATTCACCACAAGCTGAGTGAAAAGCCTTTGGGCTCTTGGGCTTTAAGGGAACACTGGTGGTAGCCCGTCAGTACTCCCTGTGAACCTGTGGGAATGGTGGCCATGGGGAAAGGCTCCTCTGCCTGTAGAAAGGGGAGGAAAGAGTGAGGAAGACTGTTTCTCATGGTTGGAGGGCCAGTTCAGCCACAGTAGAATAGAACACCAGATAGACTTATACATTTTTTGACACCAGTTTTTAACTCCAAGATGGCATCTCTAGACCTACCCGGGGCCTGGGAAAAATCACTGCCCTGAAGAAAAGGACAAAAGCCTGGCTGGCTTCACCACCTGGTGATTGTAGAGCCCTAGGGCCTTGAACAAACATAGGTGGTAGCCAGATAGTGGTTACACTAAGCATTGGGCGAGACCCAGTGTTGAGCTGGCTTCAAGTCTGACCTAATGCAGTATCAGTGGTAGAGGCCACAGTTGTGCTTGTGTCACTCCCTCTTCCCCAGAATCAGGTGGCTCAGCACAGAGTGAGATACACCTTTTGTTAGGGAGAAAGTAAGGGAGAAGAAAGAGAATCTCTGCCTGTGAATCCAGACAAATCTTCTGGATCTTATCAAAGGCCACCAGGAGGGTACCTCCATGAGTCTACAAAGAAGCACAATGCTAATGGGCTTGTTGTGACCCATAATACAAATACAGCTTAGATCACAACACCCAAGTCTTTTCAAATACCTGCAAAGACTTCCCAAGAAGTATGGGTACAAATAAGCCAAGACTATGAAGACTATAATAAATACAGAGCTCTTTAAGGCCAAAAGAACAAGTATCAGTACCATTCAGGAAAACATGTGTTCACTAAATGAACTAAAGAAGGCACCAGGAACCAATCCTGGAGAAACAGAGATATGTGAACCTTCAGACAGAGGATTCAAAAGAGCTGAATTGAAGAAACTCAAATAAATTCAAGATAACACAGAGAAGGAATTCATAATTCTATCAGATCATTTTACAAAGAGATTGAAATAATTTAAAAGAATCAATAAAAAATTCTGGAGTTGAAAAAATACAACTGACATACTCAAGAATGCATCAGAATCTATTAATAGAAAAGTTGATCAAACAGAAGAAAGAATAAGTGAGCGTGAAGACAGGCTATTTGAAAATACTAGTATATACAGGTAAAATATCCTTCAAACACGAGGGAGAAATACTTTCCCAGATAAACAAAAGCTGAAGAATTTCAAAAAGGTACAAAATTTACTGACAATAGTTAAGTGCACAGAAAAACACAGAATATTATAACATTGTAATTGTGGTGTGTAAACCATTATTATTGCAAGTAGAAAGAGTGAAAGATGAACCAATCAGAAATAATAACTGCAACAACTTTTGAAGACACAGACAGTACAATAGGATATAAGTAGAAACAACAAAAAATATAAAAGTGGGAAGATGAAGTTAAAGTGTAGAGTTTTCAACAGTTTTCTTCTTGCTTGTTAGCTTGTTTATTTAAGCAGTGTTAAGTTGTTATCACTCAAAATTATGCATCACGTGAGAGTATTTGCAAGCTTCTTGGTAACCTCAAATCAAAAAACATACATGGATACACAAACAAATAAAAAGGAAGAAATAAAATTATACAATCACAGAAAATCACATTCACTAAAAGAAAGACAGGAAGTAAGGAAAGAAGAGAAAACCAGAAACAACTAGAAAACAAATAACAAAATAGCAGAAGTAAGTACAAACGTATCAATAATAACACTGAATGTAAATTGAATAAACTCTTCAATCAGAAGACAGAATTTCTGAATGAATAAAGAAATAAGACTCAATGACTCCTTGACTGCAAGAAACACACTTCACATGTAAATATACACATAGACTGAAAATAAAAAGATGGTAAAAGATATTCCATGGCAACAGAAACCAAAAATGAGCAGCAGTAGCTAAACTTATGTTAGACAAAATAGATTTCAAGACAAAAACTATAAGAAGAGACAAAGGAGGTCATTATATGATGATAAAGGGATCAATTCAGCAAGGCAATGTAATAATTGTAAATAGATATGCACCCAATACTGGAGCACCCAGATAAATGAATCAAATATTATTAGAGCTAAAGAGAGAAATACGTCCCAGTAAAATAATACCTAGAAAAGTCAACATCCCACATTCAGTATTGAACAGATTATTTTAGACAGAAAATCAACAAAGAAACATTGGATTTAATCTGCACTATAGACCATATGGATCTAATAGGTATTTACAGAACATTTCATCCAACGGCTGCAGAATACACATCTTTTTTTCAAGACATGGATCATTTTCAAGGACAGACCATATATTAGGCCACACACAGGTCTTAAAACTTTCAAAAAAATTAAATAACATCAAGCATCTTCTCTGACCCCAGTGGAATAAAACTAGGTATCAGTAACAAGAGAAATTTTGGAAACTATATGAATACATGAAAATTAAACAATATGATCCTGAAAGACCAGTGGGTCAATGAAGAAATTAAGAAGGAATTTGCAAAAATTTTTAAACTGATCTATGAAAATCTCTGTGGAGGAGCCAATAGATAATTTGTTAGTAATGTATGAAGTACATCTTTTGAGGTGTGAATATTATCCTTGAAATTCTACTGTGATGATAGTGAAGACAATAATGTTGATGATAAAGATTCATAGAAGCTAAGTTGAAAAAACTCCCACAGGTTAAAAGATTTCTCTATGACCAAAGCCAACTTTGCAGCACATTTTAACTCCCCACTTCGAAATAAAACAGAGGAACAGCACAAGCTGAGTTGGCTTTGTTCTTCAAATTACTGTAACTAATTGACCTATCTAGACTGCCTAACCTTATATGATAACCTTTTTGAGGGCACAGATCCTGAATTATTTGCGTTAAGTTTCAAGATACTTGTGTCTGGCTACTCAAGTCTATTTAGACAACATATCAAGTAGAACTGTTAGTACTGTAATTCCATCCAATTTTCTATTCTCATATTTTTGGTTGGTTATGGAAAAACATTGGGAGTTAGAATAAAAAATTGACTCTCTTTTTTTCTGAAACAATCTTATTTATAGCTAAGATTGAAGTTTATTGGTCCACAGTCCTAAATTAGTGCCTATTTCGATCTTTTCTTTCTTTGTAATTGAATGCTTTGTGTTGGGCTACAGTCAACATTTCAAGGACGCTTTTTTATCATTGTAAATTGACAAATTATAATTATATACATTTATTTGCAAAAAGCTTTAAAAACAGCATCAGGGATGTAAAATATGTATAGAATTTTTTACATTTGCACTGATATCCCCTTCTGTAACGCTTAAAAATGAGATGCCTTACATAAATATTCTACTACACTAATTTAAATAAACTCCCCCAAAACCTTACATGTCCAACCACTACAAAATGCATGAAAGTAAAATTATACCGTGACGCCTCCAAGTAAAATAATAATAATAACAATAATGCAAAAATAAATTCACATCGCCAAACCTTTAAAAGTTCAGCTTGTCTTGGCAAGGGATTGGGTGGAAAGTCAGCTATTTAATCTGAATTAGCTCACTCATCTCATTTTGCCATGAACAGTATATGGGGGCATGCCAAATATGCATTAATATAGCAAAAGGAACAGGAAGATAAGGAAGAATAATTATTTTGTTTACATGAAACTATTCTGGCCCCAAGACCAAAAACACAAAGAAAGGAACGGAAGTCTGACCTATGCCTAATAACTATTTATTTGTGATCATAATCAGTTTCTTGTGCTCTTGTTTCTATGAAAATAGTACTTAAGCTGTTATACAATTACTGTGATGCTCATTAAGATATCATTTACTTTTATTACTATTTTAAATCAATCCTTTGCTAATTTAAGTAAAGGGTTTTGGTAGCCAAATGAACTTAAAATCTATACATCATGGAAAATGCATGACTTAAATAAAGACTCCAAATGTGTTATTAATGGCCTCTCCAGACTCAAGAACTATTTCTCCTCACCAAGGACTCATTTGTGACATGATCATTGATCATTCAGCCATACAAAAAATCGCATAAGGTTTACTGTGGTCAGCAAGGTAACAGTCTTCTACAAATATTTGTTCCAATACTGCTTTTCTTTTCAGAAGCTTGTCTAATGATGCTGTTGAAATATTTCACATGGGCTGGGTGCGGTGTCTCACACCTGTAATCCCAGCACTTTGGGAGGCTGAGCTGGGTGGATCACAAGGTCAGGAGTTCAAGAGCAGCCTGGCCAACATGGTGAAACACCATCTCTACTAAAAATACAAAAATTAACCAGGCACAGTGGCAGGCACCTATAATCCCAGCTACTTGAGAGGCTGAGGCAGGAGAACTGCTTGAAACTGGGTGGCAGAGGATGCAGTGAGCCGAATGGTGCCACTGCACTCCAACCTGGGTGACAGAGTGAGACTTTGTCAAAAAAAAAAAAAAAAGAATATTTCATATGTTGCACTATAGAAGGAAATATTTTTAGTAATGAGGCTTTAATAGAAAAAAATGTGACATTTTCAACTTCTGACTCTAAATACTGACTGGAACTCATATATTCAGAGAATTTGCAATTAGCTAGAACAACAACACTTAATGCTGAAGGTTACTTTGTTCTAGGCAGAGCTATAAGCTTTACACAAATGATTATGCCTCACAGTACTTCTATGAGATAGGTACTATTATTATTCCGACTTAGAGATAAGGAAACTGAAGTCCAAGAACCCAGGACCTCAGAGCTTCCCAGTCGCAAACTCTCCATTGGAATAGGCCTTTTTCCCCATAAAGCCCTTGACTTTTAATCACAACTTCACTAAATTGGTTAATTGTGAAAATCGTGTGGCAGTGAGGGCATTTGTAACTTAAGTTTTACTATTTTTATACATATTCTTGTATATAACATGAAACGAAATGAATACAAGATTTATTCACAAAGTGACAGGCAGATACTTGGATATATCCACTCAACAGGGCAGACAATTCAGTCACAGTAGCCAATCTAGCAATTGGTGGAAAAAAGAATTCTAAGACTTCACAGAAATTTTACTATAATTATTCAATAGCTTTTCAGTGGTAAAAATACTGCACTGATTAGCTTTTCATGAGGCAAAATTACTATTTCCTCTTTCGTAAAATACTCATGCCACCATGGGGTAGGGGGGCGTATTGTACTTAGGTAAGCACTACAGATAGATCTCAGCAGAGAAAACCTTTTTGAGGACAACTCTCTTAATTTCAGTATGAGAACAAAGTATGATAAAGAATGTACTCATCTGGATGTTTTGCTTTCAAATGTTTATCTGGAAAAATATGTTGATTACTCTATAATCATGTAGAGCCCTCTGTGTTTGCTTTCTCATCACCCTGTAGTTCTGCTACTAAATGACTCACCCTTATCTTGGATGTAATTGCCTATGAATTTGCTCATTCTCTCATACTACAATGCAAACTTCATGAAAGCAGAGCATTGTCATTCGTGTTTACAATGCTATTTTCGGAAGCTGTCATGGTGCCTTGAACAGAGTTATCACTTAGGATTTTCTGAATGAATAAATGAGATAGCAAACACACAGTTGAGTTGCTTTTGAGTAAAGAGTGTTTTTCACTTAGAGTTACCATCAAAAGGGTAGAAAATGGAGTGACATGAACAAAACCCTGCAGTAATTCTCAACCCTAGATGTACCTTAGAATTACTTGAGAGGCTTTTGAAAATATTTTGAAAATAATGCCTGTGCTCCCCCAGACCAACTGAGACTGAATATCTGGGTTGATTATAATTTGGCGAGGTTTGGCAACTTCTGTTGTTGTGCATATGAATCACCTGGGTATCTTGTTAAAATCCAGGTTCTGATTCAGTAGGTTTAGAGTGGTGCCTGAGATTCTGCCTTTCTTAAAGTCATCTCAGTGATGCCCATACTACTGACTCACAAACCATCATTAGAAAGCAAAGAGCTAGAGGACAGATCATCAAAAGGCTTAGATTCTTTATAGGTCTGAGGGTCAAATGATGTTTAGAGTCAGGAAGATGAACTGGGCAAATGATCACTTAGTATGTGTTAGGCACTGAACTAAGAGATTACATGCATTTCTCATGTCTAAGAAGAGTAGCTGTGGGATGCTACTTATAATGAGGCAGTCATGTAGGGATGGAAAACAGAGCATCGGCCTAGGTTCACTGTGGTACCTTTTGAGTTCCTCAAATATCACATTTTCTATTTCTTTTGTATTCCTCGTCTGACTCAGCCTGTGGTTCTGGTGCTCAGTAAAAGTATGAGTTCTGTATCTACACTAAGTATTTGAGGGAATATTGGAAAATATTTGCATACTCTGATATTTTTAAACACTGAGATTTGACAAGCATAGACACAGCCAGAGGCTCAAGATCTGTCAAGATTTAGGGACTTGGTAAGCATTTACTGTAAAATTAGAGCTTATTTGCTCAAATGTTGACATCTATTCTTAAGAAAATTATCTATGTAGGAAAGAGAACAGATGAAAAAGCAGGCAACATAGCTTTTCTCTGAATTTTATAGGTTACTACTTGCTTAGAATAATGATTAATTCAGGACAATAGAAGTATACATTATATCTAGGATTCACACGTTTCTCTATGTGTAAAATTTTGCAGCATGGAACTTCACGGCAAGAGAAATAAAATTCCAAACTGCAAGATGCATACATAAAATCAGGTTTTAATACAATATTCACTCCTGCTCTGGGGTTCTCTCATCAGCTCACTATCTGTGTCTTTGTCATCTTTTCTTTCTTGTTCTGCACAAGGTCGCATATCAGATCACACTCTCATGTTCTTTCTGTATTTTGTACATACATCTTTGTAACTCTGAGTTAATATATGAGTCTGTCTATAGGATAAACTCCAATTCCAAGCAGAATTGCTGGAATATCGAGTATATGCAACTTGTAGGGATATTCGCCTATTGCCCCTTTCACCCAGGTGAGTAGACACGTTCCGTTTTATTTCTAAATGTACAAACCCCTAAATTCTCATGGGCAACATTCCTTGGGGCTTATGTAAAACTTTTGTTTCCATTTCTTATCATTTTTAAAAGTTATGTAATTATTTTATTTACTTTCATTATACAGTCATATGTGCTTTTACTGATTTGTATAATGGTGATTGCATACATGCTGTGGTTATGCAGTCCTCTTGTTTGTTATCCTTTGTTTGATTTTCTTCTGCTGCTTTCATTGCCATCATTAATAACTCCCTCTTTCAACATCCCCTTTAACACATCCTACTGTCTTCACAATTTACTTTGTGGTGTGTATTTTTTCCTTCTTTTCATTATTTTTTTCCTCACCCCTACCCACTTCCCCATATTCCTCCTTCTTCTCTGCTGGGACAAAATATTGGGAATGTTGCCTCTTGCTACTCTAGTTTCTCCCAGGCCCTGTTTGCAGTTAAGCATGCTCTTCCTTATCAACCATTGCATATGTATTATGTATCTCTTACATAGCTTGCACCATGCTAACCATTGTGAAATATACATATAACTTGTTTCAGCAGTCTTCATAGAGTGGGGTGCAAATGTCAAACATTTTTGTTACTTTCCTATCCATGATTTCGTTATACTGAGTGGGAAGTTCCTTTTCTAAAAAATAATTTATTGGTAATTATATAACATTTTATTTTATTTTATTTTATTTTTATTGTTATACTTTAAGTTCTAGGGTACATGTGCACAACGTGCAGGTTTGTTACATATGTATACATGTCCCATGTTGGTGTGCTGCACCCATTAACTCGTCATATACATTAGGTATATCTCCTAATGCTATCCCTCTCCCCCGCCCCACCACAATAGGACCCGGTGTGTGATGCTCCCCTTCCTGTGTCCAAGTGATCTCACTGTTCAATTCCCACCTATGAGTGAGAACATGCAGTGTTTGGTTTTCTGTTCTTGTGATAGTTTGCTGAGAATGATGGTTTCCAGATGCAAACATGTCCCTACAAAGTACATGAACTCATCCATTTTTATGGCTGCATAGTATTCCATGATGTATATGTGACACATTTTCTTAATCCAGTCTGTCACTGATGGACATTTGGGTTGATTCCAAGTCTTTGCTATTGTGAATAGTGCCACAATAAACATATGTATGCATGTGCCTTTATAGCAGCATGACTTATAATCCTTTGGATATATGCCCAGTAGTGGGATGGCTGGGTCAAATGGTACTTCTACTTCTAGATACCTAGATACCTGAGGAGTCGCCACACCGTTTTCCACAATGGTTGAACTAGTTTACAGTCCCATCAACAGTGTAAAAGTGTTCCTATTTCTCCACATCCTCTCCAGCAACTGTTGTTTCCTGATTTTTTAATGATTGCCATTCGAACTGGTGTGAGATGCTATCTCATTGTGGTTTTGAATTGCATTTCTCTGATGGAGAGTGATGATGAGCATTTTTTCATGTGTCTGTTGGCTGTATGAATGTCTTTTGAGAAGTGTCTGTTCATATCGTTTGCCCACTTTTTGATGGGGTTGTTTGTTTTTTTCTTGTAAATTTGATTGAGTTCTTTATAGGTTCTGGATATTAGCCCTTTGTCAGATGAGTAGATTGCAAAAAATTTCTCCCATTCTGTAGGTTGCCTGTTCACTCTGATGGTAGTTTCTTTTGCTGTGCAGAAGCTCTTTGGTTTAATTAGATCCCATTTGTCAATTTTGGCTATTGTCAGCGTTGCTTTTGGTGTTTTAGACATGAAGTCCTTGCCCATGCCTATGTCCTGAATGGTATTACATAGGTTTTCTTCTAGGGTTTTTATGGTTGTAGGTCTAACATTTAAGTCTCTAATCCATCTTGAATTAATCTTCGTATAAGGAGTAAGGAAAGGATCCAGTTTCAGTTTTCTACTTATGGCTAGCCAATTTTCCCAGCACCATTTATTAAATAGGGAATCCTTTCCCCATTTCTTGTTTCTCTCAGGTTTGTCAAAGATCAGATGGCTGTAGATGTGTGGTATTATTTCTGAGGGCTCTGTTCTGTTCCATTGGTCTATATCTCTGTTTTGGTACGAGTACCATGCTGTTTTGGTTACTGTAGCCTTGTAGTATAGTTTGAAGTCAGGTAGTGTGATGCCTCCAGCTTTGTTCTTTGGGTTAGGATTGTCTTGGCAATGCAGGCTCCTTTTTGGTTCCATATGAACTTTAAAGCAGTTTTTTCCAATTCTCTGAAGAAAGTCATTGGTAGCTTAATGGGGATGGCATTTAATCTATAAATTTCCTTGGACAGTATGGCCATTTTCACAGTATTGATTCTTCCTATCCATAAGCATGGTATGTTCTTCCATTTGTTTGTGTCCTCTTTTATTTCACTGAGCAGTGGTTTGTAGTTCTCCTTGAAGAGGTCCTTTGCATCTACTGAGATAATCATGTGGTTTTTGTCTTTGGTTCTGTTTATATGCTGGATTACATTTATTGATTTGCGTATGTTGAACCAGCCTTGCATCCCAGGAATGAAGCCCACTTGATTATGGTGGATAAGCTTTTTGATGTGCTGCTGGATTCAGTTTGCCAGTATTTTATTGAGGATTTTTGCATCGATGTTCATCAGGGATATTGGTCTAAAGTTCTCTTTTTTTGTTGTTGTATCTCTGCCAGGCTTTGGTATCAGTATGATGTTGGTCTTGTAAAATGAGTTAGGGAGGATTCCCTCTTTTTCTATTGATTAGAATAGTTTCAGAAGAAATGGTACCAACTCCTCCTTGTACCTGTGGTAGAATTCAGCTGTGAATACATCTGGTCCTGGACTTGTTTTGGTTGGTAGGCTATTAATTATTGCCTCAATTTCAGAGCCTGCTTTTGGTCTATTCAGGGATTCAGCTTCTTCCTGGTTTAGACTTGGGAGAGTGTAAGTGTCCGGGAAATTATCCATTTCTTCTAGAATTTCTAGTTGATTTGTGTAGAGGTGTTTATAGTATTCTCTGATGCTAGTTTGTATTTCTGTGGGGTCGGTGATGATATCCCCTTTATAATTTTTTTAATGTATCTGTTTGATTCTTCTTTCTTTTCTTCTTTATTAGTCTTGCTAGCGGTCTGTCAATTTTGTTGATTTTTTCAAAAAACCACCTCCTGGATTCATTGATTTTTGGGAGGGTTTTTTGTGTCTCTATCTCCTTCACTTCTGCTCTGATCTTAGTTATTTCTTGCCTTCTGCTAGCTTTTGAATGTGTTGGCTCTTGCTTCTCTAGTTCTTTTAATTGTGATGTTAGGGTGTCAATTTTAGATCTTTCCAGCTTTCTCTTGTGGGCATTTAGTGCTATAAATTTCCCTCTACACACTGCTTTAAATGTGTCCCAGAGATTCTGGTATGTTGTATCTTTGTTCTCATTGGTTTCAAAGAACATCTTTATTTCTGCCTTCATTTTGTTATGTACCCAGCAGTCATTCAGGAGCAGGTTGTTCAGTTTCCATGTAGTTGAGCTGTTTTAATTGAATTTCTTAGTCCTGAGTTCTAGTTTGATTGCACTGTGATCTGAGAGACAGTTTGTTATAATTTCTGTTCTTTAACATTTGCTGAGGAGTGCTTTACTTCCAACTACGTGGTCAATTTTGGAATAAGTGAGATGTGGTGCTGAGAAGAATGTATATTCTGTTGATTTGGGGTAGAGAGTTCTGTAGATGTCTATTAGGTCTGCTTGGTGCAGAGTTGAGTTCAATTCCTGGATATCCTTGCTAAGTTTCTGTCTCGTTGATCTGTCTAATGTTGACAGTGGGGTGTTGAAGTCTCCCATTATTATTGTATGGGAATCTAAGTCTCTTTGTAGGTTTCTAAGGACATGCTTTATGAATTTGGGTGCTCCTGTATTGGGTGCATATATATTTAGGATAGTTAGCTCTTTCTGATGAATTGATCCCTTTACCATTATGTAATGGCCTTCTTTGTCTCTTTTGATATTTGATGGTTTAAAGTCTGTTTTATCAGAGACTGAGATTGCAACCCCTGCTGTTTTTTGTTTTCCATTTGCTTGGTAGATCTTCCTCCATCTCTTTATTTTGAGCCGATGTGTGTCTCTGCATGTGAGATGGGTCTCCTGAATACAGCAAACTGATGGGTCTTGACTCTTTATCCAATTTTCCAGTCTGTGTCTTTTAATTGGACCATTTAGTCCATTTACATTTAAGGTTAATATTGTTATGCGTGAACTTGATCCTGTCATTATGATATTAGCTGGTTATTTTGCTCGTTAGTTGATGCAGTTTCTTCCTAGCATCGATGGACTTTACATTTTGTCATGGTTTTATAATGGCTGGTACTGTTTGTTCCTTTCTGTGTTTAGTGCTTCCGTCAGGATCTCTTCTAGGACAGACCTGGTGATGACAAAATCTCTAAGCATTTGCTTGTCTGTAAAGGATTTTATTTCTCCTTCACTTATGAAACCAAGTTTGGCTGGATATGAAATTCTGGGTTGAAAATTCTTTTCTTTAAGAATGTTGAATATTGGCCCCTACTCTCTTCTGGCTTGGAGAGTTTCTGCCCAGAGATCTGCTGTTACTGTGATGGGCTTCCCTTTGTGGGTAACCCGACTTTTCTCTCTGGCTGCCCTTAACATTTTTTCCTTCATTTCAACTTTGGTGAATCTTACAATTATGTGTCTTGGACTTGTTCTTCTCGAGGAGTATCTCTGTGGCATTCTCTGTATTTCCTGAATTTGAATGTTGACCTGCCTTACTAGGTGGGGAAGTTCACCTGGATGATATCCTGAAGAGTGTTTTCCAACTTGGTTCCATTTTCCCCGTCACTTTCAGGCACACCAATCAGATGTAGATTTGGTCTTTTCACATAATCCCATATTTCTTGGAGGCTTTGTTCATTTCTTTTTACTCTTTTTTCTCTACACTTCTCTTCTCACTTCATTTCATTCATTTGATCTTCAATCGCTGATACTCTTTCTTCCAGGTGATCGAGTTGGTTACTTTAACTTGTGCATTTGTCACGTATTTCTCATGTTATGGTTTTCATCTCTATCAGTTCTTTTAAGGACTTCTCTACATTGGTTATTCTAGTTAGCCATTGGTCACATCTTTTTTCAAAGTTTTTAGTTTCTTTGCGCTGGTTACATAGTTCCTCCTTTAGCTCTGAGAAGTTTGATCGACTGAAGCTGTCTTCTCTCAACTCGTCAAAGTCATTCTCTGTCCAGCTTTGTTCCGTTGCTGGCAATGAGCTGTGTTCCTTTGGAGGGGGAGATGCGCTCTAATTTTTTTGAATTTCCAACTTTTCTGCACTGCTTTCCCCCCATCTTTGTGGTTTTCTCTGCCTTTGGTCTTTGATGATGGTGATGTACTGATGGGGTTTTGGTGTGGGTTTCCTTTCTGTTTGTTAGTTTTTCTTCTAACAGTCAGGACCCTCAGCTGCAGATCTGTTGGAGTTTACTTGAGGTTCACTCCAGACCCTGTTTGCCTGGATATCAGCAGCAGAGGCTGCAGAAGATAGAATGTTGCTGAACAGTAAGTGTTGCTGTCTGATTCTTGCTCTGGATGCTTCATCTCAGGTGTGTACTCAGCCGTGTGAGGTGTGAAGTGTCTGTCTGCACCTAGTGGGGGATGACTTCCAGTTAGGCTACTCAGGGGTCAGGGACCCACTTGAGCAGGCAGTCTGTCTGTTCTCAGGTCTCAACCTCCGTGCTGGGAGATCCACTGCTCTCTTCAAAGCTGTCAGACAGGGACATTTACCTCTGCTGAAGTTTCTGCTGCTTTTTGTTTAGCTGTGTCCTGTCCCCAGAGGTGGAGTCTACAGAGGCAGGCAGGCCTGCTTGAGCTGTGGTGGGCTCCACCCAATTTGAGCTTCCCCATGACTTTGTTTACCTACTTAAGCCTCAGCAATGGTGGGCACCCCTCCCCCAGCCTTGGTGCCATCTTGCAGTTAGATCCTAGACTGCTGTGCTAGCAATGAGGGAGGCTCCATGGGCATTGGACCCTCCAGGCCAGGTGTGGGATATAATCTCCTGGTGTGCCATTTGCTAAGACCCTTGGTAAAGCGCAGTATTAGGGTGGGAGTTTCCCGATTTTCCAGGTGTTGTGTGTCTCAATTTCCTTTGGCTAAGAAAAGGAATTCCCTTCTTCCTTGCACTTCCCATGTGAGGTGATGGCTTGCCCTGCTTTAGCTCTCGCTGGTCTGGCTACACCCTGCCTACCAGCACCAACTGTCTGACACGCCCCAGTGAGTTGAACCCGGTACCTCAGTTGAAAATGCAGAAATCACCTGTCTTCTGTGTCACTCACACTGGGAACTGGAGGCTGGAGCTGTTCCTATTCAACCATCTTGGGCATGCCCCCAAAGAACTTAATTGATTAGGACTCAGCTAAGTTGAAATACAAATGAAGTTATACATTCATAAGTACACTGGCTCTTTTTGAAGCTATCCAAGACAAGATAAACTACATTTTAGGAAAGTACAAAAAGGTTTTTAACAATAAATGAATTATTCATGTTTTATTGGGATGTGCTGTGCAGAGGTCTGGCAACCTACTCTTTTCCAGTCAAAAATGACTTTTGATTGATGAAGTGCTATCTGCATTATCTTGATCCTTTCATCATTTTCATAACAGTCACTGAGTGGGACCAGTACATTTATAAGAAATAGCAATAGGAAAAATCTAGAATATCTGAAATCTGGGGAGGAGCATCAATAAAGTCATAAGTTGCCTTGCAGAAAGCAACTGTGGCTTTAGCCCCCTTGACCACTATTTTCCTTTCCAAAGAAATAAAATGCTGTTTATATCAAAATATCATCCCTCTCCTTTTATTCCCACTCTCAATCCCACCCAGAAAAGAATAAAGAAATTGCTTAAGATAGTTTCCCTGCATTGTAAATGTTCTTTTTATTTTCTACTTTTTTTTTTTAATTTTTATGGGTAAATTAGGTGTGTATATTTATGAAGTACATGAGATGTTTTGATACAGGCAAGCAATGTGAAATAAGCACATCATGGAGAAGAAGGTATTCATCCCCTTATTGAGGACCGCGCTGGGGGTGGTGGAGAATGAACAGACACAAGAGACAAAGACAAACAGAGAACATGGCGGCCACGCGCAGAGCCTCCGCCTCGCTTTATTTATACTCCATAAACCCCATGTCAGCAGAAATAACATAATGCAAAACAAACTTTCTGTACCAGGACGTAACCTCTTGCCTAGTTCCTTGTCTCTAGGTTTTTCTTTATTTGTCTGCCTTCTTGGCACCTACTGGAGTTCATTAAAAGTGCAACTGGGGAAAATGTCCTTGAGCCTTATCTATCCTCAGCATATTGTTTTCAAGGGCCCCTGCATCCCCTCAAGCATTTATCCTTTGAGTTACAAACAATCATGCTAGTACCTAAGATGCAAGACAAAGTCCCCTTTACTTTTCCCTCTGCTTTTCTCAAGCTGAAGGAGTCTTGCCCCATAGCCACTACAACTGGTAGTGTGCTGAGTCTCACCTGAAGCCAGGAAGTATCAGAGGCTCACCTAAGGCCCGTGGGGCAGTATCTGGGTATCCCTGCCGGTTATTCAGGGCCAAAGGGCTCTTTGGTTAGCAGGTCATAATTGCTGCCTGGACTGGGTGCTTTCCTTCAAGACAGCAGGTTCTTTTCTGCCCCAGGGTGTGTCTAGTAATGTTTTCTGGGAGCTACAACCTGTAACAGGGGCCTCACCAAATCTGACTTATTGTGCTGTGGCTGAGATGGTAACCAAGATCCAACACACAGTGCTCCCCACTCTTCCCTCTTCTCTCCTCAGGTGGATGGAAGGGGTCTCTTTTGGAGCTGTGAGCTATGCAGCCTGGCATTAGGGCAGTGGTTATGCCAGCACTCCCTTGGCTGCCCCATCTGGTGTCTCAGTATATTGTGTGTTCCCCTAGTCCAGTGTCTCTCAGCCTAGTTCAGCACTAGGACTCACCTAAGATTTGCAGTCCTTATGGCCTAGACTACCTTTCAAGTTTACTCAGAGACACAAAACACCATAACTCTAGGTGATGAGGTTTGTGGAAATTCAAGTTGAGACCACTAGGACTGGTAATTACCCTAAGGCCAGCGCTGATTTAAATGAACCCTCTGTGAGCAGGAGTCATCTGAGTTTGATCCAGTTTTCCTTTCTGCTGTAACTGTACATCATAGAGTTCAATACCTCACAATTGCTGTTCTCTCCCTCCCCCAGGGCCAAGAAATACTCTCCACACCACCAAGAATCCCTTCTCAGGGTGGGGGAGGAATAGCATCTGCAATTTAGGTCTGTTCTTTTTTTAAAAAAATATCTATTTAGTGCCTCTTTCAGCGATATAAAGTTAAAACCAAGTACTTTGAGTGTTCACCTGATTTTTGGTTCTTTTGAAGGTGTTTATTCTGTGCAGATAGTTGTTAAATTGGTGACCTTGCTGGGGACAATTGTTGGAGCCTTGTATTCTGCCACCATGCACCACCCAGAGGTTCTTAATGTTTGTTTGTTTTAGCTTTACTAGAAATTTCCCTTTATGTAATGCATTAATTTTTTTTTTTTTTTGAGACTCTGTTGCCCAGGCTGTAGTGCAGCAGCACGATCTTGGCTCACTGCAACCTCCACCTCATGGGTTCAAGTGTGAGCCACTGTGCCTGGTCTATGTATTGTATTAATTTGATCCATAAAACCTGGACAATAGAAAATCACAGCATTCATTAGACCAAAGATGATCACCAAAATTTAAAAATAAAGGGATTTCTTAACACTAGTGCAGCAGCTCTTAGCACTAATGCAGGTGAGTCCAGACTTTCAAATAACCAACTTACACAAGACATGCACAAAGAAGATTCTGAGCCTTATTTTTCTATTCTTAGACTGAAGTCCTAATGTTACTTATTAAGAAATATTGTAAAAAAAAATCTTAGAACTTTTAGAAATTATTCAGGTTCAGGCTGGGCACGGTGACTCATGCCTGTAATCCCAGCACTTTGGGAGGCCGAGGTGGGTGGATCACGAGGTCAGGAGATCGAGATCATCCTGGCTAACACGATGAAACCCCGTCTCCACTAAAAATACAAAAAAGTTAGCCGGGCGTGGTGGCGGGCGCCTGTAATCCTAGCTACTCTGGAGGTTGAGGCAGGAGAATGGTGTGAACCTGGCAGGCGGAGGTTGCAATGAGCCAAGATCGTGCCACTGCACCCCAGCTTGGGTGACAGAGCAAGGCTCCATCTCAAAAAAAAAAAAAAGAAGAAAAAAAGAAAAAAGAAATTATTCAGGTTCAGTTGTGGAAGAAAAGAAAGAACTGTTAATGGCAGACACAGTTTCAGAGAACAGATTTCAGAGCAAATTCCCAGAAAAACGCAGCCTACCTATGGTTGGTCGCCTGCCCTTCCTACTGCCTTTCTACTTTTATTTTAATTTGTCCTACTGCATGAATTAGGGATTGGGATATATATTTTGGAAATGAATGTAACTCTGGGAGAATTACACTTTGATATGAATTAATTCCATAATATACATTGCTCCTGATTAACTATCTAAGATCAACTGCTCTGTTTTATTGGGATAATAAAAAGTAATAAAAAGTACTTAATTTTGGTGCAATGCTGAAGGGGGAACTTCATGGCCACACAAAAGTGAAGAACTTCTAAAAGGAGGAACAATAATAAATGTTTTAAGAGGATATGAAGCAACTGTTCTTTTCCCTTTTATCACCATTTCTCAATCAAATACCACATGATCCTTTACTTCCTACAACTCAAAATTTCATAAAATAAGTTTAATATAGCCGTATTGTTAGCTAAGTAATTATCTGCCATTTAGCCAAGTAAATTGATAATCACTGACAGAATTGTCTACTAATTCACGGTCATAAGTAATTATCATAGTTGTTAAAATACTCACAGTCTGCATGTCCAGTACTTTCTCTCCCTGTAAGCATTTACATGGAACCCAAGTCAGAAAGTTGGCAGGAGACAGAGAGCAAATGTGAAGGAGGAACTGTCAAACACTTAAAAAACCATTAGATCTCATGTGAACTCCTTCACTATCACAAGAACATCATGGGGGAAACCGCCCCCATGATCCAGTCACCACCTGCCTCATCCCTCCCTCAATATCTGGAGATTACAATTTGCGAAGAGATTTGGATGGGGACATTACTGAAAATGGAATAAAAACAAGCATTTGAAGGGAGCTAAACAATTCTCTAATTCAATCCTTTCTGATACCACTCAAATGTTTCAACCCTTATTTCTGTATTTCTCTCCTGAAAAGAAGTCTCTGTCTGTACTCTCAGATAGGTTTTTATATGATTAAACAAGAATTCAAATAGCTAATTGCTGCTTTTCATCAGGTTTTCCTAACTTGTTTTGGGTATAGGTGCAATTTTATTTATTTTTATGTTCAGCTGAATGGTGAAATTAAACTTCAGCTCAGCTTCAATGCAAATATGAACTTCATATGATGTGCCCTATCCTGTGCTAAGTGCTACAACAGACCTAAAGCCATTGTATCAGAAAGGGTTAGTTCACCATTTAGTCACAATCCCTACTGCCTGTGTCAAATCTGAGTAGCTCCTTGGGTATGATTCCTGCTGGCCCTTCCTTGGACATGCCATATAAGTTGTAGTTTACAGTACATTTTTGGTAGCTTGTGACAATCCAGTGCTGTGGAATGGAAGAATTCATTGTCACCATCAGGAGAGAAGCAGACTTAATGGGTCAGTTTCTCCAGCTAGCAGAGGACAATGTGAAATCAAAGCCATTTCAAAGCCTAGGAAAACTGAACTTTTTTTTCAACTTGACAGTTTCTGGACTCAGACCTGGTTTATATGAAATTAAAGCCAATGGATGTCTTCACTTAAAAGTAAGTTTGAGATTTCCAATTAATCTATTGACTGGGTGAGCAAAATTAGGATAAATCCTATCTATCATAGGATAGCCCATTGGTTGTAGCTATAAACATTCTAGGACTGTACTCAAGGAAGTGTTTGGTTATCCAAAGAAATATTAAGACATCAAGCAACCAAATTAGTGCCTCAATTGAAGGCTGAGGTTTAGTTTTGGGATATACAGGGTCAATTGGAATGACAACCTGGGATGTGGATTGATTCGATGCTTTCCTGAGGGATGAGTTTCAGGAAGTAACTCATTCTGGGTTTAGACTTCCCAGGTGAAAGTATCCACAAGCTTCTAAATTGAGGACTAACTGAATTTCTAATTCAAAACCCTCTACCAAAAGAACCACTATTTCTAATAACCCAACTATCTCTCCATACTGGCATATGCTTCCTCAAGTGACAATCAACTGACAGTTCATGCCATTTAACCCTGCTATCTACAACTATATTTATCTCTTTTCTTCAACAAACTCTCAATTATAGAGTCAATACATGCTGCCTATCTCCATTTCTTCTCCACTTTTCTTCTTCTTCTTCTTTTTTTTCAACAGATGACTTCTACCCTTGCCATTCCATTGAAATAGGCTTCTCTAAGGTTGCTAGATATTTTATGTATGTATTTTAACTCTTTGCCTCTGTTTTTTTTTTTTTTTTTTTTTTTCATTCTCATCACTGCACTATCCTTTTCCTTTACCTATCTCTGACTAATTTTTTCTGTCTCCTTCACTATTACTCTCCGTTCCCCTTCTTAACTATTGGAGACCTGCAATCCTAATCTTTTTGTTTGTTTGTTTTTCACTCTCTGAGAAACTTAAGCCATTATAATGGCTTTGATTATCAGTTTTATGCAACTGATTCTCATATCTTGATCTTCCTTTTTGATAATTATCCCCAATTCCAATCTCATTAATGTAGCTAACGAGTAGTTCTATTTCTACCTTTTGATGTCAACTTCACAAAGAGATTCACATAGAACCTGGATGAGAGAATAGAGAATCAAGGGAAGTACCATTGATACAATCTTTCAAGTAATGGGGAACCTAGGAGTTAAAACATATAATTTCTAAGTTGCGTATCAAACTGTGTTATTATTCTTGTACTTATCCTTAAATTAACTTGAGTATTTTAATAAGGCTTCACTTTCTTTCAGTTTCTCTGTGAAAATAAATCTATTCACATGCTGAGTCAGCCAAAGGTGGTTTCTTGTAGACTATATATACAGAGATAGATGATTATATAAAGTATACTCTCTATATAGTATACTATCTGTATAGTATACTATCTATACAGATACTATGTATCTATATAGATAGATAGTCTATATATAGTCTACAATCACGGGAGGTGATTAGATCATGGGGGTGTTTTCCCTTATGTTGTTCTCTTGACAGTGAGGGAGTTCTCTCAAGATCTGACGGTTTGAACGTGGCAGTTTCTCTTGTGATCTCTCTTTCTCCTCAGGCTTTGTGAAGAAGGTTCTTGCTTCTCCTTTGCCTTCTGCCATGATTGTGTTTCCTGAGGCCTCTCCATACTTGTGCAATTGTGAGTCAACTAAACCTGTTTCCTTTATAAATTACCCAGTCTCAGGTAGTATCTTTAAAGCAGCATGAAAACGGACTGATATAGAGAATTCATGCCATGAGTGGGGCATTGCTATAAAGGTAACCTGAAAATGTGGAAGTGACTTTGGAACTGGATAACAGGCAGAGGTTGGAACAACTTGGATGGTTCAGAAAAAGACAGGAAGATCTAGGAAACTGTGGAACTTCTTAGAGTCTTGTTGAATGGTTTTAACCAAAATGCTGATAGTGATATGGACAATGAAGTCCAGGCTGAGGTGGTCTCAGATGGAGATGAAGAACTTATTGGGAACTGGAGTAAAGGTCACTCATGCTATACTTTAGCAAAAAATCTGGTGGTATTTTTCCCCTGCCTTAGAGATCTGTGAAACTTTGAACTTGAGAGAGATAATTTAGGGTATCTGGAAGAAGAAATTTCTAGGTAGCAAAGCATTTGAGAGGTGATCTGGCTTTTTGTGAACATGTACAGTCATATGTATTAACAGAGATGATTTTAATTTGAAAATTATGTTTAAAAAGGAAGCAGAACATAACAGTGAAAAATCTGTAGCCTGACCATGTGGTAGAAAACAAAAACCCATTTTCTGGGGAGAAATTCAAATCTGCTGCAGAAATTTGCATAAGTAACGAGAAGCTGAATGTTTAGTAGCCAATACAATGAATAAAATATCTCCAGGGCATTTCAGAGATATTCAGGGCAGCTCCTCTGTATTAGTCTATTTTCACACTGTTATAAAGATACTACCTGAGACTGGGAAATTCATAAAGAAAAGAGGTTTAATTGACTCACAGTTCCTCATGGCAAGGGAGGCCTCAGGAAACTTACAATCATGGCAGAAGGGGAGGCAAGGCATGTCTTACGTGGTGGCAGAAGAGAGAGAGCAAATGTGAAGGAGGAACTATCAAACACTTATAAAACCATCAGATGTCATGAGAACTCCTTCACTATCACAACAACAGCATGGGGGAACCACCCCCATGATCCAATCATATCCCACCTGATCCCTCCCTCAATACCTATGATTACAATTTGAGATGAGATTTGGATGGGGACATGGAGCTAAACCATAGCACTCTCCCATCACAGACCCAAAGGCCTACGGGGAAAAATGGTTTTGTAGGCTGGGCCCAGGGCCCCACTGCTCTGTGCAGCCTTAGGACATTGTGCCCTGTGTCCCAGCTGCTCCAGCTCCAGCCACTGCTAAAGGGGGTCCATAAACAGCTCAGGCCATTGCTTCTGAAGTTGCAATCCCCAAGGCTTGGTAATTTCTGCATGGTGTTGAGCCTCTGGGTGTGCAGATGGTAAGAATGGAGGGTTGGGAATCTCTGCCTAGGAAATGTGGGATTGGAGCCCCCACACAGAGTCCCCACTGGCACAATGCCTAGTGGAGTTGTGAGATGAGGGCTGCTGTCCTCCAGACCCCAGGATGGTAAATCCACTGAGAGATTTCACTGTGTGCCTGGAAAAACCACAGGCACTCAATGCCAGCCTGTGAAAATAGCCATGGGGACTGAACCCTGCAGAGCCACAGGGGCAGAACTGTCCAAGGCCTTGGGAGCCCACCCCTTGCATCAGCATACCCTGGATGTGAGACGTGAAGTCAAAGGAGATTATTTTGGAGCTTTAAGATTTAATGAGTGCCTTTCCAGGTTTCAGACTTACATGGGGCCTGTGGCTCCTTTGTTTTGGCCAATTTCTCCCATTTGGAAGGGGATCATTTAACAAATGCCTGTATCCCCACTGTATCTTGGAAGTAACTAACTTGTTTTTGGTTTTGCAGGCTTGTAGGCAGAAGGGATTTGCCTTGTCTCAAATGAGACTTTGGACTTAGGCTTTAGAGTTAATGCTGCAATGAGTTAAGGTTTTGGGGGACTGTTGGGAAGGCATGATTGGTTTTGGAATATGAAAAGGACATGAGATTTTAGAGGGGCCAGGGATGGAATGATATTGTTTGGTTCTGTGTCCCCACCCAAATCTCATCTTGAATTGTAACCCCCATTATCCCCACGTCAGAGGGACTTGGTGGAGGTGATTGGCTCATGGAGGCAGTTTCCTCCATACCCTTCCGGTGATACTAAGGGAGTTCTCATGAGATCGGATGATTTAAAAGTTAGACTTATTCATGCATTAACCATTCAAAATAAAATTAATTACAAATGATATAGAAACATATTTTTGTCAAAAGATAATTAAAGTTTGGATGGATATCTAAAAAAAAAAAAAAAAAAAAAAAGTGGTAGTTTTCCCTGTGTGCTCTGTCTCTCCTGCCACCTTGTGAAGAAGGTACTTTCTTCCCCTTCACCTTCCATGATAATTGTTAAGTTTCCTGAGGTTGACCCGCCATGTGGAACCGTGAGTCAATTAAACCTCTTTTCTTTTATTGAGATTATTTTAGGATATTTTATTTCCTGTTCATAAACAAGACATATCATTAAATTTATTTATATTTATCCACAAACAAGGTATATGTTTAAATTTACTTATATTGATTAATTATTTTTATGTTTTTAGTAGGACTTAAACTTTTCTTCCTTGTGCATTTGTTATTTTTCCTAGAAGTTTTATATTTTGCTTTTTAATTGCCTACATAACTATGTGTACATTCTTTTTCTCATTCCTTACTTTGCATATTTGATATTTTTATATAATATACTTGCCTAGGCTAGTGAGAGCATTATACATTTTACTGGAATTTTCACAGAACTACATATTATAGTACTTATTGTTTTTTTCTGCTCTCTAAATCATATGTTTATGATTTAATCTTTTCTAATTATTTCTGTTTTCCTTGGATCTGTTTTGTCTTTTATTTGCTCTTTTGAGTTTGAGTCTAGGTAATACATTGTTATTCTTAATAGTTAATACAAAGAGCATTTATAAATATAAATTATTATAAGTATAGCTTATAAGTAGTATTTTTTCTTTTCCCCTTTGAGCAATAAGTTATTTAAAAATTTATTTATTATTTTCATAATCCAATTTTCTAGAATTTTTGTTTATTTTCATTTTTATTGCTTTGTGGTCAGAAAATGTGATCTGTATATTTTGTGTTTTAGGAAAATAGTCATAGTCTAATCAATCAGAAGGAAGTTGCACTTTTATTCTGTACGGTACAATGTTCAATATCTAATAAATAATCTTATTAGTGTTCTTATTTATATTATTTATTCTTGTTTAATTTTTTTTTTATGAGACAGATTCTCACCATGTTGCCCAGGCTACAGTAAAGTTGTGTGGTCATAGCTCATGGCAGCCTTGAACTCCTGGACTCAAGTGATCCCCCAGCCTCAGTCTCATGAGTAGCTAGAACTACAGGAACAATATATCACACCGGCGTATTTTTAAAAATGTTTTGTAGAGATGGGGTCCTGCTATGTTGCCCAGGCTGGACTCAACTCCTGGCCTCAAGCAATCCTCTTTCCTTGGTCTCCCAAGTGCTGAGATTACAGGCAAGAGCAACCACACCCAGCGTTGTTTATTTCTTGTGCATTTGAGAGATATGATTTAAAAATCTAATTCTACCATGTACTGATTCGTAGCATTGGGTAAATTACATAATCTTTTTCTAACTCATTATTAAATTGAGCCCACCTCATGTTATGTTTGAAGGTTATGAAGGCCGCAGAGTTTAATGTATATTGTGTATACATTATATAAAGTGTTTTGCATGCTGCTTATAACACAGTAAATAATTTTATCTGAAAATTATTTGCTCATCTTTTTTGTCACTGTCTTATTTTGATTTTTAACCCAATGTGAAGATCTTTGTTCTTTAATAGATTAATTTTTCAGTGTTAGTATCATTTTAATGGACTCCTTCACTCCCTCCCTACCTCCCTTCTTTCCTTCCTTCCTTCCTTCCTTCCTTCCTCCCTTCCTTCCGAAACTCATTTTCTCTTTATATTACTTTCTATATTTTACCACATAGAGTATGTTGTGTATCTTGTCCAAGATCACACAGCACATGGTAGATTCAGGATTTCAATCCATGTCTTCCTGAATACAAATTCCACACTATTTCCAAAAGTCCAAAGAGCTTCATAATAATAATGACTTCTTAGAATTATAAGGAGGAACAAATAAAATTAGGTTTGCAAATGGCCTAGCACAGTGCCATGTTTGCTTCTTCTTTCTTCTCTTTTTTTACTATTGTGCCCTTCAATGACAATCCATAGTTTTAAGAGCCTCTCTAAGGTATAGCATGGTGAATAATGCCACTGCTTTTCAATTCTCTTTCTTGACCCCAGAGTTTTCAGCAATAGCCTATCACTTGACAAATACAGATGGGAAATTAGTTCATCCCTGAATTATAAATTTCCTTTTTTATTGCCATATTTCATCAATTCTGGAATGCACATTTTTTAGATTGTAATAGCTTTCATATTAGAATGGACCTTATAATTGGTGGTGTCTTGCAACTACAATTGGAAGTGTTTTTCCTTTCTTTCTTAGTGGTACCTTGAATGATAGTGTGTTTTAGAATCAATGTCTGTTTAGATTCAATGAAATATGATATGTACAAGTCAATACATTATAGATATGTAACATGTTTTATGAAGTTTACCCCTCTCTAGAAGATATGATAAAATTAGATAAATAAAATTATGTGTGAAATCATTTTATTGGTGAGGAAACTGAGACCTAGAAAGGGTGATGTGCTTTTTCTATGTTCATAAAATTTTTATATGGCAGATGTAACCTTTAAAATTTCTTCTACACCACATTTTTTCCTTTGTTGACCCCTGGAGAGGTTTCACCTTAACTATATTGTACTTTCTTCTTCCCCGAATACTGAGGAAATATACTAATTTATACTGATTCTTTAGTCATGTATTTTGTAATTACTCTGAATTACAAATTCAGCATAGCTCTCAACACTCTGTGCTCCTTTCTGGTTCTCACAATCAGAAGTGTCTCTGACTGTCTCTTCCCAGCATTGCTGAATTTAATTATTTCCTGTCCCTACTTACTGACTCTTCTTCATTCATTTCTCCCTATATCATACCTGAATTCAGTCCACCACTTACCTTTATATTATTTCTGGTCAATTCTATTAGTATATGGATTTCTATTCTATCCCGAATGAATATTTACAAAGCTTTTTCATAAGGTACAAAGGGCATACAAAATTAACATAACTACAGACAGGAAGTCATTAATCACACTTTTATTTTTATTTTACTTTTTTTTTTGCTTCTGACCTTTTCAATCTCCTTAGCACATATTCAAAACTCTCTGAACATAGTAGGTGCTCAGTAAACTCTTATCAATAAGAAGCCAGGATCTACAGCTACTTTTCTCTCTCCCTGCTAAACTAATGACAGAAAGTAGTACCAAGCATAGTGTGCCTAGCACACCTTAGGCATCCAATAAATGATAATTCCTTTCCTTCATTTTCTAAGCAACTTTATCTATATAACATTTGTAGCTATAGACTCAGGAATAATATTGGCTTCCACCTTAGCGGTGCATATAAAAAGAGTCCTTGGTCAGTTACTTTATGTATACATCAGATTTATAACTTCCTGACTTATAGAATATTAGAATAAGTAGAGAATATGAATGATCATTTGGTCCAATGTCCTCACTGTATAGGTGCTTATATCTTGATCTAATTAGCCCAGTTTTCTTAATTCCAGTTATTCAGTGTTTAGAAATCCCACTTCTCCCAAACCACATGAAATTCTATGGTACTCAATTTCCTAACCTCTAAAACATGACTTTTCTGTTTTACAAACATTGACTGAATACCTGTGTCAGTGTGTTATAGAAGATAAAACAACAGGTTCTCACCTTAAGAAGAACTGTATAACTTTTGGCAAGGAAGATAACCTCTCAGAGTATCCGTTCCCTACTCTGAAAAATTAGTATAACAACACCCCTCTCTTGTGGTTGCTATGAGCTCACATTTATAAAGCAAATCACAGGTTGCAAGCAATAAATGCTGATTTGCGCTCTACTCCTCTTCCCCCTAAACTCCAGGCTTTTCTGAGCTCTAGCTAACTGTTTAGGTTTTTTTTTTTTCTCTCCTTATATGGTAGTCAAAGTCTCTAACAAGGACTGGTTTGGAGCACTGTCTTCTGTTTTCTATCAGGTAATTACAGAAGGGCTATTGTACTGTGGGAGAAAAGCCTTGAAGAAATGTTCACAAATGAGGTGTGCCAATATTAGTGTTGGAGTGATTGGGGAAGTGAGAGGTAAGGATGCAACTGGAAATAATACACTCCTTATAAGTAGCATTATTGTAGCCAAAACACTACTGCATTCAAAGTCACTTGTTTACTTATTCTTCTATTTGCCACTTCACAGGTTTAAAACAGCAGTTTTCAAATTGTGTTCTGAGAAGGCATGGGGGTCTCTGAAGTCTTTTCAGGAGATCTGCAGTGTCATTCCTTTTCCGCATACATATCAGTGTGAGGCTGAATTTTCTTCATATACTTCAACCAAACACTGATTGAATGCAACAGCTGATACTAAAATCCAGCTGTCTATATAAAAAAGAGTTGCAAAAATATGAAAGAATATCATTCTTTCCACTTTTTTCAGTTTTGAAAGTATAGTCACATTCATGAAAAAGTAATTTATATTAATGTAATAGGTTTATTTTTTAAGTGAATTAAGAAATAAATATCTTTTGAAAATTTCTCAGTTTAAATTTCTTTTTTTCTTTTTTTTTTTATTATACTTTAAGTTCTAGGGTACATGTGCACAACATGCAGGTTTGTTACATATGTATACATGTGCCACATTGGTGTGCGGCACTCATTAACTCATCGTTTACATTAGGTATATCTCCTAATGCTATTCCTCCCCCCTACCCCATCCCCAAAATAGGACTCGGTGTGTGATGCACCCCTTCCTGTGTCCAAGTGATCTCATTGTTCAATTCTCACCTATGAGTGAGAACATGCGGTATTTGGTTTTCTGTTCTTGCAATAATTTGCTGAGAATGATGGTTTCCAGCTGCATCCATGTCCCTACAAAGGACACGAACTCATCCTTGTTTATGGCTGCATAGTATTCCATGGTGTATATGTACCACATTTTCTTAATCCAGTCTGTCACTGATGGACATTTGGGTTGATTCCAAGTCTTTGCTATTGTGAATAGTGCCACAATAAACATACATGTGCATGTGTCTTTATAGCAGCATGACTTATAATCCTTTGAGTATATCCCCAGTAATGGGATGGCTGGGTCAAATGGTATTTCTAGTTCTAGGTCCTTGAGGAATCGCCACACTGTTTTCCACAATGGTTGAACTAGTTTACAGTCCCATCAACAGTGTAAAACTGTTCCTATTTCTCCACATCCTCTCCAGCACCTGTGTTTCCTGATTTTTTAATTATTGCCATTCTAAATGGTGTGAGATGTATCTCATTGTGGTTTGATTTGCATTTCTCTGATGGCGAGTGATGATGAGCATTTTTTCATGTGTCTGTTGGCTGTATGAATGTCTTCTTTTGAGAAATGTCTGTTCATATCCTTTGCCCACTTTTTGATGGGGTTGTTTGTTTTTTTCTTGTAAATTTAATTGAGTTCTTTATCGGTTCTGGATATTAGCCCTTTGTCAGATGAGTAGATTGCAAAATTTTCTCCCATTCTGTAGGTTGCCTGTTCACTCTGATGGTAGTTTCTTTTGCTGTGCAGAAGCTCTTTAGTTTAATTAGATCCCATTTGTCAATTTTGGCTTTTGTTGCCATTGCTTTTGGTGTTTTAGACATGAAGTCCTTGCCCATGCCTATGTCCTGAATGGTATTACTAGGTTTTCTTCTAGGGTTTTTATGGTTTTAGGTCTAACATTTAAGTCTCTAATCCTTAAATTTCTAATATGGCAAATATTTATAGATATAACCACATAAAATCTAAAAGCATTTTAGAGTCCTCATAATTTTTAAAGTATAAAGAGGTCCTGAGACCAAAATATGAGAACTGTTGGTCTAGATGAAATAAATTATCTTATAACATTACAGATCTCTCACAAATTCCTCTATAACAGGGATCAGCAAACTACTGACCATAGGCCAAATGCAGACTTCCCTTTGTTTTTGTAAATCAAGCCTAATTGAAAACACAATCACACCCATTTGTTATATATTGTTTATGGCTGCTTCAGTGCTATAATGGTAGAGTTGCATCATTGAGACAGACTATACTGCCATAGAGATGAAAATATTTACATCTGGCTCCTTACAGAAAATGTTTGCTGATCCTTCCCTATAATATAGAACAGCTATGTCCAATTATTTAAAGTAAGATGCATTTCTCTTATTTGATTCAAATATTTCCCTTACCAATACATCCCAAATCAATCCTGATAATCAGTGGAGAAATAGATCACATGTCTGTACTGCACATAATTGCTCAGTAAATATTTATCAAAAATCCACCAAGTTCCAGGTATTATGCTCAGAAATGGGGATATAATGTTGAGTAATACAGAAACTGACTTATTCTTGTGGAAAGTATATCATGTTTATTCAGGCTCAATTTTTCTTTGTTTCTTAAGATTAAACACTTCCTAACTTGAATACACCATGGATTTATAAAACTTGTCTAGAATGGAGATGTAGGCAACTGTCAGAAGTATGCAGCTTTTCTCATATCTGAGAATGTCCATTCAAATAGAGTCGAAAAGATATTAAATTTGAATTTGAAGACATACGACATTTATTTTTTAAATTTTTTATTTTAATTTTTGTGAGTACATAGTAGATATATATATTTCTCAGGTACATTACACAGTTTCATACAGGCATGCAATACAAAATAAGCACATCATGGCGAATGGGGTGTTCAGTCCCTCAAGCATTTATCCTTTGAGTTACAAACAATCCAGTTACACTCTTTAAGTTATTTAAAAATGTACAATTAAGTTATTATTGACTATAGTAACCCTCTTGTGTGATCAATTACTAGGTCTTATTGATTATTTCTAAGTATCTTTTGTACCCATTAACCATCCCCATGTCCCCCTCACCCTTCCCTACTACCTTTCTCCAGTCTCTGGTAACCATCTTTCTACTCTCTATGTACATGAGTTCAATCGTTTTGATTTTTAGATACCACAAATAAGTAAGAGCATTCTGTACCTGGCTTATTTTTGTAGCATAGTGACCTCCAGTTAAATTCATGTTGTTGCAAATGACAGTATCTCATTCTTTTTTATGAGTGAATAGTACTCCATTGTGTATAAGTACTATAATTTCTTTATTCATTAATACACACAACAAAGGAAACAATCCACAAAAGTGAAGAGACAGACCACAGAATGGGAGAAAATATTTTCAAATACACATCTGACAAGGATTATAATCCGAATATATAAGGAGCTTAAACGACTCTATAGGAAAACATCTATAATCCAGTCAATAAATGGGCAAAAGATTGAATATATACGTCTCAAAAGAAGACATACAAATGGCAAACAGGTACATCAAAAGGTGCTCAACATCATTGGTCATCAGAGAAATGCAAATCAAAACCACAAGTGATATCATCTCACCCCAGTTAATATCCTTATATTCAAAGACAGATAATAACAAATGCTGGTGAGAAAAGGGAACACTTGTACACTGTTGGTGAGAATGTAAATTAGTACAACCACTATGAAGAACAGTCTGGAGGTCCTCAAAATCTAAAAAATGAGCTGCCATATGATCAAGCAATCCCACTGCTGGGTATATACTCATAAGAAAGGAAATCAGTATATTGGAGAGATATCTGTACTTCCATGTTTGTTGTAGCACTGTTTACAACAGCCAAAATTTGGAAAGACATATAATATGTAGATCAATTGGGGATGAGAAGAAACATGTGCTAGGAGGATTCAGTAGTATTCATTTATGAGTTCAACAATGATTTATTACAAAACTATTATGTACTGGACTGTGTCTTGATATATGACTCCCATCCTCTATGCCACCAAGTAATTACTGTTCATCATGTCATGATTATAATAAGAGAGAAAGGATTATTTTTATTATTATATTGGAATGCTATTATTTCCAAATGTTAGCTCTTCAATAAGTGTGTAGATTGCCATGGAAAAAATATGGCTAGTTTTTTATTTACTCAGTGTCAGAATAAGAGGACAATGACTTTTTAAAAATTATTTAGATTTGGGCATACATGTGATGATTTGTTAGATATATAAATGTGTCATGGGAGTTGTATACACATTATTTTATCACCTAGGTACTAAGCCTAATTGTTATCTTTTCTGCTCCTCTCCCTCCTCCCATTCTCCCCTTCAAGTAGACCCAAGTGTTTGTGGTTTCCTTCTTTGTGTTATAAGTTCTTAGCATTTAGGTCTCACTTATAAGTGAGAACATGCAGTATTTGGTTTTCTGTTCCTGAGGTAGTTTGCTAAGGATAATAGCCTCCAGCTCCATCCACATTCCCTAAAAAGACATGATCTCATTATTTTTTAGGAAGGACAATTATTTTGTTTTATATCTCATTTCTTGAATTTCAAAGTTGGGCTTCAGTTACAGAAAAACACCATATAGCCAGAGTTATTTAGAGTTAGAAGAGATTCAACTTATTCAAATCTGAAATTGAGGAGCTGAGAGGTTAAGTGGTTTCCCCAAGATGACATAGCTAGTTTGTGGAAGACTGGGAACTAGAACCCCAGACATGGGCTTTTTCCATTGAGCCACACTATTCTCTCTTTTTTTTAAAAGTGTTTGCTGTGAAGGAGACACAAATATTACATGTTATCTACTGTCTTGCTAGGACAAAAACATGAAATTAAAATCCATTCATGATGAGATCATGTCTCTGAAGGGTTCAGAATAATTATTTGGCATAGTCATTTTATGGTGTATAGTCCATTCTCATGGTGCTATAAGGACATACTTGAGACTGGGTAATTTATAAAGGAAAGAGGTTTAATTGACTCCAGTTCCACATGGCTGGGGAGGCCTCAGGAAACTTAAAATCATGGTGGAAGGGGAAGCAAACACGTCCTTCTTCACAAGCCAGCAAGAAGAGAAGAAGAGTGCTCAGTGAAGGGCACTCATTTTATAAGGGGAAGCCCCTTATAAAAACATCAGATCTCATGAGAACTCACTCACTATCACAAGAACAGCATGGCAGAAACCACCCTCATGATTCAATTTATCTGCCCCTGGTCCCTCCCATGACACGTGGGGGTTATGGGAACTACAATTCAAGATGAGATTTGGGTGAAAACATTGTCAAACCATATAATATGGGAAGTTGATTCCAGAGCAATGACAAGGAAGGCAAAATAATAATTGTTTTATGGATTGGAATAATTGAAGGAAGAAGGTGAGGCAAGCAGGAGCTATGTTACTGGAAAAAAAAAAAAAAAAAAAAAGAACCATGAGCAAATGACCAGTAAATCAACTAGCTGTAACACTCTCTTTTTGTGTTTTTAACTAGTAAAGCATTTGAGTTGTGACTTTGGGGAAATGCCTTAATATCTCTAAGCTTCAGGTGTATGTAAAAATGAATCTAATAGATAGCCTACCCTACAGAACTGTTGCAAGGATTAAATATGATAATTGCGAAACACTTAATATAGTTCTTGGCATAGAGATGAGTATTCATTTTAAGATGAATATTATAACTAGTTGTAATTAATTAATTGTGTTGTGATCACTTTTAGTGATCCTATATAATTAGGTTTATATAAAGATATTTGAGCACTCTGGCATGATCCAGTATTCTAAGATGTCTGCAACTTTTTTTTTTTTTTTAATACAAAGGGACTGGAATCTACATGAAGTATTGCAAGGGATCCTGGGAAGGGGACACACTGACAAATGGATTCACCATGTGGTCTCAATGACAAGCTGATGCAAACTAACAAATCCCCAGCTCTTAGATTTTACTTATTGGATAAATAATAAATTATATAGGAATTATATAAATAAGCAGCATACATATCTCCATGATTTTTACTGCAAGAATAATAAAAATTGCTTTGTAGTATAAGCATTTTTATTTGTGTCCCCTGGACACAGACAAAAACATGGGATTTTGGTTGGGATAATAATTTTGGAGTGGACTTTTTATTGACTAGAATTTCTTGCCAAATTCATTTTGTGGACTTCTAGATACTGTATATATAACCCTGTTCCACTGAGCAATTTTTGCTCACTCCCCAATCAAAATGAAGAGGCTTCAGGACACATATTTATGGTGACTTACACAACTGGATAACTATGAAAATATCCAACTGGATCTCAAATGATAGTCCTTATTAGGTCAAGTCCCATTGATACCCTAACAAACATTTATTGAGTACTACCTATTAAGTGTCTAGTACTGTGTTGAGCACTGGGGAATAATAAGACCCAGTTATTGTCCTTAAAATCATCCATTAATTTATTTTTTCATTTCTATAATAGCTTTACTGAGATATAATGCATACACCAGAAAATTCACCCTTTTAAAATGTACAAATCTGTAATTTTAATTTATTCACATACTTGTACAACTATTACAACCCTCTAATTTTAGAACATCAACATATAAGGAAACTCTATAACTATTAGCATTCACTCCCTACTTTCCTTTCCCCTTATACCCTGGCAACCACACTAATATGCTTTCTAAGTCTTATAATCCATTAATTTATTCATTCAAAAATAGTGGTGATTGCCTGCTTTGTGCTTCATGCAAGACACGATGATATAATACTGAACCAAATGGAAAATTCAGCCCTCAAGGAGGTTGCAATCTAATGGGTGAGAAAGACTTAGCTAAATAAGTGTATGATTACAAAGAGTGGTGCCTATTATGAATAAAGTGTGCTTTGGTGTCCTGAGAGCACACAGGAGAAACCTGACCTAATCTGAGAAGGCTTCGCTGAAGAATTGGTGTTTGGTTAAGATCTAGGATAAGTGTTATTCAGAAAAAAGAAAGAAAGGGAATTATTCCATAAAATAGGGACAGGATGTGCAAAGCCCCATAATGAATGAATACAGCAGATCTGAGGTGAAAAATAGGTCAATATGGTTGGAATGCAGAGATTAAGGGAGAACATGCTGTGAAATTAGGCTGGAAAGACAGGCATGTGAGTAGGGTAGCATAGTCCCTTGTAGGCCACAGAAAAGATTTTGCATTTGTTTTCCAGGTGCAGAGGGAAGCCATTCTAGAGTTTCAAGCAGCAAAGAAATATAATCTGATGTTTTATTTTTAAAACTGTGATTTGGGATCATGAATAAAGGATGATTTGCTTGTGGCAAATGTGCAAGGAGGGATACCAGGTAGGAGGCTACTTTTTAACTTAAGCAAGAAAGGATAGTGACATTGCTAGGTGTAGCAATGGAAGTGGAGGAGCAAGAGATGCATTTACTACAATATAATTCTCTCCCCCCGCTAGCTTACCAGGTCTTGTTCCTTCAAAATATTGCTAGAGTTTTCTCGTCAAGGAATCCTCTGTTAAGCCTCCCTGGCTTAATAGTTCCCCCAGCCCTAGGAGGCATTGGCTGCTTCCCGAGGTTACCATGTCTGTGATACCTCAATGTCCCCTTTTGCCTTTTCACTTCTCTAATACATTTTTTAAATGGTAATTGTCTTCTGACTGGACTCTGAGTAATCAATACACTAAACATTTGGCTTTGAATTTTAACGAGACGTTTAAAAATGTAACCATGTGTCTGGGCGCAGTGGCTCAGCCTGTAATCCCAGCACTTTGGGAGGCTGAGGTGGGCGGATCACGAGGTCAGGAGATCGAGACCATCCTGGCTAACACGGTGAAACCCCGTCTCTACTAAAAATACAAAAAAAATTAGCCAGGGGTGGTGGTGGGTGCCTGTAGTCCCAGCTACTCGGGAGGCTGAGGCAGGAGAATGGCATGAACCCAGGAGGTGGAGCTTGCAGTGAGCCGAGATTGCACCACTGCACTCCAGCCTGGGGGACAGAGCAAGATTCCATCTCAAAAAAAAGTAATCATGTATTTTGTTTGATAAGAATAGTAGCTGTAATGTTCTCATTATAGATGTTCTGATCTTATTAATTGTAATTTAAGAGAAAAAAGTTTAAAAAACCAAAATGCCAAAGTCAGTATAATACCATAGATTTCAGAGGTGGTAGAGAAATAATAATTTAATGCAATTGTCATTACTTTTCAGTGTTTTTTAGGGTAAAAAACACAAAAACCCTGAGGGCCAGAGATGTTAATTGACTTGTCAAAGACCACAGAACTAGGTAGTCAGCACAGAGCCAATATTTTCTCTTTTTTTTCAATCTAGTGTTTAGTCTAATACACTATGACATATTTAAATGATCTGTGTGGCTCTTTGTGTTTTATTGGATAACAGAAAATTAATCAAGAGTGAACAGAGCCAGTGATATTTAGATTTATTAGACTTTCATTACCTGGAACATCAATAGTGCAAAGGGGAAGGGTAGAAACTTGTATCCTTAAAATTTGCAAAAAACGAGAGTGAACATGATAGAAGTAGCTTCCTTAAACTATATTTTATAACTTGTTAACATCGTTATTTTTCAATACAATATATTGATGATATATATTACCATGTTCCAAAAATTTAATTTACATTTAACCATAGAATATTGACATGTAACAAGTGCTAGTTAGTAGTTGAGAACCTAAAAGGAAGAAGACAAGGGTGGGGACATAAAATTGAGCCTGGAAGGTGAGGCTGTGGAGAAATAGGAATGCTTTTACACTGCTGATGGGAATGTAAATTAGTTCAACCATTCTGGAAGACAGTATGGCTATTCCTCAAAGACCTAGAACCAGAAATAATATTTGACCCAGCAATCCTATTACCGGGTATGTACCCAAAAGAATATAAATCATTTCATTATAAAGATACAAACACACATGTATGTTCATTGCAGCACTATTCACAATAGCAAAGGCATAGAATCAACCCAAATGCTCATCAATGATAGACTGGATAAAGAAAATGTGGTACATAAACACCATGGAATTCTATGCAGCTATAAAAAGGAACAAGATCATGTCCTTTGTAGGGATATGGATGGAGCTGGAAGCCATTATCCTCAGCAAACTAACACAGGAACAGAAATGTAAACACCACATGTTCTTACTTTTATAAGTGGGAGTTGAACAATAAAAACACATGGACACAGAGAGGGTAACAACTCACACTGGGGGCTGTCGGGGGAGAGGGGCGGGGAGGGAAAGAGCATCAGGATAAATATGGCTAATGCTTGTGGGGATTAACACCTAGGTGATGGTTTCATAGGTGCAGCAAACCACCATGGCACACATTTGCCTATGTAACAACCTGCATGTCCTGCACATGTGTCCTGGAATTTAAAATAAAATAAAATTTAAAAAAATAAAAAATTGAGGCAGGAATGAAGTTAAAAGTAATACATACCACAAAGTTCTTACACACTGGTGATGGGCAGACCACAGCTTTGACACTAAGCATTCTCAGCATTTTTGCAAAGAAGGAATATCTAAACTTGATCAGCTGCATCAGTGGTTCTCAACTCTGGTTGTGCATGAGAATTACCTGGGGAAACCTAAAATGTTGATTCCCATGCTCAAATTAGACAGAATGTATCAGAATCTTTGGGGGTTGAGTCCAAGCATCAGTATTTTTAAAAATCTCCCCAGGTAGTTCTAATATGTAGTCAGCCATTTAGGTACTTGGTCCACAGTGCCTCACCATCACCCACTTGCCATAAAACAAAACTAAATATGTAATGTCTAACTAATATTACCTGGAGAACCACCACTATTCCTGATAGTAAGATCAGGGAGAAATATCTCTTCAGTCTCCCCTTACAAAAACAAAACATAATAAAACACCTTCAAAATCCCAATGCCTTTATAAAAAAGCATATAAACTTCCATAAATATATTTTCTCTCCACTGAGATTTTAATAGATGTTGGGCTTAATAGATGTTGGTTAATTGGTACCTATTTCAAATTACCAATTAAATAGATCTTTAAATGACAATTTAGTGTTGGCATTCTGTTGTGAAATTTGGCAGCCAAAAGGACATGCGCCCACTAAGAAGGCCATCATCAGGACCTGACCTTCATTATTGTGTTTTTCTCCTCGGGTGATGATGGATTTGCTTTGGGCCACCCACATTCAGATCCTGTTATGGCTAATGCTACATATTTATAAGGCAGCTCACCATGGGCTATACTTCCAATCTGTAAATCAAAGAAAAACTATACATAATAGCAAAACATATGGACATTGAGGTCAGAGAAATCAATGTCAAATCCTGACTTTTCACTTACTTCCATTTGATTTTAGACACTTATTTAACTTCTCTTACCTTAGTTTTCCTTACCTCTATAATGCTGGTATAAACATAGTACCATGGGTTACTGTAAGACCAAATGGGATAATGTACATCATTTTTCTGTCATATAATGTGTGCTCAATTATATCAACAACTTTAGGAAAATCATTTATTAGTTAAGTTAGAATCAGTCTGATATTAATCTCACTCTAGACAGTTGAGCTAATTGTATGGCTAGGTGGGCATGCTGCCCACAGCCCTTTTATGGTCTTAGAGTAGAAACTTCTCAGAAGGCATCTATCTCAATCTTTTACCTTTATTTTATTTTATTTTTTAAATTTATTTTATTTTATTTTTTATTATACTTTAAGTTCTAGGGTACATGTGCATAACGTGCAGGTTTGTTACATATGTATACTTGTGCCATGTTGGTGTGCTGCACCCATCAACTCGTCAGCACCCATCAATTCGTCATTTATATCAGGTATAACTCCCAATGCAATCCCTCCCCCTCCCCCCTCCCCATGATAGGCCCCGATGTGTGATGTTCCCCTTCCCGAGTCCAAGTGATCTCATTGTTCAGTTCCCACCTATGAGTGAGAACATGCGGTGTTTGGTTTTCTGTTCTCATGAAAGTTTGCTAAGAATGATGGTTTCCAGCTGCATCCATGTCCCTACAAAGGACGCAAACTCATCCTTTTTTATGGCTGCATAATATTCCATGGTGTATATGTGCCACATTTTCTTAATCCAGTCTGTCACAGAGGGACATTTGGTTTGATTCCAAGTCTTTGCTATTGTGAATAGTGCTGCAATAAACATACGTGTGCATGTGTCTTTATAGCAGCATGATTTATAATCCTTTGGGTATATACCCAGTAGTGGGATGGCTGGGTCATATGGTACATTAGTTCTAGATCCTTGAGGAATCGCCATACTGTTTTCCATAATGGTTGAACTAGTTTACAATCCCACCACAGTGTAAAAGTGTTCCTATTTCTCCACATCCTCTCCAGCACCTGTGTTTTTCCTGACTTTTTAATGATTGCCATTCTAACTGGTGTGAGATGGTATCTCATTGTGGTTTTGATTTGCATTTCTCTGATGGCCAGTGATGATGAGCATTTTTTCATGTGTCTGTTGGCTGTATGAATGTCTTCTTTTGAGAAATGTCTGTTCATATCCTTTGCCCACTTTTTGATGGGTTGTTTTTTTCTTGTAAATTTGTTTGAGTTCTTTGTAGATTCTGGATATTAGCCCTTTGTCAGATGAGTATTGCAAAAATTTTCTCCCATTCTGTAGGTTGTCTGTTCATGGTAGTGGTCCTTTTGCTGTGCAGAAGCCTTAGTTTAATTAGATCCCATTTCCAATTTTGGCTTTTGCTGCTGCTTTTGGTGTTTTAGACATGAAGTCCTGCCCATGCCCATGTGTCCTGAATGTACTACCTAGGTTTTCTTCTAGGGTTTTATGGTATTAGGTCTAACATTTAAGTCTCTAATCCATCTTGAATTAATTTTCGTATAAGGAGTAAGGAAAGGATCCAGTTTCAGCTTTCTACTTATGGCTAGCCAATTTTCCCAGCACCATTTATTAAATAGGGAATCCTTTCCCCATTTCTTGTTTTTGTCAGGTTTGTCAAAGATCAGATGGCTGTAGATGTGTGGTATTTTCTGAGGACTCTGTTCTGTTCCATTGGTCTATATCTCTGTTTTGGTACCAGTACCATGCTGTTTTGGTTACTGTAGCCTTGTAGTATAGTTTGAAGTCAGGTAGCGTGATGCCTCCAGCTTCGTCCTTTTGACTTAGGATTGTCGTGGCAATGCGGGCTCTTTTTTGGTGCCATATGAACTTTAGAGCCGTTTTTTCCAATTCTGTGAAGAAACTCATTGGTAGCTTGATGGGGATGGCATTGAATCTATAAATAACCTTGGGCAGTATGGCCATTTTCACGATATTGATTCTTCCTATCCATGAGCATGGTATGTTCTTCCATTTGTTGTGTCCTCTTTTATTTCACTGAGCAGTGGTTTGTAGTTCTCCTTGAAGAGGTCCTTTACATCCCTTGTAAGTTGGATTCCTAGGTATTTTATTCTCTTTGAAGCAATTGTGAATGGAAGTTCATTCATGATTTGGCTCTCTGTTTGTCTGTTACTGGTGTATAACAATGCTTGTGATTTTTGCACATTATTTTGTATCCTGAGACTTTGCTGAAGTTGCTTATCAGCTTAAGGAGATTTTGGGCTGAGACAATGGGGTTTTCTAAAATACACAATCTGTCATCTGCAAACAGGGACAATTTGACTTCTTCTTTTCCTAACTGGACACCCTTATTTCTTTCTCTTGCCTGATTGCCCTAGCCAGAACTTCCAACCTATGTTGAATAGGAGTGGTGAGAGAGGGCATCCCTGTCTTGTGCCAGTTTTCAAAGGGAATTTTTCCAGTTTTTGCCCATTCAGTATGATATTGGCTGTGGGTTTGTCATAAATAGCTCTTTTATTTTGAGGTACGTTCCATCATACCAAATTATTGAGCATTTTTAGCATGAAGGGCTGTTGAATTTTGTCAAAAGCCTTTTCTGCATCTATTGAGATAATCATGTGGTTCTTGTCTTTGGTTCTGTTTATATGCTGGATTATGTTATTGATTTGCGAATGTTGAACCAGCCTTGCATCCCAGGGATGAAGCCCACTTGATCATGGTGGATAAGCTTTTTGATGTGCTGCTGAATCCGTTTGCCAGTATTTTATTGAG
Organism: Trachypithecus francoisi; assembly: GCF_009764315.1. Taxonomy (NCBI): domain Eukaryota; kingdom Metazoa; phylum Chordata; class Mammalia; order Primates; family Cercopithecidae; genus Trachypithecus; species Trachypithecus francoisi. The sequence goes on along the minus strand of NW_022681471.1, from coordinate 36,210,648 downwards.
GATTTTTGCATTGATGTTCATCAGGGATATTGGTCTAAAATTTTCTTTTTTTGTGTGTCTCTGCCAGGCTTTGGTATCGGATGATGTTGGCCTCATAAAATGAGTTAGGGAGGATTCCCTCTTTTTCTATTGATTGGAATAGTTTCAGAAGGAATGGTACCAGCTCCTCCTTGTACCTCTGGTAGAATTCAGCTGTGAATCCATCTGGTCCTGGACTTTTTTTGTGGGTAGGCTATTAATTATTGCCTCAATTTCAGAGCCTGCTATTGGTCTATTCAGGATTCAACTTCTTCCTGGTTAGTCTTGGAAGAGTGTAAGTGTCCAGGAAATTATCCATTTCTTCTAGATTTTCTAGTTGATTTGCGTAGAGGTGTTTATAGTATTCTCTGATGGTAGTTTGTATTTCTGTGGGTCGGTGGTGATATCCCCTTTATCATTTTTTATTGCATCTATTTGATTCTTCTCTCTTTTCTTCTTTATTAGTCTTGCTAGCGGTCTGTCAATTTTGTTGATTTTTTCAAAAAACCACTCCTGGATTCATTGATTTTTGGAGGGTTTTTTGTGTCTCTATCTCCTTCAGTTCTGCTCTGATCTTAGTTATTTCTTGCCTTCTGCTAGCTTTTGAATGTGTTTGCTCTTGCTTCTCTAGTTCTTTTAATTGTGATGTTAGAGTGTCAATTTTAGATCTTTCCAGCTTTCTCTTGTGGGCATTTAGTGCTATAAATTTCCCTCTACACACTGCTTTAAATGTGTCCCAGAGATTCTGATAAGTTGTATCTTTGTTCTCATTGGTTTCAAAGAACATCTTTATTTCTGCCTTCATTTCGTTATGTACCCAGTAGTCATTCAGGAGCAAGTTGTTCAGTTTCCATATAGTTGAGCGGTTTTGATTGAGTTTCTTAGTCCTGAGTTCTAGTTTGATTGCACTGTGTTCTGAGAGACAGTTTGTTATAATTTCTCTTCTTTTACATTTGCTAAGGAGTGCTTTACTTCCAATTATGTGGTCAGTTTTGGAATAAGTGTGATGTGGTGCTGAGAAGAATGTATATTCTGTTGATTTGGGGTGGAGAGTTCCATAGATGTCTATTAGGTCCGCTTGGTGCAGAGATGAGTTCAATTCCTGGATATCCTTGTTAACTTTCTGTCTCGTTGATCTGTCTAATGTTGACTGTGGAGTGTTGAAGTTTCCCTTATTATTGTATGGGAGTCTAAGTCTCTTTGTAAGTCTCTAAGGACTTGCTTGATGAATCTGGGTGCTCCTGTATTGGGTGCATATATATTTAGGAGAGTTAGCTCTTCCTGTTGAATTGATCCCTTTACCATTATGTAATGCCTTCTTTGTCTCTTTTGATCTTTGATGGTTTAAAGTCTGTTTTATCAGAGACTAGGATTGCAACCCCTGCTTTTTTTTGTTCTCCATTTGCTTGGTAGATCTTCCTCCATCCCTTTATTTTGAGCCTATGTATGTCTCTGCATGTGAGATGGGTCTCCTGAATACAGCAGACTGATGGGTCTTGACTCTTGATCCAGTTTGCCAGTCTGTGTCTTTTAATTGGAGCATTTAGTCCATTTACATTTAAGGTTCATATTGTTATGTGTGAACTTGATCCTGTCATTATGATAGTAACTGGTTATTTTGCTCGTTAGTTGATGCAGTTTCTTCCTAGCCTCGATGGTCTTTACATTTTGGCATGTTTTTGCAATGGCTGGTACCGGTTGTTCCTTTCCATGTTTAGGGCTTCCTTCGGGTCTCTTGTAAGGCAGCCTGGTGGTGACAAAATCTCTAAGCATTTGCTTATCTGTAAAGGATTTTATTTCTCCTTCACTGATGAAACTTAGTTTGGCTCGATGTGAAATTCTGGGTTGAAAATTCTTTTCTTTAAGAATGTTGAATATTGGCCCCCACTCTCTTCTCTTGTTGTAGAGTTTCTGCCGAGAGGTCTGCTGTTAGTCTGATGGGCTTCCCTTTGTGGGTAACCTGACCTTTTTCTCTGGCTGCCCTTAAGATTTTTTTCTTCATTTCAACTTTGGTGAATCTGGCAATTATGTCTTGGAGTTGCTCTTCTCAAGGAGTATCTTTGTGGTGTTCTCTGTATTTCCTGAATTTGAATGTTGGCCTGCCCTACTAGTTGGAGAAGTTCTCCTGGATGATATCCTGCAGAGTGTTTTCCAACTTGGTTCCATTTTCCCCCTCACTTTCAGGCACCCCAATCAGACGTAGATTTGGTCTTTTTACATAATCCCATACTTCTTGCAGGCTTTGTTCATTTCTTTTTCTTCTTTTTTCTTTCTTTTGGTTTCTCTTCTCGCTCATTTCATTCATTTGATCCTCAATCGCTGATACTCTTTCTTCCAGTTGATCGAGTCGGTTACTGAAGCTTGTGGATTTGTCACATATTTCTCGTGTCATGATTTTCATCTCTGTCATTTCATTTATGACCTTCTCTGCATTAATTATTCTAGCTATGAATTCTTCCACTCTTTTTTCAAGATTTGTAGTTTCTTTGCGCTGGGTATGTAATTCCTCCTTTAGCTCTGAGAAGTTTGATGGAATGCAGCCTTCTTCTCTCATCTCGTCAAAGTCATTTTCTGACCAGCTTTGATTCGTTGCTGGCGATGAGCTGTGCTCCTTTGCAGGGGGAGATGCCTCTCCTATTTTTTGAATTTCCAATTTTTCTGCTGCTGCTTTCTTCCCATCTTTGTGGTTTTATCTGCCTCTGTTCTTTGATGATGGTGACGTACTGATGGGGTTTTGGTATAGGTGTTCTTCCTGTTTGATAGTCTTCCTTCTAATACAGGACCCTCAGCTGTAGGCTGTTGGAGATTGCTTGAGGTCCACTCCAGACCCTGTTTGCCTGGGTATCAGCAGCAGAGGTTGCAGAAGATAGAATATTGCTGAACAGCAAGTGTACCTGTCTGATTCTTACTTTGGAAGCTTCCTCTCAGGGGTGTACTCCACCCTGTGAGGTGTGGGGTGTCAGACTGCCCCTGGTTGGGGATGTCTCCCAGTTAGGCTACTCAGGGCTCAGCGACCCACTTGAGCAGGCAGTCTGTCCGTTCTCAGATCTCAACCTCTGTGTTGGGAGATCCATTGCTCTCTTCAAAGCTTTCAGACAGAGTCTTTCTGGTCTGCACAGGCCTCTGCTGCTTCCCCTGTTGGTTTTTAGCTGTGCCCTGTCCGCAGAGGTGGCGTCTACAGAGACAGGCAGGTTTCCTTGAGCTGCTGTGAACTCCACCCAGTTCGAGCTTCCCAGCGGCTTTGTTTACCTACTTAAGCCTCAGCAATGGCAGGCGCCCCTCCCCCAGCCTCGCTGCCACCTTGCAGTTAGTTCGCAGACTGCTGTGCTAGCAATGAGGGAGGCTCCGTGGCCGTGGGACCCTCCTGGCCAGGTGTGGTATAATCTCCTGGTGTGCCCATTTGCTTAAAGCACAGTATTGGGGTGGGAGTTACCCTATTTTCCAGGTGTTGTGTGTCTCAGTTCCCCTGGCTAGGAAAAGAGATTCCCTTCTCCCTTGCGCTTCCCAGGTGAGGCAATGCCTCGCCCTGCTTCAGCTCTCGCTGGTCGGGCTGCAGCAGCTGACCAGCACCGATTGTCCAGCACTCCTCAGTGAGATGACCCCAGTATCTCAGTTGAAAATGCAGAAATCACCGGTCTTCTGTGTCGCTGGCACCGAGAGTTGGAGACTGGAGCTGTTCCTATTCGGCCATCTTGCTCCGCCCCTCCCTTTTATCTTTAAATAAGCAAATTTCACCAAGTGTCCTGTCTCAAATAGCTTTTATTTATTTATTTATTTATTTAGTTAGTTAGTTATAATGGCTATTTTTTTCCCAATTAACTCATCATCTTCCCAATTTTCATCTAGTCTTTTTGTGCCTGTTGATCCTTGGCATTTTCCCTAGTTCTCAGTCCTTTGAACTTAATCTTGAATGTCTGTAAGTTTGTTTCAGAGCTCCTGAGGAACTATGGTTCATAGCCACCTTATGTTTTAATTTTTATTTTTCTACTACTGACCATCTGAAGTAATATACCCTAATATGAATCTAACCTTTTGAATGTGAAGCCTTAATAGCACCCCTCTAAGCTGCTGCTCCAGTAGACCTATCCTAGATGGCCCATTCAACAGAAGGTTAAACTGAAGCAAGGTAAGTAGCTGGGCTAAATGAGCATATCAACCTTGAACATGTTACAACATGGAAAATAGCTCCCTCTTATTGTTTCACTGGGTATGTTTTCAAATAGTGTGTTATATGAATAGTTCAGATGTTAATTCATTTAAACTGAACTTTAAAAATAAGTCAGTGTTGGATAAGGACTCTGCTGATCTGATACAGAGTTGTTTTTTTTTTTTCCTTACTTTTCTTGTTTTTTTTTTTTTTTTTTTTTTTTTTTAGAGGCTTGTATTTGTCTCAGAAGAAAAATGTGTTTTTTCCTTAAGGTTTTTGATTACTGAAAGTGATTCCATTTCAATGACCAGAATTATCTCAATAAGTCTGTTTAATTTGAAACAATAGTAAAATATTTGACCAAGTATAAACGAGTAAGATAGGGTAAGATATTTCTTCCCATTTTAATTTCCTTCTCGAAACGTTTACCACATTGCTAATTCAAAATAGTTTATGGCTACCATTAACTGAGCTTCTGCTATGTGTTAGGTACTGTTTGTGGGTCTTTGCATATTGTTTTAAGCCTTCGCAACGATTTTATCAGATAGATGTTACTATCACCTCCATTTTTTTTTTTTTTAATGAGAGGAAACAGTGTGGCTCAGAGAAGTCATGTACATTTTCCAAGCTCATGCATATAGAAGTGGTTCTAGTCTCTGTAAGTACACATTACTGTGCTCTTAATCACTACATTGCACTGCCTTTCAATGCTTGAGGAACCTGCACACCAAATGAGGAACATCATACTGTGCAAAATAGTCACAGCTCCTATCTCAAGTGAGGGCCTGTGTATCTATGGATGTAATGAGTTTTTAACGAGATTCAATTCAAGTAACAATTTTGCCTCATTTTAGAGTTGCCACTATTATGGAAATTAAAATGGATTCTTTAGACACAGAGATCTTAGCTTCACTACACTAGCCTACACTAATTTTCAAATTGGCCTCAGAGAAGCCAACTTGCAATACAGCAGGCAGGAATAAGTGGCTCTTTGAAATCTGTTTACCACATGTGGAAATGCCTAGTTACTGCTTGAATGTTCATCCTTTTGTTTGCATCTGTGTTCAGATGCAGTCTTGGTTTAGGGACACTTTAGACCTGTATCAAAACAATAACTCAACATACAAAATCTAGGGTACAGTAAATGCCAATGATTACCGCATATCTACAGCACTGCTACAGAGAAGAGGGAGCTAGGGAAGTGTTAGGCTGGCGTGTATTGAATAGGTTAGAGCTGCAGAATTTTTAGCCAGTCTTATGTACATTTTCACAGAATAGCCACTATGAGCTGTAACCTGATTAGGAAAATCAAATTTATTTTTCTAATTGATTAGGAAAATAGAACATGATTTACTATCATTATATATTAAAACTTTATTATAGAAAATTGCTGGTAGACAGAGAAAAGACATTGAAGTCTTCCCTAGGACAAGTTTTTTGTTTAATCTAGGAAAACCAAAAGAAGTACTTCCAGGTAGTTAAACATCCAAATTCAAGATATGTTTAAAAATACATATAAAACATCATGAATCTTAGGAAGGCAAATTTTTTTAAAAGTTCACATCTAATGTTTCTAGTAAAGACAGTTTTATTACAATATCTGACATCCAACTTCACTAGGGGCTTCATTTCTTGAAAAAAACTTGTAGGCCAAACTGAATTAGGCATTGCCAAATACTACCTGTGATTCCAAACCAATATGTGTTGAAACAGTTTTAAAAAAAACAGAAGATAGACATGCTCAGTGTCCTCTGTCTTACTCTCTGGTGATTATTAGTCTCTGTTTTTAGAAATATTCTGCTTAAGTCTCATCTAGCCAAATTCATACTGGAAACACCAGTGAGACATTGACTCCAATCCCTTATTGCTAAATATAGTTAAATCTCAAAGTTTGGGAATGATTTGCTTAAGAACTGATTTATAGCAGGCTCAGGACTGCTCCTTTAATACCATTCCTTTTCTCACTTGTATTTTTTTTTTATTTTGGTAAGAAACACATAGCATAAAATTTAGCATCTTAATTATTTTTAAAGTTCAGTAGTGTTAACTATATACACATTATTTTGCAACAGATCTTTATAACTTTTTCATCTTGCAAAACTGAAACTCTATACCTATTGAATAGCAACTCTCCATTTGCCCCTTCCTTCAGCCTGGGCAAACATCATTCCACTTTCTGGTTCTAAGAGGCTGACTACGTTAAATACCTCATATAAGAAGAATAATGCAATATTCATCTTTCTGTGTCTGGCTTATTTCACCTAGCATAACCTTCTCAAAATTCATCCATGTTAAAGCATGTTACAGTGCATTCTTTTTAAAGGCTGAATAATATTATATTGTATGTATGTACCACAATTTCTTTATTTATCAATCTATGGACATTTGGATTGTTTCCACCTTTTGGCCGTTGTGCATAATGTTGCAAGTAACAGATGTGTAGACATCTCTTTGAGATCTTATTTTTATTTATTTCAAATGTATACCCAGAAGTGGCATTACTAAATCATATGGTAGTTTTATTTTTAGTTATTTGAGGAACCTTCATACTGTTTTACACAATGACTATACCAATTTACATTCCCACCAACAGTGCGAGGGCTCACATTTTTTCACATCCTTGCCAGTGCTTGTTCAACATTTTTGTTTTGATAGTAGCCATCTTAAAGGTTGCAAAGTGATATCTTCTTGTGGTTTTTATTTGCATTTTTCTGATGATTAATGATGCTGATCATCTTTTCATATGCTTATTGGTCATTTGTTTATCTTCTTTGGAGAAAGATCTATTTAAGTCCCTTGCCCATGTTTAAATTGAATTATTTTGTTGTTGTCTTTGTTTAGATGTAATTCTTTATATGATATGGATCTTAACCCTTTATAAAATATAAGGTTTGCCAATATTTTCTCCCATTCCATAGGTTGCCTTTTCACTCTGTTGATTGATTCCTTTGCTGTGCCTCCATCACTTGTATTTTCATATACTTTCTCGAGCAGATGAGAAAGGGATGGAGTGGCAGGTAACTGTGTACTGCCTATGAGAAATGTTGCTCATCTGATAAATGTGTTCTAGTAGAGAGAAGAATGGGCCCTGCTGATTTACAGTGTTGGGACATGATAATTACCACTATACAGACAGCTTATCCCCTTATTCTGCCATTGATTATAAGAACTATTAGCTAATTTTCATTATTTCCTCTTGCTCGTATGGCATTTCATTTATCCATGCATTCATCCATTCATTCACTCAAGGGACATGTATAAAGCATCTTTGTTGTTCTAAGTGCTCTTCAAGGCGCTTGAGAGATAAAAGTGAACAAAAGAGACAAAATTTATTGCTGTTATGGATGTTATGCTCTATAATTTGGAGACAGTAAACAAATAATGATGAAGAGTGCTATAAAGAAAAATAAAGTAGGATAAGGCAATACAAAGTACTCTTTTAGAAGGTTTCTATTTTAGGTAGATGATTTGACAAAGCCTCTCTGATGCAGTGGCATTTCAACACAGAACACAGTAAAAATCATGAGCTGAATGATTTTAGTGGCTTGTAGCATCTAACTAGAAATGTGTATCTCTATTGCTACTGTAGGGGTAGGACTGACAAGAGGTCCCAGGCACTTGGGTCTTCCGATTTGGACTCTGTCTATTCTGGACAATGCTAGAGATCTCTGTTTGGCTTCCCCTTCATAGATCTCATGCACACGATCTTTTCTGTTAACTTATTCTTTCTTAATATATATTAGAAGCATTGCTTTCCAGGTGGCAGATGGCCACCGAGCCAGGAAGATTGTTTTTGAGGGAGAAAAAAGTAATTCAATTATCTGTGCTCAAAATCGAACAAATATTTGAGACTTCTCTGTCTTTTCTTCACACATCCTTTAAGAAATATGCTGCCCTGTGTGACTAATTTACACATTCAAATGTTTTTAAATATGCCTAATCATGTTTCTGACCTAGGAAGGAGGAAAATTTCAGTATTATTTGCTCCAAGACTCCTCCTAGAAATAGCTCTACGAGCTGATTTCTTCAATTTTTCTGTGGGTTTCTCACTTCTGTATTTGATCTGTCATTGATCTCTGATCCTTGTTGGCAAGAATCTTGAGTCCATGTCTGCTTCTAGACCTCCTACCCCTCACTTATCTCAATGTCTTCCTATAGCCCATTCCTCCAGCTCTGGATCTACCTGATAATGCCACAGATTTTGACAAACAATAAGGTAGTTGTCTGCCTTATGTCGTCTTCAGAAACTAGCTGTTATGGACCTATCACTCATGGATATATTTATTTTCTTTTTGTGTGTGTGTGTATCCTCTTGTTTGTATATGCATACTATCTATGGTATAAATAATTACTTCCTCTTGTTTGTCATAAAACCAGCTAGTTTAAGCTACAAGGAGTGTCCCCTAGATCTGGTGTTAATATGTGCTTAATGGCATTAAGGTCACCGTTTTTAATCGCTGTTTACATTAACTTCACACTGCTATCCCTCAAATCCTATTTTGTTGCCACAGATACCACTGATGCCTTAGGTCACAAAGTATCATGAGGGAAAATTATTTTTTATTCTCCCAAACGATTCCACCCAAATTAGACTCAAACTCTCCAGCCAGGTTTTCAAGGCTGTCCACAATAGAATCCCCACCTAGTCTCTCAAATGATTTTCTATTACTCCCTTATGTGTGTACCTTTCTTTCCAGCCAAACAAGATTATTTGTTCTTCCTCAAACAGGCCACATTTGTTTTTGGACTACATGTCTTTGTCATTCCCTCTCTCCGGAGGAAACACATACCATCTATTAAACTATGGTTGTGGAAAACTACTGATTATCAAAGTTTTGTTCTAAGCTCTAGTGGGGGTGCTGACCTGAATCTCTTGCAAACATTCTTCTTTATTCCTTAGCAGAAAGCCTCTGCTCTAGCCCAAATGATCTATTTATCTTACCACAACCATTCAATACATATTTTCAGTGCTGTGATTTTGCTCATGATATTCCTTGTGCTGAAATTTTGTGGGGAAATTAAAGAGAGCCTACCAATAATTATAAATCAAACTAAAGAGAAGTATTTGGGTACTCTGAAGTAACTTGTAGTTGGAGGATTACGAGAGCATTTCAGATAACTTTAAAGTATAAATAACATTTAAATGGGCAAACACAGATAGGTTCCCTTGTGGGAGTGTATCACAATGAGTCTAGCACATAGTAGGTACTTAATATATATTTGTCAAATGAATGAATACATGAAGAATGAGTGGATCAGTGTGCTAGCCTGTATCTGTATCAGTGAGAATGAGTTAATCACATCTACTCTTTCTTGATTAGGACATATTTGGAACAACATAAGGGCATTAGGTGCCTAACAGGAGAAGAGGCATGTACGTTAATAGAGGTATATCAGTAGAATATAAGAAACGCCTGCCTCACATTTTTTCTAAAGGCTGGTCCAGTTGAAATAATAATCTAAGAGTCTGTGGTAGCTGTTCAAGATTGTGGAGTACATTTTTAGGCTTATAGGCCTTGTCATGCCCTTATCTTCCAAGGTAGACTTCACTACAGAAGGCTACCACCCATTTGTACCTACCTGGGGGAATTTTCTCCTTGACCATTTTGGATTTGTTTCATTCATACCTCACAGGAGAACTTTACAGTTTTATTATGACGGCTGTACCTGGAGTTCTTGCAATAATTCCCTTAGTTGAAAACTTAGAGTCCCATTCCAGTGATAACCTGAGCTTCTATTTGAAGTTTTCAAAGGGCTTTAATATAAATCATATCTAGTGCTACCCTGATGTCAGCTTTATTATAGAAATAATCAGTGATTCAAATTAGGCAGGAGAGGGCCAGGCATGGTGGCTCACACCTGTAATCCCAGCACTTTGGAAGTCTGAGGCTAGAAGATTGTTTGAAACCACGAGTTCAAGACCAGCCTGGGCAACATGGCAAGATCCTGTCTACAAAAAGTAAAAATAAATTTAAAAAACTAGCTGGGTGTGGTCATGCACACCTGTAGTCCTAGCTACTTAGGAGGCTGAAGCGGAACGACCACTTGAGCCCAGCTGTTTGAGACTGCAATGAGCTATGACGGCACTACTTCACTCCAGCCTGGGTGACAAAGCAAGAGCTTGTCTCTGAAAAATAAATACAAATAGGTAAGGATGGTAAGTAGTACATGCGGGGGATGTCCTGATATCATATATCATCTTAAGTAACAGTGAATAGGCCTGAAGAAATGCTATGGGGCATGGAAAGTGGGTCTCCACGCTTTAGACCTTAGTGATTAATAGTCATAAAAACAGAATAGAAAATCCAATTGGTCAATAAACATATGAAATGATGTTCTGCCACATACTAATCAAAGAAATGAAAATTAAAACCCTAATAAGATACTATTCATCAAAATTTCAAAAATAAAAAAAAAATCAGATAGTACCAAAGGCTGGTAAGAATGTGAGGTACAGGGAATACTGGTGGGAGCAGAAATTGATATAACCTCTATGGTGAATAATTAGGCAGCGGCACTTAATGAAACTCAAGTTGCATACAACCTACCATTTTACCCTTAGCATGTATGAATATGTATTGTATTTTATCTTGGCATATACCAGAGAGAAGTACTCACCCATAAACTTCAGGACGAATGTATAATAATGTTAGCATGTACAATGATTGTGTCATTCATTCAATACACATTTATCAAATATCTGCTTTATTCCTGGCTCTGTTTGGAGCTGGGATTATATCATTAAACAAAGCAGACAAATATCCCTGTTCTCATGTATTTTTCATTCAAGTAGAGTAAAGAACTCTTTGTTATGAAGAAAAAATGAAAATTGCCTAAATAACCATCAAGAGGAAAATGAGAAATAATGTGTTTTCTTAAACAACATAATACCATAAAACAGTACATCATAGAACTAGATATTTCTCATAGATTTTTTGTGAAAAAAGCAAGTTGCAGGATGATGTCATATATAGCATTTATATCAATGTTTTAAATTAAAAAATGCTAAATACTTTGTAGGTAGATGTATGTGCATATAAATATATTATAATAAAAAAGAAACGGAAAGATACTCATTATGCTGATTGCCCCTAGAGAGTATATGTGTGTGGATGGAGAAAATAAAATGGAATTTTGGATGAGGATAAAGATTACTTCAATTTTGCCTGTAATATTTGATTTACTTATTTTTTAAAAAAGAAAAAATGGTAAAATGTTAAAGTCATAGTCTGTTTAGTGTTGTTATAAAGGAATACCTAAGGCTGGGCAATTTATAAAGAGCAAAAGTTTATTTAGCTTATCATTCTGATGTCTGGAAAAGTTTTAGATTGGGCATTGTATTTCGTAGGGGCCACAGGCTGCTTTCTCTCATGGCAGAAGGTAAAAAGAAGCTGGCATGTATAAATATCACATGGCAAGAGAGGACGCAAGGGATGGGGCGTGCCATGCTCTTTTTAACAACCAGCTTTTTTGGAAACTAATAATCATGAGAATTCACTCATCCCCAAGAAAGGATACTATTCTATTCATGAGGGATCTGCCCCCGTGACTCAAACTCCTGCTACTAGACCCACCTTCCAACACTGTCACACTGAGGATTAAATTTCAACATGACATTTACAGGGGACAAACATCCAAAGTACAGCAGTTAATAATTTCCTATTCCGGGTAGTAGGTTTTGTGTTTTTTTTTTTAATAAAATGTTTTTATTTTTTCTTTTATATTGAGTACTCAAAAAAAGAAAAAAAAAAAAAAAAGGAAAAGAAAGGTAATTAACCAAAACAAGAACAAATCAATACATGATAAATGCTGAATGGGTGATATGCAATTTGCTCCTTCCCTCCCTCATATCTTTCTTTCTTAGCTTCCTTTATGTCTTTCAATAATACCAGCCCACCATACCAGAACTTATTTTTTTCATGATGATGTGAATTTCTGTCCAAATTTCAACTCAATTATTTGGAGCAACTGCAATGTGAATACCTGTTGTCACAAATAAAATGACCATCAGACCTACCAATTCATGGTTACAGATGGAAACTATGTCATCACTTTAGCCCATTTCAGCTTTCGGACTAACTTTTCCCTATTTTAGCCCCAATCGGGTAGGTACAATCATGATTACTTCAAAGACAATGCTCAGTTTATAGCATGGAATCAAGTGAGGTGATTTTATATGATAAACTTACTAGAAATATAAAATTGTCTATAAAATGTTGACATACATATATTGTTGATAATTTTATAGTAATAACAATGTTGAAGATTTTAATATGGATTTGTAGAAATTACCCATTGTATACATAAGAATATTCATTACCAATTTAACATGAAATGAGGAGGGGAACACAGAGAGAGGGAATGATTAGGTGAGACTTTTTCAGTGCATTAATCACCAACCACTTCAATTTTTATCTAATAAATACCATGTAATGACAGCATATGTGTTCATGTGATAGGCTTGTTTAACGGAGTTAAGATTTTAGACTCTGGAATAAGGTGATTTATTGGGAATCGAGTTCTGTTACTCACCACAGCAGTGTGCAGGATGTGAGTGATGTCCTGTAGATTAACAACTCACACAGAGGGCTCTCAATAACTACCGCTGGTGGTGATGATTACTTGCAAACACTTTGTTTGGGAGAAAGCCTTTCAAGTGATGAAAAGAAAACAAATATTCATCCTCATCTACATTATCAACAGGGGTCCATTTAACCAGAAAAGAATTTGGCATTCAAGATAGATTCTAAATAAGCTGTTAATTCATGGAGAGCAGGAATGTTTTTTTAAAGTTCCACATTTCTTAAAGTTATATGACCAACCAGTAAGTCTTTTAGTGGTATAAGCTCAGAAGGGAATGTATGTGGTGGGTCCGTACGTCAAAGGCAATGCTTCCACAAACCATATGAGAAAAATCTGTCTCCACATCTTGAGGTTACACCTTGGCCTTCTCAACTCATTTTTACAAAATAAGATCCTGTAGACTCAGGTTTGCTACCCTGGGACTCAGAAACTCACGAACAAATTAAAAAGCTGAGTATAGAATGGGGACACGGGACAAAATGAAGAATTGAGACTAAGCAGTAGATAGGATAGTGTTAAAGCCACAAAGTTTTACATGGCCAGTGAAGAATGTGACAAGTTGGCCACCTCTTGGAGTCAGTGCTTTAACTACTGCTTATAATGGGATGAATTAAACTTGAAAATGGCCACATTTGTATGCACCCACACATGCTGTTGGTTTTTTAAATGCAAAGATGTTATGTTACTGTCTGTTTGAATTGCCCTGACAGGTGGTGATTATTCAAGCAATAACTCAATTTTGGCCATGGGGTGATTTCATTTGAAGAAGGGTGTTTAGTTTGTATGGAGGCTTTGGAATGCTAAGATCTAGTTATCTTACCTCTAAAATCTAGACCAAGCATTTCAGGCTTATTGACTCTTGATGTCTGAAGGGGTCTTCATGTTACAACATGGGGTTAATTTACTTCTGTTCTGTTCTGACCCATGTAACCAGACAAAGTGATGAAAACATCTTAATGAACTTGGAAAAGTTCATGCTGGTGACTGGGGGATAAGAAAGTCTTCCTTCAAACATCCTAGAAGCATTAGAAAGCTACAGATTTCTTTAAACCTGTCGCCTCTGACCCCTACTGTGGGAAAGGCACAATTTTATTTATTAACGGTCATCTGGGCTGCACTGCAAAGCATTGCAATGTTACTTAAAGCCTACCCATGATCAGCTATATAAATCAAAAGTAATAGAAAAGTTCTGGCCCTCTTAGAACTAATAAGCCAAGCACAACACTGACATAAGTGGATACTGTAGCCATGTACAAACAGAAAAATTTTAATATTTACCTGCATTCCACAAACTAGGCACACAATATAAAAATAAACAGTTAAGGACATAAATATTTTACTTTTCCTATTACTACGGCAAAACCTTATAATAACCATGAATGTAACTCAATTAGTGATTGGCTCAAATACCCCACCATGTCCCATTCTCAAGTAGGAGTGAGTTGTCTTTCTGAGGTAGCAACAGAGGTTCCAAGAATAAAGGTATTTAGGTGGAGTGGACAACCCCTACTAAGAGGTGCCAAGCTGCATCTGGAAGCCGAACGGATTATATTAGTACAGCTGGACTCTTGAAAATGGAGACCTGCTGGCTATCGCAGATCACCTGGTCATTATATTTAACCTTGTAATATGTCAACACTACATTTTTAAATTGAATTTTGGAACTTTTCTGGCAAACATAATTCAAAAAAAAAAAGATTGCAATTTGGATCTTGTTGACATGGCAGAAATTTTTACTATACTACTATTACTGTCTTACTATAACTAGTACTAATGTTAATATTACTACTGTTATATTAGCAAGATCTACCCTATATTGAGCACTTGAGTGTTGTCATGAACTGTACTTTACATAACTGTCTCATCTGATTCTTACAGTAACCTTAAGAGATAGGCGCTATTATTATCCCCATGTTAAAGAAACAGAGGATCAGAGAGGTTAGATAACTTCCCCAGAGTCACTGAGTGATAGAGTGAGATTCAGGCCCAAAGTTTTTGACATCAAAACCCCAGTGGCTAACAAGTACTATACCACATTGTATGCTTCCTTTAATTGGACTTTCTTCTTTTATGGTTTATTAGAGATCTAATAAAAACCAGAGATGTAGCCAGGGTGGACCCCACCCACTTGCCCTATTTCTTCTTTCTCCTCTTCTAACCAAAGAGAGTTGAAATACTGGCCAAGAAGACAGCATTTCTGGGAAGCTAGGAAAGGAAGAAGTCTGTCTCCATTAAGGATCTGTTTACATTTTTAATTAACAAAGTATAATGAGACCCTTTCTGACAAGCTGCAGGACCTAGAATGGAAATTTATACCACTACATGCTTGTAATGAAAATGTGTTCTTTGCTAATAACTTCAAAATGAAACACATTATTGATACAATATGGACCAGAAGTGTGGCCAAGCACTCAGCTGGAAGAAAAAACAAAATGAAAAATTGTCCCAAATGACCAAAGTAGACTAAAATTAGTTAGAAAATAAATTGGCAAACCCAAGGAGAGCTTCTAACTTTCTTTCCCAATCAAACTAAATATACATATGTAGCTGGTTAAAGATTTAATGTCTACATTTTAACAAAAAATATCATTATCACTTGTATATTGGTAACAGGCACTGAAGTCATGCTCAACTGGAATACAATTTGCTTATGTATAATGTATGCAATTAATAGGTCCAGAATTATATAAATGCACCTACCGGCATTCTAGTATATAAAGTCATTTCAATTTTATCTCGAAACCTTATAACCTAAGCTTTATCCAAAAGGAACAATAAAATATCTCTTACACTATTTCTTTCCCAGAGTGAGAGTCAAAAAGAGGTTGTTTTGTTTCATTTACATTCGTTTTGTTGGACTTAAAAGGCTGAGGGTTGACTTCATCATATGAAGTTACAGCACACCATCACCACTAGTTTGTGCAAGGCCCTACTATCTATCTTATCTATCTATCTATCTATCTATCTATCTATCATCTATCTGTCTATCTATCTATCTATCTATCTATCTATCTAATTTTTATCCCCATTCCCCACTTCTATTATTCTCCCCTTATAATAGGCAGTCATTCTAATGCACATGACATGCATTATTTCATTTGTGTTTTTTGTAAAATGCATATTATTATTTTGTGTGCACAAATTTTTAGTTTACATAATTAGCAGGGTGCTTATTTATGTTACATATATAAATATATATGTATATTTTTATATCCAAAGCATATAAGTACAAGATAAGACTTTTTTTCTTTTTCACCTTTCCCAATTAGTTTTATCCACTCTAGGGGAATAGGCATATCAACTGTAACTTGTAGAAAATAAAGTATGGACAGATCCATACACTGATTTTAGTTTGCAAAATGTAGCACTACTTTTAATGGAGGTACATACATCTTGAATTAGATTCTCTTTAATTCTTCTAAAATATTATCTTGAATTAGATTCTCTTTAATTCTTCCAAAACATTCATGCTTCACAGTTCTTTTTTACTAGTCGGCTAATCTTAATAAACGTCAGGAGAAAGTATAGGTTACTTGCAATTATGGGTTTTAATTGTGTTGTGACGTCCATGTTTGTACAGCTATCTGATTATCCAAACTTGTCTCAGCCTGTTTAAATGAATAGCACTGAAATAATCAGTAAAAGGTACTAAAAATTAAGTATTACTTACAAAGATGAGTTGGACAAAATGTAAATATACTTTTGATGTGTTAGGAACCCTGAATTCCAGTCCTAGCTCAATTTCAATCTCACTGTGTCAGTCTGAGCAAGTCTTCTCTAGGCCTCCATATATAAAAATGAAGAGTGTGAAATAGGCAAATTCTAAGGTTCCTCGTAGCACTATTATTCCAGGCTAAAATGATTTCCAGTTGTTGGCTCAATAAATACTCTATTTCTTCTCCTCCTGATCTGTCACCCAATTATATCAGGAAAACATTGTAAAAGCAAAATATTAGGCTCCCTTTTATCTTTTCCATGAGAGTTAAAAGATGAGAGGCCCCTGGCCGCGGGCAGTGGCTCAAGCTTGTAATCCCAGCACTTTGGGAGGCCGAGACGGGTGGATCACGAGGTCAGGAGATCGAGACCATCCTGGCTAACCCGGTGAAACCCCGTCTCTACTAAAAAATACAAAAAACTGGCCAGGCGAGGTGGCGGGTGCCTGTGGTCCCAGCTACTCCAGAGGCCGAGGCAGGAGAATGGCGTAAACCCGGGAGGTGGAGCTTGCAGTGAGGGGAGATCTGGCCACTGCACTCCAGCCTGGGCGACAGAGCGAGACTCCATCTCAAAAAAAAAAAAAAAGAAGATGAGAGGCCCAGGGGCAGGAACAGATAGCAATAGATATCTTTGAAGAGCCATGACAGAGATCTAGAGGCAGCAATATACATAAGTAAGAGTTGGTTTAGAGAAAGCTATTGTTGATTGTTCACAGAACAAAGAAACAAAAGTATGTACTGTTCAACAGATAACAAAAATGATCCTGGAAGGGAAACATGAGTCTGCCAAGCAGAACTAATGATTTTTCAAAATATTATGTTTGAACTGACCTTTCTGTGGAAAAACCTTTAAAACACTTTCTCTGTGTCTGTGCTAAAGGCAAACATGTAGTCAGGTGAATAAATATGCCAATGTTTTTTCTACACATATCTAGAAAATACTTAAATAGTCCAAGTCAGATGCAGTAACATGATTTCTAGACTGTTGTTAAATGTGTAGCTGAATTTTCTCCATGGATATTGCGACATCCTCAGTTTAATTCTCAAATGCCCGTTGGGACTGGAGGGGGTTGAGAGATCATTGATCCAAGTCTGAGACTGGCTCTGAGTCAGGAAATGAACAGCAAATGCGTCATTGTCTTGGCTAGAGAAGGCCTGCTGCATGGCAGGATTTAACATTGCTCCAGTACAACCTTAGCGGGGCATTTTCCAAGACCATAAACCTTGCCTTTTCCAATTTCATCTCCAGATCCCTGCATCCCTCCAGGGATTCACTGGCCTGACCCCATCTCTCAGTGCAGTGGGCTCCTAAGAACCTCTTACACAGTACAGTCTAATGTACACAGTCTTGTTGGTATTTGGTGCCAAGTCTTGTGCTGTTGGGGATGTAGGTCTTAGACTAGAGTTAAATTCCGGCTACAGCAATGACTGTTTATGTGTTCTTGGGAAATTTATGATTCAAGATCCTAATTCAATGGGAGGAATCACTGAGGCACATGGAGGTTAAAATAATACAGTCATATTCATACAGAGAATCAGGAGCAAAGCCAAAAGAGGAATGCAAGTCTCTCCTCTTACCTCTAAATAAATGTTCTCTGGATGGTGGTAGGGGGTGGTTCTTTCCTTGAGAATGTTCAACTGCAGGTCTTCAAGAAACAGTTAACCAAAGGTGTCCTAATATAATATGATTCTAAAATGATCTCTGAAATAAGACAGATCAGGGTTTGAATCCTGGGTAGAATACCATAAGGTGTGTGATCTTGAGTAAATAAATTAAGTTATCAGTTCTGGAAGTTACACTGCTGATATTAATATAGCCACTCTAGTTTTCTTTTAAACAGTATGAGCATGGAATATCTTTTTCAATCCTTTTTCTTTTAACCTACTTGTGTTTTTATATTTAAGATATGTTTCTTGTAAGCAGCATATAGTTAGATGATCCTTTTAAATCTAGCCTCACCATCTCTGCCTTTAAATTGGAGTGTTTAAATTATTTACATTTAATGTGATTATTGATATGATTAAAGTACATCATCTTATTTGTTTTTCATTTGTCCAGCTTTTTTATATTTTCCCTGTCTTCCTCTTTTGATCAATTGAGTATTTTTCATGTTTCCTTTTTATCTCATTTTTTTGGCATATGAAGTCTTTGTTCTGTTATTCTAGTGATGAGTTTGCCTTCAAGTGATGTTTAACTATTTCATATGTATTAATAATAATCTTAAAACAGTATAACCTCATTTCTCCTTTTTTGGCCTTTATGCTATAGTCATGAATTTTATGTATGTTTCAAACTCCACAGCATATGTTATTACTTTTGTTTAAACAGTCAATTTTCTTTTGCAGATCTATTGTATTTGTCTATCTATCTATCTGTCTATCTATCTTCTATCTGTCTATATCTTTTCATCCATGTAGTTGCCAATTCTTCATTCTTTGGTTTAGATACAGATTTTAATCTGGTATCACTTCTCTTCTGCCTGAAGAAGTTTCTTTAACTGTTCTTGTACTGAGCGGCTCCTGGTGATGAATTATTTCAGCTTTCGTATGGCCTAAAGTATCTTAATTTGTCTTAATTTTTGAAAATATTTTGCTAGGTGTAGAATTCTACATAGACAGTTTTGTTTTTCTTATAATACTTTAAAGATGCTGCTCCACAGTTTCTTTTTTGCCTCAGTTCCCATGAGAAATATGTTGTCAGCATTATATTTGCTTCTCTGAATATAAAAGTATTTTTTCTGTGGCTACGTTTAAGATTTTCTCTTTATCATTGCTTTTTTTTTTTTTTTCCAGTGCTATTTCTATTTTATTTTTATTTTTTTTATTATTATTATACTTTAAGTTCTAGGGTACATGTGCATAACGTGCAGGTTTGTTACATATGTATACTTGTGCCATGTTGGTGTGCTGCACCCATCAACTTGTCAGCACCCATCAACTCATCATTTACATCAGGTACAACTCCCAATGCAATCCCTCCCCCCTACCCCCTCCCCGTGATAGGCCCCGGTGTGTGATGTTCCCCTTCCCGAGTCCAAGTGATCTCACTGTTCTCCCACCTATGAGTGAGAACATGCGGTGTTTGGTTTTCTGTTCTTGCGATAGTTTGCTGAGAATGATGGTTTCCAGCTGCATCCATGTCCCTGCAAAGGACACAAACTCATCCTTTTTTATGGCTGCATAGTATTCCATGGTGTATATGTGCCACATTTCCTTAATCCAGTCTGTCACTGATGGACATTTGGGTTGATTCCAAGTCTTTGCTATTGTGAATAGTGCTGCAATAAACATACGTGTGCATGTGTCTTTATAGCAGCATGATTTATGATCCTTTGGGTATATACCCAGTAATGGGATGGCTGGGTCATATGGTGCTTCTAGTTCTAGATCCTTGAGGAATCGCCATACTGTTTTCCATAATGGTTGAACTAGTTTACATCATTGCTTTTAAAGCAATTTGATTGTAACACGTTTTGGTGAAGTTTTTTTTTTTTTTTTTTTTTTTTTTTAAATACTGTGGCTTGAATGTCCCTTCCAAACCTCATGATGAAACTTAATCTTAAATGTGGGAGTGTTGAGAAGTGAGACCTTTTCTGAGATGGAGTCTCGCTTTGTCACCCAGGCTGCAGTGCAGTGGTGCAATCTTGGCTCACTACAACCTCTGCCTCCCAGGTTCAAGTGATTCTCCTGCCTCAGCCTCCCAAGTAGCTGGGATTCCAGGCATGTGCCACCATGCCCAGCTAATTTTTGTGTTTTTAGTAGAGATGGGGTTTCACCATGTTGGCCAGGCTGGTCTCGAACTCCTGACCTCAAGTTATCGACCCACCTTGGCCTCCCAATTGCTGAATTACATGCGTGAGCCACCGCACCCAGGAATAAACGAGGCCTTTAAGAGGTGACTGGATAATGAGGGCTCTCCCTTCATGGATAGTATAATCCATTCATGGATTAATGGAATAATGGGTTGATGGATTAATGAGTTATTATGTAAGTGAAACTGGTAAGTTTAAAAGAAAAAGAAAAAAGATCTGATGTTAGTATGCTCAGTTCCTTCACCATGTAATACCCTGTCCTGACTTGAGACTCTGTAGAACCCAAACCAGCAAGAAGGCTCACCAGATGCTTGTCCTCAACCTTGGACTTCTCAGTCTAAGTGGGAAGTGTAATAAATAACTTTAATTTTTTAATTACCCAGTTTCAGATATTCTGTTGCAAGCAACAGAAACCAGACTAAAATGGTGGGCTTGGAATTTATTGAATTTCTTTAATCTGTGCATTTGTAGATTTTATCAAATTTGGAATTTTTTCAGCCAATATTTCTTCAAACTTTTTTCTCCCACTTTTTTCTCTCTCTCTCTTTTTGTGACTCCAAACATGTATATTATGCCTATTAAAGTTGTCCTATAGCTGTTTTTTTTATCTTTTTTTATTTGTCTCTGCATTTCCTTTTGGATAGCTTCTATCACTATAACTTTAATTCAATGAGTCTTTCTTCCACAACATACCATGTGTTGCTAATACCATTAAGTGTAGTTTTTATTACACACATTGAAGTTTTATCTCTAGGAGTTTGATGTGGGTCATTTTAACATCTATGTCTCTACTTTTTGAATGTATCAAATCTAGCTATAAGCATTCTAATGTCTCTCAGCTAATTCTAACATCTGTGTCATTTCTGGTTCAATTTATTTCCTGCCTCTTTACATGCCTGTTAATCTTTGATTTGATGCCATATATTGTAATCTCACCTTGTTAGCTGCTGGAAATTTTTATTGTTATAAATATTCCTTAGCTCTGTACTATAATGCGGTAAATTTACTTGAAACCATTTTTATCTTTTTGGTTCTTGTTTTTATGATTTGTTAGATGGTTCTGGAGCAGTGCTCAGTCTAATATTTTCTACTATTGAGAAATGACCCCTTTGTGTAGCCTATCCAATGCCCCATGAATTATGAGTCTTTCTACTCTGGATGGTGGGAACAGGTACTATTTTCAACTCTTTTCTTCTCAGTTTTAAAATGTTTCTTTCTCAGTCTTGGTTAGCTTCCTCATGCATATATTAGTAAGTACTCTGCTGAATGCTTAAGGTAGGCCCTCTGAAAAGTCCCGGGGTTGTCTCTCTGTACAGCTCTCTACTCTTTGGTCATCTGTCCTATAAACTCCAGCTGCATTAGATTCCATGGACTTTGAGCTGCATCTGCTCAATCCAGGGAGTTCACTGTCCTTTGTCTTAATTGCCACTCTCTATGCCATATTTTGGAAAATATCTTAATATAAGTTGGGATAATCATAGAACTCACCTTATTTGTTTCTCATCTCTTGGCTATCACTGTTCTTCACTGACTGATGCCCAGCATCTTAAAAACTTTTTTTCATGTATTTTGTCTGTTTTTGTTTTTGTGGTTTGTTTTGGGTAAATTCCATCCTTGTTCCTCCATCTTGGTTGGAAATGGAAGTCCCAGATGAATTTTCTGAACATCAGTTTCCTCATTTGTAAAATGGAAATAACAGTAGTCCCTATGGGATTGGGTATTTGAGAAGATTAAGTTATATATACACATGAAACTTACTCATAACTACTCAATAAATACATATTATGTTCTCTTCCTCTTTATTACACTCTAGTATACCTCTCCACATCATGCCTAGCAGGTGACTCCTTCCTTAATGGCCTGCAGTGTCTACAGGGGTGGTTTAAGCAATATTTGTAACCACTGCAAAATGTCAGTCCCTTAATATTTGAATTTATTCCAAAAACTTCTTTGATGTAGGAAAAGGAAGAGAATCATACCTGATTTGTTTTAAGAAAACAAATTGAAATAAGTATATCTATATTTCCCCCAGTGCTGAAAGTAAATTTAAAAAATCTAACTCTATCACTGCTTCTAAGGACAGTAATTTTTTTTCGTGTGTGTGTCTGAGAGAGAGAGAGAAAGAGAGAGAGAGAAAGGAGAGATTCATCATTATAACACAGACAAACCTTTAAAAAGCTATGCGTTATTTCAACTTTGGTATTCCTTGGTCTTAAGGACAACTCTAGTATTTACACTTTCCTAGCTTAGTTAAGTCTATGGATCATTTACAATATAGTTCTTTGTGTCTTCTCCAGGAAACAAGATGTCTTCTAGTAAGGAAGTCACACACCCTTCTAGAAAACTTAATAGAAAGACTGAGAGAGGTTCAGCTGGAAAAGGAGGCCAGACACCCAAAGATGATGTAGGCCAAGAAGTGCGTCACAGCTAGCATACAGTGTCCAAACATACTACAGAGCATAACTTGACCTTTAAAGAAGGAAAAATCTTGCCAAGGTTGAGTCAACTTATACTCTGCATCTCCTCCATGAACATTTTAGAGTATTGTCTCTACTGAACAGCAGTCCATTCATTGAATATTTATTCAATTAGCAAATGTTTATTCAGCATATAATATGTGCATAGCATAGTGCTGGGGCAGTGATGAATAAAATATGTATATCACCCTATGGAAGTTTTATAGTTAAATTGCTGCCAAAGCAAGTAGTGACTTCAATTTGTGTACTTAACTTCAACAGAATTTCACACTGTCAATCCACTGTGAGAGCTGGGAGAGAAATGGCTCTTTTAAAATTATGCTGGCTCTTTTCGGTCCTGATCCTGTAGCTTTAATTCAGTCCTACTCACTCACATCATATACTCAATCATCAATAAAGTTAAGCCACAGATAATGCATTTTTAGCATTCACATAGGAACTACCATGTATCTCTATGGACCTTCCCACTATCCCATTCTTACGGTACTACTACTGCTGATTCTTGACTTTATTTTCTATATTCGATTGTGTTCTTGTCCTTTAGATTTGTCAGCTTTAACTGACCATTGTTTATCAAGCTTGATCCTCTGAGGATTTTAGTACAGCTTACCTCTCTGAATCCTTTGTGTTCCTAGATACCTCAGGTAGTGCAAACTGGCCTAGTTCTGGCTAGGCTTTTCCTGGTTCTTGGAAGGTGAAAATAGGACATTTCAGAATTTAGGCAGAGGAAATAGCAAGTAAAAAAAAGTCCTATGGTATAAGAGGAGCACAGTAGAGGCCACAAGGTCTGGAGAATTGTGAGCAAGAGAAGAGTGACATGAGATAAAGTTGGCGATATGGGCAGAGACCAGATCTTCAGTTTGACTTCACGACCATTGACTATTGGCAGCTTTTTTACTGTGTGCTGCTGGGCTCCAACTGCCTAATAAAAGCCTCAGATCAAACGTCAGGAAGCCCGTGTTCTGGCATTCTACCATAAATTTATGTGTCTCTTTTAATGAGCTACTTATCTTTTCCCTCCCTAAGTTTTCTCATCTGAAAAATAAGAGGATTAGCCTGGACTAATCCTAATTAAGGGACTAATTAGGTCCCTTTAAGCTCCAATATTCTATGATTTATAAAAATAACTTTCAAAATTCTGATTAAAATCTCTGATCTGTGGGTTAATTTCAGCTGAACTACTTCAAAACCTTGTTACTTACTTCTGGGAATATAAATCATAAGGAATCTCTTCCTAAGTAGATTTTAAATTCTAAAAAGTTTTCTCAAAGTTCATTTCAACATATTTCAATATCTCTGAAATTATCAATAGAAGATAAGATATAACATTTTTATCCTCAATTACTTTCAAAATATGGCTTAGGAAAACACTTCTCTTTTTAAAAAGATTGAAATTTTGGCACTGTATATACATGATTAAAGATGTTTGAATAACAGTTTTTATGGATACAAATTCTTGTAAATAACGGCTTTACTAATATACAATTCACACACCACACAATTCACCCATCTAAAGTGTATCATTTCAATGGATTTTAGTATATTTAAGAGTTGTGCAATGAGCAGAACTCTTTTAGACAATTTTCGACAATTTTAGACAATTTTCATTACCTTCCCGCAAAACCACAAACCTATTTGTATAAGTCACAATTTTTAAAAGCTCACAGATATCTTTAATTTTTAGGAAGAGTCATGAAATAACATTCAAGGCTTAAATTTGTTTCATGTTGCATTGATGTTAGATAACTAAGGTTAGTAATATTCCTAAATGTCTCCCTACAACCTAAAGAGCCTTCAGCAAGCAACATCACTTCATGAGCTAGTTTTTGACCTCCATTAGGGCAATACAGAGCTCTTTGAGCTCTGTGACAGTTTTCTCATAGCACTATGGGCTATGGTACATGAGTACAGTTGACCCTTGAACAATGTGGAGGTTGTGGGCATGGATGCCTTGCATGGTTGAAAATCCATGTATGACATTAGACTCCCAATAAACTTAACTAATAGCCCGCTGTTTACTAGAAACCTTACTTGTAACATAAATTCAATTAACACATATTTTGTATGTTGTTTGTATTGTTTACTGTATTCCCACAATAAAGCAAGCAAAAGAAAATGTTATGATGCAAATTATAAGACAAGATATATTTACTGTTTATTACGTGGAAGTGGATCATCATAAAGGTCTCCATCATCATGGCCTTTATGTTGAATAGACTGATGAGGAGGAGGAAAAGGAGAGGTTAGTCTTGCTGTCTCAGGGATGGCAGAGGTGGAGGAAAATCCATGCACAAGTGGACCTATGAAGTTCAACCTATTTTGTTAAAGCATCAACTGTAAAGAGTATAACAACAATATCAATATAATCAAGAATGCATTCATCTTGGAAATGATAAGATTTTTAGCTATTTACATATGCATGCTGCATAGATGTATATTTGTATTGCCCTAATGGATGGCAAAAAGCTAGCTCATGAAGCGATGTTGCTTGCTGAAGGCAGTTTAGGTTGTAGGGAGACATTTAGGAATATTGCTAGCCTTAGTTATCTAACATCAATACAACATGAAACAAATTTAAGCCTCTCTTGCCAACTACAGGGATCTTTGGATTACAGCCAGGGCTCATTTTGTTATTGACCTCTGATCTACCCAGTGTGAATGTGGCCTGTCTGGGCGGGGAGAAAATCTAATTGTTAATTTTGGAAAGTTGGGTCTCAATTTCTTGTGCAGTCAGCATTTTATCCATATAACATATTTTATGTTTTTCTTTCATGCCCAGTATTCTTAAATATTTTTGGAACTCTTCCAAGAATGTTTATGATAAACACGATGAAAAGATCAAACCTGGACTATGATAAAAGTTGTGAAAATTTTAAAGGTTTGAGCTCCAGTAAGTGATCCTTTAGCTAATTAGACTCTGGTCTGCCTAAGCATCTAGGTCAGATTCTTTTTCCCCGCTGGGCCCTAGCATTCCTATTGGTCAAACTATAAATAAATTAATTAAATAGAGAATTGTACCACGCTTGGTGTATTTTAGAGGTGTCTGAAATTACATGTATTTGTCTTTTTGTCAGTCCAAATTTAGTCACAAAGAGTGCTGAGAGGTTTCCTGGGTGCTTTTCCTAAGCACATTTCAGCAGCAAGCTTGCTCC
Organism: Trachypithecus francoisi; assembly: GCF_009764315.1. NCBI lineage: Eukaryota > Metazoa > Chordata > Mammalia > Primates > Cercopithecidae > Trachypithecus > Trachypithecus francoisi. The sequence goes on along the minus strand of NW_022681471.1, from coordinate 36,184,746 downwards.
AGGAATAAAGAAAAGTCAATTCTCAGAGACAGAAAAGCGAAGATGCTTCTACTCTAAAATGTCAGGGAATGTGCACAATTTTCTTGAATATTTAATAGTGCTCTTTTTGGAGATGTCAGTTGTTATCCCAGACCTACTGAATCAGTATCTGAATTTTTAGAAGATACCCAGCTAATTCATATACACATTAAAGTTTGAGAAGTGCTGCAGCAGATGGTCTCTAAAGGTATCCTAAAGGTATTGGACTAGACAGTAGTTCTGGAACTTTTTAATATAGCAGTTCTAGGGGTGGGGTCTGTGATTCCGAATTTATATCAAGCTCCAAGATTACCTCTACAGACCACATATGAGTAGTATTGAGCTGGTCTTTGACTTTCTGTAATGCTGTAACAAGAATAGGTTCCAGAAACCTATCTGAAAACATATTTACCTAAATTATTTTCTGGGTGACTTATAACTGATCTAATATGAGTAGTGCCAGAGAGCAAATCTTGAGGGTCATTTAGAAAACTTTGTGTGTCTACTGCAGAAATAAATTACTTTTAATGTACTTTATACTTCTGGAAATAGATTTCAATACTTATCTTATTTGATCCCAGGATGCCTGCCCTTGGTTTCTCTGCATAGGCCTTCTGGGGCTGGTCTGGGTAATGAAGCTGTGGCAATGAGAAGGCAGATGTGTCTGGTCTTAGGCCCAAACTCCAAAAAACTAAACAACTGTAATGTTGCACTGGTGACCAATGGGCTAGCTGTCACCAGCGGTTCCCAGCATACCTTGTGAGGAAAGAGTGCTCAAGCCAGGCTGGTCTCTTAAGAAATAAATGGGGTGATCAGAAAATCCATGGGTTGTTGGGATTTATTCTTAAGCTATTGGGATTTACTATTTATGTCCTTTTGCTGTATCTCAGTAAAGACAGAGGAGAGAGAGGGACACTGATTTGGTTAACTATCAAAGCCTGAAATGTACTGGAAGAGCTTCCCTAGTTGGTTTTGGATGTGTGATCAGTTATTAGTTTCAACTCCCCATAGCTTTTTCACTTCTTAACTATAGTTCCCTGATCCAAAAGCAAACAGTAATAAAGTGTAAAACTTTCTCTGTGGTTTTTTTTGTTGACAATTAAGTAGAAACTAGATGGCAAACTTGAATACTAGGCTGAGTAGAGGGACAAAAGGAGCTAAATTATTGACTTCCAAGGCCTGTGAAATGTATTTACTTTGTTGCTTTGCTATGTGCTGGACCCATGGAGAGTTTAGAAAAGTCTATAATCTTCAATACTCCTTATTTGTAATGGTAGTCAAAGCACCTTTGGAAACCATTTACTCAGAACAAACACTGGTACATAGCAAATAGCCCAACTGAAAGTTTATTTCCTAAGTATTCCAAAGATTATAATACTGTGAAGTTAGTAAATATGTTGAGGAGCAAGGCTTTGATGAAAGTATATCACAGTTCTCATCATGGTTGGCAGATAATATCTATTAATACTTTATTGACTGAGTCTTTGTCAAAAAGCTAGTCTGAGGAAGAACTGAGGATGGATACCATTAGTTACAAAGGCTAATCAGAAGACCAGATATTGGTCCAATAATTCAACAAGTATTTATTGAGCACTACAGTGCACTGCAGATAAAACAGAAAACAAGGTTGGCATGGTCTCTCCATCTTCAGGGAAGCTGACATTTAATGATGGAGACAGACAAAAAAAAAAAAAGCAACAAAATATGGATGAATAACCTAATTACAGAATGTGATTGCAGCTAAAAAGTAAATTTAAAAGTGTGTTTTGATAGAGAGTGATTAAGCACATCTGATTTAGATAGTAGCATCAGAGAAGTTCTCTCTGAAAGGGTTACTCCTAATCTAAGACCTGAAAATTAGAAGGAGAGACAAGTGAAGAGTTTAAGGAAAAGCCTTTTAGTCAGAAAGATTAAGTCGTAAGGCCTTTGAAGTGGTGAAGAACTTAACATGCTCTAGAATAGAAAAAAGGTCAGTGTGACACTAGGTTGCTTATCATCACTTCATTACTTTATCAACTAGGAACTGCATGAGATTGAGGGAAGGGGTTAGTTGCAGATATTTTAATAGCTATCTATGTATTGACATTCTCTTAGAGACCATGAGGACCCCTGATTGTTACAGACACCCTCCCCTGACCACACTCCACAGCCCTGTGAGGGCATGCCTTTTACACCCAAAATGGGAAAAAGTATCTTCAGTGTGTCCTGAGAGGTGTGGTGCTTCCAGTTCTGGTGTTTCTGCATTTGGCCATATTTCAGCAAAGCAAGAAGAGTGCTGTGGGGTTGGCTGCGATGTTGGCTATACACACTTGAGCATATCACATTGCAATAGAAACTAAGGAGACTAAATTATGTGAGTCAGGGAGTTGAGGAATGCCACTGCCACCACTGTGACTCAAGGAAAGTGAAGTCTGGGGAGGACATATTCTCATCCTGAACTTCTCTTTTCTCCATTACTTGCTACCATTGTCCTCGAGATTAAACAAATACTCATTACATCTTACCTGGATTATTGCAGTATTCCTAGAGTTGGTCTCTCCTTGGATCTGGTCCATTCTTCACACTAGCTGCTCTGTATTCTGATGATTTATGTATACTTCTTTTGTAATTACTATATTTTAAGCAGCCAGAGGAGCATGGACAATGTCTGATTATCATTCTCCCACAGTAAAAGCCAACTCTTTATTGATTCCATAAATGTGTATCAATAGAAACCCTTACGTAAACAGTTTTTCCACCTGATACTGAAGAGCTGCACAATTCACTTGCTAAAACAATTCACATTAATGTTTGCAAGATCAAAATCTCCCTTCTAAGGACCCAAGGCTTGAAGTGAGTTGCAATGAAATTTTGAATGCATTGACAGGTTCTTCGACCTGGCTTCAATCTAGGTGGAAGAAAGAATCCAAAAGGCACTGGATGGTTGTAAACACAGATAATCAAATATACTTGGTGAAAAAAAATATAGGTTCTCTGTCAAATTTGATTTTGATGTTGTTATTTAAAATTTTTATTATAGAGGATTTTAAATCCACAAAAGTGGAGATAACAGTATTAGAATCTCCCATGTATCCATCACTCAGCTTCAACAGTTAACAACACATGGCTAATCTTGTATCATCAATACTCCCACCCACTGTCCTCCTTTCCTATTGATTTGAATCAAATCACAAACATTATGTCATTTCATCTGCAAATATTTCAGTACGATTTTCTAAGAGATAAAAATTTATGTATTTAAATTGAAAATACAAATTGTATATATTTATTTTGTACAATATATTTTGAAATACGTATGCACTGTGGAATGACTAAATGAAACTAATTAACATATGCATTACCTCACATACTTATCACTTTGCGAGGATTTTTTAAGAAATATAACCACAATTATCACACCTAAAAAAAGAATATCTGAAAAATTAACCATAATTCTTTAATATCATCCAACATCCAATAAGCATGCAAATGGTTGCTAAATTCTATCAAGAACATCATTCATTGAATCATTATCAAAATAAGATCTATATATTATGATTGATATTTTTTTAAGCCTCTTTTAGTCTATGGGTTCTGCTTTTAATTTTATTTTCTCTGAAAATACATCTGTCAAAAGGTCAAAAGAACTGGTTTGTCTTTTTTGTTTGTTTGTTTTCAAGACAGGGTATCACTCTGTTACCCAGGTTGGAGTGCAGTGGCACAATCATAGCTCATTGCAGCCTTGAACTTCTGGACTCAAGCAATCCTCCCTCCTCAGTCTTCTGAGTAACTTAGACTACAGGAACATGCCATTACACCCGGCTAGTTTTTAATTTTTTTTATTTTTTTTTTTTTTAGAGAGAGTCTTGGTATGTTGCCCAGGCTGTGATTTGTCTGTTCTTTAGACTTTCACAGAATCTGGGTTTTGCTGATCCCATCATAATGCAGTTTGGCATGCCTCTCTGTTTTCTGTATTTTCTATACATTTACACTTAGAGGTAGAAGCTTATTCAATCATATTCGAGTTGAGTTTTGCTTATTTTCAAGAATACATCATAACTTTTCTGAGCATAAACTCATTCATCTATAAAAAGATGCCTAATGATGGAACCTACCTCATAGAGTCATTGAGGGGATTAAACCCAACAATCCTATAAAGTGCATAGCACAGTGCTTTCCACATAGACATTAAGAAAAGTTGGGCGGGGTGCAGTGGCTTACGCCTGTAATCCTGGCACTTTGGGAGGCCGAGGCAGGTAGATTGCCTGAGCTCAGGAGTTCGAGAGCAGCCTGGGCAACAAGGTGAAATACCGTCTCTACTAAAATGCAAAAAACAAATTAGCCGGGCATGGTGATGGGCACCTGTAGTTCCAGCTACTAGGGAGGCTGAGGCAGGAGAATTGCTTGAACCTGGGAGGTGGAGGTTGCAGTGAGCCGAGATCGAGCAGGTGCACTCCAACCTGGGCAACAGAGTGAGACTCTGTATCAAATAATAATAATAATAATAAATAAAAAAGAAGGAAAGGAAAGGAAAAGAAAGGAAAGGAAAAGAAAGTTGAAAGCATGGCATTTAGGAAGAGGGCCATGTGATAACTGTCTTGGGGTAGCAGGGACACAATAAGCATTTATGAAATATCTTTTACATTTCAGGCACTAGCTTAGATCCAGGGAGTAAAGTCTGCATCCTGTTTCATACATCTTAACCTAATCCAAGGTCATGGATACTTGACCTACGGATAGGATACTTTCCTATGTATTCTTCAAGAAGACTTAGTGTTTTTGATTTCATATTTAAATCTATTCATCTCAAATTAATTTTTTGTGTATGATATGAAATAGAGGCCAAGATTAATCATTTTACAAACAGATATCAAATTTTCCCAACACTTTAAAAAATATTAGAATGTGTATTATGTGTTTTTACATTTCTGATGGTGACAATCAGAGCTTTCTCTAAATTTTTTTCATGGTCAGTCTTGCCAAGAGTTTATCAATTATATTATTCCTTACAAAAATACAGCTTTTAAAAAAATTTCTATTTTTTCTTTTCTATTTGATTAATTTATGCTGTCATATTTATCACTTTTTCCTTCCACTGCCTTCTGTTTTCATTTACTATATCTTTAACTTTTTGAGAATGATTTTTGATCACTGACTTTTAGGCTTTCTTATTTCCAAATACATGCATTTAGGTAGGGCTATAGATTTTTCTCTAAGCATTAATTTAGTTGTATCCATAAGCTGTAATAGAAACATTTCCATCATCATTTACTTAAATGTATATTCTAATTTCCACCAAGATGTTTTTGGCTTACAGTTTATATAAAGGCATATTGCTTAATTTGTAATTATTTGGGGATTTTATATTCTATTTTTCAGTTATTTTGAGTTTTATTCCATTGTGGTCAGACAGCATACTCTGAGTGACTTTAGTCATCTTTTTTCCAGCTTTTTTGAAGTATAATTGTTACACAAAATTGCATAAATCATGCTACTATAAAGGCACATGCACACGTATGTTTATTGAGGCACTATTCACAATAGCAAAGACTTGGAACCAACCCAAATGCCCATCAATGACAGACTGGATTAAGAAAATGTGGCACATATACACCATGGAATACTATGCAGCCATAAACAAGGATGAATTCATGTCCTTTGCAGGGACATGGATGAAGCTGGAAACCATCATTCTCAGCAAACTATCACAAGGACAGAAAACCAAACACCTCATGTTCTCACTCATAGGTGGGAATTGAACAATGAGATCACTTGGACACAGGGCGGGGAACATCGCACACTGGGGCCTGTCAGGGTGTGGGGTGCTGGGGGAGGGGTAGCATTAGGAGAAATAATGTAGATGACGGGTTGATGGGTGTAGCAAGCCAACATGGCACATGTATACCTATGTATCAAATCTGCATGTTGTGCACATGTACCCTAGAACTTAAAGTATAAAAAATGCCCATAATTGATGTATACAATTTGACAATTTTTGACATATGTACACACTCGTGTTACTATTAACACAATCCAGGTAATAAGCATATCCATCACCTCCAAAAGTTTATTTATGTGTTGTTGTTGTAAGAACACTTAACATTAGATTCACTCTCTTAACAAATTTTAAGTACACAATACCTAATTGTTAACTACAGGCACTATGTTGTACAGCAGATCTCTGGAGCATACATATTTTGTATAACTCTAACGGTATACCCATTGAAAAACAAATCATTCCTCTCTTTCTTCATCCCCTGGTAACCATCATTCTATGGTCTACTTTCATACTTTTAACTATTTCATATGTCTCATATTAAGAAGAATCAATCAGTATTTGTCTTTCTGTGACATTTCACTTAACATAATAGGTTCCAGTTCCTTGAATGTTGTTGCAAATGGTAGAATTTTCTTTTTAAAGCTGAATAATATTCCATACTTTCTTTAGCCATTCCTCTGTCAATGTACATTTGGTTTGTTGCCATATCTTGGCTATTGTGAATAATGCTGTAATAACATCAGAGTGCAGCTATCTCTTTAAGATCCTTATTTCAACTATTTTTGATATATACCCAGAAGTAGAATTGTTGAATCATATGATAGCTCTATTTTTACTTTTTTAAGGAACCTCTGTACTGTTTTCCATTGTGGCTGTACCATTTTACTTTCTCACTAACAGTGTACAAAGCCAACACTTTTTTTCCCCCATAATAGCCATTCTAATGGGTATGAAGTGATATCTCATCCTGATTTTGATTTGCATTTCACTGATGATTAGCAATGTTGAGCATCTTTTCATGTATTTGTTGGCCATTTGTATGTCTGCTATGAAGAAATGTCTATTCAAGTCTTTTCCCATTTTTAGAAAAGGGTATTTTATTTTATTTTATTTGCTATTGCATTTTTTTTTTTTTTTTTGAGACAGAGTCTCGCTCTGTCACCCAGGCTGGAGTGCAATGGCACGATCTCGGCTCATTGCCTGCTCCGCCTTCCAGATTCAAGGGATTTTCCTGCATCAGCCTCCAAGTAGCTGGGATTACAGACTCCCCCACCACACCTGGCTAATTTTTGTATTTTTAGGAGAGACGGGGTTTTGCCATGTTGGCTAGGCTGGTCTTGAACTCCTGACCTCAGGCGATCCACCTGCCTCGGCCTCCCAAAGTGCTAGGATTACATGTATGAGCCACCATGCCCAGCTGCTATTGCATTTTCAGAGTTCCTTATATATATTGAAAATTAACCCCACATCAGATATATGGTTTGCATATATTTTCTCCTGTTTTATAGATGGTCTTTTTACTCTGTTAATTATTTCCTTTGCTATACAAAGTTTTTTTAGTTTGATTCAATTCCACTTGTCTATTTTTGCTTTTGTTGCCTGTGCTTTTGGTGTCACGTCTAAAAAATACATGGCCCAAACAAATGTCATGGAGATTTTCCACTATGTTTTCTTTTACTAGTTTTACAGTCTCAGGTCCTTCATTTGAGTTTTTGATCTAGTTTAGGTTAAGTTTTATAAATGGTAAAAAAATAAGGATCCAGTTTACTTATTTTGGATGTGGATATTCAGTTTTTCCAACACCATTTATTGAAGAAACTGTCCTTTTCCCACTGTGTATTGTTGGAATCCTTGTCAAAGATCAGTTGACCATAGATGTAAGGATTTGTTTTTGGGCTCTATTCTATTCTATTCTATTCATCAAGTTATATGTCTTTGTGTCAGTACCATACTGTCCTTATTATTGTGGCTTTTTACTACATTATGAAATCATTGAGTGTGATGCCTCTAGTTTTGTTCTTCTTACTCGAGATGTCTTTGACTATTTGGGGGTATTTTTGATTCCCCATGAATTTTAGGACTTTTTTTTCTATTTCTCTAAAAACTGTCTTTGGATTCTGATAGAGATTATATTGAATCTGTAGACCACTTTGTGTAGTATAGATATTTTAACAATATTAATTCTTCCAATCCATGAAAACAGGATGTCTTCCCATTTAAGTCTTCAATTTTGTTCCTCAACAATTTATAGTTTTCAGTGTACGAGTCTTTAACTTTCTAATTAGGCTTATTCTTAAGTGTTTTATCTGTTTTTTTTTTTTTTTTGGTGCTATTGTAAATGTTATTGCTTTCTTAATTTCATTTTTGGAACTATCTCTGTTTGCAGATTTGATGATCTTATATGTAGAAAACTCTGAAGACTCCACAAAGCAACTATTAGAACTAATTAAGGAATTCAGTAAAGTTGCAGGATATGAAATCAACTTACAAAAATCAGTTGCACTTCTGTATAGCAACAATGATATATCTAATTTCAGTCCTTTAAGTTGTGTTCAGGCTTACCTTATGATCCCACATATGGTAAATTTTGGTAAACGTTTATTCTTTCTCAATTTCAGTGCTCAAAAATGTTGATTATATCATTTTTGTTTCTCATGATGGCTAGGACTTCTATATTATTTCACTTTTGTCTACCGATTTAATCTTTTAATTTATTATTATTATTATTTTCAGAGTCTTGCTCTGTCACCAGGCTGGAGTGCAATGGCACAATCTTGGCTCACTGCAACCTCCACCTCCCGGGTTCAAGCGATTCTCCTGCCTCAGTCTCCCGAGTAGCTGGGACTACAGGCACAAGCTACCACACCCAGGTAATTTTTGTAGTTTTAGTAGAAACAGGGTTTCACCATGTTGGCCAGGATGGTCTCGATTTCTTGACCTCGTGATCCACCCGCCTTGGCCTCCCAAAGTGCTGGGATTACAAGCGTGAGCCACCGTGCCTGGCCCAATTTTATTTTTTATTAGCTATCACCCATTATGAAAGTAGTTTTCTGTATTTCTTTCAGTTCTCCCAGAATTTTGCATATTTTTAAAGCAAATTTAAAGATCCTTACACATTTAGAATTGTTTTATTTTCTAAGTGGATTGATCTTTTCATGATTTTGTGGTATTCCATTTTATGTCTAATAATGCTTCTTGCCTTAAGGTCTACTTTACTATTAGTAGAGCTATACCAGCTTTCTTTTAGTTAATGTTTACATAATATTTTTGTTCCATTATTTTACTTGTTTTCAGCTTTTATTTTGGATTCAGCGGGTACATGTACAGGTTTGTTACATGGATATAGTGTATGATGCTGAGGTTTCGGGTATAGATGATCCTGTTAACTAGGTAGTGAGCATAGTACTCAATCGTTAGTTTTTCAGCCCACTACCCCCTCCCTCCTTCTCCCATCTTGTAGTCCTCAATGTCTATTGTTCCCGTCTTCATGTCCATATTTACTCAATGTTTAGTTCCCACATATAAATGAGAACATGCAGTATGGCTTTCTGTTTCTGCATTAATTCGCTTAGGATAATGACCTCCAGCTCCATCTATGTTGCTGCAAAGGACATGATTTATTTATTTTTTTAGGCTGTGTAGTATTAATATTTCATCTTGTATATGTACCAAATTTTCTTTATCCAATCGACTGTTGATGGGCACCTAGGTTGATTTCATGTCTTTGCTAACGTGAATAGTGCTGTGATGAACATATGAGTGCAAGTGTCTTATCGGTAGAATAAATTATTTTCCTTTGGGTATATACCCAGTAATGGAATTGCTGGGTTGAATGGTAGTTTTAAGTTCTTTGAGAAATTGCCAAACTACTATCCACAGTGGCCAAACTAATTTCCATTCCCACCAACAGTATGTAAGTGGTCCTTTTCCTCCACAGCCTTGCCAACATCTGTTTTTTTGTTTTGTTTTGTTTTTGTTTTTGTTTTTCTAATCACCATTCTGACTGGTGTGAGATGGTAACTCATTGTGATTTTGATTTGAATTTATCTGATGATTAGTGGTGATTAGTATTTTTTCATGTTTGTTGGATGCATGTATATCTTCTTTTGAGACGTGTCTGTTCATGTCCTTTGTCTATTTTTTAATTGAATTATTTGGGTTTTTTTTTTTTTGCTTGTTGATTTAAGTTACTTGTAGATTCTGGATATTAGACCTTGGTCAGATGCATAGTTTGTGAATATTTTATCCCATTCTATATGTTGTCCGTTCACTCTGTTATAGTTACTTCTGCTGTGCAGAAGCTCCTTAGTTTAATTAGGTCCAATCTGTCAATTCCTGGTTTTGTTGCAGTTGCTTCTGGGGACTTAGCCATAATTCTTTGCTAAAGCTGATGTCAAGAAGGTTATTTCCTAGGTTTTCTTTCAGGATTTTCATAGTTTGAAGTCCTAATTTAAATTTTTGGTCTATCTTGAGTTAATTTTTGTACATGGTGAAAGGTAGGGGGTCCAGTTTCATTCTTCTGCATATGGCTAGCCAGTTATCCCAGAAGCATTTATTGATAGGGAGTCCTTTCCCTATTGCTTATTTTTGTCCACTTTGTCAAAAGTTGATCAGATGGCTGTAGTTGTGCAGATTTCTTTCTGGATTCTCTATTCCATTCTATTGCTCTATCTGTTTGTTTTTGTGCTAGTATCATGCCGTTTCAGTTACTATAGTCTTACAGCGCTTATAGAATAGTTTGAAGTTGGTTACCATGATGCCTCCAGCTTTGTTCTTTTTGCTTTAGGACCGCTTTGGCTATTCAGGCTCTTTTTTGGTTTCATATGATTTTTAGAATAGTTTTTTTTCTCTTTCTGTGAAAAACGACATTGGTAATTTTGACAAGAATAGTACTGAATCTGTAAATTGCTTTGGGAAGTATGGCCAGTTTAATGATATTGATTTGTCCTATCCATGAACATGTTCCATATTTTGTAAGCAACATTTTAAAAAATCCATATTGTCAAACTTTGTCTTTTAATTAGAGCATTGGTCCATTTACACTTAATGTAATTGTTCAATTACTATCTTATTTTCTATTATTTCCATGTGTTTGTGTTCCTTTTTCTATCCTTTTTAACCTTAATTCAGAATGAAACAATTAATTATTCTCTATATTTTTATCTATTAGTTTTTTATGTATACATTATTTTACTATCATTTCACTGGTGTCTTTAAGGTCATGGTTCTCAAAATGTGGTCCAGGGGCTTCTAGGGATGCCCAAGAGTCCTTCAGGAGTCTGAGATAACAACTATTTTTATTAATAATGTTAATATATTTTGCTCTTCCTCCCCTTTTCTTTCATGACTATATAATGGAATGCTCTAGAGCCTCCACTGGGTGTGATATCACAACAGATTGAATACAATAGCAGATATGAGGATAAAACCGTTTTCTACTAAGCCAGATATTTAAACAATTTTCAGAAACATAAAAACAACACTATTACTGTCACTAGATTTTTTTGTTTTGAATAATAGTTATTTTTCATATAATTTATATAATTTGTGTAATAGGCTTATTGGTTTACTGCTTTTGTACTCTTTTTTTGTTTGTTTATTTATTTATTTTTAGAGCTGGGTTCTTGCTCTATTTCTGGGCTGAAGTACAGTGGTGTGATCATAGCTGACTGCAGCCTCGAACTCCTGGGCTCGTTATTCTCCTGCTTCAACCTCCTGAGTATCTGGGACTACAGACATGCACCACCACATCTAACATGCTGTTATTTCCAAATGAATAAATTAATAAATGCTTTTTAAAATTTATCAGTTTTAATTTCTAATATGACAAATATTAACAAATGCAACTCACAAAACAAAAGTTCATTGGAGTCCTCAATAATTTTTAAGAGTGGAAAAAGGTCCTGAGACTACAATGAGAATCACAGCCCTAGAATCACTTGCCTCCTTGATTTCATGAAGTTTAATATAAATTAGTAGTTTAACTTCTTCCTTGATAATGTTATGACCTAATAGTAGTTTATGTCCATTTCTGTTTCAGTCCTTTGTATTGTTGTTATGCATTTTAATTCTACCTATTTTTTTTAACCACACAAGACTTTATTATTAACTTTTTGTACAGTCAATATTAACTTATATTTACTAAGATATTAATCTTTCCATTGTTCTTCATCCTTTCCTGAATTTATATGTTTTGGTGAGTAATGCTTTCTCTGCTACCTGATTGAGTTCTGGACATTATGTTTGAGAAACTACTGGGCATTGTACATTAAAAATTATAGCAATTCTGGATGATATTATTCTCCTATAGAGTGGATTCATTCTGGCCTCTGGTGGGCAGTCTGTTTAAGAACAGAGTGCCTTGATCCAATCTGGGACTAAGCTGAGTTTTGCTTGGGTTGCAAGATTTTTCCTTTTTTTCTTTTGGAGTTTCAATCTAAATTTTGTGTTAGGCCTGGGGTATAGCTTGTTAGGGATCTCAACTAAGAGCAGCTGTGTTTACTACAACCTCTCCTGTTTTGTGGAAACTCAGAACTAAGAAACTGCTTGAAAACTTGGCTCTACTGTTCAGTAGCTTTCTACTTAGCTTATTACTTAGGCTGTTGCTTCACACAACAGATGAATTCAGCAAACGTTCATGGTGGAAAATAGCAGAATGTCCAGCTCACTTTACTTTCTCTCTTCTCTCTGGGCTGAGATGTTGGTCATTAAAGTTCTGGTTCTCTTAACAGCCTCAAACTCCATTTATTTACTTATCTATTTGGTCCAATTATTATTTTTTGAATTTTACTTTAAGTTCTGGGATACATGTGCAGAATGTGAAGGTTTGTTACATAGGTATAAGTGTGCCATGGTGGTTTGCTGCACCTATCAACCCATCACCTAGGTTTTAAGCCCCACATGCATTAGCTATTTATCCTGAAGCTGTCCCTCCCATCCACCCCATCCCCCGACAGGCCCTGGTGTGTGTTGCTCCCCTCCCTGTGTCCATGTGTTCTCATCGTTCAGCTCTCACTTATGAGCGAGAAGATGTGGTGTTTGTTTTTCTGTTCCTGTGTTAGTTTGCTGAGGATGATGGCTTCCAGCTTCATCCATGTCCCTGCAAAGGACATGATCTCATTCTTTTGTATGGCTGCATAGTATTCCATGGTGTATATGTACCATATTTTCTGTATCCACTCTATCATTGATGGGTATTTGGGTTGGTTCCATGTCTTTGCTATTGTAAATAGTGCTGCAATAAACATACGTGTGCGTGTATCTTTATAGTAGAATGATTTATATTCCCTTGGATATATACCCAGTAATGGGATTGCTGAGTCAAATGGTATTTCTAGTTCCAGGTCCCTGAAGAATTGCCACACTGTCTTTCACAATGATTGAACTAATTTATATTTCTACCAACAGTGTAAAAATGTTCCTATTTCTCCAAAGCCTTGCCAGCATTTGTTGTTTCTTGACTTTTAGTAATCGTCATTCTGACTAGTGTGAGACAGTATCTCACTGAAAAATATGGAACGCTCACAAATTTGCTTGTCATCCTTGTGCAGGGGACATTTTAATCTTCTCTGTATCATTCCAATTTCAGTATATGTACAGCCAAAGTGAGCACAAACTCCATTTATTTTTCTTCTAGTCTTGTGTTTGCCAAAAACTCTGTTGCTTCTCTCCCTCCTATCCAGAGCCCTCTGCCTCACTTGCCAGTCTCTCTCTCTATATCATAAGAGGTAAATGTCCCAGAGGGAAAAGCCACTTGTAGCCCATTAGTGTATCTCTCTGTGCCTCTATTTTCTGAGGTTTTGGTCCCTCAACTTCTAGTTGTCTTGGCAATTTTCAAATGCCCTCTAATTGTCCCCTGTGCATACATAAACCTATAACAAGATAATCTACCATAGTAGGCCAGTGGAAGTCTGGATATCAACCAGGCCGTCTCCTTAGGATGAGCTCATCATTTCTGCTCCTTCACCTCAAGTCGCAGCAGTGTCCAATAATTTTAAGATGAGATTATTACAAGCATAGACACTAAGGACTGACTTTCATTCCTGGCTTCTTTGTTTACCAGCTTTGTGTATCTTTGAAGATCATTTATTTTTCTAAGCCTTAGTTTCCTCATCTGTAACATGCAGCTGATCATATAAGCTATCTAGAAGGCTTGTGAGAATGAAATAAAATAATCCACAAATACATTACAGTGCTTGGCAAGTAGTATGTGTTAGATAAATACTAACTACTATTAGTATCTGTAGATTTTATGTAAGCACAATCATTATGGGGGTATTAAATATAACAAATTAAATGTAAATTACTTATATTCCTTTACAATGAATATTATTAAATAGATAAAAGCTGAGTTAGAATAAGTGAAAGATAGTTTTAATGGATTTATATAATGTATTTTAATTTGTTTTGTTACCTCAATTTCATCACCTATAAATAATCTACCAATGACATCCTTGGCCCCAGAACCTAATAATGCTTAGGTGAGCTATATATATTAACACCCTCATCCTCAAACTGTAGTTTTATGTTAAAAGTTTTTGTAGTTAATTATAAACAGATAATCAAACTCCTTCCCTTCTCCTTCCACATATCCCAAATAACATTTCAATGTTATTTTATTTTATTTTTGCTTGGTTTAAAAAATGATTGGCTATGGTGAGAGTGGAGAAGGTTTTCTAAATGTAGAATATGTGCTATAATTCGGGTTGTCCTCTGTCCCAGCCCATCTGGAATCTTGCCTGAGTCTTAGCCTGAGGCACTGTAATGACATGAGTAAAAGCTAAAAGGGCTGTTTCATTCCAGTCTCTTAAGTGGATGAGAATGCCTTGCATCAGCAGCAGTGGTGCCAGCCACTCCTGCAGAGACAGTAGGAGGCAGTAGACTGTGCCCGTGGTTTCAGTAGCAACAGACAAAGCCAGTGCCCTTGTTGCAGATATTAGCTCCATCCAAAATGAATAGTGGCAGACTTGATGCTAATATGGGTAAACATTGGAACTTGAAGCAGTGTTTCTGGCAGGCACGAGCATCAGTTGCCTCCTTGGTGGGATTGTGACTTTCTGGCATTAGCGTTTGTAGGATACCTGGTCAAAGAGACAGGAGTAGAAAGAGGGTTGGGGAAAGGAGGATGGTGAATGCCACAGCATAGCTAAAGAACACATGGGAAATTCTCCTTGTGGATCCCCAGAGCTATTTGGAAGATGTATGAAGGGGGTTGGAATTTCTAGAGTAGGTAGAGGTAGAGTCATGCTTTGTGACTGTCATTGTAATATGTCATTATCCCTCGGCTAGAGTAGCTTAGGAAATACAGAGCTTAAGAATAATAATCGTGGTAATAATAACACAGGAGCTACTATAGTTTTCCAAATACATCAACAAAATATAGAGAACTGCCATGCATGCTAATGTTCACCATTCATTTAGCACCCAGGTTCCAAAGGAAACAGGTAAGTATATTAGACGTAACATTAACGAAATATGATTTTTTTTAAGAACAATGAACCAGAAACTGGAAGACCCTCATGGGAATGTTTAATTATGGGCATAACCCCTATGGTAATTGTTTTTGGATGCAGATTAAAAACCACTTAAGAATGTATCTCATTGTTTTAAGATCATAGCTCAGTTTCGGACCAAAATGGTGTTACACTGCTTGTTTACCCACCTTTCTACACTTTGGGTTTCTATAAGGCAAAATCAACAAATGATAACATTTGATGTTGCCAAACCTGAATTTTACCCTCAAAGAGTAAATAAATTTAAAAATATGCATCACAAACTATGAAGAATTTCTCAAAAAGGAGTACTAGGGAGGTAATTTGACTGGTACAATTCTCCATTATATAAGAAAGTCTTTTGTAGTTATTGCTTAAAAATCCCTCAGGCAAATTGAGTTCTTATAGCTCATATCTTTTCAAATACCACATCAATTCACTAAGTGTCTTTGAATTCTTACTTTGTGCAAGATAGTAATGAAATAATCAGAGAAATGGATTTAGCATTGCAACTGTAATAAGTCCTGGAAAGAGAGCTACATAGCACCATGAAAACATATCTTTGTCTGAGAGGTCATGAAAGGCTTGTTAGGGGAAGTCACACTTAAATTCAGAAATGAAAGATGAGGTCAGGTGCCTTATCTTAAGAATTATTATTAAGCCCATTTACAGGCATATGGCTCACACCTGTAATCCCAGCAGTCTGTGAGGCTGAGTCAGAAGGATCACTTGAGCCCAAGAGTTTGAGATCAGCCTTGACAATGTAGAGAGACCTTGTCTATACTAAAAATAAAAAAAAATCACCAGGCATAGGGCTCACACATGTGGTCCCACTATATGGGAAGTTGAGGCGGGAGGATTGCTTAAGCACAAGAAGTAAAGGCTGCAGTGAGCTGTGATTGTGTCACTGTTCTCTAGCCTGGGGTAACAGACTGAGACCCTGTCTCAAAAAAAAAAAAAAAAAAAAAAAAAAATTGGAGAATGAGTATGAGTTAACTAGGTGAGGGAGGATGGCACTGAATGAGGCAGAGGAGATAGCATGTGGAAAGATCCTGTGGTTAGAGGGAGCATCACATATTTAAGGACCTGAAAGAAAGTCAGTGTGGCTGGAGCCACATTCTTTTCATTATTACCTGAAGTCATTTTCTCATAAGGTAAAATAGAGTAAGAACATTTTTAGATTTCAGATTTCATAGCGATCACTGGAATCAGAACTCACAATGATCTTTTTCCTATACTCATTTCTTCTCACCTGCTGAATCAATTGAATTTGTATTTTTCTTTAGTCTTCATTGTGGTTTATGATTCCTTTAATCTGCCCTATTTATCCAGTACTTCACCCTGAATGGCTTAATTTACTTCTTTCCATAGGGAACCATTTTAAAGTGCTTTGCTAATCCCTATAATTTACTTTTTACCCTTTTGGGTTTATCCCATACTACTTTTTTTTTTTTGAGACAGAGTCTCGCTCTGTCGCCCAGGCTGGAGTGCAGTGGCCGGATCTCAGCTCACTGCAAGCTCCGCCTTTCGGGTTCACGCCATTCTCCTGCCTCAGCCTCCCGAGTAGCTGGGACTACAGGCACCCGCCACTTCGCCCGGCTAGTTTTTTGTATTTTTTAGTAGAGACGGGGGTTTCACCGAGTTAGCCAGGATGGTCTCGATCTCCTGACCTTGTGATCCGCCCGTCTCGGCCTCCCAAAGTGCTGGGATTACAGGCTTGAGCCACCGCGCCCGGCCGATTTAATGAAAATTTATACTGCCCTCAGCTGGGTCCTCAATACCACTCAGTTGTCTCTTAACTAATATTTTATTGAATCCTCAGGATTTATTATAAGCTTTTCAATTGAAAACAATATCCACTATAACTCCACTATCCTCATTCATAGATCATACCTTCTATTTTTTGCAAAAGATTGAAGCAATTTGATGTAAAATTTTTCAGTATATCTCTTTCATGCTCCCATTGCTTTATATTTCTTCTATTAACAACTATCTTAGGTCTTTAAATATCCTCTTTCCCGCCCAACTCAAAAGAAAAATGAGCCCCTTTCTTTCCAAAGTTAGTTCCTCTGTCTTTACCCTTATTCACTCTTACTTCCTTTAGGATCATGCTCCTCTGTCTGAAATGTTCAGTTTCTTCATCTGTATTGTTGTCTTCTTCTTTACATATAGTTCTAATCAATGATTGCTCAACCTAAAACAACATCAAATGAAGCAAAACCAAACGCTGAAATGGTATTACTAGTCCCTGAAGCTGCCACCCATCTTCTTATACAATGATGCCAATAACAACAATAATTTCTGATAAGAGCTCCTGACGCTGACCTAAGTGCTTTAAACATTGCTTCATTTCAGCCTCACCAACACCTCCTGTGGAGTGGAGTGTTTTTGTCCCATTTTACAGATGAGGAAACTGAGGTTTTGGTTTAATATTTGTTCTACTTCCTGGTAGTCCATTTATTCATCAGCTTCTTCTAATCTTAATTCTACTCTACCCATTCTAATGAAGCAGCTTTGTCAATGATTTACTAATTTCAAATTCAACAGGCTTATCCAGTTATCAATTTCACTGCTACATTTGCTTTTTATTTGATGCTATCTACTGAGACCTTTGATGTGGGCATTCCTGAGGGTTTAGTCTTTGGTCCTTTTCTCTTCTTACACTTTCACAGTTATTAATTAATGTCACTGATCCGAATGATTCTAAACTCTATGTCTCTATCCCAGACCTCTCTTTTGAGCTCAAGCTCCATGTATTCAATTATCTAATAAACATTTGTACCTACATATACCACAGATACCACAAACACAAACAAATCAAAACTAAACAAAACAAACCTCTCCTCTTCAACTTTCCCTTCTTTATCCAAAAAAGTCTCTCCTCCTTTTGACTTCCTTTGGGCCAGTCTCCTAATTTGCCTCTCCACCTCTAGGTGTACTTGCCACGGGACACAGGTGTGAGATGAATCTTTCTAAAGCTTAGTTCTGATTATTTCACCCCTGCTGTTTAAAATACTTTCATGTATTTGCATTCCAATCTAAACAAACTAAAACTCCTTATGTGTTCTAGGACATTCACAATTTGTCTATTTTACATTGTTTATACTCTCAGCTCCTGGTTTCAAATCTGATTTTATATAAGAGTCAACTGGGATCTTACGAAATATTGACACTTGGGGTTCACCACAAACCAAATAAATTGGAATCTCTAGGTTGGGATTGGCACCTGTAGTTTTAAACACTTTTCAGGTGATTCTAATGTGTAGCTGGGCTTGCGGACTTCTCTAAGCCAACTGCACTATGTTTTTTTTCTGCATTTGACCCATGCCTCTTGTTTTTCTACACTTGCTTATACTTTCTCTTTGACAGTTAACCTCTATGTCCACAATCAATATTTTTTTGAGGTATAATTAACAGAGTAAAATGAAAACATTTTAAGTGTTCAGTTTGACAAATTTTAAAAATTATTTACATCTATATAACCACCACACAAAATAAGACCATTTTATCACTGCAGGAATTTCACTTGTACCCTTTTCCAACTGGTTTTCCTCCCTCCCAGAAACCACTTTTGGACTTCTAAGAATAAAGATTTTGCCTGTTCTTATATGTCATAAAATTGTAACCATATTGTATGTACTATTCTTTGTTTGATTTCTTTCAGTAAAATGCCTGAGATTTATCTTTGTTATTTTACATACTGCAGTTGATTATTGTATTTCTGAGTAGTATTCAAATGTGTGAATATACCACAGTTTTTGTATTCATTTTTTGATTGAAGGACAACGTTAGGCTGTTTTGATACATTCACTATTTGAAGCCGTATAAATTCCTCAAGGCCCACTTCAAATTCTAATTTTGTCATGAAGTCTTTTCTCATTTCCCAGTTATAAGTGATCTCTCCTTACTGTGACCTCCCATAGCATTTTGTGCCTGTCCGAGACAGTGCAGAATGTATAAGAATCAGATAGAGCTGTGTTTAAAAGATGTCTCCATCACAAACTGGCTGATCTATATAACTCAGTGTATTTTTTTTTTTTTTTTTTTTTGCTGCTACAGTAACACATTGCTACAAATTTACTGACTTAAAAATAACACTAATTTATAATCTTACAGTTCTGGAGGTCAGAAGTCTGACACAAGTCTCCCTGGGCTAAAATCAAGGTGTCCACAGGGCTACATTCCTTTTTGTATGCTCTGCTGAAATATATGTTCCCTTTCCTTTTTCAGCTCCTAGAGACTGTCCATTTTTCTTGGCTTGGAGTCTCTTTTCTTTTCTCACATTGTTTCACTCTGACCTTTTTCTCTGCCTCTCTCTTCCACTTTTTAAAACGATTATTATTGCATATACTTGTGGAGTACAATGTGATGTTTATACACATACATTGTGGAATGAAAAATCAAGCTAATTAATATATCATTGCCTCACATGCTAATCATTATTTTTTTGTGGTGAGGACAATGAAAACTTACTCTTTTAGAAATTTTCAAGTACACAGTACAGTATTGTTGACTGTAGTCACCGTACTGTACAACAGAGCACCAGAATGTATTCCTCCTGACTGAAACTTTGTACTCTCTGATTAACTCTAGCCATTTCTTCCCTGCCCCACTCCCCCAAACCCATAATAACTACCATTCTACTCTCTGCATTGTTTGACTTTTCTATATTCCACATGTAAGTGAGATGATGCAGTATTTGTCTTTCTGTACCTGGCTTATTTCACTCAGTATTATGTCCTCCGGGTTCATCTATGTGTCACAAAAGACAGGATTTCCTTCTTTGTTAAAGCTGAATAGTATTCTATCGTGTACATGTACCACATTTTTTTATCCATTCATCCATTGATGAACATTTAACCTGTGATTATATTAGGCCCATTTAGATAATCCAGGACTGGCAACTTTAATTCCTTCTGTAATCCTTAATAGCCCTTTGTGATGTAACATATCACATTCACAGGTACCAGAGGTTAAAATGCGGATAGATATCTTTGGGAAGGTAGCATTATTCTGTCTACCATATTCAGTTAAATTCTGGGATTGTTTCCTTATCTAGAAAATGAGATGAATGCTGCCTGCTTTATAGGACTGTAGTGAGGATAAAATGAAATCAGCTAACATATGTAAATTGCCTAGCACACTTCCTGGAAAAACACAGCAGAATTATTGATTCAACAAATATTTGAGACCCTGCTTTGAGATAGGCACTATTGTTGGTGCAGGTAATGCAGTAATAAAACAGAACAAATATCTGCTTTATGCAGTTGATATTTTATTTGGATGAGACAGGTAATAGCCAATTAAACAGCAAATATATAGAATTTTAGAAAGTGCAGTGATGTTGAGAAAAATAAAGCAGAGTACAGGGATAGAAAGAGATAGATGTTATTTTATATCAGATGATCATAGATAGCCTTTATGATAAGGTGATATTTGAACAAAGTCTTCAAGGAGGTGAGGCAGGGAGCCACAGTGATATCTGGATATCTGAAGAATGAACATTATAGGCAAAGGGAACAGCAAGTACATACAAAGATTCAGAAGTGGAGCAGGTCATCCCAGTGAGCTGTATTGGGGTCCTCAAGGAGGTGAAAGGTAGGAGGTGAGGACAAAGAAACAGGAGAAGTTATTATGATTATTCTGTTGTCTGCTGCCTTACCACTTTGTAGGGTGCTTTGAGGGCATGAACTTTATCTATTTTGTGATAAGAACTGTAAAAATTTACTCTCAGCAATATTGAAATGTAACAACATTCAGTTATAAAGTATATTCAGCATGTTATCAATCTTTAAAATAAAACCAATCATTCCTGTCTTTTTGAAGTTGCATGCCTCTCAGCTTAGCACAATGCCCGACACATGGTAACTTTTCAAGGTAACTTTGTTATATGGACTGTTATTATACATACTATATAAATAAGTCATATTTAAATAAGTCACTGGTTCTCCTATTCCTTTATTAACCTAAATTGTGTTTAGTCGTATATCATAGAAAGAAAATGTTCTCCCACCCAACTGTATAACCCACTACTCTCCATTTTGGTGAATGACTTTGCATAGGAAAAACCACCTTTTCTTTCCACTTCTAGGTTCCTGGAGGTTGTCTGAGCCTGAATGACTGAGTATATTTAAATTTCTTGCCAAAGAGTAGCCTCAGGCTGTGTTAGTTGCTTTACCTTTTTATTCAAAGGGGCCGAGATGAAGACAAAATATTTATTAATCAGTTTTGTCTGTGCCTCAGAGTCACATGCTCCAGCCCCATTAATTAGCTTGTTCTCTGCATAACATTTTCAGAAGTTTCTAGGAAGCCGGGAGCATTTTCAGAATTTTCTGGGCAGACTTGGAACTATTGGAAATTTTAAGTTCACATCAGCCCTGTTAGAACTTGTCTGTAGCTAGAGTTGTCAGTTAAAACACAGGATGCCTTGTTAAATGTGAATTTAATATAAATAAAAATAATTTCTAATGTAAATGTGTCCCAAATATTATATTCAATATATTTATACTAACAAGAATTTATTTGAAATTTTACCTGACAACGTTATCTGTAAATTGAATTCCTGAAACTTCTGCATCTTGAGACTACTCTATCTGTGACTACTTCAGTTCTAGTCCTAGAATTGCCCATATTTACTGTTTCCATGTTTTCTAATTCATACTATTATAAACTAACTCATCAGGCTTTGTTGCTACCATAAACTGAAATTAGTCTGGTCAATATTCTCAATGACTTCCACAATGCAAAGTCCATTGATTCAATCAGCCCTCAGGAGCATTTGCTCAACTGATCACTCCTTTCTCCTGGGTGCACTATATTCCCTTGGTTATATAACACTACCCCCTCCTGGTTTTATTTCTATATAGTAGGTTGCCCCATGTTGATTTCCTTTGCTAGCTCCTTCTCATCTATCCTACCTGTCAACATTGAAGGGATACCATATTTCTCAAAAGCTCAGTTCTCATATCTCTGATCTCTGTTCTCACTCTCCTGTTGATCTAATCCTCTATCACAGTTTTAAATTTCATTTATATGTTAATGAAATGTTGACAACTTCTAAATTTATATCTTTATCTCAGACTTCTCCACAGAGCTCCAAATTCAAATATACAATGCCTACTCAAAACCTCCACTTAGGTGTATAATAGGCATCTCAAAGTAGACATGTCAAAAATGAAACTCCTGTTTGTCTACCTTGCCTCACATAGCCCCACTCCTCCCACAGTTTTTGCCATCTCAATTACTGGGGAGCTCCATCTTTCTAGTCTTCAAGCTTTGGCTCATTTATTTCACTCTTAATTCACAACTAATACCTTAGAAATCACATTAACATTTCCTTAAGATTTATCCAGATTTGACAACTTCTCACTGTCTCCACTGTTACCTTCTTGGTCCACCAGCTGTTGGCTAAATTATTATAATAGCCTTGATATGGTTTGGCTGTGTCCTCACACAAATCTCTTCTTGAATTGTAGCACCTATATTCCCATGTGTTACGGGAGGGACCCAGTGGGAGATAATTGAATCATGGGGGCAGTTCCCCCATACTGTTCTCATGGTGATCAATAAGTCTCATGAGATCTGATGGTTTTAAAACCATCTTTGGTTCTCCTTTGCCTTCTGTCATGATTGAGAGGCCTCCCCAACCATGTGGAACTGTGAAGTCCATTAAACCTTTTTCCTTTATAATTTACCCAGTCTTGGATGTGTCTTCATTAGCAGCATGAGAACAGACTAATACAGTAATTTGGTACCAGTAGAGTGGGATGCTGCTGTAAAGATACCCAAAAATATGGAAGTGACTTTGGAACTGGGTAACAGGCAGAGATTGGAACAATTTGGAGGGTTCAGAAGAAGGCAGGAAAATGTGGGAAAGTTTGGAACTTCCTAGATACTTGTTAAATGGCTTTGACCAAAATGCTAATAATGATATGGACAATGAAATCCAGACTGGGGTGGTCTCAGATGGAGATGAGGAACTTGTTGAGAACTGGAATAAAGGTGACTCTTGCTAGTTTTAGGAAAGAGATTGGCGGCATTTTGGCCCTGCACTAAAGATTTATGGAACTTTGAACTTGAGGGAGATAATTTAGGGTAGCTGACAGAAAAAGTTTCTATGCAGCAAAGCATGCAAGAGGTGACTTTGGTGCTGTTAAAAGCATTCAGTTTTAAAAGGGACATACAGCTTAAAAGTTTGGACATTTTGCAGCTTGATGATGTGATAGGAAAGAAAAACTCATTCTCTAAGGAGAAATTCAAGCTGGCTGCAGAAATTTGCATAAGTAATGAGGAGTCAAACGTTAATCTTCAAGACAATGGAGAAAATGTCTCCAGGGCATGTCAGAGACCTTCTAGGGAGCCCCTGCCATCACAGGCCCAGAGGCCTAGGAGAAAAAAATAATTTCCTGGGCTGAGCCCAGAGTCCTTGTGCTGTATGCAGCCTAGGGACTTAGGGTCCAAGTCCCAGCCACTCCAGCTGTGGCTAAAAGGGGCCAAGATACAGCTCAGGCTGTGTATTCAGAGGGTGCAAGCCCCAAGCCTTGGCAGCTTCCATGTGGTGTTCAGCTTGCTGGAGCAAAGAAGTCAATAATTAAGGTTTGGGAACCTCTGCCTAGATTTCAGAGGATGTATGAAAACGCCTGGATGTCCAGGCAGAAATTTGCTGCAGGGGAGGGACCCTCATGGAGAACCTCTGCTATGGCAATGCAGAAGGTAAACATGGGGTTGAAGTCCCCACACAAAGTACCCACTGGGGCACTGCCTGGTGGAGCTGTGAGAAGAGGTCCACCGTCCTCCAGACCCCAGAATGATAGATCCACTGACAGCTTGCACTGTGTGCCTGGAAAAGCTGTAGACAGTCAATGCCAGCCCATGAAAGCAGCCGGGAGGGAGGCTGGACCTTGCAAAGCCACAGGAGTGGAACTGCTCAAGACCATGGGAACCCATCTCTTGAATCAGCATGGCATAGATGTGAGACATTAAATCAAAGGAGATCATTTTGGAGCTTTAAGATTTGATTGCCCTGCTGGATTTTGGACTTGCACGGGGCATGTAGCTCCTATGTTTTGGCTAATTCCTCCCATTTGAAATGGCTGTATTTACCCAATGCCTGTACTCCAGTGTATCTAGGAAGTAACTAACTTACTTTTGATTTTACAGACTCATAGGTGAAAGGGACTTGTCTTATCTCAGATGAGACTTTGGACCGTGAACTTTTGAGTTGATGCTGAAATGAGTTAAGACTTTGGGGAACTGTTGGGAAGGCATGATTGGTTTGAAATGTGAGGACATGAGATTTGGGAGGGGCCAGGGCAGAATGATATGGTTTGCCTCTGTCCCCACCCAAATCTCATCTTGAATTGTAACTCCCATAATTCCCATGGGCTGTGGGAGGAACCTGGTGGGAGTTAATTGAATCCTGGGGGTGGGTTTTTCCTGTGCTGTTCTTGTGATAGTGAGTAAGCCTCATGAGATTTGATGACTTTAAAACAGGGAGTTTGCCTCCACAAGCTCTTTTGTCTTTCCCCATGTGAGACGTGCTTTTCACCTTCTGCCATGATTGCAAGGCCTCCTCAGTCACATGAAATTGTAAGTCCAACAAACCTCTTTCTTTTGTAAATTGCCCAGTCTTGGGTATATCTTTATCAGCAGCATGAAAACAGACTAATACAAGGGTTGAACTAGTGATTTTAAAAGTCTCTTAGAGCCCTAATTTTTTTGGCTTCTAGGAGAGTAATTCCCAACATCAATAGTACTCGAGCAGTTTTCCTGCAGACCAGAAGTGTCCTTTATTCTCTAGCAAGATTTTTGAAAACTCAGAAAGAGAGGGCATTTATAACCTCTTCTTTACCATTCCTAAATCATCAATTCAGCATTTTGATAAGTCAACATTTATTGAGAAAATTTAAAATTGTCCAGATATTCCATTGTTGATGCTATACCTTAACATATTAGCAAAGGGTGAACTTCATCTCTTTTTTAACTAAACACTTATTTTACGGGAATATTGATTTGGGTTGTTTGATAAAGATGTGAGTGGTCTCATCCTACAGAAGCAAATACCAAGTGTTATTTTAATTTATTTTATTTTATTTTTTTTGAGACAGAGTCATGATCTGTCACCAGGCTGGAGTGCAGTGGCATGATCTCAGTTCAGTGCAACCTCTGCCTCTTGGGTTCAAGCAATTCTCCTGCCTCAGCCTCCTGAGTAGCTGGAACTATAGGTGTGCACCACCACGCTCAGCTAATTTTTGTATTTTTAGTAGAGACAGAGTTTTACCATGTTAGCCAGGATGGTCATGATCTCTTGACCTCGTGATCTGCTTGCCTCAGCCTCCCAAAGTGCTGGGATTACAGGCATGAGCCACCGTGCCCGGCCCATGTGTTATTTTCTTAAAAATGAGTTCAACCTGAACTTTTATAAGTTTATTGTTTTTTTGGTAAACTGGATTTACATAACAATCCTTATTAAAAAGTACACTGAGAAATTAGCACTGACTTTAAAGAGTTGAAAGATTGTCACGTAAATAAGGTTTACATTAACTCTTGGAGCTCCAGAAGATAGAACTATGAATAGGAGTGGAAATGCAAAGAAATGAGCCTGCTGGATTTTGCCTTACATATGTATGATTGTCACCAAAAAATAGGTATCTCTGGCGTGAGTGCCAATAAGTTTAAATAATTAACTAATGCATCACATCCTAAGTGCTTTCTGTTAATTTTATGTCACCACCCTCAGATCAAAAGGTGTAGACTGAGAGTGTGACTCAATTATTTCATAACTAAGAAACACTTAATCTGATACTAATTAGTCATCTCTAAATTGGGACTTCACCCTAGCTTTTTAGTCTTGGATGACAAGTCAAAAAGTCACACAGAGAAGATATTTACATTGGCATTTGGATGAACATGGAAAATAAATGATCTCATTAATAATGTAGATCATTTTTTCCCCCAGGAAGTTTTCAAGTATAGAAAGTATTCTATTTTTTATGAATTAAGGTTAAAGGGAAGATTCTGACATAGAAAAGAAGAAATTTCTTTCTGAGTCTCTTTAATGAAAAATTAGCAAACTCTTTCTAGACTCTCTTTCTTTTTAAAAACAGCCTCTTGACTAATGAGAAACTGAAGCAAATTATCACTTATTACATGCTCACTTTGTAAAAGATGCAGTAGTAGGAGTCCCTCATTTTAACCTCTTAACAATCCTCTAATATTCATATATTTCTATTGTATTGGTGAAGAAACAAGGTTACAGCAGAACTAATTTGCCTAAGATTACACAGCTGGTAAATGATATGTCAGCCGGGTATTTCTTACTTCATTCCCTTGTTCTTGTCATCATCTAAGTTTTCCTGAAACTGAATTCCATTGCTTCATAAAGTATTTTCCCATGTTATTTTCCATTTTAGCGCTAATGTATTTAGATATTTGACTTCCCAGGTCCTATTTTCCCTGGAATAGGTATCAATCTTCAGTCAGAGCTAATAGTAGCAATCTCAAGAATTATACATTAGGAGCTTCTGCTACTCAGCAAACATATAGAAAGCAATCAGAAAATCTGGGTTTCTAATTCTTAAACAGTTGGTATGTATTAAGGTACATATATATCAAAAAGGTGATATTTATTAGTACTTTGGAACATAGGTACAAGTTAAATACGTATGCACAATGGTGTACAGTAAAGTGCTGTTTATGATAGCAACATTTTGAAAATAAATATTCAAATATGAATTTAAATTATACTACATAATTATGAGAAAGAATTCAGTCATTAAAATTGACAATGTAGATCTGTTACTTATTAACATAAATTTTCGTGATGTTAAATTTTTGAAGCTTTCAAAAGAATATATAATGAAAAATCCTAACATATCATCAAATAAAATACAGTGCTATATTAAAACATATGCATCCCAGAAAGGTTAGATTTATTTCCAAAACACAAGGGTGGTTTAACATTTTAAAATCAATGAATGTAATTCATTAATAATAGAATCAAGGAGATATTTATATTTTATATTTATATTTTACCTCAGTAGATGCAGTAAAAGCAATTTATAAAATCTAATACCCCTTCAAAAAAAAAAAAGATAAAACTTTCAACAAATTAGGAAGAAAGGAAAATTTTTAAACCTGATACATGATTATTTAAACTAAAAGTCTACAGGAAATATTATGTTTAGGAGTGAAATGTTAAAAGATCCCCCATACATATTACAACTGGGAGTGAGACAAGAATACCCCATATCAATCTACTTACCAATATACCAGAGGTCCTAGCCAGTATAACAAGGCAGGAAAAAGTAGTATAAGCACAGAAAAGGAAGAAATAAAACTGTCATTATTCATAGATGAGACTGTGTGTGTAGAAAGTCCTAAAGAGTCTATAAGAAAGCTATTGAAATTAATAAGTATATTATCAAGGTCACTGAATATAAGATCAAATAATTATATTTGTATATTTCAGAAACAAGCATAAAATAAAAATTTAAAGGATAACATTCACAATACCATAAATATGTCAAATACCTACAGAGATCCGACAAAATATATAACAGATCAATACATACAATTAGAACATTAGAACAATGGGGAAAATAGAGAGTTCCAGCCACACATACATAATTTATGACTTATGTCAAAAGCGCCACTGCAGTGCACCAGGGAAAGATGACCTTGCCAATAAATGGTGCTGAATTTATAGTCTATTGAGCTACAAATAGAAAAAAAGGAAATTTTACCTCTATATTATAAACAAAGAAATTTCATATGGACTGTAGATCTAAATATGAAAGGTAAAATAATAAAGCTTCTATGAAAAAATATAAGAAAATATAAGCGAATACCTCACTGACTTCATGCAAAGATTTCTTAAACAACACACAAAAACACTTGATAAAAGAAGATGCTATAAAATTGGACATTAAGATTAAGAACTTATATTAATCAAAAGCATCATTAAGAATGTGAAAAAGCCAAAAAAAAAAAAAAAAGAAAAAAGAAAGAGTGAAAAACCCAGCTGCAGACTGGGATAAGATTGGGATAAGATGTTTATAAAAACTATGATCAACAAAGTTGGAGTAACGAGAACATCTAAAGAACTACAAATCAACAATGACAGACAACCCAATAAACAAATTGGTAAAATACTCCACCAGATACTTTGTAAGATAGGATATCTCAATAGTCAATGAAATATGAAAAGCCTCTGAGCATCATCAGTCATCAGGGAATCACAAATTAAAAACACATTGAGAAACACACGTTCACCTGAAAGACTAAAGTGAAAAAAGCAGATAATACAGATAATAACAAGTATTGGCAAGGATGTAAAGCCACTGGGACTCCTGTGAATTGCTGGTGGGAATGTAAATTTATTTATTTATTTATTTATTTTTATTTATTTATTTTGAGATGGAGTCTCGCTTTGTCACCCAGGCTGGAGTGCAGTGGCGCGATCTCGGCTCACTGCAAGCTCCACCTCCCGGGTTCATGCCATTCTTCTGCCTCAGCCTCCAGAGTACCTGGGACTACAGGCGCCCGCCACCACGCCCAGCCAATTTTGTTGTGTTTTTAGTAGAGATGGGTTTTCAGTGTGTTAGCCAGGATGTTCTCAATCTCCTGACCTCGTGATCTGCCCACCTTGGCCTCCCAAAGTGCTGAGATTACAGGCATGAGCCACCGCGCCGGGCCAGGAATGTAAATTTATGCAACCACTTGAGAAGATCCTTTGGCATGGTATACTAAAGTGAATAGCCTATGATCCAGCAAGTTTTCTCTTAATAATATACAAGAGAAATGTAAAAATAAATGCACTAAACATACGTGCAAGAATGTTCATAGCAGTATTATCATAATAGCCAAGAACTGCAAAAACTCAAATGGTCAAGTATAGAAAGAATATAAAACTTATTGTGTATTCACACAATTTACCTCTAGGCAACCACTTGGATGAGTCTTATAAAAATAATGAGATGTGAAGGAAGCTATATATAAAAACAAGTGCATACTCTATAATTCTATTTATACAAAGTTCAGAAACATAATTATTTGATCTTATATTCAGTGACCTTGCTAATTCACTTATTAATTTCAATAGTTTATAGACTCTTTGGAATTTTCTACATACACAATGACAGTTTTATTTCTTCCTTTCCTGTCCTTATACCACTTTTTCCCTGACTTGTTGTAATGTCTAGGACCTCTGGTATATTGGTAAATAGATTGATACAGGGAATCCTTATCACATCCTCAATTGTATTGTGTATAGGGGCTTCTAAACCTAATGTTTCCTGTAGGCTTTTAGATTAAATAATCATATATCAGGTTAAGCAATTTTCCTTTCTTCCTAGTTTGTTAAAAGTTTTATTTTTTTTCTTAATTTCGGAGGGATATTCTTAGACGTGACGGCATTATGAAAGAGAATGAAAAGAGAAGGGCTGCGTAGTATAGGAAATATTTGTAACAAAATGTTTGACTGCTAAATATCTGTGTATGTTGAAATGAATTTATTTATTTTCCCTTCAAACGCATAACTGCCCACCTTGTGGTTGGAACTTAGATATTAAATTTGTTGTGATTTAAGGAGCAGGTACATAATCTTGGAGTTTGAGGTTTTCAATTCAATTGGTGGATTTTTCTCAGTGATTCAGAAAAGCTCAATGTTTTGGCCTCATAATTGTATGTTTTGTTGCAAGCCAATTCAATCACATATGAACAAAACAGGTCTAACATGATTTTACTGGCAAAAAGCCAGCCTGCCTCTGCTGCAATCTTTTACTTTACAAACTTTAAATAATCCTTTTAGTGGTTCCAGAGTGGCTAGGGCTCTCTAGTTCTGGGTGCATGGGGCATATGAAGCACAGTTTATTTGGTCAGCTTCAATGAGTTTCACCATTGTCTTGGACTATCCTTTGATAATCATACATAAATTAAAAATTCAGGAAATCATTTCCCTTCTAGAAATTAGAAAGTTCAACTCAACTTAGGTAAGGAAATTATTAGACTGTCTAGGAAATATATTATTTCTATGATTTAGTTCAAAAAATAGATTTAGTACCTCCTTTTTTTATTTCCAAAATCAAAACATCAAGGTGGAAAAGCAAGAAAACTAGTCAAATGGCTTTTCTTTCTTTTCCAAAGTTTTTTCTCTCTCTTTCTTTCTTTCTTGTATTCTTTCTTTCATTCTTTCTTTTTGCTTTTCTTGTCTTTTTCTTTGTTTGTTTTTTTTTTTGAGACAGGGTTTCCCTATGTTGCTCAGGCTGATCTTGAACTCCTGGGCTAATGCAATCCTCCCACCTCAGAACCCCCAAAGTGCTGAGATTACAGGCATGAGCCACTGCACCAGGCCCGAAGTTTTTGTCTTTGTTATTTATATGAAATGAGCTTTTTTTTTTTTTGTTCTGACAGGCATTTTATTTACATTATATTATTGAATCCTCACAACAATCCAGTGAAACAAGTACTATATTATTGTCCCCATTTTACAGGTAAAGAAACTGAGACACTGAGTGCTTAACAACTTGTCCAAAGTCATTCAGCTAGGAAGTGGCAGAACTGGAATTTACATGATGATTCATACGTTCCAGAGACTAAATTCTTAACCATTATAACGTATTTCAGATATATATATTGTGCCATCTAGTAGTGCAAATATACCTTTCTTTTTTTTTTTTTAAATAACAATCCTTTAGGGGGGAAGTTAATTTTGTATCAATTTATAGAAGAGGAAATTGAGGATTATAATGGTTTGCTAACCTGCCTAATCTTATACAAAAGAACATTAGCAAAAGAAACAGTTAAAATGTGTTTGGCGATATGGCACACAAAAGGCCTTCAACTGATTTATCTATCAGGTTGATCAGTCATATTAATCAATCCCATAGTTAAATATTTTTTCCTATAGTTTTCAGGCGGCAACTCTTCTACACTGTACCCTCTTAATCACATCTGCTTAACTCAGGGATTTTCTTCTCTACAACCATTTTTCTTTTCTTTTCTTTTCTTTCTTTTTTTTTTTTTTTTGAGATGGAGTCTTGCTCTGTCGTCCAGGTTGGAGTGCAGTGGCGCGATCTGGGCTCACTGCAAGCTCCACCTCCCGGGTTCACGCCATTTTCCTGCCTCAGCCTCCCGAGCAGCTGGGACTACAGGCGCCCGCCACCACGCCCGGCTAATTTTTTGTATTTTTAGTAGAGACGGGTTTTCACCATGTTAGCTAGGGTGGTCTCGATCTCCTGACCTCGTGATCCACCCGCCTCGGCCTCCTAAAGTGCTGGGATTACAGGCATGAGCCACCGCGCCCAGCCTTCTCTCTGTTTTTTTAATCCCCAACCTCAAGCTTTGAGTGGAAACCAGAAGCAGCACCTCACTACAAAAAAGTTAGGGATGCTGTGCTGAGAGCAGCAGTTCTCAACTGGAGAAGTTTTTGTCCTCTCATCTCTGGAAACATTTGCCAATGTCTGATAGCATCTTTGATGATCACAACTTGGTGTATGGGGGGGTGCTACTGGCATCTACTAGGCAGATGTGAGGGATGCTGCTAAACATCCTACAATGCTCAGAATTTCCCTTCACAGAATGGTGTTCAAGAGCTGGGTTGGGTGGGTGGAGAAAATAAGAAGTTGGTCAAAGTACATAAACTAAGTTGTAAGGTCAATAAGTTATATGGATCAAATGTACTGCATAGTGACTATAATTAATATTGTATTGTGTACTTGAAATTTGCTGAGAGTACATCTTAAGCGTTCTCAGCAAAATAAAAAATTAAATATATGTATTAGTCCATTTTGTGCTTCTAAAGAGAATATTACAGAATGAGTAATTTATAATGAACAGAAATTTATTGGCTCACAGTTGTAGAGGCTAGAAGGTCCAAGATTGAGTGACCTTCATGTAGCAAGAGCCTTCTTACTATGTCATAACATGGTAGAAGGCATCACATGAGTGAGAAACAGAGAGAATGGGTTGAACTCATCCTTTTATAAGAAACCCACTCTCCCAATAACAATATTAATTCATTCATGAGAGCTCTGCTTATGAATCATCTCTTAAAGGTTCCACCTCTCAACACTGTTGCATTGTGGGCTAAGTTTCTAACACATGAACTTTGGGGAACACATTCAAATCATAGCACTATGTGAGCTAATGTATGTGTTAATTAACATGATTGTAATTATTTCACAATGTATACATATACCAAATCATGTCGCACATTTTAAACATATAGAGTTGTGTCCATTAGGCCTCAATAAAACTGAACAGATATTAAAACATTAAGAAAAAAACATCATGGCTCAAAATGCCAATAGGGTTGAGGTTGAGAAACTCTAACTTGGAGGTATAATCATAACTTGCCTTACATGGCTTGTTGCATGAGCTTATCTAGGACAATGCCAGTTCTGTAACTAGGCTGCTATCTCGTAAATTCCAACAGCTTTAATGCACTCAAGATGGCTCTTGTACACAGAAAGAACTGTCTCAAAGATTGTTTCCCAAACATTTATAGGTTAATATAATGGTTATATTTATAACCATGTATAGGTTATACTAACCTATAAATGCAAGTGGTTAATAATTTATTCAAAGAAATAAGACACAAACAAGTGAAAAAGCAAGCCACTCCTTATAAGGGAATGGGAAAAGAGAGAGAACTCTGACAGAAGTTGATTCATACATTAGATTAGCTCTGACCTCATCTTTAGTAAATTGTATCTTGACATACAGATAATCAAAATCTTTTTCAGATATTTGTATGGAACTCTTAGACATCAGAAAGATCTACAATGAAGGTATCTGAGGATAAATATTCTATCTCAATGTTGTAAAATAAGCAAGTGTACATCTAAAGATAGACTAATAGAAAACATTAAAATTGTTTTTTTTTCTCTTCCACCTTTAAATTTAGGTTTAGTGGATACCTTTACAGGTTTGTTACATGGTAAATTGCATGTCGGGGGTAGGGGTTTGGTGTACAGAATATTTCATCACTCAGGTAATAAGTATAGTAACTGATACATAGTTTTGGATCCTCACTCTCCTCCCACCCTCTATCCTCAAGTAGGCCCCAGTGTCTATTGTTTCCTTCTTTGTGTCCATGTGTACACAATGTTTAGCTCCCACTTACAGGTTTTCTGTTTCTGTGTTAATTCGTGTGGAATAATGGCCTCCAGCTCCAACTACGTTGGGACCACTGGGTATAAGTCATTTTGCCTTACAATAAAACTTTAATATAATATATTTTATATAGGTGCGTAGGGTCATCAGGTGGTTTTTATTTAGACTTCTAATGTGCTCTGCGGTTACATATTGGTTTATTTTCAGAATGTTCCTGGGGTATTAGTGGTTCATGGCAGGTTGTTGGCTGTCTATAGAATCAAACGTAGTATGAGGTGTTGGGGGAAAATGAAAATGATTGATCATAAGAGATGATATCTCTGTTTCAATTTAATCTTTCAAAATTTCATGTTGTGAAGTGGAAAGAGCTCTAGCTGTGGTGCCAGATAAACCTCAGTCTCCCCTGTGGCTCTGCAGTTTTCTAGTCATTGCAGTAAAGTTACTTAGCCTTCCTAAGCCACACTTTCCTCATCAGTAAAACAACATATTGAGAATTTCCACCTAAGAGCTTTGTGAGGACTAAATGGGACTCTGCATGTAAAGTGAGAAGCACACATTCTCTTGCACATGTTAACATTCAAGAAGTGTTAGTTTTCTCCCACACAATCTTCACAGGAGTTGCTGGAAGTTATGAAACCTAATATGCAAAACATTATGGAATTAACTTTAAGTTTATTTGGTGGTCTCTGTGACTATCTGAAATAACAAGAGCAGCTTGTAAAGACTTTCATATAGATACTTGTTCTGTAATTTTTATTACATTCTGATGAGATTTACAATATAGGTAGAATTATAGGATTATGTACCTAAGAGATATCAGAAAATAAAGCCACTAATTTGACTTAATGGCTGTATCAAAAAGTCATTTTCAATAAAGGTCTGTAGAAACCCACAGAAAATCTTTCTGACAACAGGTAGTAAATTACAGTAAATGTAGGATGTGAATAAATAGGTAAGACCCTTGTATATTTGGGACAGGGTTAGAGTTTCTAAGCCATACTGAAAATACTGCCCCATAGTTGTCACATACCAAGAATTGCTCAGCCAGTTTGAGGTAGAGTAAATTGGCATAATTTTGGATGGTGGTTTAGCAATGTTTCTTAAATATTAAAATAATCATTCCTTTTTTTCTCTAATCACACATATAGAAATCTACCCTGAAGAAATAATTCTTGGCAATTTTTAGACAAAGATGCTCATTTAACCATGACTTATAACAATGAAAACCTAAAAAAATTATAAATCACCAAGAATAGGTCAAATAAATTGTGCTATACCTGTGTGATAAGATGCTATGTGGCCATTTTTAAAGACGCTAGCAAAAGAAAATGTTTAAAATATAATATCACATACAAAAGAAGGGATCAAAAAAATCATTTACAACATAAATTCAATTTGATTTTGTTCATATATTTAAAGCATATATTCAAGCAGCAGAAGTTGTATCTGGGTGGAAGAATTGTAAAGGACTTTTGTTTTTACTTTATAATTTTATTTTATAAAAAAATTTAACAGAAACACTTTTTATTAGTAGTAGAAAAAATAAATACTGTATGCTATATAGTGGAATACTTAAAAAGGTACAGTTTTATATTAGCCCTGAGTAGTGGGCTAGCTTGTCTGTCGGGACAGGGGAGGGCCAAATGTGTGAGCTGTCCAACATTGGAGAAAAATCTAAAGCAACAGCATCTTTAAGAGCCTAATTAATAAGTCAGTTGTGTCTAGCTAATTTAAACAATAAGCTGTGTACTTGCAATTTAACTAATCTGTGTATAGTTTATACCCTGAAATTGCTACACTCTGTTGCAATTTTGCAGTCCAACTAGTTAACAGAGCACTAGTGGGCAGTAGACATAGAGCAGAGAGGGAGACAAGGGAGAAAGAAAGGGAAAAGGCTACGGGCCGTAGGTCATGGAGTTCAGCAAAGAACCGCCCTTCTCTCTGCTACCCAGCCATTACCTTAGACGACATCAGCAGGAAACTGCCTGCTTGAAGTTAGTAGCCCTATTTTCTAATACTCCCAATTACTGAGAAGTATGGAGGAAGTATATAATAATGCACAAAGTTTCTAGATTCTTTGTTTCATTGTTGCTTTAAAGTTTGGACCAACTTTAAGGGTAGGACACAGAAGAATAAAAGTTTAACTGGGATTCTGGGAGATTCTCAGGCTTACAGGTGCATACACCATCCTCTTTCCTCCCTGTGACATTAGAAAACACAGAACCATATGATTTGAATATTTTCTTTCTTTATTTTTTGTGTTTGCCTGTTGTTGGTTTTTTTTTTTTTTTTCTGTTGTTATTTGCATGGACAGCCCAATGGAGGCAAGAACATTAATATGAGGGAGGAATTTGTCAGACCACTACAGGAATAGGCTTAAATACCCAGACATGGTCCTTAAATACCTACTGATATATTCCTCAATTACACTAACTTCTTTATCACTTCCATTTCTCTGTCTGCTTTCATTTTTTGCCTGTATGGAAAGGATGAGAAGATAAGATCAAACGTAGACCAAAAAAATAAACTCAAAGTTTTTCTCTGACTATAAAACACATACATGATGACTGGAAATATAAATTATTAAATATCTCACCACCTGAACAAAACTGTTTCATATTTTGGCATAATTTATTCTAGACTTTTTCCAAAGTATTTATATATGGGTTTGCATTTTTTTTCCATATCACTATATATTCTTCTACAACAGATATTTTATTGGGTGAAAAATACAAAGTTTACTTAAACATTAACAAAATGTGTAGACATTCAGAGTGTTACTAGTTTTTATTGATTCCAAATACCACTATAATGAATAGCCTTCCAGCTAATTTTTTGTCAACATCTTTATTATTTAGGGATAGATTCCTAATATACGATGTTCCAGGTCAAATGGTACAAACATTCTTCAGGTTTTAAATTTACGTTGTCAAATTGCTCTCCAGAAGTGTATGCTGACTTGAAGTCCCATCAACTATGCAAATAAATATAAATCAGGATTTTCAAACCACAAGAAATAACACAAATACTGGAATAAAATTCTATTCTGACAGCCAAATAAATATAAATGAGTTTCACTTTTGTCATTCTTCAGCCTTATTTCATGTGCTGGGACTGCAATTTAACCTTACCTATTATGAGATATCCTCAGATAGAATAAGGGTGTGGAATGAACACTGAATGAAAAATAAAATTCAAAATAATGCTAAATGTACCTTGGAAAATTCTCAAGTGATTATGTTTGTGATAGCTCTGAAGGCTCCCTCCTACCTATAGCATGATGTTTAGATTCAGGTGTTTCTAGTCTCAGGCTCAGCAATCAACAAATATGTATTGAGCCTGCTATGCTCCAGAACTTTTTCAAGGCAATGGTGATACTGTGTTGTACAAGACAAAGTCCTTCCTACCTGAAGTTGCAGTCTGGTAATTCTACAGCAATGAGCCAACCATTTCTTTTATTCCCACTCCCACCACAAAATCTTGTGCTCTAATCAGATCTGTATTGTGCTGCTTTATAATCATTCTTACTTAATTACAGTTATCTTGTCCCATAAGCCCTAATCCTTTCAGTCAGGGCTTATCTGAAGTCTCCTGTGAAGCTCCCCCCAGCTATTACAATAGTCTAAACACTTAAATCTGTACTTACACTTTAGAACTTGATTATTCAATGTCCTGAATAATAGCAAAGACTTGGAACCAACCCAAATGCCCATCAATAATAGATTGTGTAAAGAAAATATGGCACATATACACAATAGAATACTATGCAGCCATAAAAAAGGATGAGTTCATGTCCTTTGCAGGGACATGGATGAAGCTGGAAACCATCATTCTCAGCAAAATAACAGAGGAACAGTAAACCAAACACCACATGTTCTCACTCATACGTGGGAGTTGAACAATGAGAACACATGGACACAGGGAGGGGAATATCACATACCGCGGCCTGTAGGGGACTGGGGGGCTAGGGGAGGGATAGCATTAGGAGAAAAACCTAATGTAGATGACAGATTGATGGGTGCAGCAAATCACCATGGCATGTGTATACCTATGTAACAGAACTGCACTTTCTGCACATGTACCCCAGAACTTAGAGCATAAAAAAACAAGTTACACGCATGAAGTGTTATAGATTCCCACTTTCCTCTTAAAGAGGGAGAGGACTTATTAAGGGTAAAGAGTAAAGGTAAAAGGGACTCCAAGATAACTGCTTGCCATAAATTGCAGGGCCTGGCAAAAAGGGGGCACTGGCTTTTTGTTTTGCTTTGTTTTAACCTCTGCTTATCTGGTGGACCATCTTATTTGTCCTTTATGACTGAGTACCAGGAGAAAACAGCAGAAAAGAGATATTAGTGGAACAGTGTGAACTCCCAGTTTGTCATAGAAAGTACATAGGTGTTTCCCTTTGATCAAAAGGATGACACCAGAGGAAGCCAGGCTTGAGTCTTTCTTCCAATGCGCTACCCAAGTTGGCTATCAATTGATGAAGCTGTCCGCAACAGCCAAAGGCTTTGAAGTGTACTGCCAGAGGCAGGAGCTGAGGGAAGCTTTGAAGAGGTTGAAACTCACTGTCAGATTAACAGTGTGAGGGGGGAGTCACTCATTTACATAGCTCCAAAAGACCTCACATTCACCCATTATTTGGATACCTGACATGCAGAGGGCATTGATGACCAACCATTCATAGCCAGAGAAGCAGTGACAGCTGAGTTTAGATTATACCAGTAGTGCCTTCTAACTCCAACCCTGCAGAGTAGAAAGGAACTCTGAAGAAAGAGGAGGAAAGTTCAGGTGGTATTCAATCACCACTCCAAGTCTCTTGCGTTGAAGTTTGGCCATTACTGAGAGAAGGGAAGAAGTAAACTGGATATGAATTGAAATTTTACAATGGGTAACAATTTTTAAAATGGGTTGGACTTTTTAATAACTAAAAGTGATTAAAAAAAAAAAAGCTAGGGGATATGCCTGAGGTGTTTTTAGGGGTCAGGAAATGCAGATTGAATACATCATGGTTAAAGGTAGTAATCAGAAAAAAAAACATATTTGTACCTATCACAATTCAACAAACTGAATATCAATACAGTTTTTTTTTTTTTTAATTTCCTGAAGGTACCCTAGTCAGAATAGGCAATAGGATTTAGTACCTATGTCACAAAATGTTGCTATTTTTTGTCTGTATCTACACCATTTTTTTTTTTGCATCAAGAAGTTATGTAACAACAATGTGAGTGTTTTTTCTGAACTACTTAACAAAAAGGACTAGGACACACTGTACCTATTTCACTTGTTATACCTGATTATAAGTAGCAATTCAAGCTGGTAAAATGATTACATGGAAACGTACTATGTAAGAGGTACTGTTTAAATTTTTTTCTACATTTTTCATTACTTCCTAGTAAGTTTTATCACATAGCTCCCTTCAGTTCTAGACAAAAAAGATCTAAACAAATGAGTCAGACTGTAACCCACACTGAGGCATTAGCTGGTGTTGTGTAATTACAAGACAGGTGTATCACCACTCCTAAGCCTGAAAACAACAGTATTTCAATAACACAGGTCATGGGCCTGACCACCTGCAACTGATTGCTGCACCCCACTGATGTTAACAACTATAATAATACTGATTATATATCCACTTCATTGTTTATGAGTCCTCCCTTCCATGGATATTGGTGGAGGTCCTGGTGCTAGTTTCATAAACTGATCTCTGATTGTCAGTTGAAAAGTCTATGTAACTGATCCAATTGACTTATGCACAGAATCGACCCTCCTTTCTTCAGCAGTCTCCTGAGAGGGATCCTCAGTTTGGAGCAGTGAGATATCTATCTGGTGTTAAGGTGTTATCTGTTCAGGCTGGTAATTAATACTAATTAGCCCTTTGTTTGTGTTTTAAGGAGAAACTGGATAAGAGGGGAAAGGTGGAAGGAAGGAAGACTTCCAAGAAAAAGGAAAAGAGTTTGGAAGGACTGGGTGAAGCATGACATGGGGTAGAGAAAGGAGAAATAGAAGTAAGCAAGAGTGAAGAATACTAAGAGGGAAGACAATTTAATGTAGTAATTGAGAAAGGCTGAGGTGGAAAGGAGACGCTTTGTAGCAAAATTACTGGGAAAAACTCAGGTTTTGTTAATACATCTGGGTTTGAATACCAGCCCCTATATAGTCCAGCCCTCTGACCTTGGACAAGTTATTTCACCTATCTCTGTCTATTTGTTAATATGTAAAAATGGCAATAGTAGTAGTACTTGCTTGGTAGAGTTGTGAAGATTAGAAATAACACACATAAAGTGCACGGCATATGGTAGCTACTCAAAGAAAAGGGTAGCTGATATTGTGGTAATAGTGCTTATTGTTATTGGTAGAGGCAGTGACATTATTATTGTTACTGACAATATTATTTGTCAGTATTAAAGCACAAATTAATTAGTTGCCATAACATTCAGCAAAAAAAGAGAAAGTGCGTCAGTGAAGGATGCCTCAGATAGCCCTCCATATGTCAGTTTTAGAAAAACTTCAGGGAAGGATTCACCATTCTAGATGACATTGCTACGTATGGTGAAGGAAAAAGAATTGCATTGTATTATTTACATATTAGGCATCACTTTTACATTAAAGAACTTCAGGCGGCCGGGCGCGGTGGCTCAAGCCTGTAATCCCAGCACTTTGGGAGGCCGAGACGGGCGGATCACGAGGTCAGGAGATCGAGACCATCCTGGCTAATACGGTGAAACCCTGTCTCTACTTAAAAATACAAAAAACTAGCCGGGCGACGAGGCGGGCGCCTGTAGTCCCAGCTACTCGGGAGGCTGAGGCAGGAGAATGGCATAAACCCGGGAGGCGGAGCTTGCAGTGAGCTGAGATCCGGCCACTGCACTCCAGCCTGGGTGGCAGAGCAAGACTCCGTCTCAAAAAAAAAAAAAAAAAAAAAGAACTTCAGGCAAGCAAGAAAAAGTAAATGTTATACTTTATGACTAGTTCTGCTTGCAGCACCTCCTTTTTCAGTTCTTTAGAATATGTAGTGATGCAATTTAAACTATATTAATTAGAAAAACATTGAAAATGCCTGCACATGAACACAGATAATATTAATATAACTATTCTTTAATTTTTTTTATCTCTTCAAAGAACGCTAGTAGGTAGGTTAGGGTTCATAATAAATTATACTTTATGTTTGTTTTTATTTAATAAGTTAACAAGAACAATTATTCTGTAGATCTTATGAAGCAAATAATTTCCTGAGGTAAGAAAGTAAGAGTAGGCATTTGGCTGTTTGAAAGGCCTTGGATTTAAGAGCTAAGATACATAGTTTTGATAAAGTTTATTTTTGCAAATGAAAACCGGCAGCAAGCATACCTTGCAGCAATGCATTTAAAAGGAGGAATACCAGTATACCAAAGGTGAAGTCTAAGTACAGGCATAGCTCATTTTATTGAACTTCACTTTTATTGTGCTTTGCAGATACTGCATTTTTTTACAAATAAGTATTTATGGCAACCCTGGTTTGAGCAAGCCTATTGGTGCCATTTTTCCAACAGCATGTGTTCACTTTGTGTCTGTGTGTCACATGTGGCTAATTCTCACAATATTTCAAACTTTTTCATTATTCTTATATCTTATGGTAATCTATGACTGGTCATGTTTGATGTTGACGTTTTAATTACTTTGAGGTGTGCAGGGGCCATTGAAAATAATATGCTAAGAATAGATAAGGCTCAAGGACAGTATCTCTAGCTAGTTGCACTTTCAATGAACTCCAGTAGTCAAGGACAGTATCTCTAGTTGAACTTTTAATGAACTCTAGTAGGCGCAAGAAGGCAGACAAAATACGAAAGAACTTAGAGACAAGGAACTAAGCAGAAGGTTATATCTGGGTGCAGAAGTTTGTTTTGCATTGTGTTATTTTTGCTGACGTGGGATTTATGGAGTATAAATAAAGTGAGGCGGAGGCTCTAGGCGCGGCCGCCATGTTCTCTGTTTGTCTTTGTCTCTTGTGTCTGTTCATTCTCCACCACCCCCGGCACGGTCCCCAATAAGTGGCGCAGCGAGCAGGGTGCACAGGGTGAGTAGTGGGGAACAAGAAGGGGAACCCCCTAGGAGCGAGTAAAACCCGGGAATTGTTAAGGGGAAGCTTCTTAAGCTTTCATTATGGGGAATTCCAGTTCCTTGGCCTCAGAATATTTAAGATTATTACAAGGGCTTTACTTTCAATTGGGGTTGATGCAAAAGAGAGAACTTTGAGGAAATTGTTTGCTCATGTGGAACAACATTGCTCTTGGTTCAATATCAAACTGAAGTACAATTAAATAAGCGAGAGTGGCAACAGGTTGTTAAGTCCCTTCGTCAAGCGCATCAGCGCTTGAGGAGGGGGATAGTTTTCCACCACCACCACCGCCGGTGGAAATGCTGCCTCGTTCAGGCACGGTTTTTGCTGTTCCCGCTTCTACTGCTAAAGCTGTAATTAAGGTATTGGATTCTCAAGAGGATGAGTATCCTCTACAATTGTTCCCCATTATTAGGCAACCTTTTGGTCCTAATGACCAATTTCCTCAAGGGGGTATAAATGTGCAGTATAATGTCCTTCAATTTAAGTTCCTTAAAGAAATGAAAACAGCTGTTACTAATTATGGCCCTCAATCTCCTTTTGTCATGGGGCTTTTAGATGCCTATGTTTCTCATAAGTTACAAGTTTTCTTACAGCAATACAATATTCAACATCTCACCGGTATTCCGGGCAACAGTCAAGGTCAAGCCATTATTGAGCGTGCAAATTTAACCTTAAAAACGCAGCTGCAAAAACAAAAAGGGGGAAATGAGTCCCCCAGAAACCAGATACTGAAGGTTCTTTTTACCTTAAATTTTTTGAATCAATGGAGACAATTGCAGGACTCCGCTGCCGTAACTCATCTTTCCTCACCTCCCTCGGCGATAGTCCCCGCTGACAATTTAAAGGTTTGGTATCCTAATGAAGAGGGTAAGTATGCTCAAGGGCAAGTTCTAAAACAGGGACGGGGCTATGCTCTTGTCCTTACAGGGAGCGGACCTGAGTGGTTTCCTACAAGGCGATTGAAACCCTGTTGAAAAGAAAACTGGACTCAGCATGCACCTCTTCTTTTGTTGGATGTGCCTCAGCAGGGGACTTATTTCCCTTAGTAAGGCTTTGTATGAATATTGGACTTATATTCCCTTTCCACCCTTGTATCAGGGAGTCGCCTGGGGGGAGGCAGAAGTTAAGGTTTTCACCAATGACACTACTTGGATGCCATCCCCCTATATGGACAAGGACAACATAGAACGGGAAATGGGAATAATAAACAGCACATACCAATTTGGAGTGGAAGGACTTCTGATTTGCATGGGAAATAGTCCTCATTGTCTCCGGAAATCGCATGAAGCTTGGGCTGTTCGCTATAATCATAGCCATGTGGCTGCCAATACTGTTATTATTGTAACTAGAAGTTTTCATTATAATCATACTGTATATATTAATGAGACTATTCCTAGTTCCTTACCTTTTTGTCCTATTCCAGAGGTTTCCCCTAATATTGAGGTATTGGAGTGGCAACATTGTCGGGGAACTAAGCCCCGGATTTTATTAGAATATAATGGGCTGCAAGTAATTGATTCGAGTGTGCACAGTGATTTTCAAACAAAATTTAGTC
Source organism: Trachypithecus francoisi (assembly GCF_009764315.1). Classification (NCBI taxonomy): domain Eukaryota; kingdom Metazoa; phylum Chordata; class Mammalia; order Primates; family Cercopithecidae; genus Trachypithecus; species Trachypithecus francoisi. The sequence goes on along the minus strand of NW_022681471.1, from coordinate 36,141,709 downwards.
ACATACCTTTGAAATGGCACCGGGTAAATAAAAGTATTGCTGCTGACGGTAATGAAACTTTGGTATGGCGTGAAGGAGGCTTGTCGCCACCTATGCCTCATCTTAGATACTCTTTACAAGTACAAAGTCATCTTTGGAAGTTATTAGCTGCAGGTGATGCCATTAGTACTTTTGTGGGGAATATGTCCCTTAATCTTTCTAACCCGAATAGCCCCTTTCATATTCAATTACATCGGAATATCTCCCAATATATTATTGCTTGTGTCCAAAAGCCTTACCTATTGTTAGCAGGGAATTTAACATGGGATAATGATACGGGAATTGTTAATTGTACAGATACGTGTACATTTTTGTCTTGCCTCAATCATTCCTGGTGGCACAACTTTACTGGGGATATTTATATCCTCAGGGCTCGTAAGGAAATTTGGCTACCTGTCAACCTTACGCGACCGTGGGGGGGCATCACCTCTTGAAACTTATATTTGGACTTCCCTCCAGCAGACCCGTCGTGCCCTTGGACTTATAGTGGCCTCGGTAATGGGCCTTGTCGCCATCGCCTCCACTGCAGCCGTGGCAGGACTCGCTCTACATCAAAGCATACAAAATGCTGAATTTGTGCAGCAATGGCATGAGCAATCTCATCGGTTGTGGCTTCAACAACAGAACATTGACTCTCAACTCGCTGAAAGATTGGACAACATGGAGCAAGCCTTAACATGGCTTGGAGATCAGCTCACTGTCCTCAGTACTCGAATAACATTGCAATGTGATTGGAACTCCACTCAATTTTGTGTAACACCTGTGCCTTTTAATGTTTCTCAGAATTGGACCGAAATCCGAAGATTATTAATAGGCCATAAAAATATTAGTTTGGACATCCAAGAACCCACTCAAAACATTTCCAAAGCATTTCGACAACAATTCCATGTATTGTCTGGGGCCGCTACCTTGCAGGAGCTGGGTCAAAGTTTTGCTGCCCTTAACGCATGGACCCAGATGAAAACATGGATTTCTACCATCTCTGGAAGTATCTTGCTTTGGGCGCTCAGATTGGGTTTACTTCTCAGGGTGATCCGATGCTCCCTCTGTCGCATCCAAAAACAAAGGAAAACACAGGAACAAGTATGGGCTACCTTTCTAGGATTGAGGCAAAACAAAAAGGGGGAAATGCAGGGGCCATTGAAAATAATATGCTAAGAATAGATAAGGCTCAAGGACAGTATCTCTAGCTAGTTGCACTTTCAATGAACTCCAGTAGTCAAGGACAGTATCTCTAGTCGAACTTTTAATGAACTCTAGTAGGCGCCAAGAAGGCAGACAAAATACGAAAGAACTTAGAGACAAGGAACTAAGCAGAAGGTTATATCTGGGTGCAGAAAGTTTGTTTTGCATTGTGTTATTTTTGCTGACGTGGGATTTATGGAGTATAAATAAAGTGAGGCGGAGGCTCTAGGCATGGCCGCCATGTTCTCTGTTTGTCTTTGTCTCTTGTGTCTGTTCATTCTCCACCACCCCCGGCACGGTCCCCAATAGAGGTGCCATGAACTATGTTCATATAAGATGACAAACTGTTGTGTGTATTCTGACTGCTCCATTGGCCAGCTGTTTCCCATCTCTTTCCTTCTCCTTGGGCCTCCCTATTTCCTGAAACACAACAGTATTGAGATTTGGCCAATTAGTAACCCTGAAATGGCCTACAAATATTCAAGTGAAAGGAGCAGTCTCAGGTCTCTCACTTTAAATTTAAAAAGCCAGTAATGATTGAGCTCACTGAGGAAGGATTGTTGAAAGCTGAGAGAGGCTGAATGCTAGGCATCTTGTGCCAAACAGCCAAGTTGTGAATGCAAAAGAAAAGTTCTTGAAGGAAATTAAAAGTGTTATTCCAATGAACACATGAATGATAAGAAAGTGAAACAGCCTTATTACTCACATGGAGAAAGTTTTAGTGGTCTGGATAGTAGACAAAACAAGCCACAACACTCCCAATAACGCTCCCAATAATGCTGATGTACAAGGAGATTAATGTTCTCTTCATGCCTGCTAACACAGCATCCATTCTGCAGCTCATAAATCAAGGAGTGATTTTGACTTTCAAGTCTTATTATTTAAGAAATATATTTTGTAAAATTATAAGTGCTATAGATAGTGATTCCTCTGATGAATCTAGACAAATTAAAGTGAAAAACTTCAGGGAAGGATTCACCATTCTAGATGACATTAAGAACATTCATGATTCATGAGAGAAGTTCAAAATGCCAACATTAACAAGAGTTTGAAAGAAGTTGATTCCAACACTCATGGATGACTTTGAAGGATTCAAGATGGCAGGGATGGAAGAAACTGCAAATATGGTGGAAATAGCAAGAGAACTCGAATTAGAAGTACAGCCTGAAGAGGTAACTGAATTCTTGCAATCTCATGATAAAACTTGAGTGAATAGGCCGGGCGCGGTGGCTCAAGCCTGTAATCCCAGCACTTTGGGAGGCCGAGACGGGCGGATCACGAGGTCAGGAGATCAAGACCATCCTGGCTAACACTGTGAAACCCCGTCTCTACTAAAAAATACAAAAAACTAGCCGGGCGAGGTGGCGGCCGCCTGTAGTCCCAGCTACTTGGGAGGCTGAGGCAGGAGAATGGCGTGAATCCAGGAGGCGGAGCTTGCAGTGAGCTGAGATCCGGCCACTGCACTCCAGCCCGGGTGACAGAGCGAGACTCCGTCTCTAAAAAAAAAAAAAAAAAAAAAAACTTGAGTGAATAAGGAGTTATGTCTTATGCATGAGCAAGGGTTTTTTTTTTTGTTTATTTGTTGTTTGTTTTTTTGTTTGTTTGTTTTTAGATGGAATCTTGCTCTGTCACCCAGGCTGGAGTGCAGTGGCACGATCTCAGCTCACTGCAACCTCCACCTCCCAGGTTCAAGCAATTCTCTTGCCTCAGCCTCCCAAGTAGTTGGGATGACAGGCATTTGCCACCACGCCTGGCTAATTTTTTGTATTTTTAGTAGAGATGGGGTTTTGCCATGTTGGCCAGGCTGGTCTTGAACTCCTGATCTCAGGTGATCCACCTGCATCGGCCTCCCAAAGTGCTGGGATTACAAGTGTGAGCCACCACGCATGGCCGGAATTTTCTTAAGATGGCATCTACTCCTGGTGAAGATGCTGTGAATATTGTGGAAATGACAACAAATAATTTAGAATATTACATAAACTTAATTGATAAAACAGTGACAGGGTTTGAGAAGACTGACTCTTATTTTGAAAGAAGTTTTGCTTTCAAACAGCATCACATGCTACAGAAAAATCTTTCGTGAAAGGAAGAGCCCGTTTATGTGGCAAGTTTCATTGTTATCTTAAGAAATTGCCAAAACCACCACAACCTTCAGCAACAACCACCTCTATCAGCCAGCAGCCATCAATATCAAGGCAAGGCCGTCCAGTAGCAAAAAAATTGTGACTTGCTGAAAACTCAGATGATTGTTACCATTTTTAGCAATAAAGAATTTTTAAATTAAGACATACACATTGTTTTCTAAACAATCCTATTGCACACTTAATGGACTACAGTATGGTGTAAACATAACTTTTATATGCATTAGGAAACCAAAAAATATGTGTGACTTGCTTTATTGCAATATTTGCTTTGTTATGGTGGTCTGGAACTGAGACTGCAGTATCTCTAAAGTATCTCCGTACCTCCCTCCTTTAATGCATCATTACAATAGTATCAGGTAACTAGGTCATGTTAAAATGTTTATTCATTGTTTGTTTAAAAAGATAGTCAAACAGCCACACTAGCTCCATTGCCAAGCTGATTTAGGTGTGCTTTATATTAAGGATTTGGCTTGGTTAAATATATTTAGGAAAAAGGGTGCATTGCATGGGTTGGTTAGTGAAGCACCCAAGTGTTCCAGAGTCTCCGAACCTATTTGCTTGTTATACCTTAGAGAACAATATATGTCTATATTTGTTTCTGAGCCATAGCTACTGAAATCTAGCCCTCACCTTGAGCACCTAGCACTGATTGTCCTCACTGTGGAGCCAAACTTCTTGCAGGTGACACTTGTAAATTGACAATGTGAGACTCAGCTGGAAAGGAGGCACAAATGTTGTTTAAGTTGTGACCTCTTCAAGGAGGAAATATAAATAAATGTGTTCAGTCTAACTGAAGTGGATATTAAACAGAGTTTCATCTATATGTGGTGCTCCATTAGATATGGAGGGTCAAGTGATGCCTAATTATTCCATGTTATCATAAATGTTGGTGGATTACAGCAGGGATTCAACAAACAGAATTTTCTAACATGTTACCTTATTTTCTTATAGTAAAATAGTTTGAGAACATAGGCTGTAGAGTCAGATCATTTGGGCTCAAATATCAGATCTTTCACTTACTAGTTGTATTATTTTGAGCAAGTCACCTAACTTCTCTGAGCCTTAGTTTCTTCATTAGTAAAATGAGAATTATACTTTTTCCTACCTCAAAGGGGTTCTGTGAGAATTAAATTAGAGAATAAATGTAGATCGCTTAACACAGTACCTGGCTCAGTAAATAATGGTTTTCTTTTCTCATCAGGCACCCACTTTCTTCTACCTTCTTTCTTCTCTTGCCACAGCCCATTCCATGCCATGGGGCCTTTAAAGGTCTATGTTGTAGTGCTGATGCTGATGGAAACATACATTGGAAAACTATTGGGTAACATATATTAAAGCTGAATTTATTATACCCCGTGATCAGAAATTCTACTTCAGCTCTGTACCTAACAGAAATATATACAGAAGAAATGTTAAAAGAAAGTTCATAGCAGGAATATTCAAAATAGCTCTAATCTGGAAACAGCTCAATGTTCATCAGTGAAATGGTTAAGTGAATTTAGTATATATTGTATAGTAGCATATTCATACATTGTAATGTGATACAGAATGATAATAGATGAACTACAAGTCCATGTAACAGTATGAAAGACCCTCTAAAACATAAGGTTGAGTCAAAGATGTCAGACACAAAAGTGTATATACTACAATATTCCATTTGTTAAAAGTTCAAACACTGGCAAAACTAACTTACGGTGGTCAAACTCAAGATAGTGGCTAATCTTGGGGAGGGTAATAAGAGGCCTTTTGAGGTTCTGCTAATGTTGTTTCTTGAACTTACTGCTAGTTGCATGCGAGTGTTAAGTTTGTGAAAACTCATCAAGCTGTATATCCTTGTCCAATTTTGGTATACATGTTACACTTCAATATAAAGTTTATACTAAAAGCTCTATGTTATGCTACAGGCAATGTAACAAAAACATGAAATTTAACAAATTCACCTTCCCTATTTGGAAAGAACCAATATGAAATTACACATCAGGAGCTATTATTTTCTTTCAAGATTCTATGGCATGTTATCCTTTATATTCTGTAGAAAGCAAGATTCGTGTTCTCTGTCAATTCGCTAGTTGTTAGTACTGCTAGAGAATCATTACTTCTTTGGCTGACAACAAAATGTTCTTTCTTAAATAAGTATTGCTTCTTAGAATTATAGGAACCTTTTCTAGAAAAACTTACTAATGTTTTGACTATGGGTAGAGTCTGATTTTAGTAAAGTGGTTAATGTCTGAAACTATAAACTTCAAATGCTTAATTCATGTATACACATTTACTAAAATAGGAATTTATATTATTTATTTTTACTGTAGACCAACTAGTCTTTCTTCTTCATTCTTTCACACTTTCAGATGGTGAAGTTTAAAAGAGTTCTTTCAGGAGAGGTCTAAAAAAACAATGTGGTTGCTCAATAAGGCATTGGGTTTCATGAAAGTGTTCAAATGCTTTCTTTTTTATTTTTATTTTTTAAATTATATATTTGATGTATATATTTTGGAGGCACTTGTGATGGATAATTTGATATATTCATATAATCAAATCAGGGTAATTGGGATATCCGTCACCTTAAATAAGAGACTGAAGACAACTTCCATGGTTAATGACATAATCTTAGTGAGAAAGAAGAAGAATATGGGATGTAACTATTGGATCAATTTTTATTTTAACTTGTTTCCTGGACAAAATCACAATTATGAGCTGATTTTTAGTTGCTAAGGACTTATTACTAACTAAATATTTCGGTTGCTGTATTAGTCTGTTTTCACACTGCTATAAAGATACTACCTGAGACTGGGTAATTCATAACTAAAAGATGTTTAATTGACTCACAGTTCCACATGGCTGGGGAGGTCGCAGGAAACTTATGGAGGTAGGCGAAGGATAAACAAGCACCTTCTTCACAAGGTGGCAAGAGAGAGAGAGTGCAGGGGAAACTGCCTCTTTTTTAAACCATCAGACCTCATGAGAACTCCCTATCACCAGAACAGCATGGGGGAAACTGCCTCCATGATCTAATCACCTCCCATTAGGTCCCTCCATTGACATGCAGGAATCACAATTAGCGATGAGATTTGGGTGGGAACACAGAAGCAAACCATCTCAATTGCTGATGGTCCTTTTTGTGTGTATGTGTGTGAAAAAAAAAAAATAGCAAATCAGATTCATGGCTATTGTGTATGTCCTAGCTGGGATGGCCCATGTTTAAAAGTTCCCCACTGAACAACGTAGTGCATGTGGGTCATTAATTATAATGTTGAGGTGTTTTTGCACAACTAAAATAGAGCTTGTCATGTGTCATGCCCAAGTTAACAATCACTTTACTATTGCCTTTCAGACTGTGGCTTAGGCCTAGATTGCAAGGCAGATGAGTGATTACACTTTCTCTCTTTCTACTTATTTTTTATTACTCCAATAATGAACAGTCTTCTCCTGTTTTCCCACACCATGCTCATTCATATCCCTGTGATTGAGTTTACGTAGTTCCCTCTCTCTTTCACACATTCAACTTCTATGCTTCTTTCAAATTCCAAATAAATAATTCATAAACATAATTTGTTCATTAGTTAATAAATCAGGGCCCAAAGAAAGAAAATATGCTCTTGGATCTCCTGAGTCTTTGAAAGTGAATTATAGACCAGGTGCCCTTTCCCTTTTTTGGCAACAAAGTCATTAAATTACTTGTCTGAGTCAATTTTTCTAACAAATATTTACTGAGTGACTACTCTGCATCAGGTTTTGTGCTAGATGCGTGGAATACAAGAAGAATTAACACAGTCTCCCTGCCTTCAAAGAACTGGTAGTCTAGTGGATGATAAACAAGTAATTTCACACAATATAAAAAGAATATAGCGTGCATAGGAACACAGAGGAGAGACATCTAAATATAGTTCCCTGTAATAGAGGAGGAAATATTGTGAAAAGACCTGGAGGAGGACACCCAAGCAGAGTTTTAAAGGATGAGTAGTAGCCAAATGAAGAGGAGGGTGGGAATTTCTAGAAGAAGCAATAGCATGAGCAAAGGCACTGAGGTGAGAAACATCATATTTGTGCATCCACAGAAAAGGACATACACACTAAGCATTTGAGACAATAAATGGAAAGAGATGATACTAAAAAGGCAGGCAGGAGCCAGGTTATGAAAAGCAAAGCATGGTAATGGGAATAATCCTACCCACCCCCCCTCCCCCCACCCCACAAACAGAAGTATATTATCTAAAATCAATCTCACATGTTATGTGTTAAATGTTCCAACTCTCAAAGGTAATAGAAACTTTACTGCATAACAGGCAGGGAGAGTTGGTCCCCCTGTATAACAGATATCCTTTCCTTGTGATATGGTTGGGCTTTGTGTCCCTACCCAAATTTTATCATAAAATGTAGTTCCCATGATCCCTACATGTGGTGGAAGGGACCCGGTGGGATGTCATTGAAACATAAGGTGGTTACCCCCACGTTGTTCTCGTGATAGTGAGTAAATTCTCAGAAGATCTGATGGTTATATAAGGGACTTTTCTCCCTTTGAGTGCCACTTCTTTCTCCTGCTGCCATGTGAAGACGGACGTGTTTGCTTTCCCTTCCACCATGATTGTAAGTCTCCCAAGGCCTCTCCAGCCACGTGGAACTGTAAATCGATTAAACATCTTTCCTTTATAAATTACCTAGTCTCAAGTAGTTCTTCATAGCAGCATGAGAATGAACTAATACACTTGTGAGTCCCATATCTCTCTATCCTTAGGATTCTCGTTTTCTGTCTATTCCCTTGGTTACCAGTTGTTTGAAGGGCCCCAAGGTTGGCTCCTTTCATTTATATAGGACTTTGATAGTTTAGTAAATGCTATTGGATTTGCTTTATAGCTCATCCTCTTATAAGGAGGTTTATAAGCCCTTCTTGCTCCTCTCCCTTCTATGTTTCATCTTAACCTTTAGGTCATACCAGTAGTGTATAGTACTAATAGGCACACACTCATGCATTAGCACTCTCCCTCCCCTAATGTCCCATTGATACATGCACATGTGCACACACATACATGCACACTAGCCTTTGTTACGTTCAAGACAAAGTTAAATAAAACTTATTGATACTTTCCTTACTACCACCCTACATCTTTCATGGACTTTTCTCTACCTTACCTGCCATGATTCCCTAGGGCATATTTCTATTGCAAATGGAAAAATCTTTCAGTCAGTGGAGAACAAAGGAGCTGTACATAGGGTACAGAATTTGCCTATTTGTTCATTCCTCTGTGTGCATGAATTTGTGCTTTGCTTCATAGAACCACCGTCACTATCTCTTACCTGGGCAGACTGAGTTTAAATCCTTTGAGTTTCCTGATGAAAAGGCATTCCACTGGTAAACATCATTATAATAATTATTTCCTCCCTGGTCAAGCTGGGATGTTTCTCATAGTTTACTTTCTAGGCTTCATCTTTCTTACAGAGAGTGCTCCTTTGTTAAGGTTAGAATTTCCCATAAACCTGCTCAATAATTTGTTTGTGTTTGGCTTCTTTGAAATACTATACAAAGCAATCCCTGTAAAAGGCAAAGCTGTCCTGAAGGCTGAGAAAGGAGCCTGAGACATAGGCTCCAAGTTGCTCTTTTCAGGCAGAGCCAGGTGGGTAATCTTATCTCAGATGGCTGCTTTTCAAGGTGCCCAATTCAGGGGCTTTTCCTCTGGGAGCAGCATTTGCCCCAGGGAATCAAGTGCTTTCTAGACAGGGGCAAAACTTTGGGAAATCTGAGGACCCAGGGTGGTATGGTCTGTTAGGGAGAATTTTGGGGAACAGAATGGCCCCCTTCTCCCTCCAGCACGTGTGCAGATCAGCACTTGGCCCCAGAACAGAGACCAGATTGAGAGGCGAGGTTAGGAGGAAACAGGGGACCCAGGAAAGGAGGCTAGATTGCAAACGCACCTACACAGCTCTGAGTCAAAGGCTGTCAGTCATCTCGACTCAGACTGCTCTGCTCTCCAGCAGCCCAGCCCTTTCCCAGGGCTGGTGCAGGAGATTGCTACATGTAGGCTTATCTGGGGAAAAAACAGAGCCTCACTTTAGTCCCTTCCGGTAATTGACACTACTGGACACCCAGGAGGGGGAGGAGAGAGCTTCTCTTCATAATGGTCCCACCCCTGGGCAAGGTGGCTCACTCACTCTGGCAGGTAGGAACAGGGGAGTGTGCACCTGCCACCAGTCAAGCTCAGCCAGACTGCAAGAGGAGGCAAGGCGGAGCCAGCCGAGGGAGTGAACCATGGACAAGTTGAAATGCTCGAGTTTCTTCAAGTGCAGGGGGAAGGAGGTAGGGGTCTGGGAGCTGCGGGAGGTGTGGAGGCCTGAGAGTGGAAAACTTAAGGGGGTTGCTAGTCTGTTTTTGCTTTCTGTGGCTGTTCCTTGTGCTCCACATTTCTGTTCAACTATTAGGTGTGCCTGAGACATACCTATAGAGTAGAGAAGAAAGAAAAGCTCTTACTCTCATAGCTAGAAGACTTAGGGCACCTTATCCTCTGCCTTGGGGGTACCCACAAAATCCAGTTCTCTGTCCCTCTCCTAAGTGTGTCCACATGCTAGAAGAAAGTACAAAAGTACACACTGTTCTTAATTGACCCAAGGAACCCTCCATACCCCAGAGAAGTGAGCAGATTGGGAGAGAACCCCTGTCCCTTCTCTCCCTCCAAAGTGGAGACAGAGCTACTTCATCTGGTGAGACAGGATTATTTGTCTCTGCATATTATTCTGTGGCTTTTAGAAAGGCACTGACTTTAATCTGTAAGACAGAGAAAAGTTAAACTACCCTTGATACATCCAATACTATCAAACCATAAGAAAAGTTTATAGATTCTTGCTTTTTTTTCCAGCAGACACTACATTTGATCCTGCTCAAAGATCTGCTACAATATCAATAGTAATGACTTTATCTAATTCATCTTTAAGACTTTTGTATTTGAAACCTGATTTGTCTAGTTTCATTTTCCCCTCACACTGGTGTGACAAACACCTTTGTATTTCAAACCTGATTTGTCTGCTTTCATTTGTGTCTCACACTGGTGTCACATTTAACATTTTTACCAAAATTTGAATAATCTCAGCTGATGGAGTATTAAACATATCTACTTACAGAACTTTGCTCATTTTAAGGGGTAAATGTTGTAAAGTAAAAGCAGCTATCAGCAGAAATCTTCCCAACTTTGTAAAGCATTCCCCTGAGCTATGGTTTTCAGGGTATCTTCCCCCCATTTTCTGTTGCTCTATGAATTTGTGAAATCATGCTTCTCTGGAATTTGTAATGGTAGAAAGGCAAGCTGTTGATATTTTTTCTTCCCCAGAAAGTGTCGGCTTCATCAGAGAATTTCCATGTTGGTGAAAATGATGAGAATCAGGACCGTGGTAACTGGTCCAAAAAATCGGATTATCTTCTATCTATGGTTGGATATGCAGTGGGATTAGGAAATGTGTGGAGATTTCCATATCTGACGTACAACAATGGTGGAGGTATTCTATTTCACCCCCACCCCCAGCCCCACCCCCGCTTTTCCCTCCAGTTTTAAGTGTGGTGCTGTATGGCCTCTGAGGATATTTTACGAGTTGAAGGAAGGCATATGATAGTCGATAGTTTGGGTTAGTGGGAGAATGAGAAATAAGCATATTGATTTATTATTAGTCTGAGCTACTAGCTCAAGTTAGAAAGCTAGTTTCACAAAATCCTCAGACATAAACTTGATAAAAGCTTTATTTTTAGCACTTCTAAGCTTCTGATTTGAGATCTCACGTAATCTTCACTATGACATACTTTTCCGAATGTATGCATGTTTCTGCGATAATCTATTCAAACTCAAGTTGTGCTTTGCTTAATTTATAGCTGAATCAGAAAGAAACAGAAAGATAGTTTTATTAAGAAGCTCAAATAAATTATTTGCTTAACTAAAATAATGCATTACATTTTGGTGATTTAAGTGTGGAAAATGATGATTAAAAAGTAATTAAAGTTTTAGTATTTTAAGCTGCAATATTGAGTTACATGTATTCCAAATTGGACTGACTATGTAGAAGATCTTTCTAAAATGAAATAATTTACTTCAAGAATTTATGTTTTATTCCTGCAAAAAACACTGTGTATACCTTGTAGATCATTAGAGTAGACTGAATTAGAAAAAGGAGAGAAAAATAACTTTGAGGTGACACACAAAGGGAAATAAAATGAATTGCACAATTCTCTAGTAATGTCCAAACAACTTTTCACTTACACCATATTTTATTTACTTGTAATTACAGGTTCTATTAGAAGTATAGAGGTGGCATGCCCTTATATTTCATAACTGGGTACCAGTGAGACTGTGCCACTATAATTATTTTTCTTAGTATAATAGGATTTTGTGTGGTGATATTTCAATCGCATTTCTTGTTAACTGGTTACATTAAAATATTCACAGTGGTCTTCAGAGACTTAAGAAAGGAACTCTGTTTATTAAACACTTTAAGTGTCAGTAGCATGAATTCCCCTATCTAGAAGCTGGGTCATTTAGTCGTCTTGGTATCGAATATTAGCTGGAAAATGCATCAGAAATCGTTTTATTTCCATCTATGTCCTAAGGTCCAGTGTGGTAAAGAGAAGCTTTCTGGATCATTTTGAGCCTCTTGTAACTCATGTTTAGAATAAGAAATTCCCTGTGCCTTGACATCATACATAGGTCCAGTAATTGCCATGAACTTTTAGAAACTATATTAAACTAGTTTTAATAGAAACTTTGAAAATATAGTCAAAAAATATATTAATTGTATGCTATTATATTTTTCACTATTTCCTCTAAAATTTAATATGCCATATTGGCTTTCAATTTTTATAATAACATCATTTGGCTAATAGATGATCTAGACACTCTCAGTCCTTCTTCTTTTGTCCAAGAGTGGAAGAGGAAAATGAAATTAAAATGTGTTAAATGCAAATAAGGTTTAAAAATATAGTCAGGTTTGACAAGTTATTTCTAAAATCTGGAAATATTTTTATCTATATATTCTTTTTAACAGTTTATTAAAGAGAAATGTCATACCACTTTAAGGTCTAGGTCTGTAGTATTGACAATTTGTGGCCACTATATTAACAATTTATCATCTATGGATATTATTAATAATAAAATAATATAATAGATGAAAAGTCAGGTATAACACTGAAGAAAATAATCTTTTTTAAAGAAAAATACCTGTTCACACTCAGCTGGTAAAGCTTGTTTATTGTTGTAGTTAAATAGGGATATTCCGAATTTTTTTCTTCATATTTGTCATTCATAGGACTTAAACTTCTATTAGTCGTAGTAACGATGGTATGTGCATTGCAACATCTATACAAACATATTTTTCCCTGTGGTCTAGTGACTTCCAGGGTTAGTGTTAAAGTAAACCACTTACCTATGAATAAATAACAAGTACTTTATAGACTCATTTTTAGTAGAATGCATTTTGAGAGTTGAAAAACTGTTATTCCTAGGTACGATGTTACAGTATCATAATATGAAAAATACTTGAGGCAAAACTGTAACATGAGTAAATAAAATGTATATAATCTGAAAACCCATTTTTATCCACTGATCCCCACATTCTTTATTAAACTTTGCCAATACTTCTGGAATGCTTTTAGTAAGCTTAATATTGTGCCCTTGCTTCAACCTATAATTTGGCATGGCTTCTAATGAAAAATACTATGCCCCAAAAGTGGAAAGAAAGAAAAGGGAAAATGAAAAAGGTTAAAAGGATGGGGGAGGTGAATTGTCTAGTGTGGGAGAATTATTCCTTATGAAATTGAAAGTTAACTAAAAGTATTTCTCAAAAGTTCAGAGTCTTCAAACAAAACCAATACATTTTGTACTAACACTGAGTGAAGAACCTTGTGACTCTTTGGAGAATAATAAACTTAATTGCAGTAACTTACACTCTGAGCCACCTTAGCAGTTTTACACCAAGTCTTAAAAATATACCGTTTATCTTTAAAGGAGAAAGGAGGAAAACCAATGCTGAACATGGGCCATGTGCCTGGCATTTTAGCAAGTGTTTTCACATAGACCCTGTATTTGAACCCTTACCACAAACTGAGTTGGCATTGTTCTCCCCTTTTATAAGGAATCGAAGGTTCAGACGTTAGACAAATTGCTGGAGGTCACATAACTGGTAAATGGTCTAGCCAGGATTTCAACCTAGGTCTATCTGGCTCCAATGCCTGGGATCGCTCAATTCCTCTGGCTTACTTTTTATACTCTACAATATTTAGTAATCACAACAGCCTCATTTGGTAATACTAGCATCCCCATTTTGTAGATGAGAAATCCAAGGTTTAAAAAATCAACTACTTATTCATAGAAAGTAGTGAATTTTAGGCCCAAACCCAGCACTCTCTGATTCCACTGTATCAGGATGCTTTTAAAATGTTATGCTGGTTGTCAAAGTGCCATGAGACTTTGAGCTGTAATAGTGCTTGGTTCTTTCTCACCTTTTTTAGGCGCCTTCTTGATACCTTATGCAATTATGCTAGCATTGGCTGGTTTACCTTTGTTCTTTCTGGAGTGTTCACTGGGACAATTTGCTAGCTTAGGTCCAATTTCAGTTTGGAGGATTCTTCCACTGTTTCAAGGTTGGTATTAAAGCATTTTCTTCACCATGGTTATTTGTATATTTGTGCATATAGCTACCTTCACTGTGAGGAACAAAAAATTGCTTAAAATTCTGACAATTTAAGGCAAAGAAAACATGCATTATTGTTGTTTCGCTGTACAGTATGCCACTGCAGAATTTAAAAAATCACATGTTTTTATTTCTGTTTATCATGGGCTGCAGAAATGGGAAGGGTTAGAAAGCACACTAAAAACAGTTAGAAGGGTGTCATTATTTTCCCATTTTCACCTTGTGAATTATTTTGCCACATAGTCTTGTGCTCTAGTTTAAAGGCTCTAACTTTTTTCTACTTCATATGTAGTCTGTGTCTTACTGCCTTTGCATATCTTTTACAATGCCTCATTCAGAAAAGTTGAAGGGTAGGTCACTATTTTTTCTTGGATGCTCTTAATAGAATAGGACACTGATAAAGCTGAAAAATGCCTTGTTATTAAACATCAAACTACCTCTTTTGACTGAAGATTAAATATCATTTTGGTATGTGTTAGCTGCTGAAAATTATTTGTTTTCAATGCAACATCAAAAATTCATAGTGAGGTGAATAGAATATTGTTCTGGAAGAGTGGAGAAACTACCTTAAAAGCTAGTTTTAAGCATAGGAGTTATATTCAGCATGCTAAACTGCATTTTGAAACTACTTAGTTAAAGAAACTTTGGATATTTAAATTCAGATTGTTACTGAATTATTTAATTTTCTTTACACATGGTTGTAGATATATGTACACCATCCCTCCAGGTCATTATTTTAGAGGCTTCATTTTCTACTTTTCAAAATGTTGATATATAGATGAATATTGTATTGGTCAGTGAGTAAATAAGATATGTGCTTTGAATTTTTTTCTTTTTGTCTAAAGATGTCGACTTTGCATGATCTGACAAGAATTTGCAGGCTTAATAAGAAAAAGTAATAGACATGGGTTTTTCTTTGTGTGAATTTGATGTGCTTACAAGAAGTCTTCTGGCCTTGGCCTTAATACGCTTTCTAATCAACTGAGAAACCGCATCAGAAAGCCAATCATAAAATAAATTTAAATTTAGAAGAAAATTACTCAGACAACATTAGCCCCTACTCTCCCAGAAAGAAAAAGGAAAAAAAGTCATTTAAAACAGTCTTTATTTATGTATGTATTTATTTATTTATTTTTGAGACACAGTCTCACTCTGATGCCCAGGCAGGAGTGCAGTGGTGGATCTCGGCTCACAGCAACCTCCACCTCCCAAGGTCAAGCAATTCTCCTGCCTCAGCCTCCCGAGTGGCTGGAACTACAGGCATGCACCACCACGCCTGGCTAATTTTGTATTTTCAGTAGAGACAGGGTTTTACCATGTTAACCGTCTTGAACTCCTGACCTCAAGTGATCCGCCCTCCTCAGCCTTGGAAAGTACTAGGATTATAGGCATGAGCCACTGCGCCCTGCCTGAAATAGTCTTTTTTATTTTAAAATAGATTTTGTGGTAATTGAGATCAGCTTTTTTATAAATTAGCAAAATAAATTTCACTTGAGTTTGATTTTTATTTTAATTGTTCTTTTTTTCCAGGTGTGGGAATTACAATGGTCCTGATATCCATTTTTGTGACAATCTATTACAATGTCATAATTGCCTATAGTCTTTACTACATGTTTGCTTCTTTTCAAAGTGAACTACCATGGAAAAATTGTTCTTCGTGGTCAGATAAAAACTGTAGCAGATCACCAATAGGTAAAATTTGTCAACCACCAAATAGTTCTTTTATATATTTTTTATAAGCTTCAAGGGTCAATCATTCTCTAAGCACTTAGGTACGATTTTAAATGGTCCAAAGGTCACTGGTGAAAGCAGAAGATAGTATATATAATCGAAAAATGATTAATACAATGTGCTAATCCCCAAGCAGCCAGGAAGGCTAAATCATGCCTAAGAGTACTTCTTCCAGGCCTATGTCCTGGGCAGGAGATGAGAAACTGAGAAAATGGTAAAGGGAGAAAAGTACTATCCACGATAGTTGTGTGTGTCTCGGGAGACAGTAGATGTTGTTCATGTCATATGTTGCTAATCTTTGGGATAATGTACCATCCATGTCGTAGGCTATTACCATTTTAATTACCTATGTACATCAGAGGATAAATTTATAAATATTTAATGCTACTGAGAAGTTTAAAGGCCTTAATTTGTCTATATGCATAGGTTGGATAGGTAAATCCACACACAAAAGTTTGTTAGCGCACTAAACCTCAACTGAAACAATTGTTACTCTATACCTATTGTTACTGTAAATACAATCACAGCTTGAAAGGGTAGACAGTTTTGTAATTCCTCCTAGTTTAGTAGAAAAGATTTTAAGATGCTCAATGTACATAGCTTATTCCATCTGTAAGGTTTCTACTCCACTTTTTTCAAGTAACAATTTTGATGATAATTTAAATATTTTACCATTAAAACTTTTTTTCTAGGAAAGCAATCTTCTAAAACTAAGTACATGTCTGTGTCTATATTTTTGATTATCTTTAGTAACTCACTGTAATGTGAGTACAGTGAATAAAGGAATACAGGAGATCGTCCAAATGAATAAAAGCTGGGTAGACATCAACAATTTTATCTGCATCAATGGCAGTGAAATTTATCAGCCAGGGCAGCTTCCCAGTGAACAATATTGGAAGTAAGTACACTAGATGATTTACTTTTAAGCAGATGTTATCTTAAAATTTATATAAAACAACAAAATATTAATCAATCCCTTCCTTAACACATAAAAAGGAAAATCAGGACAAATTATATTTCATTTAACTCAAATGTCTACCTATCCCAGGTGATTAGTAGTTACCTGCAAAATTAGCTCATAGTCAGCAATGTGTCTTTTATAAATTAGTTATTAAATGCGCACAACACTGTAATGATTTATTAAGCACTTACTAGCTATGAGTTAGGAAATAGCTTTGAAGAAAACACATACAAAGTTTAGACTACAGTGAACAAGTTGTAATGATAAATCGTTGGGTGATGAGTAATACTGCTTTTTAAAAAAGTGTAATTCTTCAGCAGTTTTGTTTACTGTTGTCATTATATGGTAAGAATAGATATGTGGTGTTATATTTACTTTCATTAATTTCAAATGATCTCTCTTTACTTACTCTATATCTATCCATTACGCTTAGCTAATATTGTTGACTCTACTGCTAAGTGACCTCTTCTTCATTCACTGTTAATGACCTTTGTAACTCTTTTAAACTTTGGATCTTCAAATATTCTCAAACTTCAAGCTTAGAAATAAGATCCTAGATCCATGCGTGTACTTAGTGAGAATCTTGGAATTTTACAGAAAGTCTGTGGAAAGGTGTGAATACAGGATCATTTGAGTTTGGTGATATCTATAAGTATGGAAAGAGGAAATATTTAATATAATTTTAAATGTTTTCCTCATTATTTTAACATGAGAAAATACTATAATAGTAAAATAAAATAATCTGACATACACGCAATTTCTTTATATCAAAGATCTTGAAATAGAGGAAGGTAATAGCTAAAAGAATCAGTAGATCTTTTATTCTATGGTTTGAAACTTTGGATTAGCTGTGGTTAACTGAATTCAGAGCTTGGCCATTTAATGAACTATCTGTGCCTCTTCATATTGATAGTATCTATCAAAGGCTCACCAAACTTCGACATATTAATAAGATACAATATTCATGAAAATTCCACCTGGATAAATGGTATTACAGAATTCAATGTATTTTCTTTAAGTCAAGTGATTCTGTGATCATAAAATGACTTATATGTTTCAGTAAAGTGGCGCTTCAACGATCAAGTGGAATGAATGAGACTGGAGTAATTGTGTGGTATTTAGCACTTTGTCTTCTTCTGGCTTGGCTCATAGTTGGAGCAGCACTATTTAAAGGAATCAAGTCTTCCGGCAAGGTAACTTGAAAAACACATTAGATAGTGATATAGCAGCTTTCCAATTTCATTGTAGTTCAATATCAAGCATTATCAAAAACATGTTTTTTTCTTCTATAATGGGAGCATTCAAATGTGTGAAAAGCTTTCTAAATAGTTATTTTAAGCTCTAAGTAAACACATAGGATCTCTGTTATTGCTAAATACAAAACAAAGAAACAAAATAAAAACTAGTACTAGAGGTGCACATTTCCTAAAAACATGGACTCTCTTAGCTGATAGAGCATTCTGAGGTTTAAGAGTATATTATTAAATTTTCTATCCTACTATATAAAGAAGCATCTTGAATGGAATCATATATTGCAATGTATGGTTTGGAAAGTCTAGATCCTTGTTCTGTATAGAGTAATAGTATCAGGAATCCCCCAGTTGGAGAGAGAGAGAGAGAGAGAAATGTGTGTGTTTGTGTGCGTGTGTATGTGTGTGTGTGTGTGTCTGTGGGTGTGTATATATATATGTATATGTATATATACACACAAACTATGTATTCATTCTCTTAAAGATTGCCAAAATGGACACAGAACTTTTTCTCTCAGTGAAAGGGCCTCTTCTGAAAAACATTCTGTTATATTTTCTCACTTCATTGTTTACTTTTATAAACTTTCAGAGAGAATAATGGTAATTTAAGAGAACAACATGAAATTTTCTCTGTGAACAGTTACACAATACCCAGAAAAAAAATGTCTATGTGTTTTTAACTAGTCAATGGATATTTCCTCAAAGGTGGAGGACAGGAATCACTGGGGATCTTGTCTTTGTATTCTGAGTGCAATATCTAGCACATTCAGTTAATGTTAAGTTGTGATGAGACATGCTGTTACATTACAAAAATACTGTGAATTATCACAAATCAAGTGAAAACTTTCCAAAATGTTTTAGTTCCACATTTTTTAAACCCTTAGTTTCCTTTTGATGTTAATATTGAAAGAGTCCATTAAAATCCATTTACCCAGGCAATTAATTTTTATTGGTCTCTGGATGACTTGTTTAAATCATCTCCTTGGATGTATTATAAAACACAGGACATCTATGGATCAAGGAAATCATCCACATTAAGGCAAAGCTGGTCTCAAAGGCAATCTGCTCATCTGGAACCATGTGTTATCTAGTACAGAAGCAGTGCACTTGTATGTGTGCTATCAAACTTTCTTAATGGAAGCTGTAAGGATAACAGTAGCAGGTGTCCAGTATTCACTTCAATATGCTTTTCTGGGATTTGAACATCTGCTAGGAAATATTTTCCTTTTCTTTGAAGACTGAATATATATTAATCAATGCAGGGTTTAAATAATTTCTCTCCTCACCTCAATGCAGTAATTTACTGAGAGAAGACATTCAGTCTCCTCAGACATGTATAAGGATATATTTATGAGAGCAGTCCATTTAGATCCCAAGTTATCACTGCTGATGTATTATTTATTTACAGCATAAACCTGGGAAATGTGGATTAATACATCAAAGTATTTTTGAAATGAATCACTTGAGAGTAGTGAGGACTAAAATAAGAAATTATGCTAACTTTGGTATATCATCAGACCCTATGAAATCCCCTGTACTTTATTTAGTTAATCTCAACTGGCTAATAATTTTACTTGTATAAAATTATACATCATGATTTAAAAAACAACTTACTAATTTTTGGTTACTTTTCTTGGTAGGTGGTATATTTTACAGCTCTTTTTCCCTATGTGGTCCTACTGATCCTGTTAATACGAGGTGCAACTCTGGAGGGTGCTTCAAAAGGCATTTCATACTATATTGGAGCACAGTCAAATTTTACAAAACTTAGGGAAGCTGAGGTGAGTCTTAATTTGGATTTCAAATTATCTGAGGAGGTAAATCTTAAAAGCAAATGCCAAACATTTTTGGTTCCATATGAATATAGTAATGTAATAGCTTGCAAAAGAATATACAGTTAAATTTGTTAGTTTGTATCCACTAGGATGTCTGACTTAGCTAATATTTAACATGCCATTAATATTCTTTTATTGATAGTGAGATAATTTTTAGAAATAGAATTTTTAAAGTAATTTTTATTCCTATAAACTGATTCCACTTGACCAACAAAATCCAGGCTTATTAATCTGAAAAACAATATTTCATGCATAAATACCTGCAAGTTGATGACTAGGGCTATGTGATTTATTGGGTAAGCTCAGAGTAGCTTTAGAGATTACTGTTGAAAGTTTAATGGTCTAATATACATTTTAATTTTCTTCAAAATTTAATATCCCCAAAATATTATCAAATTTTGTCTAGTGAATTGTGAACTTAAAACATAACTTTGACATGGAGTAAGCATTCCATAACCAAAATTGTTATTTATATGAAAAACTTAAACATGTGCCATGAATAAGAATTGGGTAACCCTGTTTCAACTTTACCTTCAGATAATGGCTGAATGTATCACTGACATGTAGCATCTTTTAAAATTTGACTGCTGAGAGTATTAACAGTAAGTGTACTACAGATAGTATGCTTCTATTAGTATGGCCTAGAATACTTTCGCTGTTTTTTTTGAAGACAGAGTCTCGCTCTGTTGCCCAGGCTGGAGTGCAATGGCACAATCTCTGCTCACTGCAACCTCTGCCTCCCAGGTTCAAGCAATTCTCCTGACTCAGCCACCCAAGTAGCTGGGATTACAGGTGTGTGCCACCACGCCTGGCTAATTTTTTTTTTATTTTAGTAGAGATGGGGTTTCATCATGTTGGCCAGCCTGGTCTCAAGCTCCTGACCTCAGGCAATTCACCCGCCTTGGCCTCCCAAAGTCCTGGGATTACAGGTGTGAGCCACCGCACCCGGCCCTTTCACTTTTTTACTAGTCACGTCACATTCTTAGCACACATTAAGCTTCTGTTCAACTAAAAACCTGTAATTTTATGTTGAAATCAAGGGAGATTATGTTAATATTATCTGCCATGCTAGTAGTACTATTCAAAATGGATATTAGTTTTAGTTTGCTATAGTATTCTTCATGGAACTCATGCTAATTTCCAACCATTGCTGTCTTCTTCTCTAAATACTTACAAGAGGATGTGTAATTATTTCTTGTAAATTTGTTTTGTAAGCAGTGCCAAATGTATTAGCTTTTAGTTGTGGAAATCTGTTCTTAATTTACAATTACCTTTCTGAAAACTGAAATGCCAGTCTTTGGTCTTTGGTTACCTTTTTTGTGCTCAATAATTTCCACTCAATGATTAATCACATAGCTTTAATTTATTTTAGATCTATGGAATTTTATTATTGTTGTCTTGGAGATTAGTATACATTGACGTGTCCACAGGACATCTAATTTGCTTCTTCATTTATCTTGGGCCTCACTCTTTTTATCCCTGTTGGTTAATCTCTTCCTAATTTGAAGACCATTTTGGATGGTGAATAAGAAACAAATAAAATGGAACTTAGCATTCATCACCTTCTCCACGCTAGGTTATTGAACAAGATAAATTATGTTAATGCACTTGGGAATAGTAAGCTTTTATATAAATATGAACTAATGTACAATTGTTTCAATTATTTCTGTTATATTATACTATCTTGTTAGAGTTTCAACATTTTCCCTAAGAATTAGAATCACCATTTTCTTTGAAGCTCATGACTTTGAGCCTAGTTAAAAATCCCCTTTGATATTATTTTAGTGGCTTTTGCAAGCCTAAGATATCTGGGTTTTGCAGTTTCTTGAAATCATTCTGAAAAATTTATATGACACTTTTATACTGGTCTGTGTTTCAGTGACTCTAACATCTTTAAAAAATCAGAGTGAAATCTAAAGCTCCTTGTGAGACAAACAATTTAATCTTCTTACCCCTCTACTCTCCAACACAACATGACCCAACTCCTTCTTTTTGGGGTTTGATGGCAATGACAATTGTTTTTCTTAGATTTTTAAAAATTCCTCACAATATATATTCTAAACATGGAATCATAATCAGGTGTCTTTCCTTTCCTTTAAATATCTGAACTTCATTTAGATCTCCAGGAGAGTAGAGAACCACACAAATTTATAGATAGAGGAGTCTTCAGCAATGCGAAGATTATTTTTCTAACTCCCTCATTTTACAGTGATGAAACTAAGACTTACATAGATTCAATTTTAGCCAATTGTACACAACCAATTCATAAAATTTGAATTATGATTTCCTAATCCCTACTGTAATAATCTTGTATATTGGTAAGAGATTAATAGATATGGAGATTAAAACTGTTTGGAATTTCTATTCACTTTTGTCTGCAACCTAGGTACACATCATGGTATTCAGTAGCAATTTTACACAACACAAGACTGCCATACCCACTTCCAGCTCCCCCTCTCTATCCCAAAAGAGTTTTCTATGGAACTTGAAAACTGATTCTAAATTTTATTTGAAAAAGGCCAAAACCCCAAGGTGTATCTGAAGTGAAGAGGACTTGTCCTATCAGATATGAAACAATATTTAAAATGCTGTACTAATAAAAATAGTGAGGTGTTAGCATAGGTAAAAACATATAGACCAGTGGAACAGGATAATAGTCTCAGAAATAAATTCAAAAACAAATGGAACTTGGTATGTGGCAGAGGTGGCAATGCAGATCAATAATTGATGACAATCCAATTGATAGAATTGATATCTAGTTGATTTAATTGATAATATCAATTATCCTTGAAAAATTGATATCCCATTTAGGAAACAACATCAGTTGGAAATTTCACATATCATTCACATATCACACATATTGATATGCACAATATCAATATTAAGTGAATTGAAAAGTTAACAATATAGGCAAAACTTGAATTCCTTTAGAAGAAAATGTAGAATAGTACCTTTATAACCTTGGGCTAAGCTGTTTTTTAAAAGTAATAGAGATCAAAGATAATACATATAGTCAAAGATGGATACCTTCAGCTACAGTAAACCAATGACAAAAACTTTGGTTCATCAAAGGACACAATGTTAAAAGGTAAACAAAATTAACTCACAATTTGGGAGGAAAAAAAATCAACATATATAATAGTCAAAAGATTAGAATCCAAATTACATCAAGAATTTTAGAAACCGAGTAAGACAGCCCAAACCAAAAACTGGCAAAAGACATGACCAGGAATTTCACAGAAAAAAACAAATCATATGAAAAATGAAGTGTTTGCAAGTAGGTGGAGGAATGGAAACCCTCACAGCCAGCTGGTGGGAGTACAAAATGGTACAACCCTTTAAAGAACAATTTGGCAAGATTTAGTAGAAGGGAGGAATGCATATACTTTTCAACATCACAGTTCCACACCTACGTATGGGGAATGTACAAGAATGTTTACAGCTCCATAATGGCAACATACTGAATGACCTAAATGTCCATCAACAAGAGAAAGGATAAATTGTGACATATGCAGTGTGGCAATAAAGAAGTGGAAAAGGGCCAGGCGCGGTTGCTCACGCCTGTAATCCCAGCACTTTGGGAGGCCAAGGCGGTCAGATCACCTGAGGTCAGGAGTTCCAGACCAGTCTGGCCAACATGGTGAAACCCCATTTCTACTAAAAATACAAAAAAATTAGCCGGGTGTGGTGGTGCATGCTTGTAATCCCAGCTACTTGGGAGGCTGAGGCACAATAATTGCTTGAACCTGTCAGGCGGAGATTACAGTGAGCCAAGATTTCACCACTTCACTACAGCCTGGATGACAATGTGAGACTCTGTCTCGAAAACAAAAACAAACAAACAAAAACAAACAAACAAAAAAGAAGCGGAAAATAATGATTCAAACTACATATATTTAATTTAGCCAAATGAATTTGCTTATATTCTTTCACTTTTGAATTACAAAGTGGACATTTTATATAGTTCAACTTGATGATGGATAAATCTCACAATACCTAATAAAAAATGGCATGTTGTATATGTTACATGCATTAAGATAACTTTTCTATAAATTCCAAAACAAAGCATTCAAACCTAAATGTAAAGAAGAACAAAGAAATTATGAACACAAAAGTCAGGATAGCAACTACCACTGGTGAGTAGAAGGGTGATAATGATGAGGAAGGGGTACAAAAAGGATTTAAAAGACAGTAACATTTTTGCCGGGCGCGGTGGCTCAAGCCTGTAATCCCAGCACTTTGGGAGGCCGAGACGGGTGGATCACGAGGTCAGGAGATCGAGACCATCCTGGCTAACACCGTGAAACCCAGTCTCTACTAAAAAATACAAAAAACTAGCCAGGCGAGGTGGCAGGCGCCTGTAGTCCCAGCTACTCAGGAGGCTGAGGCAGGAGAATGACGTAGACCCGGGAGGCGGAGCTTGCAGTGAGCTGAGATCCGGCCACTGCACTCCAGCCTGGGCGATAGAGCGAGACTCCGTCTCAAAAAAAAAAAAAAAAAGACCGTAACATTTTATTTCTTAAGCTGAGTAGTGGGCATTTGGGTGTTCGTTCATTGTTATTAGTAATATATTCATTTGCTTATGTGAAATATTTACACAAATAAAAATTGAGTGTATGTTTTAAAATATTAAATTATTTTCTTATAGGTCTGGAAGGATGCTGCCACTCAGATATTTTACTCCCTTTCAGTGGCTTGGGGTGGCTTAGTTGCTCTATCATCTTACAATAAGTTCAAAAACAACTGCTTCTCTGATGCCATTGTAGTTTGTTTGACAAATTGTCTCACTAGTGTGTTTGCTGGATTTGCTATTTTTTCTATATTGGGACACATGGCCCATATATCTGGAAAGGAAGTTTCTCAAGTTGTAAAATCAGGTATATAATACTATATATTATCAACTTTGATTAATTCAATGTATCTCACTTATGAAACTTCACTAGAATTTATAGAAATTTACTTAACACAGTCATGATTTGGAATATTGAATTTTCTTCCTCATTTCATCTTATATAATTTTGTTGCTATAACAATATAACAATTCTTAGATTATCCATGTAAACAAGAGTATATTAGGGAAATATTGCTGAAGAAGATAGGATGTTTAATTTTGTTTAGTCCTTGCTAAGCACTTCCCACACATTATAAAAGAAACAAAATGTATATACAAATTCCCTCTGTGCAATTATATTACTGGGTTTGAATTTTTAAAACACATGAACATCATATAGGTGAGAGAGTCAAGTGACTTTGAGTTCCCAATTGTGTCTAGCTTTAAAGGAATCTTAGTGAACTCCCTAACTTTACAGATATTAGCTAGGGATGCTTAATTATCTGGCTACAGATTCCTGGGGAAAAAATACTAGGGTTGTTTTAAGTAGGGATGCTTCATTAAAATTTTGTTTATAGTTAGTATCATATGATGGAAAGACTGGTGATTCATAACGGAATGTCAGGGATCTTGTAGATTATCTAGTGTCTAGCTCCTCATTTACAGAGAAGAGGATTGACGCACAGAAATGTCATATATGTCTAGCAGAAGGTCAAATATTTAGGAAGTGATAGTGCCTAGACTAAAAGCTAATTTTCATGAATCCTAAGTTAGTCCTCTGGGAGGTCGAAGAAACTTAAAAATACTTAAAACTGAGGATCACATAATTAATATAACTGGCACAAAATTAAAAAGCATTTTAAAGATAACATCAAATGGAAAACAAGATTTAATTTATAGTTTCATACATACGATTTTGCATATATGCATATAGTGATTCAGGGTAAACATTTGGAGAGAAGGTTAAAAACAAAAGTTAGTCCCTAAATATATCTTTCTTTAATAGTGCAATTCTTTTTTTTTTTTTTTTTTTTTTGAGACGGAGTCTCGCTCTGTTCCCCAGGCTGGAGTGCAGTGGCCGGATCTCAGCTCACTGCAAGCTCCGCCTCCCGGGTTTACGCCATTCTCCTGCCTCAGCCTCCTGAGTAGCTGGGACTACAGGCACCCGCCACGGCGCCCGGCTAATTTTTTTTTTTTTTTGTATTTTTAGTAGAGACGAGGTTTCACCGTGGTCTCGATCTCCTGACCTTGTGATCCGCCCGCCTCGGCCTCCCAAAGTGCTGGGATTACAGGCGTGAGCCACCGCGCCCGGCCAATAGTGCAATTCTTTTAGAGTATCTAGGCTAAGAAAACGTGAACTAATTTATGTTTCTGGAATTTAAGACAGTTTTTATTCTTTGTCAATCTTAAAAAATAAGATAAGTCAAATAAAACTATTAAAAGAATTAAACTTTCTTATGTAAGGAATGTACCATTTACAT
The DNA here is from genome assembly GCF_009764315.1 of Trachypithecus francoisi. Lineage (NCBI taxonomy): Eukaryota > Metazoa > Chordata > Mammalia > Primates > Cercopithecidae > Trachypithecus > Trachypithecus francoisi. The sequence goes on along the minus strand of NW_022681471.1, from coordinate 36,115,596 downwards.
TACAATCTATTTGCTAACTTAATTCATGTCACATGTTCACATTATCATATCACAAAACAACCAAATTAAATATTGTAAAAAGGGAATGTGAAATAGTTGGTAAAAAAAAATTTATGTCATGGATTGTGTTGCCAAATAAGATGAGATTTTTCTAATATCTTATGTTTTAAATGTTTAAATATGTGAATATTCTTGGTAACTAATTTAAAATATTACACATTTTTCGTAGGTTTTGATTTGGCATTCATTGCCTATCCAGAGGCTCTAGCCCAACTCCCAGGTGGTCCATTTTGGTCCATATTATTTTTTTTCATGCTTTTAACTTTGGGTCTCGATTCTCAGTTTGCTTCGATTGGTAAGTAATACTTCCAGTGGTAACATATTCCTCTTACATTTCTTTTGCATTTCCTCTATTTGAAAACGTGCTTTTATTACCCCTATTACCCCCTCTAGCTGTTAATCTCAGAATGATCTTTCTGAAAGTTGTTTTAAATGAAATTTAAATACAGAAAAATACTTGACACTCAAAAGGAATACACATTAATATTTTATCATACTTGTTTCAGATATTTTAAGAAAATAAACTGTTACAGGTGAATTTGAAGTCCTCTGTCTTTCTTTTCCTAATACAAGTCACATTTTTTTTCTAGAAGTAACTCTTACCATAGATTGTGTATGTTATTCTGTCCATGTTTATATACATTTTATATGTGTCTGTACATAGCATATACATTTTCAAATTTGCACATAAATGTGAAGTTTCATAGCATACATATGACTCTGAAAGTTGTTTTTGCATTGATTATGAATCCCATTGATACAAAGGCATATAGATCTAATTAAATCATAATATCTTTGTTGACATAATAATGTGCATGTGAATGATATACACTTTTTTAAAAATTACACACACTGCTGCAATGATCATCCTTGCACATACTTCTATGAACACATAAGGATTTACCTAGGTACAAGACTAGAGAAATTCTGAAACAATTTTCATTCTACCACTCTCTCACATACAATATTTTCAGTTTACTCTATTTATAGGATAAAATCCAGACTTTTCTGGTTGATTTTCAAAGTCCTTGAAAATTTCAAACATATTTTCTGATATTTTCATTCTCACATCCTTCTACTTAGCCAGTTCCCTATTTCATGAACACATTTATTTCTAAACCTAGAATCCTTTCTGTTTCCACACCACTTATTCAAATATTTACGTTATTTAAAAGTCCTACTAGAATTCTTCCTTTTAGACTAATTCAGTTCACAGGGGACTGTTACCTTACACTTGCTATCAATGAAAAATCATATAAAGCAGATTAAAAACAACAAATAGAGCTGCATTTGATTTTCATCAGAACCAAGTGGTGACTGCCAAAAGAAATAACCCTGTGGGTTTTTAAAAGCAAGGAACAGGGCTCAGAGTCTATTTTCAACATATATTTGTAAATTTGATTAACATACATTGAATTCTGTGATTAACAGTATTGGCAAATAAGTTGACATATAACACGTCATTTCTCCCCCTCTGAAGAAACGATCACAACAACAATTCAAGACTTATTTCCCAAAGTGATGAAGAAAATGAGGGTTCCCATAACTTTGGGCTGCTGCTTGGTTTTGTTTCTCCTTGGTCTCGTCTGTGTGACTCAGGTATACTACAGCATTTTTTTTTCATAGAAACATATTAGTTGTAGCATACTTTATAACCTAACTAAAGAACCAAAGCTTAAGATGATGCTTAGTGACAAGTCCAGGTCTGACTTGGGTCAAGGTTTTCTGGTTTTAGCCCATTTTTCTCCATTACTACTTTTATAGTAAGTCTATTTTGCAGATGAGGAGGCCGAATAATGGACAGTTACCTCAGTTACAATAAGATTATAGACTTTAAACACAAACTACATTCCTCACAGCCACTTCAGAACATACAGACATTGCATACCATTCTGATAATCAACAAATTTAAGTACTTATTTTCTTTCCAGTGACTCAGTATAGATTGAAAGATTTTTGAGATGTTTAAAGTCACATTTGGGTTTACATTTGAAACATTGCTTTTCACATTTTAGCAGAAGGGAAATTGAAGGAGCATATGTCAAGATCAAATTAATAGATTCAATTTGAATATCCCAGCAATCATAAAAACAATTAAAATATACTTAGAAGTAATTAATATTTTTTTGGTAGGCTGGAATTTACTGGGTTCATCTGATTGACCACTTCTGTGCTGGATGGGGCATTTTAATTGTAGCTATACTGGAACTAGCTGGAATCATCTGGATTTATGGTAAGTAGTAACTATAAAATTATTTTCAAGTCTTATTAAAATAGTTTAGTTTGATTCATTTTCATTATGTTTACCTAATTATACCATTATAATAGTAAAGTACAATATACTGGACAAAATATATTATGAAGAAAATGTAGTTACAGGTATATGCTTCATTGTTGTACTTCAGAAAAATGTTTAGACGCATAAAGATACTTGATGCCACAATGGTTATTGGAAGAATATATCAGCAAACATTCAATGTACTCTTTGTCTTGTTTAGGAGGGAACAGATTCATTGAGGATATAGAAATGATGATTGGTGCAAAGAGGTGGATATTCTGGCTATGGTGGAGAGCTTGCTGGTTTGTAATTACGCCTATCCTTTTGATTGTAAGTAATAATATACCATGAACTTGGTTTCAATAATACATACATTCCAAGATGAACTTAATAATTCACATTGAAGACAAAATGCAAATTAATTTTATAAAGGAATGATTTTCAAGTTTTGCAGTATTTATGGCTGGTGCCTCCAAGTTGCCTAAATTAAAATGCCTTTGCAGTATTATTCTGAGGCCATCAGTTTAAACATTTACCATTTGAGAAAATAAACAGGTTCATATAGATGTAAAAGTTATCAATAATTTAAAATTTATCAATAGAAAAATGAAAATAAAACATATATTTGCTCATTCCCTAAAAAAAATATGTTGAGCCATCAATAATATTCCTAACCTCTCTGCCAGGCACAGAAAAAACAAAGATGCATAAGGCCCAGATCCTCCCTTCAAATAATTCAGTTTAAATACAACAGTCCTATTTAATTCATATTTTATCTCTTAATGAGGCAGATGAAAGCAGTAAAAGAAACTTACCTGTGTCAATAGGGGCAATGGTTTATGTTAATAAATTCAATAATATTACTATTTAGGAGCTGAGGTAAAGCAAAAGTATGTCTTACTCCAGAGACATAACTTATCAACTTAAAATCTTCAAATAACATTTCAGGACAGTAAATGGCTGAGCACCAAAATAAACACTACACTGGATGGAGAATGATTATGGACTAGAAATAATGGTGGTGGGGTGAGGCAGTGTCAAAGCTTCATAGATTTATTTTGGTTCTCATTGCCTTCATGCTTCAAGGTTTTCTAGAAAAGGCCATTAAGTAATATATCCAGGATTTCCTTCAAATCTAAAGTATCACATTTGTTTGTAGAGAGGATTACATTTTTTAACATTATGAGATCACTTTCAAAAGGTGAGCAGTTTGGAACGAGATAATGCTGAATTAAATATTGGATACTCCATATTTTTGCTAAACGATTTTGAAAATGATACTAAATATTTTTATTTCACAAGTCTCCATAATAAAATAAATCCCCTTGTAAACTTAGAAGGTTTAGCTGGATCTCTTAACAAGCTAATATTCAATGATTACATAAGTTTGACACCTGAATTTAATTTAAAATGCGAAAGTATTACATATGAAATTATTTACATTGCCATCTATTTTCTATAAAGTCATGTGTATTGGACTCCACTATCCCTCATCCATTCTTTTGTAGTTATGTACATTTATAGTAACTGTGAAATATATTTAAATTACTGTAATTAAATTAATGGAGCTAAGCCATTTAATTTTAAAATTAAACTTATAGGTCTATTTATTGTTTTCTCACTGATTTTAGTAAAACAAAAACAGCAAAATTTAAGGGAACTCTTTGATAATTATTGGGTTTTGTTTTGTTTTGCTTTACCAATTTCTAATTAATTAGTTTTAATGCTTCAACATTTCGGATTTATTTTAACTTGGCCTTAAAATGTGTTCATCTTTAACATTCAGATTTGACTGTATTGCCTAAACATATATTGAGGATTTTTGTTTGTTTGTTTGTTTTTTATTTTTCCCTCAGTAAGATGCTGGAAGTGAAATATGCTTTGGTAAATGCTCATCAATAGTGTGTGTAAATGCATGTGTGTTTTTGATGTGTCAAAAGAGGAGCTTTGTGCAGTGGGAAAGAATAGAAGCAATTCCTAAGCAAGGAGAAAAGTGTGCCCACTAAAGTGTACTTCACATTCTCATCGTATTAATCTATATGCTGGCATGTAGATCGAATCTATGGCATAGAATAAAACCATGCTATTATAAATCAAAGTGAAAAGCTCAGTAACAGAAACTTTCAGATATTATTTACTTACAATCTGTATATGGTCAAATATTTTATTGAAATATATGTTGAACAAGTATTTGGGTTTATAAATATATGATGGTGTTAATTTTGGAAAAATTTATTCGAAGTAAAAATAAAAGTTATTTATTTTGGTTCATTCATATTGTTATCTTCTGGTTTGTTACCTGATTATTTCAATATTTGAATATATTTTCATATTATTTTTGATAAATCACATCTGAGGAACAGAATCAAATTGCTAATCATCAGTGCAATAACGTCTAATCTTTAGCTTTGTCTTTGCATATTTAACTTGGACAGGCGATATTTATCTGGTCACTGGTGCAATTCATAGACCTAATTATGGCACAATTCCATATCCTGACTGGGGAGTTGCTTTAGGCTGGTGTATGATTATTTCTGCATTATTTGGATTCCAATTATGGCTATCATAAAAATAATTCAGGCTAAAGGAAACATCTTTCAAGTGAGTGCATTAAAATTGTTTATACTTTATACAAAGTAGTTATGATCAAAATGAAGTTTAATTTACTGACATGGTGGTAATATGAAATTATATGAATACATTAATTACTCCTTCCTCTTGACTACTTCTATAACTGACACAGTCATCTGTTACTAGCGCAGAATATGGTATTATATTATTTATATATTTGCTGTGTTTCTCTATGCTAGACTATAAGCTCCTTGTGGGGAAAGTCTGGTCGTATTTGTTGCTGTATCCTCTGGCCTTGCTACAGTGCTTAGCATATGACAGCTATGATATCTATACCTATGTTGAGTTGTCCCTGAAGATGTCACAAAGCAAATGATCTGTTTGCTTTATATCCATAGTCACTACTTTTCAACCTCATCTGGCTATAATATACATCCTAATAGTGTTTTTATACTGGAATAAGCCTGGTAAATATCTTGAACCCAATCTAGAGCCTGAGTCATCCCTCTTCCATGGAGGTCTAGGGGTATTAAGTTCATTATGACATCTCAGTAGGACAGTGACAAAGTAGGCTCAGCAGTCTTAGATTTAAATAAATTTCTAAGTCCATACAACGATGGATCCAAATCAATGGTTTGATCCTGGAACTCCCATTTCCTTTGTTCTTGAAACACATCCCAGCTATATGTACTATATGTACTATATGTACTAAATGTACTATAACACATCCCAGCTATATGTACTAATGTACTATAATCAGTACATTTAAAAGAAAGTGTTAAAACTGACGGCCTCACTTAATTAGAAACGTGATAAATATATGGACAAATGGACTATATACTATAAGAGGACTGTAGTTTAATACTTTCTATCCAAATATGTTTAAAAACTTCGTGCATTTGTTATAGATCATGTTTTCTATATGAACTTAGTTTTCTATATGAACTGGTTTAGATCCTCCTTGTCCTCATCCTAAGGCCAGGATAGAAATGTCTGATTCAGTGAAGGTACAGAGTAGTTACTCTGTTACTCTAATGGGTTCAACACTTTGTTTTGAAATCATTACATGCTCAGTTATTTTGGTTTAGTAGTTAATATACTTCTATATTAACAACTAGCTACATTTGATTATACCTTTTTCTTGGTAAACTGTGCATTAAGAATTTAGATGATCACTTTTTAGTTTTCTGTGATTCTTATTTTTAGTAAAGAAATAATTTAAATGAAAGTACAGTTCAATATTAGATTGTTTATAGATTGTAGCACTTAAATTCTAAGACAATGATTTTTTGTTTTTGCATTTCAGCGCCTTATAAGTTGCTGCAGACCAGCTTCTAACTGGGGTCCATACCTGGAACAACATCGTGGGGAGAGATATAAAGGCATGGTAGATCCCAAAAAAGAGGCTGACCATGAAATACCTACTGTTAGTGGCAGCAGAAAACCGGAATGAGATCTCATTGAAAAAAATATAGGATTGTATATGTGATTTTTTTAGAATGGGGGGAAACTTATTTATTGTATGGTAAATGAATAGGAAAATGTACTTACTATATTCATGATGGTGTGATTTTTTTCACATTTAAGCAGGAATGCAATATAAAAATATGAATCTCTTAATGCTCAGCCATGTGCTTATTATATTTCTTTTTAGATAATGTATCTGTATAACACACACACACATAACTGTCTCTATTTCACAATTATATTTTTGTAAATAGTATATGCTTTTTTAATACATTGGAGGGTTTATTTTGAGCTAATTTCTTAGAGAATAGTTATATTTTCTATTACACAAGTTTAAAAATATTATTTACTTGTATTTTCTTAATTTACAATCTTTCTTTTCCACAAATATTGGTGGGAAATAAATCAGTACATTTAAAAGAAAGTGTTAAAACTGACGGCCTTGGCGGAGCAAGATGGCCGAATAGGAACAGCTCCAGTCTTCAACTCCCAGCGCGAGCGACACAGAAGACCGGTGATTTCTGCATTTTCAACTGAGGTACTGGGGTCATCTCTCTAGGGAGTGCCGGACAATCGGTGCTGGTCAGCTGCTGCAGCCTGACCAGCGTGAGCTGAAGCAGGGCGAGGCATCGCCTCACCTGGAAGCGCAAGGGGGAAGGAAATCCCTTTTCCTAGCCAGGGGAACTGAGACACACAAACCTGGAAAATCGGGTAACTCCCACCCCAATACTGCGCTTTAAGGAAACAGGCACACCAGGAGAATATATCCACACCTGGCGGGAGGGTCCCACGCCCACGGAGCCTCCCTCACTGCTAACACAGCCGTCTGCGGCGATCTATCCGCAAGGCAGCAGCGAGGCTGGGGGAGGGGCGCCCGCCATTGCTGAGGCTTAAGTAGGTAAACAAAGCCGCTGGGAAGCTCGAACTGGGTGGAGCTCACAGCAGCTCAAGGAAGCCTGCCTGTCTCTGTAGACTCCACCTCTGCGGACAGCGCACAGCTGCAAGTCCATAGGGGAAAGAGCGGGGCCGTGCAGACGCGAACGACTCTGTCTGACAGCTTTGGGGAGAGCCGTGGATCTCCTAACGCGGAGGTTGAGATCTGAGAACGGACAGACTGCCTGCTCAGGTGGGTCCCTGACCCCTGAGTAGCCTAGCTGGGAGACATCCCCCACTAGGGGCAGTCTGACACCCCACACCTCACAGGGTGGAGTCACCCCTGAGAGGAAACTTCCAAAGAAAGAATCAGACAGGTACACTCGCTGTTCAGCAATATTCTATCTTCGGCAACCTCTGCTGCTGATACCCAGGCAAACAGGGTCTGGAGTGGACCTCAAGCAATCTCCAACAGACCAACAGACAGTCCTCTGACTGTCAGAGGAAAACTATCAAACAGGAAGGACACCTATACCAAAACCCCATCAGTACGTCACCATCATCAAAGACCAGAGACAGATAAAACCACAAGATGGGGAAGAAGCAGGGCAGAAAAGCTGGAAATTCAAAAATAAGAGCGCATCTCCCCTGCAAAGGAGCGCAGCCATCGCCAGCAACGGATCAAAGCTGGTCAGAGAATGACTTTGACGAGATGAGAGAAGAAGGCTTCAGTCCATCAAACCTCTCAGAGCTAAAGGAGGAATTACGTACCCAGCGCAAAGAAACTAAAAATCTTGAAAAAAAAGTGGAAGAATTGACAGCTAGACTAATTAATGCAGAGAAGATCATAAACGAAATGACAGAGATGAAAACCATGACACGAGAAATACGTGACAAATGCACAAGCTTCAGTAACCGACTCGATCAACTGGAAGAAAGAGTATCAGCGATTGAGGATCAAATGAATGAAATGAAGCGAGAAGAGAAACCAAAAGAAAAAAGAAGAAAAAGAAATGAACAAAGCCTGCAAGAAGTATGGGATTATGTAAAAAGACCAAATCTACGTCTGATTGGGGTGCCTGAAAGTGAGGGGAAAATGGAACCAAGTTGGAAAACACTCTTCAGGATATCATCCAGGAGAACTTCCCCAACCTAGTAGGGCAGGCCAACATTCAAATTCAGGAAATACAGAGAACGCCACAAAGATACTCCTCCAGAAGAGCAACTCCAAGACACATAATTGCCAGATTCACCAAAGTTGAAATGAAGGAAAAAATCTTAAGGGCAGCCAGAGAGAAAGGTCGGGTTACCCACAAAGGGAAGCCCATCAGACTAACAGCAGACCTCTCGGCAGAAACTCTACAAGCCAGAAGAGAGTGGGGGCCAATATTCAACGTTCTTAAAGAAAAGAATTTTCAACCCAGAATTTCATATCCAGCCAAACTAAGCTTCATCAGTGAAGGAGAAATAAAATCCTTTACAGATAAGCAAATGCTTAGAGATTTTGTCACCACCAGGCCTGCCTTACAAGAGACCTGAAGGAAGCCCTAAACATGGAAAGGACAACCGGTACCAGCCATTGCAAAAACATGCCAAAATGTAAAGACCATCGAGGCTAGGAAGAAACTGCATCAACTAACGAGCAAAATAACCAGTTAATATCATAATGACAGGATCAAGTTCACACATAACAATATTAACCTTAAATGTCAATGGACTAAATGCTCCAATTAAAGACACAGACTGGCAAACTGGATAAAGAGTCAAGACCCATCAGTCTGCTGTATTCAGGAGACCCATCTCACATGCAGAGACATACATAGGCTCAAAATAAAGGGATGGAGGAAGATCTACCAAGCAAATGGAGAACAAAAAAAGCAGGGGTTGCAATCCTAGTCTCTGAAAAACAGACTTTAAACCATCAAAGATCAAAAGAGACAAAGAAGGCCATTACATAATGGTAAAGGGATCAATTCAACAGGAAGAGCTAACTCTCCTAAATAATATGCACCCAATACAGGAGCACCCAGATTCATAAAGCAAGTCCTTAGAGACCTACAAAGAGACTTAGACTCCCATACAATAATAATGGGAGACTTCAACACTCCACTGTCAACATTAGACAGATCAACGAGACAGAAAGTTAACAAGGATATCCAGGAATTGAACTCATCTCTGCACCAAGCGGACCTAATAGACATCTATAGAACTCTCCACCCCAAATCAACAGAATATACATTCTTCTCAGCACCACATCGCACTTATTCCAAAATTGACCACATAATTGGAAGTAAAGCACTCCTCAGCAAATGTACAAGAACAGAAATTATAACAAACTGTCTCTCAGACCACAGTGCAATCAAACTAGAACTCAGGACTAAGAAACTCAATCAAAACCGCTCAACTACATGGAAACTGAACAACCTGCTCCTGAATGACTACTGGGTACATAACGAAATGAAAGCAGAAATAAAGATGTTCTTTGAAACCAATGAGAACAAAGATACAACATACCAGAATCTCTGGGACACATTTAAAGCAGTGTGTAGAGGGAAATTTATAGCACTAAATGCCCACAAGAGAAAGCAGGAAAGATCTAAAATTGACACTCTAACATCACAATTAAAAGAACTAGAGAGGCAAGAGCAAACACATTCAAAAGCTAGCAGAAGGCAAGAAATAACTAAGATCAGAGCAGAACTGAAGGAGATAGAGACACAAAAAACCCTCCAAAAAATCAATGAATCCAGGAGTTGGTTTTTTGAAAAGATCAACAAAATTGACAGACCGCTAGCAAGACTAATAAAGAAGAAAGAGAGAGAATCAAATAGACGCAATAAAAAATGATAAGGGGATATCACCACGACCCACAGAATACAAACAACCATCAGAGAATACTATAAATGCCTCTACGCAAATCAACTAGAAAATCTAGAAGAAATGGATAATTTCCTGGACACTTACACTCTCCCAAGACTAAACCAGGAAGAAGTTGAATCCCTGAATAGACCAATAGCAGGCTCTGAAATTGAGGACAACAATTATAGCCTACCCACCAAAAAAAGTCCAGGACCAGATGGATTCACAGCTGAATTCTACCAGAGGTACAAGGAGGAGCTGGTACCATTCCTTCTGAAACTATTCCAATCAATAGAAAAGAGGGAATCCTCCCTAACTCTTTTTATGAGGCCAACATCATCCTGATACCAAAGCCTGGCAGAGACACAACAAAAAAAGAGAATTTTAGACCAATATCCCTGATGAACATCGATGCAAAAATTTCAAAAAAATACTGGCAAACGGATTCAGCAGCACATCAAAAGCTTATCCACCATGATCAAGTGGGCTTCATCCCTGGGATGCAAGGCTGGTTCAACATTCGCAAATCAATAAACGTAATCCAGCATATAAACAGAACCAAAGACAAGAACCACATGATTATCTCAATAGATGCAGAAAAGGCTTTTGACAAAATTCAACAGCCCTTATGCTAAAAACGCTCAATAAATTCGGTATTGATGGAACGTACCTCAAAATAATAAGAGCTATTTATGACAAACCACAGCTAATATCATACTGAATGGGCAAAAACTGGAAAAATTCCCTTTGAAAACTGGCACAAGACAGGGATGCCCTCTCTCACCACTCCTATTCAACATTGTTGGAAGTTCTGGCTAGGGCAATCAGGCAAGAGAAAGAAATCAAGGGTATCCAGTTAGGAAAAGAAGAAGTCAAATTGTCCCTGTTTGCAGATGACATGATTGTATATTTAGAAAACCCATTGTCTCAGCCCAAAATCTCCTTAAGCTGATAAGCAACTTCAGCAAAGTCTCAGGATACAAAATTAATGTGCAAAATCACAAGCATTCTTATACACCAGTAACAGACAAGCAGAGAGCCAAATCAGGAATGAACTTCCATTCACATTGCTTCAAAGAGAATAAAATACCTAGGAATCCAGCTTACAAGGGATGTAAAGGACCTCTTCAAGGAGAACTACAAACCACTGCTCAGTGAAATCAAAGAGGACACAAACAAATGGAAGAACATACCATGCTCATGGATAGGAAGAATCAATATCGTGAAAATGGCCATACTGCCCAAGGTATTTATAGATTCAATGCCATCCCCATCAAGCTACCAATGACTTTCTTCACAGAATTGGAAAAAACGGCTTTAAAGTTCATATGGAACCAAAAAGAGCCCGCATTGCCAAGACAATCCTAAGTCAAAAGGACAAAGCTGGAGGCGTCACGCTACCTGACTTCAAACTATACTACAAGGCTACAGTAACCAAAACAGCATGGTACTGGTACCACAACAGAGATATAGACCAATGGAACAGAACAGAGTCCTCAGAAATAATACCACACATCTACAGCCATCTGATCTTTGACAAACCTGAGAAAAACAAGAAATGGGGAAAGGATTCCCTATTTAATAAATGGTGCTGGGAAAATTGGCTAGCCATAAGTAGAAAGCTGAAACTGGATCCTTTCCTTACCCCTTATACGAAAATTAATTCAAGATGGATTAGAGACTTAAATGTTAGACCTAATACCATAAAAACCCTAGAAGAAAATCTAGGTAGTACCATTCAGGACATAGGCATGGGCAAGGACTTCATGTCTAAAACACCAAAAGCAACGGCAGCAAAAGCAAAATTGACAAATGGGATCTAATTAAACTAAAGAGCTTTTGCACAGCAAAAGAAACTACCATCAGAGTGAACAGGCAACCTACAGAATGGGAGAAAATTTTGCAACCTACTCATCTGACAAAGGGCTAATATCCAGAATCTACAAAGAACTCAAACAAATATACAAGAAAAAAACAAACAACCCCATCAAAAAGTGGGCAAAGGATATGAACAGACATTTCTCAAAAGAAGACATCATACAGCCAACAGACACATGAAAAAATGCTCATCATCACTCGCCATCAGAGAAATGCAAATCAAAACCACAATGAGATACCATCTCACACCAGTTAGAATGGCAATCATTAAGAAGTCAGGAAACAACAGGTGTTGGAGAGGATGTGGAGAAATAGGAACACTTTTACACTGTTGGTGGGATTGTAAACTAGTTCAACCATTATGGAAACAGTATGGCGATTCCTCAAGGATCTAGAACTAGATGTACCATATGACCCAGCCATCCCACTACTGGGTATATACCCAAAGGATTATAAATTACTCTAACAAAGACACATGCACACGTATGTTTATTGCGGCACTATTCACAATAGCAAAGACTTGGAATCAACCCAAATGTCCATCTGTGACAGACTGGATTAAGAAAATGTGGCACATATACACCATGGAATACTATGCAGCCATAAAAAAGGATGAGTTTGCGTCCTTTGTAGGGACATGGATGCAGCTGGAAACCATCATTCTTAGCAAACTATCACAAGAAGAGAAAACCAAACACCGCAGTTCTCACTCATAGGTGGGAACTGAACAATGAGATCACTTGGACTCGGGAAGGGGAACATCACACACTGGGCCTATCATGGGGGGGGGAGGAGGGAGGGATTGCATTGGGGAGTTATACATGATATAAACGTCATGCACATGTACCCTAGAACTTAAAGTATAAAAAACAAATAAAATAAAATAAAATAAAATAAAAAAAAATAAATAAAAAAAAAAAAAAAAAAAAAAAAAAAAAAAAACTGACGGCCTCACTTAATTAGACACGTGATAAATATATGGACAAATGGATATATTATACTATAAGAGGGACTGTAAGTTTAATTAATTTCTATTCAAAATATGTTTAAAAAACTTCGTTCATTTGTTTAGATCATGTTTTCTATATGAAACTTAGTCTTATGTTCGTTATAAAAAGTGAATAGATGGAAAAAATAAGGATCCTAAGCCAGTAAGTGATAAATCTAGAACAATGAGTTGAGTACATCTTTTCCCATATCCAATCTCCTTAGGTAATTTGGAAGAAACTATGACCATTTAATTTCTATGTGTTTCACAAAATAAGAGTTGTTCGTTATACTCTCTGAAATATAGGTTTAATTTTCATCAGTAGAATATGGACTTAAATGTTAATGAGAAAATGGCTTTAATCAATTCTAGCTGCTAGCATTATGATTGTAATACAGGGCTGTGATAGAGTGATTTTTGTCTATATGAATAAGTTACTTACAGGTGATAACTTAAATTACATTGGAAGATTTAAACTTGTCAAACTTGTCAAGAATAGCAAAGCCCCAAATTGAAAATCTGTGTCCTACCTTTCCTTCCAAGGATTAATTAAATATATCACTAAGAGCTTATCTCTGCTTATATATTGGTGACAAATGGTTAGCATCATAGCCGGTGATGATAAACATGCCTACATATGTAAAGAATTTTCATAAATCTTAAATTTCAACTAGGCTCAGGAAAAAATGAAACCAAAATCATTATGGAACATTTTTCTGTGTATAGTACATGCTTTTTCTAGGGAGACGTCCAAGTTATCAGAATATCAAGGAAAACCTGTGACCCAAAGAAGTTAAGGAACCACATACACTGCTGCTACTTTTGTGCTTGGCAAATGAGTGGCAATAGAAGAATAATTTTTTTACACATTTAAAACATTTTATCTTCCTTGTGATTGAAGATGAAAAGGAGTAAGAAATTAAGGTCTTTGTTTAATTTATACTGGTAATTTATTTAGGGGGGAGGGGACATGAAGGTAGGTAAACAGGTAGGTCTCTAATTGAACCACCTCTGTAAGTTATGTATGTATATATAAGCTGAAATTGTGTTGACATCTGAGGGTTTTCTTTTTCTTTTTCCTTTATTTTTTGGTGGGGGACTGGGGGTCAGAGTCTCATTCTGTTGCCCAGGCTGGAGTGCAGTGGCATGATCTCAGCTCACTGCAACCCCTGCCTTCTGGATTCAAGTGATTCTCCTGTCTCAGCCTCCTGAGTAGCTGGGACTATAGGTGCCCGCCACCACACCAGCTTATTTTTGTATTTTTAGTAGAGACAGGGTTTCCCCATGTTGGCCAGGCTGGTCTCGAACTCCCAACCTCAAATGATCTGTCTACCTCGGCCACCCAAAGTGCTGAGATTATAGGTGTGAGCCACCGTGCCCAGCCCATTCTGAGGGTTTTCTTTGAAGACAGGTCAAATGCTGTTAGTAAACTTCAAGAGATTGTTAATTCCTTAGTTATATCAGATTTTATAATATTTGAAAATAGATGGCTAACAAGAGGTTAGAAATACTTTTCCTTAATTTTAATCCACATTATGTTACATGCATTCTACCACTACATTTTGGTGCTATTTAAGGTGTGCAATTTTCTATAGGTGACTTTTGAAATTCAGGGAAGATTTGGGCATTTTTAATGAAGAATATCTAACTGGGGGAAGTGTGAAGGGAAAGAAATCCTTTTCAAAAGCTGACCACAAAGAGTAGTTAAAAGTTTTTGTCACTGTCTTCACAAATGTGTAAAGCACAGATCTTTATATAGAGTGCTTGGCATATTGTAGGATGCTCAGTGGTGGTTTTTATTATTATTACTCATATTCAAACAGTGGCAAGAAATATCGTTCCACATAATGGAAAACATTTCCATCAAATCCCACTTACTTTAATGCAAACTTGGAGATAATTTATGGTATTGTATTGTGAACTATTAATGAAAACTTTTTCACAGTTGAGTGAAATTAAAATCACTATATCTCAACTATAGTCTGTTTACTGTCACTTTTTTTATTGTTAAGAAACTTTTGAACTGTTTTTCTTTCTCTATTGTGCTTCCATTCCTTCCCCAGTAAGTATATTTTAGCCATATGCAATCAATTACTTAAAGTATAAATAAGAAATTGGGAAGTATCTGGATTTTTTTCTATCTGACTTGGCATCCACTCCCTCTTAAAAAAATAATTCATTTAGTATAAACACACAATCAAATGAATCTACTCAAAGTGTCTTTAATGATTTCCACCACTGGCATTACATCCTGTACGCTGTTAGGTGGATTTCCGGTGAGCTGATGCACTTCTGAAACCCTTGCTGACTAGAATATGTTCCAGTTCAACCAGCTTGTTTTCCACCGTAGTGAGGTTTACCAATATGCGCTTCTGCATGGCTATTGAGTGTGGGAAATTATTTAAAATATCCCGAGAGAGGTCGTAGACTGAAAGATTGTTGTCTGTATTGCTGTTAATTAACCCAGTAGAAGAGGGTCTTACTAGTGCAAGAGCAGTTGAATTTGATGACATTTCACCAGTGTTTCTCTGTAAAGGAAGGGAATTATACATATGTAGTTTATCGAATTAAGCAATTTCCAAACTACCGAAAAACAACTCGTTTAATCTTGGTTACCAAAAATAAACTGATTTCCCCTAATATGTAGAGATTAAAAATGTATGAATTGGTACATTAATTCAAAAATACATTCTTCCAAAACCAGACTGAGAAAAAAAAAAATATGATAGTCGTTAGGGCCAAAGTTCCATATCCTTTCCTTACATTTCCTGAGCACCTAGTAGGTAAACATATGAACCCTGTATTGACTCTTATCTAAGAGCACCTCACTTGTGACTTTAACACCAGGAAATCCACATTGACACTCGAATTATTGTGAATGCCCAGAAAGGGCCATAAAATAAAGATGGTGGATTAGCAAACAGACACGTGGGGAGAGGAGAAGCAGAGAAGAAAGAGAATCTTACCATAAGATTCTTAAAGTGGGAGATGGTGGTGGGGAATGGGCACTGACAACTCCACTTTCCTCTCCAATGAGTGAAAAGCTGACCACATTACTTAGGGACTTGGGGCTTTTTAGAAGAGACCACAACTGTCGAATCACTGGTCAGAATACAGGAATTGCGGAAGTGAGGGGGTAAAAGTCTGGGGTTCCTTTGAGTGAAAAAGAGGGATGAGGTGATCTCCCCTTACCTCTCATTTTACTATATTTTACTGTCTTACATTACACTCCGCAGTCCACATACTCATCTAGCTTCAACTAATTCAAATCTCCCTTACATTTGCCATTACCTGAAAGCGGCGATATTTCCAGAAGACAGTCACAAGGCACACAGAATGCCGCTCGCTAGGAGTAAATAGACGTTCATGGTTCCTTTTCAGCCTCTTCTCCCTTCTCGGGACTGACCCACTCAGCTGGTAGTTGGAAAGTAGTGGGCCTCTAGCCACCCGGAGTTGGAAAACTTCGGGCCAGGATGCCTGCGGCAACTGGGATGCTCTGTGTTGTCCGCTTTATGTACTGCTGAGGGGGCGCGAGACCTCACATTGGGCACACACGTGGCAGTGCTGCGCCACAATAAGATGACGTAAAAAACCGGCCCTGCAGGAAACCGTGGGGCTCACCTGGTTAGTGTCAGGTCCTTAGAGAGGAGAGTGAAAGACAGTGAGGAAGTGTGGGATTTCTGGGAAGCTGAAACGTAGTACAAGGACAGGCTCTAAAGGGATTGGTTAAATAGAATATTTAAAGTGCTCCTACCTTTTAAAAATATGTCTTTGCTACAACCACTCCTTTATTCACTTCAAAAACAAGATATAAAAATGCACTGTAAAAAGCAGTTACCCACAAATTGTCTTTGCCAGAAACTACCTCCTCCACACCCACCTTGTTATTTAGCATTTACTGCAACCCTAGTCACATTGGAATAATTATGTACATGTGTATCACTTTACAGTTTAAGAAATAATTTGGGGGACATTTTCACTTATAAACCTCACAACAAATTTGTACTAAAATTATTTTTTTTAATTTCAAGTTTATACCATGACATTTATTTTTCTTTTATTTTTTATCAACTTTTAAGTTCAGGGATACATGTGCAGGATGTGCAGGTCTGTTATAGATGTAAATGTGTGCCATGGTGGCCTGCTGCACAGATCAATCTATCACCCAGGTATTAATTAAGCCCAGCACGTATTAGGCCAACACCCATTAGCTGTTCTTCCTGATGCTCTTCCTCCACACCGATCCTGCCCCACCTCGCAGGCCACAGTGCGTTTTGTTACCCCTATGTGTCATGTGTTCTCATCGTTTAGCTCTCACCAGCTCCCACTTATAAGTGAAAACATATGGTGTTTGGTTCTCCAGAGCCAAGGTATTTTTACTACTGTGTCTATTTTTGCAAATGTGGAAACAGATTCAGGTGTTAAATTCATTTGAAACTAATAGCAAAAGCAGGACTTGAATCCATGGAGTTTGAGCTCTAAGATAACTCCCCCATTCTCGTCATTATCCACATGATCTCCACCTCCACTCTGATTTGTGAGCATCAAATATTTTATATTCTCCTACCAAGGTACTGAACATTGTAGTTGGAGTTGTATTAATGGGAGGTAACACATACAGGAATCATTGCACTAGACAAGTTACAAATGTTCAGGAAATTCAGTTAAATGTGGACTATGACACTGACCTAAAGACCCAGAACTAAAAATAATATCCACAGTAATCTCAAGTGAGTGTCCAACTGCAACCCGTAACTCTGCTAGGTAAACAACCCTCATCTTCATATAGATGGGACGGGGAGAAATTACATTTTTAAGTTTTTTCATATCACACCATTTCCTGGTTATGAGTACAAAGCTTCAAGTTTTATTGATCCAATGAATATTTATTAAACACTTATATACTAGACACTGTTCTGTATTTTAAGAATCTGATTATAAGCAAAAATAAAGTATTTCTCCACCTGGAATGTGCAGTCTAGTTTAAGAGACAGACATTAATCAAATACAGAAATGTATGTGAAAGTGCTGAGATAAATGGTACCAAAAAGTACCTGGTGGTGTGGGAGCTCATAATAGAATAAGGATCTAAAGAGGAGTGAAGTTCCTGGCTTTATGGCTAACTCAATTGGATGAATAGGAGATAAAAAAGTATGGAGTTGCTGGTCATGAATTTAGTCTTGGACAAATCCGGTTTCAGGTGGCTTTGAGACATGAAATAAATGCTCACAGGGAGACAAGTGAAGACATAAATTTGTGAGTCATCTACATATAAATCATAATTGACACTCTAGATGTAAAAGAAATTTCTTCATGTCAGTCTAGGGAGTACAAATGAAGAGAAATTTGAATAGAGCATTGAAAGATTTTAATATTTAATAACTGGGCAATAACACTTCTATTAGTACGTGATTGTGGGCTTCCTGACATCTAAATTTTCTGTTTCACTGAATAACATTGAGTGAAGCACATTAACCTTATCTCTAACAATAGGATTTTGAATTTTGATCCTACTGGTATTTAAGTGAAAACTTCAGAATATTTGAAAATATTCTCATCAAACACATTAGAGTACTGTTGCTAACCACTGATTTTTTTATTTTTTATTGTAAAACATATATGACATAGAATTTAACATTTTAATCATTTTTTTTTTTTTTTTTTTTTTTTTTTTATTGAGACGGAGTCTCGCTCTGTCGCCCAGGCTGGAGTGCAGTGGCCGGATCTCAGTCACTGCAAGCTCCGCCTCCCGGGTTTACGCCATTCTCCTGCCTCAGCCTCCCGAGTAGCTGGGACTACAGGCGCCTGCCACCTCGCCCGGCTAGTTTTTTGTATTTTTAGTAGAGACAGGGTTTCACCATATTAGCCAGGATGGTCTCGATCTCCTGACCTCGTGATCCGCCCGTCTCGGCCTCCCAAAGTGCTGGGATTACAGGCTTGAGCCACCGCGCCCGGCCTTTAATCATTTTTAATTGTATAGTTTTGTGGCAATGAGTAAAATCACATGGTTTTACAAACATTAGCCATCCATCACCAGAACTTTTTCATCTTCCCCAACTGAAACTCTGTATTCATGAAACATTAACTTCCCATTTTCCCCTTTCCTTAGTCCTTGACAACCCCTCTTCTATTTTCTGTCTCCATTAACTTGACTACATTAGATACCTCATGTAAGTGGAATTACACAATATTTGTCCTGTCCTGAATGGCTTATTTCAATGAGCATAATATACTCAAGTTTCATCCATGTTGTAGCATGTGTCATAATTTCCTTTTTTTTCAGAAAGAGTAGGCTGAATAATATTCCACTGTATGTGTATACCATGTTTGGCTTTTCCATTTTTTTTGATAAACTCTGTGCTGTTATCATGTTTTAGTATTGTGCATAATGCTGCTTTGAACATGGATGTACAAATATATCTTCAAGACCCTGCTTTTAATTCCTTGGGTATATACCCAGAAGTGGAATTGCTGGATACTATAGTAATTATATTTTTAATTTTTCAGGAACTTCATGTTTTCCACAGCAGCTACACCATTTTATATTTCCATGAACAGTGCACAAGGTTTCCAATTGCTCCATATCCTCCTCAACACTTGTTATTTTCTGTTTTCTTGCTTTTGTTTATATAGTAGCCATCTTAAATGTTATGAAGGGTATTTCACTGTGACTTTCATTTGCATTTATGATTAGTGATATTGAATGTCTTACGTGCTTGTATCTTCTTTGGAGAAACCTCTATTCAAGTCCTTTCCTGGTTTTTAATTTGTTTGTTTGTTTTCTGTCGTTATTGAGTTGTAAAAGTTCTTTATATACTCTGGATACCAATCTCTTATCAGATATTTGCATTGCAAATATTTTATTTCTTCCTGTGAGTTCCTTTTTCACTGTTTTAATAATGTCCTGTAAGGCACAAAGCTTTTAGTTTTGATGAAGTCCACTTTACCTACTTTTTCTTTTGTTGCCTGTAATTTTGGTGTCATACCTTGAAAATCACTACCAAATCTAACATCATGAAGCATTTCTCAAATGTTCCTTCTAAGAATGTTATTGTCGTACCCCTTAAGTTTGGGTATTTGATCCCCTTGAGTTAATTTTTGCATATTGTCTAAAGGGTCCAACTTTATTCTTTAGCATATGGAGAACAGTTTTCACAGCACCATTTATGGAAAAGACTAATTATTCCTCATTGAATAGCCTGGGCATCCTTGTTGACAATCAATTGACTGTACATTCAAGGATTTATTTCTGTGCTCTCTGTTCTGTTCTGTTGGCTCATGTGTGTCTTTATATTAGCAGCACATTTTTTTTTGATTACCATCGCTTTGTGGTAAGTTTTGAAATCAACAAATGTGTGTCCTCTAACTTTGTTCTTATTTCTCAAGATAGTTTTGGCCATTTGCTGTCTCTTGTGTTTCCAAGTAAATTTTAGCATGGATTTTGATATTTCTGCAAAAAACATCTTTGGGATTTTCATAAGTCTTGCTTTGACTCTGTAGATCCCTTTGGGTAGTATTGACATTTTAAGATTATTAACACTTTCACTCCAATATTACAGTATATATTTTCATCTATTTGTATCTTCTTTAAATTACTTCAGCAGCGTTTTGTAGTTTCTAGTGCACAAGTAATTTGCCTCCTTTGTTAAGTGCATTTCTGTGTTTTACAGTTTTTGAGACTATTGAAAATGGACTTTTTTCCTGAATTTTCTTTTCAGATTTTATTGTTAGTGGACAAAAGTGCAAGTGGTTTTTGAGTGTGGATTTTACATCTTGCAACTTTGCTGCATCCTTTTATTAGTTCTAATGTTGAGTGTGTGTGTCAAGGCATTTGTGTATGTACTGGTGTGTGTGTGTATGTGTGTTTGCAATATTTAGGGCTTACTAAATATCATATTATTTGCAAACAGAGATCATTTTACTTCTTCCTTTTCTATTTGGAGATCTTTTGTTTCTTTTTTCTTTTTTAATTGCTCTGGCAAGGACTTTTAGTACCATGTTAAGCACAACTGGAAAAAGAGGGCATACTTGCCCTTTTCCATGTCCTGCAAGAAAGCTTTTAGCCTTTTATCATTGAGGATGTTTGATTCCTAGTTTGTCGAGGGTTTTCATCTTGAAGGCTGTTAAATTTTGTCAAACATTTTTCTGCATCAATTCACGTGATTGTGTGCTTATTTCTTTTTAATTCTGTTAATTTGATGCATTACGCCGATTGATTTTTATATATTGAACTATCTTTGCTTTCCAGGAATAAATTCTACTTGGTTATGGTGTATATGTTTTTTATATATTCTGTTGACTTCTGTTAGCTACCAGTTAAAAATATGCAATTTTAGAGAAGCTTCAGATCCACAGAAAAATTGAGCAGGAAGTACAGATATTTACCATATGCCTCCAGCCCTCACACATGCATGGTCTCCCCGACTTTCAACATCCCATGATCAGAGTGGTAAATTTGTCAAAACTGATGAATCTAAATTAACACCTATTTATCATACAGAGTCCATAATTTATATCAGGATTCACTTGAGCATTTTACGTTCTATGGGTTTGGCAAATTTATAATGACATGTATCCACCATTATTGTATTGTACAAAGTAGTTTCACTGACCTAAAAATCCTATGTGCTCTACCTATTTACAACTCCCTCACCTCAACCCTTGTGAACCAGTGATCATATTACTGTATCCATAGTTTTGCCTTTTCCCAAATATCATATAGTTGGAATCATACAATTTGTAGCTTTTGCTGATTGGGTTATTTTTCTTATTAATATGCACTTATGTTTCCTCCATGTCTTTACATTGATTCATAGCTCATTTCTTTTTAGTCCTGTCTGGATGTACAGTAGTTTATCTATTAACCTACTCAAAGACATCTTGATTGCTTCCAAGTATTTGCAACTACGAAAAAAGCTGCTATAACTATCCATGTGCAGGTTTGTGTGTGGATATAGTTTTTAACTTTTTTGAGTAAATATCAAGGAATATGACAGACTATATGGTAAAGGTTTACTTCACTTTGTAAAAAACAACCATCTTCCAAGTGGTTGTAACATTTTGCTTTCCACCAGCATTAATGAGCATTCCTGTTGCTCCACATTCTTGACAACATTTGGTGTCAGTGTTCTGGATTTTGGCAACCCTAATAGATGCATAGTAATATCTCATTCTTGCTTTAATTTGGATTGTTCAGATGATATCTGATGCTTGGCATGTTTTTTATGCTTATTTGCCAACTGTATATTTCTTTTATTTTTATTTTTATTTTTTATTATACTTTAAGTTCTAGGGTACATGTGCACAACGTGCAGGTTTGTTACATATGTATACACGTGCCATGTTGGTGTGCTGCACCCATCAACTCGACATTTACATTAGGTATATCTGCTAATGCTATCCCTGCCCCCTCCCCACTCCCCACAATAGGACCCAGTGTGTGATGTTCCCCTTCCTGTGTTCAAGTGATCTCATTGTTCAATTCCCACCTATGAGTGAGAACATGTGGTATTTGGTTTTCTGTTCTTGTGATAGTTTGCTGAGAATGATGCTTTCCAGCTGCATCCATGTCCCTACAAAGGACATGAACTCATCCTTTTTTATGGCTGCATAGTATTCCATGGTGTATATGTGCCACATTTTCTTAATCCAGTCTGTCACTGATGGACATTTGGGTTGATTTCAAGTCTTTGCTATTGTGAATAGTGCCACAATAAACATACGTGTGCATGTGTCTTTATAGCAGCATGACTTATAATCCTTTGGGTATATCCCCAGTAATGGGATGGCTGGGTCGAATGATATTTCTAGTTCTAGATCCTTGAGGAATCGCCACACTGTTTTCCACAGTGGTTGAACTACTTCACAGTCCCACCAATAGTGTAAAAGTGTTCCTATTTCTCCACATCCTCTCCAGCAACTGTTGTTTCCTGATTTTTTAATGATTGCCGTTCTAACTGGTGTGAGATGGTATCTCATTGTGGTTTTGATTTGCATTTCTCTGATGGTGAGTTATGATGAGCATTTTTTCATGTGTCTGTTGGTTGTATGAATGTCTTCTTTTGAGAAGTGTCTGTTCATATCCTGTGCCCACTTTTTGATAGGGTTGTTTGTTTTTTTCTTGTAAATTTGATTGAGTTCTTTATAGGTTCTGGATATTAGCCCTTTGTCAGATGAGTAGATTGCAAAAATTTTCTCCCATTCTGTAGGTTGCCTGTTCACTCTGATGGTAGTTTCTTTTGCTGTGCAGAAGGTCTTTAGTTTAATTAGATCCCATTTGTCAATTTTGGCTATTGTCAGCATTGCTTTTGGTGTTTTAGACATGAAGTCCTTGCCCATGCCTATGTTCTGAATGGTATTACCCAGGTTTTCTTCTAGAGTTTTTATGGCATTAGGTCCAACATTTAAGTCTCTAATCCATCTTGAATTAATTTTCGTATAAGGAGTAAGGAAAGGATCCAGTTTCAGCTTTCTACTTATAGCTAGCCAATTTTCCCAGCACCATTGATTAAATAGGGAATCCTTCCCCCATTTCTTGTTTTTCTCAGGTTTGTCAAAGATCAGATGGCTGTAGATGTGTGGTATTATTAATGAGGGCTCTGTTCTGTTCCATCGGTCTATATCTCTGTTTTGGTACCAGTACCATACTGTTTTGGTTAGTGTAGCCTTGTAGTATAGTTTGAAGTCAGGTAGCATGATGCCTCCAGCTTTGTTCTTTTGGCTTAGGATTGTCTTGGCAAACTGGCTCCTTTTTGGTTCCATATGAACTTTAAAGCAGTTTTTTCCAATTCTGTGAAGAAAGTCATTGGTAGCTTAATGGGGATGGCATTGAATCTATAAATTACCTTGGTCAGTACGGTCATTTTCACAATATTGATTCTTCCTATCCATGAGCATGGTATGTTCTTCCATTTGTTTGTGTCCTCTTTTATTTCACTGAGCAGTGGTTTGTAGTTCTCCTTGAAGAGGTCCTTTACATCCCTTGTAAGTTGGATTCCTAGGTATTTTATTCTCTTTGAAGCAATTGTAAATGGGAGTTCATTCATGATTTGGCTCTCTGTTTGTCTGTTACTGGTGTATAAGAATGCTTGTGATTTTTGCACATTGATTTTGTATCCTGAGACTTTGCTGAAGTTGCTTATCAGCTTAAGGAGATTTTGGGCTGAGACAATGGGGTTTTCTAAATATACAGTCATGTCATCTGCAAACAGGGACAATTTGACTTCTTCTTTTCCTAACTGTATACACTTTATTTCTTTCTCTTGCCTGATTGCCCTAGCCAGAACTTCCAACACTATGTTGAATAGGAGTGGTGAGAGAGGGCATCCCTGTCTTGTGTCATTTTTCAAAGGGAATGCTTCCAGTTTTTGCCCATTCAGTATGATATTGGCTGTGGGTATGTCATAAATAGCTCTTATTATTTTGACATACGTTCCATCAATACTGAATTTATTGAGAGTTTCTAGCATGAAGGGCTGTTGAATTTTGTCAAAGGCCTTTTCTGTATCTATTGAGATAATCATGTGGTTTTTGTCTTTGTTCTGTTCATATGCTGGATTACGTTTATTGATTTGTGTACGTTGAACCAGCCTTGCATCCCAGCGATGAAGCCCACTTGATCATGGTGGATAAGCTTTTTGATGTGCTGCTGGATTCCGTTTGCCAGTATTTTATTGAGGATTTTTGCATCGATGTTCATCAGGGATATTGGTCTAAAATTCTCTTTTTTTGTTGTGTCTCTGCCAGGCTTTGGTATCAGGATGATGTTGGCCTCATAAAATGAGTTAGGGAGATTCCCTCTTTTTCTATTGATTGGAATAGTTTCAGAAGGAATGGTACCAGCTCCTCCTTGTACCTCTGGTAGAATTCAGCTGTGAATCCATCTGGTCCTGGACTTGTTTTGGTGGGTAGGCTATTAATTATTGCCTCAATTTCAGAGCCTGCTATTGGTCTATTCAGGGATTCAGCTTCTTCCTGGTTTAGTCTTGGGAGAGTGTAAGTGTCCAGGAAATTATCCATTTCTTCTAGATTTTCTAGTTGATTTGCATAGAGGTGTTTATAGTATTCTCTGATGGTAGTTTGTATTTCTGTGGGGTCGGTGGTGATATCCCCTTTATCATTTTTTATTGCATCTATTTGATTCTTCTCTCTTTTCTTCTTCATGTGTCTTGCTAGCGGTCTATCAATTTTGTTGATCTTTTCAAAAAAACCAGCTCCTGGATTCATTGACTTTTTGGAGGGTTTTTATAGCTCTATCTCCTTCAGTTCTGCTCTGATCTTAGTTATTTCTTGCCTTCTGCTAGCTTTTGAATGTGTTTGCTCTTGCTTCTCCAGTTCTTTTAATTGTGATGTTAGAGTGCCATTTTAGATCTTTCCAGCTTTCTCTTGTGGGCATTTAGTGCTATAAATTTCCCTCTACATACTGCTTTAAATGTGTCCCAGAGAATCCGGTATGTTGTATCTTTGTTCTCATTGGTTTCAAAGAACATCTTTATTTCTGCCTTCATTTCGTTATGTATCCAGTAGTCATTCAGGAGCAGGTTGTTCAGTTTCCATGTAGTTGAGCGGTTTTGATTGATTTTTATATTCATGGATTGGAAGAATTAATACTGTTAAAATGCCCATGCTTTCCAAAGCAATCTAGAGATTTAATGCAACCCCTATAAAAATACAGCTGACGCTCTTCACAGAAATAAAGTAAATAATCCTAAAATTTGTATAGGACCACAAAAGACCTAGAACAGTCAAAACCATCCTAAGCAGACAGAACAAAAATGGAGGAATCACATTATGTGACCTTAAATTTTTCTACACAGCTGTAGTAACCAAAACAGTATGGTACTGGCGAAAAAAAAAAAAAAACCCAGAATCATAGGTCAAGGAAACAGAATAGAAAACCCAGAAACATATCCATTCACCTACAGTAAAGTCATTTTGACAAAGGTGCCAAAAACATACACTAAGGAAAAGACAGTTTCTTCAATAAATGGTGTCAGTAAAACTGGATATTCATTTCCAGAAGAGTAAAACTAGAGCACTATCTATCTCTTGCCATGTACAAAAAATCAATGAACATGAATTTAAGACTTAGATCTAAGACCTCAAACTGTAAACCTACTACAAGAAAACTTTGGGAAGAATCTCAAGTACATTGTTTTGGGCAAAAATATCTTGAGTAATGCCCCACAATCACAGGCAACCAAACCAAGAAGGGACATATGGGATCCAATCAACTTAGAAAGCTCCTGGACAGCAAAGGAAACAATCAAAGTAAAGAGACAACCCACAGAATGGGAGAAAATATTTGCAAACTACCCATCTCACCAGAATATATAAAATGCTCAAACAACTGTATAAGAAAAAATATAATAATCCAATCAGAAAATGAACTCTATATTGAATGAGTATCTCTCAAAAGAAGACACACAAATGGCAAACAGGTGTATGAAAAGGTGTTCATCATTGATCATCAGATAAACGCAAATCAAAACTACAATGAAATATCATCTCGCCCCAATGAAAATGGCTTACATTCAAAAGACGGGCAATAACAAATGCTGGTAAGGATGTGGAGAAAACGGAAGCCGTGTACACTGTTAATGGGAATGTAAATTACTACAACCACTATGGAGAACAGTTTGGAGAATCCAGTGATTCTACTTTTCATTATCTACCTAAATAAAGTGAATGAGTATATTGAAAAGATATCTGCACTTATGTGTTTGTTCCAGCACTATTCCTAATGGTCATAATTTGAAAGCAACCTATGTATCTATCAACAGATGAATGGATAAAGAAAATCTGATACATATATACAATGAATTACTCTTGTAAAAATAATGAGATTCTGTTATTTGCAATAATATGGATCAAAATGGTAATCATTATGTTAAGTAAAATAAGTCAGGCACAGAAAAACAAATATCGTATGTTTTCACTTATTTGTAGTATCTAAAATTAAAAGCAATTGAGCTCATTGACATAGTAGATGAATTGTTACCAAAAGATGCAAAAGCTAGTAGAGGAATTGGGGGGCGGGGGTTGGGGATGCTTAATGGGCACAAAAAATAAAAAGAATGAGTAAGACCTATGATTTCATAGCACAACAGCGTGATATCGCCAATAATAATTAATTGTACATTTTAAAATAACTTAAAAAGTATAATTGAACTGTTTTTAACACAAAGAATGAATGCTTGAGGGGATGGAAACCCCATTCACCATAATGTGATTATTACATATTTCATGCTTGTATCAAACTATCTCATGTACCTACATAAAACAAAGAATGAAAACATGGAACTGAAATCAGTTATTCTTTCACGTTAAGTTCAGATTCATTTCAATAAAATAAATATTAACAAAAATTAAAAGATATTTAGGAACAAGTTTAACTAAGCGGATGAACGATCTATATACTGAAAACTATAAGATATTGATAAAAAATTGAAAACTAATAAATGTAAAGATATTCCATGTTTATGAATTGAAAGGCTTAATATTAATAAAATACCTACATTATGCAAAAGTATGTTCAGATTCAACACAATTCCTATGAAAGTCCCAAGGGCATTTTTCACAGACAAAGAGAAAACAATCCTCATGTTTATGGAACAACAAAAGACCCCAAATAACCAAAGAAATCTTGAGAAAGGAAATCAAAGCTAGAAGCCTCACATTTCTTGATTTCGAACTTTATTACAATCCTATTGTAATAAAAGGAATATGACACTTTCAGTGAAAAAAAGACACAGAAACCAATGAAACAGAATTGATTGTCCAAAACTAAACCCATGCATTGCATATATGGTCAACTAATCTTTAAGGGTTTCAGGAACACACAGTAGGGAAGTGGTAGTCTCTTCAAAAAATGGTGTTTCTAAAACTGGATATCTACATGCAAAAGCATAAACTGAACCCTTGTCTTATACCATATACAATAATTAACTCAAATATATCAAAGACCTAAATGTAAGATGTGAAGCAATAAAATTTGTAGGAGAAATCATAGAGGGAAAGCTCCTTAACAATGAGTTTGAAAATGTTTATTTGGATACGACACAAAAAGCACAGGCAACAAGAGCCCCCCACCCCCCCAAAATATTCCAAAACAAAAAACAAGTGAGATTACATCAAACTAAAAAAATCTTCTGCATAGCAAAGGAAATAATCAACAGAATAAAGAGGCAACCTATGGAATGGGAGAAAATGTTTGCAAACCATAAAATGTCTCCTATGAGGTTAATGTCCAAAATATTTAAGAAGCTCATGCAATTAAATAGAAAAAAAAAAACAGAAATAAACTGATTAAAATATGGGCAAAGGACATGGATAAACATGTTTCCAAAGGAGACATACAAATGATTAACCAATATATGAAAAGGTGCTCAATGTCACTAATCATCAGAGAGATGAAAATCAAAACCACAATGAAATATCACCTCATGCATGTTAGGATGGTTATTATCAAAAAGACCAGAGATAACAAGTGTTGGCAAGAGTATAAAGAAAAGGGAGCCTGTATACAGTCGGCAGCAATGGAAATTAGTACAGCCATTATGCCAAAAAATTAAAAATAGAACTACCTTATGATCCAGGATTCTAATTTCCAGGTACATATACAATTGATATCTCAAGAGTTATCTGCACTTCTATGTTTATTGCAGCACTATTCACAATAGACAAGATATGAAAACAACCTAAGTGTCCATCAATGCATGACACTTAGATTCAAGAAAATATGGTGTATGGTATATATATACACACACATACACACACACATATATATACACATACACTATATACACAGGCACACACACACTGGAATATTATTCAGCCATAAAAAGAAGGAAATCTTACCATCAACAAGAACATAGAAATTTACTTAGCTTATTTCTAAGATTTCATCTGAGACTACATAGATATTTACTTATTTCACTTAGCATAATAGACAATCTGGAGTGCATTAAGAGGGTGATTGCCAGGAATTGGGGATTAGGCAAAATGGGTAGATGTTAGGAAACACATTTTCAGTTATGAGATGAATAATTTCTGGGGATCTAATGTAAAACATTGTTACTATAATTAATGATACTGTAATGTTTACTTGAAATTACTAGGACAGCAGAGCTTAACTGTCCTTACTGCACACACACATACACACTTGTGGAAATAGTAACTATGTGTGGTGAAGGATGTGTTAGTTAATTTGATTGTGGCAATTACTGCTCAATGCACATGTATATCATATCATGTTGTTATATATTTAATATATACAATTTTTTGTCACTCATACATCAATAAACATGGAAAAAACAATGTTAAATTTGAAAATACGTGATTCCTCAATCATTTGCATCTCACTGTTAAATATTGTAGGCAACCTGATGAATATTTTCAAGCTGGTATTTGAATATATGTAATATTTACGTTACGGTTGAGCCCTTTACAGTGTTGTTTATGTTAACGAGAGTCAGATAAATGTATTTGATTACACGGACAACTTGTTTGTGAAAATTGTTTGCTACCTCCAGTAATCTGGACAGTAAGTTCATGCCCTTACATTTGTTTATTATTTCTATGCTTTAAAAAGCATCTTCATTTACATTATTTCATTTAATTCTCCCAACAACCCTCTGTAGTAGGTAGGACAGGTGTAATTCCCATTTTGCAGTTGAGGAAGGTGGTGTAGATTATTTAATTGCTTTGATTAAGGTCTCAGAATTAGTTAACTAGGAACCTGATCTCCTGATTCCAGTTTCCCTCATTATACTGCCTCCATATATGTATATTCAAATAGCAGAGAATTGCTACTTATTATATGGTTTTAGTTTTCTGTTTCTGTGTAGAGAAGGTGAATAAATGGAGACACCTTGGCAGCATTTTACAGATATCCTAAGTATGTTAGTGTGTTCATAATTAGTTGAAAAATGTAATTCTATAACTTCATAATGATTGATAGCGTCATTTTGTTCTTGTATACTTTTCAGTTTTTCGAGTACACGTAATAAGTAACAATCTTGGTTGGCTGTTTTATTGGGTACTCACATGCTGTTTGAGAGGACCCCACTCATAGTCTTTTTGAAAATTGTTACCCTAGTAGTCCTTTTTTCATTTAGGTTTAAGTTTAGTTGTAGCAGAGATTCAAAATAGCAATAACTCAAAAAAACAACGTAGTTGATTATAAGACAGGCAATCTGGCACATGGAGGAGAAATTCATAAATCTATTGTGGAATATAGATTTGTTATACACAGTTTCTTTGCCATCCTCAATGTATATCTTCAACTTCATCGTTCAAAATGTTTGCCGAACAGCTCTCAGCTACAACACTTGTATAAAAAGTAAAGAAGGACATGCCTCCTCCCTTTTAAGGACGTTTCCCAAACATTTTGTATGATGCCACTTTCATTTTGCTGGTAAGAGTAGAGTTACATGGCCAAAGCTCACTGCAAAGGAAGCTAAGAAATATTTTATTTATTCTAAGTGTCCAATATGCTCAACCAAAATTTATGGTATACTACTAAGGAGAAAAGGAATAAGAGTATTGTGGGGATATAGTTCAATCTTTGTGGATATCTATCAATCTTCTTTAGAAGGGGACTTAGATTTAGTTTCAGGATAGAAACTCCTATTTTTGCCAATAAATTGCAATGAACTTGCTCAATTGTGAGAACTTTGGCTGATGTTTGAGAATTAGAGAAAAAGAGAAAGAGAATAGCAATCTGCTTTTTTTCAGAATATCACCTGTTTTTCTCTTCAAACACCTTCATTGAAATCGTCTATAAATAGTTCTCTCTCTATTGTTATTCTCCCATAACAAGACCAGACTACATCGTGCCTACTCAAGGCCATGCGACAGGATGTGCTGCATTAACCGTTAACGTTTTGACATTTGCCCTATTAATTTACATAATTTTGAACTGACCGATATAAAAACAGAACATAATTAAATTCAGACACAAAACTGAATTAAACTGAATTAAAAATGAAGAAACGTAGTTGAAAATTTTCTTTCTGATCGCATATTCTCTAGTTCACCAACAGAGAACACTGTAGGTTTATTTTATTTTTTGGTTGCTCTGTACTTTTCAATTACAGCTTCCTTACATTTGGATGTACTGCATATTATCCAGGGTCAAATAAATAATTGGCATATTGTATCTGTGAAATATACCATAAATCATTGATATCTAATACCAGAATCCTCAAGTCACTTGTGGATTAATATAATTAACATAGTATTTAATAGTTAATATAAATTAGCATAGTGTTTTGCTGAGGACATGCTGCTTAAAATTAATTATATGTAAAATTATATATAAAATTAATTACATATATATATATATATTCTGGAAAATATTAAGAGACTCAGAAAAGAAATTGCTTTTAGCTTTTTTCCTCAGAATGAACTACATGTTCAGTTTAAATTGAGACTTTAACAATTCATTATGTCTATCACGGAAGCATTGAAATGCTAACTTGAAACTTTTCTTAAATACAATTTTCAGCCTAGTCATAACTTTTAAGAATAGAAAACACAAAATTTTAAAAATCGTTCTTAATATCAGTTGGAAATTTAAGTGAAATATATGGTTTTTCTAGTAGCATCTATACTTGACTTTTCTAAAAATAATTTTTTACATTCAACAAATTTATTTATTTTTATGAATGCATAATAGTTTTATATGTGATATTTTGATACAAGCATACAATGTATAATGATCAAATCAAGGAAAGCAAAAAAGCTATCACCTCAAGCATTTACCACTTCTTTGTGTTAGGAACATCCTGATTTCACTCTCCTAGATATTTTGAAATATACAGAACGTTATTGTTATCTACACTCACCCTATTGTTCTACCACACACTGTATCTTACTTTTTCAATCTAACTGTACTTTTGTACTCATTAACCAGTCCCTCTTTATTCCCCCTTACCCACTACCCTTCCCAGCCTCTGGTAACCATCCTTCTACTTTCTATTAGATCAATACATTTTTGGCTTCCACACATGAGTGAGGACATGCAATATTTGTTTTTCTGTGCCTGGCTTATTTTAATTAACACAATTTCCCCTAGTTTCATCCATTCTGCTGCAAATAATAGGCTTTCATTTCTTTTTAAGGCTGAATCCTATTGTGTATATGTACCATATTTTTTAATCCAGTCATCCATTGATGAGCACTTAGGTTGATTCTGTATCTTGGCTAATGTGAATAGACCTGCAGTAAACATGGGAGTGCAGATATCTATTTGACACACTAGTTTCCTTTATTTTGGATATATTATACCCAGCAGTGGGATTGCTGGATCATATGACAGTTCTATTTTTAGTTTTTTAAAGGAATATCTATACTGTTTTCTATAGTAGCTGAACTAATTAACATACCTACCAACAGTGTACAAAGGTTCCCCTTTCTCCACCTCCTCTCCAGTTTTTATTATTGTCTGTCTTAAAAAATTGCAGGTACATAATATATAGATATATATATGTATATATATACACACATATATACAATTTGTATCTATACACATAATATACACAAAGTATCTAATGTAACCCATATATATGTATATATATGTATATGCATGTGTATATATGGGTTACATTAGATACTTTGATAAAGACATGCAATGCATAATAATCACATCAGGGTAAATGGGGTCTTCATCACCTCAAGCATTTATCCTTTGTGTTACAAAAAACTCAATGTATTCCTTTAGTTATTGCCTCTCTTTTTGATAAAAGCCACTCTAACTGGAATGAGATAATATTACATTTTGGTTTTAAATTGCATTTCCCCAATGATTTGTGATGTTGAACATTTTTCCATATACCTGTTGTCTAATTTTATGTCTTATTTTGAAAAATGTTTATTAAGATCTTTTGGCCATTTTTAATAGAATTATTTATTATTTTGCTATGGAGTTTTAGTTCCTTATATATTACAGTTATTAATCCCTTGTGGGGATATTTTCTTCCTGTGGGTTGTCTCTTTACATTGTTGATTGCCTCCATTACTGTGCAGAAGCTTTTTAGCTTGATGTAATCCCATTTGTAAAAAATAGGTTTTTTTGAGGTAAGTATGTGCGTGTGTGTGTATGTGTGTGTATGTGTGAGAGAGAGAGAAAGAGCACGCATGTGTGTGTCTATGTGATGCCTTTGTAAAGCAAAGTATGAGATAAACTGGAACAAAAAGAAACTTTCCAAACAATTCCAAGAAATGTCTGGGGAGTCTGTTCATTACTTTACATCCATTCAATAAATATTTACTGAATATTTACCCTGCAGCAGATATCTAGTTTAGCACTAGATAGTAGTGATAAACTAGTAAAGAAAACAGACAAAAATCCTTTTTGCAGTTTATATTCTATTGGGACACTAGGTACAACTTCTCTGACATTATTTGTGTTTTTTTATATTTTCAAAGGATACATAATTATCCGATTTAAAAAAATCATGGAATGCTTTCTTGAAGCTAATAGAACCCTGATAAAAAATCTTGCCAAATATAGCACAGGCAATTTAAGGACTGATTCATTTAAAATAATAAAGTCCCAAATAAATTACTAGGCAAATAAAATATGGAAAAATAAAATGATGATAATATCACCAATATAACTTATTTCAATAATATCAAAATGACTGCATTAGAAAGTCTCTTATTAAATCACATCCATAGGTCAAAAGAAAACTAAGTTATACGGTTATCCCAATAGACGTCCATAGAGGCATTTTCTGAATTTCAGCACCCATTTCTGATGAAAAAGACAAAGCACTGTTTTTTTAAAAGACTGGGCATGAAAGAATAGGTCCTTATTATTTTATTCAAATAAAAACAATAACCAATATCATCCATAACAGTGAAACACTAGAGACATTATAATAAAATCAGTAACAAGATAAGCATGCTACATCAGTATAATTGTTTAATACTGGTGTAGAAATTCCAATACATGTAAAAGAAATACCCACATAGATTTTAGAAAATCTAAAAAGTTCTACACAAAACATTAGAATTAATGAAAAAGTTCAGTAAAGTGCTTCTATGCAAAATATATGTACAGACTAAAGAGATTCCCAAAAACTGATAGTAAGTAGTTAGAAAATAGTGTAGGCAAAAAAGATTAACTTACAAGGCAATATAATACACAAAATACTTGGAAACAATAAAAAAACTGAACAAAATTACAAAACTTTACTGGCAGAGGTACAAGATTTACATAAATGTAGAAGAATAACATGTTCTGGAATAGGAAGACTAAATACTATGAACATGCCAAGTTTTTCAAAACTCAGATGTAAGTTTACTGTAATTCAGATTGAAATCCCAACAGGATTTTTGAAGCTTGGGAAAATAATTTTAACATTCATCTGGAAGTTTTTAAACACGAGATAGCCAAGAAATTTTTGAATTAGAAAAATAGAGGATGCTTGCTTATATAAAAATGTATCAAAGAAACATTTTCTAAAGCAGTGTGGTGTTGGAACAGCAATATGTGGAAATAGAAAAAGACTGAAAAATTCAGAGAAAAATGAATATTCTAATAGAAAAGTGGTAACGACACAAAAAGAAAACAGTTTACACAGACATTGTAATCATGTCAAACTTAATGAGTAACCAAATAATGAAAATTGAAGTGAGATATATAGATATATATCCATGTAGATATATATTTGACAGAGATTTTAAAAATAATAATCCGGAATAGGAACAGCTCCAGTCTCCAACTCCCAGCGTGAGTGACACAGAAGACCGGTGATTTCTGCATTTTCAACTGAGGTACTGGGGTCATCTCACTAGGGAGTGCCGGACAATCAGTGCTGGTCAGCTGCTGCAGCCCAACCAGTGAGAGCTGAAGCAGGGCGAGGCATCGCCTGACCTGGGAAGCACAAGGGGGAAGGGAATCCCTTTTCCTAGCCAGGGGAATTGAGACACACAACACCTGGAAAATTGGGTAACTCCCACCCCAATACTGCGCTTTAAGCAAACGGGCACACCAGGAGATTATACCCACACCTGGCCGGGAGGGTCCCACAGCCACGGAGCCTCCCTCATTGCTAGCACAGCAGTCTGCGATCTAACTGCAAGCCAGCAGCGAGGCTGGGGGAGGGGCGCCCACCATTGCTGAGGCTTAAGGAGGTAAATAAAGCGGCTGGGAAGCTCGAACTGGGTGGAGCTCACAGCAGCTCAAGGAAACCTGCCTGTCTCTGTAGACTCCACCTCTGGGGACAGGGCACACCTAAAAAACAACAACAAAAAAAGCAGCAGAAACTTGTGCAGACGCAAACGACTCTGTCTGACAGCTTTGAAGAGAGCAATGGATCTCCCAACACGGAGGTTGAGATCTGAGAAGGGATAGACTGTCTGCTCAAGTGGGTCCCTGACCGCTGAGTAGCCTAACTGGGAGACATCCCCAACCAGGGGCAGTCTGACACCCCACACCTCACAGGGTGGAGTACACCCCTGAGAGGAAGCTTCCAAAGTAAGAATCAGACAGGTACACTCGCTGTTCAGCAATATTCTATCTTCTGCAATATCTGCTGCTGATACCCAGGCAAACAGGGTCTGGAGTGGACCTCAAGCAATCTCCAACAGACCTACAGCTGAGGGTACTGACTATTAGAAGGAAAACTATCAAACAGGAAGAACACCTATATCAAAACCCCATCGGTACGTCACCATCATCAAAGATCAGAGGCAGATAAAACCACAAGATGGGGAAAAAGCAGGGCAGAAAAGCTGGAAATTCAAAAAATAAGAGCGCGTCTCCCCCTGCAAAGGAGCGCAGCATATCGCCAGCAACGGATCAAAGCTGGTCAGAGAATGACTTTGACGAGATGAGAGAAGAAGGCTTCAGTCCATCAAACTTCTCAGAGCTAATGGAGGAATTATGTACCCAGTGCAAAGAAACTAAAAATCTTGAAAAAAGAGTGGAAGAATTCATAGCTAGAATAATTAATGCAGAGAAGGTCATGAACGAAATGACAGAGATGAAAACCATGACACGAGAAATGCGTGACAAATCCACAAGCTTCAGTAACCGACTCGATCAACTGGAGGAAAGAATATCAGCGATTGAGGATCAAATGAATGAAATGAAGCAAGAGAGAGAAACCAAAAGAAAAAAAGAAGAAAAAGAAATGAACAAAGCCTGCAAGAAGTATGGGATTATGTAAAAAGACCAAATCTACATCTGATTGGGGTGCCTGAAAGTGAGGGGGGGGAAATGGAACCAAGTTGGAAACACTCTTCAGGATATCATCCAGGAGAACTTCCCCAACCTAGTAGGGCAGGCCAACATTCAAATTCAGGAAATACGAGAACGCCACAAAGATATTCCTCGAGAAGAGCAACTCCAAGACACATAATTGCCAGATTCACCAAAGTTGAAATGAAGGAAAAAAATCTTACGGGCAGCCAGAGAGAAAGGTCGGGTTACCCACAAAGGGAAGCCCATCAGACTAACAGCAGACCTCTCGGCAGAAACTCTACAAGCCAGAAGAGAGTGGGGGCCAATATTTAACATTCTTAAAGAAAAGAATTTTCAACCCAGAATTTCATATCCAGCCAAACTAAGTTTCATAAGTGAAGGAGAAATAAAATCCTTTACAGATAAGCAAATGCCTTAGAGATTTTGTCACCACCAGGCCTGCCTTACAAGAGACCCTGAAGGAAGCCCTAAACATGGAAAGGAACGACCGGTACCAGCCACTGCAAAAACATGCCAAAATGTAAGACCATCGAGGCTAGGAAGAAACTGCAAGAAACGGCGTTCTCTGTATTTCCTGAATTGAATGTTGGCCTGCCCTACTAGGTGGGGAAGTTCTCTGGATGATATCCTGAGCAAAATAACCAGTTAATATCATAATGGCAGGATCAAGTTCACACATAACAATATTAACCTTAAATGTAAATGGACTAAATGCTCCAATTAAAAGACACAGACTGGCAAACTGGATAAAGAGTCAAGACCCATCAGTCTGCTGTATTCAGGAGACCCATCTCACATGCAGAGACATACATAGGCTCAAAATAAAGGGATGGAGGAGATTACCAAGCAAATGGAGAACAAAAAAAAAGCAGGGGTTCCAATCCTAGTCTCTGATAAAACAGACTTTAAACCATCAAAGATCAAAAGAGACAAAGAAGGCCATTACATAATGGTAAAGGGTTCAATTCAACAGGAAGAGCTAACTCTCCTAAATATATATGCACCCAATACAGGAGCACCCAGATTCATAAAGCAAGTCCTTAGAGACTTACAAAGAGAGTTAGACTCCCATACAATAATAATGGAGACTTCAACACTCCACTGTCAACATTAGACAGATCAACAAGACAGAAAGTTAACAAGGATATCCAGGAATTGAACTCATCTCTGCACCAAGTGGACCTAATAGACATCTATAGAACTCTCCACCCCAAATCAACAGAATATACATTCTTCTCAGCACCACATCGCACTTATTCCAAAATTGACCACATAATTGGAAGTAAAGCACTCCTCAGCAAATGTAAAAGAACAGAAATTATAACAAACTGTCTCTCAGACCACAGTGCAATCAAACTAGAACTCAGGACTAAGAAACTCAATCAAAACCGCTCAACTACATGGAAACTGAACAACCTGCTCCTGAATGACTACTGGGTACATAACGAAATGAAAGGAGAAATAAAGATGCTCTCTGAAACCAATGAGAACAAAGATACAACATACCAGAATCTCTGGGACACATTTAAAGCAGTGTGTAGAGGGAAATTTATAGCACTAAATGCCCACAAGAGAAAGCAGGAAAGATCTAAAATTGACACTCTAACCTCACAATTAAAAGAACTAGAGAGGCAAGAGCAAACACATTCAAAAACTAGCAGAAGGCAAGAAATAACTAAGATCAGAACAGAACTGAAGGAGATAGAGACCAAAAAAACCCTCCAAAAAATCAATGAATCCAGGAGTTGGTTTTTTGAAAGATCAACAAAATTGACAGACCACTAGCAAGACTAGTAAAGAAGAAAAGAGAGAGGAATCAAATAGACGCAAAAAAAATGATAAAGGGGATATCACCACCGACCCCACAGAAATACAAACCACCATCAGAGAATACTACTAAACACCTCTACGCAAATCAACTAGAAAATCTAGAAGAAATGGATAATTTCCTGGACACTTACACTCTTCCAAGACTCAATCAGGAAGAAGTTGAATCCCTGAATAGACCAATAGCAGGCTCTGAAATTGAGGCAATAATTAATAGCCTACCCACCATAAAAGTCCAGGACCAGATGGATTCACTGCTGAATTCTACCAGAGGTACAAGGAGGAGCTGGTACCATTCCTCTGAAACTATTCCAATCAATAGAAAAAGAGGAAATCCTCCCTAACTCATTTTATGAGGCCAACATCATCCTGATACCAAAGCCTGGCAGAGACACAACAAAAAAAGAGAATTTTAGACCCAATCCCTGATGAACATCGATGCAAAAATCCTCAAAAATACTGGCAAACCGGATTCAGCAGCACATCAAAAAGTTTATCCACCATGATCAAGTGGGCTTCA
The DNA here is from genome assembly GCF_009764315.1 of Trachypithecus francoisi. NCBI lineage: Eukaryota > Metazoa > Chordata > Mammalia > Primates > Cercopithecidae > Trachypithecus > Trachypithecus francoisi. Next base: position 36,077,060 of record NW_022681471.1, on the reverse strand, counting down.
TCCCTGGGATGCAAGGCTGGTTGAACATTCGCAAATCAATAAACGTAATCCAGCATAAAACAGAACCAAAGACAAGAACCACACGATTATCTCAATAGATGCAGAAAAGGCTTTTGACAAAATTCAACAGCCCTTCACGCTAAAAACGCTCAATAAATTCGGTATTGAGGAACGTACCTCAAAATAATAAGAGCTATTTATGACAAACCCACAGCTAATATCATACTGAATGGGCAAAAACTGGATAAATTCCCTTTGAAAACTGGCACAGACAGGGATGCCCTCTCTCACCACTCCTATTCAACATAGTGTTGGAAGTTCTGGCTAGGGCAATCAGGCAAGAGAAAGAAATCAAGGGTATCCAGTTAGGAAAAGAAGAAGTCAAATTGTCCCTGTTTGCAGATGACATGATGGTATATTTAGAAAACCCCAGTGTCTCAGCCCAAAATCTCCTTAAGCTGATAAGCAACTTCAGCAACGTCTCAGGATACAAAATTAATGTGCAAAAATCACAAGCATTCTTTATACACCAGTAACAGACAAACAGAGAGCCAAATCAGGAATGAACTTCCATTCACAATTGTTTCAAAGAGAACAAATACCTAGGAATCCAACTTACAAGGGATGTAAAGGACCTCGTCAAGGAGAACTACAAACCACTGCTCAGTGAAATAAAAGAGGACACTAACAAATGGAAGAACATACCATGCTCATGGATAGGAAGAATCAATATCGTGAAAATGGCCATACTGCCCAAGGTTATTTATAGATTCAATGCCATCCCCATTAAGCTACCAATGACTTTTTTCACGGAATTGGAAAAAATGGCTCTAAAGTTCATATGGAACCAAAAAAGAGCCCGCATTGCCAAGACAATCCTAAGTCAAAAGGACAAAGCTGGAGGCGTCACGCTACCTGACTTTAAACTATACTACAAGGCTACAGTAACCAAAACAGCATGGTACTGGTACCAAAACAGAGATATAGACCAATGGAACAGAACAGAGTCCTCAGAAATAATACCACACATCTACAGCCATCTGATCTTTGACAAACCTGAGAGAAACAAGAAATGGGAAAGGATTCCCTATTTAATAAATGGTGCTGGGAAAAGTGGCTAGCCATAAGTAGAAAGCTGAAACTGGATCCTTTCCTTACTCCTTATACAAAGATTAATTCAAGATGGATTAGAGACTTAAATGTTAGACCTAATACCATAAAAACCCTGGAAGAAAATCTAGGTAGTACCATTCAGGAGATAGGGATGGCAAGGACTTCATGTCTAAAACACCTAAAGCAACGACAGCAAAAGCCAAAATTGACAAATGGGATCTGATTAAACTAAAGAGCTTCTGCACAGCAAAAGAAAACCATCAGAGTGAACAGGCAACCTACAGAAGGGAGAAAATTTTTGCAATCTACTCATCTGACAAAGGGTTAATATCCAGAATCTACATGGAACTCAATCAAATATACAAGAAAAAAACTACCCCATCAAAAAGTGGGCGAAGGATATGAACAGACATTTCTCAAAAGAAGACATTCATACAGCCAACAGACACATGAAAAAATGCTCATCATCACTCGCCATCAGAGAAATGCAAATCAAAACCACAATGAGATACCACCTCACACCAGTTAGAATGGCAATCATTAAGAAGTCAGGAAACAACAGGTGTGGAGAGGATGTGGAGAAATAGGAACACTTTTACACTGTTGGTGGGATTGTAAACTAGTTCAACCATTATGGAAAACAGTATGGCAATCCTCAAGGATCTAGAACTCGATGTACCATATGACCCAGCCATCCACTACTGGGTATATACCAAAGGATTATAAATCATGCTGCTATAAAGACACATGCACATGTAGTTTATTGTGGCACTATTCACAATAGCAAAGACTTGGAATCAACCCAATGTCCATCTGTGACAGACTGGATTAAGAAAATGTGGCACATATACACCATGGAATACTATGCAGCCATAAAAAGGATGTGTTTTCTTCCTTTGGGTGGGACATGATGCAGCTGGAAACCATCATTCTTAGCAAACTATCACAAGAAGAGAAAACCAAACACCCCGCATGTTCTCACCATCAGGTGGGAACTAAACAATGAGATCACTTGGACTCGGAAGGGGAACATCACACATCAGGGCCTATCATGGGGGGGGAGGGAGGAGGGATTGCATTGGGAGTTATACCTGATATAATGATGAATTGATGGGTGCTGATGAGTTGATGGGTGCAGCACACCAACATGGCACAAGTATACATATGTAACAAACCTGCACGTTATGCACATGTACCCTAGAACTTAAAGTATAATAAAAAAAAAAAAGAAATGATCACTTTTTGTTTTTTTAAGCTGTGAAACATTGGCAGGCATTAAAATGCCTATATATATCAATCTTCAGGTAGTAGCATCTAACTAATAAATAACATATTTTAGAAATTATTTAATAATCTGATCAAATGCTTAAATGCTTACTATATGATGTTATATGAAGACATTAATGTGCAAAACTGTAAGATGCAAATTAACTACAGGCACGCACACACACACATACATGCACACACACCCAGAGGGTAAGAGTACAAGGAAAAAACACAGAGAAACTAGAAAAAATGCATTGTAAGGTTAACAATGGTAAAATCTGGATGATGATATTATGAGAGATTTTATATTCTTTCTAATAATCTGGAACCTAAAAATAAACCATCCACTTTAACAGTTGTTATTTTTTTCCATATTTGTTGAGCCTTTTTGAAGGAATAAAACAGGGATACAGTTGAAGCCTACTTTTTACCCATATGTTATCCCAATATGCTCTTCCCTTTCAAAAAGTAACCGCTCTCCTACATTTATTTTTTGTTTATGTCCTTATTTAATGTTCTTATTACATTTTTAATTTTTGTGCTTACAGAGTAGATGTATGTATTTATAGGGTACACGAGGTATTTTCATACAGTCATATAATGCATAATAGTCACATGAGAGTAAATCAAGTATATATCCCCTCAAGTATTTATATTGTTACAAAAAATTCAATTATACTCCTTTAGATATGTTAATGTACAATTAAATTATTGTTGATTATAGTTACTCTGTTGTACTACCAAATGCTAGGTGTTATTCATTTTTTTCTAACTTTTTTGTAGCCATTAACATCCCCACCTCCCCTCACCACTACCCTTGCCATCCTCTAGTCCCATCTTTCTACTCTCTATCTCCATGAGTTCAATTGTTTTGATGCTTAGATCATACAAAAAAGTGAGCACATGCAATGTTGTCTTTCTGTGACTGGCTTACTTTACTTGGCATAATGACCTCCAGTCCATACATGTTGCAATGACAGAATCTCATTCTTTTTTATAGTTGAATAGTCCTCCATTGTGTATAGGTACCACATTTTCATTATCTGTTCATCTGTTGATGGACAAAGGTTGTTTCCAAATCTTGGCTATTGTGAAAAGTGCTACAACAAACAGAGAGTGCAGATAGCTCTTTAATATACTGATTTCCTTTTTTTTTTGGAACGGAGTCTCGCTCTGTCGCCCGGGCTGGAGCGCAGTGGCCGGATCTCAGCTCACTGCAAGCTCCGCCTCCCGGGTTTACGCCATTCTCCTGCCTCAGCCTCCTGAGTAGCTGGGACTACAGGCGCCCGCCACCTCGCCCGGCTAGCTTTTTGTATTTTTTAGTAGAGACGGGGTTTCACCGTGTTAGCCAGGATGGTCTCGATCTCCTGAGCTTGTGATCCGCCCGTCTCGGCCTCCCAAAGTGCTGGGATTACAGGCTTGAGCTACCGCGCCCGGCCCCCTGATTTCCTTTTTTTTAAGGTATAAACCCAGCTGTGGGATTCCTAGATCATATGATAGCTTTATTTTTAGTTTTTTTAGGAACCTCCAAACTGTTCTCAACGGTGGATGTACTAATTTCCATTCCCACTAACAGCATAGATGGTTCTTTTCTCCACATCCTCATCCGCATTTGCCTTTCTCTTGGAAGAAGCCATTTTAACCGGGGTGAGATGATATCTCTCATTAGTTCTGATTTGCAGTTTCTGATGATCTATGATGTTCACGACCTTTTCATATGCCTGCTTGCCATTTTTATGTCTTCTTTTGAGAAATGTCTATTCAAATCTTGTTCCTTTTTGGGGGGGAGGATGGACAGGGTATCACTCTCTCACCCAGGCTGGAGTGTAGTGGCAGGATCTTGGCTCACTACAGCGTCAACCTCCTGGGCTCAAGTTATCTTCCCACCTCAGCCTGCCGAGTAGCTGGGACAAGAGGCGTGGGCCACCACACCTGGCTAGTGTGTATGTGTGTGTGTGTGTGTGTGTGTGTGTGTGTGGTGTGTGTGTGTGTGTGTGTGTATTTGTAGAGACAGGGTTTTGCCATTTTGCCCAGGCTAATCTCTATCTCCTGGGCTCAAGTTATTTCCCCACCTAAGCCTTCCAAAGTGCTGGGATTGCAGGCATGAGTGACTACACTGGCCTTGTCTCATTTTTTTTTTTTTTTTTTTTTTTGCTCAGATTATTAGATTTTTTCCTATAGAATTGTTAGAGCTTTTCATGTATTGTGGTCATTAACTCCTTGTCAAATGGGTAGTTTGGAAATAATTTTTTCCATTTTGTTGTCTCTTCATTGTGCTGATTGTTTCCTTTGCTGTGCAGAAGTTTTTGAACTTCATGTGATACTATTTGTCCATTTTTGCTTGGCTACCTGTGCTTGTGGGGTGTTATTCCAGAAAGTTTTGCCCAGTACGATATCCTGAAGAGTTTCCCCAACGTTTGCTTATAGTAGTTTCATAGTCTGAGATCTTAGATTTAAGTCTTTAATCTGTTTTGATTTGATTTTTATATATGGCAAGAGACGGTGGTTGAGTTTGATTCTTCTGTGTATAGATATCTTGTTTTCCCAGCCCCATTTACTGAAGACACTGTCTTTTCCTTAGTATATGTTTTTGGCACCTTTGTTGAAAAGATTTCACTGTAGGTGTGTGAATTTCTTTCTGGGTTCTCTGTTCTGTTCCATTGGTCTATGTGTCTGTTTTTATGCCACTACCATGCTGTTTTGGTTACATTTTTTTTTTCATATAATTTGAAGTCAGATAATGTGATTCCTCCATTGTTCTTTTTTGCTTAGGATAGCATTGGATAGTCTGGGTCTTTCGTGGTTCCATGGTTCAATTTTTGTATGCTATACGTGTCTAAGAATGTATCCATGTTCTCTAGATTTTCCAATTTGTTGGCATACAGCAACTCATATTATCCACTAATCGTCCATTAAATTGCAGCTGTATCAATTGTAGTGTCTCCTTTTTCATCTCTGATTTTATTAATTGGCATCTTCTCTCTGTGTTTCCTTAATCTGGCTAAAGTTTTGTCAATTTTGTTTAATTTCTTAAAAAACAACTTTTTGTTTTTTTTGATCTTTTGTATTTTTTATCAGAATTGTATTTTTCTCTGTTCTGATCTTGATTTTTTTTTTAACTGATTTTTGGTTTTGTTTGCTCTTGCTTTTTCTATTCCTTTAAGATGTGATGGTAACTTATTTATTTGGCATTTTCTTCTTATGATGTAGACACGTATAACAGCAAAATTCCCTCTTAGTACTGCTTTTACTGCATCCCATAGGTTTGGCATGTTGTGTTTCTATTATCATTTGGTTCAATAACTTTTTTTCATTTTCCCTTTTAATTTCTTTATTGACCCACTGATCATTCAGGAGCATGTTGTTTAATTTCCAGGTGTTTGTATAGTTTTCAAACTTCCTGTGTTATTGATTTGTAGTTTTCTTTTATTGTGGTCAGAGAAGACACTTGTTATTATTTAAATTTTTTTGAATGTTTGAAGACTTGTTTTGTAACCTAATGTATCTTTGAGAATGATCTATCTCCCAAGGGAAAGAATGTGTATTCTGCAACCATTGTATGAAATTTTCTATAAATATCTGTTGGGTCCATTTGTTCTGTAGTGGAGATTAAGTGCAATGTTTCTTTGTTGACTTTCTGTCTGGGAGATCTGTCCAATGCTGAAAGTGGGGTTTCGAAGTTTTCACCTATTATTGTATTGAGGTCTATGTCTCTTTTTAGCTCTAATAATATTTGCTTTATATATATGAGTGCACCTGCTTTGGGTGCATATATATTTAAAATTTCTATGTCCTCTTGCTGAATTGACCAGTTTATCATTATATAGTGACCATCTTTGTCTCTTCTTACAGTTTTTGTTTTGAAATCTATTTTGTCTGATATAAGTATAGCTGCTCCTGCTTTTTTGGTTTCTATTATCATGGAATATCTTTTTTCATCCCTTCACTTTCAGTCTATTTGTATCTTTACAAGTGAAGTGTTTCTTATAGATAACAGATCACCGGGTCTTAGTTTTTCATCTAATCAGCCACCCAATGTCTTTTGATTACAGAGTTTAGTCTGTTTACATTCCATGTTATTATTGGTAAGTAGACTTACTGCCTGCCATTTTGTTATTTGTTTCCTGATTGTTCTGTTTTCTTATCTTCCTTTTTTTCTTCCTTCTTGTCTTTCTTTTAGTGAAGGTGGTTTTCTCTGGTGGTATTTTTTTTTTATTGCTTTTGATTGTTGTGTATACATTGTATCTTTTTAATTTGAGGTTACCATGAGGCTTGCAAATACTATCTTATAATCCATTGTTTTAAACTCATAACAACATAACATAGATTGCATAAACGAACAAGAATTACACAAAAAGACAACTATGTACTTTATCTTATTCCCCCTGCTTTTTAACGTTTTGTTATTTATCATAAAGATTTTATTGTACTACCTATGTCTTCAAAAGTTGTTGTAGCTGTTATTTATTATTGGTTCAACATTGAGTCTTTCTGCTTAGGATACGAGTAGTTTACACACCACAGTTACAGTGTTATAATATTCTGTGTTTTTCTGTGGGTTTACTATTACCAGTGAGTGGTGTACCTTCAGATTTCTTCCTGCTCATTAATGTTCTTTTGTTCCAGATTGAAGAACTCCCTTTAGCATTTCTTGCAGGACATTTCTGGTGTTGATGAAATTTGTCAGCTTTTGTTTGTCTGGAAAAGTCCTTATTTTTCCTTTATGTTTGAAGGATATATTCCCAGTTTGAGGGAGTTCTTTATAGCAGCATAAAAGCAGGCTAATACAACAGTCTAGGCTTGTTTTTACCTGTCATTCTTGAGAAGACTCTTCAGATACTTGAAGAAACAGGTTCTCAAAACCCAATAATCCTGTTGGTTTTTGCAGTCTCATAGAGGTTGCTTTTTGGTAGTCTTTGATAAGATCTGAAGAATTCCCTGGATTACCAGGCACTGAATCTTGTTATTTTTCCTTACTTTTCCCCCAACAAAATGAGGTCTCTCTCTCTCTCTCTTTTTGGTGGTCTGCCTGAAACTTGGGGTGTGGTGATGTAAGCCCCCTATGGCCACCACTGTTGGGACTGTACTGTGTCACACCTGAAGCCAGCACAGCACTAGGTCTCACCCAAGTCCCACTATAATCATTACCTGGCTACCACCTATGTTCACTCATGGCCCAAGGGCTCTACTATCAGTAGGTGCTGAAGCCTGTCACATATGTGTCCTTCCCTACAGGATGACACATTACCCTACGCTTTGAGCAGGTGCAGAGATGCTGTCTGGGAGCCAGGAATTGAAGTAAAAATCCTTAGAGTTTTACCTGATGTTCAATTCTAGTGCAGCTAAGCTGGCACTTAAACCACAACACAATGACTTTCTTGCTCTTGCTCTTCCCTCTCCTTTCTCCCTGTGGCTACCACCACTACTGGCCCATGAAAGTTTCTGCCAGGCTACTGCAGATGTTCACTTAACGCCCATGGGTTCTTCAGTCAGCTTGTGGTGAATTCTGCCAGGCCTGGGACTCATCTTTTAGGGCAGTGAGTTCCCCCTCTGACTTAGAGAAAGGTCCAGAAGTGCTATCTGAGAGCCTAGGCATGGACTTGGAGACCCGAAGAAACTGCTTGTTTTTCTACGCTACTGTGTGTGAGTTGGTACCTAAGGTGCAAGGAAAAGTTCCCTTTACTTTTCCCTCTCTTTTCTCAAACAGAAGGAATCTTTCTCTATAGCCAACATAGCTTGCAAAGTTCTGGGTCACACCTGAAGTAGCACATTTTGAGCCCAAGGTCCATGGTATACTACCTGGGTATTGCTGCTGGTTATTCAGGGTCCAAAGGCTCTTTAGTCAGCAGGTGATGAATCTTGCCATATCTGGGTCTTTCCCTTCAAGGCAACAGGTTCCTTTTTGGACTGGTATGTGTCTAGATATGTTGTATATGTGGTAGAGTCTAGAATGGGGACCTTGCAACTCTGTTTTGTGCCCTATTCTATTGTGGATTTGCCGGCATCCAAGATGCAAGTAAAAGTACTCTTTACTCTTCACTCTTCTCTACTTATTCAGAAGGAAGGAATCTCTTGTTGCTGGGAGGTACACTGCCTAGTGTTGGGGAAGGAGTGGTGCAAGTACTTTCTTAGCTGCCTCAGCTGGTTTCTTCCTAGATAATGAGTCACCATAATCCTATGGCTCTGAGCCCAGATCAGCACTAGCAGTTGCCTTATAATCGCAGTCCTTACACCTTAGACTGCCTTTCTGAGGTCTGCCTAGAACCCCAGAGCACTTTAGCCTGTAGTGGTGAGGCTTGCCAAGAAAGTCAAGTTCAGAGTTGGGATAAGCGATTTCCCTCTTTCTATGTCTGGTTCAAATACTTCTTCCATGCAGGGGCGCTGGCTCAGTCCAGTAAGGCTTTACTCTCTCTCCACTGTGACAGGGCAGCTGTGAGCTCAATGTACAGTTTCCCAGTTGCAGTTCTCTCCCTTCCTCATGTGCACAGACTCTCTGTGCTGCATGGCTGGGGGATGGAGGAGGAGTGATGTTGGTGATTAAAACTGTCTTTCTGATCCTTTCGAATGCCTCTTTCAGTGATATGAAGTTAAAAACAGGCACTTTTATTGCTCACCTGACTTTTGTTTCTGTGACTGTGCTTTTCTGTGTGCATATAGTTGTTAAAATTTGGTGTTTCTGTGGGGGGCAAGGATGAACAGTGTAGGCTTCTATTTTGTCACCTTGCTTCACCCTCCAACATGTTTTTATAAACCATTTGCAGTATATTACAGTGTTGTGTGATGTTAAATATTTACTTACTTTCAATCATTATATATATTCTTTTGTAATTTGCTTTCATCATTCATAATGTTTTGATATGTACCCATACTAACCCTGCTCATTTATTTTACTGTTGAATAGAACATAACTCCATGATGTGATTAAACTACAATGTATTATTACCTATATTATGAACGCTTAAGGTGTTTCCAAGTTTATATTAAAATTCTGCAACAAATATGCACACACATACCTCCTTGGGGCACATATAAATTTTTTTATAGATCATAGGCTGAGAATTGGAATTGTTGGGTTTTTGGATGGGCAAATTTTCAGCTCTAAAAGAAATTTGCTAAATTACTTTCCAAATTGTATTACCAACTACATGCCAAGGCCAAATATTTGAGAGAAATTGTTTCTCCATATCTTTATCTTTATCTTTATTAACTCTTGAATACTTACCTGGATATAAAATCCTAAGTGAGCAGTTATTTCTTCTTTAGTTATTTGATAATAGATGACCAGTGTATTCTATTTTGTATTGTTAATATAAAATCTCAGTATGATTGTCATTTTGGGAGCTAACATATCTTTTCTCAGATTATTTTAGTATTTTTCTTTTATTTAGTATTTCAGTTTTTTCTTACTTCATTTCCATGTATTCCATAAATGTCACATGTATGTCACCAGATGTAAATTATGGACAATCTGTTGAGTGTGAAATACATTGTATCTAAATTTGTATTATTTTGACTAAGTTTGATCATCTTTTCATATGTTTATTGTCCATTCATATTCCTTCTCTGTGAATTGCTTCTCCACATCCCTTCCCTGTTTTTGAGTTGGTTTTTTAAAAATGAATATGTCAGTTATTTATGTTTTCTTGATCAAAAATTTGTTTTTGGTTCATAGGTATTGCAAATATCTTCTCCCAGTTGTATCTTCTAATTAAATTTTTTAAATCATATCAATACTTTAAATTATTACATACTCAAATTTTGAACTTTTTCTTTATTACTTTATCTTTAGGTTCTTGTCTTAGAAAGCTATTGATATGCTCAAGTCATAAAGATATTCTCCTATGTTTTTGTCTAAAAGTTTTATTTTTTGTTCACATTTAGGTATTTAAATACATTTGCAATTGATTTTTGTCACTGCATGAGTTTGTTATTGTAGGGATCAACTTTATTTTTCTTCATATATATACTCAATTGATCCAGCTCTATTTCATGGAAAACTTGTACTCTCTTCAATATTTTAATGTCATTTTTGCTATATGCTAAATTTTAAAACATGCATACTGTATTTCTAGGCTGCATTGTTTCATTAGTCTAATTGCTCAATTTTGCCAGTATCACACTGTTTTAATTATTATGGCTTGTAATTAGTTTTCATATGTAGTATTTTTATAGTTATTTGATTACAATATATGGCCATTTCATTTATGATTTCTTCTTGAGTCATGAATTTAAAAAATTAAGTTATAGTTGCTCTTATATTTAAAAAAGTTGCTTTGCAATAGTATACTATGCTTTTATTATGGTTTTCATTTATTTTTATAATTTCTATAATCATTTTTGACACTTATGGTTATCTTTCATATTGTTTTATTACTGCATTTTAATCAGAGATATGATCTAAATGAAATCAGTCTTTTAGCTTATGAAATTTTCTTTATGGCCTAGGAATTTTTTAATAAACTTTAAATTTTAGAATAGATATACATTAACAGAAAAATTGCAAAGATAGTACGTTCTCTATATCTCACACCCACTTTCTCCTATTATTAATATCTTACTTTAACATGATAAGTCTGTCCCAATTAGTATATTCACAGGAGGAAATTTTAGCACAGTACTCACAAGTAAATTAAAAAAAATGCATTTAACTACATGATGTGGTTTTCTATCAGTTTTAATGTTTTCAATTTAAAATCTTTTATGAGCATTTGAAGAGAATTTAAATACTATAGGTACTGAGTTCAGTGTTCAGGTTTTTCCATTATATCAGGATGGTGAATTATGTTATATTCTGTATCTTTATATTTTTAAAGCTTGCATGAAAGTAGTGTGCCAGCCCTTTCTGTGGCTATGGATTTGTTGCTTTTTCTTCTGATTCTACAAATTTATATTCATGTATTCTGATACTACGTGGTTAGGTACACAGTAACATAATATTATTATATATTTTTGGTTAATTGAAAATGTAAAATATATTTTATATCTCTTTCTTAAGTTTGGTTTCGTAGAAGCAGAGCCTTATTTGAAGATTTTTGTTAAATAAATTTTTGACTGTGAGAGCTATCAGAATAATGTGAATGAGAGAAAAGGATAGGGCAGAGGGAAACAGATAAGGGAGGGTATAATTTCAGACAGTTTGGCTTCAGCTTATGGCACGGTGAGGCTCTGGAACATGATTAAAACCCACAGAGTTTGTTCTACCTTAAAGTAAGGGCTTTAGATTTTGTGCCTGTGCCAGTCATTAGGTGTAATGTGCCATTAAGGGGAATTGATGTATATTCTTCTGATCGCAAGGTTCAGATGAAGGCAATTCTTTGAGTAGTGAGCCGCCATGAACTATTAGTAGACAATACTTACAGCAGCTAAAGAATGGCTACACAGGCCCAGTAAAGGAGATTTTATCTTTGTATTCTTAGCATCTATAACAATCTCAATAATGCCCATTATATTAAGGTCTATTTTTTGTATAATACTGCTTCATCAGCTTTATATTAGTATTTCCCCAAAATATCTTTAAGTCATTTGCTTTTAACCTTCTTGCATTCATTTGTTAAAGTGGCATAGAGTTCCATTTTGGTTTTTTACTAATCTGAAATCTGTCCTAACAGGCAAATTAATCTGTTTACGTTCATTATGAGTAGCAACATACTTTGACTTATTTCCATAGTACTTTGAGTTTACTGTGCTTTTCAAACTTTTTATTCATTTAGTGCTTACTATTAAAACATGAAAACCTGACATAAAATCTAAAATTAATACCTCTATCCTCCTAAAGAAGGATCATTGAGTCTCATCTTCTGGCCTTGTATTTTAGTTCCAGTATTGCTTGCTTTTGTTAAAATTTTAATTGAAATTATATTGATAATATTGTATATTTACATGCAGTTCTAAATAATAATAAAAAGGTTAAGTTTACTTTCTACTCAGTTTCCCTCATGGTAATATCCTGGAAAACCATTGTACAGTATCACAACTGTACTATATATCCTGTGTCAATATCACAAGAATATTGACACTGGTACAGTCAAGATACAAAATATTTCAATCACCACAGCATCTCTCTGTTTTTCCCTTTATAAGCCATCCTAAACTCTTCGCCTCATTCCTAACCCTTGACAACCTCTAACCTGTTCTGTATTTATATAGTTTTGTTATTTTAAGAATGTAACATGAGGGAACCTTTTAGCATTATACAATATCCTTTGTCCTTCTTAACTTTCTTTACTCTGAAGTTTACTTCATTTGATATTAATGTAGTTATTCCTTTCCTTTGATAAATGCTTGTATAATATGATTTTTCCATCCTTTTAATTTCAAGTTGTTAATATTGATATAATTGAAGTAAATATCTTAAAGAGAGCATATTATTGGGTCATTTAAAAAATACTCTTTGCTAATTTGTCTTTCATTTGTTGTATTTAGAGCACTTATATTAATATAATTATTGATATGTTAGAACTTGCCTTTCATAATTTTTGTTGTGTTTCCTGTTTGTTCTGTATTTTTAAAATTTATCTGTGTTTATTCTTCCTGGGGATTATTTGAACACTTTTTTGTGATTTTATTTTTATTTATCTTTAGTGTTTTTGAGTGCATCTCTTTGTATAGCTTTTTAGTGTTTGCTAATATGCATATATCTTATTGTAGTATTATAGTCAATTGGCGTCCTTATTTCACCGTTCTGAGGAAAGTATAGAAACCTTACCTCCATTTAAACCCTTTTACCCTTCCTCTTTTATAAGTGTTACCTTAAATTTTCTTCTACCTACATTTAGAACCATATCAGATAGTGTTGTAACTCTTGAATCAACTATAAAACATAATTAGAAAACTCAGAAGAAAAGCCTATTGTATTCACCCATATTCTAGCTTCCTGAGTTTTTCTTTCTCCTTGATGTTCCAAGGTTGTTTCATCATTTAGTTATTGTTTACAGAATTTCCTTTAGCCATTCTTTTAAATTATGCTTGTTGGTAACAAATTCTGTAAGTTTGATTTTATCTGAGAGTGTCTTGATTTTCTTTTTTTTCTGAGGGACTTTTTTGTTGTTGTTGTTGTTGGGTACACATTTATGTGGTTGGTGATTATTTCAACACTTGAAAAATATTTTGGCACTTCTTTCTCTTCTCCATGGTTTCTGGTGAGAAGACTTCTGTCATTCTAAGTTTGTCCTTCCTGTAGGTAAGTGTTGTTTCACTCTTGCTGCCTTCAATATACTTTTTGTCTTCAGTTTTCAAAATTTTAATTATGATGTATCTTGGTGTGTATTTTTTTTGAATTTATCATGTTTTTGGTTCATTCAGTTTCTTGACTGAGCAAACTTATTTTCTTTGGGAAGTTTTGAAAAGTTTTCAACCATTATCTCTTTGACTAGTCTTCTAGTCCCAACTTTATTCTCCTTTCCTACTTGGAGTCCAGTGACACAAAGTTTAAATCTTGTTTTTTTTACACCCTAACAGTCTCTTAGTCTGTTTTTTTTTTTTTTTTTAATTTTTTTCAGTCTAGTTTCTCTGTTATTCAGATTGTGTCATTTCTATTGTTCTGTCTTTTAGTTTACCGATACTTTTATCTGTCATCTTCATTCTACTGTTGAGGCCATCCACTGAGCTTTTTATTTTAATTACTATGTTTTTGAATTCTACAATTTCCATTTGGTTCTTCTATATATGCTCTATTTGTTTGCTGAGACATTCTACTTCTTTGATGAGGCTTTCTAGTTTTCATTTGTGTTAAATTTATTTGTAATTGCTTAGTTTTAGTATAATGCTTTAAAATCTTTCTCTCAGATAATTCTAACCTCTTTGTCATCTTGGCATTGCCATCTACTGTCTTTTTTCATTCATTTGAGATCTTCCTAGTTCTTAGTATACTGGTTTTCTTTCTAATGAATTCTGGACATTTTTATTATTATGTTATGAGACTCTGGATATTATTTACACCTTCAATTTTTGGCTGACTTTTTATTTCCTCTGACATTACTGTGGTAGAAGAATAGAGAATGCTGTCTCATTACTGCCAGATGGAGTAGAAGTCAGGTTTCTGCACTTGACTTCCATTGACACCTAAATATTGGGGAGTTTCACTCGTTCCTGCTGGGTAAGAGTGAACTTTCAGCTCCCCTTGTGGTCTTTATTGACCATGATGGGTGTTACCTCATTACCTCTAGGTGATAGTAAACTCCTGACTCTCCACTAGGCCTTCTCTGACAAAACCCAGTAGAGGGGATGCAGCACCTAATTAATGGTGGGTGTGGGAGTAAGCCCAGACTCCTCTTGTAATATCCACTGACATTATGGAGGTGGAATTTGTTACCAGGGACTTTTGTCCCTCCTCTCTACTTAGTTTTCTCTGAAATTATCCAACTGGGAGTATTTTAGAGCCTTGTTATACCTTTGTGAAGGGGTAGATGGGTAGGCTCCTCACTTGAGCTTTGATGTTATGGGTTGGGGTAAGGCTACAATTTCTTTTTGTGATGTATGAGTGGAGTAGAGTGGTTATTGTCTAAAAGTTTTCTGTCTTATTAAATGCCCCTTTTCTGGTCCTTTGGGTTGAGAGAGCAAACTTTTGTTGAAGTTTTTTATTTGTTTTATTTCTATGCACCAGTTGCCACCTCCTGTAGCTCCAAGTCTGAGATGGGTATATATATCAGCAGGGAACTGACTAATATATAATTTCTTGGTTCCTGTGATCTGTAGTTGGTCTGATTTCTTCTCCACATTCTAGAGCTTTTAAATGTTTGTCATATATAATATCCAGTATTTTCAGTTGTGTTTAGCAGGAGTGATAGAGAAAATACATCTACTTTATCTCCCTGGAAGTGGAAGTCCCATTTGTTTATAAACTCCCTCAAAGTATTTTACAAGCAATGCCAAATAAGCTTTCCTCACATACTTACTTCTTTCTCACCATTGGCTTTTATATTCCTACTACTTTCAAGTTTCAGCCGATTTCTCACTGTACTTCCATCTGTAGTGATGTTTTCAGTGAACATTTGCAAGTGGTAAACTCCCTCAGTGTTATTCTAAAATGTCTTGTCACATTCACTCTTGAATACTTATCCGGATATAAAATCCTGAGCGAATAGTTATTTCTTCTTCAGTTATTTGATAATAGATGGCCAGTGTATTCTATTTTGTATTGTTGTTAATATAAAATCTCAGTATGATTGTCATTTTTGGAGGTAACATATCTTTACTCAGATTATTTTTAATATTTTTCTTTTATTTGATATTTCATAGGTTTTTTAAAACTTTATTTCCATGTATCAATTGAATCTGATTTACCTTAATTGAATCATCACTTTTTCAACTTGAATACTCTTGTCTTCTACAAGTTCTGGAAAATCATCCCTGATTTTTACCATTGCTTCTCTGTATTTTCTAGATTTTTCTTTTGGAATGCTTGTTAGATATGTGTTACACCTTCTCATTCACATTTTATGTATTTTAATCTCTGCTTATAATTTCCATCTCAATTCTACATCAACTTAGTTTTTAAAATCAGTGACATTATTTTTGTCTCTAGAAGTTCTATCTGATCCTCGCAATTATTATTATTTTATTTTTTTCCTATAGTTTCCACTCCTTTGAATGTCTTCAATCAGTTTAGTATATTTATTTTTAGTTTTATAAGTATAGTTCTTCTATCTCATGATCACTGTTTATTGCATTTGCGGAACTAAGTGTAAATTATATATGTGTGATTTATATTGTGTGTTTATTGTATGAGCGTGTGTATACACTCATTCATGTTCATTATTGAGGCAGTTTTTTCTTTTATTTTTCCTGTGGAAGTCACTGGAACCCTGGTTTGTGAAGATTTCCCTAGAAAGTATGTTTTTTGTATTTGCATATACTTGAGGCACCAACAGTTTCACTAACATGAACCAGTTTTCAACGTTAACTTTACCTCACATTGCTGTATCACATGCGCAGAGGGGCAAATTATCATAAACTTAAGGTTTTCATGTCTAGTAATATAACTTTTTGTTCATTTTTCACCTGGAAAACAGGGCAGAGACATGCTTCCTGAAAGCTTCCTCGAGCCATCAAGCAAAGGTGTTCTTTTCCTAGTTTTCTATTTCCAGAGTGCAACTTATAGTTCTGGCTCTATGCAGGGCTGTCAGTTCCTATCTACCTTACACGAGTACAAGGTCATGATTCCTTTCCCTTGATAACTGGGATTAGGATGTAATTATTATTATTATTAAAATAGTTATATTGTATTCAGCATTTCTATATCCTTAGAGTAGAGTCTGGTGTTAGGTCACTTTGCCATGATGATGGAACGACCATATGAATTTCTGAACTGTTCAAAGGCCTTTGTTCTCATTTATTTCAGGTAACATCAATTCCATGCAGCAGTCTGAAAGTGTGTTTTAAAGACTTTATACTTGTTTTTAGGGGTCATTATATATGAAGACATATTACTTTTACCATTTTCAAAGGAAAATAGAGCTCTTTATGACTGAGTCTCAAGCATATAAGCATACAGGCATATGATCAACTACAAAATGTATAAACTGTCTGGCTTTCAGGAAATAAATATTGCTAGTACAGGACATGTTTGACTATGGTGTTTATATTTTTCTGCAATGAAAAGATGTCACACAGCATGTGTATTTTTGTTTGCTGAAATAACTTATGATTTGCTTTCAATTCTTTCCTAAATATTCGTAATGTATTTTCTCTCTGTAGACTTAAGTCAGTTAAAATTTACCTGTTAATTTCTGCATTTGTTTGCTTCCACTTAGTGGCCCTGGAGATCTAAAATTATAGGAGTGACATGCCAAGCAAAGGGAAAAGTTAGGGAAATCCAAGAAGTGAGCAAATACAATGAGAAACCAGGTAGAATGACCAGGATAGGTCACAAGCAGAGGAGAAAAGAGACCCATTATGAATAATTAGCTCATCAAAAGATGAGAAATTCCGGCTGAGATAGAGCAGAAGCTGCCCCACTAATTTTCTAATTTTTTTTATGCTTTAATTTTTGTGTGTACAAAGTAACTGAATATATTTATGGGGAATATGGGATATTTCAATACAAGCATACAATGTATACATGCAGTGTATAATTACATCAGATAAATAAGATACCCATAACCTCAAGCACTTATCCTTTGTGTTACAAACCATCCAAATATACTTTTTCAGTTGTTTTATAATACTCAATAAATTAGTATTGATGTAGTCACCCTATTCTATCAAACTAGATTGTATTTATTTTTTCTATTTTTTGTACCCATTAACCATCCCCCTCTATCCACTCCACACCCAATCTCACTACCCTTGCACGACTCTGATAACAATCATTCTACACTCTCTCCATTAGTTTAACTGCTTTAATTTTTGGTTCCCACAAATAAGTGAGAACATGTGAAGCTTGTCTTTCCGTGCCTGCCTTATTTCACTTAACATAATGACCTCCAGTTCCATCCATGCTGTTGCAAATGACAGTATCTCATTTTCTTCTATAGATGAATAGATAGTATTCCATTGGGTATATGTACTGCATTTTCTCTGTTTTGGAATTTTTGTCAAATTTATTTATTTATTTATATAAAAACTTTTATTTTGGGTTCAGGGGTACATGTGCACATTAAATAGGTAAATTGTATGTCATGGGGCTTTTGTATATAGTTTATTTCACCACCCAAGTATTGAAAATAATAACCAATAGGCAGTTTTTGTTTTACCTTCACCTTCCTCCCACCCACACCCTCCCATAGGTCCTTGTGTCTTTTGTTTCCTTCTTTGCGTCCATGTGCACTCAATGTTTACCTCCCACTTCTAACTGGGAACATGTTACATTTGGTTTTCTGTTCCTGTGTTAGCTTGCTTAAATAATGACCTCTATCTCCATCCATGTTGCTTAAAAGGACGTGATCTTGTTCATCTTTATGTCTGTGTAGTATTCCACGATGTATACGTATCACATTTTCTTTATCCAGTCCACCATTGATGGGCATCTACGTTGATTACCTGTCTTTGCTATTATAAATACTGCTACGATGAACATACATGAACATGTGTCTTTTTGGTAGAAAGATTTATATTTCTTTGGGTATGTGACAAATAATAGGATTGCTGCTTGAATGGTAGTTCTGCTTTAAGTTCTTTGAGAATTGCTAAACTAGTTTTCACAATGGTAAACTAATTTATATTCCCATTAGATATGTATAAGCGTTCCCTTTTCTCCATAACTTTGCCAGCACTGGTTTTTTTTTTTTTTTTTATTTTTTAAAAACAGCCATTTGACTGATCTGAGATGTCTCATTGTGGTTTTGATTTGCATTTCTCTAATGATTAGCAATGGTAAACATTTTTTTCATAAGCTTGTTGGCTGCCAGTATGTCTTCTTTTCAAAATTGTCTGTTTCTGTCCTTTGTCCAGTTTTTAATGGGATTGTTTTTTGCTTTCTAATGTATTCAAGTTCCTTATAGATTGTGGATATTAGGCAATTGTTAGATGCACAGTTTGCAAATATTTTCTCCCATTCTGTAAGATGTCTGTTTATTCTGTTGGTACTTTCTTTTGCTGTGTAGAAGCTATTTAGATTAATTAGGTCCCATTTACCAATTTTTTTTGTTGTTGTTGCAATTGCTTTTGTCATCTTTGTCATGGAATACTTGCCAAGGCCTATGTCTAGAATTTTTTTTCATAGTTTTAGGTTTTATTTTTTGTTTGTTTGTTTGTTTGTTTATTTGTTTATTGAGACAGACTTTCACTCTTGTCGCCCAAGCTGGAGTGCAATGGTGTGATCACGGCTCACTGCAACCTCCAGTTCCTGGGTTCAGGTTATTCTCCTACCACAGCTTCCCAAGTAGCTGGGATTACAGACACATACCACTATGCCCAGCTAACTTTTGTATTCTTTTAGTAGAGACAGGGTTTCACCATGTTGACCAGGCTAGTCTCAAACTCCTGACCTCAGGTGATCCACCCACCTCAGCCTCCCAACGTGCTGGGATTACAAGCATGAGTTACAGCACCTGGCCCAGTTTTAGGTCTTAAATTTAAATCTTTACTCCATCTTGCGTTGATTGTTGTAGATGGTGTAAGGTAGGTATCTAGTTTCATTCTTCTGCATGTGACTAACCTGTTACCCCACTACCATTTATTGAATAGAGAGTCTTTTCTCCATTGCTTGTTTTTGGCAGCTTTGTCAAAGATCAGGTGGTTGTCTGTGTATGGCTTTATTTCTGGGCTCTCCATTGGTCAATGTGTATCTTTTTGTACCAGTACCATCCTGTTTGGATTATTGTAGCCTTTTGGTATAGTTTGAAGTGAGGTAGTGTGATGCATCCAGCTTTTATTTATTTATTTATGCTTAGGATTTCTTTGGCTATTCAGGCTTTTGTTTGGCTCCTTATGAATTTTAAAATAGTATTTCCTAATTTGGTGAGGAATGCCATTAGTACTTTCGTAGAAATAGCATTGAATATGTAACTTGCTTTGAGCAGTATGGCTATTATAACAATAATGATTCTTCCTATTAATGAGCATGAAATACTTTTCTATTTGTTTATGTCATCTTGATTTCTTTCAGCAGTGTTTTATAATTTTTGTCTTATTTTTCACATCTCTTGTGACGTGTATTCCTGGGTATTTTATTATTTTTGTGACTATTGTGAATGAGATTGTATACTTGATTTGGCCTTCAGCTTCAACATTGTTGGTGTACAGAAATGCTTCTGGGATTGGTACATTGATTTTGTATCCTGAAACATTGCTGAAGTTGCTTACCAAATCCTGGAGCTTTCTTGGTAAATATTAATACTATTTCTAGGTATAGAATCATATCATCTGTAAAAAGAGATAGTTTGACTTCCTGTCTTCCTGTTCAGATGCTTTTAAAATTTCTTTTTCTTGCCTGATTGCTCTGGCTAGAACTTGTAGCACTGTGTGGAATATGAGTGGTAAAAGTGGGCATCTGGTTTCATTCCACTTCTCAAGGGGAATGCTTCCAGGTTTACCATGTAGTATGATCTTGGCTGTGGGTTTGTCATAGATGGCTCTTATTATTTTGATGTATGTTCCTTTAGTACCTAGTTTATTGAAAGTTTTTAATATGAAAATATGTTAAATTTTATTTAAAGCAGATCATGAATTTATTGAGAGGCTCATGTGGTTTTTGTTTTGGGTTCCATTTATGTAACAAATCCTATTTATTGATTTGCATATATTGAACCAACCTCACATCCCAGGGATGAAGCCTACTTGATCACGGGGAATTAGCTTTTAGATGTGCTGCTGGGTTTGGTTTGCTGGTATTTTGCTGCAGATTTTGCATCTATTTATATCAGGGATATTGGCCTGAAATTTTCTTGTGTGTGTGTGTCTCTTTCAGGTTTTGGTATCAGAATGATAGTAGCCTCAGAGAATGAGTGAGGGAGGAGGGCCTCCTCCTCAATTAGCACTAGCTTTTCTTTATGCATCCAGTACAATTCAACTATGAATCTACTGGGCACTTTGACTTTTTCTGGTTTGTAGGCTTTTTATTACAGATAAAATTTTGAAACTCATTATTGGTCTTTTCAGAGTTCCAGTATCTTTCTGGATCAATCATGGAAGGTTATGCATTTCCAGAAATTTATTTCTTCATGCTTTCTAGTTTGTGTGCAGAGGTGTTCTTAATAACTTCTGAGGTTTTTTGTATTTCTGTTGAGTCTGTAGTAATGCCCACTTTGTCACTGCTTTTTTATTTATTTACTTATTTATTTTCAATTTTTGTGGTACATAGTACATATATGTACTTATAAGGTACATGAGATATTTTAATATAGGCATGCAATGAGTAGTAATCAAATTAGGAAAATGGAGTATTTATATGCTCAAGAATGTATCCAGTTTTACATACAATCCAATTACGATCTTGTAGTTATTAGAAAAAGTATAATTAAATTCTGTTACTATAGTCACTCTGTTGTGCTATCAAATACTAGGTCTTATTTAAACTAGTTTTTTGGTACACATCAACTATCCCCATCTTCCTCCCATCTTCCCACTACCCTTCCCATCCTTTGGTAACCACGTTTCTACTATCTGTGTTTATGAATCAACTGTTTTGATTTCAAGATCCAACAAATAGTGAGTATATGTGAAGTTTGTCTTTCTGTGCATGGTGTACTTCATTTAACATAGTGACCTCCAGTTCTACTCATGTTGCAAATTACAGAATCTCATTCTTTTTATGGCTGAATAGTATTCCGTTTTTTATACGTACCACAGGTTTTTTTTGAGATGGAGTCTCTCTCTGTTGCCCAGGCTGGAGTGCAGTGGCGAAATCTCAGCTCACTGCAACCTCTGCCTCCTGGGTTCAAGGGATTCTCCTGTCTCAGCCTCCCAAGTAGCTAGGACTATAGGTATGTGCCCCCATGACTGGCTAATTTTTGAATTTTTTTTTTTCCAGTAAAGAAGGGATTTAACTATGTTGCCCAGGCTGGTCTTAAACTCCTGACCTCAGAAGATCTGCCTGTCTCAGCCTCCCAAAGTGCTGGGACTACAGGCATGAGCCACCACACCCAGCCCACATTTTCTTAATCCATTCATCTGTTTATGTACACGTAGGTTACTTCTAAATCTTGGCTACTTTGAATAATGTTGCAATAAACATGGATGTGTAGATATCTCTTTGACGTACTGATTTTCTTTCCTTTGAGAACGTATCTAGAGTGGAAGTGCTGGATCGTATGGTGTACTATTTTAAATTGTTTGAGAAACCTCCAAACTTTTCTCTATAGTGTTGCACTAATTTACATTTGCACCAACAGTTACAAGGGTTCCCTTTTCTCCACATCCTCTCCAGCATTTGTAATTGCCTGTCTTTAGGATATAAGTCATTTTAACTTGGGTGAGATGATACCTCATTGTAGTTTTGATTTGCATTTCTCCAGTGATCAATGATGTTGAGTACCCTTTCATATGCTTGTTTGCCATTTGCATGTCTTCTTTTGATAAATGTCTATTCAGATCTTTTGCCCATTTTTTAGTTGAATCATTATATTTTTCTTATAGAGTTGTTTGCTTTTTATATATTCTGGTTATGAATCCCTTGTCAGATAGATAGTTTACAAATTTTTTTCTATTCTGTTATCTCTTTACTTTGTTGATTGTTTCCTTTCCTATGTAGAAGCTGTTTAATGCTATGTGATCCCATTTGTTCATTTTTGGTTTGATTACCTGTACTTGTGGGATATTACTCAGAAAATTTTTGTCCAGATCAATGTCCTGGAAATTTTCCCCAATGTTTTCTTGTAGTAATTTCATGGCTTGATGTCTTAGATTTCAGTGTTTAATCCATTTTGATTTGATTTTTTATATGGTGAGAGATAGTGGTCTAGTTTGATTCTTCTGTATATAGATATCTAATTTTTTTAGTACCATCTATTGAAGATACGGCCTTTTCCCGCAATGTATGTTCTTGGCACCTTTGTTACAAACCAGTTCACTGTAGGTGTTTGGATTTGTTTCTGGGTTCTCTATTCTGTTCCATTGTTCTATGTGTCTGTTTTTATGACAGTACCATACTGTTTTGGTTATTATAGCTTTGTAGAATAATTTGAAGTCAGGTAATGTGATTCCTCAACTTTTATTTTATTTTATTTGCTCGTGGTGTCATTGGCTATTCAGAGTATTTTATAGTTCTATATAAATTTTAGGATTTTTCTATTTCTGTGAATAATGTTATTGGTATTTTGATAAGGATTACATTGAATCTGGAGATTGCTTTGATTAGTGTGGACACTTTAACAATATTGATTCTTCCAATCCATGAACATGGAATATCTTTCTATTTTTTTGTCCTCTTCTATTTCTTGCAGCAAAGTTTTTTAGCTTTTATTATAGTGATGTTTTACTTCTTTGGTTAATTTAATTTCTTCTTATTCGATTTATTTGTAACTATTATATATGGGATTACTTTCTTGAGTTCTATTTTAGACTTTTTTTGCTTTTGGTATACAGAAATTCTACTCAGTTTTGTATTCTGATTTTGAATCCTGCAATTTTGCTGTATTTGTTCATTAGTTATAATAGGTTCATTTTTGGTTAAGTTTTTAGTTTTTTTTCAAATATAAGATCATCTAATCTACATAAAAGGATTATTTGACATTTTCCTTTGCAATTTGGATGCGCTTCATTCTTTGTTTTATCTGATTGCTCCAGTGAGGACTTCCAGTAGTATTTTGAGTAACAGTGATGACACTGAGCATCCTTCTCACATTCCCAATCTTAGAGGAAAGGCTTGCAGGTTTTTTTTTTTCCATTCTGTAGGATAAAAGCTATGGGTCTCTCATGTATATCTTTTATTGTGTTGAAGTATTTTCCTTCTATACCCACTTTTTTTTAGGGTTTTTATTATGAATGGATGCGAATTTTAGGAAATTTTTTTTTAAATCATCAATTGAAATGATCATATAATATTGTCCTTCATATTGTTTATTTGATGTACCATATTGATTGATATGTGTATGTTGAATCATTCTTGCATCCCTGGGATAAATTCTACTTGGTCATGATAAATGGCCATTTTAATGTGTTTTTGAATTCAGTTTGCTAGTATTTTGTTTAATATTTTTCTATCAATATTCATTGGCGATATTGACCTATATGTTTTGTTTTTAAATGCGTTTTTCTGATTTTTGAATCAGGGTAATACTGGCCTTTATTTTTTCAGAATAGTTTGAGTAGAATTGATATTTGTTCTTTTTAAAGTTTTTTGGTAGAATTCAGCAGTGAAGCCATTGGGTTCTAGGCTTTCTTTACTGAGAGACTTTTAATTATGGCTTCTGTCCATTACTTGTTATATTTCCAATCCAAACTCTGTTCAGGTTTTGGATTTCTTTATGTTTCAATCTTGGTAGATTGTATGTGTCTAGGAATTTATCATTCCCTTTAAATTTTCCAATTTATTGCCATATAGTTGCCCATAGTAGTGACTAATGATCCTTTGAATTTCTGTTGTATGTTTCTTTTTCATCTCTGATTTTGTTTATTTTGGTCTTCTCTTTTTATTTATTTATCCTTGCTAAATATTTGTCAGTTTTGTTTATCTCTTCAAAAAAACCTTTTTTTTTTTTTATTATACTTTAAGTTCTAGGGTACATGTGCATAACGTTTATATCATGTATAACTTATTTCTGCTCTTGTCTTTTTTATTTTCTTTTACTAAATTTGGTTTTGGTTTACTCTTTCTTTGCTAGTTTTCTAAGACACATTGGATATTTATTTGAAGCTTTTCTTCTTTTATGTGTAAGAGCTTATAGCCATAAACTTTCCTTTACTTCTGCTTTTGCTGTATCTCATAAGCTTTGGTATGCTGTGTTTCCATTATCTTATGTTTTCAGAAATTTAAAAATTTTCTTTTTAATTACTTCCTTGACCCGTTGAACATTCAGGGGTATATTATTTAAATACCCTATGTTCATATCGTTTCCAAAATTCTTCTTGTTATTGATTTCAAGTGTTATTTCCATGTTGGTCAGAGAAAGTACTTTATACTTTTTCAATTTTTTGAGTATTCTAAGAATTGTTTTGTGGCCTAAACTCTACTCTATTTTGAAGAGTGATCATTGTGCTGAGAAAAAGAATGTGTATTCTGCAATCGTTGCACAACATTTTCTTTAAATATCTATTAGGTGCATTTAGTCTATACTGCAGATTAAGTCCATTTTTTAGTTAATTTTATGGCTAGATGATCTATCTAATGTTGAAAATGTGATGTTGAAGTCTTCAGCTCTAATTGTATTTGAATCTATCTCTTTCTTTGTCTATAATAATGTTTGCTTTATATATCTGGGTGGTCCAGTTTTGAGTGCTTATATATTTACATCGTTTCTTTTAGTGAAAGTGATTTTCTCTCCTGGCATATTGTAATTTCCTGCTTTTTTTTTTTTTTTTTGTACCTACTGTATGTTTTTAGATTTGAGGTTGCCATGAAGCTTGCCCATACTATCTTACAACTCGTTATTTTAAACAGATTAAGACTTAACCCTGATTGCATCAACAAAGTAACTAACAAAAAGTAAACTAATAAAATCTCAACATTTTAACTTTGTCTCCCCACTTTTAAACTTGTTATTGTTTCTATTTATATTGTACTATATATATCTCAAAATGTTGTTGTAGTTATTATTTTTGATTGGTTCATCTTTTAGTCTTTATACTTAAGATAAATGTAGTTTACACACTACAATTACAGTGCTATAATATTCTGTTTTTCTGTGTACTTACTATTATGAGTGAGTTTTATACCATCAGATGATTTCTCGCTGCTCATTAACATCCTTTCCTTTCAGATTGTGGAACTCCCTTTAGCATTTTTTGTAGGACAGGTCTGGTATTGATGAAATTCTTCAGCTTTTGTTTTTCTGGGGATGTCTTTACTTCTACTTTATATTTGAAGACTATGTAATATGCATGTTAACCTGATATACTATTCCAGGGTAACTTTTTCCTTTCGGTACTTTAAATATGTTTTGCTACTCTCTCCTGGCCTGTAAAGTTTCCACTGATAGTTTGCTGCCAGACATATTGGACCTCCATTGTATGTTACTTTTTGTTTTCTCTTGCTGCTTTTAGGATCTTTTCTTTATCCTTGACCTGTGGGAATTTGATTATTAAATGCCTCGAGGTAGTCTTCTTTGAGTTAAATCTGCTTGGTGTTCCATAACCTTCTTGTATTTGAATGCTAATATAGGTTTAGGAACTTCTCTGAAATTATTATCCTATTGAATAACTTTTTATCTCTATATCTCATTCTAACTCCTCCTTAAGATCATTAACTCTTAGGTTTGTCATTTTGAGGCTATTTTCCAGAACTTGTAGACATGCTTCATTTTTAAAATTTTGTGTCTCTTTTGACTGTGTATTTTCAATTAGACTATCTTCAAACTTACTAATTTTTTCTTCTGCGAGACCAATTCTTAATTAAAAATTTTAATTTATTTAATTATAAAACTCTTTAAAATTTTTATGGGTACATAGTAGGTGTATATATTTAAGAGACATGCATTCTTAAGCATGTCAGCTGCATTTTACAAGTCTAGAATTTTGGCTTGAATCTTGTTAGTTATTTTATTTGTTAAATTTATCTAATAGAAGTCTGAACTCCTTTTCTATGTTATTTTCAATTTATTTGATTTGCCTCAAAACAGTTATTTATATTTTTCTGTCTAAATGATCACACATCTCTATTTCTTCAGGATTGTCCCCTGGTGCCTTATTTAGTTCATTTGAAAAGATCATGTTTTCTGGATGCTCTTGATGTTAATGAATGTTTGTCACTGCCTGGACATTGAAAAGTTATGTATTTATTTTAGTCTTTGTAATCTGGGCTTCTTTGTACCCGTCCTTCTTGGGCAGGTTTTCCAAGTATTGGAAGGCACGTGGGTTTTGTGTTCCATGTTTTTTGTCACTGCAGCCATATCTATATTAGGGGCTGCCCTGAGCCCAGTAATGTTTTATTTATTTATTTATTTATTTATTTATTTATTTATTGTAGACTTGTAGAGGCACCACCTTGGTAGTCTTGAATAAGATCCTGAAGATTTATTTGGGTCACCAGGCAGAGACTCCTGTTTTTTTCCTTACATTATCCCAAACATATAGAGTCTGCCATTGCTGAGATGTCTGGAGCTTAGGGAGGAGTGATACAAGTAACCCTATGGCCACCAACACTGGAACTACACTAGGTCAGACCTGAAGAAAGCACAGCACTGGGTCTTGCCAAAGGGCAACTTTAACCACTACCTGGGTATTGCCCATGTTCACTCAAGGCCCTAGGGCTCTACAGTCAGCAGGTGGCATAGCCAGCCAGGCTCGAGTCTTTCCCTTAAGGGTGGTGAGTTCCCCCAGTCCCTGCATGAGTCCAGAGATACTGCCCAGAAGCCAGGGCTTGGAGTTGGAAAACTCAGGAATCTATCTAGTGCTGTGTTCTATCAGCAGCTGAGCTGGCACCCAAGCCGCAAGACAAAGTCTTTCTCATTCTTCCTGCCCTTATCCACAAGCAGAGGATTTTCCCCAGATGTCCATCACCACTACAGGCCCATTAGGAGTATTGCCAGGGTACCAACAATGTTCATTTATGGCCTGAAGGCTCTTCAGTCAGCTTGTGATGAATGCTGCCAGCGCTAGGCTCTGCTCTTACCTAGGGTAGGACCAGAGATGTTATCCAAGAGCCAAGGCCTGGAATTGGGGACCTCAAAAGCCTGTTTGGTGTTCTTCCCCTCTGTGGATGAGCTGATACCTAAGCTCAGGCTAATGTCGCCTCTACTCTTCCCTCTGTTTTTCTCAAGCAAAAAGGGCCACTCCTTATAGACACCACAGCTGTGATTATGCTGGGTCAGCCTGAGGTCAGCATGTCTCAGAGTCTCACTAAAGGCTCATGGTGTGTTCTACCTGGTTGTCACTGTTGATTTTTCAGGGACTAAGGCCTCCCTAGCTAGCAGGTAATGAATCTTGTCAGCACTTGGTCTTTTCCATCAATACAGTGGGTTCACTTCTGGCCCAGTGTATGCTGGAAATGCCATCTGGGAGTTAGGGCCTGGAATGGGGGTCTAATGAATCTGCCCAGTGCTCTATCTTACTATGATTGAGCTGGTATCTAAGTTGCAAGACAAAGTTCTTTTTGCTCTTCCCTCTCCTCTCTTCAAGAAGAAGGAAGAATGTCTTTCAGAGCTATGACCTACACTTTCTGGGGTTTGGGGAAAGGTGACAAATGTACTTCCTTAGCCACCCTGGCTGGTGTCTTACTGTGTCATATACCACCACCTTCCCAGTCCACTGGCTGTCACCCAGCATAGCACTAGGACTTGCCTGGAAGTTGCAGTTCTTCTGGCCTATGAAAGCTTTTAAAGTTTATTTAGGATCTCAGACCCCTTTAGCACACAGCCGTGAGGCTTGCTTAAACTCAACTTCCAACTACTGGCAATGGGCAATTCTCCTCTGGAAATGATTGAACTAAATGCTCCCTCTCTGGGCACCAGCTGAGTTCTCCCTGGTGTTGGCAGCACTGTGTTCCAATGCAAAGTCCTCCAATCATTGTGCTCTCCCTCCCCAACATGCACAGATTCTTTGTTGCACCTGCAACCACTGCCAGAGGATGTAGGAGGGGTGGTATTGGCAATTCAAGACTGTCTTTTCTACCCTCTTCAGTGCCTCTTTCAGTGATGTGAAGTAAAAACCAAAAATAGTAACAAAATTATTTTAATATGTTATTTAATTAAGTTCACCTAAAATTTTGAATACTCATTGAATACTCATTGCTATCTTCTTTGAATCAACTTTTTCCAATGTAAAATTTAGAGATTTATCTGAGTATAATTAGATCCCATTTGTCAATTTTGGCTTTTGCTACCGTTGCTTTTGGTGTTTTAGACATGAAGTCCTTGCCCATGCCTATGTCCTGAATGGGACTACCTAGATTTTCTTCTAGGGTTTTTATGGTATTAGGTCTAACATTTAAGTCTCTAATCCACCTTGAATTAATCTTCGTATAAGGGGTAAGGAAAGGATCCAGTTTCAGCTTTCTACTTATGGCTAGCCAATTTTCCCAGCACCATTTATTGAATAGGGAATCCTTTCCCCATTTCTTGTTTCTCTCAGGTTTGTCAAAGATCAGATGGCTGTAGATGTGTGGTATTATTTCTGAGGACTCTGTTCTGTTCCATTGGTCTATATCTCTGTTTTGGTACCAGTACCATGCTGTTTTGGTTACTGTAGCCTTGTAGTATAGTTTGAAGTCAGGTAGTGTGATGCCTCCAGCTTTGTCCTTTTGACTTAGGATTGTCTTGGCAATGCGGGCTCTTTTTTGGTTCCATATGAACTTTAAAGCAGTTTTTTCCAATTCTGTGAAGAAAGTCATTGGTAGCTTGATGGGGATGGCATTGAATCTATAAGAGCTTCTGCACAGCAAAAGAAACTACCATCAGAGTGAACAGGCAACCTACAGAATGGGAGAAAATTTTTGCAACCTACTCATCTGACAAAGGGCTAATATCCAGAATCTACAAAGAACTCAAACAAATATACAAGAAAAAAACAACCCCATCAAAAAGTGGGCAAAAGATATGAACAGACATTTCTCAAAAGAAGACATTCATACAGCCAACAGACACATGAAAAAATGCTCATCATCACTCGCCATCAGAGAAATGCGAATCAAAACCACAATGAGATACCATCTCACACCAGTTAGAATGGCAATCATTCAAAAGTCAGGAAACAACAGGTGTTGGAGAGGATGTGGAGAAATAGGAACACTTTTACACTGTTGGTGGGATTGTAAACTAGTTCAACCATTATGGAAAACAGTATGGCAATCCTCAAGGATCTAGAACTAAATGTACCATATGACCCAGCCATCCCACTACTGGGTATATACCCAAAGGATTATAAATTATTCTACTACAAAGACACATGCACACATATGTTTATTGCGGCACTATTCGCAATAGCAAAGACTTGGAATCAACCCAAATGTCCATCTGTGACAGACTGGATTAAGAAAATGTGGCACATATACACCATGGAATACTATGCAGCCATAAAAAAGGATGAGTTTGCGTCCTTTGTAGGGACATGGATGCAGCTGGAAACCATCATTCTTAGCAAACTATCACAAGAAGAGAAAACCAAACACCGCATGTTCTCACTCATAGGTGGGAACTGAACAATGAGATCACTTGGACTCGGGAAGGGGAACATCACACACTGGGGCCTATCATGGGGAGGGGGGAGGAGGGAGGGATTGCATTGGGGAGTTATACATGATATAAATGATGAATTGATGGGTGCTGACGAGTTGATGGGTGCAGCACACCAACATGGCATAAGTATACATATGTAACAAACCTGCACGTTATGCACATGTACCCTAGAACTTAAAGTATATATATATAAAAAAAAAAAAACCATAAAATAGAAAATAGCAAGCCCTGGTGAACATATGGAGAAACTAGAACCCTTGCACATTGCTAGTGGAAAAATAAAGTGATGTAGCCATTGGAAAAAAAAAAAAACAGAGATTTATCTGAGTATAATATTTTAATGTTTAATTAGTAGTATTATGTGCATGTGTATGTGTGTATTATTACAACAATAATAATGAACAAATGCTGTTTTTCCTATGTGCTAGAATCTAATTGCATCTATTTTATAGTTACATTAAAAAAATCTTAAAGCCCCTAAAGGATTTTTCAATCTATCTGTAACTCTGATATATTTTCCTAGTTATCAGGAAGGCAAAGTGACATTGGAGAGAAAGTATAGATTTTTGTAGTCAGAAAATCACTATTCAAATGCTCTTTTTTTCAGTTACAATCTTTGTAACCTCAGTTATTTAATATCACTAAAACTAGGTTTCTTCACCCATAAGGTGTGGAAATTAATATCTAACTCCTGCATTCTCTTATTGTTGGATTGGCCATTCTAATAAACAAAGCATTTATCCACTTTGCCACATGATTTGTGGCTTCATTGATAATTAGCCTTCAAATATTTCTTCCATGGTGTATTAGTCAGGGTTCTCTAGAGGGACAGGACTGATAGGATAGATGTATATATGAAAGGGAGTTTGTTAAGAAGTGTTGACTCACGTGATCACAAGGTGAAGTCCCACAATAGGTTGTCTGCCAGCTGAAGAGCAAGAGAGACAGTCTGAGTCCCAAAACCTCAAGAGTAGGGAAGCCAACAATGCAGCCTTCAGTCTGTGGCCTAAGGCTTGAGAGCCCCTGGCAAACCACTAGTGTAGTTCCAAGAGTCCAAAAGCTGAAGAACTTGGATTCTGATGTTTGAGGCTGGAAGCATCCAGCATGGGAGAAAGATGGAGGCCAGAAGATTCAGCAAGTCTGCTCTTTCCATTCCTGCTTTTATGCTGGCAGCTGATTAGATGGTGCTCACCCAGATTGAGAGTGGGTCTGTCTCTCTCAGTCCACTGACTCAAATGTTAATCTTTTTTGGCAACACTCTCACAGACACACCCAGAAGCAATACTTTGCATCCATCAATCCAATCAAGTTAACCCTCAATATTAACCATCACACATAACTATCACTGTAGTGCTTAAAATTTCTATATTTACATATGAATTATTGATGATAAAACTTTTGAAGCTATTATCATGTAACACATGTTTAGTTGACTGAAATATTTTTGTCCTGTAAAACCTTACTACTCAAACTGCTCCTAAATTAGGAGGCATGGATGTCACCATGGGGTTGTTATAAATGTAGAATTGCAGGCTCCAAACCAGTGCTACTCAATGAAAATATGCATTTTAGCAAGTTGCCAAGTGAGTCATATGCACATTAAAGTTTGAGAAGCACTTATCTAAATGACTCCTGAAAAAATTGAATACTTTTGACATATGAAAGTGTTTCAAGTCTGGGCAAGAGAAAGGAGGATTACCATAGTAGAATACCTGGAACATTCAGGTGACAGCAGAAAAACAAAGACACCAAGGAGAGGAGACAGAATGAGGGATCCAGAAGGGATACAAAACCTATTTCACAATTCCATGGAAATATATATCTATTATGACAAAAGAGAGTTAGTAATGTGATGAAAAATACACATACACAGAAAACATAGCTTCAGTGCTATGGGAACTATATTTGATTTTTATTTAAATCTTTATTGTTTCAAAAGAACAATCTCTCATAAGCTTGTAAAACTTCCTGAGGCCCTAGAACTATGATCAAATTTACATGTTGGTTCACTCTCATCTTGCAAAGCATAAAATTCCTTATTACTTCTAGTATATAATCTAGGACATATTCTACTTTAAAAGCCTTATTTTTGATAACTCATTGGCATTAAGCTACACTTATTAAAAGAAAATTGATTTCATCTAATCAATGAAACATTTATTTTTATGTAAATCAAAACCTTTTTGAAGTTTTAATAACCATTCTATTAATTTTATAGCAGACCTCTTTTCTTTCGTCTTTCTTCTTTCTTTCTTCTTTCTCTTTCTCCTTCCTTCCTTCCTTCCTTCCTTCCTTCCTTCCTTCCTTTCTCTCTCTCTCTCTCCTCTCTCTCTCTCTCTCTTTCTTTCTTTCACTTTAGTCCATGATGTGAATTAGTTCACTAGATGAGAACAAGTTACAAATAATCAAACTTTGGAAGTGACCTTCAGAAGGTCTACTTGAGAACTGCCAGAAGCTTTCTGTTTTAATGATGATGTCTCAGTGATTCACAGCACCATATCATAAGCATTGCTTCTGGAGAAGCCATATAATCTTCTTTACTATTGTAAAATGGATGGAGTGTAAGTCAGAGAGTGAAGCAAGATAGAATAAATAAGAAAACATAGTATAGATCCTCTGTTAATGACAACAGAATATATAGAAACCATATGAGTTCATATATTTCTATATATCTATGTATTCCTAGAAACCATAGATTTCCAATGTATACTTTAATAAGTTTTGTAGTTACAAAGGAGTTATCCTGATAGCAGTGCATTCACAGGCAATTTTATTATTTGCAGATTAGTGAAAGTAGTTAATCTTTTCAACAAATAATCCCATATCACCTACTATGCTCAAGTAACTGAGCTAAGCATTGTGGAGTATACAAATTTTCTAAGAAAAAGCCTTTATGCGACTAGGGTCTAAGAGGGGTGATGCATTTCATTCTAACACAAGGTATAAGTGCTTTAAAAGAAATGTTTCAGGAGTTCTCAAAGAGAGAGAAATCAATTCTAGCTTGGGAGAAGTCCAAGAGCACAATGGAAGAAGTGGACTTGGAATGCAACCTTTAAAATAAAGATTGTAATGACAGACACATCAGGAGATGACATTCTAAGCTGAAATAATAGTATGTACAAAGAAACAGAAACAGAGAGGAGGTAAAAAGGAAGTGAATCTGGTCCATCTCACAACCCAATACCCCTCAATTGTACTCAAATGAAGTAATGTAACATGGAAGTGGTCAATATTGATTAGATACTTTCTTCAACCCATCTTCCTCTCCAGGAAAACTGGGTTAAGAAGAGAAGGTCATGAATACAATATTCTCTCTTTCTCACCATCATCATATTCTCACCATCATCAACTAGTTGACAGGCTGAATCTAACAAGATAAATTTTTAGCAGGATAATCATAAAATACTGCTCTAGGTTTCCTAAACCCCTACAAAACAACAACAACAACAACAACAACAAAAAAAAAAAAAAAAAAAAAAAAAAAAAAAAACCCGAGCTATGTATGTACACAATGCAGTAAGTGTGACTTAGCTCCAATACCCAAAAATCACCTTGGTGCATTTAGATTATTTTTAAATTCAATATGCATCAGTAGTTTGATATGGCTGAAGAATAAGGGAATACTTCTTTAAGCTGCATCAACAGAAGAAAATCTAAAGTGAGAGACTGGTAGGTAAAATCTGTTCTTAATTCCACATTTGAATATTATTGTAGATGCTACATTTTGGAAATTTTTTCCCTTGAAAGGTCATGTTAACATTTAATTGCCATTGTAACAGTATTAACATGTGGGAACATTAAGAGGTGATGATTAGGACTCAAGGGCTCTGCCCTCATGAATGGATTAAGGATATTACCTCTAGAGTGAGTTTGTTTTCAAGGGAGTAGGTTTGTTATGAAAGGACAAGTTACCCCTTTCTCCGGGCCCACTCCCCATCTTGCTCTCTTTTTTTTGTCCTTTACCCATGGGGTGATACATCAAGAAGGCCCTGATCAAATGCCAGTCCTCAATCTTGGATTTCACAGCCTCCATAACTGTAAGTCAGTAAATTTCTGATCAATATAAATTACCCAGTCTGTGATATTTTGTTACAGCAGAACAAAACATACTAAGCAGGGAAGCGAGAATTGCTTTGAGAGAGAGCAACCATGCACACTCTTTATGCAAGAAACGACTGAAAGATTTTGAAGGCCATTAAAGACTAAATGACCCTTAAATAGCCCTTTCAAACTTTATTTTCTGTTGATGCATTACACTTTAAATTTAAAATAATACATTTAATTAATTTAAATGTTAATCAATTTATATTTTAGATTTTAAATGTAATTATTGTATTTTGGTTTTTCCGAAAGATACATTTGTGGGGTCCAAATTGCTATCAAAAAGAATTTTTTAGTACACTTGTTTCCTGATTTGGGAGCCATGGAAGGACCTCCATATGTACTATTGAAAGAGAGAATATTGTATTCATGACTTTCTCTTCTTAACCCAGATTGCCTGGGTATGCACTATGAAAGGGAAAATATTATATTCATGACCTTATGCACTATTGAAAGAGAGAATATTGTATTCATGACCTTCTCTTCTTAACCCAGTTTTCCTGGAGAGGAAGATGGGTTGAAGAAAGTATCTAATCAATATTGACCACTTCCATGTTACATTACTTCATTTGAGTACAATTGAGGGGTATTGGGTTGTGAGATGGACCAGATTCACTTGCTTTTTACCTCCTCTCTGAGCCTTAGTTTTCTCATCTGTAAGATAAGGGCTCCAGTACCTGCCTCAAGGGCCAAGAAGCTAAAATGAGATGGCACAACTGAAAGGGCTTGGCACAAACTTGGCATTTCATAAATTCTGTCTTATTTGCTTAACAGCCACAACAACATTTAAGGGGTGAGATGCAATTTCCTGGTAGCATCAGGAAGCCTGGAACCTGGACTAAGATGGGTCAGGGTTTGTCTTTGTTGCTTTCCCTCCTTCCATGCTTTTTCTCCTCACCATTTCCCTTCACTCAACCTCTTTTATAAATACAGCAATTTTTAAAATAATAGAAATGCATCATATATAGTCTTATTACATACACCTATACAATCTCTCCTATAAGCAGGACAACAGTTTGTAAGGGAAAGGCTGATTGTGAAATCATAAAAAATAAGATGAGGAAAGTTATGATCGGGTGGGAGTGTGACAGAGCCATAAGAAAAGAAAGCAGAGTCGGAGGACTGTGGTTTTATTAAATGGATGAGAATAATCTGTTGTAGGTTATTTAGGAGGGCATGCATGTAAAGAAAATCACATTGGGCAGAGTTAGATATAAGAATAGCAAACAAGACTAACTGGGGCAGAGGGAGATGCACTAGACTGAGAGATCCAGGAGAAGACCGCTAGAATAAAATAGGCAGGGGCCAATACAGCCGGATTGAAGTGTGCAGCTTGGGAAATAAAGATTGGGGGACAAGGCAAATAGAGACTCTCCCACTGAGGGGCAGATAGAAAGATGAAGTGAATTATTATTTCAGACACTTGCTTCTAACACACCTCACAGACTCTGACATGAATGAGGCAGTCTCCTGCAGACATTGTCTGGTCTTTTCTGTTTCCTCTTGCTGCCCTGAATTCTTTCAATGTTATCTTTTGTGCCCCACTTGCAGGCTTTGTGGGGAAGGCAAAGGAGGAAGAAGTGACTCCTTCCCCCATTACCAATTTCAATGGGCCACCCCATGTGCCTCCAGTCAGCCTGACCTCGTTATTTCCAGCATACAGAGTGGCAAATAGACCAATCAGCCAATATAGGTCAAATTGTATTATGTCTGGCCTGGGGGCAAAATCACATTGTCCTTGGTACCTAGGAGCTAAGGTCTGATAAATGGCTTCTATATTCAGTGTAGACTCATGGGAATGAAAAGGATTTGAAGGGCAGTAAGTCCACAGTGAATTTTGTATTTGAGATGTAGTATATTTTATTTCTTTTTCATTCCATTTTTATCATAGAATTGTTTTTATTTTTATTTCCTTCATTTTGTTGTCATTTTACATAGAGGGGAGATACATATACAGACAGCAAGTGAGCATGATGACACAGTACAAAAATAGCCTAATTGACAGCCCATCTATTATAAAGCAGCATCAAAGTTGAATTTTAAAAGTTGGATGAAATGTTTTAAATAGTATTTATATTTGAGAATAATTATCTTTCTGTTTCCAAAAGGGATAAACAAGTTACGTTTCATACATAGGCAAATGCCTGATTTTGAGCAGCACTTATCAAATAGGCATTATAGCCAGAGTCAGAAGACATTTTTAATCATGAGGTTCATGAACAAAATTAAACCTTGACAAAGGCAATTCATTTGAGTGGAGCTTCATTTTTTCTATTTTTGGTATTTTGATTTCATGGGTTCTGTATTTCACGGAGAGAGGAAGTGCTGTTTCTTTTCTCAGGATGCTCCGATGTGGCCATAAAATAGAGCTCTTAGCTTTTGCAAAACAATAATACCAAATAAGTGTATTTAGGCTTTCACTGGACATATTGTTGCTGTGTTAGTGTAGGCCAAAAGTTTTTAATTCATTATCTATTTGAGTTATTCAACAAACTGATGATGCAATGAAGATAATGTTGGAGAACAGAATATTGAAGTGGTTTCAATATTCAAAAAGTGGGTTTTTTGTAATGTTATTATTTCAAAAGGTTTTTTAATTACTGAAATTAAAACACAAAAGAAAATGTAAAATTACGTAAAATTCTACCATTTTTTGAAGTGCATAAAATAATAAAGTCATTTTTATCTCTCCAATACATCCCGTGCCAATACATGCATGCCCACACACACACACACACACACACACACACACATGTGCATTACACAGAATATTGGCTAGTATTTTTATGCATAATCTTCCATATTGTTTTCTATGTGAGGGTGCCTTCAACTGGCTGTATTTACTGGATTTTACCCTTCTTCTCCTTTATCCACACTCATGCTAAATGCTTTACTACATGGACAAACTGAGCCAACAACACACACTTAGGAAGGGATTTATGTTATGGAGGGATTGGGGAAAAAGTAAGTCTTGAATGAATGCAAACTATGCTCTGAAGAAGACAAACAATTATTAGCCATTGAACGCTTAGGAAGATAATACCTCTCCCAATGCTTATGCCCACTTTCTTCAGGATACCAACTGTTGCGGACTGTCTAAAAGGGCAACTTGGCCTGCAAATACCCAGAACTTTATATTAAGACAAGATTACATTTTTGACTGGCTTAGAGACTTTATTAGAAATTTTAACTGGCTCTTATTAGATAAAGAGTTAAAGAAGAAAATAACTTATAGCCTCAATATAAAAGGTAAAAATCAAAGGAGTTAGGAAGCACTTTCC
The DNA here is from genome assembly GCF_009764315.1 of Trachypithecus francoisi. Lineage (NCBI taxonomy): Eukaryota > Metazoa > Chordata > Mammalia > Primates > Cercopithecidae > Trachypithecus > Trachypithecus francoisi. The sequence continues at coordinate 36,039,595 of NW_022681471.1, read as the reverse complement.
ATTGGACAGCTCAACACTGTGGAAAGCGCTAGAATAATACAGACCTGATTTCAAATCTTGCCTCCACAAACTAACACTGAACTTTTAGTAATTTGTTTTCTGGGGTTTAGTTTTATACTCTGTAGAATATAGATACCAATATCTACTGAGCAGATTGTTATGTAAGTGAGTTAAAGTACAAAAAGAAACAAGTACCTGTCACTTAGTAGTGCTTAAGAATGTATAGCTATGGCTTATAAATTGTTTTTATTTGCTACCAATTTATCAGGTATTATTTCATGTTATTATGTTTTAGGTATTGCTACTTCATGTAAAATCTTTGAATAGATTGATGGCAATACTTAAGGACTTTTTCTTGAAGTCCTAATCTTAGAAAGAATGCCCTTTCTACTATTAGCCACAACAAAGTGACATTTCAAGTCTCCTATGGAATACAACATCAGAGCTGGAAGACTTTTAAATATTATCAGGCCCAACCTGCTTATTTATTGCAAAGATGACAGTGAGGTCAAAAAAGGGAAATTGATCTGTCCAAGGATACAAGTGTTAGATTAAATCCTTTTTGAAGTATTCCCTTCTCTAGATTTTCATAACATCATGCTCACCTGGTTCTCCTCCTAGCTCCCTCTCAGTTTCCTTTGCTAGTTCATTTCCTTCTGCCTGTCCTTTAAATGCTGGCATTTCTCAAGGTTCTGTTCCAGGCTCTTTTCTCTTCTCAGTCTACACAACCTTTTTTGATAATGTTTAATATCTTTGATATCATTGATAATCTTCCCAAAATTTCTATCACTCTACCAATTGCATCCAAATCCCTTTTAAGTTCTCAACTTTATCCTGTTGTCCACATTTCTATTCAGTATCTCTATTTCAGCATCACACAGATAACCAAAGATCAACATATCCAATACTCAACTAATCAGTTTCCTTTCTGGCCCATTCCCAAGAAGCTGCTTGTCTTTCTATATACCTTATTTTAGTATGTGGCACTATCATTAACTCAACTGACAAAGTCAGAAACATGGCAATCATTCTAGATCCCGTCTCCCTTACAATTTCCCCACCCCTCATTCAATTTGTTAGTAAGATATGTGCAGACTAGTCCTGGCCATTAATCATCTCTTGCCTGTACCGCTGTAATTACCTACAAATTTATCTCCTAGCATATACTATTAGACCCTCCCCCATACAGCCTCCATACTCTAGCTAGAGAGATGTGTTTAAATATGTAAAAATAATGTCACTTATCTGCTGAAATCATTCAGCAACACCTGCTTCTCTTGAGATAAATTCTCAGCTCTTTAAGTGGCTTACAAATCACTACACAATCTGCTCCTACTTACCTTTCCAGCTTCTTATCCATCTCCATTCCACTCCATGCATTTTATGCTCTATTCAAACTGTATTACTTGTATTTCCATAGCACAAGACACAGCATCTAGTGCATATTACGTGCTCAATAAGTGATTGTTGATTAAATGAGTGAACCAGGTACAATATATAGTTATCCTGTTAGTGCAAAGCATTTTTGCTATGTTATTCTGCTAGTTATACAGTGAAGACTTAAGATTTTATTTCTTCCCTTCTTACTCTTCGCCATGATCATGTTGCTGTTTCCTACTTAGTATGCTTCATGTTTCTCTGTCTTTGAGTCTTCAGTTCAATGGTCATTAGTCTGCACTTATCAGCTCTAATCAAACATAGTGAATAGTGAGCTTAGATTCAAGTAAAACAAGCTATTCTCTTTGATCAAATCATATCATTCTGCATTACTTTCTATGTCTTGTGATTTAGCATCACCTGAAAGTTATACTATGGAGTAGAAATAACATCATTCTAATATGAGCAAGTCCATGACTCAAATTGCCCCAGACCATTTGTGATCCTGGAGAATTTTGGTGAGAACTATCTTCAGAACTTGAGATCAGGGATTTCTGTACCTAGTAACAAGCTTCTGTTACATTTTCTTTTAAAACTTGTCACTAAGAACTTATGTGAGAATGAATGACTTCTTTCCTTCTTTTGTAGGAGTTTAATGATCTTGCAAATTGATGACTGATTGAATATTATTAATCTTTTTAAAGGTTGAAATGTAAAATGAAAATGACTTTTCAGAGGCATTTCTTTTTTCTTGGCTTCACAGCCCATGACTATGACTAGTAATCATAAATGAATGTAACAATACAGGCTGCTCACTGGACTGCATTTAGCTCCACCTCCCTCCCTTCACCTTTGACTTTCTTCTCCTCCCTACCTCTAATTTTATAGAGCACCTTCACCCAACGCAAACACACAATCACTTCCTGCTGCCTTGCTTTTTCTCCTTGCTGCTGCTTCTCAATACAATGAATGCTGTGGGTATAGGGGTGTGTGTTTGTGTATGTTTGTGTCTCAGAGGAAGTAGAAAAGCAGTGAGAATAGCAATGCCTTTGATCCATAGAAATTTGCAAGCTAAGACAAAGTATGTTTGCTTCCTCATTCTTGCACACACACACATACACAAACACACACACACAAAACACAAAATCCTGCATTATCAGAACTGTAAGAAAGCTTAGAGAACATTTAGATTTTCATGTGGGGCAACTGAGACTCAGAAATGTGAAGTGACTTGCATACACTAGAGCTCAAACCCATCAGTTTTATGTACAGAAGGCATAGCAGATGTGATAAGTTAATGTGGTGAACGTATCTTTTTAGTTCAGGGGGTTTTCTGAGAAGGAAGGTGAGGTGAGTAAACAATTAAAATGTGTGTATATAGTTATGAGAGCTCTATTTCAAAGTTTGTGTTGAAGGAGGGATGTGCAGTAAAATTTGTCCAATGTTTGTGCTTATGTTAAAATGTCCATAGTTACCTTACACTTGCTTTGATACTGTCATAAACTATTTTACATGTGGAAATCATTACTCTTTGAACTTTCCAGAGAGGGTTTCGAGCTTTATAGAAGATGCTGCATACATCCAACAATGAAGGAATATGTGTGTGTGTGTGTATATGCATATATATGTATATGTGTGTGTGTATATATATATTATATATATATATATAGAGAGAGAGAGAGAGTGACCCTACATCCTGTTTTTCCTAAGACAGTCTTAATTTGTGCCTGTTGACTGAACATCCCATCTGGTTAGTGCCCTCTTTTGCTGTCAATAGTGTCACAATTTGGACAAAAAAAATATGATACCCTATGTATAAGCCACAATGAGGTGAGAAACAGAATCCCTAACTTATTTTCAATTCTTACAATATTCTGGAACAGATTGCACCTCTAGTTAGTGTGCTGAGTGCTAAGAAATAATTTACTGTTAGTTCTCATAATTATAATGCATTTTGTGCATATGCAATCCCTTCATTGGAATATCTCAGAGTGCTTTTTGAAGCGTCACATTTTTGTAACATTTGTAATATTACTCCAAAATTACCAATGACATCTGTAGCAGAGAGGTTAAATGATTTGTGTAAGGTCACATGCCAATTTAGATGGTAGCAAACCTGGAAACACCATGGACACTAATTATCTAACGCTGTAATAGCCCTCTTTGCATAGTTATTTATTACAACTCTATGAGCTGGGTAAGTTTAATTTTAGATGGGCTAAAAGACTCACTATATTTTAAAATAGAATAAGAGAATTTAAACATGTATCGGCAACTATATTTTGTGAAAGTAATTGTGGTCTTCAGACTGTGAGACACAGTCTTTTTTGGTAAGGGATAACAGTCATTTGAAATCTCTAGTTAATACTATTTTTCCAAGGGCTCCACTAGACAACATGTTCCTTCCTATGCAGCACATAACCTCAGTCCTGCTTTACCTAGATAAGCCAGGCTATCAAGTGGAAGCAGATTCAACTTATTGTTCTGCATAGATACATTTGTATGAATCCTAGTCCAATCTAATCTCCTGTTATAAAGGAAAGGCATACCTCTTCTTGTATAAAGACATCCCCTTCACCATGGGATCTCATTCTACCCCATCTTTTCAGAATTCTGATCCATAGATTAATCTGTATTTTCTCCTGTAATGTAATCTTTCATTTCTTATCACAGCTTTCCACTAGGCTTTAAACAGGGTAATTTCTCTCTCATCTTAAAATAAAATAAAATGAAATAAACCAAAGAAAGCAATGCTCTCATAACTTAATATTCTCTGCTACAAACCTTACTGTGGTCTCCCCTGTCTAGACAGCTAATTCATATGCACCGAATTTTCTCCATCTTCTACTTTCAATTCATTCTTTTATACCATCTTCCTGCAGAATTCTGGATTCACCCCTTACCATTTCAACAGGCCAGGAAAAATTACACTTTTCTTTGGTTCAAATCTAAAGAACACTTGTTAGTCCTAATATGAGCACAGAAACCACACCAATCTTATAAGTTTATAGTAAGAACTAAATGACATAATACAGTAAAAGCCCTTAGACCACTAAATGGTCAAGAGTAAACAGCTAATTATTATACATAATTTCATCACCATAGCCACCATCATCATTATTATTTTTTAATTAAATTTTAAATTTCTGTGGATACCTAGTAAGTGTATGTATTGATGGAATACAGTAGATATTTTGATACAGGCATGCAATGTGAAATAATCACATCATGGAAAATGGAATACCTATCCCCTCAAGTATTTATCTTTTGTGTGGCAAACAACCCAATTATACTCTTTTGATTACTTTAAAATATACAATGAAATTATGATTGGGTATAGTCATCCTGCCAATCAAATACTAGGTATTATTCATTCTTACTAACTATATATTTTGTACTAATTAAATATCCCACCTCCCCACTACCTCCCCAAACTACTCTTACAGGCTCTGGTAGCCTTCACTCTACTACGTATCTCCAGGAGTTCAATTATTTTGATTAGATTCCACAAATAAAGGAAAGCATGCAATGTTAATTTTTCAGGGCCTAGGTTATTTCACTTAACATAATGACCTCCAGTTCCAACCATGTTGTTGCAAATGACAGGATCTTATTTTTTATGGCTACATAGTACTCCACTGTGCAAAAGTAATAGTTTCTTTATCCATTCATTTGGTGGTGAACATTTAGATTGCTTCCAAATATTGGCTATTGTGAACAGTGCTGCAACAAACATGGGAGTACAGATACCTCTTTAATATTTGGAATTTTTAAAAAATTCTGGGTATATACGAAGCAGTGGGACTGCTGGATCATATGGCAGTTAAGTTTTTAGTTTTGAGGAACCTCCAAACTGCTCTCCAGAGTGGTTGTACTAATTTACATTCCCACCAAGTGTACAAGGGTTCCCCTTTCTCCATCTCTTCACCAGCATTAGTTATTGCTTGCCTTTTAGATATAATCCATTTTAGCTGGAGTGAGATGATATCTCACTGTAGGTTTGATTTGCATTTCAGTGATGATTAATGATGTTGAGCACCTTTTCATATGCCTATTTGCCATTTGTGTATCTTCTTTTGAGAAATTTCTATTAAAGTCTTTTTCCCATTGTTTGACTGGATTATTAGATTTTTTTCCTATAGAATTGTTTGAGCTCCATATGTATTCTGGTTATTATTAATCTCTTTTCAGAGGGGTAGTGTGCAAATATATTTTTCCCATTCTGTGGTTTGTCTCTCCACTATGTTGATTGTTTCCATGCTGTGCAGAAGCTTTTTAACTTGATGTTATCCCATTTGTCTATTCTTGCTTTCATTGCTTGTGCTTGTGGGGAATTACTCAATAAATTTTTGTCCAGACCAGTGTCCTAAAGATTTTCCCCGATGTTCTCGGGTAGTAGTTTCATAGGTTGAAATTGTAGATTAAGTATTTAATCCATTTTGATTTTATTTTTGTATATGGTGAAAGATGGGGGTCTAATTTCATTTTTCTGTATGTGGATATACAGTTTTTACAGCACCATTTTTTGAAGAGATTGTCTTTGTCTCGGTGTATTTTCTTGGCACCTTTCTCGAAAATGAGTTTGCTGCAGGTGTGTGGATTTGTTTATGGATTGTTTATTCTATTCCATTGGTCTATGTGTCTGTTTTTATGCCAGAACCATCCTTTTTAGTAAAAATAGCTCTTTAGTAATATTTGAAGTCAGGTAATGTAATTCCTCCAGTTTTCTTTTTGCTTAGAAGAGGTTTGAATATTCTTGATCTTTTGTGGAGAGCATTGGATATACTTGATCTTTTATGGTTCCATATACATTTTAGAATTTTTTTCTATTTCTGTGAATAGTGTCATTGGTAGTTTGATAGAGATTGCATTTGGGTATCAACATTTAAGCAATATTTATTCTTCTAATCCATGAAAGTGGAACATCACTCCATTTTTTAGTATCTTCTTCAGTGTTTTTTAGTTTCCATTATAGACACCTTTTGATTATTTTGTTAATTCTTTGGTATTTAATTTTATTTGTGATTATTGGAATGGGATTAGATTTTTGATTTACTTTTAAAATTGTTCGATATTGACATCTAAAAATGCTGCTGATTTTTGTATTTAATTTTGTATCCTGTAATTTAATGAATTTATCAGTTCTAATTGTTTTTCAGTTGGGTATTTTAGATTTTTTCAAATGTAAGATCATATCATCTACAAACAAAAATAATTGACTACATCCATTCCAATTCAGATGTGCTTTATTTCTTCTCTTGTCTGTTTGCTCTAATGAGGACTTCCAGTACTATGTTGAATAACAGTAGTGAAAGTGGTCATCCTTGTTGTGTTCCAGATCTTTAAAAAAGCCTTTCAGTTTTACCCCATTCAGTGTGATACTAGCTGAAGGTCTGCTGTGTATGACTTTTATTATATTATGTTCCTTCTATACACAATGTTTTGAGGGTTATTGTTATGAAGGGATTTTAAATGTTACGATATGCTACTCCAGCATCAATTGCAATATTCATATGTTTTTTGGGTTCTGGGAAACATGTGCAGAACGTGCAGGTTTATTACATAGGTATACACGTGCCATGGTAGTTTGCTGCACCCATCAACCCGTCATCTACATTAGGTATTTCTCCTAATGCTATCCCTCCCCTAGTCCCCCAACACCCAACAGGCCCTGGTGTGTGATGTTTCCCTCCCTGTGTCCATGTGTTCTCATTGTTCAACTACCACTTATGAGTGAGATCATGCAGTGTTTGGTTTTCTGTTTCTGTGTTAGTTTGCTGAGAATGATGGTTTCCAGCTCCATCCATGTCCCTGCAAAGAACATGAACTCATCCATTTTTATGGCTGCATAGTATTCCATGGTGTATATGTGTCACATTTTCTTTATCCAGTCTATCATTCATGGGCATTTGGGTTGGTTCCAAGTCTTTGCTGTTGTGAACAGTGCTGCAATAAACATGCGTGTGCATGTGTCTTTATAGTAGAATGATTTATCATCCTTTGGATATATACCCAGTACTGGAATTTTTGGGTCAAATGGTATTTCTGGTTGTAGATCCTTGAGAATCACCACACTGTCTTCCACAATGGTTGAACTAATTTACAATCCCACCAACAGTGTAAAAGTATTCCAATTTCTTGGCATCCTCTCCGGCATCTCTTGTTTCCTGACTTTTTAATGATCACCATTCTAACTGGTGTGAGATGGTATCTCATTGTGGTTTTGATTTGCATTTCTCTAATGACCAGTGATGATGAGCTCTTTTTCATATGTTTGTTGCCTGCAAAAATGTCTTCTTTGGAGAAGTGTCTGTTCATATCTTTTGCTCACTTTTTGATGGGGTTGCTTTTTCTTGTAAATTTGTATACGTTTTTTGTAGATTCTGAATATTAGCCCTTTGTCACATGGATAGATTGCAAAAATTTTCTCCCATTCTGTAGGCTGCCTGTTCACTCTGTTGATAACATCTTTTGCTGTGCAGAAGCTCTTTAGTTTAATTAGATCCCACTGTCAATTTTGGCTTTTGTTGCCATTGCTTCTGATGTTTTAGTCATGAAGTCTTTGCCCATGCCTATGTCCTGAATGGTATTGCCTAGGTTTTCTTCTTGGTTTTTTATGGTTCTAGGTCTTACATTTAAGTCTTTAATCCATCTTGATTTAATTTTTGTATAAGGTGTAAGGAAGGGGTCCAATTTCAGTTTTCTGCATATGGCTAGCCAGTTTTCCCAACACCATTTATTAAATAGGGAATCCTTTCCCCATTGCTTGTTTTTGTCAGGTTTGTCAATGATCAGATAGTTGTAGATATGTGGCATTATTTCTGAGGCCTCTGTTCTGTTCCCTTGGTCTACATAACTGTTTTGGTACCAGTGCCATGCTGTTTTGGTTATTGTAGCCTTGTAGTACAGTTAGTATAGTTTGAAGTCAGGTAGGATGATGCCTCCAGGTTTACTCTTTTTGCCTAGCAATTGTCTTGGTTATACAGGCTCTTTTTTGGAACCGTATAAAATTTAATGTGGTTTTTCCTAATTCTGTGAAGAAAGTCAATGGTAGCTTGATGAGGATAACATTGAATCTATAAATTACTTGTGGCAGTATGGCCATTTTTATGATATTGATTCTTTCTATCTATGAGCATGGAATGTTTTCCATTTGTTTGTGTCCTCTCTTATTTCCTTGAGCAGTGGTTTGTAGTTCTCCTTAAAGAAGTGCTTCATATCCCATGTCAGTTGTATTCCTAGGTTTTTATACACTTTGTAACAGTTGCGAATGGGAGTTCACTCATGATTTGGCTCTGTTTGTCTCTTATTGGTGTATAGGAATGCTTGTGATTTTTTTCACATTGGTTTTTTATCATGAGACTATGCTGAAGTTGCTTATCAGCTTAAGGAGATTTTGGGCTGAGATGATGGGGTTTTCTAAATATACACTATATATACAATCGTGTCATCTGCAAACACAGACAATTTGACTTCCTCTCTTCCTATTGATTACCCTTTATTTCTTTCTGTTGCCTGATTGCCCTGGCCAGATCTTCCAATACTATGTTGAATAGGAGTGGTGAGAGAGGGCATCCTTGTCCTGTCCTGGTTTGCAAAGGAAATGCTTCCAGATTTTGCTTAGTCAGTATGATGTCGGCTGTGGGTTTGTCAAAAATAGCTCTTATTATTTTGAGATACATTCCATCAATACCTAGTTTATTGAGAGTTTCTAGCATGAAGGAGAGTTGAATTTTATTGAAGGCCTGACAGGCATCTCTGAAAGAAAGGCAGCAACCCCAGTCATGGGTTTATAGATAAAACTCCCATCTTCGTGGGACAATGCACCTTGGGGAAGGAGTGGCTGCGGGTGCAGCTTCAGCTGACTTAAACCTTCCTGTCTGCCAGTTCTGAAGATAGCAGCATATCTCCCAGGACAGCGCTTGAGCTCTGCTAAGGGACAGACTGCCTCCTCACGTAGATACCTGATCTCTGTGACTCCTGACTGGGAGACACCTCCCAGCTGGGTCAACAGACACCTAATACAGGAGCTGGCATATCATGGTTGCCCCTCTGGGACAAAGGTTCCAGAGGAAGGAACAGGCAGCAATCTTTGCTGTTCTGCAGCCTCCACTGATGATACCCAGGCAAACAAGGTCCGGAGTATACCTTCAGCAAAATCCAGCAGACCTGCAGCAGAAGGGCCTGACTGTTAAAAGGACAACTAACAGAAAGGAGCAGCATCAATATCAACAAAAAGGACATCCATGAAGAACCCCATTCAAAGGTCACCAACATCAAAGATCAAATGTAGACAAATCCTCTAAGATGAGGAAGAAACAGCACAAAAAGGCTGAAAACTCCAAAAGCTAGAATGCCTCTTCTCCTCCCAAGGATCACAACTTCTCACCAGCAAGGGAACAAAACTGAACAGAGAATGAGTTTGACTAACTGACAGAAGTAGGCTTCAGAAGGTGGGTAATAATAAACTTCTCTGAGCTAAAGGAGCATGTTTTAGCCCAATGCAAGGAAGCTAAGAACCTTAGGTTAAATGAATTGCTAACTAGAATAACCAGTTTAGAGAAGAACATAAATGTCCTGATGGAGCTGAAAAACACAGCACAAGAACTTCGGGAAGCATACACAAGTCTCAATAGCCAAACTGATCAAGTGGAAGAAAGGATATCAGAGACTGAAGATCAACTTAATGAAATGAAGCAAGAAGATAAGATTAGAGAAAAAAAGAATAAAACAGAACAAACAAAGTCTCCAAGAAATGTGGGACTATGTGAAAAGGCCAAATCTATGTTTGATTGGTTGTACCTGAAAGTGACAGGGAGAATGGAACCACGCTGGAAAACACTCTTCAGGATATTATCCAGGAGAACTTCCCCAACCTAGAAAAACAGGTTAACATTCAAATTCAGGAAATATAGAGGACACTACAAAGGTAGTCCTCGAGAAGAACAACCCCAAGACACATAATTCTCAGATTCACCAAGGCTGAGATGAAAAAAAAGCTGTTAAGGGCAGTCAGTGAGAAAGGTTGGGTTACTCACAAAGGGAAGCCCATCAGACTAACAGCGGATCTCTCTGCAGAAATCCTACACACAGAAGAGAGTGGGGGCCAATATTGAACATTCTTAAAGAAAAGAATTTTCAATCCAGAATTTTATATCCAGCCAAACTAAGCTTCATAAGAGGAGAGATAAAATCCTTTACAGACAAGCAAGTGCTAGGAGATTTTGTCACCACCCGGCCTGCCTTACAAGAACCCTTGAAGGAAACATTAAGCATGGAAAGGAAAAACTGGTACCAGCTACTGCAAAAACAAACAAAATTGTAAAGATCATTGACACGGTTATGAAACTGCATCAGCTAATGGGCAAAATAACCAACTAGCATTAATGATGAAAGGAAAAAATTCACACACAACAGTATTAACCTTAAATGTAAATGGGCTAAATGCCCCAATTAAAAGACACAGACTGGAAACCGGATAAAGAGTCAAGGCTCATTGGTGTGCTGTATTCAGGAGACCCCTCTCATGTGCGAAGACACACATAGGTTCAAAATAATAAAAAAAAAAAATAAAGGAATGGAGAAATATTCATCAAGCAAATGGGGGGAAAAGCTATAAAGACACATGCACACGTATGTTTATTGCAACACTATTCACAATAGCAAAGACTTGGAATCAACCCAAATGTCCATCAGTGACAGACTGGGTTAAGAAAATGTGGCACATATACACCATGGAATACTATGCAGCCATAAAAAAGGATGAGTTCGTGTCCTTTGTAGGGACATGGATGCAGCTGGAAACCATCATTCTCAGCAAACTGTCGCAAGAACAGAAAGCCAAATACTGCATGTTCTCACTCATAGGTGGGAATTAAACAATGAGATCACTTGGACACAGGAAGGAGATCATCACATACTGGGTCCTACTGTCGGGGGGGAGAGGATAGCATTAGGAGATATACCTAATGTAAATGACGAGTTAATGGGTGCAGCACATCAACATGGCACATGTATACATGTGTAACAAACCTGCACATTGTGCACATGTACCCTAGAACGTCAACTATAATAAGAATAAAAAAAAAAGCAAGGGTTGCAATCCTAGCCTCTGATAAAGCAGACTTTAAACCAGCAAAAATCAAAAAAGACAAAGAAGGACTTTACCTAATGGTAAAGGGATCAAGGCAACAAGAAGAGCTAATGATTCTAAATATGTATGTACCCAATACAGGAGCACTCAGATTTATAATGCAAGTTCGTAGAGGCCTACAAAGAGAATTAGACTCCTTACAATAATAGTGGGTGACTTTAACACCCCACTGTCAATATTAGACAGATCAACAAAACAGAAAATTAACAAGGATATTCAGGACTTGAACTCAGCTCTGGACCAAGTGGACCTAATAGACATCTGTAGAACTCTCCACCCCAAATCAACAGAATATACATTCTTCTCAGCACCACATCACACTTATTCTAAAATTGACCACATAATTGGAAGTAAAACACTCTTCAGCAAATGTAAAAGTATGGGAACCATAACAAAAATTCTCTCAGACCACAGTGCAATCTAATTAGAACTCAGGATTAAGAAAGTCAATCAAAACCCCACAACTACATGGAAACTGTACAACCTGCTCCTGAATGACTACTGGGTAAATAACGAAATTAAGGCAGAAATAAACAAGTTCTTTAAAACCAATGAGAACAAAGGCATAACGTATCAAAATCTCTGGGACACAGCTAAAGCAGTGTTTAGAGAAAATTTATAGCACTAAATATCCACAAGAGAAAGCATGAAAGATCTAAAATCAACACCCTAACATCACGATTAAAAGAACTAGAGAAGCAAGACCAAACAAATTCAAAAGCTAGCAGACAATAAGAAATAACTAAGATCAGAGCAGAACTGAAGGAGATGGAGACATGAGAAACCCTTCAAAAAAATCAATAAATCCAGAAACTGGGTTTTTGAAAAGATCAACAAAATAGATAGACCACTAGCCAGGCTAATAAAGAAGAAAAGAGAGAAGAATCAAATGTACACAATATAAAATGATAAAGGGAATATCACCACGCATCCCACAGAAACACAAACTATTATCAGAGAATACTATAAACATGCAAATAAACTAGAAAATCTAGGAGAAATGGATAAATTTCTGGACACATACACCCTCCCAAGACTAAGCCAGGAAGAAGTCAAATCCCTGAATAGACCAATACCAAGTTCTGAAATTGAGGCAGCAATTAATAGCTTACCAACCAAAGAAAGCTCAGGACCAGACAGATTCACAGCCAAATTCTACCAGAGGTCCAAAGAGGAGCTGATACTATTCCTTCTGAAACTATTCCAAACAATAGAAAAGAGGGACTCCTCCCTAACTCATTTCATGAGGCCAGCATCATCTGATACCCAAACCTGGCAGAGACACCCCAAAAAAATAAAATTTCAGGGCAATATCCCTGATGAACATCAATGCGAAAATCTTCAATAAAATACTGGCAAACTGAATCCAGCAGCACATCAAAAAGTTTATCCATCACTATCAAGTCGGCTTCATCCATGGGATGCAAGGTTTGTTCAACATATGCAAATCAATAAACGTAATCCATCACATAAACAAAACCAATGACAAAAACCACATGATTATGTCAATAGATTTAGTGTATTGTTTACACTAGTTTCCTAGTATTTTGTCGAATATTTTGGAATCAGTATTAATAAGAGGTATGGTCTGTAGCTTTCATTTTCTGTGGTGCTTTTGTACCAGGATAATACTCCCCTTGTGGAATAAAAGTGGAAGTATTTCCTCCTCTAGTTCTTGGAATAATTTAATAGAAATGGTTCAGGTGTTTCTTACATTTTTGGTAGAATTCAACAGTGAAAGCATTGTGTCCTGGGCTTTTCTTTACTGGGAAATTTTTATGACAGCCTCAGTCTCAGTTGTTGTTTTGGTCTGTTTATGTTTTGAATTTCTTCTTGGTTCAATCTTAGTAGGTTGTATGGGTCTAGAAATTTGTCAATTTTTTGCAGATTTTCCAGTTTATTGGAATATACTTGTTCTTAGGGGCCACTAATGATCTTTTAAATTTCTGTAGTATCAGTTGTAATGTCTCTGTTTTCATCTCTCATTTTATTTGTTTTGTTCTTCTCTTTATTTTTCTTAGTCCAGATAAAGGTTTGTTAATTTTAACTTTTCAAAAAACCAAATTTGTTTCCTTGGAATTTTTTATTTCAAATTCATTTATCTCTTCTCTGATTTTTATTACTTTTTAAAAAATAGTTTTGGGTTTGGTTTTCTCTTGTTTTTCTAGTTCTTTAAGATGGAGCATTATTGTTTATTTGAAGTGTTTCTTCTTTTTATAAAGGTGCTTATGGTTATAACCTTCCTCTTAGTACTGCTTTTGCTGTATCCCATATGTTTTGATATGTTGTGTTTTCTTTTCTTTTCTTTTCTTTTTTTTTTTTTTTGAGACAGAGTCTCACTCTGTCACTGAGGCTGGAGTGCAGTGGCACTGTGTCAGCTCACTGCAACCTCCATCTCCTGGGTTCAAGCAATTCTCCTGCCTCAGCCTTCTGAGTAGCTGGGATTACAGGTGCCCACCACCATGCCTGACTAGTTTTTATATATTCAGTAGAGACAGGGTTTCCCCATGTGGGCCAGGCTGGTCTCGAACTCCTGACCTCAGGTGATCCACCATCCTCGGCCTCCCAAAGTGCTGGGATTACAGGCACGAGTGTTTTCATTAGTATATTCTGAAGAAATATATACATTTCCTTCTTAATTTCATTCACCCACTGGTAGTTCAGGAGCATAATGTTTAATTTTAATATATTTGTGTAGTTTCCAAAATTTTTCTATTTATTGATTTTTAGTTTTATTCCATTGTGGTCAGAGAACATACTTGATATTGTTTCATTTTTTAAAAATATTGTAAGAATTTTTGTGACCTAATGTATGATCTATCCTTGAGAATGATCCATGTGCTTAGAAAAAGAATGTGTATTCTGCAGTCATTGGGTGGAATCCTCTGTTAACATTTATTAGGTCCACTTGTCCTATAGTGCAGAATAAGTCTAATATTTCTTTATTGGTTTTCTCTCTGGAATGTCTAATATTTCTTTATTGGTTTTCTCTCTGGAATATCTATCCAATGCTGTTGGATTTCTCTCTGGAATATCTATCCAATGGTGTTGAAGTCTCCAGCTGTTATTTTATTGTGATCTATCTCTCTCTTTAGCTCTAACAATGTTTTCTTTCTATATCTGAGTGCTCAAGTGTTGGCTGTGTATATATATTTATATTGTTATATCTTCTTACTGAATTTACTCCTTTATCATTATTTAGTGACATTCTTTTTCTCATTTCTTATTGTTTTATCTTAAAGTCTATTTTGTCTGATATAATTATAGCTACTCCTTCTGTTTTTAGCTTCTATCGGCATGGAATGTCTTATTTTATCTCTTTATTTTTAGACTGTGTGTGTGTTTATAGGTGATGTGTGTTTCTTGTAAGCAACAGATCAGTGAGTCTTGTTCCTTATCCATTCAGCTAGTCTGTCTTTTGATTAGAGAGTTTAGTGTATTCATATTCAATATCATTGATAAGTAAGGACTTACTCCTCACATTATTTTTTTGTGGTCTTTCCTTCTTACTTTCCTTCATGCCTTCCTCTAGTGAATGTGATTTTCTCTGGTGATATGATTTAGTTTCTTGCTTTTTATTTTTTTGTGTATATATTGCATGTTTTTTGGTTTAAGATTACTGTAAGACTTGCAAATACTATCTTATAATCCATTATTTAAAGCTGAAAACAACACTGTTTGTATAAACAACAACAAAACAAACAAGCACAAAGAAAACTTAGAAAAAAACTCTATGGCTCAACTTCATATCCCTTTTTTACTTGTTGTTTCTATTTCTATCTTATTGTACTTTCTCTGTCTTGAAAAGTTGGTGTAGTAATTATTTCTATTGGTTCATCATTTAATCTTTTGACTTGACATAAGAGTAGTTTACACACCACAGTTATAGTGTTATAATATTATGTATTTTTCTATGTACTTACTATTACTAGTGAGTTCTGTACGTTCACGTGAGTACTTACTACCCATTAAAATCCTTTTGTTTCTGCTTGAAGTACTTGCTTTAGTATTTCTTGTAGTAAAAGTCTGGTGTTTATGAAATCTCTCAGCTTTTGTTTTTCTGGGAAAGTTTTTCTCTTTCATGTTTGAAGGATATTTTTGCTGAATATACTTTTCTAGGGTAAATTTTTTACCTTAAGCACTTTAAATATGTCATACCATCCTCTCCCAGTCTGTAAGTCTTCTGCTGAAATGTCTGCCACCAGGTACATTGGAGTTCCTGTGTATGTTATTTGTTTATTTTCTCTTGCTGCTTTTAGGTTCCTTTCTTTATTCTTGATCTTGGGAGTTTGGTTATTATATGCCTTTGGGTACTTTTTTTGGGTTAAACCTGCTTGGTGTTGTATAACTTTCTTGTACTTGGATATTGACATCATTCTTTAGGTTTGGAGAGTTCTCTGTTATTATTCCTTTGAGTAAACTTTCTACTCCTATCTTTTTCTCTCCCTCCTCTTAAAGTCAGTAACTTTTAGATTTGCCCAATTGAGGCTATTTTTTTTTTAGATGATGTAGATGTTCTTCATTGTTTTCTATTTTTTTCTTTTCTCCTGTGACTGTGTATTTTAAAGCAGCCTGTTTTTTTTTTTTTTAAATTATTCAGCTAAAAGAGTGGAAGAGGTGATTTATTATATGGTTGTTACACTCAGCCACAAATAAACACAGAAATAGTCCAGAATGTCACAAGTCCAGGGCAGAGGACCAACATGGGCAGTGTTGTTTATGAGCAAGGTGGGAGTCAGAGGTGATCGGCGATCAGCTGGCGATGAAGTTCTAGATTCACTGAGACAAGCTCTAGACAGTAGCATGCAGTCCCACAACTTGTACCAGCATCCCCAGCACCTGGCATTCCATGTTTCTGCACCTGTGGCCTCCACAATGCAACAAGCTAGTGGTTTACTTTGACCTCTGCCTCATCTTTCTTCTTTTGCACTGCAGCCTGCACATTCACTTCTTCCTCCACTTGGCTCTCATGGCGCAGAGGTTTCCAAGAAAATGGCGCTAAGGCTGAGAGCAGCAGCCTGTCTTTAAGCTCACCAATTCTTCTGCTTGATCAATTCTGCTATTAAAATATTCTGATGTATTCTTTGTTTTGCCAATTATATTTTCCAGCTTCAGTATTTCTATTTGATTTTCTTCAATTATTTCAATCTCCTTGTTAAGGGTGGTGTACAAAATTTCTTAAATTTATCTGATAGAATCCTGAATTTGTTCTCTGTGTTATCCTAAATTTCATTGGGTTTCTTCAAAAGAGCTATTTTATATTATCTGAAAGGTCACATATCTCTGGGTGTTTGTTTCAGGATTGGTTCCTGGTGCTTTATTTAGTTCATTTGGTTAGTTCATGTTTTCCTGAAATGTCTTGATGCTTGTAGATGTTCATCTCTTTCTGGGTGTTGAGGAGTTAGGTATTTATTATAGTCCTTACTGTCTGGGCTTGTTTGTACCTGTCCTTCATGGGATGGCTTCCCAATATTTGAAATGATTGGGAGTTGTGATCTAAGCTGTATCTGCTTTAGGAAGCACCTGAAGCCCAATAATACTGTGGTTCTTGCAGACTTGTAGAAAAACAGTCTTGATGATCTTTGATAAGATCTAGAAGAATTTTCTGAAATACCAGGTAGAGTCTCTTGTTCTCTTTTCTTAATTTCTTCTAAACAAACAAAGTCTCTTTTCCTGAGACACCTGAAGCTGAGACATGGAGTAACACAACCACCCCTGTTGCCACTACCACTATGACTGCACTGGGTCAGACTTAAATCCAGTACAGTTCTGGGTCTCACCCAAGGCCTGCTATAATCACTCCATGGTTACTTCTTATGTTCACTCAAGTCTCTGGGGCTCTGCAATTAGGAGGTAGCAAAGCTAGCCAGGCCAATGTACTTCCCTTCAGGGTGGTGAGTCACTCAGTACCCAGGCAGGTCTAGAGGTGCCATTCCAGAGCCAGGTAGCAGAGTCAAAAACATTGGAAGGCTACCTGGTACTCTATTCTACTGTGACTTAGCTGGCACTCAGACCACAAGACACAGTCCTCACTCTTCCCTTTTCTTTTCAAAGACAGAGGAGCCACACCATGACCACTGCTATCACAGGCATATGGTGAGTTTGGCCAGACTACTGCCAATGTTCCCCATGGAGCCCAAGAGCTCTTCAGTCAACTTGTGGTGAATGCTTCCCGTCCTGGGACTCAACCTTCAGTGTAGGGAGCTCCCTTCTGTCTCACAGCAGGTCCAGACATGCTATCCAAAAGCCAAGTCCTAGAGCAGGGACCCCAACAGCCTGCTTGGTGCTGTACCCTCCTGTGGTCAAGCTGGTACATAAGGTACCCAACACAGTCCCCATTACTTTTCCCTCTGCTTTTCTCAAGCAGAAGTAGTCTTGCCCCATAGCCACCACAGCTGGGAATGAACTGAGTCTCATCTAAAGCCAGCAAGTCTCAGCTTTTCATGTAAAGCCCTCGACATAATACCTGGATATCACTGCTGGTTATTCAGCGCTCAAGGGCTCTTCAGTTAGCCCGTAATTAATGTTACCAGGACTTGGTCCTTTCCGTCAAGGTAGAAGTTTGCTTCTGGCCGAGGGCATGTCTAGAAATGTCATCCAGGAGCTAGGGCCTGAAATGGGGGTCTCACAACTCTGTCTAGTGCCCCATCCTGCTGTGGCTGAGCTAGTATCCAAGAAGCTAGACAATTCCTCCCCATTCTTCCCTCTCCACTTCTCAAGTGAAAGTCTCTTTTTGAGCCACAAGCTGTGCAGCCTGGGGTTAGAGGAGGGGTGGTGCCAACAGTCTCTTAGCCACCCCAGCTCATGTCTCAGTATGTCATGCACACCACCCCCACAACCTTCTTGCAGTCTACTGGTTTGGGGCCCAGTATAGCACTAGGACTCACCTAAAAGTTGCAGTCTTTGTGCCTAGATTCCTTTTCAAGTTTCCTTAGAGCCCTAGAAGAGTTTAGCCTGTGGTGCAAAGTTTGTGGGTACTCACATTTTGACCACTGGGATCAGTAATTCCTTTCTGGCTATTATTTTAAATGTTCCATTTGTGGAGAGGCATCATCTGATCTTGTTCTAGTTTTCCTTTTAGGTATAGCAGAACAGAATTGAGTTCAATCTCTCAAAATTGCTGCTTTCTCCTTCCCGAGCTCACAGAAATGCTCTCTCACGCCTGCCACGGGTTGGGGTAGGGTGGCATCAGTGATTCAAGACTGGCTTTTTTTCTTTTCCTATTTCTGCTGTGCCTCTTTCAGCAATATGAAGTAAATACCAGGTACTCTGAGTATTCACTGGGTTTTGTTTCTGCTGAAGGTGCTTTTCTTGCATAGACAGTTGTTAAATTTGTTTCATTGTCATTGAGAGGCAGTTGCTGGAGCCTTCTATTTCATCATCTTTCTCAGCTACCCATATTGTGCAATTTTTGAAATCAAATTTAAACTCAAATCTCTGGAAGGAGTCAAGAATCAAAGTTGTGGGGGTTATTTATTATACTAAAGAACAAGTAATCTTAAAAACACATGTTTTGAAATTTTTGCTAAGACTTTAATCTACCATAGACTATCGAGTGCCCTTTTATAGTTGTTCATTAGCTTTGATATAATGGTGATCATATCACAGTACAGAAGGTTGAGTGTCCAGTCATTCTCTCACATAATGAAGTCTGATCTATGGCTGGAATCTACTCTAGTATGCATATATGCTTTAGAATGTAACAGAATGCTTCAGATCATAAAGCATAAACATGAGGTACTAAAGTCAATTTGAAAAATAAGGTAAAAGACTTTAGTGACTGAAAACCTGCAGAAATACTCAAAGAGCCTGGGTTAATTCAGACTTTTCCAGAAGCCCAGGAATTATCATAAAAAATTTATAAACTGTTAGAACTTGATTACAATAAATTCATTTAAGGGCAGAAAAAAATTCAAGAAGTATTTTATGGGTTGTTCTAATACTGGATCCTAAGAATTTGTCTAGGGCAGAAGAACGCAAGAATGTTTTCCAACATTACAACTTGGTCTTGACAAATGACTAATTTATAATATTAATAATAATTATAAATTATCTCAAGACAAAGATAAATTTGTCTAATTACAATAAATATTTAATCTTATCAGGTAAGGATAATTTGCATATTTTAATGTATAAATATCAGCTTATGCAAAAATTTAACCTTTTCAAATTAAGAAAAATGTTTAAATAAAAATACTGTGTATATAAACTCTATCGATACATATTTATTATCAAACACATATGGAAAATGAAAAGATTACTGTCAAGAATGATGAAATATCTGAGATTGTTTCCTGCAAACTAACAAGTTAGTCTGCTATAATCTCAATGATGGTAATAGAAGACATGAGACTGCTAAGTCATAGACACTCATGGCACAGCAAAAGACATGAGTTTCAACTTCATGTCATTTCCTCTTGCTCTCCACATGAGCATCATGGCAGTAACATAGGGTAGCTCATATAGTGAGTTTCCATCCAATTGGAGTAATCCCTTTTTGGGGAGGATTTCAAACCTGCCACATAAATTTTCATAAGTAATGAAGAGCCAAGAGTTAATAGCCAAGAAAATGGAGGAAATGTCTTCAAGTTATGTCAGACACCTTCACAGTAGCTCCTCCTATCACAGGCTCAGATGTCTAGGAGGGGAAAATGGTTTTGTGGCCTGGATCAAGGGCCCTGCTGCTTTGTGCCATCTTGGGACTTGGTGCCCTGCATCCCAGGCACTCCAGCTTTAGACATGGCTAAAATGGGCCAAGGTATAGTTTGAGCAGTTGCTTCAGAGGGTACAAGCCCCAAGCCTTGGCGGCTTCCATGTGGTGTTGGGTCTGTGGGTACACAGAAGATAAGAATTGAGGTTTTGGGACCTTTGCCTAGATTTCAGAGAATATATGGAAATGCCCAGATGTCCAGGCAGAGGTGTACTGCAGGGGTTGGGGCCCTCATGGAAAACCTCTGCTAGGGCAGTGTGGATTAAAATGTGGGGTTGGAACTCCCAAACAGAGTCCTCAATGGGGCAGTGCCTAGTGCAGCTATGAGAAGTGGGCCACCTCCCTCTAGACTCCAGAATGGTAGATCCACCAACAGCTTGCATCATGCATCTGGAAAAGCCACAGACACTCAATGCCAGCTGTGAAAACAGGAAGGGGGCTGTACCCTGCAAAGCCACAGGGGCAGAGCTGCCCAAGGCCATGGGATCCCATGCCTTGCATTAGTGTGTGCTGGAAGTGAGACATGGAGTCAAATGAGATTATTTAGGAGCTTTAAGGTTTGATGACTGCCCTGCTGGATTTTGGACTCGCATGGGGCATGTAGCCCCTTTGTTTTGGCCAATTTCTCCTATTTGAAATCAGAGCGTTTATCCATTGCCTGTACCCCCATTGTGTCTTGGACATAATTAACTTGCTTTTGATTTTACAGGCTCCTAGGCAGAAGGGACTTGCTTTGTCTCAGATGAGACTTTGGACTTGGACTTTTGGGTTAATGCTGGAATGAGTTAAGACTAAATCCTTAGTCAAGTTGCTTTTTTTAAAAGTCATGTTTACACAACAGCTGACATATTGAGAAAGCTTAAATTTTGGGATATGGATGAAGATGTTAGTTTCTTGACATGGAAACCCATTTGCCTAATGCACATTTTGATAGTTTCAACAGGCTTAGTTTTGCAGGATGAAAGCATTTTTGATGCAAAAGTATTTTAATAGTTTGTCAAGAATTTCTGTTTCCCTTTGGCAACGTTGTCAACACTCCTTGTATCTATTTAGAGGTCACAGAGGAACAGGTTACTACAATCATTCAATCATTTTCATGTCTTATGTTCTCTTTTGATTTTGTGATTTGGCACATGTTCTTCTTTCTCCTTTTTTTGAAATTTCAAAATCTTCTTCACCTTCATTCCTTGGCTAACTTCAATTTATCCTGTCAGTTTCAATTTTCGAGGTGACTTCTTCCAGGAAGCCTATTTTATTCCTTCAAATCTGGAATCAGTATACTTCCTAGATAATGTCATAGACCAAAATGCTTGCCTCTATAATAGCAATTATCATGCTATCATGCATTTTTTTGCTTAGTTGTCTGAATTTCCTATTAGTCTTTCAGACCTTGAGAGCACAGTATATAACCAT
Source organism: Trachypithecus francoisi (assembly GCF_009764315.1). Lineage (NCBI taxonomy): Eukaryota > Metazoa > Chordata > Mammalia > Primates > Cercopithecidae > Trachypithecus > Trachypithecus francoisi. The sequence goes on along the minus strand of NW_022681471.1, from coordinate 36,017,942 downwards.
TTTATTTCTCTACCCAGCATACCTAGCACAGTGCTAGGCCCAGAGTAAGTAATAAATTGCTGTTGGATTGAATTGAAATTACATTATGAAGACCAATTTAGATAATGTAGTCAACCTGAAAGCTAGTTCAGTGATTTTGTAAGTGCTCAAAAAAGGTTTTTTTTGATTGAATTAAATTGAAGTAGTTATGATCAGTTTAGATTATCTAGTTAATTTGACTAGAATAGTGTTTTTCACATGTTGCAGGAAGTCAAGGACGCCAAACGGAGGGACTGGCTGAAGTTGTGGCAGAAGAACATAAATTGTGAAGATTTCATGGACATTTATCACTTCCCCAATCGATACTCTTGTGATTTCCTATGCCTGTCTTTACTTTAATCTCTTAATCCTGTCATGTTCATAAGCAGAGGATGTATGTCACCTCAGGACCCTGTGATGATTGCGTTAACTGCACAAATTGTAGAGCATGTGTATTTGAACAATATGAAATCTGGCACCTTAAGAACAGGAAAACAGCGATTTTCAGGGAACAAGGGAGATAACCATAAAGTCTGGCTGCCTGTGGGAGGGCAGGACAGAGTGATATTTCTCTTATTACTGAAAACGGGTAAGATAAATATCACTGAATTATTTCTCCATCAAGGAATATTAATAATTAACAACCCTGGGAAAAGAATGCATTCCCAGAGGAGGCCTCTGAAATGGCCGCTCTGGGGGTTTCTGCCTTATGCAGATGTAGACAGGGATGAAACATGCCCTAGTCTCCTGCAGTGCCCCCAGGTTTGCTAGGATTAGGAAATTCCAGCCTGGCAAATTCTAGACAAACCATTTCTCTGCTCTTGAACGCTGACAATGTGTGCACAGCGGGACAACGAAGTTCATTAGTGATTCTAGTTTCTCCCTGAACTTGTGATCTCCCCCTGACCTCCTGCCTTGTGATCTTTTGTCATCCTTGAATCATGTAATCTCTGTGACTCACACCCTATTTGTACACTCCCTCCTTTTTGAAAATCCCTAATAAAATCTTGCTGGTTTTATGGCTCAGAGGGTATCATGGAACCTGTTGACATGTGATGTCTCCCCCGAACACCCAACTTTAAAATTTCTCTCTTTTGTACTCTTTCCCTTTATTTCTCAGACCAGCTGACTCATAGGGAAAACAGAAAAGGACCCACATTGACTATTGGGGGTGGGTTTCCCCCAATATCCACATGCATGCAGGATCATTTTAAAACCTTTGTTGGCCCCAAACATTTTAATTTTTAAAAGAGATTTTATAATCCTGCTTTGAAACTACTTGTCTACAAATAATTTATTTATTTATGATTGGTGATGATTTCTCTACCATCATCATACATACTTGAACATTTCTAAATGAAAATACAAAATACACAAAGTAGTTTTCAATGCAGTTACATTTTCATGAATATTAAATTGAACAATTAATGAAATTGTGTAAATGCTACATTTTGTGGCCATCTAAATAAGCATTTATCTTCATTCACGTGGTTTATTTCTTAGTTAGGTGTCCATAGTTTCCACTTTTAACTTTGCAAACAATTTATTGGGTCCTTGAAGAGCTTATAGGGTCCAGATACCCTATCTATAGTGACTGATCTTGTATACAAAGCACCCAGTAAATGTTTATAAATCAGATAGAGAGAAGTTGACGGAGAAACAGGTTTATGATTTTTGACCCTAGGCACTTATAGCTAGAGAAAATTAGCCACATACATGAAAGACCTTTAGAATTAGTTATTTCTATACCATAAAAAGAATTAGTTATTTCTATACCATAAAAGCCTGTATATACAGTCTACCTAGAAAATTGCCTCAGTTTTAAAAAAATGTGTTTTTTTTTTTTTATTTTCTAAAGTGCTGAGTGTTATCTTTACCTAGTGAGCCTAGCCACCAAACTTAATGATACTATCACTGTATCTAGTACAGGGTTATTCTAATATTGAAAGTCCCATGAAGTATATGTAAACACTTAACAAATGCATGTTTCATTAAACATTGAATGAATTTTACTATGCAATTTTGCTACTCTTGCGATCTCTTACATTGTAAGTTGTAAAATTATGTTTAGGCCAAAAAACTGCTATAACAATGCAAATATACAATGCCCTGCAGATGAATACTAATTAAAATAACCAGCATTTTATTTTTGGTTGATTTTATAATTCTCTTTTGTATAAAATTGAGTAATATTCTCACTGAAATGTATTAACAAAATGGCAGATGAGGAACACTGGAAATTAATCTTGTCTTTTTTCTGTTTTTGAAAATTGAAGAGGCAATGAGAAAGGTTAGGCTTTTAAAAATCAATTTCCCCAACAACATTTTAAATTAGGTTTACAACAGAATAGTCACCTAAATTCTCATTTGAAATGAATTAAAAACACAAGTTTAGTTCATTTTTAATACTGAAATTGATGGAATATATTTTTGTAACTGAAAACATGAAGCTTTGTGTAAAAATCAACATAATTTAGTGAAGAATAAAATATTAGCAATATCTATTGTGATTCCTAACTACTATTCTGTAATACTGTTTCTGAAGAATTGGAAAGAAAGGTAAGCCATATTTCTGTGGTGACTTGAGTCAAGTTTTCCTAAAAGATCGCTAAGTGTACTTCTGAAATGTGAATCAGTGTAATAGAACTAATTCAAGGGAAGATAAATTCCTCCTCCTAAATCCATTAGTTTTACTTTTTTAATTCTTTCTGAAATTTCACCAGTTAGGGATTCATTTGGGCTTCTCACAGCTTCTTTTAAAAGTCCAAGTGCTTGTGAGAGGAATAAAGATTATCAGCCTTTTATACATTCAAATGGATTGCATCAACACCATTGTTTCCACTGAGAACTCAGTTATGCTGCATGAGAGAATTGACAGGTTTGACTAAGTATGAAACAGAGGCTGGTCATTTAGAGCTAGGCACAATATGAGATAGTGCTAATGTGCATGGCATACTGAAGTGTATATCTAGGGGGAAGGTGGTTTGGGACAAAATGAAGAGCTTACTGCCTGAGGAATGAGTCTATAGTCTATAGGTATAATGAGGAAGGCCTGCATAGGAGGGAGAAAGATGATATTGATAGACTTGGTCTACTTTGAAATTTTGCTTAACACTGACACCTTCTGTTATTACATAGCCAAGTAGTGCCAGGACCTGAATTGAGGATAACATCATTTTTATGATTTCTCAATAATATTAAGGATTAAATAAAAGATATGACTCAGAGACATTTTCTTAATAAAAAAGGTTTAAACTGTTTTCTATGGGTCAGTGTAGTGGATGCTGTAACATGCAGCCCAGATCACCAAGTTACCCATTTCAGGACTAAAATACTAATTTACTCAACTAATGGCAGTGTTGGCCAGCTGACAGCTTCTAATTTAGTCTGTCTTTGAAAATTGCACTTGAACAAAGACCATCTCACCCCAAATCTTGCTCTTTCCCAAAAGTCAGCTTGCATCTAATGACTGGCCAGTAGGAAGATACAAAGGCCTTTCCCCCTTGTCTCAATTTAGAATAACTCTGAAGAGTCATTTCAGTTTCAGATCTACCCATGGAATTAGCTGAAACCTTTATTGTGACTTAATGACAATTCGACATCTTCTTCTGCCTAGTTCTGCTTGTTTCGGTTGTCCCTCACAGATTTTAATTCTATTACTAAATATACTTACGGTAAGCATATTTATGTCTCAAAGTTCATTTCCCAGTAAGCCCAATCTGAAACACTTAATACGAGAGCATTATTTACAACTGTATTTTTTGGGGAGATAAATTTCAAGTCTCAAGCCTCTCATTAGGTAAATGATCTTCTGATTTGCATTCCATATGCTGGTATTTCAGAAAGACAAACTCCTGGACATTAGATATCTTCTGAGAATATATAGAACTCTTGTGTTAACATATTCGATGACCTTGGTCAAATTGCTTTGAATGTAACTCTCTGAAAAATTATCCTTTTCTGTTACCAAGCATAAGAAGCTTCTTTATTCTATATCCGTAGATACGGCTTCTTGTGTCAGTCCTATTTTCTTTGAGCATTTTCCTCGCAGTGATCTAATGTATATCATACTAATAGCCACATTTACATTTAAAAATCAGTATGAATCTTACACCGATGCAAGACGTGAATTTCAATAGGCAATTGTCAGCAGTTGATTCAGTTGAGTCTTCTTCTTTTCCATGTTTCAATTCTTTTAAGCTTCCCCCCATCTTCCTGCTTCATTGCTCCTCATGAGAATTAAAACAAAAGCTTAATTAACATCTGTTAAACCTTGTATTGAAACATGAGGTCTAAGTATACATGTATATTATAATTATATAAGGAAGAATGAATGTTAGGAAGAGAACTGGATAATCTTCTTTTCCTTTTTGTGTTATTAGAGGACAAAAAATAAATATAAGGAACTACATTATTTCTCATAAAGTAATACATGTTTTTCCACTGCTTAATTTAAAAAAAAAGAAGTAAAATTTTGTCAAACAGGCTAAATAAGAAAATTGATTGAAATTTATATTGTTTTACATTATTCACAATCATGTCATCACCTTGTATTTATTTGATTTGAGAGAATTGTACTATTCTAAGGAATTCAGCATGTTATAAGAGTTAGGCTAATTCCCTTTGCACACTAGTTTGTTGGGATTCAGTTGCTTTTAGGTAACCTGAAATAACTACATGTTCCAAAATGATAATTTACTATAGTATAACATGATCTAGTATGCAGAGAATTCATCAGATTTTTTTGTGAGCTTAGAACCATGAGAATCAACAGACAGACCAGATGTTTTATGGGCTAAAAAGAGATACGATGGCTGTGTTAAGGAGATTATCTAAGTGAGAACACCTGCACTTCCTGGGTGTAATGGTGAGTATGGATGCTTCAGTTTCACATTCTTAAGTCTGGCATTGAAAAAAAAATTCTATTCAAATCTTGTCTCTATAATACAGCACAGAGGAATAATTTTAGTCCGAACTCTGGATGCAATGTAGAAAAGGATAGATACACTATGGCACTAACTCAAATGAATGGTAGTTTAAGTAGGGCAAAGGAACATAAAGACTGGAATATATGTATATTCAAATTACCCATCTGCACCATCTTAGGCATTTCTGCATGCTTATGACCCAGGAACATTTTAATGATGTGCTCACTCTCAGTACCTGAGCTAATTTTCTTCTCCTAAAACACTATATTTGATGTGATTCTAAAAGAAAAATAAGAGAGGACTGAATATTTCATAAGTATATTTCAGAGGAAAAGCCCTCTCTTTATAAACCATCTCAATGGGCATAGTTCTGTTATTGATAACATGTAAGACTAATGCATGTACCCATAACTTTAATTAAAAATAAATAATATAACTGAGATAGAAAAATGCATCCTCAAAATATCAGTTTTTATTGTTCACTTGTTCATGTGGAAAAAATTATAAAATGCTAGATAGTAAAAGGTAAAGATATAAGTAAAAGTAAACATGTAAATCATGTCAATTTTAAAAGTATTTTATATCTGAAAGTATACTTATAAATGTTAAGAGCAGTCAACACTCTAATCAAACCATTATATATCTGATTAAACATTTTAATAGAATCAAGAATTAGAAAACCTTGACCCATAATCCATACTATTGATCTCATTATATGGAGAAAGATGACCTAAGTAAACTGCAAGCTTGAATTTTTGTAACAACTATCAATTCACAGACAGTGGAAAAACTGTAAATAATAAATATATTAGAACATCAAAAAATGAAAGACTTTAGAACATACAAATGGTTAATGCATTTGTATGTTAAATTGCAATGTACAGACTTTTAAGAATGTTTACGAACATACGGTGAATTATGACAAGCTTCCTTGAATGAAAGTTATATTTATTACATCTATGATTTTAATTTCTCATTACCATAGATAAAAAGTATATTCCCATATGATCTCAGCTACATGTAAAATGATACACGCCTCAGTCTTCCCCTTTGTGAAATAAAAAATATTTCCTCAATCTACTTTCATGTTGAAAATTGTATGATTTTGTCAATGAATAACAAAGTAAGACAGCAAAAGATAAAAAGACAGACAGAAGACCTAAAAGATAGACAGAAAACAATTAACAAACTGACAATTGTGACCCCTCCCCTCTCAATAGTTACTTTACCGTGGTGCCCTGCCCCTGTTGACACGAATACATAATGCCACACTGCTCTGGCTGGTGGCACATGGGAGTGTACACAAATCCTTCCATCACTGCCCTGATGAAATGCTGTGGCTGGCACCCCCGTTCAGAGCCTTGTGGCCAGCAGACTGGGAACACATTGGCCCCTCCAGTGCAGCACATTCTTAACCTTAAGGGGCCAGGTGACACAGCTGGGGGCACAATACCAGCACTCCCAGAGTTAGAGCATGCAGGCCAGAAGTGGTGAGTTGAATCTTTGCCCTCTAAAATCTTCCAGATCTGAAGCCAGTCAACTGATCCCAACTTATATCACAATTAAACCTTCAAATGCACCAGAGAAGATAAAAGCATAAATCCTCATCCAAAGAACAGCAGCTTCAAAGACTAAAGGAACATCAGCCCACACAGATCAGAAAGAACCAGTGAAAAAACTGGCAACACAAAAAGCCAGAGTGCCTTATTACCTTCAAATGACTGCACTAGATCCTCAGCAATGGTGCCTACCCAAGCTAAAATGACTGAAATCGCAGACATAGAATTCCGAATAGGGATAGAAATGAAGATCATCAAGATTCAGAAAAGAATTGAAATCCATTCTAGAGAATCTAAGGAATACAAAAAATACAGATGAGCTGAAAGATAAAATAACCATTTTAAGACAAAACCAAACTGATCTGGTAGAGTTGAAAAATTCACTTCAAAGTTTTATAATACAATCTCAAATATTAACAGCAGAATTGAACAAGCTGAGGAAAGAATGTCAAAGCTTGAAGACAACTTCTCTAAAATGACTCAGTCCAACAAAAACAAAGAAGAAAATATAAAAAGAATGAACAAAACCTCTAAGAAATATAGAGTTATGTAAAAAGATGAAATCTATGACTTGTTGGCATCCTTGAAAAAGAGAGAGAGAAAGCAAGCAACATGGAAAACATATTTAAGTATATCATCTATGAAAATTTCTCCAACCTCATTAGAGAGGCCAACATTCAAATTTAGGAAATAAAAAGAAACCATGTGAGATACTATACAGAATTATCATCCCCAAGACACGTAGTCATCAGATTCAATAGGGATGACATGAAAGAAAAAAAATGTTAAAGGTAGATAGAAGAGAGAAGCCGGTCACCTAAAAAGGGAACCCCATAGGGCTAACAGTGGACCTTAAAGAAGAAACCATACAAACCACAAGACATTTGAGCCCTATATTGAGAATTCTTAAAGAAAATATATTCCAACCAAGGATTTCACATCTAGCAAACTAAGTTTCACAAGGGGAAGAGAAATAATTTTTTTTTTCAGACAAGCAAATGCTAAAGGAAATCATTACTACCAGATTTGCCTTACAAGAGACCCTTACCAGAGTGTTAAATATGGAAAGGAAAGACCATCACTGGCCATCAGAAAAACATACCTTAAGAGCATAGACCATTGACACTTAAAAAGAAACTACACAATCAGCTCTGCATAATAACCAACTGACAACATAATGATAGAGTCAAGTCTGCGTATATGAATATTAGGTTGGTGCAAAAGTAATTGAGCTTTCAGACAATGAATTTTAAATTCTTATAACTAGTCTTAAACACATCTTTATTAATCAAGTATGACCATTACAATCACACATTTTTGCTAACAAGAAACAAGTGTGTTTATTCCTGTAGCATAAAAATCTGTGCTTAGGGATTCAATGAACTCTTGGAAAGCATTTTCTGCATCCTGCTGGTTGCGGAAGCATGTTCCTTGCAAAAAGTTGTTGAGATCTTTGAAGAATTGGTGGTTGTTCATTGGCAAGGGGTCAGGTGAATATGGCGGATGAGATAAAACTTCGTAGCCCAATTTGTTCAACTTTTGAAGCATCAGTTGTGCAACATGCAGTCAGGCATTCTTGGAGAGAAGGATTGGGCCCTTTCTGTTGCCCAATGCAAGCTGCAGGCATTGCAGTTTTTGGTGCATCTCATTAATTTGCTGGCTGTATGTCTCAGATGTAAATTAATGAGATGCGCCAAGAATGCCTGACTGCACATTGCACAACTGATGCTTCAAAAGTTGAACAAATTGGGCTACGAAGTTTTGTAATTTGCTGGGATTCAGAAAACTGTAGTGGATCAGACCAGCATCAGACCACAGAATATTAGCCATGACCTTTTGTTGGGCAAGTTTGGCTTTGGGAAGTGCTTTGGAACTTCTTCTAGGTTCAATCACTGAGCCGATCATCACCAGTTGTCATATAAAATCCACTTTTCATCACACATCACAATCTAATGAAGAAATGGTTAATTGTTGCATAACAAAAGAGAAGGCAACGCTTCAAAACGATGATTTTTCTTTTTTTTTTTTTGGTCAGCTATGAGGCACTCACTTACCGAGATTTTTCACCTTTCAAATTTGCTTCAAATGGTGAATAACCATAGAGTGGTAGATGTTGAGTTTTTTGGCAACTTCTCATGTCGTTGTAAGAAGACAAATTGTTCTCAGTTGGTCATTGTCAACTTCTGATGGCCGGCCACTACACTCCTTATCTTCAAGGCTTTCTTCTCCTTTGCAAAACTTCTTGAACCACCACTACACTGCAGGTTCATTAGTAGTTCCTGGGCCAAATGCATTGTTGATGTTGTAAGTTGTCTCCACTGCTTTATGACCCACTTTCAACTCGAATAAGAAAATCACTCAGATTTACTTTTTGTCTAATATCATTTCCACAGTCAAAAGTAAACGTAAAATAAACAGCAAGTAATAAATCATTTGCCCAAAAAACCAGTGATAAATGCCCATTAAAATGATATATAATGTAACCACCTTTATTTAAGAATACATTCCAATATCAAACAGCACATTTCAACAATGTAAACTGCAATTATTTTTGCACTAAGGTCTATGGGATTTATAATCCAAAAACTGTGGATAAAATACAATACATATCATAACAACACAGTACTGAGGTATGTTTGTGTGGTGGCTGGTAACATTCTTTAGTTTTCATGTTTAGCACTCCCTTAAGGATCTCTTATAGGACAGGTGTGGTGATAATGAATCATTTGAGCTTTACTTGCTTTAAAAAAAATTTATTTCTCTTTTGCTTTTAAGTATAGTTTGACTGGATATGAAATGATTGGTTAAATTTATTTTCCTTAAATGTGTTGAATACAGGCCCCCAATGTCTTCTGGCTTTTATTGTTTCTGATGAAAGGTTCACTGTTAGCCTGATGGGGCTCTCTGTAGGTGACCTGCCCCTTCTTTCTAGCTGTTTTTAATATTTGTTCTTCATGTAGACCTTGAACAGTCTAACTATGGATCTTGGGGATGGTTTTCTTGTATAGTATCTCACAGGAATTCTCTGAATTCTTGAATTTAAATGTCAACCTCTCTAGTGGAGTTGAGGAACATTTCCTGGACATATTCTCTATGTGTTTTCCCAAGTTGCTGCTATTTCAGGGACACTAATCAGTCATAGGTTGGGCTCCTTACATAATCCCCTTGTTCTCAGAACTTTTGTCACTTTTTAATATTCCTTTTTTAAAATTTTGATTTGACTGAGTTGTTTTAGGAAAACTAAACAACTGGTCTTCAAACTCTGAGATTCTGTCCTTGGCTTGGTCTATTCTGCTGTTAATACTTCTGATTGTATTAGGAAATTCTTGTAGTGAGTATTTCAGCTCTGTTAGATCAGTTTGATTTTTTTAAATAGATATTTAATCTTTTAGCCTTTGACTCATTTTAGTGGATTTCTTAGATTCCTTGGATCGGGTTTCTACTTTCTACTGAATCTCAGTGATCTTTGTTTCCATCCAGATTCTGAATTATAAATCTGCTGTTTCCGCCATTTCAGTCTGGTTAAGAACCATTGGCTGGAGAGCTCCTGTAGTCATTTGAAAGAAAAAAAATCACTTTGACTTTTAGAGCTGCCTAAGATCTGCACTCATTCTTTCTCATCTGTGTGGGCTAATTTTTTTTTTTTTTAACTGTAGTGTAACTTGAGTATAGTCAATTGCTTTATTTCTGCATGTTTTCAGAGGGCTGAGGAATTGTTCAGGGTTTTTATTTGTGGCTTAATTTTTGCTTTTGGTTTCATAGGGTGTTCTATTAGCAACGTGTGTTTTATGACGTTTGGACTGTGATGCAGTAGATGGCGCTTAAATGTAGTGGCCGGTAAATTGGTCTTACTCAGCTGCTGGCTCCTCTGTATTTGCTTGCATTTGCAACCATATTCCATCCTAAAGTACTGAGAGTGTGGGCTCCTCTCTCACTAGAGTGCTGACCACAGATTTTAGCTTTGCACTGTTAGGCTGTGCACCACAGCCCTGGGGCTAGCTCAGGCTTTTTGTTCTTTCTCCAGCTTGGAGGCAGCAAGAGCAAGGACCTTGGCGGTGGCAGTGGCAGTGGCAAAGGGCGGAGGACCTTTCACTTCTCTCTGGGGGTTCCACCTCAGAGAAACACAGAGTCACTGAAAATTGGAATAATCAGCCAAAGGTGTGTCAGTTCTGTTATTGGCCCAAGCTGGGGGCCCTGCCTAGTAAAGAGCAGGGGTTTGAGGGGTTCATAGAAGACAGTCTGGTCCCTTTTCAGGGTGGTTCTAGCATGCTGGAGGTGCAAGTAAAACACTCAAGCCTTTTGTTCCTTCTCTAACCTGATGTCAGCAAGAGCAGGTACTACTGTAGTGGCAGTGGTAGAGGGACTAAGAGTTGTCTCTGAGAATTCCACCCCAGAGAGACATACAGTTGCTGCCAATGGGAATGTTTAGCCTGGGGTGGGATGGCTGCATTAAGGCCCACCTAGGGGACCCTGCTTGTGAAGAGCAGCATATCGAGGGCTCACAGGGAAAGTATACCAGTCTCCTCTCCATATGAGGGCTGCAGTGTACTAGAGATGTGAGGAAAGAAATCAAGGTCTTTGTTCATTCCGAGCCTGGGGAAGCAAGGGCAGGTACCACTGCTGAAGCAATGGCAGAGTGCCTGTCAGTGTTCTCTGGAAATTCCACCTCAGAAAATCACAAAGCCACCACCCACTGAAGTGATAGGGTTGGGGTAGGGTGACTGTACTGTGGACCCCGGTCAGGAAGCCCTATCCAGTAGGGAGTAGTAGGGCAAAGAGGCATGTGGAAAACAGCCCAGTTGCTTTTCCATATGACAATTCTGGTGTCCTGGAGGCTTCTAGCTGTTCTTGGGCTCTACATTCCCTCCTCTCCAGCTGGAGGGCCATGGGGTGGAGGCCATGGTAGTGGCAATCATGGCAGGTCTTTTGGTCACCCTTGGAAGCTCCGTCCCAGATAAATGGATAAAGGCAACTGGCTGGAGTGCTCAGGTAGGAGTAGAGTGGCTGTGCTGAGGTCCTAGGCCAGTGGGCTTTGTTTGGCACGGTGCAGTGTAGGTGAGGCCTACAGTTTGCTCCTCAGCATCGTGGATGTGGCCTCTATTATTGGGGGCATAAGAAATGTTTCCTCCCTTGTTTGCACAGTTATGGCAGCTAACATCAGTATGGCCATGGATCCAAGGTTATTGAGGCTCCATGTGGGCCCGAGTGGTAGCTCTTCCTAGACTTTACACACCTTTCTCTGTCTATCTGGAGGCCCTGTGGGAGTGAGATTGGGGGAATCTACTGTGCCCAGGATTGTAAAGGTTCATAGCATATTGTTGGCTCCCTGGGGGCTCTTGCTCACTTACGTCTTCAATGAAGTGGGGCCTCTCTTCACTCCATGCTACTACTGAGTAGGCAGTTGTCCTGCTTCACTCCTTTCTACTTTCCTTGGGTCACGTTGTTTCTTTGATGAATCCCAACATATTCTCTTTGGTGATCCAGTTGAAGAGCTAGTGTTCACTGGCCACTCTATCTCCTCTTCATGAGAGCAGTGCCCATTAGCTGCTTCCAGTCAGCCATCTTGGCACCTTCCAATGTAATAGGCTTGTTTACACCAACATCACCACAAACACATAAGTAGTGTGTTGTGCTATGATGTTAAGACAGCCACAATGTCACAATAAGTTTTCAGCTCCATTATTATCTCATAGGACTCATATATGAGGTCCACCATTAATTGTACCATTATTATGTGTCCCATGGCTCTATAGGCTGCCTACAAGAAACTCATCCATGTTTAAGAATATACATAGGCAAAAATGAAGGGATAGGAAAGAATATTCTACGTAAATAATAACCAAAAGAAAGCAGGCATGGCTATACTTATATTAGACAAAATAGACTCTAAGTCAAAAACTGTCATGAGAGACAAGGAAGTCATTGTATACTGGCAAAAGGGTAAATTTATTAGGAAGACATAACAATTACAATATATACATACACAATATCAGAGTATATAAATATACATAGCAAACATAGATCTGAAGGGAGAATAGAAGCAATACAGTAATGGTAGGAGACTTCAATACTCTAGTTTTAATAATGAATACAATATCGAAACAGAAAATCAATCAAAGAACAGCAGACTTGAATAACACTATAAACCAAATGGACCTAATAGACATACATGAAACGTTTCACCCAGCAGCAGCAAAATACACATTCTTCTCAAGCACACAATGAACATTCTCCAGGGTAGACACGTTAGGTCACTAAACAAGTCTTAACAAACTTAAGATTGAAATCATTCCAAGTATCTTTTCTGACCACAATGGAATGACACTAGAAATAAATAACAGAAGGAAAACTGGAAGATTCCCAAATATCTGGAAATTAAACAGCACACTCTTGAACAACAAATGGGTCAAACAAATCAGAAAAGAAATTAGAAAATAAGACAAACAAAAATGAAAACAAATTATACCAAAATCTATGGAATGTATAAAAGCAGTGCTAAGAATGAAGTTTACAATAGTAAATGCCTACATTAAAAAAGAACAAAGATCTTAAATTAACAACCTAAGTTTATACCTCAATAAACCAGAAAAAGGCTAAATCAAGTCCAAATTTAGCAGAAGGAAGAAAATAATAAAAATTAGGGCAGAAATAAATAAAATAGAAGCTTGAAAAACAAGTGTAAAAAGCAATGAAACCAAGATTTGGTTTGTTCTTTACGTTTTTAACTGACAAATAAAAATTTTGTATCTTTATTGCATACAACATGAGGTTTTGTAAACGTATTATATATATTGTGAAATAAGTGATGCTATTTAACATAAGCATATACTTATGTTATATATACTTATATTACTTTGGTGAGAAAATTTATCTATACTCTTAGCAATTTTCAACTATACAATAAATTAGTAACCATGATGTACAATAGATTTATTGAACTTATTCTTCCTAAGTGAAATTTTGTGTCCTTTGACTAACATCTCTTCAATCTTCAACTCCCTAGCTGCTGGAAAACATCATTTTGGCTCTCCGTTTCTATGAGTTTAATTGTTTTAGGTTTCACATATCAGTGAGATCATTTGGTATTTTAATTTCTGTACCTTAAATACACTTAACATAATGTCTTGAGGTTTGTTCACATTTTCACAAATGACAGGATTTTCTCATTTTGGAAAGCTTAGTAATAATTCATTGTGTATATATACCACATTTTTTCATATCCATTCATTTATTGATGAAGGCTTAGGTTTATTCTATATCTTTGCTTGTGTGAATAATGCTGCAATAAACACGAGAATGCAAATATCTCTCTGACGCATTGATTTTATATCCTGTAGATACATATGCCAGAGTGGGATTACTGGATCATATGATACCTCTATTTTTAAAATTTTTAGAAAGCTCCATACTGTTTCCATAATGGCTGTACTAATTTACATTGTCATCAAAATGTACAAGGATTCCTTTTTTCCACATCCTCCATAACACTTGTTAACAATAATCTTTTTGATAATAGACTTCTAACATGTGAGATAGTGTCTTGTAGTTTTAATTTCCATTTCCCCAATAATTAGGAATGTTGAGTATTTTTTCATATATTTGTTGGCCATATATTGTATGCCTTCTGTTGAGAAATGTCTATTCAGGTTCTTTACCCATTTTTCAATCAGGTTATTTGTTTTCTTGCTATTGAGTTGAGTATATTATATATTTTTGATATTAACTTCTTATCAGATAAATGGTTTGAAAATGTATTCTTCCATTCTGTAGTCTGTCCCTTCACTCTGTTGATTGCTTCCTTTGCTGTTGAGAAGTTTATTTTTATATGTTTTTTTTCTTTTGAGACAGAGTCTCACTCTTTCGCCCAGGCTGGAGTGCAGTGGCACAATCTTGACTCACTCCAACCTTTGCCTCCCAGGTTCCAGCAATTCTCCTGCCTCAGCCTTACAAGTAGCTTGGATTACAGGCATGCACCATCATGCCTGGTGAATTTTTGTACTATTAGTCGAGATGAAGTTTTACCATGTTGGCCAGGCCGGTCTTGAACTCCTGATCTCAGGTGATCTGCCTGTATCGGCCTCCCAAAGTGCTGGGATTACAGGTGTGAGCCACAGTGTTGGGTCGAGAAGCGTTTTAGTTTAATGTCATTTCATTGTCAAATTTTGCTTTTGTTGCTTGTGCTTTTGTGGTAATATCCAAAACGTCCTTGCCCAGATAAATGTTGTAGAGTTTCCCCCTATGTTTTCTTCTAGTAGTTTTATAGTTTCAGGTCTATCATTTTAGTTTTTCATCGATTCTTTGTTGATTTCTGTCAGTGGTGTGAGATAAGTGTCTAATTTTGTTCTGCTTATGGATATCCAGCACCAATTTTTGGAGAGCCTGCCCTTTTCCAGCACCAATTTTTGAAGAGCCTACTCTTTCCCTAATGTGTATTCTTGGCACTGTTGTTAAAAATGAATTCCTGTAGATACATGAATTTGTTTCTGGGTTCTCCATTCTCTTCCATTGGTCTGTGTTCTATTTTTATGCCAGTACCATGTTGTGTTAATTGTAGTAAATTTTGAAATCAAGTAGTGTAATGCCTCTAGCTTTGTTCTTTTGCTCAAGATTCTTTTTGACTATTTGGGAGCTTTTGAGGTTGCATACAAATTTCAGAAATTTTTTTTTATTTAAAAAAATGCCAGTGGAGCTTTCCCAGCAGATGTATTGAATCTGTAGATTTTTTGGGTTGTATGGATATTTTACCAATATTATTTATTCCAATTCATGAATATGAGACATTTCTTGGTTTCTTCTTTATTTGTGTCTTCAACTTCTTTCATCAATATTTTATAGATTTCAGGGTACAGATCTTTCATTTCCTTGGTTAAATTTATTTCTTAGTATTTTATTATTTGTAGTTATTGTGAAGGGAAATGCTTTCCCAACTTCTTTATTGAATAGTTCATTTTTAGTGTATGGAAACACTACAAATTTTGTATACTTATTTTGTATCCTTCAACGTTACTGAATCTTTTATTAGTTCAAATCCTTTTTGTTAGAGTTTTTAGAGATTTCTGTATATAACATCATGTCATCTGTAAACAAAGAAAAACTTACTTCTTCTTTCTGATTTGGATGCTTTTCATTCTTTTATCTTGTTTTATTGCCCTGGCTAGGACTTCCAGTACTATGTTAAATGTAAGTAGTAAGAGGGAGCATCTTTGCCTTGTATCTGATCTTGGAGTTAACGTTACACCATTACACCATTGAATATGATGCTATCTATGGTTTGTCATATATGGCCTTTATACTGTTGAGGTATATTTCTGTTATTTCTTGAGAATATGGCATGAAAGAATGCAGAATTTTATTAAATGACTTTTCTGCTTCTATTGAGATGATCTTAGTTTTTTCTCCCATTTTGTTAATGTGATGTATCACATTTATTTATTTGTGTATGTTGAATCATTCTTGCATCATAGTGGTAAATCCCACTTGACCATGGTGAATGATCTTTTTAATGTGCTGTTGAATTTGCTTTGCTACTATCTTGTCAGGATATTTTGTATCTATATTTATCGGGGATATCTGCTTGTAATACTTTTTTCTTAGACTGCCCTGGTCTGGCTTGTGTATCAGGGTAATGCTGGCTTCATTAAATGAGTTTGGGAGTATTCATCTATTTTATATTGAAAGAATTTGTGAAGAATTGCTATTAGTTGTTCATTAAATGTTTGTAGAATTCTGCAGTGAAGCCATTAGTTCCTGGGCTTTTCTTTGATGGGAGATATTTTGTTACTCAATCAATTTCCTAATTAATTACTGGTCTGTTTAGATTTTGTATTTCTTCATGATTTAATTTTGGTAGGTTTTATGTCCAGAAATTAATCCATTTATTCTAAACTATCTGGTTTGTTGACACACATTTTTTTTTCAGTGGCCACTTATGATATTTTGGATTTCTGTGGTATCAGTTGCAATGTTACCTGTTTCATTTCTGATTTTATTTATTTGAGTCTTGTTTTTGTTTTCTTAATCTAGCTAAGGCTTATCAATGTTATTTGTCTTTTCAAAAACTAGCATAGTTTCTTTGATATTTTCTATTGTTTATTTAGTTTCTAGTTTATTTCTGCTTTGATATTTATTATTTTTCTTTCTTTTTACTAACTTCAGGCTTCATGTGATTTTTTTTCTAGTTCTTTTAGGTGCAAGTTTAGATTATTTATTTGAGATCTTTATTCTTTTTGATGTTTGTGGTTAGTGCAATATACATCTATTTTAGAACTCCTTTGTGGCTTCTAATAAGTTTTGGTATATTGTATATCCCTTTGTGTTTTTCATATGCTTAGATTTCTTTTTCAAATTCTTCTTTGATTAATTATTAATGAGTATTTTCAGGGACAGTGACTGCTATGAACAAACAACTTAAATAACATTGAATAGATTCTTAGATGCATGAAAACGATCAAGACTGAATTATGAAAAAATTGAAAAGCTGAACACATCAATAGTAAGAAAAAGGATTTAATCAGTAATAATATCTCATTAACAAAAAGCCCTGGACCTGATGGCTTCTACCAAACTAGATATAGAAGTATCTTAACATAATAAGGCCATATATGACAAGCTCACAGCTAAAATCACACTCTATGATAAAAAGTTGAAAACCTCTCCTCTGAAATCAGAAAAAGACAATGATGTCCACTCTCATCACTTTCATTTAATATTGTATTGGAATAAGAAGCCAGGGCAACTAGTCAAGAAAAAGAAATGAAAGTCATCGTAATCAGAAAGGAAGAAGTTAAATAGTCTCTCTTTGCAGATGACAGAATCTTACGTATAGAAAACCCTAAAGATTCCATCAAAAAATTATTAGAACTAATACACAAATTCAATATAGTTGCAGGATACAAAATCAACATATGAATATTAGTTATGTTTCTAAACACTAACCATCAACTATCTGTAAATAAATCAGGGAAAAAATCCATTTACAATAGCACCAGTAAAAATAAAATACTTAGGGATAAACTTAACTAAGAAGGTAAAAGACTTGAACACTGAAAACTGAAAAATATTACTGAAAGAGTTAACATGTACAAACCAATGAAAAGACATGTCATATTCATGTAGAGGATGAATTAATATTGTTAAAATATCCATATTACTCAAAATGTTCTACAGATTTCATTCAATCCTTATCAAAATTCCAATGACATTGTTCACAGAAATAGAAAATAAAATTCCGAAATTCATATGAAATTACAGAAGACCCTTAATTGCCAAAGTGATCTTAAGAAAGAGGAACAAAGTAAGGAAAATCATACTTCTTGAATGTAAAATATATTACAGAATTAGAGTAATTAAAACCAGTGATAATGACACAGAGACAGGCCTCATTTAATGAGGCCAGCATTACCCTGATACACAAACCAGATCAGGGCAGTCTAAGAAAAAAGTATTACATGCAGATATCCCCGATAAATATAGATACAAAATATCCTGACAAGATATTAGCAAAGCAAATTCAACAGCACATTAAAAAGGTCATTCAATGACAACCAATGAGAACAAATAACTTGCACCTAAAAGAACTAGAAAAAAAAAAAAAAAAATCACATGAAGCCTGAAGTTAGTAAAAAGAAAGAAAAATATAAATATCAAAGCAGAAATAAACTAGAAACTAAGTAAACAATAGAAAATATCAAAGAAACTATGTTAGTTTTGCAAAAGATAAACAACATTGATAAGATGAATGAAACAGAATAGAGAGCCCAGAAATATATCTATACATGTATTGTCGATTCATCTTTGACAAGGGTGGAAGAGCACACAATAGGGAAGTTTAGTCTCTTCAACACATGGTGCTGGGAAAACTGGATATCCACATACAACATGAATTAAATTGGACTCTTATCATACACTCTACACAAAAATAAACTCAGAATAGATTAAAGACAAATGTAACACTTGAAACTGTTACACTCCTAGAAGAAAACATAGGGAAAAAAGTTTATTGACATTGGTCCAGGCAATGATTTCATGGATATGACACCACTGCACAGGCATCAAAGACAAAAATAAAGTGGGACTATTTAAAACTAAAATCTTTTGCACAGAAAAGGTAACAATCAGTTGACTGTAAAGGCAACATACAGAATTAGAGAAAAACAATCCCAAACCATATACCAAATAAGAAATTAATATCAAAACATATAAGAAACTCCTACAACTCAATAGCAAGAATAAATAAATCAATAAATAACTCAACTTGAAAGTGAGCATAGGTCTTGAATAAAGATATTCCTTCCAAGAAGAACAACAAATGGGCAATACGTATATGTTGATATGCTCTATACCACTAAAGTTCTTTGAAACCAATGAGAACAAATACACAAGGTACCAGAATCTCTGGGATACCACTAAAGCACTGTTAAGAGGGAATTACATAGCACTAAATGCCCACAGGACAAAGCTGGAAAGATCTAAAATCGACAACCTAACATCACAATAAAAATAACTAGAGAAGCAAGAGCAAACAAATTCAAAAGTTAGCAGAAGGCAAGAAACAACTAAGATCAGAGCAGAACTGAAGGAGATAGAGACACGAAAAACCCTTCAAAAAAATCAATGAATCCAGGAGCTGATTTTTTGAAAAGATTAACAGACTAGATAGACCACTGGCCAGACTAATAAAGAAGAAAAGAGAGAAGAATCAAATAGACCCAATACAAAGTGATAAAGTGAATATCACCACTGATCGCACAGAAATACAAACTATCATTAGAGAGCACTATAAACACCTCTATGCAAATAAACTAGAAAATATAGAAGAAATGAATAAATTCCTGAACACATACACCCTCCCAAGACTAAAACAGGAAGAAGTCAACCCCCTGAACAGACCAATAATAAGTTCTGAAGTTGAGGCAGTACTTAATAGCCTACCAACCTAAAAAAGCCCAGGACCAGACGAATTCACAGCTGAATTCTACCAGAGGTCCAAAGAGGAGCTGGAAGCATTCCTTCTGAAACTATTCCAAATAATAGAAAAAGAGAGACTCCTCCCTAACTCATTTTTATGAGGCCAGCATCATCCTGATACCCAAACCTGGCAGAGACACAACAAAACAAGAAAATTTCAGGCCAATATCCCTGATGAACACCAATGTGAAAATCCTCAATGAAATACTGGCAAACTGAATCCAGCACCACCATCAAGTCAGCTTCATCCTTGGGATGCAAGGCTGGTGCAACATAGGCAAATCAATAAACATAATCCATCACATAAACAGAACCAATGACAAAACCCACATGATTATCTCAATACATGCAGAAAAGGCCTTTGAAAAAATTCAACACCACTTCATGCTAAAAACTCTCAATAAACTAGGTATTGATGGAACGTATCTCAAAATAATAAGAGTTATTTATGACAACCCACAGCCAATATCATACTCAATGGCAAAAGGTGGAAGCATTCCCTTTGAAAACCGGCACAAGACAAGGATGCCCTCTCTCATCACTCCTATTCAACGTAATATTGGAAATTCTGGCCAAGGCAATCAGGCGAGAGAAAGAAATAAAGTGTATTCAAATAGGAAGACAGGAAGCCAAATTGTCTCTGTTTGCAGATGACATGATTGTATATTTAGAAAACCCCATCATCTCAGCCCAAAATCTCCTTAAGCTGATAGGCAACTTCAGCAAAGTCTCAGGATACAAAAATCAATGTGTAAAAATCAGAAGCATTCCTATACACCAATAAGAGACAAACAGAGCCAAATCATGAGTGAAGTCCCATTCACAATTGCTACAAAGAGAGTAAAATACCTAGGAATAGAACTTACATGGGATATGAAGGACCTCTTTAAGGTGAACTACAAACCAGTGTTCAAGGAAATAAGAGAGGACACAAACAAATGGAAAAACATTCCATGCTCATGAATAAAAATAATCAATATCATGAAAATGGCCAAACTGCCCAAAGTAATTGATAGATTCAATGCTATCCTCATCAAGTTACCATTGACTTTCTTCACAGAATTAGAAAAACCTATATTAAATTTTATATGGAACCAAAAAAGAGCCTGTACAACCAAGACAATTCCTAATCAAAAAGAACAAAGCTGGAGGCATCATGCTACCTGAGTTCAAACTATCCTACAAGGATATGAACAGACACTTCTCAAAGGAAGACAAACATATGAAAAAGAGCACATCATCACAGGTTATTAGAGAAATGCAAATCAAAACTACATTGAGTTACCATCTCACACCAATTAGAATGGCAATCATTAAAAAGGAAATAACAGATGCTGGAGAGGATGCCGAGAAATAGGAACACTTTTACACTGTTGGTGGGAGTGGAAATTAGTTCAAACATTGTGGAAGACAGTGCAGCGATTCCTCAAGGATCTACAACCAGAAATACCATTTGACCCAGCAACCCCATTACTGGGTATATACCCAAAGGATTATAAATCATTCCATTATAAAGACACATGCACACGTATGTTTATTGCAGCACTGTTCACAATAACAAAGACTTGGAACCAACCCAAATGCCCATGAATGATAGACTGGATAAAGAAAATGTGGTACATATACGCCATGGAATCCTATGCAGGTCATAAGTTTTAATTCCTATGCAGCACATATTTTTTTTTTTAATTTGGGAAAAATAAACTGAAGCTTTCATTTAAATACCAAACCAAAGTGCTATCCTGCCCTTCCTTACCCATACTCTTGTCATGAACATTAAAATATGTCTTGGACCTTGCTTTCTAAAGAGTCAATATACAAAGAGAAAACCCCTATACCTGTAAGCTTTCTTAGGTTTACTTTAGAGTATAGAAGCTTAGTCAGTGCCTGTCTTTTCTCTCATTGTTCTAATTTCCCAGCTCCCTGTAGTTCTGCCTAATAATTGACCATAACTGCAGGAATATCCCATTTAATTCCTGAGCCAATATTGACATAAGCAAGTTATATACTAACAGTGTTCCATACCTTAGCTTGTCCTCCAGTTCTCAATCTGCATTTTGTTCAGTAATTTCATATGTTGCCTCATTCATGGACCTTCAGCCCTCTGCTTCTTTAGAAATGATAAATAAGACTATGACTCTTCTCACAAGAAGGCCATAATCCAGTTTTCTTTCAAAGAAAAGTAATGGCTTTGAGTTCCAGTCTACTGGACCAGAGCCTATATCTTGTCCAGCTTTTGGTGGGCTTCTTTTCTGGGGTACAAAGCAACTGTGTCCTTTGTAATAAGTGGCCAGGTGAGAAAGCAGTCACAAACCTGGAACAGAGCAACATTTGGGACAAAAGCCTTGTGGAAGAGGTACACGGCAATTAACCCAGCCACTAATGTTTGCGCTGAAGAGGTTGGCCAGGCAGTTTTAATACAACTCTGACTCTTGGGTCTTTCTGTAGGGAAATGTCTAATTCTATGGGCGACCTGTAGTACATTGGACTTCAGACAGTGTGGTTCACACTCATGAGTTAGGATCTCTTTGATGTTCCTTACAGTAAGGCAACAAGTTTCTATTTTAAAGAAAGCACTGTTTCAGTTCAGTAACTCCTCCATTTCTCAACAGAGTCTAGGACTTGTAAGATATGAAGAGCAAAGGTAAAATTTATAGGACAGGACTTGAATATTATTAGTGATAATCTATGTGTAAGAAATTTGTACATGTGATAGGAATAAACATTACTAGGAGTAAATGGAACTATTGGTTAAGAGTAAATCAACATCTTAGTCAATTATTTGTTACTGATTCAACAATATTTTTCAGCACGTAGTGTATGTGGGCTCTTCAAGCACTGGGAATTCAACATTACAAGAAACAGGCTAAAAAGTCCCTGGGTAATGGAGATTTTAAATGAACTTCTTTTCTCTGAAATTTTACTCTGGAATAGAGAATAATAAATGAACTTAATAAAAGGTAAAGTTTTAAGGATAATCATAAAAGCAAGGTTACAGAGACAGAAAAATCTGAGCTTAAAATTTGCCTCTATCACATACTACCTGAATAACAATGGGCAGGTTAATTAATTAGCATCAACTCTTAGCATCAACTTCTATATATGATAATCAGAAGTAATGAAAACTACTTTGGAAGATTTTGTGAGCATGTAATAAGACAACATATGTAAGCCTACTAGTACAAGAACTTGATACACATCTTACCTTTTCCTTATGAGAATAGAAGAGGCCTCCATACTTTTGTCCTCCTGGCACAAGACACTCTTTTCCATTATCTTTGTCTACTCTGGATTGGAAACCCCTTTCTGTTTTATTTGATAAACTCATTATAATATTATTCTTTTAACACTCCAAATTTAGTTTAGTTTAATCGGTATTTATTATTTACTTTGTGCCAGAAAAGATGCTAAATTTTGGAAATACAAAAATGAATAACAGAATTCTTCCCTTGTTTTTTCTCACAACCTAGTGGAAGAAATAGGCAAAAATAAATAAATTTTATGCAATGTGGTAACTGCTATTACAGATCTAATCCCAGAGTGCTCTGAAAGGACATAGGAGGGACATCTAAGCCAGACTGGAGAGAAGGAGGTTCAGTGACGGCTTTGTGAAGCACATTATATATATAACAACCAATAATTCCCTAAAAATATGGAGATTCATGAATTCACAGTTCTCTCAATTTTAAACTGAAGGCTAAGTGTCTGGGATAACACTTCAATATTCCTTTATAAGCATGCCATTTGTGTAGTACATCCTTTAATACACTCCATCAAGTGAAACTCTTATTAGATTCATTAAGGAGAATGGACAACTCCATTCATGTAGCTTCAAAGGCAGTGATTTATGTCCAAAATGTTAGAGGCAGCATAATATAGTTTGGTAGTTCTCATTGTTGGTAGATAGCTGAAGTGGGTGAAGAGGGACTGGCTTAAGAAATACAGATGACTTGACCCCATTATCAATGAATTGAATCAAAATCCTTGGAGAGGAGGCCCAGACATCTGTATTTTTAAGAGCTCCCCAGTCAATTCAGATGCACAGTGAGTGTTAAAAATAAGTAATATAGCAGTTTAAACAGCTTATACAGGTGTTCTCTTCATGGCTCAGTAATGAACTTGTCCTGTTACTTGCATGAGTCATTTCATGTTTCTTGTCCTTAATTTCCTTCTCCACAAGATGAGACTGTCTCCAAGGTCTGACACTCTTATACCATGGCTCTCTTTCTTTATTTCTGGACAATATTTCTCCTGCTCATTCACTGCAAAACACACTTTGATATTTTGATTTGCGTACTATTTACTTTATTCAAGCACATGGTGATTCTCAAACTGATTTGTACTGTGGAAGAAAATTGACATTCTCAAGAAAAAGATCTAGCCAAAGCACATTTTTTGAAGTCTTATGTAATTAAATCAAATTTAATAACAGTTGAGTACATATTTTCATGTAATGAAATAATCCAGATTGTGATATATTGGAAGGAGTTACTCTCCAAGGGACAGTACAATCAATGATAAATGGAGAAGAGTTAGAACAGCCAGACTTACTGACTTTTTAGAATTTAGTCTAAAGAAGAAACAAACGTTTCTGGTGTTAAATATACTTCTTGTTTATGTTTCTGGAAAGGTAATCTAATCGATATTGAGAGAACTTGTTGATTTGGATAAATTTAAGGTTTCCTTCTCATAAAATGTATTTAAAATACAAGAATATATAAAGTATTGCATACAGGTCAATATGTCTATAATTCTGTGAAATAAATTAGAATGATTTAAAAACTAGAACCTCTGTGGCCAATAAAGTGATGCTGGGGTTAAGAATATTGCTATCTGTGTTACAAGTTTTGAAGTAAATCAAATCCCCTGAAATGGCCAGATTATTTCTATTGTATTCTAAAAGAAAGTATATAGTCTATGAGTCCGAATGTTTGTCAATTGCTCCAGTTCATAAGGTCAATAGGCAATACTGTTCAGAGTACTTTATCTAGTGATAGCAGGAATAAATTGTTGATAGGGAATAAAGCATGTTTGGAAATAAAGCATAAATGTTTAACCCAATACTATGTGCTAGTTGCCTCATTCAAGGTTATTCAAATTGGAAATAGTAGAATGAATGTTATAATAAAGGAACTGAAATCCAAGGTATGTGAAAATGTGGAGTACCTGGCTTCTTGGAGGGAGTTCAGGTTTTCAGGCCTGGATGAATTGGTTCCAAGCCTGAGAGAATGGCTTATGGACTATGAAAGACAGGTTTAGACACTGAAAGCCTGAGAAATAGAGACTACGTTTTCTCATTCCTTCCTGCTAATGAAAAAAAAAAAAAATCAAAGCTGTATACACATAGGACAAGGTTGTTTAGTGGAATAAGCAAAGACTTTGGAATGACATTAATGTGCCTTCAAATCTCAGCTTGGTAATTCTAGCCCTGGGGATATCACTTTACATCCTGAGCCTCAGTTTTCTCAATTATTAAATAAAAATAACATGTCAATCTGGTACTACTGTTGTAAAGATAGAAGATAATAGAGATGTTCTTTGACACATGATGTGGTCATGTCCTAATGAACCCTTCATAATATGAAAATGTTGTCAGTTCAAAATGCATTTAATATACCAATCTTTCAGACCATCATAACTTAGCCTGGTCTACCTTAAAAGTGCTTAAACACTTACATTAGCCTACAGTTGACCAAAACCATCTGGCAACACGGCACACTACAGCGTATCAGTTGTTTACTCTTATGAAAGCATGGTGGACTGGGTGCTGTGTCTGGCTGCTGCTACCGATCACTGTGAAAGAGAATCATACTGCATATAGCTAGCCTGAGAAAAGATCAAAAATCAAATTTTGAAGTATGGTTTCTATTGAATGTGTATCACTTTCACACCATTCTGAAGTCTAATGATCGTCAGTTGAACGATCGTAAGTCAATGATTTTCTTTATATGAAAATGACCAAAATAAGTTTGTTACACTACAGGAATTCAACTACTGATAGACCCTCTATTATTAAAAATAGTCTGTGCCTTAGGCTTGCTTATTTTTATACCCATTCTTGAGTTTCTGGAAGCCCTGAATAACTTTTTGTGAAGATATATCATAAATAACACTGATACCAATGTTCTTACATCCTCTGCATAAGTTTAATGAACTTCTGAAGTTTCATAAAAATATAGAATGAAGCTAGTTTCTCCCCTACTGGGAAAAAAGGTTTTAAAGGAAATATTTTAAAAATAATTTCAACTTTTCTTTTAGATTAAGGGGAAACATGTGCAGGCTTTTTACATGGACATATTGTGTGATGTTGAGGTTTGAAGTATAAATGAGCCTGTCACCACGGTAGCAAGGATAGTACCTAATAGAAAGTTTTTCAGCCCTTGCCTCTTTCCCTTTCTTCCCACCAGTAGTCTCCAATATCTATTGCTCCCATTTTTATGTCTATGCATACCCAATGTCTGGCTTCCACTTATAAGTAATAACATGCAGTATTTAGTTTTCTGTTCCTGCATTAATTTGCTTAGGATAATGGCCTCCAGCTGCATCCATGTTGCTACAAGGAATATAATAATATTTTTTATGGCTGCATAGTATTCCATGGTGTATATGTGCCACATTTTCTTCATCAAGTCCACCACTGATGGGCACCTAGGTTGATTCTATGTCTTTGCTATTGTAAATAATGCTGTGGTCAACATATGTGTGTATGTGACTTTTTGGTAGAATGATGTAATTTCCTTGATGTATATACTCAGTAATGGGATTGCTGGGTCAGGTGGTAGTTATGTGCTAAGTTCTTTGAGAAATCTCCAAACTGCTTTCCACAGTGGCTGAACTAATTTACACTGTCCACCAACGGTATGTAAGCATTCCCTTTTTCCCATAGCCTCACCAGCATCTACTTTTTTAAACTTCTTAAAAATAACCATTGTAACTGGTGTGAGATGGTATCTCCTTGTAGTTTTTCTTTGTGTTTCTATGATGATTAGTGATACTCAGCATTTTTTCAGACTAGTTACTTATTTGTCTTCTTTTCAGTAGTGTCCGTTCGTGTCCTCTGCCCATTTTTTAACAGGGCTATCTCCTTTTGCTTGTTGAATTGTTCCTACTTGTAGATTCTGGATATTAGACCTTTGCTGAATGCATAGTTTGTGAATATTTTCTCCCAATTCTGTTGGTTGTCTGTTTACTCTATTAATAGTTTATTTTGCTGTGCAGAAGCTGTTTAATTAGTTCCTTCTTACCAATTAATGAATTAATGTTTTCATGTGCTGCTGGATTCGGTTTGCTAGTATCTTGTAGAGTACTTTTGCATCTGTGTTCATTGGGGATATTGGCCCATAATTTTCTTTTTTATTGTATTTTTGCCAGGTTTTGGTATTAGGGTGATGCTGGCTTCATAGAATGAATTAGGAAGAAAAACCTTCTCCTCTATTTTTTAAAATAGTTTCGGCCGGGCGCGGTGGCTCAAGCCTGTAATCCCAGCACTTTGGAGGCCGAGACGGGCGGATCACGAGGTCAGGAGTTCGAGACCATCCTGACTAACACGGTGAAACCCCGTCTCTACTAAAAAAAAAATACAAAAACTAGCCGGGCGAGGTGGCGGGCGCCTGTAGTCCCAGCTCCTCGGGAGGCTGAGGCAGGAGAATGGCGTAAACCCGGAAGGCAGAGCTTGCAGTGAGCTGAGATCCGGCCACTGCACTCCAGTCCGGGCGACAGAGGGAGACTCTGCCTCAAAAAAAAAAATAAAATAAAATAGTTTCAGTAGAATTGGTACCAGCTCTTCTCTCTACGTCTGGTAGAATTTGGCTTTGAATTTATATAATTCAAGGCTTTTCGGTTGGTAGGCTTACTATCAATTAAATTTTAGAACTCAGTATTAGTCTGTTCAGGGCTTCAGTTTCTTTGTGATTCAATCTTGGGAAGTTGTGTGTCTCCAGGAATTTATCCATTTTCTCTAGATTTTCTAATTTGTGTCCATAGAGGTGTTCATAATAGTCCCTGAGAATCTTGTATTTCTGTGGGGTTAGTTGTAGTGTTCCCTTTGTCATTTCTGATTGCATTTATTTAGATCCTCTCTTTTTTGTTAGTCTTGCTAGTGGCCTATTAATCTTCTTTATCCTTTCAAAGAAACAATTTTTGGTTTTGTTGATTCTTTATATGGATTTTGGGGTCTCAATTTCCATTCAGTTCTGCTTAAATGAGGTATTTTTAAAAATCATGCTAACTGATTTAATGTTTTGAATTCTCTCTGGAGGTAAAAAAAGTCTCCTCGGGTGGTTTGTTTAAAAGACAAGAGTTAGTGTTTGTTTTGTTACATATTGTTTTTTCTTCCAGATGACCTATCATTCTGTTTTCCATCTAATTTTTTGTGTGCTGGGCAAAAGTATTACCTCTGTGTGTTTACTATTCCATGAGTCAGTTACCAACAGTGATGATATATGTGTGTAGTTTGGAAAATGGCTTGATATAAAATATAAAATATAAATGTAAAATATTGCTTGCAATAAGTTTATTTGAAGCTATAAAGCACAGAGATCTTAATGACATTGTACAAGAAGAAGAGTTTTCATAGCATAAAAATGGATGTGATTGGAAACATATTGTTTTTCTCTCTAAACTACAGCTTAAAGACCCAGTGGTGGAAAGTTTCTTGGTTCTGTATTGTATGTACCTTTTTTCTTTGCACAAAGCAGATGCTCGAAATAAATGTGCATTTAGTACTTGAATGAATGAATGAATGAAGAATATATTTCACAACCAGTGCATAAATGTGCAGTTTGTAAAATTATGTGCAAATAGGTAGATCATCACGGCCTCAGTGTGAACCACTGGTGACTAAAGTTTGTAAATTCTCAACATAACTTGAAATAAGGCTATTGGCAATGTACATAAGTTGCACCTGAACTGAGATAAGCAAATCAAACTATTCAGTACATTTATATGAATACATTTGAATTCAAGCATTCATGTCTTAGAAAATACAAAACTAATCTTGGAGTTGCAGCCTTACCAACAACTGTAACAATTTGTAACAATTCACTTAATATTTATAAATCTATAAGTCCCTGTGTCTTAATACACTTGGGCTGCTATAAAAAAATACTATAAACTTGGTGGCTTATAAACAACAGAAATTTACTTTTTCCAGTTTTGAAGACTGAAAGTGCAAGTTCAGGGTGTCAGCATGGCCAGGTTCTGCTGAGGGTCCTCTTCCAGGTTTCAGACTGCCTTCTGGCTTTGTCCTCATAAGGCAGAAAGAGTGAGAGAGCTCTCCGAGGGTCTCTTTTATATGGAATCTAATCCCATATATGAGACCTCTGCCCTACTCAGCTCACAAAGGCCTCACCACCAAATATCATCACATTGGGAGGTAGAATTTCATCATATGAATTTTTGGGGAGACATAAACATTCAGTCCATAGCACTCTATAAAATTAGGGATTTCCACTAAATAATCCTTAAATTCCCTTCTGTTACTCTTTACAATTATACACACACATTCACACACATATGTGTGTGTATGATGTATATGTATCTAGCTATTTATCTCTCTATATATAATGTTATAATTCTATAATACCACTAGGTACGTGTTGTGTGTGTTTGTGTTATCACTGATGAATTTTGTCTGCCTGAAGATCTTTAGTGAGCGCATTTAGCGCACATTCATGACATGTGGTTGCTTTGGCTGCAGGAATCTAAAACTGAATAAAGCCAAGAAGCCTGTTCTTTCTGCTTCTCTCCAAAAAAGGTCAAACTAAATCTTCCATCATATAACTCTAATGCGAGGAAGCAAGAAGCAGAACTATATCCTGCCATTTGCCCCTTGCCCCTGCCTAAGGAGACAGACCAGAATTAAGGGATTTCAGGGCTCTGAACTGCTACTCTATATACATTTGGACAGGACACAAGTTAGTGCTTTTTTCATAGATGAGCCCACCGGTAAATGACAAGTTTTCCTAGCAAATTAAATAAGAGAGAGAGCACTTTTTAAAATTAGTCCATAGCAACATGCAAAATTTGATGAAAGAGGCTACAAATGATGTTGTTTATGTAAAAGCATTTTCTTTGCTAAATTAATATGGTTATAAATTGAAAAATAGTTTTATCTTCCTTTTATTCAGTGTGGTCTTTCACAGCAGTACTGGGATCACAATAATAATGGTATGCTAATAAAATACTGGACATATTCCTCGCTATAGAATGTCTTTTAAAAAATCAAGTCAGGCCGGGCGCGGTGGCTCAAGCCTGTAATCCCAGCACTTTGGGAGGCCGAGATGGGCGGATCACGAGGTCAGGAGATCGAGACCATCCTGGCTAACATGGTGAAACCCCGTCTCTACTAAAAAATACAAAAAAAACTAGCCGGGCGAGGTGGCGGGTGCCTGTAGTCCCAGCTACTCGGGAGGCTGAGGCAGGAGAATGGCGTAAACCCAGGAGGCGGAGCTTGCAGTGAGCTGAGATCCGGCCACTCCAGCCCGGGTGGTTTGTAGTTCTACTTTAAGAGGTCCTTCACATCCCTTGTTAGCTGCATTCTGAGGTATTTTACTCTCTTTGTAGCAACTGTGAATGAGAGTTCATTCACTATTTGGCTCTCTGCTTCCCTATTGTTGGTGTAAAGGAATGCTTGTAATTTCTGCACATTGATTTTTTTTTTATCCTGAGACTTTGCCGAAGGTGCTTATCAGTTCAAGAAGTTTTGCAGCTGAGATGATTACGTTTTCTAAATATAAAATTGTGTCATCTGCAAACAGAGACAACTTGAATTCCTCTCTTCCTATTTGAATACCCTTTATTCTTTCTTTTTTTTTTTTTTTTTTTTTTTTTTTTTGAGACAGAGTCTCGCGCTGTCGCCCAGGCTGGAGTGCAGTGGCCGGATCTCGGCTCACTGCAAGCTCCGCCTCCCGGGTTCACGCCATTCTCCTGACTCAGTCTCCCAAGTAGCTGGACTACAGGCGCCCGCCACCTCGCCCGGCTAGTTTTTTTTTTTGTATTTTTTAGTAGAGACGGGGTTTCACCGTGTTAGCCAGGATGGCCTCGATCTTCTGACCTCGTGATCCGCCCGTCTCGGCCTCCCAAAGTGCTGGGATTACAGGCTTGAGCCACCGCGCCCGGCCCCCTTTATTTCTTTCTCTTGCCTGATTTCCCTGGCCAGAACTTCCAATATTACATTTAATATGAGTGGTGAGAGAGAGCATCCTTCTCTTGTGCTGGTTTTCAAACGGAATGCTTCCAGTTTTTGCTCATTCAATATGACATTTTCTGTGGGTTTGTTGTAAATAGCTCTTATTATTTTCAAATATCTTCCATCAATACATAGTTTATCGAGAGTTCTTAACACGAAGGTATGTTGAATTTTATCAAGGGTCTTTTCTGCGCCTATTGAGATAATTATGTGGCTTTTGTCATTGTTTCTGTTTATGTGATGGATTACATTTATTGATTTGTATATGTTGAACCAGACTTGCATTCCTGGGATGAACCTGACTTGATCGTGGTGGTTAAGTTTTTTGATGTACTGCTGATTTCAGTTTGCCAGTGTTTTATTAAGGATTTTTGCATCAATGCACATCAGGAATACTGGCCTGAAGTTTTCTGGTTTTGTTGTTTCTTTTCCTGGTTTTGGTATCTGGATGATGCTGGCTTCATAAAATGAGTTAGACAGGACACCCTCCTTTTCAATTGTTTCAAGCTTCAGAAGGAATGGTATCAGCTCCTCTTTGTATTTCTGGTAGAATTCAGCTGTGAATCCGTCTGGTCCTGGGCTTTTTATTATTATTATTGTTAGGCTATTAATTAATGTCTCAATTTCAGAACTTGTTATTGATCTCTTCATGGATTTAACTTCTTCCTGGTTTAGTCTTGGTAGGGTGTATGCATCCAGGAATTTACCCATTTCTTCTAGATTTTCTATTTTATTTGCATAGAGGTGTTTATAGTATTCTCTGATGGTAGTTTGTATTTCTGTGGGGTTAGTGGTGATAATGCTCTTTATCATTTATTATTGTGGCTATTTGATTCTTCAAAATTTGCTTTTTTTTTTTTTTTTTCAAAAAAGCAGCTCCCAGATTCATGACTTTTTAGAGAGTTTTCATGTGTCTATCTCCTTCAATTTTTCTCTAATTTTAGTTATTTCTTCTCTTCGGCTAGCTTTTGGATTAGTTTGCTCTTGTCTCTCTAGCTCTTTCAATTGTGATGTTAGGGTGTTGATTTGAGATCTTTCTAGTTTTCTGATGTGAGCATTTAGTGCTATAAAATTCTCTCTTAACACTGCTTTAGCTGTGTCCCAAAGATTCTGGTATGTTGTCTCTTTTTTCTCATTGGTTTCAAAGAACTTGATTTCTGCCTTAATTTTATTATTTATCCAGGAGTTATTCAGGAGCAGCTTGTTCAATTTCCATGAAATTGTGTGGTTTTGAATGGGTTTCTTAATCCTGAGTTCTAATTTGATTACACAATGGCCAGAGAGACTGTTTGTTATGATTTCATTACTTTTGCATTTGGTGAGGAGTGTTTTAGTTCCAATTATGTGTTCAACTTTAGAATAAGTGCCATGTGGCACTGAGAAGAATGTATATTCTATTGATTTTGCATAGAAAGTTCTGTAGATGTCTACTAGGTTCACTTGATCCAGAGATGACTTCAAGTCTTGAATGTCCTTGTTAATTTCCTGTCTCATTAATCTGTCTAATACTGACAGTGGGGTGTTTTAGTCTCCCACTATTATTGTCTGGGAGTCTAAGTCTCTTTGTAGGTCTCTAATAACTGGTTTTATGAATCTGGGTGCTTCTGCAGTGGGTGCATTTGTATTCAGAATAGTTAGTTCTTCTTGCTGAATTGTTCCCTTTACCATTTGTAATGACCTTCTTTGTCTTTTTTTATCTTTGTTGGTTTAAAGTCTGTTTCATCAGAGACTAGGATTGCAACCCCTGCTTTTCTTTGCTTTCATTTTGCTTGATAAATTTTCCTCCATCCCTTTATTTTGAACCTGGGTGGTCTCTGCATGTAAGATGGGTCTCCTGAATACAGTACACTGATAGGTCTTGACTCCTTATCCAATTTGCCAGTCTGTGCCTTTTAATTGGAGCATTTAGCCCATTTACATTTAAGGTTAGTATTGTTGTGTGTGAATCTGATAATTATGTGTTTGGGGTTGATCTTCTCATGGAGTATCTTAATGGTGTTCTCTGTATTTCCTGAAATTGCATATTGGCCTGTCTTGGTAGGTTGGGGAAATTATCTTGGATAATATCCTGAAGTGTGTTTTTCAGCTTGTTTACATTCTCCCTGTTTCCTTCTGGTACTCCAATCAATTGTAGGTTCAGTCTTTATATGAAGTCCCATATTTACTGGAGGCTTTATTCATTCCTTTTCATTCTTTTTTTTTTTTTTTTTTTTCTATTCTTGTCTCTAGGTCTTATTTTAGTAAGGTGGTCTTCAAACTCTGGTGTCTTTTCTTCTGTTTGGTCAATCTGGCTGCGGTACTTGTGTATGCTTCATGAAATTCTCATGCTATGTTTTTCAGCTCCATCAGGTCATTTCTGTTTCTCTCTAAACTGGTTGTTCTAGTTAGCAATTCCTCTAACCTTTTATCAAAGTTCTTAGTTTCTTTGCATTGGGTTAGAACATGCTCCTTTAGCTCATCATAGTTTTTTATTACCCATCTTCTGAAGCCTACTTCTGCCAATTCATCCATCTGATCCTCCATCGAGTTCTGTGCCCTTGATAGAGAGATGTTGTACTTATTTGGAGGAGAAGATGCACTCTGACTTTTTGGGCTTTCAGCAGTTTTAGAAACTGATTCTTTCTCATCTTCATGAGTGTGTCTAGTTTTAGTCTTTGAGGCTGCAGACCCTTGGATGGGGTTTTTGTGGGGGCCTTTTTGTTGTTGATGTTGTTGTTAATGCTGTTTCTGTAACTTTTTGTTTGTTTTTATTTCAGTACTCAGGTCCCTCTTATGTAGGGCTGCTGAAGTTTACTGGGGTTTGCTTGCGCCTTATTCATCTGATTTCTTCCCACGCCTGGAGATGTTACTCAAGGGTGCTGGAGAGCAGCAAAGATGGGTTCCTTCTCCTTCTTCTGGGACCTCTGACCTTGAGGGGCACCAACCTGATGACAGTAGGGCTGCTCCTGTATAGAGTGTCTGACAACCCCTGTTGGAGGGTCTCACTCAGTTGGATGGCAGTTGGGGAGCAGGACCCTTTTAAAAAAGCACTTTGTCTCTTGGTGGAGAAGGCGTGTTTTGCCAGGGTGGGAACCCACTCATCTGGGCTGCTGGGATTCCTCAGAACTACCAGGAGGAGAGGATAAGTCTACCGGTCTGCAGAGACTGTGGCCACACCTCCACTTAGGGGCTCGGGCCCAGGGAGATCTGACTTCTGTCCCTGAGTCTCTTGCCAGAGTTATTGGAGATCCTGCAGGGAAGACCTGTCCAATGAGGAAGGATGGGTTGGAGTAAGCCTGAAGGGGCACTCTGGCCACAGACTGCCACAGCTGGTGTGTTAGGCTGTGGGGACAAGTCTTGCGAACAAGCTATCCAGCCTCCCTGGCTCCAGCAGGGGAAAGGCACTGCCTGGAGCTATAGAAATGGGTGTCATCCTTCCCTTGCCCAGGGAGCTTAGTGTATTGCAACTGCTTAGGCAGTTGCAAGTATCAGTACTGGTTGCTGTCCCTCCCCCAAGGAGCTCACAGGGATGAGACAGGAACAGCTGATGGTGGTTGCCCCTTTCCCCAGGAGTTCAGTAGGTTTAAACAGATTCCTGCTGAGAGACTGTAAGAATCTATGCATTCTGGATTTGGGACACTAGGCCTTGGTGGCATGGGTTCATAAGAATCTGTGCATTCTGGATTTGGGACACTAGGCCTTGGTGGCATGGGTTCATTAGCTATGATGAGCTAAACTGGGTTGCACAGTTCCATGGAAAAAACAGTTTCCATGGCTGGATAGTGTGCTTACTCACTGCCTCCCTTGGCTGGGGGAAGAGAGTTCCCCTTCCCTGTGTGGCTCTCAGTTAGGCCGCAGCACCACACTGCTCTTCATTCTCTTTGTGGATCTAGCCAGCCTTCTAGTCAATTTTGACGAGAGTACCTGGATATCTTGGTTGCTGGTGAAGGATTCACATGCTTATTATGGTTTTATCCTTGAGAACCTGGGAACACAACTGCTTCTAACCAGCCATCTTGGCCCTGCCCCCTCAATAATTTTCTTTTAAAAACTTCAGTCTGGATATAAAAATAAATATTTGGCAAATAATTATTTTTTAATTTAAAAATAAAGCATAAATTTGATGATTTTTATTACTATTCTAAATTAATAATCATAGTGTGATACTGGCATAAGAACTGATATATACATCAATGTAACAAAGTTGAGAATCCAGAACTAAATCCATACATTTATGACAATTTTCATTTGAAAATTCTTATTAATTTTTACTTTTTATGGATACATAATAGTTGTACATATTTATGGGTGAATGTGATATTTTGACATAAGCATACAATGGGTAGTGGTCAAACCTGGATAATTGGTATGTACCTTAACTCAAAAACATTGAGGCTTTTGAAAAAAAAGAGAGCATTCCAAATCTTCTCTTCTAGCTATATTGAAATATACAATAAATTATTAGGTATAGTTGCAATATTGTGCTATTGAACACTAGACCTTATTCCTTCTACCTAACTGTTTTTTTATACCCATAAACCAACTCCTCCTTATAACTCGCTCACTACTCTTCTCAGCCTCTGGTAACCACCATTCTATTCACTACATCCATGAGAGCAATTCTTTTACCTCTCACATATGGTATATGCAGTATATGTCTTCGTGTTCCTGGCTTATTTCATTTAACATAATCTCCTCCAATTCCCTTCATGTTGCCACAAATGAAAAGATTTTATTTAATAGTTGCTGAATAACATTCCATTGTGTGTATATATGTATTTTATTTATCCACTTATCTATTGATGGATACTTATGTTGATTCCATATCTTGGCTATTATAATTTTCGATAAGGGAACCAAGACCAATAGGGGAAAAAAACAGTCTCTTTAACAAATGGTTCTGGATAACTGAATATCCACAAGCAAAATAAATGTAGTTAGATTCTTACCACTCAAGATATGAAAAATAACTCAAAATGGATTAAAAACCTTAATGTAAGGACTCAAACTAAAAAATCTGCTTGAAGAAAATATGGATGTAAATCTTCAAGAATGTGCATTATGCAATGTTTTCTTAAGTGTATCACTCAAATAAATGACAACCAAAGAAAAGGTGAATGGAACTTCACAAAAATTAGAAACAATTGTACGTTACACAGGGACAATTATACATTATACAATTATACATTACACAGGGAGAAGGAAGAGCAAGATGGCAGAATAGAAGTCTCCACCCGTCATCCACCCAACTCTGCAAGGACACCAATTTAACAGCTACCTACAAACAAACAAAAAGAAATCCTTTATAACAACAAAAATCAGGTGAGCACTCATATTACATGGTTTTAACTTTCTATCACTGAAAGAGGAACTGAAGAGGTAGAGAGAACAGTCTCAAATCACTGATGCTAAGCCTTCTCCATCCTATTGCAGTGGTGGTGTGGCGCAGACAACTTTCCTGGGCCTGGGGGAGGGAGAGAACAATTGTGGGACATTAAACTCAGTGCTGTCCTGTTAAAGCAGAAATAAAAAGTATACCAAACTCAGCTGATGCCCACCCACAGTGGGAACATTTAAATCAGCCTTTGGCAAAGGAAAATCCCCAATCTCAGCAGCCAAAACTCAATCCCTGCAAGCCTCACCACCACAGGCTAAACTGCTCTAGGTCTCTAAGTAAATTCAAAAGGCAGACTAGGCCACACTTTTACACTGTTGGTGGGATTGTAAACTAGTTCAACCATTATGGAAAACAGTATGGCAATTCCTCAAGGATCTAGAACTAAATGTACCATATGACCCAGCCATCCCACTACTGGGTATATACCCAAAGGATTATAATTATTCTACTACAAAGACACATGCACACATATGTTTATTGCGGCACTATTCGCAATAGCAAAGACTTGGAATCAACCCAAATGTCCATCTGTGACAGACTGGATTAAGAAAATGTGGCACATATACACCATGGAATACTATGCAGCCATCAAAAAGGATGAGTTTGCGTCCTTTGTAGGGACATGGATGCAGCTGAACCAGGCTCAGAGGCAGTGGACTGGGGTGGGGGGAGAGGGGTCATGCAACGTACTAAGACACCAGCTGGGGTGGCTAATGCAATGCTGGCATTACCCCTTCCCTAACCCCAGGCTGCACAGCTTGT
Source organism: Trachypithecus francoisi (assembly GCF_009764315.1). Lineage (NCBI taxonomy): Eukaryota > Metazoa > Chordata > Mammalia > Primates > Cercopithecidae > Trachypithecus > Trachypithecus francoisi. The sequence goes on along the minus strand of NW_022681471.1, from coordinate 35,981,144 downwards.
GGCTCCAAAGGAGACCCCTTTCATTCTTCTGAGGATAAAGGAGGGAAGAGTGAGAAGGAATTTGTCTTGCATCTTGGGTACCAGTTCAGACACAGCAGAACAGGGCACCAGCTAGATGCATGAGGCCCTCATTCAAGGCCCTAGCTCCCAGATGATATTTCTAGACACATCTTGGGCCAGAAAAAATCCTGCTGTTTTGAAGGAAAGGACCCAGTCCTGGCAGCATTCATCACCTAGCTGAAGAGGCCTATGGCCCTTAATAACTAGCAGCAATACCCAGGTATTACCTTGAAAGCCTTGGGTGAACCTCAGAGACATTCTGGCTTTAGTTGAGACTCAACACATTACCAACTGCAGTGGATACAGAAAGAAATCCCTTCAGCTTGAGAAAAGCAGAAGAAAAGCAGAAGAAAGAATTTGTCTTGGACTTTAGGTACCAGCTTGGCCACAGTGGGGTAAAGTGCCAAGTGAGTTCCTGAGGACTTCAAATTCGAGAATTTAATATTGAATGTCATTTCTGGACCCCCCTTGGGTCAGAGGGGAGCCACTGCCCTGAAGGGTGAGTCCCAAGCTATGCAGCATTCATCACAAGCTGATGTAAGAGCCCTTGGGTCTTAAGGGAACATTTGCGATAGGCTGGTAGTATTCCCCATGGACCTGTGGGAGTAAAGGCTATAAGATGAAGCTCTTCTGCCTTTGGAAAAGGGAAGAAAGAATGAGAAAGACTGTGTCTTGTGGTTTAAGTACCAGCTTAGCCACCTTAGCCACAGTACAGTAGAACACTAGGTAGATTTCTTACATCTTTGACTCTATTTTCAGACACCTGGATGGGAGCTCTGGATATATCTCAGGACTAGGGGACGGCCCCTAGTTATATACAATGGCCTAGATATATACAATAGTTATATACTATATACATTGTTATATACAGTGGCCTAGTCATATACAATAGTTATATACTATACACATTGTTATATACAATGGCCTAGTTATATACAATAGTTATATACTATTGTATGTGGCCCTTAGCCATGTACAATTGATCTTCAGCAAATATCATACTGAATTTGAAAAACTGAAAGCCTTTCCTCAGAGATCTGGAACACCACAATAATGCCCACTTTCTCCACTGTTATTGAGCATAGTACTGAAGTCCTAGCTACAGTAATAAGACAAGAGACAGAAATAAAAGGCATGCAAATTGCAAAGAAACAAGTCAAATAATTTGGTTGCAGGTGATATAATTTTATATTTGGAAAAACCTAAAGAGTCCACAATAAAACTATTAGAACTGTTTTGGTACCAGTATCATGCTGTTTTGGTCACTGTAGCCTTGTAGTATACCTTGAAGTCAGGTAGCATGATGCCTCCAGTTTTGTTCTTTTTGCTTAGAATTGTCTTGGCTATAGGGGTTCATTTTTGGTTCCATGTAAAATTTAAAGTAGTTTTTTCTAATTCTGTGGAGAAAGTCAATGGTAGCTTGATGGAAATAGCATTGAATCTATAAATTACTTTGGGTAGAATGACAATTTTCATGATACTGATTCTTCCTATTCATGAGCATGAAATGTTTTTCCATTTGTTTGTGTCCTCTCTCATTTTCTTGATCAGTGGTTTGTAGTTCTCCTTGAATAAGTCCTTCATGTCCCTTGTAAGTTGTATTCCTAGGTATTTTATACTCTTTGTAACAATTATGAATGGAAGTTAACTCGCTTGTACACTGTTGGTGTATAGGAATGCTTGTGATTTTTGCACATTAATTTGTATCTTGAGACTTTGCTAAAGTTGCTTTTCAGCTTAAGGAGTTTTTGGGCTGAAATGATGTGGTTTTCTTAACATGCAATTGTGTCATCTGCAAGCAGAGATAATTTGACTTCCACTCTTCTTATATGAATTCCTTTTATTTCGTTTTCTTTCCTGATTACCCTGGCCAGAACTTTCAATACTATGTTGAAGAGGAGTGGTGAGAGACGGGCACCACACATCTACAACCATCTGTTCTTTGACAAACCAGACAAAAACAAGCAATGGAGAAGGATACTCTATTTAATAAATGATGCTGAAAAAACTGGGTAGCCATATGTAGAAAACTGAAACTGGACCTTTCCTTACAAATTATACATAAATTAATTCAAGATGGGTTGAAGACTAAACTGTAAAACCCCAAACCATAAAAACCATAGAAGAAAACCTAGGCAATACCAATCAGGACATAGGCATGGGCAAATACTTCATGACTACAATACCAAAAGTAATTGCAACAAAAGCCAAAATTGAAAAATGGGATCTAACTAAACTAAAGAGCTTCTGCACAGCAAAAGAAACTATCATCAGAGTGAACAGGAAACCTGCAGAATGAGAGAAAAATTTTTGCAATCTATCCACCTGACAAATGTCTAATATCCAGAATCTACAAGGAACTTAAATTTACAAAAAATAACCACCCCATGAAAAACTGGGCAAAGGATATGAACAGACACTTCTCAAAACAAGACATTTATGCCATCAACAAACATACGAAAAAAAGGTCATTATCACTGGTCATTAGAGAAATGCAAATCAAAACTACAATGAGATACCATCTCACGCCAGTCAGAATGGTGATTATTGAAAAGTCAGGAAACAACAAATGCTGGAAAGGCTGTGGAGTAATAGGAATGCTTTTACACGGCTGGTGAGAGTGTAAATTAGTTCAACCATTGTGGAAGAGTGTGGTGATTCCTCAAGGACCTAGAACCAGAAATACCATTTGACCCAGCAATCCCATTAGTGGGTATATACCCAAAGGATTATAAATCATTCTATTATAAGGACACATGCATACGTGTGTTTATTGCAGCACTATTTACAATAGCAAATACACAGAACCACAAGCTTACTTACTGAAGCTTGTGGATTTGTCACGTATTTCTCGTGTCATGATTTTCATCTCTGTCATTTCGTTTATGACCTTCTCTGCATTAATTATTCTAGCTATCAATTCTTCCACTCTTTTTTCAAGATTTTTAGTTTCTTTGCACTGAGTACGTAATTCCTCCTTTAGCTCTGAGAAGTTTGATGGAGACTGAAGCCTTCTTCTCTCATCTCGTCAAAGTCATTCTCTGACCAGCTTTGATCCGTTGCTGGCGATGAGCTGCGCTCCTTTGCAGGGGGAGATGTGCTCTTATTTTTTGAATTTCCATATTTTCTGCCTGCTTCTTCCCCATCTTTGTGGTTTTATCTGCCTCTGGTCTTTGATGATGGTGACGTACTGATGGGGTTTTGGTATAGGTGTTCTTCCGTTTGATAGTTTTCTTTCTAATAGTCAAGATCCTCAGCTGTAGGTCTGTTGGAGATTGCTTGAGGTCCACTCCAGACCCTGTTTGCCTGGGTATCAGCAGCAGAGGTTGCAGAACATAGAATACTGTTGAACAGTGAGTGTACCTGTCTGATTCTTACTTTGGAAGCTTCCTCTCAGGGGTGTACTCCACCTGTGAGGTGTGGGGTGTCAGACTGCCCTAGTGGGGGATGTCTCCCAGTTAGGCTACTCAGGGGTCAGGGACCCACTTGAGCAGGCAGTCTGTCCTTCTCAGATCTCAACCTCCGTGTTGGGAGATCCACTGCTCTCTTCAAAGCTGTCAGACAGAGTCCTTTGCGTCTGGGCAGGTTTCTGCTGCCTTTTTTGTTGTTGTTGTTTAGCTGTGCCCTGTCCCCAGAGGTAGGGTCTACAGAGACAGTCAGGTTTCCTTGAGCTGCTGTGAGCTCCACCCAGTTCGAGCTTCCCAGTGGCTTTGTTTACCTCCTTAAGCCTCAGCAATGGCGGGTGCCCCTCCCCCAGCCTCGCTGCTGGCTTGCGGTTAGATCGCAGACTGCTGTGCTAGCAATGAGGGAGGCTCTGTGGCCGTGGGACCCTCCCGGCCAGGGGTGGGTATAATCTCCTGGTGTGCCCGTTTGCTTAAAGCGCAGTATTGGGGTGGGAGTTACCCGATTTTCCAGGTGTTGTGTGTCTCAGTTCCCCTGGCTTGGAAAAGGGATTCCCTTCCCCCTTGCGCTTCCCAGGTGAGGCAATGCCTCACCCTGCTTAGCTCTCGCTGTTCGGGCTGCAGCAGCCCATCAGCTGCTTTCATGAGCTGGCATTGAGTACCTCCAGCTTCACCAGGCACATGGTGCAGGCTGTCAGTGAATCTACCATTCCTGGGTCTGGAGGATGGTGGACCTCTTCTCACAGATCCACTAGGCAATGCCTCAGTGGGGACTCTGCATAGGGCCTCCAACCCTGCATTTCCCCTCTGCACTTTCCTAGAAGAGGTTCTCCATGAGGGCCTCACCTCTGCCGCAGACTTCTGCCTGGACATCCAGGCATTTTCATGCATCCTCTGCAATGCAGGTGGGAGCTCTCAAGCCTGAACTCCTGCCCTCTGTACACCTTCATGCTTAACACCACGTAAATTTGCCTCTATGACCCAATCACCTCCCACCAGGCTCCTCCTTCAACATTGGGGATTACAATTCGATATAAGATTTGGGTGGGGACACAAATCAAAACCATATCATATAGTATAGTTATTTTTAATCTTTTGTTTCACTTGTGATGTATCTGAACATGCAAATTAAAAATTGTAATTTTAATAATATTCAAGTTGAAAAATTTGCCCTTTAAATTAATACCTTTCTTTTTGTAATGACATAAGACATTGAGCAAGAATTATCCAGGTAAGTGCTTCAGCATTTCGCTTGGCTGTATATGCGATGGCATTCATAAATATGGATTTGGACATCCTGTCTTCCATGAGAAACACTTTGTCATATAATATGAATGCACCTGGCAGCTGACAACTTTATCACATTATAATAGAAAGAAATGGAATTGAAGTAATCTTTAAAAAGAACAGAAAGTATTTTGAAAAACACTAATTTTCCTGCCACAATCCTGTGGAGGTTCTGTCCCATATCTTCTCTTTCTTTGACTATAACAATAATTTGCAAGATATTTTCTCAGTTTGGCCCATGTTGATATATTGTGAGAAACATATTGTGCCTTTTAAGGATTTGAGTAATCTGAGACCAAAAGTAGCTTCACCATGTTTGCTGAAGAAAGGAAGAGAGGAAAGATAAGAATTGTGTTGCTTGCACCCTGCGTATATTAGTATTGGTACATTTTTGAAGCACATTTTAGATGAACCACTAATGTTTTCTACTTACTGTCTTGTGAGAAACATCACATATGTAATCCCATACTAGGCTATAATCTTCAAGAGAATCTCACAGGATAATTAATAATATTATTGTCTTTGTACAGATTGCTAAGGTTAGAGAAGTTAAATAGTATGCCCTCAAACACACGAATAAAAAGGCAGAATGAAAGTGGAACTTGGATTTGATGAACTCCCTTGAAGAAGGGAGATGTTATTTGACATTTTTGGAGGTTAGAAACTCTGCTAGGTGCACTAAAAAGTTGTTTCAGAATGTAATCACCAGAGATAGCCCTATTAAGTAAAAACCATTAAGACCTACACTTTATTTTTTAACAAGGAACCCAATCACAAGGAGTTTTAATAATATGCCCGGTATCACATACACTGGATGCAAACAGAAGCCTGGGAAGGTAATCTGGGTTTTCTTACTCCTGACCCAATGTTCTTTCTTCTATGCTACACCTAACGCAATGTTAGGGGAATTATCTTGGGAAAACATGGACAATAATCATCTTTTCTGTGCATTATACAAATTACCTGGGCCTTGGGTTTATGCTTTCTGCCAGAGTATTAGTAAGAATTCTGGAGTTTGAGAGAATTTGGGGAATGGAAAGAAGTTAACATGCTTGTGATGCTGTGCCAAACATAATGAAAAAATTATGTTTCATTAGATTCCAATTGATACCATTTTCTCATTTCTGTTACAATCATTATAAGCAGATAATACAATCAGTGGTTTTGGAAACAAAATCATCTTGAAAATTCATAAGCCATACACCTACTTCCTTTTGCTCAGAATCTCAAAGAAAACCCATGGAGATTCACAAGATGGAAGGCCACAGATTTTAATCAAAGCTTATTTTTTTATTTTAATAAATTAGGCAAGAGAGCAATGACACCCTTTATACAAAAGTATAACAGTGCTCAGATAAATGGAGGTAAATATCAAACTGAAGAAAACTCTATTAGAAAATAGATTACAGTTTATTAACAAAGATGTATGTGCATGGAATACCAATGTTATAACATTTTAGGTATTTTAATGTCTAATAATAGTTACTAATCAGAAGCATTATTTTTAAAAAGTTTACAAAATTAATGGCAGTATTAATTTTATTTAATATTCAAGACTGTTCAATAATTCTCAGGAATTCAAAGTTAATTATATTTAAATTTGATGTGGAATAAATTCCCAACCATCATACTTTTAAAAAGTTAAATCTAGAGTAAGTATTGTTGAAGGAATTGTACAATTTAAATATACTGAGATAATGTACTAAAATGCCCACTTATAGCCATTTAACTTCAGAAAGATTTACATTATATTCAAGTCAAAGACTTAATGGCAGGTCAAGATCTTGTAATTTCCTTGAATTATCAACTTCCAGCTCTATTTTCTGAAAGTAGAAAATGTTGATCTAATATATTTGACATCACTGAGGGAATCATATTTAAATACCCCAATTTCATCAAACATGAAATAATTTTTTTTATCTTTCAATGGCTGAAATTTGCATTTGAAATAATGTAAATTGCATTTTTAGAATTATGTAAAGAACATGTAACTATTGTAAAAATTGTATAATTTAAAAATCGTGTGAAAAGTAGCATTATCTCACTACTTAGAGATAATCCATTGTTATTTTAATGTATATTCTTTTCAATTTTTTATGTCTTCATATAATATAATAATATAGGAATCTCACTCCACATATGACTTTGCAACCTGATTTTTCCCTTAATGTGATATTACTGAAATGATTTCTTCTGTCTTATGCTTCAGCCCACTCTGACACAACTTTTGTCCCCTCCATTCCAAGAAAACTGAGGTACCAAATGGACAATTTTCTGTGTTCATCTTTCAAAACTCAAGCTGCACTGTTTAGTGTAACAGAAACAAGGCACATTTGGCAATTAAGATTGAGGTAAAACAAAAAATTCAGTTCCATCCATCCATTCATTATCCATCATTCCAAAGTTGCAGTAGCCATCCTTCAAGTGCTTAGGAGCCACTTGTGTATAGTGGTTACTGTGTTGCACAGCACAGGTATAAAATATTTCCTTCACCACATAAACTTCATTTGGAGAGTTTGGAAACTCTTGACAGAGTTGTTCACTTCTTGCCTCTCAGGAAAGTTTCCCTTCTGCTTCTAGGAAAACACACTCTCCTGGTTTTCATCTTATGTTACTGAGGCCTCTTCTTGTGCTCCTTTGCTGAATCCTCTTCCTCCCATCTAAAAATGTTAAAATGCTATTGACTATAGTCTCCTTGTTGTGCTATCAAATCCTAGATTTTATTTATCATATGTAACTACTTTTTGTACCCATTAACCATCCCCATCTCCCTGCCACCAGCCTTCCACTACCCTTCCACTCTCTGGGAACTATCCTTCTACTTTCTACCTTCACCAGTTCAATAGTTTTGATTTTTAGATCCCACAAATAAGTGATAACATGTGATGTTTGTTTTTGTAACACAAAGTATAAATGCTTGAGAGAATTTATACCCCATTTTCTATAATGTGATTATTACACATTGCATGCCTGCATCAAAACATCTCATGTACCTTATAAATATATACACCTACCAAGAAAATAAAAATAAAAAAGTAAAAATAAAAATGTTAAAGTGCCCTAGAGCTTAGTGCCCTAGAAGTCCACAGACTTCTATTGCTTTCACTCTTGTACCCTCACTCAAGGTGATCATATCAAATCTCATAGATTTAAATATCACCTATCAGCTGGCTACTCCAAAAATTAAATCTCCTAAACACTAACTTTGAAATCCAGACTTGTGTATTAATTGTCTACTAATTATCTTTGTATCCAAATGAATACATCTGGAACAGACTTATTTCCAACTCTCCAAACCTATTATTCCCTTAACTCGGTAAATGGTACCATAATCCACCTCGTTACTCAGTCTAAAAAAACAAAGGAGTAATTTTTAAAATAAATATCTTTCCCTCTACTGACATAGCAAATACATCTATCTCTCCTAGTTCATAAAGAACAATGCTTAAAGCATAATGAAATAAAAGGTTCAAAAAAAGGAATGAGAAAAGTACCAACACATTAAGGGCTAATATAAAGAAAGTGGGCTTCGTGATGCTAATATCTGAAAAAAAAGTCAAAGGGTTGTAAGTTTGGATAAAAGTAATATTTCATGTTAATAAAACAGGTATTCTAGATAGAAAATAAGGTTTATATCACAAAAAAGGAAACATTAATGAACCTGCAAAGAGAAACAGCAGACAAACCCACACTGGAATGATTTTTTTGTCATAGAATTTAACAAATCAAGGTAACCAAAATGCATAAGAATTTTATGAATTTAAATATTTCATTTAATTATCTTGTTCTAAAATACACTGTATTGTACCAGAGAATACATATTCTGTTCAAATATTAAATGTCAACAGAAAAATAACTATTATCTTTAAAAGTATTCTAAGCCAGCAACAAAAATGATAAAATCTCTTAGACTAACTTTGGAAAATGTGTTGGATCTTCATCAAGTAAACTGTAAAACTTTACTGTGGTAAATAAAAGACAAAATCTTCTATAAACACAAGACATGCTATATTATTTGTTAGGAGGAAAATTTGACAAACTGATCTAAATATCATCTCTAAGTGCTAATGAGGTGATATAGCCAAGATAATTTTGAAAATAAGAATAATGAAGAGACCTTGCACTATTAGATTAAAAATATTGATGGAATATAAAGCTAAAACAAATCAACATAGGACTAGTGCAAGAATAGCAAAAAATGTTTATGTAATCTACATCTTTATATATGTTGATAAACTTATAAATCCTAAAGGTGTTATTTCAAATTAGAAAATAGTGACAGACAATTGAAAAACTTCATAGGATAAGACTAAAAGAATCAACTACAATTTTATTTTTAAATTTCTGTATCTAAACAATCTCTAGAACAATTATAATCAAAATTGAAAGGTGAGTGAAATGCAGGTAACATTTGCAACATAGAGTTCAAACCCTTGCTATGTAGAGTTCTAACAAATAAGTGAGACAACTGCCTACATCCCAGTAGAAAAATGTTTGAAAGTCAAAAATAGGAAATTCATAAATAAAGAATACAAAAGGTAAACCTATGAAAAGAAATTGTATATTATTAAAATTGAATAAATTTGCTTAGTATATTGTTAGCAATCAAAGAGATTTAAACATAGATACTTTGAAAAATTGCTTCTGTATCAAATTGGCCCAAATTTCTGTATGATAAAGTGTTGAATATAGGCATATATCTGTATATATGTATAAATATATATGTAGATATACATAACTAATATATACACATAATATATACACACACATATTTGTATATGTAGTATATTCTAATAACAATGTAAGTGTATATATACATATACCAAATATATATTTATTTTTAAATATATATACTTTATATATTTATATTTAAATATGTATGTATATTTAACAAATATACCATTTATATCTATACATAAATATATATTTAGTATATAGGTTTGCTACATATAAATATATATATTTATGAAAGTATATTATTATATCTCAAGTATATATTAATATAATGATATACATATTTACTGATCCTTGAACAAAGCAAGAACTATTCAAACTTGCTGACTGCCATCAAACGAGATATTTAGATCATTCTTTCCCACACTTTGTCCAAAATAATGACACAAACCTCTTTTCAGATATAGCAAGGCCTTTGTCTGTCTCCACCCACAAATTTTAATTATGGAACTGTATTTCTCAGGATATAATATCTGTCTTAGGCTTCTTGACATGCTGTATTCTCAGAGTTGAAATCTCTATATAAATTTCGAATGAGTGGAGACGGGTGACGTAGTATAACAGCATTAGCCTTATTTCCAAAAGCAAGCAGCTTCCTTGAAGCAGAGAGAAGCCTAACCATTTCTGTCCTTGGTCCGATACTTGAGTATCAGATTCAGGGTACAAACAACCACAAAGAGATAAAGGATTTTCTATCTTTTTACTGGTTGGCATGCTTAATCTAGTTGTTGCTGGTAAGTCAAAGTTTTTGGTAATAGATTGCCAGTACAGGATTTTGCTTTAGCTCTTACCTTTTTAATGTCCTCATAAGTATTTTGGTGGGAGATAGAGAGAGGCTGAATCAGAATTTGCTAGGCATTTTAATTTTAAAATTGCAAACTATTGATCTTTTTCTTGACTGTGAAAGCATTCTTTGAATCTTACAGAGGAAGATGTAATTATTGTGCAATTGTTATGCATAATAAATATCTTTTTGGAGAAAATAGAGTATAATTTTTAAAAACACTCTAGTGGGATATATACCTATACCTATATTCACATGTCATGCAATTCATCTGTTTAAAATCTACAATTAATTTTGAAAATATATTCCGAGGGGGGCAGATCACTAGGTCAGGAGATTGAGACTGTCCTGACTAACATGGTGAAACCCCGTCTCTACTAAAACCACAAAAAATTAGTCAGGCGTGGTGGCATGTGCCTGTAGTCCCAGCCACTGGGGAGGCTGAGGCAGAAGAATCGCTTGAATCTGGGAGCCAGAGGTTGCAGTGAGCCGAGATCACGCCACTGCACTCCAGCCTAGGCGACAGAGCCAGACTCTCTCTCCTCTCCTCTCCTCCCCTCCCCTCCCCTCCCCTCCCCTCCCCTCCCCTCCCCTCCTCTCCTCTCCTCTCCTCTCTCTCTCCATAGTGGCTGTAATAGTTTACATCCCACCAACAGTGTAAAGGTGTTCTCTTTTCAGCAATCCATGCCAATATGTATTATTATTACTTTAATTATGGCCATTCTTGCAGGAGTAAGGTGTTACTGCATTGTGATTTTTATTTGCATTTCCCTGATTATTGGTGATGTTGAGCATTTCTTCATATGTTTGTTGACATTTGTATGTCTTCTTTTGTGAATCATCTATTCATGTCCTTAGCCAACTTTTTGATGGGATTGCATGATTTTTTTCTTGCTGATTTGTTTGAGTTCCTTGTAGATTCTAGATCTTAGTGCTTTGTTGCAGCTATAGATTGTGAAGACTTTCTCCCACTCTGTGAGTTGTCTGTTAAATCTGCTATATTTCTTTTGCTGTGGAGAAGCTTTTTAGTTTAATTAAGTCCCATCTATTTATGATTGTTTATGGCACATTTGCTTTTGGTTTCTTGGTCATGAAGTCTTTGCCTAAGCCAATGTCTACAAGGGTTTTTCCCATGTTATCTTCTATAATTTTCAGGGTTTCAGGTCTTAGATATAAGTCTTTGATCCAAATGGAGTTGATTTTTGTATAAGGTGAGAGATGAGGATCCAGTTCATTCTTCTACATGTGGCTTGCCAATTATCCCAGCACTATTTGTTGAATAGGGTGTCGTTTCCCCACTTTATATTTTTATTTGCTTTGTTAAAGATCAGTTGGATGTAAGTATTTGGCTTTATTTCTGGGTTCTCTATTCTGTTCTATTGGTCTATATGCCTATCTTTACACCAGTACCATGCTATGTTTGTTACTATGGCCTTATAGTATAGTTTGAAGTTGGGTAATATGATGTCTATAGATTTGCTCTTTTACTTAGTATTGCTTTGGCTGTGGGGCTCTTTTTGGTTCTATATGGATTTTAGGATTGTATTTTCTAGTTCTGTGAAGAATGATGGTATTTTGATGGGAATTGCATTGAATTTGTAAGTTTCTTATGGCAGTATGGTCTTTTTCACAATATTGATTCTACCCATTCATGAACATGAGATGTGTTTCCATTTGTTTGTGTCATCCATGATTTCTTCAGCAATGTTTTATAGTTTTCCATGTAAAACTACATGGAGCTCTGTCACCTCCTTGGTTAGGTATATCCATAAGTTTTTGTTTGTGTTTTGTTTTTTGTTTTTTTAGCTGTTGTAAATGGAGTTGAGTTACTGATTTCATTCTCAGCTTGATTGCTGTTAGCGTATAGCAGAGATACTGACTTGTGTACATTAACTTTGTATTATGAAAGTTTGCTGAATTCATTTACCAGTTCAAGGAGTATTTTGGATGAGTCTTTAGGGTTTTCTAGGTATATGATTGTGTCATCCGTGAATAGCAACAATTTGGCTTCCCCCTTTTTTTTTTTTTTTTAGTATTTTATTTTATTTTTTTATTTTATTTATTTATTTATTTTTTTATTTTTATTATACTTTAAGTTCTAGGGTACATGTGCATAACGTTTATATCATGTATAACTCCCCAATGCAATCCCTCCCTCCTCCCCCCTCCCCCTGATAGGCCCCAGTGTGTGATGTTCCCCTTCCCGAGTCCAAGTGATCTCATTGTTCAGTTCCCACCTATGAGTGAGAACATGCGGTGTTTGGTTTTCTGTTCTTGTGATAGTTTGCTAAGAATGATGGTTTCCAGCTGCATCCATGTCCCTACAAAGGACGCAAACTCATCCTTTTGATGGCTGCATAGTATTCCATGGTGTATATGTGCCACATTTTCTTAATCCAGTCTGTCACAGATGGACATTTGGTTGATTCCAAGTCTTTGCTATTGTGAATAGTGCCGCAATAAACATACGTGTGCATGTGTCTTTGTAGTAGAGTAATTTATATCCTTTGGGTATATACCCAGTAGTGGGATGGCTGGGTCATATGGTACATCTAGTTCTAGATCCTTGAGGAATCGCCATACTGTTTTCCATAATGGTTGAACTAGTTTACAATCCCACCAACAGTGTAAAAGTGTTCCTATTTCTCCACATCCTCTCCAACATCTATTGTTTCCTGACTTCTTAATGATTGCCATTCTAACTGGTGTGAGATGGTATCTCATTGTGGTTTTGATTTGCATTTCTCTGATGGCGAGTGATGACGAGCATTTTTTCATGTGTCTGTTGGCTGTATGGATGTCTTCTTTTGAGAAATGTCTGTTCATATCCTTTCCCCACTTTTGATGGGGTGTTTGTTTTTTTTCTGTATATTTGTTTGAGTTCTTTGTAGATTCTGGATATTAGCCCTTTGTCAGATGAGTAGGTTGCAAAAATTTTCTCCCATTCTGTAGGTTGCCTGTTCACTCTGATGGTAGTTTCTTTAGCGTGTGCAAAAGCTCTTTAGTTTAATTAGATCCCATTTGTCAATTTTGGCTTTTGCTGCCGTTGCTTTGGTGTTTTAGACATGAAGTCCTTGCCCATGCCTATGTCCTGAATGGTACTACCTAGATTTTCTTCTAGGGTTTTTATGGTATTAGGTCTAACATTTAAGTCTCTAATCCATCTTGAATTAATTTTCGTATAAGGGGTAAGGAAAGGATCCAGTTTCAGCTTTCTACTTATGGCTAGCCAATTTTCCCAGCTCTATTTAATAAATGGTGCTGGGAAAATGGCTTCCCCTTTACTGATTTGGATGCCATTTATTTCTTTCTCTTGTCTGACTGCTCTGGCTAGAACTTCCAGTACTACGTTGAATAGAAGTGGTGAAAGTGGGTGTCCGTGTCTTGTTCCAGTTCTCAGGGGGAATGCTTTCAACTCCTCCCTGTTCAGTATAATGTTGGCTGTGGGTTTGTCCTAGATGGCTGTTTTTGCCTTAAGGTATGTCCCTTCTATGCCAATTTTGCTGAGGGTTTTAATCATAAAGGGATGCTGAATTTTGTCAAATGCATTTTTCTGCATCTATTTAGATGATCATGTAATTTTTGTTTTTAATTCTGTTTATGTGGTGTATCACATTTATTGACTTGCATATGTTAAACTATTCCTGCGTCCCTTGTATAAAACCCACTTTATCATGGTGGATTATCTTTTTGATATGCTGTTGGATTCTTTTAGTAATTTTTGAGGATTTTTGCATCTATATTCATCAGAGATGCTGGTCTGTTGTTTTCTTTTTTTGTTATGTCCTTTCCTGGTTTTGGTATTAGGGTGATACTGGCTTCATAGAATGATTTAGGAAGGATTCCCTCTCTATCTATCTTTTTGAATAGTGCCAATAAGATTGGTACCAAATCTTCTTTGAATGTCTGTATGATTCAGCTGTGAATCCATCTGGTCCTAAACTTTTTTTTATTGGCAATTTTCTTATTACCACTTCAATCTTGTTCCTTGTTATTCATCTGTTCAAAGTTTCTATTTCTTCCTGGTTTATTCTAGGAGGGTTGTATATTTCCAGGAATTTATCCATCTCCTTTGAGTTTTCTAGTTTATATGCATAAAGGTGTTCATAGTAGCCTTAAATGATCTTTGTATTTCTGTGATATTGGTTATACTATCTCCTGTTTTGTTTCTCATTTAGCTTGTTTGCATGTTCTCTCTTCTTTTCTTGGTTAATCTCACTAATGGTCTATCAAACATATATATATATATATCAACATATATATATTAAAGAATCAGCTTTTTGTTTCAATTATCTTTTGTATTTTTTGTTTCAATTTCATTTAGTTCTGCTCTGATCTTTGTTATTTCTTTTATTCTTCTAGATTTGTGTTTGTTTTTTCTCTTTTTTCTCTTGTTTATTGAGGTGTAACCTTAGATTTTCTATTTGTGCTCTTTCAGACTTTTTGATGTAGACATTTAATGCTATGAACTTTCCTCTTAGCACCACTTTTGCTGTATCCCAGATGTTTTGATAGGTTGTGTCACTATTATTGTTCAGTTCAAATAAATTTTTAATTTCCATCCTGATTTCATTGTTGACCCAAAGATCATTCAGGAACAGGTATTTAATTTGTATGTATTTGCATGGTTTTCAGGGTTCCTTTTTGAGTTGATTTCCAATTTTTTTTCAGCTGTGGTCTGAGAGAGTACTTGATATAATTACATTTGTTTTAAATTTGTCAAGACTTGTTTTGTGGCCTATAATATGGTCTATCTTGAGGAACGTTCCATGTGCTGATGAATAGAATGTATATTCTGCAGTTGTTGGTAGAATGTTCTGTAAGTATCTGTTAAGTTCATTTGTTCCAGGGTATAATTTAAGTCCATTGCTTCTTTGTTGACTTTCTGTCCTGATGACCTGTCTAGTGCTGTCAGTGGAGTATTGAAATCCCCCACTATTATTGTGTTGCTGTCTATCTCATTTCTCAGGTTTAGTAGTAATTGTTTTATAAATTTTGGACCTCCATTGTTAGGTGCATATATATACAGGATTGTGGTACTTTCCTGTTGGCCTAGTCCTTTTATTATTATACAATGTCCTTCTTTGTATTTTTAACTGCTGTTGCTTTACAGTTTGTTTTGTCTGATGTAAGAATAGCTACTCAGCTGGGTGCAGTGGCTCACACCTGTAATCCCAGCACTTTGGGAGGCCGAGATGGGTGAATCACCTGAGGTCATGTGTTCAAGACCAGCCTGGACAACATGGTAAAACCTTGTCTCTACTAAAAATATAAAAATTAGCCAGGCATGGTAGTGGGTGTTTGCAAATCCCAGCTACTCAGAAGGCTGAGGCAGGAGAATTGCTTGAACCCAGAAGGCGGAGGTTGCACTGAGCCAAGATCACACCAGTGCACTCCAGCCTGGGCAACAGAGCAAGGCTCTATACTGAAAAAAAAAAAAAAAAGAAGAAAGAAAAGAAAAGAAAAAAGCATAGCTACTCTGGCTTGCTTTTGATGTCCATTTTCACAGAATATCCTTTTCCACCCTTTTACCTTAAGTTTATGTGAGTCCTTATGTGTTAGGTGTGTCTCTTGAAGACAGCAGATACTTGGATGGAGAATTCTTATCCATTTTGTATCTTTTAAGTGGACTATTTAGGCCACTTGCATTCATTGTTAGTATTGAGATATGAGATACTATTCTATCCATCATGCTATTTATTGCCTGAATACCTTTTTTTAAAAAAAATTGTTATTGTTTTATAGGTCCTGTGAAATGTATGCTTTAAGGAGATTCTATTTTGGTGCATTTCAAGGATTTGTTCCAAGGTTCAGAGTTCTTTTTTTCAGTTCTTGTAGTGCTGGCTTAGTAGTGGCAAATTATCTCAGCATTTGTTTCTCTGCAAAAGACTGTAACTTTCCTTCATTTATGAAGCTTAATTTTGTGTGATACAAAATTCTTGGTTGCTAATTGTTTTGTTTAAGGAGGCTAACAACAGGACTCCAATCCCTTCTATCTTGTAGGGTTTCTGCTGAGAAATCTGCTGTGAATCTGATAGGTTTTCCTTTAGAGGTCACCTGACGCTTTTGCCTCACAGCTCTTAAGATTCTTTCCTTCATCCTGACTCTAGATAACCTGACTACTATGTGCTTATGTGATGATCTTTTTGCAATGAACTTCCCAGGTGTTCTTTGAGCTTCTTGTATTTGGATGTCTAGATCTCTAGCAAGGCCACAGAAGTTTTCCCTGATTATTCCCTCAATTGCGTTTTCCAAACTTTTTTATTTTTCTTCTTCCTCAGGAACACCAATTATTCTTAGGTTTGGTCATTTAACGTAATCCAAACTTCTTGGAGGCTTTGTTCATTTTAGAAAAAAACTTTTTGTCTTCGTTGGATTTGGTTAATTCAAAATCCTTTTCTTTGAACTGTGAAGTTCTTTCTTCTGCTTGTTCCATTCTATTGCTGAGACTTTCCAGTGCATTTTGCATTTCTCTAAGTGTGTCTTTGATTTACAGATGTTGTGATTGTTTTTTGTTTATGTTATCTATTTCAGTGGAGATTTTTTCCATTCATATCCTGTATCTTTTTTTTTTTTAATTTCTTTAAGTTGGACTTTGCCATTCTCTCATGCCTCCTTGATCAACTTAACAATCAATGTTCTGCATTCTTTTTCTGGCAGTTCAGAGATTTCTTCTTGGTTTGGACACATTGCTGTTTAGCTAGAGTGATCTTTTGGGGTTGTTAAAGGACCTTGTTTTGTCATATTACCATATTACCTTCTCATTTGCGTAGACTATGTCAGAGGGAAGATCTGGGATTAAAGCGCTGCTCTTCTGATTCTTTGGTCCTACAGGGTGCTCCCTTTATTTAGTGCTCCCCTCTTCCCTTAGAGATGGGGCTTTCTGAGAGCCAAATTGCAGTTATTTTTATTTCTCTTGTTGATCTAGCCCCCCAGCAGAACCACTAGGCTCCGGGCTGGTACTGGAGAGTGTTTGCAAAGAGTCTTGTGATGGAGTTAATGCTCTCAACTGTGGATAATAACATCTACTTCAGTGGAGGTAGCAGGGGAGTGAAGTGGGTTCTGTGAGAGACCTTGGTTGTATTTTTGTTTAGTGAGATGCTTTTGTGTTTGTTGGCCTGCAGCCAGGAGGGTGCACTTTCAAGAGTGCATCACCTGCAGTAGTATAGGAAGGATACAAGCTTGCCCTAGGGTTAGGCAGGGGACAGAGCCATAGAGCTCCCAAGATATTATGTCTTTTGGCTTCGGCTACCAGGGCAGGTAGAGAAACACCATCAGGTGGGGGCACCATTAGACATGTCTGAGCTCACACTCTCCTTGGGTGGGGCTTGCTGCAATGGCTGTGGGGAATAGGGTGTGGTTTCCAGGCCAATGGATTTTATGTTCCAAGGGGTATTATGGCTGCCTCTGCTGCATCACACAGATAGCCATGGAAGTGGGAGAAAGCTGGCAGCCACAGGTCCCACCCAGCTCTCATGCAGCCTGTAATCTGAAAGGCCTGTCTCACTCCTACCGTGCCCCCACCCCCCAACAGCACTGAGTTTTTTTCCAGGCAGTTGGTGAGCTGGGCCGAAAACTTGCCCCAGGTTACAAATCTCACAGCTGAGAAAGCAAGCAAACTCCATTCCTTGGCTGTCCTACAGAGCCTGCAGCCGCAATCCACCTCCTTCAAAGGATCTGTGGCTTCCTTATGCTTTCCTGGTATGTTTCTGCCATAGTTCTTGAAGCAAAATTTACCATGTGAGTCTCTGGATGCTGTTCTGTCCATCCGAGTGGAGCAGCAAGTTGGTTCTGCCTCCTATTCACCATTTCCCATGTTTTAAACACTTTTTATTTTCTTTCTTTCTGATTCTAGCCATCCTGGTGGGTGTGAAGTGGTATCACATTATAGTTTTGATTTGTATTTACCTGATGACCAATAATATTGAATATCTTTTGATGTGCTTCTTGGCTATTTGTATATCTTTCTGAATAAATGTCTATTCAAATCAATAGATTATAATTTCTAAAATTTATGGCATTTAATGTCAGTAGCCAGATATGAAAGGATATTTGGAAAACATTTTAAAAACAAAATGCTTAGTGCACCACATCTTGCTCTTTTTATTGCATTCTGCAGTTCTTTGTGTATTGATCAAATCTTATCAGAGACACTGTGTGAAGACATTAGAATATGCCTTATTTTCATGTTACATTTCTAATTATATTAGTCTGTTGATGTTAAGACCTCTTTATTTATGTTATCTTACTTACACAAAAAGCACTGTTTCCTTATTTTTAGAATTTTGAACTAGAAAGTGCATTAAATATTATGGTAAATTTAAATTACAAAACAAAAAGCCTGGTTTCTTAAACCAAATTCATCTTTAAAAATATATAGGATTTATTTGGGACAGTTCAACATAATTCAGACATAAACTTACTTGGTGCCTATGTCTACTGGGAAAATACTTCAATAGTACTATTTTTATATTGTAGACTATTTGTTCTTTCTCCTTGTCTTTGGTGCTACTAGGTCTAGTTGTGAGCCTGATTGGACCATGTGCTCTTACTACCCCCTGTGGCTTCTAATCAACCTACAGTTGAACCTAATAATAACAGAAAATTTACCACCTTTAGAAACAGCTCTCTTCATATTTGGACAACTTTGACATAAAGGAGAATTATTTTCCTACTTCTTTAACCTTTCTGCTTTATAAAGAAAAAGTGAGGACAGATTGCTAAAAAGGAAATTCCATTTTGGTTACAACTGTTAACAATAAGGGCTATAGTGGAAACGAAATTATAGTGGAAATAAAATGAAGGGAAACTACTCTTCCTTACATACATATACTTTTTTCAGCATGCTCTGAGGGCTGTCCATTTGGCTCCGTGGCCTACACTATGTCTTTAATTTCTGGTCCCTTTTTGCACTATTCACTTGCCTTATTTTTCCATCCACTGTATTGTGCCAAAAAGCAATCCCCAAGTTGTAGGAATGCTGACTTAGACAGAAGTATTTCCCCATAAATATTTTTCCAAAAACTTCCTAATATTTTCTCTGCCACATATTTTATGCCATACGACCTTTGGCCCATTAATCAAATTTTACATGCCTTCTTAGAAATCTATCTGCTGACTATTTGTCCCAAATAAAAAATTAAAAATAAGATTATTTTGAGGGTAGATATTAAGGGAGGTGGGGGAAAGTATCTGAGATCAATTTATGGATTCTTCTTCTCAATGAGGAGAGAGTGAAAAATTCGACGGTTAATTATTCAAACTTATGTGTGTATGCTGGTGGGTGTAACTGTCTATTCTTTTCTGAATTTACATTAAGTGTAGATCACATTCACAAATACTTATTAACTGAATGATAAATCTTTCCTCAATAATAAAAAGTTCTGATCACAGTTCAGAAAAGAGCGAGGGAATCTGGGGTTACAATTCAATTGTTTGAAAGAAAAAATTAATTCATACAGAAGCTTGTTGCAGAAATAAATTGCCCCTAATGTGTTATTATAAAAAGGCTTCCTTCCTGCTCCCTTGTATTACCTGAAGGTGGCATCCTTTTATAAACTAATTTTTCATTACCATGCATCACAGAAATGCATGTCCATTTTGCCAACATACATAATACTACAAAGGTCAAACCACCACGGAAAACCACTTCACCTCACAGAATATATTAAGTAAGAAAATTAAAGATTATTTATGCCCATCTCAAAGATGACAACAAAAAGAAAAATCTGAATCAAGTCTCATCATACAGCTGTATAACCAGACCTTTAACAAGAATCAGAAGAACATATAAACAGAAGAGATCTTGTCTTAAATGTTAACTTTTGTACTTTATCAAAGAATGAATTAAAATGCTTCAAAACTTCTGCATGCTAACCTGTGAACCGAAACAAATTGCCAGAATATAAAGTATATTGCTTAAAAATAACTGCATCTAAAAGGAAGTTTTTAAGGAGAAGTTATTCGATAATTACTATTACAATCCCCTGTTTAAAGTGACCCTTTTCAGAGGTTCCATATCTCCCATGACAGTCCTGGGCAAAGAATAACTTCCAGCATTTCAAAAATGTCTCAGAAATGCCAAGTAGCTGATTTGTTCTTGGCTTTCCTCAAGTTATGTGTTTTATAATCCATTAAAAAATAAAAGCAAATTTAAACTTCATCTACCCTTGGAACAAACTCTAGATATTACATGTGTTTTGTCTACTCTGGCCCACACAGGAACAAAATGTCAGAGATGACTTTTTAGCGTAGAGAGTAGACATTATAAGACTATGCTTCATTGAGGCACACTTGAAAAGCAACCAAAATTGTGACTCAGAATATGAAAAGTTTGAAACTAAATCATTTGATAATAACACAAAATGATTTCAGAATGTTCTATGACATGCCTTATACACCTTAATCATAATAATTCCCTATCTTCTGCAAGACAGTGCAGTTTTATATTCGCCATTCCTGTGCAGAATTTAAAGGTCTTAGGAAACTGGCTTTCACAGGCTCATTCTGGTTCTACCTGCCTTTAAAATGAAAAAGAAATCCCCTGTTTTTCTGCCATTTCATTTCCTGTATTCATGATTATGCATTTAGACCAGTGTTGGAAAATTACATCCCTAGCAAAAATCCTGGCCCACCACCTGTTTATGTAAATAAAGTTTCATTAGAACATATCCACACTCATTGATTTATGCATTCTCTATGGGTACTTTTGTACCACAACCACAGGCTTGATATATGTGGCAGAGATCATCTGGTCTATAAAAGCTGCAAATATTTTTACACCAAAAGTTTGTTGACCCCACAATACAATGTAATATCCAGGCCACTCCAAGAAGGTAAGTTTCATGGCGACACGCACTATATCTGTCTTATTTATTGCTGTATTCCCTTTCCCTAGAACAATGTCTGGTATATAATTGAGGCTCAATAAATTCCAGTTGATTAATGAGTGAATAAATGTTACCTTGATCACATTCAAGCAGCCAGTCTTTCCATACTCTGATACAAGAAAGACTAGCCTACTCCACTGACCCTACGTCTTTCAGTCACTTGAGTCATGGAGCCTGGACAAGGAGAATGGAAGGTAATCAGGGATGGAGAAGCAGCCAGTGGCTTAACATCTGAATCACACTGTTTTCATTGACCATGCAGAGGGAAAACTCCTTAAAGTTTTGTTTTGATTTCTGTGCAGTGCTGAGCATGGAAGAAGCAGAATTCAGTAATTAACACACATATTGTTGTTGTTGTTGTTTTTATGATAATCAGAACAGCAATTATCTAATTTGGTCACTGCTCTGTAAAAATCTTTTCTGATCACAAACACCAACTTTACTCCCTTCTATTCTTAAGGCACAAAACAAATAGGAGGTATTTCCTAACTTAGTTCTTCAAAGGATAAATGCTGATGAAATAGAGGATTTTTTAAAGCCAGAAATTAGTTATAACAAATGATTAAGAGATAGTGATATAGAATATAAAGATATGAACACTGGATTTTCTAACCTTTGCTAGAATAGTTTCAATCAAAGTGTGAACTTATATACCTAACTGCAGGAGATTAAAAGAAAATGGGTATACCCAAACCAGAAAAATATTAAAAGAAAAAAACAAACAACTATAGGCCAATATATTTTATAAATACAGACATACAATTCAAAACAAATGCTAGCAAAAAAAAAAAAAATCCAGCAATATGCAAAAAGAAATACTTAGCACAACAACATAGGATCTATCCCAACATGCAAGGGTGATTCAACATACATAAGTAAATCAATGCAATATACCATATTAGTGACATTAAGAACAAAAATCCCATGATGTTCTCAATAGATGCAGAAAAAGTGACAAATTTCAACATCTTTTCAACACGAAACAATCAACAAATTAGTAATAGAAGAAAATGTCTTTAACCTAATAAAGAGCAAGTATGAGAACCTAGAACGAATATCATACTTAACGGTAAAACAATGAAAGCTTTCTCACTAAGATCAGGAACAAGAAAAAGCTGCTTGCTCTCCCCATTTTTATTCAATATTGTAGTAAGGTTCTAGCCAGAATATGTAACAGAAGAAATAAATCATCCAAATTATAAAGAAGTAAAGCATCTCTTCTCACAGATGACATGACCTTATGTACACAGAAACTCATGAGGATTCCACAAAAACTATTATAAATAATAACAAATTGAGCATGTTTTCAGGATACAATGTTAATATCAAAACTTAAGCTCATGTAATCAAGATTGTGTGATACTGACATACGGAGAGTCATATATGTCAAATAAATATAATTGAAAGTGTAGAAATAAACCAACACATTTATGGTAAAGAATAGTATTTTTGACTGTAAGTAAGAAAGTCAGTAGAGGAGAAAAGGGTAGAGGACTACCATGTTTCATTTTGTTGATATGCAAATTAAGCCTATGTAAGTTAAAATCAGGCTCAAGGATATTTCACTCATGCAAATCGGTGTTTTAAAACCATTTCTATCAGAGGATGAAAACAGTTTTAAGAATACATATGCTTCTCGGGAGCCAAGATTGCTGACTACATGCAGCCAGGAAGAACTTCTGCCACCAAGAAACAAGACTGTCAAGAGGACCAGACAACTCTGAGAAGATCTTTGGAAGGAAGACATTGAGAGTGGGTGGAAGGAGAATGCAGACCCTGAGCTGAAGAAGTTGGGAAGCATGGGGTTGCTGAACACAAGAACTCTTTCCTGGTCCTGAGTGGCGCTGGGTAAGGGGTGAATTAAATAGGGATGGAGTGTCCCACTATCACCATGGACTTAGAGAGTCCTAGCTGCAGGAGACCACGCAACTCCCCAAAACATTCAAGCTGTCAGAGATTGCTGCTTGGAGAGTTGGAAGGGATGGTACTGGAGACTGCACGAGCCCACAGGGTTTGACACGGGAACAGCTGCAGTGGAATATAGCTAGGAACACCAACCCAAGGCTTGCCACACTCCTCTAGGTGGCTTTGGCGTTTGTTGACTATCAGACCTGGACAGCAGAAGAAGAGCCAGTCTGATCTCAGCGCCTTCCTGTCTGCCAGCCTCTCCTGGGGTCCCTGCCTGGCCACACCTGCTTGCCGTGAAACCTCAGAAGCCTAACTGGGTAGCTTGCCAGCAATCACTGTCATAGCTCTTTCACTGGCAGACCCTGCCTACAGAGCAGAGAGATTTTGCAGATGGGCCCCCACCAGCATGCACCTGCCCACAGCCTTTGCCCACCACTTTGCCAACATGAACTGACTCACAGAAACCACCAATGCTTTGCCAGCACATGTGTGCACACCATCTCCACCTCCACCTCGGCAGCCACAGGCATGCAAACCTCAGGGCACATTCCCTCACCCTCTCCTTTTCCAGTCTGGGCACCTGAGCACATCCACAGCATGCAAAGGCTGCGCCCAACAGCCATGAGGGGAAATAAAAATAAATAAATAAATACAAACATGGCTATCGCTGGGATCCCACAAGGCTGACAGGTGGGTGCTTCTCAAGCACCATGCCAATGGAACACTTTTCCCCTGGCCATGGAATTCAACCCGGTCTGAACCAGGGAAAGAATACAAGGATTAAAGGGACCCACTAGCACTGAGCAAGGGGTTCTTTCCCCAGGACCTGCCCATATTGCCCCTTAAATTCTTTTTCTTTTATTTTATTTTTCCTCCCCTTTTCTAAGTGAGAGGGCTCCTCCTCTGCAGCACTCTGTTTTTGATAGGGTAGTTAATGGATTAACGATCCCAGCTGGCTGATAACTGCAAATTCGGCAGGGCCCATTTGAGACAAACAGCCCCTGAAATATCTTTTAATCCCCAAACTTGACTCCAAGTTGCTGGCTGAGGCCCTAGAAAGAAAAATAAGGTCTGAGGGATCCAAAGCCAGGCAACAGGCACAATGTAAATGGGCAGGACCAATTCCTGCCCACTGAACCCCTCAGCCCCCACCACATGGAAGGAGGCCACGCTCCATGGCATAAACAGGCCCAGGAAACTCAAGGGTTGTCGACAGCAGAGGAAAACAGAGGCACAGGTGAGGGAGGTTAATTCCTATTCTCTAGGTCTTCCCTGCTACATGGGTGCATACCGCATTGATACCTATGGCCAGCACCTGTGAAGTTCGCCAGGAATCAGGGATACAAAGATGGAAGAGAAAGGGATGATCACTTTCTCTCTCCATCACACCCCGAGTTTTCACTAAAAGAAGTGAGGGAAATGAGAGACACCTCTATTTTCTGTCTTTCAGAATGAGCAATCAGCTCTCTTCACCACCCCCAGCTTATACACCTCTGGGTTGTATCCTACTTTGACACTCAGAATCTGGAGGAAAAATGCCTCCTAGCCCTCTGCTCAAAGGTTTGGCAAAATTGTGAAAGATGGGGTTTGCCTCAGGAAGTAACTATTTGTTTCAATACCGTCCATCAGTTGGAACTTTTCTGTAGATGTGAGGACAGATGGTCTGAAGCACCATATTGTTGCAGAACTTTTCCTTAGTTCAGCTAAAGATGGGGTCCTTGCCACAGGGCCATGAAAATCTAGGATCATAGACAATTTGAAGGGTAAGGTAGGATTTTATTTGGGTGAAAAGGGACATAAAAAGAAAACAGGGACCCTCCGCAAAGCCAGAGTCCCTGCTGGTGCACTTCCTGCCTCACAGTTTGAACCCCAGGTTCCACACAGAAAGAGGGGTGAGACTCCTCCATGCTGAAAACTGCACAAACTTCTGCAGCTCCACCCCAGTATGCACCCCTCTCAGTGTGCAGGCCAGCTGGAGTTTTGCCAGGTAGCCCTTCCCACTGTCTCATTTCCCCCTCTAAAGAAGTACATCCAACTGACATTAGAATAAAAAATATAGATAAGGATGAAGACCAATCTTAACTGTTTCCTGGAGATGGTGGCACTGTTTTGGGAGAAGCAGCAGTCACAGCTCTCAGAGATATATCTAAGGGTTTCCAGTAGAAGGGGCCATCGTTCAAGGCTTTGGTTGTATGACCGTTTGGAATTTGATGGCCTGAAGTCAAGAAGGAATAAACCAGGTTATTAGAAAACAGGCAACAGAATGCAACAAGGAAAGGGGTAAGGGCAGCTCATAAATCCTAAGGCCTTTTTCCAGTTTGCACAGGAAGAGGGAGGTCAAAAACCCTACTGGGGAAAAAAAAAAAAAAAGAAAGAAAAAAAAATCGGCCGGGCGCGGTGGCTCAAGCCTGTAATCCCAGCACTTTGGGAGGCCGAGACGGGTGGATCACAAGGTCAGGAGATCGAGACCATCCTGGCTAACACAGTGAAACCCCGTCTCTACTAAAAAATACAAAAAACTAGCCGGGCGAGGTGGCGGGCGCCTGTAGTCCCAGCTACCCAGGAGGCTGAGGCAGGAGAATGGCGTGAACCCGGGAGGCGGAGCTTGCAGTGAGCTGAGATCCGGCCATTGCACTCCAGCCTGGGCAACAGAGCGAGACTCCGTCTCAAAAAAAAAAAAAAAAAAAAGAAAGAAAAAAAAATCAACAAAAAAACTTTACCCTTTAGCCAACATATTGGGCTTCTATGTTCCCTTCCCCTGAGCCCAATCCTAAACCAACCAGTTTAAGGATTGGGAAATTAATTCTTTCTAGTTTGGAAGATGCATGGGTAGTGTCCCATAGTAAAAAGATAAAATTGCCTATCTGTGAAGATAGAACCTAGGAGAAGAAAAAAATAATAATAATAATGTTTTTTTCAAAGGAGTCCCAGAGGTTCAGAATGCATTCAAAAGGGGTACAGACTGGGCCGGGCACGGTGGCTCATGCCTGTAATCCCAGCACTTTGGGAGGCCGAGGCCGGTGGATTACCTGAGGTCAGCAATTTGAGACCAGCCTGAACAGCATGGCGAAACACAGTCTCTACTAAAAACATACACACACACACACACACACACACACACACACACACAAAATTAGCCAGATGTGATGGATGCCTGTGATCCCAACTACTCGGGAGGCTGAGGCAGGAGAATTGCTTGAACCCGGAAGGCAGAGGTTGTAGTGAGCCGAGATCGCACCATTGCACTCCAGCCTGGGTGACAGAGCAAGACTCCTTCTCAAAAGAAAGGGGGGTACAGACTGAAGATGAATGCTTACCCCTACAGAAAGGAGGGGAGCAGGCATCTTCTGAGCAGATACACAGGGTATGTGAGGGAGAGAAGAAAGAACATCCTCTTTCCCTCTTCCATCCTTGCATCCCTGAGTCCTGGTAACCTTGGCAGGTGCCACCATGAGTGCCAAAACGGCTCGCACACATGAAATCAGGGCTGCCTAGGGAGTAGGAATCATCCACTCTTACCCATGTATGCCCTATCTCCCCTGCTATCAGTAACTTTGAATTCCCCAAAATTCATTTACGCCATGGCCTTTATCCATGACATGGGAAGCTATAGCTTAGCTTGATCGGCAGGAGTTAGCCATGCTTAACTGTACTGTGCCCTTTTAACCTATGTTGTCATCTGCCTCTGGATCCCTTCGATACACTTTTCTTTCCTAGGGCTTTGACCCAAAGTTTGGAATTGAGTTTGGGGAAAAAATGTGTCTGGGGGGTGGGGGGGTTCCATGAACTTCTTATCATAAGCTGAATGCTAAGGTGAAGCTGTGGAACTGAGCCCTCCTCCAGCAAGAAAGAGAAAAGGATGTCTTGTGACACACCAAGATAACTGGTAGCTATAGTTACGCTTGCTAGGATTTGGGTGCATGGTACCTGGCCTTGGTTAGCTCCCTTGGTCTCACTTTCCCAAAACAAAACCTTGGAGTGATGGGCGTCCTATCACCTGGCAGGTCTTGCAAGATTAAATTGCTCAGAACTAGAATATTAACCCAGATTTCTACATTACCCATCCCTTTTGTTATTTCTGAGTTGTAGTTGCATATTGCTGATTGTTTCACAGGAACAAACAGGGTTAGTCTAAGAATGTAGGCAAAAACTTAAAAACAACTAATAAGCTTAGAATTTAATGACAAATGCATAATAAGTTTTAAAACATATTTTTTCTCTCTCCAGTTCTCATTTTTGTTAAAAAAAAAATCATCATAGGACTGAGTGGCTTGCAAAGTAGACTTTATTTTTATTTATTTATTTATTTATTTTGCATTTCAATTGGCTTATTTTTTAATCAGCAAATTCTGAATTAGCTCATTTTAGAACTGAAACGACATAGCTCTTTCAATTGTAAAGAACTCAAAACAGTGTTCACCAATTTGAGATGGTTTGGAAAGCAGATGTAGTAGGATTACACTTTCACACAAATCTTAACAAGGAATAGCCAACACAGTAGTTCCTAGTTAAGTAGTGCTATTCTAGGAATTATACTGTTTCTCATAAATTCTAAAGAAATATATCCATAGAAAACAGTCCCTTTACCATGGTGATCTTGTCTAGGATGCTTAACCTCTAGGCCTCAATTCTTTATCTCTAAAGATGAGAATAATAAGTACCTACTTCACGGAGCTGCTATGAGAAGTAAATGAAATAATATATGCAAAGTTGTTAGAATTAGATCTAGCACATAAGACCTTAAAATGTCAGCTATTGAGCTGGACATTTTCTTTCTTTTCTTATTTTTTTTAGCAGAGTCTCACTCTGTCACCCAGGCTAGAGTGCAGTGGTGTGATCTTGGCTCACTGCAACCTCTGCCTCCAGGTTCAAGCGATTCGCCTGCCTCAGCCTCCTGAATACCTTGGACTACAGGTGCACACCAGCACACCCGGCTAATTTTGTATTTTTGGTAGAGATGGGGTTTCACCATGTTGGTCAGGCTGGTCTTGAACTCCTGACTTTGTGATTCGCCTGCCTCGGCCTCCCAAAATGCTGGGATTACAGGCATGAGCCACTGTTTCTGGCCGAGCTGGACATATTCCTTTTTGTTTTATTATTATACTTTAAGTTCTAGGGTACATGTGCACAACGTGCAGGCTTCTTACATATGTATACATGTGCCATGTTGGTATGCTGCACCCATTAACTTGTCATTTACATTAGGCATATCTCCTAATGCTATCCCTCCTGCCCTCTGCATGCCATGACAGGCTCCGGTGTGTGATGTTCCCCTTCCTGTGTCCAAGTGTTCTCATTGTTCAATTCCCACCTATGAGTCAGAACATGCAGTGTTTGGTTTTTTGTCCTTGTAATGGTTTGCTGAGAATGATGGTTTCCAGTTGCATCCATGTCCCTACAAAGGACATGAACTCATCCTTTTTTATGGCTGCATAGTATTCCATGGTGTATACGTGCCACATTTTCTTAATCCAGTCTGTCATCGATGGACATTTGGGTTGGTTTCAAGTCTTTGCTATCGTGAATAGTGCCTCAGTAAACATATGTGTGCATGTGTCTTTATAGCAGCATGATTTATAATCCTTTGGGTATATACCCAGTAAGGGGATGGCTGGGTCAAATGGTATTTCTAGTTCTAGATCCTTGAGGAATTGCCACACTGTCTTCCACAATGGTTGAACTAGTTTACAGTCCCACCAACAGTGTAAAAGTGTACCTATTTCTCCACATCCTCTCCAGCACCTTTTGTTTCCTGACTTTTGAATGATTGCCATTCTAACTGGTGTGAGATGGTATCTCATTGTGGTTTTGATTTGCATTTCTCTGATGGCGAGTGATGATGAGCATTTTTTCATGTGTCTGTTGGCTGCATAAATGTCTTCTTTTGAGAAGTGTCTGTTCATATCCTTTGCCCACTTTTTGATAGGGTTGTTTGTTTTTTTCTTGTAAATTTGTTTGAGTTCTTTGCAGATTCTGGATATTAGCCCTTTATACTTGGCCTAATTATTTGCATGAAGTGTAGTAAGAATAACTCTTTCTACATAGGCCTTTTGGATTGGCTTTGATGGAAGTCTGTTCCACAAGAACCTCAGATGAGGCCTTTAAAGCTAAGCCCAGCCATGGGTTTGTATCCTCAAATACCTGTGAGTTAGGTGATCCTCTCCTGTTCATGTCACAAGATATACTTGGAGATCCTGGACCTGTTAGAAAGTGACATTCTTAACTGACCACAGGTCAAGAAAGAACCCTGTACAGGGACTGTGTAGATGAGGGTATAAGACCAGTCTCCCATGGGGCTTTTACTGGCTCTGCACGTTGAGATTTACTCCTTAAAGAGAAGCGTACACTTCCAGTCAAAGCCTTGGTAAAATACCCAGTTTTTCCAATTGCATCCTGTTGCAAAAGAAAAATGGATTCTTATTGCACAGATGCAAACAACTATATTGCCGTAGGTTAAGAATACTTACAGATAGATAGTTTCCAAATTCTAGAGGAACCAGGCAGAGACAGACAAACATGCTCTAAATTTTGATCACAGGAGTATGCTCAATTATTAAAGGTCATATATAGTTCAAAATAAGTTTCCTTGACTCTGAAAAACAAAACATGGACCAGCAATTTTTCAAGCAAAAGTCAAAAAGGCAATTTCAGCTTTCTCAGTTCAGTCCATTTAGTTAAAACTCTTGTTTTGCATGATATTCATGAACATATCAGCTCTTCATGAGTCTTGTGAATTTTCCTTTATTCCAATGTCACAATCTCAAAAGTTTTCAGAAGCTTGCATTTGAGAGCACCTGTTAAAGTCCTACAGCTTATTATAAATCATCTTTTGAAAAGGATAAAACAAGACAATAATTGTCCATGAATAGCAAAATGTCCTGGATAGTTACAGTTACTAACACAATTGACAAAGAAGTTTGGTAATTTCTGTGGTTTACAATGACTTAATATAATGACCTTAATTATGATTAATAGTATATATTTGGACATTAGAATTTGAGAAATCCCATACAATTTTGGAACATATGTTAGCATTACTCACAAAAATATAACCTAAAGAAAATTGAACATAATTTTGGCAACATCATGTACCTAAATATGTCAAATAATCCTGTTTATCTTGCTTTTCTGGACACAGTAGGGACCCTCTGAAGTATCCGAAAAGCCAGGCATCAGGAAAGACAATTTCGAAGCTGAAGTTTGATTTTGGGAAGCCTATTAAATATGTTTAAAGCACTTGATATTATGAAATAGAATTCCAGATTACCATACATTATTTATTTTTCCAGAACTGTGACTCAGAAATTTTAAGAAGCAAAAACCTTTTATAACCCTTTACAAATTTTGCCAAAGAGCATATTAGCATCTTAAGAACACCTTGTAGTTGTTCTCTTTCAATGCTCAATTTACAGAAAAGTCATATAATATTCTTTTGAATTTAGTCAATATGTTCACATAGAGAACCCCTTTGTGAGATTAATTTCCACAATCCTTCCACCACTTGTTTGAGCCTTCAGATTTTCCTAACTCAAAACAATCCTTTAACCCTAGGCAAAAATTTACATATCCATGACTTCTTACAATCTTTTACTAAAACACACATTTTATTGTTCTTACACACCTTGCATGTAAATTTATTTTCAGTAGTTTCAATTACATGTTATAATGGTAACTCCCAGTAATTTTTAACTTTAAGGTAAAATCTGGTAAGTTGCTTTAATTGTGTGCTAAGTACAGCCAAGGTTTGCTTTCCAGCATAATTAGGGGTGTGGTTAGTTCTATATGTCCTCAAGCCTTACCAATTTTGAAGCAGGCAAGTCAAATAGTTCTTAAAACCCATAAATCAGTTTGTAACCTTAGAACACTGAGCAAACCTTGCATCTACCTTGCATAACTTAGTTCAGCTATTTACATTTTAATAACACCTGCATTTTACCAATAATCTTCAAGGCTGTTTTCATTTCTCAAGGATTAAAGTTACGTGAAATGAAAGGTACCACGGCTTTTATCTTCCCTTAAAGGAATATTTTATCCAAGTGCTTGTCTTTCTTTAGGCCAAATTAATTAGAGCTCTTTTTACAGACATTACAAACAACACACACACAGGCAGAAGAAAATCCAGTTCCCACGAGATCCTTTTTCACAACCAAAACTTTACAGAGAATATAGAGAGTGATAGTTGGGGGTCCTGGCCTAGCAAAATGCCTTCTAAAAAACAAAACAAAACAAAACAAGAAACTGGCTTAAAACTTAACTGCCGATGGCTAGAGAAGGAGAAGAAAAAAAAAGTTTAAAAATGCCTGGGGAAGAGCCTCTTAACTCTTATGCAACTGGTTCCTCCACCTGGAGAAAAGCTTAATTACTATCTGATGGAGTTAAACCCCTTAGCTAGGGAAGGGGAAGGCCCACGGCAGGAATGGCAGTGCAGGGCCCTTGGGCCATGTGTCCCAGCCCCAGAAGGAGCCGGGAGTGGCAGAGTGGCGAGGGGAGAAAAGAGCTGCAGCTCACTGGTCCATGCAGAAAAAGAAAGAAAAATGCCATGAAGACCGAGGCTGACATTCCCAAACCCCAGGAGCAATGGGGGTGGGGGCACAGTTTCCCCTATGCTCAGAAGTCCCAGGATGTAAAGGCTTAGAAATGACAGTGAGAGGTTTTGAATCCCCATTTCACTCACTGCTTCTTGACCTCCCATGTTGCATGCCAAAAATGTTGCAAGACTATTTCTTAGATCAGCTAAAGAAGTGGTTCTTGCCATATAGCTGCAAATGGTGTAAACTTCTGTGGCTTCACCCCAGTGTGCACTTTTCCCAGTGCAAAGGCCAGATGGAGTTTTGCCAGTAAGCCATTCCCACCTGTCTCTCTCAATATGTACAGGCTTTCTACATCTTGCAAAGCAATCCAGACCTTTGCTGACAGTGTAGGTTTGATCCAGCCCTCCTGTTTGCCATCTCAGAGAAGGCTGCAAGGGGCAAGCTCAGGGAATTAAAGATATGAGTCCCAGATTCACTCCCAGCAGAGGCACTAGCTCCCTCCAGCCCTGCTCCTCTGAGTCCACCCTGACATCCCTATCCAGCTTCAGCCTCTCACTTGCCCCCTCCAAAAAATCCTCACCCTAATTCAGCCCCAGTCTCAGTCTTGCCCTTGCAACAGATGCCCAGTGAATTTGGACCAAGTAAGGCCAGGTCCCCGTCTCCCTACAAGACTTAAAGTAAATTAAGGGGGATCTTGGAAAGTTTTCAGATGACCCTGATAGATATATAGAGACTTTCCAGAATTTCACCCAAATATTTGAACTCTCCTGTAGAGATGTTATGTTACTTTTGAATCAGACCCTGACAGATACCGAGAAGCAGGCCACTCTGCAAGCAGCAGAGGGATTTGGGGATGAGCTTTGTATTATATATAGCATCAGGAAAGGGAGCAGACATTATCCAACTGGAAGAGAGGCAGTACCAGTAAATGACACTAAATGGAATCCCAGTGATGAGATGGGAGACTGGAAGAGGAGACACTTTTAGGTGTGTATAAGGGAAGGCTTATGTCAAACTAGGACCAAGCCTCTCAATTATACTAAATTTTCCATGATTGACCAAGGATTTGATAAAAATCTCACTGCCTTCCTGGAAAGGCTAAGAGAAGCCTTGGTGATGCACACCTCTCTATCTCCTGATTCAGTCAAGGACAGCTAATGCTAAAGGATAAATTTATTGCTCAGGCAGCTCCTGAATCAGGAGGAAGCTACAAACAGGTCCTGGGACCAGATAGTATTTTAGAGAACTTCCTGAAAGTAGCCACTTCAGTCTTTTATAAAAGAGATAAAGAGGCCCAGAAGAGAGCAAGGAAATACAAGAAAAAGACAGAGGCCTTAATGGCCACGAGGAAAGCCCACAAACCCCAGAATTCCCAGGGTACACCTGCTAACTACTAAAGATATGGCAAGAAAAGTTCTCTCTCTTAAGTTTAACCACTCCTACACAAAGTTTAATTTCTTTCACCAGGGTGAAACAGCTCGGGGTACAATGTTGGGGTTAGTATATTTCACTTCTTGTCCCTGTAATCTTTGGTACTAAATTCTTTTCTTGTATAACACACATATTTAACTCATGCATACTTAAACTTATAAAACTTCTTTTTTTCTCTCTCTCACCTAGAAGCCATCTAACTCCAAACAGTCGGGCAACTGGAGCCTCAGACAATGGTTCCCGTTTGCCAGGAACCCTTAGATAGACCTCTGGAAAGAACAGACCTCTGGAAAGAATCTGACTGCTGTTCTTCCCAAAACAATGTGCCCTGTCAGCCGGAAGTAGCTAAGACTGGTTCTCATCGATATTCTAACGGCAGTTAGATGTACCTCTTCAGAGGGGGAAAATTATATGAAATAAGGGCAGGGAAGTGCTGGGTAGAGAAGGGAGGGGTCCTTGGTGAGGACTCCACCCCTGGGACTGTGCCCACAGACCTAAGTGAGGACAGGCACTCCTGTTTTCATGCTCAAATGTTGCATTTTCCAAGACCACTCTGGCCCACCACATCCCCCTCCATCCTGTGTGCATATAAATCTGAGACACCCTAGCTGGCACATACGCAAGCGGCTGGACATTGAGAGCTGCAGAGGAGCAGAAGAGCACACTGATAAACATCAGCAGATGCTGGCAGGCCAGCGATGGAGGGACGATATGGAATTCAGCTGGGGGCGGTTGGAGGGGAGTCCAGCCACTGGGTGACCTGACTCCACGGGAAAAACCGCCTTCCCACTCCATCCCCCTTCTGGCTCGCTGTCCATCTGAAAGCTACTTCACCACTCAGTAAAACCTTGCACTCATTCTCAAGGCCCACGTATGATCCGGTTTTTCCAGTACATTAGGGCAAGAACGCGGGATATAGAAAACCCTGTGTACTTACAGTAAGGCAGAGGGTCTAATTGAGCTGATTAACACAAGCTGCCTGCGGATGGCAAAACTGAAAGAGCACACTGTGAGGGCTTCAGGAGCTGTAAACACTAAACCCTAGACGCTGCCATGGGGTTGGAGCCCAAAAATGCTCCCCATGACATGTTCATCTGCATGATCCCCCTAAAGGTTTCAGCAGTGGAGCACTGAAGAACTGAGGCACACCCCTATCACATACCCTGTGAGGAGGTAAGAAAACATTTCCCATTTTACAATGACTAGAAAATTGCCCCAGCACTTTGGGAGGCCGAGACGGGCGGATCACGAGGTCAGGAGATCGAGACCATCCTGACTAACACGGTGAAACCCCGTCTCTACTAAAAAAAAAAAATACAAAAAAACTAGCCGGGCGAAGTGGTGGGCGCCTGTAGTCCCAGCTACTCGGGAGGCTGAGGCAGGAGAATGGCGTGAACCCGGGAGGCGGAGCTTGCAGTGAGCTGAGATCCGGCCACTGCACTCCAGCCTGGGCGACAGAGCGAGACTCCGTCTCAAAAAAAAAAAAAAAAAAAAAAAAAAAAAAAAAGAAAATTGCAGAGCCACAGGTGAGACCCAAGTCTATCTGGCACCACAACTAGAGCTTTTTCTGCTTCACCACATGAAATTCTGAAACGTTAAGTTGAAACAGAGGTTTTTGTTTTGTGTTGTTTTGTTTTGAGACAAGGTCTCACTCTGTCACCAAGTACTGAGTGTAGTGGCATGATCTTGGCTCACTGCGACCTCTGCCTCCTGGGTTCAAGTGACCCTTCCACCTCAGCTTCCCAAGAAGCTGGGACTACAGGCATGCACCACCATGACTGGCTAATATTTGAATTTTTAGTAAAGACAGGGTTTTGCCCTGTTGGCCAGGCTGGTCTCAAACTCCTGATCTCAAAGGATCTCGCTCCCTTGGCTTCCCAAAGTGCTGGGATTACAGGCACGAGTCATGGCACCCAGCCCAGCAGTATCATTTCTTATGATTAATCATTTTTTCCCCTCATGTCTTATACTATGTTTGATTCTATACACAGCTATCAGTCTTCTGCCACAAACCATTAATACCCCAGGTATATTCTGAAAATAAACCAATAAGTAATTGAAGAACATATTAGAAGTCTAAACACAGCCACCAAATGACCCTACACACCTATATAATATATATGATGCTAAAGCTTCTATTATAAGGCAAATTGACTTACACCCAGTTTTTCCAATATGGATGGAGCTGGAGGATGCTATCCTACCTGTATTATCCAAATAACACACGTTCTGACATACAAAAGGGAGCCAAACATGGGTACACATGGATGCAAAGAAGGAAACAGTACACACTGGGGCCTACTTGAGGGTGGAGTTTGGGAGGAGGTTGAGGATTGAAAAACTACCTATTGCGTACTATGTTCATTATCTGGGTGATGAAATATTCTGTACACAAAACTCCAATGACACACAATTTACTCATGTAACAAACCTGCACATGTAACTCCCTGAACCTTAAATAAATGTTGGAAGAAAAAAAATAAAGAATTTGGAAAGGCAAAAAGATAGATATATAGGTGAGAGTATAAATAATACATTGACAGAAGTCTATTGAGCACTTTCTATGTCCAACTAGTAGCGTCCAGTGTTTCTGGTGCTGGGTGAGGTAGAATTTGAAAAGCATTTAAAAATCATAAATTTATTCAAATTATAAACTCAAAAATGCTTACAATCAAGTTGTCGAGATAGTAACTCTTCAATGCTATGACTTTTAGAGGAGGGGCTATGCTTATGCTAATTGCCTTCCTCGATTGTTTTCTCTTCCTATCCACAGTTTATTTATTCTAACCAACTTATTTATTCCAAACAGCATCTAATATGAAGAATAAATTCAGCCTTGAACTATGACAAGGGAAAATTATATCTCTGTGTCAGTTATTACATTTGTCCTACTATTTTGTATCTATCTAATTATCCCCAAATCTGTAAAGACTACAAAGGCATAAACTTTAGTGTTAGTGTTCACCATTGGATTCTTACACAATGTGAAAAAGCAGCTGATCAGTAACTATGTGCTAAATAAATATATGAATATAATTTTGTTGTTGTTGTTTTTGAGACAGAGTCTCGCTCTGTTGCTCAGGCTGGAGTGCAGTGGTGAGATCTCAGCTCACTGCAACCTCCACCTCCCAGGTTCAAGCAATTCTTCTGCCTCAGTCTGCATAGTAGCTGGGACTACAGGTGCATGCCACCATGCCTGTCTAATTTTTGTATTTTTAGTAAAGATGGGGTTTCATCATATTGGCCAGTCTGGTCTCAAACTCCTGACTTCGTGATCCGCCCTCCTTGGCCTCCCAAAGTGCTGGGATTACAGGTGTGATCCACTGCGCCTGGCCCAATATATGAATATAATTTTATACACTATTCCTTATTTTATTTATGTTTTCTGTTCATATGCTATTGATAAAATAATTTTGTTTTATTCTTAAAGGATAAGTCTATGTCTTACATATCTCTGTATCTCTTACAAGCTTTTACAGTAATTTTCACATAGTAGATTCTTAACATATTTTTCCCCAATTTTTTATAATCAGGGAGACCTGCAGAGTGAATTTAGGTAGGTGTCTTTCTAAATTAGAAAAATAGTCAAATAAACAAGAAAGCATATGCATTTGTTTACATACACCTGCCTTGTCAATTAACAACATTTCTCGTGGGGTTTAAAATAATATTTCCCAACTAATATAGTTTTAACATAACGAAATGACCACGTTTCTAAAATTCAGTGCCTAAGGTAGTGTTGTAGTCCATTTTATGCTAGTAGAGTGGAATATCGTGGACTGGTTAATTTATAATAAACAGAAATGTATTTGACTCATAAAAAAATAGTCTTTTCAACAAATGGTGTCTGGAAAACTGGATATCCACATACAAAAAATGAATTTGAAATCTTACACAATATATAAAATTTAATTCAAAGAGGATCAAATATCTACATGTAAGAGTTAAACTATAAAACTCTTTAAAGGACAGGCATAAATCTTCATGACCCTGGATTTGGCAATGCTTTTTAAAATGTAATACCAAAAACACAAGGAACCAGGAAAAAAATAGATAAATTGCATTTCATCAAAATTAAAATACTTTGCGTTTCAAAGGTCATTATCTAAAGTAAAAAGAAAACTTACTGAATGGAGAAAGATATTTACACATCATATACCTGATAAGAGTCTAGTATTCGGAATATATAAAGAACTTTTAGAATTCAGTAATGAAAAAGACAATGGACCCAATTTAAAAATGGGCATAGAATTTAAAAAGATATTTCTTGAGTTAATTTTTGTACATGGTATAAGGAAGGGGTCCAGTTTCTCAAGATGAATTAAAAACTTAAATGTACACATTGAGAGACCGAGGCAGGAAGATCATGAGGTCAGGACATCGAGACCATCCTGGCTAACATGGTGAAACCCTGTTTCTATGAAAAATACAAACAATCAGCCAGGTGTGGTGACACGCTCCTATAGTCCCAGCTACTTGGGAGGCTGAGACAGGAGAATGATGTGAACCCGGGAGGCGGAGCTTGCAGTGAGCTGAGATCACACCACTGCACTCCAGCCTGGGCTACAGAGCGAGACTCTGTCTCAAGCAAACACCAAAAAACTAAAATGTAAAACCTAAAATTATAAAAGCCCTGAAAAACAACCTAGGCAATACCATTTAGGACATCGGCACAGGCAAAGATTTCATGATGAAGATACCAAAAGCAATTGTGACAAATGCAAAAATGACAAATGAGATCTAATTAAACTGATGAGCTTCTGCACAGCAAAAGAAACCATCAACAGGGCAAACAGACAACCTACAGAATGGGAAAACATTTTTTCAAACTATGCATCTGACAAAGGTCTAATATCCAGCATCTGTAAGAAACTTCAACAAATTTACAAGAAAAAAACATTAAAAAGTAGGCAAAGGACATGAACAGACACTGCTCAAAAGAAGACATACATGTGGCTAAGAATCATATGAAAAAAAGCTCGTCACTAATCTCTCGAGAAATGCAAATCAAAACCACAATGAAATATAATCTCACACCAGTCAGAATGGCTATTAGTACAAAGTCAAAAAATAACTGTCTCTGGCAAGGTTGTGGAGGAAAAGGAATGCTTATATAATGTTGGTGGGATTGCACATTCGAACAGCCATTGTGGGAGACAGGGTGGTGATTCCCCAAAGACCTAAAGAGAAAAATACTATTTGATCCAACAATCCTATTACTGGGTATATACCCAACGAAATATAAATCATTCTTTTATAATGACATATGGATTTGTATGTTCATTGCAGCACTATTCATAATAGCAAAGACATGGAACCAACCTAATTGCCCATCAATGATAGACTGGATAAAGAAAATGTAGTACATATACACCATGGAATACTATGCAGCCATATAAAGGAACAAAATCATGTCATTTGCAGGGACATGGATTGATCTGGAGGCCATTATCCT
Source organism: Trachypithecus francoisi (assembly GCF_009764315.1). NCBI lineage: Eukaryota > Metazoa > Chordata > Mammalia > Primates > Cercopithecidae > Trachypithecus > Trachypithecus francoisi. Next base: position 35,942,664 of record NW_022681471.1, on the reverse strand, counting down.
TAGCAAACTTACAGAGGAACAGAAAACCAAATACTACATGTCTTACTTGTAAGTGGGAGCTAAACTGTGAGAACACATGGACACATAGAGGGGAAAAATACACATTGGGAGGGAGGAAGGAGAGAATCAGAAAAAATAACAGGTACCAGGATTAATATTGCATAAAGAAATAATTTGTACTCCAGTGACACAAGTTTACCTATGTAACATACCTGCATTTGTACCCTTGAACTTAAAATAAAAGTTAAAAAAAAAAAAGACATTTCTCCAAAGCAGATCCACAATGGCCAATATACACATGAAAGAATACTCATCATTAGTCATCAATGCAAATCAAGCCCATGATGGGACACCACTTGACACCCACTAGGCTTGTCTGTCATAAAAAACAGACAATAACAAATGTTGGCAAGGATGTGGAGGAATTGAAACCCCATACTTTTATTTTATTTTATTATTATACTTTAAGCTATGGGAAACATGTGCAGAACGTGCAGGTTTGTTACATAGGAATACACGTGCCATGCTGGTTTGCTGTACCTATCAACCCATCATCTACATTAGGTATTTCTCCTAATGCTATCCCTCCCCTGGCCCCCACCCCTGAACAGGCCCCAGTGTGTGATGTTTCCCTCCCTGTGTACATGTGTTCTCATTGTTCAACTCCCACTTATGAATGAGAACATACAGTGTTCGGTTTTCTGTTCCTGTGTTAGTTTGCTGAGAATGATGGTTTCTAGCTTCATCCATGCCCCTGCAAAAGACATAAACTCATCCTTTTTATGGCTGCATAGTATTCCATGGTGTATATGTGCCACATTTTCTTTATCCACGCTATCATTGATGGGCATTTGGGTTGGTTTCAAGTCTTTACTATAGTGAACGGTGCTGCAATAAACATATGTGTGCATGTGTCTTTATAGTAGAATGATTTATAATCCTTTGGGTATATACCCAATAATGGGATTGCTGGGTCAAACAGTATTTCTGGTTGTAGATCCTTGAGGAATCACCGCACTGTCTTCCACAATGGTTGAACTAATTTACACTCCCACCAACAGTGAAAAAGTGTTCCTATTTCTCCACATCCTCTCCAGCATCTGTTGTTTCCTGACTTTTTAATGATGGCCATTCTAGCTGGCATGAGATGGTATCTCATCATGGTTTTGATTTGCTATTCTCTCATGACCAGCAATGATGAGCTTCTTTTCATATGTTTGTTGGCCGCATAAAAGTCTTCTTTTGAGAAGTGTCTATTCATATCCTTTGCCCACTTTTTGATGGCGTTGTTTAATTTCTTGTAAATTTGTTTAAATGCCTTGTAGATTCTGGATATTAGTCCTTTGTCAGATGGATAGATTGCAAAAATTTTCTCCCATTCTGTAGGTTGCCCATTCACTCTGATGATAGACTTGCAATTTAAATTATCTTGGGTATATACCTAGGAGAGAAATTGCTGGTAACATGGTAACTTTGTTTAAACCTTGAGGAACTGCCAGACTCTTTTTCAAAGTGTCGACACCTTTTTACATTTCTTGTGTAAATGTAAATTTAAACATAAATTTGAATTAATTGTAAATTTCTTGTTTAAATGTAAAAAGGTGTAGACACTTTGAAAAAGAGTCTGGCAGTTCCTCAAATTTTAAACAGAGCTACCATGTGACCCAGCAATTTCTCTCCTAGGTATATACCCAAGATAATTGAAAACGTAAGTCTACACAAAAAATTGTACACAAATATCCATAGCAGCATTATTCATAATAGCCAAGGTAGAACCAAGCCAAATGTCATCAGCTGATAAATGTATAAGTAAAATATGATATATCTATATCATTAAATATTCAGCTATAAAAAGGAATGAAGTACTGATTTGTGCTAAAATATAGATGAACCTTTAAAACATTATGCCTTGTGAAAGAAGCCAAAGATAAAAAGCCAAATGTTGTACCATTACTTTTTTCATAATCTTAAATTTTTATTGTAGATTTCAATTTCCAATTATTTATTCATAGTATACATAGTTGGTACTACATAGATATACAATTGAGTTTTGCATTTTGACTTTCTATCTTGAGACTTGCTAAACTCATTTATTAGTTCTAATAAGGTTTTTTTTTTTTACATTCCCATAGGATTTTCTATACAATCATGTCATCATTGAAAAATATAGTTTTAATTATTCTTACATCTACCTTGTACTTCTTTTTTAATTATACTTTAAGTTCTAGGGTACATGTGCACAATGTGCAGATTTGTTACATATGTATACATGTGCCATGTTGGTGTGCTGCACCCATTAACTAGTCATTTACATTAGGTATATCTCTTGATGCTATCCCTCCTCCTCCCCCTACCCCACAACAGGCCCTGGTGTGTGATGTTCCCCTTCCGATTACTTTTTTATGGCATTTCCAGAACAGGCAAATTTAACAGAGACAGAAAGTGGATTTGTGGTTACCAGGGCTAAAAAAAGGAAGATTGGGTAGTGACTGTTACTGGGTATAGGGTTACTTTTTGGGGTGGGAAAAATATTCTGAGATTCGAAAGTGGTCATGGTTATGAACATGCTAAAAACCACTAAATTATACACTTTAAAATGATGAATTGTATAGTATGTAAATAATATCACAATTTATAGAAGGATTAGACAGGAGTAAATGGGGAATATGTACATGTTCAGTAAGTTTGATCATTCTGGGACTGATATAGCAAAGAACTACAGCAATTCCAAGATAGGAGGTTATAGTCAGCTACAAAAATGTAAAAATAAAGGAATCAGTGGAGAAACAGAAATTGGAAAAAAAAAAAAAGGCGTATAAAATCAGAGAATTTACATCTAACTGCACACCCACTAATCAAAATAGAGAATACTAGGGTTTTGAAAATTCGGATTGGCTGAAGTTTTGTTTACTCTGAAGTTCAGAGTGATCTAGACTTTCCAAAGTTCAGAGCCAGGCCTTTTAATGAAATGTCCTTGACCCTTCATATTGATAGTATCTATTAACAAAGGCTCACAGGAGATTGATATATTAATAAGATACAATATTCATGAAGCTTCTCCCGGATAAATTATATTACAAAATGCAATGCATTTTCTATAACACAAGTGATTCTGTGATCAGAAAACGGCTTATGTGTTTCAGTAAAGTGGCGCTCCAACGGACAAGTGGAATGGGTAAGACTGCAGTAACTGGGTGGTATTTAGCACTTTGTTGTCTTCTGGCTGGGCTCATACTTGGAGCAGCACTATTTAAAGGAATCAATTCCCCTGCCAAGGTAATTTGAAAAACATATTAGATAGTGATATAGCAGCTTTCCGATTTCATTGTAGTTTACTGTCAAGCATTATCAAAAGCATTTTTCTTTCTATAATGGAAGGATTCAAATATATGAAAAACTTTCTAAGCAGTCATCTTAAGCTGTAAGTAAATATATAGGATCTTAGTTTGTTGTTGTTGTTGTTGTTGTTGTTTTGAGATGGAGTTTCACTCTTGTTGCCCAGGCTGGAGTGCAATGGTGCAATCTCGGCTCACTGCAACATCTGTCTCTCAGGTCCAAGCAATTCTCCAGCCTCAGCCTCCCAAGTTGCTGGGATTACAGGCATGCGCCACCACGCCAGGCTAATTTTGTATTTTTAGTAGAGACAGGGTTTCTCCATGTTAGTCAGGCTGGTCTCAAACTCCCGACCTCAGGTGATCTGCCTGCCTTGGCCTCCCCAAGTGCTGGGATTACAGGCATGAGCCACTGCGCCCAGCCCGGATCTGTCTTGCTAAATACAAAACAAACAAACAAAATAATAACTACTACTAGAGTTGCACAATTACTCAAAAATTGGACCCTTTTAGCTGATACAGCATTCTGAGGCTTGAGAGAATATTATAAAATTTCCTGTCATACCATGTAAAGAAGCATTTTGAATGGAATCATATATTGCAATGTTTGGTTTGCAAAATCTAGATCCTTGTTCTATAGAGTAATAGTATCAGGAATCCCCTAGTTGGAGAGAGAGAGAGAGAGAAATGTGTGTGTGTGTGTGTGTGTGCGCGCGCGCGTGTGGGTGTGTGTATACACACTATGTATTTATTCTCTTAAATATTGCCAATATGTACACAGAACATTTTCTCTCAGGGAAATGGCCTCTTTTGAAAAATATTCTGTTACATTTTCTCACTTAATTGTTTACTTTTATAAACTTTCAGGGAGAATAATGGTGATTTAAGAGAACAACATGAAATTTTCTCCGTGAATAGTTGCACAATACCCAGAAAAAAATGTCTATGCGTTTTTAACTAGTCAGTGGAAATTTCCATAAGGTGGAGGACAGGAATAACTGGAGATCTTATCTTTGTATTCTCAGTACAATATTCGGCACATTCAATTAATGTTAAGTTGTAATGAGACATGCTGTTACATCACAAAAATACTGTGAATATCACAAATCCAGTGAAAACTTCCTAAAATGTTTTAGTTGCACATTTTTTAACCCCTTGGTTTCCTTTTGATATTAATATTAATATTGAAAGCATCCATTAAAGGCCATTTACCCAGGCAATTAATTTTTATTGGTCTCTGAATGACTTGTTTAAATCATCTCCTTGGTTGTATTATAAAACATATGGATCAAAGAAATCATCCACATTAAGGCGAAGCTGGTCTCAAAGGCAATCTGCTCATCTGGAACCATGTGTTATCTAGTACAGAAGCAGTGCACTTGTATGTATGCTATCAAACTCTCTTAATGGTGGCTGCAATAACAGTAACAAGTGTCCAGTATTCACTTCAATATGCTTTTCTGGGATTTGGATATCTACTAGAAAATATTTTCCTTCGTCTTGAAGGCTGAATATATACTAACCACTGCAGGGTTTAAAATCATTTCCCACCTCACCTCAATGCAGTAATTTACTGAGAGAAGACATTCAGTCTCCTCAGAAATGTATAAGGAATATTTTAGGAAAGCATTCAATTTAGATCCCAAGTTATCACTGCTGATGTATTATTTATTTACAACCTAAACCTAGGAAATGCTAATTAATACATCAAAGTGTTTTTTAAATGTATCATTTGAGAGTTTTGAGAACACAAATAAGAAATTATGCTAACTTTGCTATATCATCAGACCCTATGAAATTCCAGTACTTTATTTAAATAATCTCAACTTGCTAATAATTTTACTTGTGTACAATTATATATCATGATTTAAAAAATAACATTAATTTTTGGTTACTTTTTTTGATGGGTGTTATGTTTACAGCTCTTTTCCCCTATGTGGTCCTACTCATCTTGTTAGTACGATGTGTAACTCTGGAGGAGCTTCAATAGGCATTTCATACTATATTGGAGCACGGTCAAACTTTACAGAACTTAGGGAAGCTGAGGTGAGTCTTACTTTGGATTTCAAATTATCTGAGGAGGTAAATCTTAAAAGCAAATGCCAAAAATCTTTGGTTCCATATGAATATCGTAATGTAGTAGCTCGCAAAAAACATACAGCTACATTTATTTAGTTTCTATCTACTAGGATGTCTGATTTAGCTAATATTTAACATGCCATTAATTCTCTTTTGTTGATGGTGAGATAATTTTCAGAAATAGGATTTTAAAAGTCATTTTTATTCATTTAAACAGATTCTATTTGACCAACAAAATTTTGGGCTTATTAATCTGAAAAATAATATTGCATTCATAAATATCTGCAAGTTGATGACTAGGACTATGTGTTTTATTGGATAAACTCATAGTAGCTTTAGAGATTACTGTTGCAAGTTTAATGGTCTAATATACATTTTAATTTTCTTCAAAATTTAATATCCCCAAAATATTGTCAAGTTTTGCCTAGTGAATTGTGAAGTTAAAACATAAATATGACATGTATTAAGCATTCCATAACCAAAATTGTTACTTATACCAAAAGTCTAACATATGCCGTGAATAAGAATTAGGTAACACTCTTTTAACTTTACCTTTAGATAATGGCTGAGTGTATCACTTGTATGTAAAATCATTTACAATTTTACTGCAGAGAGTATTAACAGTAAGTGTACTACAGATAGTATGCTTCTATCAGTATGGCCTAGAATGCTTTCACTTTTTTATTAGTCACATCACATTCTTAGCACACATTAAGTTCTGTTCAAGTAAAAACCTATAATCTTATGTTGAAATCAAGAGACACTATGTTAATAGTATCTACCATACTAGTAGTACTATTCAAAATGGATACTAGTTTTAGTTTGCTATAGTATTCTTCATGGAACTGATGCCAATTTCCAGCCATTGCTGTTTTCTTTTCTAAATACTTACAAGAGGATATGTAATTATTTCTTGTAAATTTTTTGGTAAACAGTGCCAAGTGTATGAGATATTAGTTGCAGAAATCTGTCATTTATTTACAATTACCTTTCTGAAAATTGAAATGTCAATCATTGGTTTTTGGTTACATTTTCGTGCTCAATAATTTTCACTCAATGATTAATCATATAGCTTTAAATCATTTTAGATATATGGAATTTTATGATTATAGTCCTGGAGCTTAATATACTTTGATGTGTCCACAGGCCCTCTTAATTTGTTTTTTCATTTATCTTGGGCCTTACTCTTTTTATCCCTGTTGGTTAATCTCTTCCCCATTTGAAGACCATTTTGGATGGTGAATAAGAAATGAAATGAAAGTTGGGATTCATCACCTTCTCTGTGTTGGGTTACTGAAGAAGATAAATTATGTTAATGCACTTGGAAATAGTAAACTATTTAATAAATATGAGCTAATATACGATTATTTCAATTATTTCTGTTACATTATACTACCTTGTTATAGTTGCAACATTTTCCCTAAGAAGTAGATTCACCATTTTCTTTAAAACTCACGATTTGAGCATAGTTGAAAAGCACCTTGATATTCTTTTGGTAGATTTTAAAAGCCCAAGATATCCGGGTTTTGTACTTCCTTGAAACCACTCCGAAAAATTTATATGACGCTTTTTTATAGGCCTGTGTTTCGGTATCTCTAATACCTTAAAAAAATTAGAGTGAAACCTAAAGCTCCTTGTGAAACATACAATTTAATATTCTCACCCTCTGCTCTCCAACACAACACAAACCAAATCCTTTTTTGGGTTTGCTGGCAATAAGAATTGTTTTTCTTAGCTTTGTTTTTTTTTTTTTTTTTTTTTATTCCTCACAATCTATATTCTAAACAGAGAATTATAATCAGGTGTCTTTCCTTTTCTTTGAATATCTGAAATCCATTGAGATCTCCAGGAGAGTAGAGAACTATACAAATTTATAGGTAGAGAGGTCTTCAGGAATGCAGAAATTACTTTTCTAACTACCTCATTACAGTGATGAAACTAAAACCAAGATAGATTCAAATTGAGCTAAAAGTGTACAGCCAATTAATGCAATTTGAATTAGGATTTCCTAATCTCTAATGTAATAATATTGTATATGGATATGAGATTCATAGATATGGAGATTAAAATTAAGTTTGGAATTTCTCTTCACTTTTGTTTGCAACCTAGGTACACATCATGATATGCAGTAGCATTCTTAAACAACACAGAACTGCCACACCCACTTCCAGCTCCCCTGTCACACAGGCACACATAATGTATCAAGTAAAAGAAGCTCAGAGACCAACCTGAGCATGCTGCTTATCTCTTAATATGGACAAGAGCCTAAGAAAAAAGAGGGCATTTTATTTCTAATATGATTTTCTTAAATATAAATAAAATAGCCTTGATCTATCCCAAAACGGTTTTCTATGGAACTTGAAAACTGATTGTAAATTTTATTCGAAAAAGAAAAAGGTCAAAACCCCAAGGTATATCTGATGTGAAAAGGACTTGTCCTACCAGATATGAAACAATATTTATAATACTGTACTAATTAAAATAGTGAGGTGTTAGCATAGGTATAGACATATAGGCCAGCGGAACAGGATAGTAATCTCAGAAATAGATTAAAAAAACAAATGGAACTTGGTATGAGGCAGAGATGACAATGCAGATCAATAGGAAAAGGGATAATCATTCAATTGATAGAACTGATATCTAATTGATTTAATCGATAATATCAATTATCCTTGAACAACTGATATCCCATTTCACATATCATTCACATATCACACATATTGATATGCACAGTGTCAATATTAGGTGAACTGAAAATTTAACAATATAGGCAAAACTTTAATTTCTTTAGAAGAAAATATAGAATAGTACCTTTATAACCATGGGCTAAGCAGTTTTTAAAAGTAACAGAGGTCAAGGGCAAAACATATAATCAAAGATGGATACCTTCATTTTCAGTAAACCCCCAACAACTGTGGTTAATCAAAGGACACAATGTTAAAAGGTAAAAAATGTAAGCCACAAATTGGGAGGAAAAAATCAACATATATAATAGACAAAGAATTAGAATCCAAATGAACTCAATACTTATTAGAAACCAAGTAACACAGGCCAAATCAAAAACTGGCAAAAGACATGAACAGGAATTTCACAGAAAAAAAAAATCCTATGGAAAATGAAGTGTTGGCAAGTATGTGGTGGAATGGGAACCCTCACACCCAGCTAGTGGGAGTGCAAAATGGTGTAACCACTTTAAAGAACAATTTGGCAAGATTTAGTAAAAGGGGGGAATACGTATACTTTTAAACATCACAGTTCCACACCTACATATGGGGAATATAAAAGAATGTTTACAGCTCTATAATAGCAACATGGTGAATGACCTAAATGTCCATCAACAGAAGAAAGGATAAATCGTGACATATGCAGTTTGGCAACAAAGAATGATTAAAAGAGCTATGTTTATTTAATATAAACAAATGAATTTGCTTACATTCTTTCATTTTAGAATCATAAAGTGGACATTTTATATAGTTCAATTTTCTGATGGATAAATCTCACAATACCAAATAGAAAAGTGTACGTTGTATATGTTTACATGCATTAAGATAACTTTTCTATAAATTCCAAAACATTCAAACCTAAGTATAAAAAAGAACAAAGAAATGATCAACACAAAAGTCAGGATAGCAATTACCACTGGAGAGTGGTAGGGTGATGTAATCAGGAAAAGACAGTAATATTTTGTTTCTTAAGCTGAGTAGTGGGCATTTGAGTGTTCATTTCACTGTTATTTATAATATATTAATTTGCATATGTGAGATACTTATGCAAATAAGATATTGTGTATACGTTTTAAAATATTAAAATATTTTCTCTTATAGATTTGGGTAGATATTTCACTCCCTTTCAGTGGCTTGGGGTGACTTAGTTGCTCTATTACATGACAATTAAGTTCAAAAACAACTGCTTCTCTGATGCCATTGTAGTTCTTTTTGACAAACTGTCTCACTAGTGTGTTTGCTGGATTTGCTATTTTTTCTATATTGGGCCAAATGGCTCATATATCTGGAAAGGAATTTTCTCAAGTTAGAAAATCAGGTATATAATACCATATATTATCAACTCTGATTAATTCAATGTATCTCACTTATGAAACTCTAATATAGTTTATAGATATTTACTTAAAACAGTCATAATTTAGAGTATTACGTTTTCTTTCTCACTTTCTCTTTGTACTAGGGTTCTCCAGAGGGACAGAAGTAATAGGACATGTGTGTATATATATGTATAAATATATATGCATAAATATATAGATATGTATAAATATATATATAAAGGGGAGTTTATTAAATATTAATTTACATGATCACAAGGTCTCACAATAAGCTGTCTGCAAGCTTGAGGAGCAAGGAGAGTCCGTCAGAGTCTCAGAACTGAAAAACGTGAAGTACAATGTTCGAGGGCAGAAAGCATCCAGCATGGGGGAAAGATGTAGGCTGGGAGGCTAGGCCAGTCTCGCCTTTTCACGTTTTTCTGTCTGCTTTACATTTTCTGGCAGCTGTTTAGATTGTGCCTACCAGATTAAGGGTAGGTCTGTCTTCCCCAGCCCACTGACTCAAATGTTAATCTCCTTTGTCAACACCCTCACAGACACACCCAGTATCAATACTTTGCATCCTTCAATCCAGTCAAGTTGACACTCAGTATCACCCATCACAGTCTTATATAATTTGGTTGCTTTAATAACATAATAATTCTTAGATTATCCATGTAAACAGGAGTATATTAGGAAAACATTGCTTAAGAAAATAGAATGTTTTCCCAGATTTTGTTTAGTCCTTAACATGAACCACTTACTGTACAACTACAAGGTTCAGACATCATGCTAAGCACTTCCCATACATTTATGAATACATATAAAATGTATATAAACATGGACAGAATAACATATATAATTCATGGTAACAATTGCCTCTAGAGAAAAATGTGAATTGTATCAGGAAGAGAAAGACAATATACAAATTCCTTACGTAAAATTACAGTATTGGGACTGAATATTTAAAACACATGAATACTGTAAAGGTAAGAGAGTCAAGTGACTTTGAGTGTCCAGCTTTAAAGAAAACAGTGAACTCCCTAACTTTAACAAACAAAACAACCAAATCCAATGTTCTTATAAAGGAAAGTGAAATAGTTGGTAAAGAATTTACATCATAGATTGTGTTGCAAATAAGATGAGATTTTTCTAATACCTTATTTTTAAATGTTTAAATATTGGTAACTAATTTAAAATATCATACATTTTGTATGTTTTGATTTGGCATTGATTGCCTATCCAGAAGCTCTAGTGCAACTACCAGGTGGTCCATTTTAGATCATATTATTTTTTGCAAACTTTTAAATTTGGGTCTTGATTCTCAGTTTGCTTCCATTGGTAAGTAATATTTCCAGCATTAACATATTACTCATATATTTCATTTGTGTTTTCTCTAATTGACAACATGCTTTTATTACCCATATTGCCCCCTAGCTGTTAATTTCAGAATGACCTTTCTGAAAGATGTTTTAACTTAAATTTAAATACAGAAAAATACTTGACACTCAAAAGGAATACACATTAATATTTTATCATACTTCTTTCAGCTATTTTAAAAATAAACTGTTGCAGGTGAATTTGAAGTCCCCCGTCTTTCTCTCCCTGATACAATTCATATTTTTCTCTAGAGACAATTGTTACCACGGATTGTGTATGCTATTCTGTCCATGTTTATATACATTTTATATGTATTCAAAAATAGCATATACATTTTTAAATTTTCACATAAATGTGAAGTTTCATAGCATACATATTACTCTGAAAGTTTTTTTGCATTAATTATGAATCCAGTTGATACATAGGTATATAGATCTAATTAAATCACAATCTCTTTGTTACCATAATAACGGGCATTTGAATAATTTAATTAAAAAATTACACACACTGCTGCAATGATCACACTTGCACATAGTTCTGTGCACATATAGGGATTTACCTAGGTTATATGACTAGGGAAATTCTGAAAAAAATTTTCATCCTACCACTCTCTCATATAAAAGTTTCATAGTTTACTCTGTTTATAGGATAAAATCCAGAGTTTTCTTGTTGACTTTTAAAGTCCTCAAAAATCTCAAACATCTTTTCTGATATTTTCATTCACACATCTTTCTACTCTTGGCCAGTTACCTATTTCACGGACACATTGATTTCTAAACCTAGAATCCTTTCTGTCGTCTTCACACCACTGATTCAAATATTTACCTTATTTAAAAGTCCTATTAGAATTCTTCCTTTTAGACAATTTCAGCTCTCAGAAGACTGTTACCTTACAATTACTATCAATGAAAAATCATATAAAGCAGACTGAAAACAACAAATAGAACTGCATTCGGTTTTCAGCAGAACCAAGTGATGACTGCCAAAAGAAATGACCCTATGGGTTTTTAAAAGCAAGAAGCAGGGCTCAGAGTCTCTACTCAACATCTATTTGTAAATTTGATTAATAGATGTGGAATTCTGTGACTAACAGCATTGGCAAATAAGTTGATATATAACATGTCATTTTTCCCCCTCTGAAGAAATGATCACAACAACAATTCAGGATTTATTTCCCAAAGTGATGAAGAAAATGATGGTTTCCATAACTCTGGGCTGCTGCTTGGTTTTGTTTCTCCTTAGTCTTGTCGGTGTGACTCAGGTATACTACAGCATTTTTTTCACAGACAAATTATTAGTTGGAACATACTTTATTAACTAACGAAAGCAACAAAGTCTTAAGAGGTTGCTTAGTGACAAGTTCAGGTCTGACTTGGATCAAGGTTTTCTGGGTTTTAACCCATTTTTCTCCATTATTACTTTCCATAAATCTATTTTGCAGATGAGGAGGCCGAATAATGGACAGTTACCTCAGTTACAATAAGATTGCAGACTTTAAACACTACAGATACAGATACTACATTTCTTGGCAACCACTACAGAACACACAGACATTGCATACCGTTCTGATAATCAACTATTCGAAGTGCTTGTTTTTTTTTTCCAGTGACTCCGTATAGATTGAAAGATTTTTGAGATATTTAAAGCCACATTTGGGTTTACATCTGAAACATTCCTTTATACATTTTAGCAGAAGTGAAACTAAGGAGCATATGTCAAGATTAAATTAATAGATTCAATTGGAATACCTCAGCAATCATAAAAACAATTAAAATATACTTAGAAGTAATCAATATTTTTTTGGTAGGCTGGAATTTACTGGATTCATCTGACTGACCACTTCTGTGCTGGATGGGGCATTTTAATTGTAGCTATACTGGAACTAGCTGGAATCATCTGGATTTATGGTAAGTAGTAACTATAAAATTATTTTCAAGTCTTATTAAAATAGTTTAGTTTGACTCATTTTCATTATGTTGACCTAATTATACCATTATAATAGTAAAGTACAATATACTGGACAAAATATATTATGAAGAAAATGTAGTTACAGGTATATGCTTCATTGTTGTACTTCAGAAAAATGTTTAGACGCATAAAGATACTTGATGCCACAATGGTTATTGGAAGAATATATCAGCAAACATTCAATGTACTCTTTGTCTTGTTTAGGAGGGAACAGATTCATTGAGGATATAGAAATGATGATTGGAGCAAAGAGGTGGATATTCTGGCTATGGTGGAGAGCTTGCTGGTTTGTCATTACTCCTATCCTTTTGATTATAAGTAATAATATACCATGACATTGGTATCAATAGTATATACATTCTAAGATAAACTTAGTAATTCACATTGAAGACAAAAGGCAAAGTAATTTTATAAGTGAATGATTTTCAAGTTTTGCAGTATTTATGGATGGTGCCTCTAAGTTGCTTCAATTAAAATGCCTTTGCAGTATTATTTTGAGACCATCAATTTAAACCTTTACCATTTGAGAACATAAACAGGTTCATACAGACTTAAAAGTTATCAATAAATTAAAATTTATCAATAGAATAAATGAAAATAAATCATGAATTTTCTCATTCCCTAAAAAATATGTTGAGTCAACAATAATGTTCCTAACCATTCTGCCAGGCACAGAAAACACAGAGATACATAAGGCCTACATCCTGCCTTCAAGGAATTCACTTTCAATATACTAACTGCTGAAAAACACCAGTCATATTTTAATTCACATTTTATCTCTTAATGAGGCAGGTATTTGGCATCTGAAAATAAAGAAACTGACCTGTGTCAATAGGGGCAATGGTTTACGTTAATAAATTCAACAATTAATACTATTTAGGAGCTGAGGTAAAGCAAAAGTTGTCTTACTTGAGAGACATAACATATAGACTTAAAATCTTCAAATAATATTTTAGGACAGTAGATGGCTGAGCACCAAAATAAACACTACACTGGATGGAGAATGATTATGAACTAGAAATAATGATGGTGGGTGGAGCAGAGTCAAAGCTTCATAGATCTGTTTTGGTTTTCATTGCCTTCATGCTTCAAAGGTTTTCCTAGAAAAGGCTATTAATTAATTCTATCCACGATTTGCATCAAATCTAAAGTGTCATATTGTTTGCAGAGAGGATTACATTTCTTTAACATTATGAGATCAATTTCAAAAAGTGAGCAGTTTAGAAGCAGATATGCTGAACTGAAATATTTGGATACTCCATATTTTTGCTAAATGACTTCGAAAATGCTGCTAAATATTTTTATTTGACAAGTCTCCATAATAAAATAAGCCCCCTTGTCAATTTAGAATGTCTAGCTGGACCTCTTAACAAGCTAATATTCAATGATTACATAGGTTTGACACCTGATTTTAATCGAAAATGCAAAAGTATTACATATGAAATGATTTACATTGCCATCTATTGTGTATTGAACTCCACTATCCCTCAGTTATTCTCTTATAGTTAGGTACATTTATAATACTTATAAAATACATTTAATTTCTGTAATTAAATTAATGGAATGAAGCCATTGAATTTTTGATATGGTTTGGCTCTGTCTCCACCCAAATCTCATCTTGAATTGTACTCCCATAATCACCATGTGTTGTGGGAGGGACCCAGTAGGAGATAATTTGAATCATGGGGGTGGTTTCCCCCATACTGTTCTTGTGGCAGTGAATAAGTCTCATGAGATATGATGGTTTTATCCGGGGTTTCCACTTTTGTATCTTCCTCATTTTCTCTTGCCACTGCCATGTAAGAAGTGCCTTTCACCTCCTGCCATGATTCTGAATTCTCCCCAGCCATGTGGAACTGTAAGTCCAATTAAACCTCATTTTCATCTCAGTCTCATGTATGTCTTTATCCTCAGTGTGAAAATGGACTAATACAGTAAATTGGTATCAGTAGAGTGGGGCGTTGCTGAAATGATACCTGAAAATGTGGAAATGACTTTAGATCTGAGTATCAGGCAGAGGGCTCAGAAGAAGACAGGAAAATGTGGGAAAGTTTGAAACCTCCTAGAGAGATGTTGAATGGCTTTGAAAAAAAATGTTGATAGTAATATAAACAATAGGGTCCAGGCTGAGGTGGTCTCAGATGTTGATTAGGAACTTGTTGGGAACTGCAGCAAAGGTGGCTCTTGGTATGTTTTAGCAAAGAGACTGGCAGCATTTTGCCTCTGCCCTAGAAATGTATGGAACTTTGAACTTGAGAGAGATGATTTAGGGTATCTGGTGGAAGAAACTTGTAAGCAGCAAAGCATTCAAAAGGCAATTTGGGTACTGTTAAAAGCATTCCATTTTAAAACAGAAACAGCATAAAAGTTAAGAAAATTTGAAACCTGATGATGCAGTAGAAAATAAAAATCCATTTCAAGCTGGCTGCAGAAATTTGCATAAGTAACAAAGAGCCAAATGTTAATCTGCAAGAAAACAGGGAAAATGTCTCAAGGTATGTCATAAGTCTTCATGGCAGCCCCTCCCATCACAGACCCGGAAGCCTAAGGGAAAAAAAAATGGTTTCATGGGCCAGGCCCAGGGTCCCCATGCTGTGTACGGCCTTGGACCTTGGTGTCCTGTGTCCCAGCCGCTCCAGCCATTGCTAAAATGGGCCAAGGTACACCTCAGCCCATGGTTTCAGAGGGTGCAAGCCTCAATCCTTGGCAGCTTCCATATGGTGTTGAGCCTGTGGGTACGGAGAAGTCAAGAATTGAGGTTTCGGAACCCCCACCTAGATTTCAGAAGTATGGAAACTTCTGCAAGCCCAGGCAAAAGTTTGCTGCAAGGTTGGGGCCTTCATGAGAACCTCTGCTAGGGCAGTATGGTAGGGGAATATGGGGTTGGAGCCCCCATACAGAGTCCCTACTGGGGCACTACCTAATGGAGGTGTGAGAAGAGGGCCACAGTCCTCCAGATCCCAGAATGGTAGATCCACCGACAACTTGCACCTTGTGTCTGAAAAAGCCACAGACACTCAATGCCAGCCTGTGAAAGCAGCCAGGAAGGGGGCTATACCCTACAAAGCCACAGTGTCAGAGCTTCCCAAGACTATGGGAACCTATCTCTCGCATCAGCATGACCTGGATGTGAGACATGGGGTCAAAGGAGAATATTTTAGAGCTTTAGAATTTGACTGCCCCACTGGATTTGGGACTTGCATGGGCCCTGTAACCCCCTTGTTTTGCCCAATTTCTCCCATTTGGAATGGCTGTATTTGCCCAATAACTGTACCCCCACTGTATCTAGGAAATAACTAGCTTGCTTTTGATTTTACAGACTCAGAGGCGGAAGGGATTTGCCTTGTCTTAGATGAGACTTTGGACTGTGGTCTTTTGGGTTAATGCTCAAATGAGTTAAGACTTTGGGGGACTGTTGGGTAGGCATGATTGGTTCTGAAATGTGAGGACACGAGATTTGGAGGGGACAGTGGGTAATGATATTGTTTGCTTCTTTGTCCTCACCCGAGTCTCATCTTGAATTGTACGCCTATAATTCCCACATGTTGTGGGAGGGAACCGGTAGGAGATCATTTGAATCAGGGATGCAGTTTCCCTCATACTGTTCTTGTGGTAGTGAATAAGTCTGCGAGATCTGATGGTTTTATCAGGGGTTTCCACTTTTGTATGTTCCTCATTTTCTCTTGCTAATGCCATGTAAGAAGTGCCTTTCACGTCCTGTCATGATTCTGAGGCCGCCCCAGTCATATGCAACTCTAGGTTCAATTAAACCTCTTTTCTTCCCAGTCTCGAGTATGTCTTTATCAGAAGCATGAAAATGGTTAATACAATTTTAAAATTAAACTGATAGATCTACTTAAAAAGATTCTTACAATGTATTGTTTTCTCATTGATTTTAGTAAAACAAAAACAGCTAAATAGTGTGCGTAAATGCATGTGTGTTTTTGATGTGCTAAAAGGGGACCTTTGTGCAGTGGGAGAGAATAGACGCAGTTCCTAAGCAAGGAGAAAAGTGTGCCCATTAAAATGTACTTCACATTCTCATTGTATTAATCTATATACTGGTTAGCGGTACTTCACATTCTCATTGTATTAATCTATATACTGGTTAGCTTATGGCATAAACTAAAATCACACTATTATAAATCAAAGAGAAATGCTCAATAACAGAACATTTTAGATATTGTTTTACTTTTTATCTGATATATGGTCTAGTATTTTCTTGAAATATATGTTGAACAAGTATTTGGATTTATAAATATATGACAGTATTTTGCAAAAATGTATTCCATGTAATAAAAGTTATTTATTTAGGTTCTTTTCATAGTTATCTTCTGGCTTGTTACTAGATTATCTCAACTGCTTGAATGTATTTTCATATTAATTATTTTTGATAAATCACATCTAAAGAACAGAATCAAATTGCTAATCATTAGTGCAATAAAGTCGAATCTTTAGCTTTGTCTTTGCATATTTCACTTTTACAGGCAATATTTATCTGGTAACTAATGCAATTCCATAGACCTGATTATGGTGCAATTCCATACCCTGACTGGGGAGTTGCTCTAGGCTGGTGTATAATAATTTTCTGCATTATTTGGATTCCAATTATGGCTACCATAAAAATAATTCAGGCTAAAGAAAACATCTTTCAAGTGAGCGCATTAAATTTTTTTATATTTTATACAAATTACTTATGATTAAAGTGAAGATTACTCACATGATGTCATGAGAACATATAAGATGCAATTAATTACTCCTACTTCTTGGCTACTTCTGTACCTGACACCATCTGTTACTAGTGTATAACATGGTATTATATTATTTATATATTTTCTGTGTTTCTCTATACTAGATTATAAGCTCCTTGTGGGAGAAGTCTGGTCTTACTTGTTGCTGTATACATGGGCCTTGCTACAGTGCTTAGCATATGACAGCTATGACATCTATACCTGTGCTGAGTTGTCCCTTTAGATGTCACAAAGCAAATGACCTGTTTGGTTTATATCCATAGTCACTACTTTTGAAACCGTATCTGGTTATAATATACATTTTGATAGTGTTTTTATACTGGAATAAGCCTGGTAAATATCTGGAACTCAGTGTAGACCCTGAGTCACCTTTCTTCCATGCAGGTCTAAGGGGATAAAGTTTCTTATGATATCTCAGTAGGACAATGACAACGTAGGCTCAGGAGTCTTAGATTTAAATAAATTAGCAAGTCCATACAACAATGGATCCAATTCAATGGTTTGATCCTGGAACTTTTTTCCTTTGCTCTTGAAACATATCCCCGGTACACACTGATTTAGATCCTTACCTCACACTCATCCTAAGGCCAGGATGGAAATGTCTGAGAATTCAGTGAAGGTAAAGAGTAGACACACTGTTACTCTAATGGGTTCACATACCTTGTTTTGAATTCATTTACATACTCAGTTATTTTGGGTTAGTAGTTAATATAGTTCTATTAACAACTAGTTACATTTGACTATACTTTTATCTTGGTAAACTGCATTATTAAGAATTTAGATGATCGCTTTTTACCTTTCTATGATTCTTATTATTTGTTAGTAAAGAAAAAAATTTAAATGAAAGTACAGTTCAATATTTACTTGTTTACAGATCATGGCACTTAAATTCTAAGACAATAATTTTTTTTTTTTTTCATTTCAGTGCCTTGTAAGTTGCTGCAGACCAGCTTCTAACTGGATTCCATACCTGGAACAACATTGTGGGGAGAGATATAAAGGCATGATATATCCCCCAAGAAAGACTGACAGTCAAATACCTACTGTTAGTGGCAGCAGAAAACCAGAATGAGATCTCATTGACAAAATATATGATTGTATAATGCAATTTTTTTTAAGAATAGAGGGAAACGTTTTTATTTGTATGTTAACTGAGTAGGGAAATGTACATACTATTTTCATGATAGTGTGATTTTTCTCACATTTAAACAGGAATGCAGTATAAAAATGTGAATTTCTTAATGCTTAGCCATGTGATTATATTTCTTTTCAGATTATCTATCTGAAAAACACAACATACATACATAACTGTCTCTATATCATAATTATATTTTTGTAAATATTATAATGCTTTTCTAATACATTGAAGGCTTTGTGGGGCTAATTGCTTTGAAATATTACATTTTCCATTATACAAGTTTTAAAATATTATTTACTTGTATTTTCTTAATATAAAATATTTCTTTTCCACAAGTCTGTGGGGAATATAAATCAATACATTTTTTAAAAAAAGCATTAAAACTGAAGGCCTCACTTAATTAGAAATGTCATAAATATATGCAAAAATGGACTATGTATACTATAAGAGGACTGTAGTTTAATATTTTTATCGAAATATGTTTAAAAACTTTAAGCGTTTGTTACAGTTCATGTTTTCTGTGTGAAACTTATAGTTAATGTTCTTTATAAAGAGGGACATAAGAGAAAAGTAAGGATTCTATGGCCAGTAAGTAAGAAATCTAGAAAATGAAATATTGAGTACTTCCTTTCCCATATACAATCTTACTTCCTTGGGTCATTCGGGACAAAACTAGC
This sequence comes from Trachypithecus francoisi, assembly GCF_009764315.1. Classification (NCBI taxonomy): domain Eukaryota; kingdom Metazoa; phylum Chordata; class Mammalia; order Primates; family Cercopithecidae; genus Trachypithecus; species Trachypithecus francoisi. The sequence goes on along the minus strand of NW_022681471.1, from coordinate 35,923,303 downwards.
ACCCATTTAATTTCTATTGTGTTTCACAAAATTAAGAGTTGTTCATTATACCCTCCATATGTTTAATTTCAAATAGCATATGGACCCAAATATTAATGAGAAAATGGCTTTAATCAAATCTAGCATTTTATGACTGTGCTACCCAGCTGCTAGAGTGATTTTGTCTTACATGAGTAAGTTATTACTTACAGGTGATAACTTACTTACATACTATTAGAAGATAAACTTGTCAAACTTGTAAAGAATGAGAAAAGTTAAATTAGAAGTCCTATGTCCTAGTTTCCTTACAAAGGATAATTAAATATATTACTAAGAGCTTTACATATTTATTCTATATTGTTGACAACTGGTTTAAGCATCACAGCCTATGATGATAAACACTGCCTACATATATAAAGAACTTTTCATCAATTTTAAGGTTCATAGGCTTCAGGGAACATATAAAACAGAAATTATACGGAATATTTTCTGTGTGTACTTCTACATGCATTTTTCTAGGGAGAGAGTCCATAGTTTTCATCAGAATATCAAAGAAACCTGTGACCTAAAGAAGTTTAAGGACCACATACACTACTGCTGACATTTTGTGCTTGGCAAATGAGTGACAATAGCAGGAATAATTTTTCTTAAATATTTTAAATTGTTTTCTCTTCCTCGTAATTGGACATGAAAGGAGTAAGAAATTAAGGCATTTCTTTAATTTATACTGGTAATTTATTTAGGGGGGAGGGGACAGGAAAGTAGGTAAATAGGTAGGCCTCTAATTGAACCACCTCAGTAAGTTATGTACATATATATAAGATGAAAGTGTTTGACATTCTGAGGGTTTCCCTTGAAGGCAAGATATATGCTATATGCTATTAGTAAACTTCAACAGATTGTTAATTCCTTAGATCCAAGATTTTATAAAACAATATTTGAAAACAGATGGCTAATTAGAGGTTAGAAATACTTTTCCTTAATTTTAATCCACATTATATTACATGCATTCTACTACTACATTTTGGTACTATTTAAGGAGTCCAATTTTCTACATGTGACTTTTGCAATTCAGGGAAGATTTGGGCGTTTTATTTTATTGTTTAAACTTCATTTTATTTTATTTTATTTTTATTTTATTTATTTTTGAGAGAGAGTCTCGCTCTGTCGCTCAGGCTGGAGTGCAGTGGTGCAATCTCAGCTCACTGCAACTTCGGCCTCCCAGGTTCAAATGATTCTTTTGTCTCAGCCTCCCAAGGAGCTGGGACTACAGGCCCGTGCCACCATGCCCAGCTAATTTTTTGTATTTTTAGTAGAGATGGGGTTTCACCGTGTTAGCCAGGATGGTCTCCATCTCCTGACCTCACGACCTGCCCGCTGCGGCCTCCCAAAGTGCTGGAATGACAGAAATGAGCCACTGCACCCAGCTCATTTTAAATGAAAGAATATCTAATTGGGAAAAGTGTGAAGGGAAAGAAATCTTTTTCAAAAGCTGACCACAAAGAACAGTTAAAAGTTTTGTCACTATCTTCACAAATGTGTAAAGCACAAATCTTAACATAGTGCTTGGCATATTGTAGGTGTTTCCATAATAGTTATTATTATTACCCAGATTCAGCAGTGGCAAGAAACAGCATTCTACATAAGGGGAAACAATTCCATCAAATCACACTTACTTTAATGCAAAGTAATTTATGGAGACAATTTATAGTATTCTATTGTAAACCATTAGTGAAAACTGTTTTTCACAGTTGATTGAAATAAAAATCACTATGTCTCAACTATATTGTTTAATATAGCTTATTTATGTTTAAAAAATAAACTTTTGAACGGTTTTTTTTCTATTGTGCTTACATTCCTTCCCCAGTAAATATATTTTAGCAACATGTAATCAATTATCTAAAGTAAAAGTAAGAAACTCGATAAGTATCTGGATTTTTTTTTTTATCTGACTTGGCATCCCCTCCCTCTTAAAAAATAATTCATTTAGTATAAACACACAATCAAATGAATCTACTCAAAGTGTCTTTAATGATTTGCACCACTGGCATTACATCCTGTATGCTTTTAGGTGGATTTCCGGTGAACTGATGCACGTCTCAAACTGCGGCTAACTAGAATATATTCCAGTTCAGCCATTTTGTATTCCACCCTCTTGAGGTTTACCAATAGTCGCTTCTGCATGTCTATCGAGTGTGGGATATTATTTAAAATATCCCGAGAGAGGTTGTTGAATGAAAGATTGTTGTCTGTATTGCTGTTAATTAACCCAGGAGAAGAGCGTGTCAGTCGTGCAAAAGCAGTAGAAATTGATGACATTTCACCAGTGTTTCTCTGTAAAGGAGGGAATTATACATATGTAGTTTATCGAATTAAGCAATTTCCAAACTACCAAAAAACAACTTGTTTAATCTTGGTTACCAAAATAAACTGATTTCCCCTAATATGTAGAGATTAAAAATGTATTGAATTACTACATTAACTCAAACATACATTCTTCCAAAACCAGACTAAGAAAAAAAATTTATGAAAGTAGCCGTTAGTGCCGAGGTTCCATATCCTTTCCTTACATTTCCTGAGCACCCTAGTAGGTAAATACATGAACCTTGTCTTTGACTCTCATCTAAAAGCACTTCACTTGTGGCTTTAACACCAGAAAATCCACATTTACACTCAAATTATTTGTGAATGCCCGGAAAGCACCCTTAAAATAAAGATGGCGAGCTCAGCAAACAGACACGTCGGGGAGAAGATGCAAGAGAAGAGAGAAGGTAAGATTCTTAAAGTGGGAGATGGTGGTGGGGAATGGGCACTGACAACTGCACTTTCCTCTCCAATGAGTGAAAAGCTGACCACATTACTTAGGGACTTGGGGCTTTTTAGAAGAGACCACAACTGTCGAATCACTGGTCAGAATACAGGAATTGCGGAAGTGAGGGGGTAAAAGTCTGAGGCTCCTTCGAGCGAAAAAGAGGAATGAGATAATCTTCCCTTACCTCTCATTTTACTGTATTTTACTCTCTTACATATACACACCCCCCAGTCCACATACTTATCTAGCTTCATCTAATTCAAATCTCCCTCATATTCACCGTTACCTGAAAGCGATATTTCCAGAAGACAATCGTCAAGGCACACAGAATGCCGCTCGCTAGGAGTAAACAGATGTTCATGGTTCCTCTTCGGCTTCTTCTCCCTTCTCGGGGCGGACCCCCTCAGCTGGTAGTTGGAAAGCAGTAGGCACCCTAGTCAGCCTGATTTGGGAAACTTCAGGCCAGAATACTATGTGTCTTGCACTGCCTGGTGCAACTGGGATGCTCTGTGTTGTCCCGCTTTATATACTGCTGAGGACGCCAGACCTCACAGTTGGGCACGCACGCGGAGGTTCTGCGCCACAATAAGATGACGTAAAAACCGGCCCTACAGGAAACCAGGCGTCACTTAGCAACCGTCCACCTGGTTAGCGTCAGGTCCTTAGAGAGGAGAGTGAAAGACAGTGAGGAAGTGTGGGATTTCTGGGAAGCTGAAACGCGGTAGAAGTATAGCCTCCAAATGGATTGGTTAAATAGAGTATTTTAAGATTGCTCCTACTTTAAAATATATATATACGTATATCTATGTCTTAGCTGCAACCATTCCTTTATTCACTTCAAAAACAAGACAGAAATGCATTGTAAAAAGTAGCTACCCACAAATTATCTTTGCCAGAAACTACCTAATCCACACTCACATTGCTATTTTAGAATTTACTCCAGCCCTAGTCACATTGGAATCATTACATACATTTGTGTCATTATACACTTTAAGAAATAATTTTGGGGACATTTTCACATGTAAGCCTCACAACAAATTTTCACTAAAGGTATCTTTTTTCTTTTTATTTCACATTTATACCATGATATTTATTTTTATTTTATTTTTATTTTTTAAATCAACTTTCATTTTAAGTTCTGGGATACATGTACAGGATGTGCAGGTTGTTACATAGGTAAACGTGTGCCATGGTTGTTTCCTGCACAGATCAACCCATCACCCAGATATTAAGCCCAGCACCCATTAAGCTGTGCTTCCTGATGCTCTCCCTTTCCACCCATCCCACCCCTATCCCCCACAGGCCACAGTGTGTTTTGTTACCCCTTGCCATGTGTCCATGTGTTCTCATCATTCAGCTCACACTTGTAAGTGAGTACATGTGGTGTTTAGTTCTCCAGAGCCAAGGTATTTTTACTACTGTGTCTAATTTTGCAAATGTGGAAACAGATGCAGGTGCTAAACTCATTTGAAACTATTTAGCAAATCAGGACTTGAATCCATGGAGTTTGAGCTCTGAGATAAACTCCCCCATTCCCATCCTAATTCACATGATCTCCACCTCCACCCTGATTTGTGAGCATCAGGTATTTAATATTCTCCAACCAAAGAATTGAACAGTGTAGTTGGATTTGTATTGATGGGAGGTAACACATACAGGAATCATTGCTCTAGACAAGTTAGAAATGTTCAAGAAATTCAGTTAAATGTAGGCTATAGATACAGGAGTGAGCAGAGAAGTGCTGGAAGGGAAGGGCATGGTCCCTGGCTAGGGCTCCCCACCCTGGACCTGTGCCCACAGACCTAGGTGAGAACAGGCATTTCTGTTTTCCTGCCCAAATGTTGCATTTCTGAAGACAACCCTGGCCTGCCATGTCCCCATGCTGCGCCTATAAAAAACTGGAGCCCCTAGCAGGCAGAGACACAAGTGACTGGATGTCCAGGGGAATATACCAGCAGAACACACAAGAGGCTGGACATTGAGAGGATGTCGAGGAGTGAGAGCACACTGATAGGCACGGGCAAGCTGGCAGGCCATTGACTGGTGGAACAATGCAGAGTTTGTTCAAAGTGGTTGGAGGGGACCCCAGCTGCTGAGTGGCCCAACTTCAGGGGTAACTACCTTTTCACTCCATCTCCCTTACGGCTCCACCATCTGCCAAAAACTACTTCCACTCAATAAAACCTTGCGTTCATTCTCCAAGCCCATGCATGATCCAATTTTTCAGGTACACTAAGGCAAGAACTCTGGATACAGGAAACTCTCTGTCCTTGCAATAAGGCAGAAGGTCTAATTGAGCTGTCTAACACAAGCCATGTATAGACAACAAAACTAAAGAGCATATGGTAACACATGCTCTCTGCAGTCTCAGGAGCTGTAAGCATTCACCCCAGAGGCTGCCATGAAGTCGAGCCCCACAACCTGTTCTTCTGCCTGGTTCGCCTAGGGGTTTTGTGCAGCGAGACACTGAAGAAGCTAGCCACACCTCCATCACACACCCTGTGATGGGGACAAGGGAACTTTTCTCGATTCACTATGACACTAACCTAAGACCCAGAATTTAAAAACAATAGTCACCGTAATCTCAAGGTGAGCGTCTAACTGCAACCCAGTAACTCTGCTAGGTAAACAACCCTCATCTTCGTATAGATGGAAAGGGGAGGAATTATATTTTTAATTTTTTTATATCACACCATTTCCTAGTTATGAATATAAAGCTTACATTTTATTGATTCAATTAATATTTATTAAACACTTAGATACTAGACACTGTGTTGTATTTTAAGAATCTGATTAGGAACAAAAATAAAGTCTTTGTCCACCAGGAGTGTGCACTCTGGTGTAACAGACAGATATTAATCAAATACAGAAATGCATGTGAAAGTACTGAGATAAATGATAGCAAGGAGTACATAGTGGTGTGGGAGCTCACAATAGGATATGAGATCTAAAGGGGAGTGACGTACCTGGCTTTATGGCTTCTTCAATGGGATGGATAGAAAATGACCAAGTGTGGAGTTGCTGATCATTAATTTAGTCTTGGACACATCAAGTTTGAGGTGACTTTGAGGCATGAAATAAATGTTCCCATGGAGACAAGTGAAGACATAAATCTGTGAGCCATCTGCATGAAAATGATAATTGAAACTCTAGATAAAAAAGAAATTTCTTCATGTCAGTGTAGGGAGTACAAATGAAGAGAAGTTTGAATGGAGCCTTGAAAGATTTTAATATTTAATGGCTGGGCAATAACACTTCTATTAGTATGTGATTGTGGACTTCTTGACATCTAAATTTCCAGTTTCATTGAATAAAATTGAGGGAAGCCCATTAACCTTATCTCTAACAATAGGATTGTGAATTTTGATCCTACTGGTATTTAAGTGAAAACTTCAGAAATCTTGGAAAATATTCTCATGAAACACATTAGAGTACTGTTGCTAATCATTGATTTTTTTCATTTTATTTTAATTCTAAAATATATATGTAACACAGAATTTAACATTTTAATCAATTTTAAGTGTACAGTTTTGTGGTAATAGGTACATTCACATAGTTGTGCAACCATCACAACAATCCATTGCCAGAGCTTTTTCATCTTCCCCAACTGAAACTCTATATTTATGAAACATTAACTTCCCATTTTCCCCTTTCCCTAGTCCTTGACAACCCCCCTTCTATTTTCTGTCTCTATTAACTTGACTACATTAGATACCTCATGTAGGTGGAATTACACAATATTTGTACTGTCCTGAATGGCTTATTTCAATGAGCATAATATACTTAAGTTTCATCCCCATGTTATAGCATGTGTCATAATTTCCTTTTTTTCAGGAAGAGTAGGCTGAATAATATTCCACTGTATATGTATACCATGTTTGGCTTTTCCATTTTTCTTTTGATAAACTCCTGTGCTGTTATCATGTTTTAGTATTGTCCATAATGCTGCTTTGAACATGGATGTACAAATATATCTTCAAGACCCTGCTTTTAATTTCTTCAGGTATATACCCAGAAGTGGAATTGCTGCATAATACGGTTATTCTATTTTTAGTTTTTTCAGGAACTTCATAGTGCTTTCCACAGCAGCTATACCATTTTATATTTCCACAAACAGTGCACAAGGTTTCCAGTATCTCCATATCTTCCTCAACACATGTTGTTGTCTTTTTTCTTGCTTTTGTTTATATAGTAGCCATCCTAACGTTTATGAAGGATCTTTCATGGTGACTTTGATTTGCATTTATGATTAGTGATATTGAGTGTCATGTCATGTGCTTATATCTTCTTTGAAGAAACCTCTACTTCAGTCCTCTGCCCAGTTTTTAATTTGTTAGTTGGTTTTCTGTTGTTAAGTTGTAGAACTTCTTTATATATTCTGGATACCAATCTCTTATTAGATATATGACTTACAAAATTTTCTTTATTCCTATGTGTTGCTTTTTCACTCTTTTAATAGTGTCCCTTAATGCACAAAAGCTTCTAATTTAAATGAAGTCCACTTTACCTATCTTTTCTTTTGTTATCTGTAATTTTGTTATCATATCCAGGAAATCACTGCCAAATCCCAAATCATGAAGCTTTTTTTAAATGTTTCCCCTAAAAGTATTATAATCTTACCCCTTAATTTTAGTTTCTTGATCCCTTTTGAGTTAATTTTTGTATATAGTGTAAAGGGTCCAGCATTATTCTTTAGCGTGTGGAGATCCAGATTTCCCAGCACCATTTATGGAAAAGATTAATTATTCATCATGAATAGTCTGGGCATCCTTGAGGAAAATCAATTGACCATGTACTCAAGGGTTTATTTCTGTGATCTCTGTTCTGTTCCATTACTTCATGTGTGTCTTTATGTTAGTAGCAAATTGTTTTGAGTACCATAGTTTTTGGTAAGTTTTGAAATCAACAAGTGTGAGTCTTCTAACTTTATTCTTATTTCTCAAGATAGGTTTGGCAACTTGATTTCTCTTATGTTTCCAAATAAATTTTAGGATGGATTTTGATATTTCTGCAAAACCATCTTTGGGATGTTTCCATAGTATTTGCATTGACTCTGTAGGTCCCTTTGGGTAATATTGACATTTTGAGATTATTAAGTCTTTCACTCCAATATTACACTATATATTTTAATTTATTTTTATCTTCTTTAAATTATTTCAGCAGCATTTTGTCATTTTTAGTGTACAAGTATTTTGCCTCCTTTGTTAAGTGCATTTCTGTGTTTTACTCTTTTTGAGACTATTGAAAATGGACTTGTTTTGTGAATTTTCTTTTCAGATTTCATTGTTAGTGGACAGAAGTGCAAGTGATTTTTGAGTGTGGATTTTACACCCTACAATTTTGCTGAATCTTCTTATTAGTTCTAATTGCGAATGTGAGTTGATACGTGCGTGTATGTGTGTGTGTGTGTGTAATGTTTAGGGCTTACTAAATATAAGACTATGTTGAGGGGGCAGAGCAAGATGGCCGAATAGGAAGAGCTACAGTCTCCAACTCCCAGCGCGAGCGACACAGAAGACTGGTGATTTCTGCATTTTCAACTGAGGTACTGGGGTCATCTCACTAGGGAGTGCTGGACAATCGGTGCTGCTAAGCTGCTGCAGCCCGACCCGCGAGAGCTGAGGCAGGGCAAGGCATCGCCTCACCTGGGAAGCACAAGGGGGAAGGGAATCCCTTTTCCTAGCCAGGGGAACTGAGACAAACAACACGTGTAAAATCGGGTAACTCCCACCCCAATACTGCGCTTTAAGCAAACGGGCACACCAGGAGATTATACACACACCTGGCCGGGAGGGTCCCACGGCCACAGAGCCTCCCTCATTGCTAGCACAGCAGTCTGCGATCTAACTGGAAGGCAGCAGCGAGGCTGGGGGAGGGGCGCCTGCCATTGCTGAGCCTTAAGTAGGTAAACAAAGCCACTGGGAAGCTCGAACTGGGTGGAGCTCACAGCAGCTCAAGGAAGCCTGCCTGTCTCTGTAGACTCCACCTCTGGGGACAGGGCACAGCTAAACAACAACAACAAAAAAAGCAGCAGAACCCTGTGCAGATGCAAATGATTCTGTCTGACAGCTTTGAAGAGAGCAGTGGATCTCCCCACATGGAGGTTGAGATCTGAGAACGGACAGACTGCCTGCTCAAGTGGGTCACTGACCCCTGAGTAGCCTAACTGGGAGACATCCCCCACTAGGGTCAGTCTGACACCCCACACCTCACAGGGTGGAGTACACCCCTGAGAGGAAGCTTCCAAAGTAAGAATCAGACAGGTACACTCGCTGTTCAGCAATATTCTATCTTCTGCAATATCTGCTGCTGATACCCAGGCAAAAAGGGTCTGGAGTGGACCTCAAGCAATCTCCAACAGACCTACAGCTGAGGGTCCTGACTATTAGAAGGAAAACTATCAAAGAGGAAGAATACCTATACCAAAACCCCATCAGTACGTGACCATCATCAAAGACCAGAGGCAGATAAAACCACAAAGATGGGGAAAAAGCAGGGCAGAAAAGCTGGAAATTCAAAAAATAAGAGTGCATCTCCCCCTGCAAAGGAACACAGCTAATCGCCAGCAACGGATAAAAGCTGGTCAGAGAATGACTTTGACGAGATATGAGAAGAAGGCTTCAGTCCATCAAACTTCTCAGAGCTAAAGGAGGAATTATGTACCCAGCGCAAAGAAACTAAAAATCTTGAAAAAAGAGGGGAAGAATTGATAGCTAGAATAATTAATGCAGACAAGGTCATAAACGAAATGACAGAGATGAAAACCATGACACAAGAAATACGTGACAAATCCACAAGCTTCAGTAACCAACTCGATCAACTGGAAGAAAGAGTATCAGCGATTGAGGATCAAATGAATGAAATGAAGTGAGAAGAGAAACCAAAAGAAAAAAGAAGAAAAAGAAATGAACAAAGCCTGCAAGAAGTATGGGATTATGTAAAAAGACCAAATCTACCTCTGATTGGGGTGCCTGAAAGTGAGGGGGAAAATGGAACCAAGTTGGAAAACACTCTGCAGGATATCATCCAGGAGAACTTCCCCAACCTAGTAGGGCAGGCCAACATTCAAATTCAGGAAATACAGAGAATGCCACAAAGATACTCCTCCAGAAGAGCAACTCCAAGACATATAATTGCCAGATTCACCAAAGTTGAAATGAAGGAAAAAATCTTAAGGGCAGCCAGAGAGAAAGGTCGGGTTACCCACAAAGGGAAGCCCATCAGACTAACAGCAGACTTCTCGGCAGAAACTCTACAAGCCAGAAGAGAGTGGGGGCCAATATTCAACATTCTTAAAGAAAAGAATTTTCAACCCAGAATTTCATATCCAGCCAAACTAAGTTTCATAAGTGAAGGAGAAATAAAATCGTTTACAGATAAGCAAATGCTTAGAGATTATTGTCACCACCAGGCCTGCCTTACAAGAGACCCTGAAGGAAGCCCTAAACATGGAAAGGAACGACCGGTACCAGCCACTGCAAAAACATGCCAAAATGTAAAGACCATCGAGGCTAGGAAGAAACGGCATCAACTAACGAGCAAAATAACCAGTTAATATCATAATGACAGGATCAAGTTCACACATAACAATATGAACCTTAAATGTAAATGGACTAAATGCTCCAATTAAAAGACACAGACTGGCAAACTGGATAAAGAGTCAAGACTCATCAGTCTGCTGTATCCAGGAGACCCATCTCACATGCAGAGACATACATAGGCTCAAAATAAAGGGATGGAGGAAGATCTACCAAGCAAATGGAGAACAAAAAAAGCAGGGGTTGCAATCCTAGTCTCTGATAAAATAGACTTAAAGCATCAAAGATCAAAAGAGACAAAGAAGGCCATTACATAATGGTAAAGGGATCAATTCAACAGGAGAGCTAACTTCCTAAATATATATGCACGCAATACAGGAGCACCCAAATTCATCAAGCAAGTCCTTAGAGACTTACAAAGAGACTTAGACTCCATACAATAATAATGGGAGACTTCAACACTCCACTGTCAACATTAGACAGATCAACGAGACAGAAAGTTAACAAGGATATCCAGGAATTGAACTCATCTCTGCACCAAGTGGACCTAATAGACATCTATAGAACTCTCCACCCCAAATCAACAGAATATACCTTCTTCTCAGCACACATCGCACTTATTCCAAAATTGACCACATAATTGGAAGTAAAGCACTCCTTAGCAAATGTAAAAGAGCAGAAATTATAACAAACTGTCTCTCAGACCACAGTGCAATCAAACTAGAACTCAGGACTAAGAAACTCAATCAAAACCCTCAACTACATGGAAACTGAACAACCTGCTCCTGAATGACTACTGGGTACATAACGAAATGAAAGCAGAAATAAAGATATTCTTTGAAACCAATGAGAACAAAGATACAACATACCAGAATCTCTGGACACATTTAAGCAGTGTGTAGAGGGAAATTTATAGCACTAAATGCCCACAAGAGAAAGCTGGAAAGATCTAAAATGGACACTCAACATCACAATTAAAAGAAGTGGAGAAGCAAGAGCAAACACATTCAAAAGATAGCAGAAGACAAGAAATAACTAAGATAGAGCAGAACTGAAGGAGATAGAGACACAAAAACCCTCCAAAAAATCAATGAATCCAGGAGTTGGTTTTTTGAAAAGATCAACAAAATTGACAGACCGCTAGCAAGAATAATAAAGAAGAAAAGAGAGAAGAATCAAATAGATGCAATAAAAAATGATAAAGGGGATATCACCACCGACCCCACAGAAATACAAACTACCATCAGAGAATACTATAAACGCCTCTATGGAAATCAACTAGAAAATCTAGAAGAAATGGATAATTTCCTGGACACTTACACTCTTCCAAGACTCAACCAGGAAGAAGTTGAATCCCTGAATAGACGCATAGCAGGCTCTGAAATTGAGGCAATAATTAATAGCCTACCAACCAAAAAAAGTGCAGTACCAGATGGATTCACAGCTAAATTCTACCAGAGGTACAAGGAGGAGCTGGTACCATTCCTTCTGAAACTGTTCCAAACAATAGAAGAAGAGGGAATCCTCCGTAACTCATTTTATGAGGCCAACATCATCCTGATACCAAAGCCTGGCAGAGACACAACAAAAAAGAGAATTTTAGACCAATATCCCTGATGAACATCGATGCAAAAATCCTCAATAAAATACTGGCAAACCAGATTCAGCAGCACATCAAAAGCTTATCCACCATGATCAAGTGGACATCATCCTGGGATGCAAGGCTGGTTCAACATTCGCAAATCAATAAATGTAATCCAGCATATAAACAGAACCAAAGACAAGAACCACATGATTATCTCAATAGATGCAGAAAAGGCTTTTGACAAAATTCAGAGCCCTTCATGCTAAAAACGCTCAATAAATTCAGTATTGATGGAACGTACCTCAAAATAATAAGAGCTATTTATGACAAACCCACAGCCAATATCATACTGAATGGGCAAAAACTGGAAAAATTCCCTTTGAAAACTGGCACAAGACAGGGATGCCCTCCCTCACCACTCCTATTCAATATAGTGTTGGAAGTTCTGGCCAGGGCAATCAGGCAAGAGAAAGAAATCAAGGGTATCCAGTTAGGAAAAGAAGAAGTCAAATTGTCCCTGTTTGCAGATGACATGATGGTATATTTAGAAAACCCCATTGTCTCAGCCCAAAATCTCCTTAAGCTGATAAGCAATTTCAGCAAAGTCTCAGGATACAAAATTAATCTGCAAAAATCACAAGCATTCTTATACACAGTAACAGACAAACAGAGAGCCAAATCAGGAATGAACTTCCATTCACAATTGCTTCAACGAGAATAAAATACCTAGGAATCCAACTTACAAGGATGTAAAGGACCTCGTCAAGGAGAACTACAAACCACTGCTCAGTGAAATCAAAGAGGACACAAACAAATGGAAGAACATACCATGCTCATGGATAGGAAGAATCAATATCGTGAAAATGGCCATACTGCCCAGGTTATTTATAGATTCAATGCCATCCCATCAAGCTACCAATGACTTTCTTCACAGAATTGGAAAAAACTGCTTTAAAGTTCATATGGAACCAAAAAAGAGCCCGCATTGCCAAGACAATCCTAAGTCAAAAGAACAAGCTGGAGGCATCACGCTACCTGACTTCAAACTATACTACAAGGCTACAGTAACCAAAACAGCATGGTACTGTACCAAAACAGAGATATAGACCAATGGAACAGAACAGAGTCCTCAGAAATAATACCACACATCTACAGCCATCTGATCTTTGACAAACCTGAGAAGAACAAGAAATGGGGAAGGATTCCCTATTTAATAAATGGTGCTGGGAAAATGGCTAGCCATAAGTAGAAAGCTGAAACTGGATCCTTCCTTACTCTTATATGAAGATTAATTCAAGATGGATTAGAGACTTAAATGTTAGACCTAATACCATAAAAACCTAGAAGAAAACCTAGGTAGTCCCACTCAGGACATAGGCATGGGCAAGGACTTCATGTCTAAAACACCAAAAGCAACAGCAGCAAAAGCCAAAATTGACAAATGGGATCTAATTAAACTAAAGAGCTTCTGCACAGCAGAAGAAACTACCATCAGAGTGAACAGGCAACCTACAGAATGGAGAAAATTTTTGCAATCTACTCATCTGACAAAGGGCTAATATCCAGAATCTACAAAGATTCAAACAAATTTACAAGAAAAAAGCCAAACAACCCCATCAAAACGTGGTCAAAGGATATGAACAGACACTTCTCAAAAGAAGACATTCATACAGCCAACAGACACATGAAAAAATGCTCATCATCGCTCGCCGTCAGAGAAACGCAAATCAAAACCACAATGAGATACATCTCACACCAGTTAGAATGGCAATCATAAAAAGTCAGGAAACAACAGGTGCTGAGAGGATGTGGAGAAATAGGAACACTTTTACACTGTTGGTGGGATTGTAAACTAGTTCAACCATTATGGAAAACAGTATGGCAATTCCTCAAGGATCTAGAACTAGATGTACCATATGACCCAGCCATCCCACTACTGGGTATATACCCAAAGGATTATAAATCATGCTGCTATAAAGACACATGCACACCGTATGTTCATTGCGGCACTATTCACAATAGCAAAGACTTGGAATCAACCCAAATGTCCATCTGTGACAGACTGGATTAAGAAAATGTGGCACATATACACCATGGAATACTATGCAGCCATAAAAAGGATGAGTTTGCGTCCTTTGTAGGGACATGGATGCAGCTGGAAACCATCATTCTTAGCAAACTATCACAAGACGAGAAAACCAAACACCGCATGTTCTCACTCATAGGTGGAACTGAACAATGAGATCACTTGGACCGGGAAGGGGAACATCACACACCGGGGCCTATCATGGGGAGGGGGGAGGGGGAGGGGGGAGGGTTTGCATTGGGAGTTATACCTGATATAAATGACAAATTGATGGGTGCTGACGGTTGATGGGTGCAGCACACCAACATGGCACAAGTATACATATGTAACAAACCTGCACGTTATGCACAGTACCCTAGAACTTAAAGTATAAAAAAAAGAATAAGACTATGTTGTTTGCAAACAAAAATCATTTTACTTCTTCCTTTTCTATTTGGAGATCTTTTGTTCTTTTTAATTGCTCTTGTTAGGACTTTTAGTATCATGTTATGTAGAAGTGGGAAAAGAGGGCATCATTGCCGGGTTCCATGACTTAGAAGAGAAGTTTTCAGCCTTTTACCATTGAGAAATTTCAATTTTTAGTTTGTTGAGTGTTTTTATCTTGAAGGCTGTTGAATTTTGTCAAATATTTTTCTGCATCAATTGAGATGATCATGTGCTTATTTCCTTTTTATTCTGTAATGTGATGTATTATGCTGATTGATTTTTATACGTTGAACTATCCTTTTTTTCCAGGAATAAATCCTACTTGGTCATAGTGTATAATTTTTTAAATATTCTGTTCCCTTCAGTTTGCTATCATTTAAAAATATACAATTTTAGAGAAGCTTCAGACTCACAGAAAAAATGAGCAGAAAGTACAGATATTTGCCATATGCCTTCAGCCCTCACAGATGCATTGACTCTCGAATTTTGAACATCTTATGACCAGAATGGTGAATTTGTCACAACTGATGAACCTAAATTAACAACTCTTTGTGACACAGAATCCATAGTATACATTAGGATTCACTTGAGTGTTTTACATTCAAATTTATATGTATCCACCATTATAGTATTGTACAAAGTAGACTCACTAAAAATCCTGTTGTACTCTGCCTATTTATATCTACCTGATCTCAACTCCTATAAATCACTGATCGTATTACTGTATCCATAGTTTAGCTTTTTCCAGAATGTTATATATTTGGAATTGTATAATGTATAGCATTTTCTGAATGGCTCCTTTTACTTAGTAATATGCAGTTAAGTGTCCTTCATGACTTTACATGGATTCATAGCTCATTTCTTTTTAGTCTTGCAAAATATTCTGGTATCTGGATATACAAGAGTTTATCTATTAGCCTACTCAAAGACATCTTGCTTGCTTCCAAGTATTGGCAATTATCAAAAAAGCCGCTATAACCATACATGTGCAGGTTGTGTGTGGACATAAGTTTTTAACTCTTTTGAGTAAACATCAAGGAATATGACATTATATGGTAAAGGAGATTTAGTTTTGTATGAAACAACCATCTTCAAAGTGACTATAACATTTTGCTTTCCACAGCACTAAGTGAGAGTTCTTGTTGCTTCCACATTCTTGCCAACATTTGGTGTCAGTGCTCTGGATTTTGGCAATCCTAATAGATGTATAGTGATATCTCATTCTTGCTTTAATTTGGATTTCTCATGTGAAATCTGATTCTGAGAATTTTTTGTATGCTTATTTGCCATCTGTATATTCTTTGGTGAGGTGTCAGTTAAGGTTTTTGTCTCATTTCAAAATCAGGTTTTTGACCGGGTGCGGTGGCTCATGCCTGTAATCCCAGCACTTTGGGAGGCTGAGGCGGGCGGATCATGAGGTCAAGAAATCGAGATCATTCTGGTCAACATGGTGAAACCCCATCTCTACTAAAAGTACAAAAATTAGCTGCGTGTGGTGGTGCTCTCTTGTAGTCCCAGCTACTCGGGAGGCTGAGGTAGGAGAATTGCTTGAACCTGGGAGGCGGAGGTTGCAGCGAGCCGAGCTCGCACACTGCACTCCAGCCTGGCGACAGAGCAAGACTCCGTCTCAAAAATAATAATAATAATAATAATAATCAGGTTTTTTGTTTTCTTATTATTGAGTTTTAATAGTTCTTAGTGTATTTTAGATAGCAGTACATTATCAGATAATATTCGAAAATATTTCTTCTAGTCTTTGGCTTATCATTTTATTACCCTGACTGTGTTTTCCATAGAGGAGAAAATTTTAATTTGAATGAAATCCACCTTACCCCCTTTCTCATGGACTGTGCCTTTGGTGTTGCATCTAAATTGTCATCACCAAACCAAGGTCATTCAGATTTTCTCTCACCTACTATGAGTTATATATTTTTCCATTTTCCATTCCGATCTGTGATTCATTCTGAGCTCATTTTTATGAAGGTTTTAAGATCTGTCTGTGGATTTATTTTATGCACATGGATGCCCAGTTATTTCAGCACCATTAATTGAAAGTCTATGTTTGCTCCATTTTATTGACCTTGTTCCTTTGTCAAAGATCAGTCAACTATATTTACCTTAGTCTGTTTCTGGTCTCTGTATTCTTTTTCGTCGATCTATTTGTCTATCCGTGTTATTGAGATGACAGCTTCCTATGTTGCCCAGGCTAGACTTAAACTTCTGGGCTCAAGAAATATTCCCCACTGAGCTTCTCAAATAACTGGGACTACAGACATGCACTGCCATGACAGTGCCAGACTTATCTGTTTATTCTTCTTGCCAATATCACATTGTCTTGATTTGTCTTGATTACTGTAACTGTTTTAGTAAGTTTTGAAGAAGGGTAGCGCCAGTCCTACAACATTGTGATTTTCATTCAGTAATACTGTTGTCTGTTCTATGTCTTTTACCTCTGCATACAAATTTAATAATCAATTTATTGATGTCCACAAATAATGTTCTGAGATTTTTGTTGGTATTTCTCTGAATCTATCAATCTGAGAAGAACTGACATTTTGACAATATTGACTCTTTCTATATATGAACATAAAATATCTATTTAAGTTTATTTGTTTCATTCGAGGTTTATAATTAACTTTGCATATACATCTGGTATTTTTTTAAAAATTTACACCTGTTTTATTTTTTATTCCTAATGTAATATAATCTATATGTAATATAATAATTTATGTATGATATAACTTGTAGTTATATATTCCTAATATAATTTTTTAAATTTCAAATTTCACTTGCTCAATGCTGGTATATAGAAAGCAGTTGACTTTCATATATTAACTTTATATCCTGCAACCCGACTGTAGCTTCTTATTAGTTCTAGAAGGGTTTATTTTGGGAGTTGTTTGAGATATTCTACATAGATGAACATGTCCTCTGTGAATAAAGACAGTTTATTTCTTCCTATCCAATGTGTATACTTTTTGTTTTTTTCTTGTCTTATTGTGCAATCTAGGACTTCCCATACAATGTTCAGAACCAGTAGTGAGAGCTGACACTCTTGCCTTGTCCTTTTTGTAAAACATTCTTTTATTTTAAATTTTTTGTGGGTACATAGCAGGTATATATATTATGGGATAGGTGAGATGTTTTGATATAGCCATGCAAGGTGTACTAATTGCATCATGGAAGATGAGATATCTATCTTTCCAAGCATTTATCTTTCGTATTACCAGCAATCCAATTATAGTCTTTTAGTTATCTATTTATTATTTATTTTTTAAGAATTATAATGAAATTATTGATGGTAGTTACACTGTTTTGCTACTAAATACGAGGCCTCTTTTATTCATTCTATTTTTTTGTACCTATTAACCATCCTCAGTTTTCTACCACCACCTTCCTCGCTTCCATTCCTAGCCTTTGGTAACATTCCTCCTACACTCTATGTTCATAAATTCAATTGTTTTGATTTTTAGATCCCACAAATAAGTGACAACATGCAATGTTTGTCTGTCTCTGCCTCGCTTCTTGTGCTTAAACATGATGATCTCCAGTTCCATCCATGTTGTTGCAAATGACAGAATCTCATTCCTTTTTATGGCTAAATAGTACTCCATTGCGTATCTGTACCACATTTTCTTTATCAATTCAACTGCTGAAAAACACTTAGGTCGCTTCCAAATCCTGACTATTTGCAACAAACATGGGAATGCAGACATCTCTTTTATATACTGACTTCTTTTGAGTATATACTCAGCACTGGAATTGTTGGAGTATATACTAGCTCTCTTTTCATTTTTATGAGGAAAGTCAAAAGTGGTTGTACTAATTTCCATTCCATCTAACAGTGTACAATGTTTCTCTTTTCTCCACATTTTTGCCAGAATTGTTATTGCCTATCTTTGGATATAACCCATTTTAACTGAGGTGAGATGATATTTTATTGTAGTTTTGATTTACATTTCTCTGATCAATGATGCTGAGCACCTTTCTATATGCCTATTTACCATTCATATGTCTTCTTCTGAGAAATTCCTATTCAGATCCTCTCCTCATTTTTTATTGTACTATTGGTTTTATTCCTATAAAGTTATTTGAGCTCCTTATATGTTTTGGTTGCTAACCAAACATTGTCAGATAGATAGTTCAGAAATATTTTCTTCCATTCTGTGGGTTGACTCTTCACTTGTTGAATGTTTCCTTTGCTGTACACAAGCTGTTTAGCTTGATGTGATCCCATTTGTTCATGTCTACTTCTGTTTTCTGTGCTCAATAAACTTTTGCCTAGAACAAAGTCCTGAAGGGCTCTCACATAATAGCCACCACAGCTGGGAAGGTACTGAGTCTCAAATTAAGCCAGGAAGTCTGAGTCTCATCCAAATCTCTGGATATATTTCATAGGAATGCTGCTGGTTATTCAGGGTTCAATGACTCTACAATTAATAAGTGACAGATGCTGTCACGACTGGTTCCTTCCCTTCAAGGCAGTGCATTCCCTTCTGGCATGAGTGTGTTTAGAAGTGTCATTCAAGAGCTAGGGCCTGGAAAAGAGGCCTCACAAAGCTGACCGGTGCCCTATCTTGCTGGATTCAGCTCTTATCCGAGATGCAAGGAAAGTCCTTCCCACTCTTTTCTCTCCTCTCCTAAAACAAAGGAAATCTGTCTCCTTTGGAGCTGCAAGCTGTGTAGCCTGGAGTTAGGGGAGGGGTGATGCCAGCACTCCCTTATCTGCTTCAGCTGGTATCATGGTAGGTCATGTGCTTTCCTACTCCAATGGCTCTTGGCCCAGTTCAGCACTAGAATTTACCTAGGTGTTTCAGTCCTTGTGGCATAGATTGCCTTTCAGCTTCATTTAGGGTCCCAGAGTGCTTTAGCCTACTGTGACAAGCTTGTGGGAACCGAAGTTTGGGCTTCTGGGATTGGCTATACCTCTCTGGCTATGACTGGTTTAAATGTTCACTCCATAGATGAGCATTAGCTAATTTTCTTCTGGTTTTGTTTTCTGCTATAACAGGGGAGTGCTGAGTTCAATTGCTGCAGTTTTTCTTTTCCTGGCACACAGAAACACTCTTTGCACCATACAGCCACTGCTGGGGGATGGGGAATGGGTGGTGTGATCATTCAAGACGTTTTTCCTACCTCTTCAGTGCCTCTTTTACTGATAGGAAGTTAAAACCAGATACTGTGAGTGCTCACCTAATTTTTCAGTTCTTATGATGGTGCTTTTTGTGTAATTATTTGTTAAATTTGTGTTCTTGTGTGGGGGATAATGAATGAAGCCTTCTATTCTGTTATCTTACTCTCATCTATTTTGTGATTTTTTAAATAGAAAAATTATATGGTTGCTGTAGGTCTTTGATAGGTTTACAGAGATCCTGTATTTTCTTTAGTTTTAGAATATTATTAGTTTTATTCATATCTCATGGCAAATGTGTTTGATATTATGATGTTGGGCCCTATATAGACAGCAACAATATTGAGATGCTAGCTTGAGGGCTTTGAGTGAGACTCTCAGACTATCTGAACTCAGGTTAGACTCAGCAAATTCCCAACTATGGTGGCTACTGGATGAGAGTCCTTCTGCTTGAGAAAAGCAGAGGAAAAAGTAAATGGGACTTTATGTTGCACCTCAGGTACCAACACTGCCACAAGCGGGTAGAGCACCATGGCAGCTCTTGGGGTCCTTTATTTCAGGATTTGGCTCTTGGACACCATTTATGGACCTGCCGTGTGCCATAGGGGAGCCCAGTGCCCTGAAAGTTGAGTCTGAAACCAGGCAGCATTCACCACAAGCTGACTGACTGAAGAGCCCTTGGGCCTTAAGGAAAGATTGGCGGCAGTCTGACAGTATTCATTATGGCCAGTGTTGGCAGTGGCTACAGGGTGAAACTCCTCTGCCTTTGGAAAGAGGAGGGAAATGTGGAAAAGACTGTGTCTTGTGTTTTGAATGTCAGCTCAGCTGCAATACCATAGAATACCAGGTAGATTTCTAAGGTTTTTCACTCTAGTCCCCGACTCCAAGATGGTACTTGTGGACCCACCCAAGTACTGGAGGGCCTCGCTGCCCTGAACGGTAGAATATAGGCCTGGCAGGCTTTTCCACCTGCTTATTGTAGAGCCACAGGGCCTTGAGTGAACATAGGCAGTAGCAAGTCAGTGGTAACATCAGGCCTTGGACAAGGCCCAGTGCTGTGCTGGCTTCAGGTCTGACCCAGCACAGCAATAGTGGTGGTGGCCACAAGAGTGCATGTGTCACTCTGCCCCCAGTTTTAGATGGCTCTGAACAAAGAGTGAGAGAGTCTGTATGTTTGGGAGAGAGTAAGAGAAAAGAAAATGAATCTTTGCCTGGTAATCCAGAGAATTCTTCTGGATTTTGTCCAAGATCATCAAGACAGTTCCTCTGTGAATCTGCAAGAGCCACAGTGTTTCTGGAGTTGGGGTTCCTCCCAAAGCAGAAACAGCTTAAACCACCACATCTCAGTTCTTTCAAATACTTTGAAAGCCTTCCCAAGAAGGATGGCTACAAATAAGTCCAGACAGTGAAGACTGCAGTAAATACCTAACTCCTTAATACCTGGACACTAAAGAACATCATCTAGCATCAGCACAATGCAGAAAAACGTGACTGCACCAAATGAACTAAATAAAGCACCAGGGGCCAATCCTGGAGAAAGAGATTATGTGACCTTTCAGAGAGAGAATTCAAAATAATTGTGGTGAGGAAAGTCAAAGAAATTCAAGATAACGCATAGAAGGAATTTAGAATTCTATCAGATAAATTTAACAAAAATTAAAATAATTTAAAAGTGTCAAGCAGAAATTCTGGAGGCGAAAATTGCAATTGACACATGGGAGAATGCGTCGGAGTCATTTAATAGCAGAATTTTTCAAGCAGAAGAAATAATTAGTGAGCTTAAAGACAGGGTATTTGAAAATACATAGGAAAGAAAAAAGATAAAAGAATTTAATAAAAATGAAGCATGCCTGTAGGATCTAGAAAATAGCCTCAAAAGAGCAAATCTAAGAGTTATTAGTCTTAAATAGAAGGTAGAGAAAGAGATAGGGGTAGGAAGTTTATTTATGAATTTACACTTTCACCAACATTGTATAAGCATTTCTTTTTCTCACAACCTTGCCAGCTCTGTTATATTTTGGCTTTTTAGTAATAGCCATTCTGACTGGTGTGAGATGTTATCTCATTATGGGTTTGAAATGTATTTCTAATAATCACTAATGTTTTCTTTTTTAATTATAATTGCTGGCCCATGTATGTCTTCTTTTGAAAAGTTTCTGTTCAAGTACTTTGCACACTTTTTAATGGGGTTGTTTGTTTTTATCTTGTAAATTTGTTTAAATTATTTATAGATGCTAAACCTTAGACCTATGTTGAATGCATAGTTTACAAAAATGTTCTCCCATTCTGTAGGTTGTCTGTTTACTCTGTTGACAGTTTCTTCTGCCATGCAGAAGCTCTTTAGTCTAATTAGACCTCATTTGTCAATTTTTTTTCTTTTTTTTACTTTTGTTGCAATTGCTTTTGGCAACTCCATTGTTAAATATTTGCCCATGCCTATGTCCTGAATGGTTTTGCCTAGGTTGTCTCTTAGCATGTCTATAGTTTGTGGTATTACATTTAAGTCTTTAATCCATCTTGAGTTGATTTTTGTATATGATATAAGGAAGGATTCCAGTTTCAATCTTCTGCTTATGACTAGCCAGTGATCCCAGCACCATAAAATTGAATAGGAAATCCTTACTCATTGCTTTTTTTTTTTTCTGTAAGGTTTGTCAAAATCAGATAGTTGTAAGCATGCAGCCTTATTTCTAGAATCACTATTCTGTTTTATTGGTCTATGTGTCTCTTTTTATTGCCAGTACTATGCTGTTTCAGTTAATGTAGCACTGTATTGTAGTATGAAGTCTGGTAGCATCATGTCTCCAGCTTTGTTTCATTTGCTTATAACCATCTTGGCTATGTGGACTTTTTTTGTTCCATATGAATTTTAAAATAGTTTTCTTTCTAGTTCTTTGAATAATCTCAATAGTAGTTCAATAGGAATAACATTGAATCTATAATTTGCTTTAGGAAATATGGCCATTTTGATGATGTCGATTCTTTCTCTCCATGAGCATGAAATCCTTTTCCATTTGCTAGTGTCATGTCTGATTTCGTTGAGCAGTGTTTTGTAGTTCTACTTGTAGAGATATTTCACCTCCATAGCTAGCTGTATTCAAAGGTATTTTATTCTTTTTGTGGCAATTATGAATGGGAGTGTGTTCCTTATTTGTCTCTCAGCTTGACTGTTGTTGCTGTATAGAAATGCTAGTGATGTTTGGGCATTGATTTTGTATCCTGAATCTTTGGCAAAGCTATTTATCAGCTTAAGGAGCTTTTGGGCTGACACTATTGAATTTACTAGATATAAGATCATGTTGTCTGCAAATAGGGATAGTTTTATTTTCTCTCTTTCTACTTGGATGCCCTCTGTTTCTTTCTCTTGCCTTATTTCCCTGACCAGGAATTCCAATACTCGGTCAAAAAACAAGGAGAGATAGTATCCTTGTTTTGTGATGGTTTTTCAGGGCAGTGCTTCCAGCCTTTGCCCACTCAGTATGATGTTGGCTGTGGGTTTTTCATATATAGCTCTTATCATTTTTAGGTATGTTTCTTCAATGTCTAGATTATTGAGAGATTTTAACATGAAGGAATGTTGAATTTTATGAAAAGTCCTTTCTGCCTCTATTAACATAATCATGTGTTTTTGTCTTTATTTCCGTTTATGTAATGAATCACATTTCTTGATTTCACATGTTGAACCAACTTTGCATTTCAGAAATAAAGCCTACTTGTTCGTAGTTGATAAGCTTTTTGATGTGCTGCTGGATTCAGTTTGCCAGTAGTTTGTTGAGAATTTTTGCTTCAACGTTTATCAAGAATATTAGCCTAAAGTTTTCTGGTTTTTTGTATCTCTGCCAGGTTTCACTCTCAGAATGATGCTGGCCTCATAGAATGAATTAAAGTGAATTAAAGAGGAGTCTCTCCTCCTTAATTTTAGGAATATTTTCGGTAGGAATGGTACTAGTTCTTTTATGTAAATGTGGTAGAATTCAGCAGTGAATATGTCTGGTCCTGAGATTTTTTTGGATGATAGGTTATTTATTACTACCTCAATTTCAGAGCTCATTATTGTTCTGTTCAGGGATTCAAATTATTCCTGTTTTAGTCTTGGCAGGGAGTATGTTTCCAGGAATTTCTCCATTTCTCCTGGATTTTGTTGTTTATCTTCATAAACCTGTTCCTAATATTTTCTGATGGCTATTTGTATTTATATGGTGTTAGTGGTAATATCCTCCTTGTCACTTCTGATTGTGTTTATTTGAATATTCTTTCTTTATTTATTAGTATAGCTAGTAGTCTATTTTTTTTTTTTTTTTTTTTTTGAGGCGGAGTCTCGCTCTGTCGCCTGGACTGGAGTTCAGTGGCCAGATCTCAGCTCACTGCAAGCTCCGCCTCCCGGGTTTACGCCATTCTCCTGCCTCAGCCTCCAGAGTAGCTGGGACTACAGGCGCCCGCCACCTCGCCCGGCTAGTTTTTGTATTTTTAGTAGAGACGGGGTTTCACCGTGTTAGCCAGGATGGTCTCGATCTCCTGACCTCGTGATCCGCCCGTCTCGTCCTCCCAAAGTGCTGGGATTACAGGCTTGAGCCACCGCGCCCGGCCGCTAGTAGTCTATTTTATTAACATTTTCAAAGCAGCTCCTAAGTTTGTCGATGTTTTGAATAAATTTTTGTGTCTCAATCTTCTTCAGTTCAGCTCTGATTTTGGATATTTCTTGTTTTTTGCGATCTTTGGGATTTATTTGCTCTTTATTCTTCGGTTCTTTTAATTGTAATGTTAGGTTGTTGACTTGAGATCTTTCTAACTTTTGCATGTGGGCATTTTGTGCTACAAATTTCCCTCTTAACACTGCCCTAACTGTGTCCCAGAGATTCTGGTATATTGTATCTTTGTTCTCACTAGTTTCAAATAATTTCTTGATTTCTGCCTTAATTTCATTATTTACCTGTATTAGTGTATTCACTAATGCTATAAAGAACTAACTGAGACTGGGTAATTTATAAAGAAAAAAGTTTAATTGCCTCATGGTTCTGGTGGCCATACAGAAAGCATGGCTGGCAGGGCCTCAAGAAACTTACAATCATGGCAGAAGGCAAAGGGGAAGCTGGCACATCCTACATGGCTTGAGCAAGAGGAAGAGAGAGAGTGAAGGGGGAGGTGCCACACACTTTTAAACAACTGGACTTTGCCAAACTCTATTATTAGAACAGCAAGTGGTAAGTTCGTCCCCATGATTCAGTCACCTCTCACCAGGCCCCTTCTCTATCATTAGGAATTACAGTTTTATATGAGATTTGGGTGGGAGCACAGAGCCAAACCACATAATTACCCAAAAGTAATTCAGGAGCAGATTATTCAGTTGCCATGTAATTATATGCTTTTTTAGTGAATTTCTTAGTCATGATTTTAATTTAATTGCACTGTAATCTGAGAGATTGTTTATAATGATTTCAGTTCTTTTGCATTTGCTAAAGAGAGTTTTACTTCTGATTATGTAATCAATTTTAGAGTATGCACCATGTGGTGATGAGAAGAATGTATATTCTGTAGTTTTTCGGTACAAAGTTCTGTAGATATCTACCAGGTCTTTCTGACTCAGTGCTGAGTTCAGGTCCTGAATATCTTTGTTAATTTTCTGTCTTCATTATCTGTCTAATATTGTCAATGAGGTGTTACTGTCTCACACTATTATTCTATGGAAGTCAGTCTCTTTGAAGGCTTCTAAAAACTTTCTTTACGAGTCTCACTGCTGCACTCTCCTGTGTTGGGTGCATATAGATTTAGTTAAATCTTCTAACTTTTACCATTGTGCAATGACCTTCTTTTTTTATCTTTGTTGGTTTAAATTCTGTTTTATCAGTAATAAAGATTGCAACTTTTAGTGTTTTCTGCTTTTTTATTTACTTGGTAGATTTTTTTAACCCTTTATTTTAAGCCTATGTTATTGCTTGTGAGATAGGTTTCTTGAAGACAGCATAATAATGATAAGTTTTGGTTCTTTACCTAGCTTGCTTGCCACTCTGTGTCTTTTAATTGGAGAATTTAGCACATTTACATTTACAATTAGTATTTATATGTGTGGATTTGATCCTGTTATCATGATGTTAGCTGGTTATTTTGCAGACTTCTTTATGTGGTTGCTTTATAGTGTATGTCACTGGTTTGTGTATTTCAGTGTGTTTTAGTAGTGGTTGGTAATGGTTTTTTTCTTTTCTTATACAGTGCTTCTTTTAGGAGATCTTATAAGGCAGGTCTGGTGGTAACAAATTGCCTCAGCATTTGTTTCTCTGAAGAGGATCTTACTTCTGCTTTGATTATGAAGCTTAGTTTGGTTGGATATAAAATTATGTGTTGGAGTTTCTTTTCTTTAAGAGTCAGTGTGATGGACTTCTTTTTGTAGGTGACTTGACCTTTTCTCTCTAGCTGTCTTTAACATTTGTTCTTTTATTTTGATCTTCTAGAATCTGATGATTATGTGTCTTGGAGATAATTTTCTTGTGACATGTCTTAGTTTCTCTGCACTTCCTGTATTTGGATGTTGGCCTCTGTAGCTAGGTTAAGGAAATTCTCATGGACAATATATTTTCGAAGTGGACTCACTCTCCCTATCTCTTTCAGGGGACACCAATCATAGATTTGGTATCTCCACAGAATCTCATATTTCTCAGAGTTTTTATTTATTCCTTTTCATTATTTTGTTCCATTCTTGTTTGATTGTGTTATTTCAGAAAGCCAGTCTTCAAGCTCTGAGATTTATTTCCTCACAGTCTATTTTTCTATCAATACTTGTGATTGTATTATGAAATTCTCACAGAGTGTTTTTCAGCTCTATCAGGACAATTACATTCTTTTTATACTGGCCATGTTTTCTGTCAGCTCCTGCATTGTATTTAAATTATTGTTAGCTTCTTTGCATTGAGTTTCAAGGTACTCCTGTAGCTCAATGAACTTCAATCGTATCCATACTCTAAATTTAATTTCTGTCATTTGAGCCATCTCATCCTCAGCCTGGTTCAAAACCCTTACTGGAGATGTCTTGTGGTTGTTTGGAGGAAAAAGAGTGCTCTAGTTTTTTGAATTTTCAAGGTTCTCATGTTGATTTTTCTCATCTTTGTAGGCTTATCTACCTTCAGTCTTGGAGGTTGCTGACCTTTGGATGTTTATTTTCTTTTATCCTATTTGATAATCTTGAGTGTTTAGTTGTAGTATAAGTTGGATTCGGCCAACTGGCTTTGTTTTTGGGAGAATATATGGGGCCAGTGCTCAACTCCCAACTCCTGGACTATGTGCTCTAACTCTGGGGGACTTGTATTGAGCCACAACTTTGTTCTCTGACTTTTTGAAGTTTGGAGTCCACTGCACTGAGGAGGCCAATGTGCAGAAGCTTCAGCAGAGTGGTAGTGGATGCGGGGGTGCCTGCCTCCCTAAGGGCATTCACCATAGTGTTGGAGCCAATGCAGTTTGTGAAGGGGTGCCGAGGGCCCCTGCTGGAGACTATGTGCACTGTTGCACTGGAAGTGGTGTTGCCTTGTGGTGGGGTGCTAGCCAGCATAAACCTGGGTGCCCTCTCTGTGCCCTACAAACAGGAGTGATCCAGAATATCCTTTTCAAACAAGCAAATACTAAATGAATTAATTACCACCCACACCTGCCTTACAAGAGGACTTAAGGGAGGGTTAAACTAGAAACAAAAGACTGTTAGCAGCAACTGCAAAAACACACTTAAGCACATACATCATTGCCACTATAAAGTAACTACACAATCAAATCTGCATAATAACTAGCTAACAAAACAATGACAGGATCAAATCCACACATATCAATATTAGCCTTGAATGTAAACTGGCTATATACCTCAGTTAAAAGGCGCAGAGTCTCAAGTTGGGCAAAGAAACAAGACCCAGCTGTATGCCATCTTTAATTGGCCCCGTTCACATTCAATGATACATATACTCTCTAAATAGGGAAACGAAATAAAGTCTACCAAGCAAACAGAAAACAGAAAAAAACAAGGGTTGATATTCTAATGTCAGACAAGACAGACTTCAAACTAAAACTGATTAAAAAAGACAAAACAACATGGGAGCACTCAGATTCATAAAACAAGTTCTTAGAGGCTTACGATGAGACTTACATAGCCATACAATAAAACGGGATATTTCAACACCACACTTATGATATATTAGACAGATTATCAGGCAGAAAAATTAACAAAGATAAACTGAACTTGACACTTGACAAAATTGACCCAACAGACCTCTACTTAACTCTCACCACAAAACAGCAGAATACGCTTTCTTTTCATTGGCACATGGAACATACTGTAAATTTGACCACACAATTGGTCATGAAATAATTTTCAGCAAATTCAAGAATACCGAAATCATACCACCCACACTGTCACAATACTGTTCAACAAAAATATAAATCAATGCTAAGATGATTACTCAAAACCACATGATTACATGCAAATTAAACAACTTACTCCTGAGTGACTTCTAGGTCAACAGTGAGATTAAGACAGAAATCAAGAAAATTATTGAAATGAATGAGAGGAAAGATACAGCATACCAGAATCTCTAGGACACAGCTAAAACACTGTTAAAAGAAAAGTTTATAGTGCTATATGTCCACATAAAAATGAGAAAGATCTTAAATTAAAAACCTAACATCACACTTAGAACTAGAATAACTAGGGCAAACTAACTCCAAAGCTAGCAGAAGACAAAGAGAGAAAAAATAACTAAGTAAACACACTCAGAAATGACCACAGAAATTACTGACACAACAAAAATAGAAAAAACTTTCAGAGACTATTATGAACACCTTTATGCATGCAAATTAGAAAACCTAGACAAAACGGATGAATTCCTGGAAACAAGGAATTCTGATTCAACCTCCCAAGTTTGAATCAGAAAAAAATATGAAACCCTGAACAGATGAATAACAAGTTCCAAAATTAAATCACTAATAAAGCCTACCAATCAAAACAAGTCTAGGACCAGATTATTACCTGCCAAATTCTACCAGATCTATAAAGAAGAAATTATGTTATTCTTATTTAAACTATTCCAAAATATTGAGGAGTAGAAACTCCTGCCTAACTCACTATATGAGACTAACATAATTCTGATAAAAAACTGAGCAGAGACACAACCAAAACAGAAAATGTAAGAATAATATATTCATGAACATAGATGCAAAAATACTCAACAAAATACTAGCAACCTGAATCCCACAGCACATAAAAAAGCTAATCCACAGTGATCAAGTAGGCACTATCCCTGGAATTCAAAACTGGTTCAATTTACACAAATCAGTAAATGTTATCCATAATGTAAAAACAACTAAAAACATAAACCATATGATTATTTTAATAGATGCAGAAAAGGCTTTCACTAAATTTAACATTCTGTTATGTTAAAACCTCTCAACAAACTAGGCATTGAAGGAACATAGCTTGAATAATAGCAGGCATCTATGATAATCCCACAGTGAACATATCAAAAGGCTAAAAGTTGAAAGCATTTCCTTAGAGAACTGAAAGACGTTAAAGATCCCCTATTCAACATAGTACTGAAAGTCATAGCCAGAACAATCAAGCAAGAGAAAGAAGTAAAAGGCAGCCAAATAGGAAGAGAGAAAATCTACCTATTTTGGAGTGCAGATAATATGATTTTATAATTAAAAATCATAGTCTCTGCCCCAAAGGTTCTAGATCTTATAAACAACTTTAACAAAGTTTCAGAATACAAAATGAATGCAAAAAATTTACTAGCATTTTTATACACAAACCACATACAAGCTAAGCTAAGTGCCAAACCAAGAATGCAATTACATTCATCATAGCCACAAAAAAGTCTAGGAATATAGCTGAGCAGGTAGCTGAAAAATCTTTACTATGAGAATTACAAAACACCGCTCAAAGAAATTAAAGATGTCACAAGCAAATGGAAAAGCATTCCATGGATAGGAAGAGTCAATATTCATATGCTGTCCATACTGCCCAAAGCAATTTACAGATTGAATGCTATTTCTATTAAATTTCCAATGACATTGTTCACAGAATTTAAATATATATATATATTCTAAAATTTATGTGAAACCAAAAATGAGCCTGAAAAACCAAAGCAATACTAAGCAACAACAACAACAACAACAACAACAACAAAAAAAAAACAGTCAGAAGCCTCACACTTCTTCTTGACTTTAAAATATACTAAAAGATGGCAGTAACCAAAACAGCCTGATACAGGTATAAAACAGACACATAGACCACTGAAACACAAAAGAGAGCCCAGAAGTAAAGTCACACACCTAAAGCCATCTGATCTCTGATCTGTTGACAAAACAAGCAAGAGGGAAAGGATTCCCTATTCAATAAACTGTGCTGGCATAACCAAATGTAGATTATTGAAACTGGACACCTTATTTAGACCATGTAAAAATAACAAGTCAAAATGAATTAAAGAACTAAATGTAAAGCCTAAAACTATAAAAACCCCATTGAAAACCTAGGAAATACCATGATGGACATAGGCCCTGAACCAGATTTAATAATGGAGATGTCAATCGCAATTGCAACAAAAGCAAATACTGACAAATGGAACCTAATTGAACTAAAAAGATTCTGCACTGGAAAAGAAACTGTCAACACTGTGAAAAGAAAACCTACAGAATGGAAGAAAATACTTGCAAACTATGCATCTGACAAAGATCTAATAACCATGATCTATAAGAAACTTCAAGCTATACAACAAACTAGACAAACTACAAACTACGCAAATAAACAAGCAAAAACCAAACAACCCTATTAAAAATTAGACAAAGGTCATGAATAGACATTTTTTTAAAAAGAATAAGACATACAAGTGGCCAAAAAGCATATGAAAAAATATTCAAAATTCCTAACTATTAGATAAATGTAAATCAAAACCACAAGATAACATCTCACACCAGTCAGAATTACTATTATTAAAAACTCAAAAATTAACAGATGCTGACAAGGTTGAAGAGAAAAGGGAACACTTACACATTGCTAGTGGGAATATAAATTAGTTGAGCCACTGTGGAAAGGAGTTTGATTATTTCTCAAAGAGCTTAAAAAATAGAACTACCATTTGACCCAGCAATCCCATTATTGAGTACATATCCAAAGAAATATAAAGTTTTCTACCATAAAGACACATGGATGTGTATAATCATCACAGCACCATTCACTATAGCAAAGTTGTGGAATCAACCTAGCTGTCCATCAGTAGTAGACTGGATAAAGTAAATGTAGTATATATACACTATATTAGTCTGTTTTTACACTACTATAAAGAACTACCTGAAACAGGTAAATTATGAAGAAAAGAGCTTAATTGACTCACAGTTTTGCAGGCTGTGCAGGAACCATGGTTGGGGAGGCCTGTGGAAACATACAATTATCACTAAAGGGCAAAGAAGAAGTAAGTACCTTCTTCACATGGCAGAGCAGGAGAAAGAGAGCAAAAGGGGAAGTGCTACACACTTTTAAACAACCAGATCTGCTGAGAACTCACTATCACAAGAACAGCATGGGGGAAGTCTGTCCCCATGATCCAATAACCTCCCACCAGGTTCCTCCCCGGAAAATTGGGAATTACAATTTGACAGGAGATTTGGGTGGGAACACAAAGCCAAACCATATAATTCCACCCCGACTCTTCCCAAATCTCATGTCCTTGTCACATTTTAAAACACAATCATGCATTCCCAACACTCCCTCAAATTCTTCACTCATTCCAGCATTAACTCAAAAGGCAAAGCCCAAAGTCTCAACCGAGACAAGGCAAGTCACTTCTGCCTATGAGCATATAAAATCAAAACAAGTCAGTTACTTCCTAGATACAATGTGGGTACAAGCATTGCGTAAATAGACCCATTCCAAGAGAAAGAAAACAGCCAAAACAAAAGAACTATAGACCCCATGCAAGCCTGAAACCCAGCAGGACACTCATTAAATCTTAAAGCTCCAAAATAATCTCATTTGAGACAATGTCTCACATTCAGGCAAGAAATGATGGAAGGGGCAGGCTCCCAAGGCCTTGGGCATCTCTGGCTCTGCAGGTTACAACCCCCATGGCTGACTTCACAAGCTGGCACTGAGTGTCTGTGGCTTTCTCAGGTGCATGGTGCAAGCTGTCAGTGGATCTACCATTCTGGGGTCTGGAGAATAGTGGCCCTCTTCTCACAACTCCACTAGGCAGTGCCCCAGTAGGGACTCTGTGTGGGGGCTCCAGCCCCACATTTTCCCTCCACACTGCCCTAATAGAGGTTCTCCATAATGGCTCTGTCCCTGAAGCAGACTTCTGCCTGAACATCCAGGCATTTCCATATAGCCTCTGAAACTTTTCTGGAAGCAACCAAATCTCAGCTCTTGCCTTTTGCACACCTACAAGCTCAACAACACATGGAAGCAAAAAGGATTGGGGCTTGCACCCTCTGAAGCAATGGTCTGAGCTGTGCCTTGGCCTCTTTAAGCCACAGCTGGAGCTGGAGTGGCCGGGACACAGGATACCATGTCCCAAAGCAGCACAAAGCAGTGGGACCCTGGGCCTGGCCCCAAAAAACGTTTTTTCCTCCTAGGCCTCTAGGTCTGTGATAGGAGGGTTGGAGAACACAGAACCAAACCATATCACCCACCATGAATACTACATAGCCATAAAAAAGATTGAGATTATGTCCTTTGCAGCAACATGGATGGAGCTGGAGGCCATTATTTAAGGAAACCAATATAGTAACATAAAACCAAGTTCTGTATAATCTCACTTATAAGTAAGAGCTAAACATTGAGTACAGGTTGATACAAAGAACAGAACAATAGTGATGTGGTTTGGCTCTCTATCCACACCCAAATCTCATCTCAAATTGAAATCGCTATGTCTTGAGGGAGAGACTTGTAATCCCCACACATCAAGGAAAGGAGGTGATTGGATCATGGTGGTAGTATCCCCTGTGCTTTTCTCATGATATTAAGTTTTCATAAGATCTGATGGTTTTATAAATATCTGGCATTTCCCCTGTTTACACTTCTCTCTCCTGCTTCCATGTAAAGAAGTTCCTTTCTTCCCCTTGCCTTCTGCCATGATTGAAAGTTTCCTGAGACTTCCTCAGCCATGTGAAACTCTGAGTAAATAAAAACTCTTTCCGTTATACATTATGCAGTCTTGGGCCTTCCTTCCCCTTCCTTCCTTCCTTTCCTTCCCTTCCTTCCCTTCCCTTCCCTTCCTTTCCTTCCTTCCTTCCTTCCTTCCTTCCTTCCTTCCTTCCTTCCTTCCTTCTTTCCTTCTTTTCCTCCCTCCCTTCCTTCATTCCTTGGGCCTTCCCTTCCTTCCTTCCTTCTTTTCCTTCCTCCCTTCCTTCATTCCCTTGGGCCTGCCTGCCTGCCTGCCTTCCTTCCTTCCTTCCTTCCTTCCTTCCTTCTCTCTCTCTCTTTCTCTCTCTCTCTCTTTCTCTCTTTCTTGTTTCACTGTTGTTGCCCAGGCTGGAGTGCAATGGTGTAATCTCAGCTCACTGCCACCTCAACCTCCCAGGTTGAGGTGATTCTCTTGCCTCAGCTTACCAAGTAGCTAGAATTACAGGCACTCACTACCATACCCAGCTAATTTTTGGTATTTTTAGTAGAGATGGGGTTTCACCATGTTGGCAGGCTAGTCTCAAACTCCTGACCTCAAGTTATTCACCTGCCTTGGCCTCCCCAAGTGCTGGGATTACAGGCATGAGCCACTACATGGGTATTTCTTTATAGCAGTGTGAAAAGGGGCTAATACAGTAAATTGTTACTTAGGTAGTGGGGTACTGCTCTAAAGATACAAAAAAATGTGAAAGTGACTTTGGAACTTGGTAACAAGCAGAAGTTGAAACAGTTTGGAGGGCTCAGAAGAGGACAAAGATGTGGGGATGTTTGGAATTTCTTAGAGACTTGTTGAATGGTTTTGACCAAAATACTTATAGTGATATGGACAATAAAGTTCAGGCTGAGGTGGTCTCAGATGGGGATGAGAAACTCATTGGGAACTGGAGCAAAGGCCACTATTGCTATGCTTTAGCAAAGAGACTGGCAACATATTGCCCCTGCCCTAGAAATATGTGGAATTTTGAACTTGAGAGATGATCTGAAATTATACCTTACATTTAAAAGGGAAGCAGAACATAAAAGTTTGGAAAATTTGCAGCCTGACAATGTAATATAAAAGAAAAACACCAATTTCTGCAGAGAAATTTAAGCCCACTGCATAAATTTGCATAAGAAAAGAGGTTAATCATCAAGATAATGAAGAAAATGTCTCCAAGGTATGTCAGAGATCTTAACAGCAGCCCCTCCCTTCACAGGTCCTGAAGGGAGGGAAAAAACGGCCTGAGGGTCAGGCCCAGGGCCCCCTGCTGTGTGCAGCCTGGGGACTTGGTGACCTGTGTCCCTGCTGCTCCAGCTCCAGCCATGATGAAAATGGGCCAAGGTACAGCTTGAGGCATTGCTTCAGAGGGTGCAGGCCCCGCGCCTTGGCTACTTCCATGTGGTGTTGAGCCTGCAAGTACACAGAAGTCAAAAATTGGGGTCTGGGAGCCTCCACCTAAATTTCAGAGGATGTATGGAAATGCCTGGATGTCCAAACTGAAGTTTGCTGCAGGCGCAGGGATCTCATGGAGAACCTCTGTTCAGGCAGTGCAGAAGGGAAATGTGGGGTTGGACCCCCCACACAGAGTGGCAACTGGGACACTGCCTAGTAGAGCTGTGAGAAGAGGGCCACCGTCCACTAGACCCCAGAATGGTAGATTCAATGACAGCTTGCACTGTCCACCTAGAAAAGTGCAGACACTCAATGCCAGCCTGTGAAGGAGCTGTCCAAGTCTGTGGGAGCCCACCCCTTAGATTGTCATGCCCCGAATGTGAGACATGGAGTCAAACAATATCATTTTGAAGCTTTAAGATTTAATGACCGACCTTCTGGATTTTGGACTTGTATAGGGCTGTAGCCCCTGTGTTTTGGCTAAGTTTCTTTATTTGGAATTGGAGCATTTACCTCATGCTTGTACCTCTGTTGCATCTAGGAAGCAACTAACTTGCTTTTGATTTTACAGGCTCATAGGCAGAAAGGACTTGCCTTGTCTCAGATGAGACTTTGGCTTGTGGACTTGAGTTAATGCTGAAACGAGTTAGGATTTTGGGGAACTGTTGGGAAGGCATGAGTGGTTTGGAAATGTGAAAAGACATAAGATTTTGGAGGAGATAGGGGTGGAATAATATGGTTTTGCTCTGTGTTCCCACCCAAATTGTCACTGGTATTTAGGCATGAGAGGGGCAGGAGATGGCTCTTCCCCCTCCCACTAGAAATGTCAGGTGATAGTTCGGCAATTATCGCATTGCCTCTCTAAACATGATAATTCAGCAACGCCAGGGAGAGGCAATTTCTTGATGGTCCACACCTGTTAACATCAAAATCTTAATTGAAGGCAGGTCCCAGGGAGAAACAACTTCCTGGGCATGCATATTAAAACACAAAAATTATGAAGTGTGGTCTTCTGGGTACACTCTACCAGAAAAAGGAAGAAAACCTCAGATGCACATGTTTATAACTCCCTAAACACACTGTGCATGCTCACTTCCTAAGGGTAAAGGGGGCTCTGTGCATGAAGAAAACCCACCCTAAGAGAAGAATCATGGGGAAAAGGTGAGTAAAAATCCTAGAATCCCAGTTAAAGGAGGTACTTGACCTTGTTTCTTTAACCTTCACATGCCCACTTGGGTCTTTTCCAAGTGCATCTTCCTTTCTTTCCTGTTCTGAGGTCTTTTTATATAAACTTCCATTTTTTGCTCTGGAAATTGCCTTGGTGTCTTTTTCTGCTTTATGCCCCTCAGTTGAATTCTTCCTTCTGAGGAGCCAAGGAGTGAAGTTGCTGTGGACCCATGAGAATAGGCCGCTGGAAACTTGGGGTAACTCAGATCTCTTCCATGGTAACAAAATTTCATCTCTTATTGTAATCCTCATGTGTCAAGGGAGGAACCTGTAATCCCCACATGTTGAGGGAGGAAGGTGATTGGATCATGGTGCAGTTTCCCCCATGCTGTTCTCAAGAGTGAGTTCTCATGAGATCTGATGGTTTTATAAGCATCTGTCATTTCCCCTGCTTGCAATTCTCTCTCCTGTCACCATGTGAAGAAGGTTCTTACTTCCTCTTGCCTTCTGCCATGTTTGAAAGCTTCCTGAGGTCTCTCCAGTCATGTAAAACTGAGTCAATTAAACCTCTTTTCTTTATAAATTACTCAGTCTCAGGTATTTCTTTATAGCAGTGTGAAAACAGACTAATACAAATAGACCCCAGGGTTTTCTTATGGGTGGAGGGTGTGTAGGGCGTGAGGATTACAACACTACCTATCAGATTTCATGTTTATTAGCTGGATGATAAAATAATCTATATACCAAACCCCTGCAATATGAAATTTACCTGTGTAACAAATCTGCACGTTTGCCAAACTAAAATAAAAGTTTAAAAATAGAAAACAAAAAAAACAAGTTAAATTAAAAAGCAGTTCAAAAACTCAGAGCTACATCTGATATTCCTATTAAAGTCTCAGATAAAATAATGATCTCTAGCATCAGTTGACACTTTGCTATTTGTCCTGCAGCAGAAATAACTGTGTTTTGTCGGGCATGCATTCTATAGCATCCCAAAAGGTGAAGGCCATTAACCTGCAGCCAGCTAGCACACCCATAAGTGGTTTGTTATCAAAGCCTATGACACATATAATGCATGTGGAGAATCCCAAATTCTGAATTAAAATGACAAACTAAAACCAACCTCAAATATCAATGATATGTCTGCACATTTTAGCACCATGTAATTGCTTTTCAGGTGTTCTTTTTTCTCAGTGCCACTGGTTTATGCATAAAAAATTTAATTTCATAAAGATAAATTTTTCGTTACTTTAGCAAACAAAGGCAGAATTGCAGATCTATAGATTATCTATAATTTTGTGTTAGTAGATAAGTACTTAAAATAACTATGACTAAAACATTAATGTATATGGATAAAAAGGTACCAAATTACTAAAAATAAAAAATCTTACAAATAATTGGAAACTTTAAAAAATCAAGTGGACAGTATTGGGTGGCTGTGGGAGAAGTATGAATTGTTAATGGCTACAAAAATAGAAAAATTAAATAAGACCTACTATTTGATAGCACAACAGGTTGATTATAGTCAATAATAACTTAGTTATACATTTTAAAATAACTTAAAACATGTAATTGGATTGTTTGTAGCTCAAAGGATAAATGCTTGAGGGGATGGATACCCCATTTTCCATAATGTGCTTATTTCACATTGCAGGCCTGTATCAAAACATCTCATGTACCCCATAAGTATTTATACCTACTATGTACTCATGAAAATTATAAATTAAAAATTTAAAAATCAAATGAACTCTCTAGAACTGAAAATTAAATATCTGTAGTTTAACAACAGAATCCAGACAGAGATTAGTAAACATTAGGACAAGTCAATATAAAATATAGAAAATAATAATGGAAAATAGAAGTGTAGAAATAAAGAATGGGGGGAAGAAAAATAACATACAAGACAACACAATCACATTGTTAAAATATACATAATTTTCATCTTAAGAATATAGGAGAGAGAGGAAATGTGAAATAAACAATATTTGAAAAGAAAATCATACAAAATTTTCCAAATATGATGAAATATTACATCTTAAAAATTCATAACACACAGCAAATTCCAAACAAAATAGCTGCAAATAAAACCACACTTAGGTTTATCATGGTCAAACTGCTGAAAACTTGTCATAAAGGTAAAAATCTTCAAATAATTCAAAAGAAAAAGACTACCTTAAAAGGAAGAACAAGAAAAAAATGGAGAACTAGAATTTCAATGGAAACTATGAAAGCCAAAAGACAATGTAACATCATCTTTAAAAATACAGTAATACTTCAGACATAGGTTTTCAATCCTAGAAAAGTGTACCTTCAAAAATAAAGGCAAAGAAGGGTATTATCACACAAGCAAAAGATGAAAGAATTTACTGATGACACATTTGTATTTCAAGAAATACTAAATAAGATAATTAAAGTGGAGGAAAATGATCCCAGAAATAACTTCAGGAATTAATGAAGATCACCTAAATAGGTAAATGTGTAGCTAAACTGTCTTTGATCCACTTTGGTGACATCAAACCCAACTTAAAGTCTAAGGGAATTCCTAAGTGTAAAGACCTGCAATCATAGAATATTATGCTAGAAGAGACCTTTTAAATCATTTATTCCAACTCACCTTATTGACAGATATGAGGAAATAATTTCACAGATGAATTAGTTATCTGGTTAAAACTGGAAATAAATCCCAGTTTGTAATGATTCTAACCCTTAAGTTCTAACATTCTGAGCTCCAGGCCATTCACAACCTCCTAGGCCCTTAAATTCTCTTGGAACAACCTTTTGTCATTATGTATAGCCTCTGGTCACTTTTCATTTTCTATACTGGCCATGCCCAATTAACTGTATAATCATTCTCTGCACTAAGAATCTTGAAGACATAACCTCTGAGCCTCTTGAACCATTTGGAATGTCAATTTCTTGTAGGTTTTCTTTTTTTGGATCTTGAACAATAGATCTTGCATCAAGAATATTCCACATTCACAGATGAATATGTCCTAATTCTAAAGCAGGTAAATTATTTGTGAGGGTTCTTGACTATAGCAATAACTCAAATCAGACCCAGCTGCTGTAGCAGTCATATCTCCACCACTTGCATTCTTAGGTATAGTCTGATGAGACAGAAAACTTGCACAAGTCTACAAGTAATAAAGAACCTTTATTACTCGTAGATAGGTAGTAAGAATCAATAGAAACATATGACCTATGGCAAACTGGCCCTTCAGTGCTCAAGAAACCTATGCAGGGTGGATGGACTATCATCTACACATGCCCCACGTTGCACAACAGCTTTAGAACCCCAAAAACCTTCTGCTCTGGTTTTATACTCTAGAGGCAAATTGTTGGCACATTGAGTCCAAGTGTTGCAGGATATCCAGTTCTACGAGTGATAGAGACAAAGTCAGGACTGTTCTATGCAGTTCCTTTTTATCTCAGGATTTTGTATTATCAGCACATTTTACGGTTATCCTGAGAAATACAAGCAAGAACGGGAGAGCTGGGTCAGCCAAGGGTACCCAAGGACCTATCATCCTGCAATAATATTTCCCCAATAAGTTTTTATACTTGGAGATAAAAGTGATGTTCTTATACAGTAATATAGTGGCTAGGAGAAGACTGAGTTATTGAAAATATATCCTTGACAACTTGTCCTAACCACTCCCTCTTGTCAATCAAGCAGTACAATTTGATCAGTTGATACTAAAATATGCACATATTTAGAATTTTTTTGTTGCCATACAACATTGAGCATAAACACTTTTAATCCAGTGGCTTTAGAAAAATAACATTTTTGTAAAACAAATGTTGTTTAGTATTTGTTCTTATTTTAGACATGAGTTTCTACAGTTGACTCATTTTGACTACATTTCACTCTATAAAAGTTATCATTTTAAATGTAATATATGTGTCATTATACTATTTTGAGACTGAGTGGCAGTCAATCCTTTGGTCATGTCCCTCTGACTCTGCTGACCTCAGTTCATGGAACTGTTATCTTTTGATAGTGTATACTTGCTGGTACACCTGCGTTCATTGCCCTGCTGTGTGAAATGAATGCTTAGCAGCCAGGAATTCTGTAATTCTTGGAAAAACCTTTTCTAATTTGTTTCTGTTTGTGACCTAAACCACTAACATATAGGAATCAATTATTTCCTTCTTTAATTATTTATTCATCTACCATTTATTGAGATAATACTAACACAATATTAGACAAGGATAGGTCACTTCATTTTTATACAGGGAAGTTGTGGATTGATATCCTGATTCTGCTACTTACTAACTAGCAAATTAGATTTTGGGTAAACCATGTAAACTCCATGAGACTGTTTTCTCTTCATGAAAATGGGAATAGCTACTATAAGAAAAATAAACTATTACTTGGTCTTCACATTTCTGAACAAAATAAAGCCTAAGA
Source organism: Trachypithecus francoisi (assembly GCF_009764315.1). Taxonomy (NCBI): domain Eukaryota; kingdom Metazoa; phylum Chordata; class Mammalia; order Primates; family Cercopithecidae; genus Trachypithecus; species Trachypithecus francoisi. The sequence goes on along the minus strand of NW_022681471.1, from coordinate 35,883,649 downwards.
GAGTATTACTCACAAACTTCCAGTCTGATTCTATGTATATCATAGCAGGTCTATCTTCTTAGCCTATCATTTGAATTAAAGAATAAAGAGACATAAGATTGACAGAAACTGAACATCAATATTCATGATGCTGTTGCATGGAGACAGAGCATTTATGATATTTTCTTAAGCTGTTATGTCTGGTTTATAATCAGTATCCCAGAATAAGCAAAATGGTAGACGTTCAAGTCTCCAAAGTGTCATTCAGCTGTATGCATCTGTCTAAATTTGAATAATGAAGTTCTTCATGAACGAAAAGGAAAACCAAGGAAAAGAGAGCTAAGTATATTATGTGCTTATATGGAGAAAATTTAAGAATGATTCTCCTGCTTGTTAAAATTGTGCCTACAAATTTACACAGATATACATCTATACCATAAGTTACCACCAAAAGTTCAGAGTGAAATGAAACCTCTTTCTTCCCTTCTGGTCCTTAAATGGGGCAAAGATAAGGTAGTATTTAGGTTCTACTATCTAGGGTGGTTTAGCAGCATCTGCAAACATCACATCTTTTAAAATACTGGAGTTGTATTTTAATTTTGGTTGCACATTCTTTATATACAGAGTCAGAGATGTGCGGAAAAAAATAAAAGAGTATGGAAGGGATGCTGTCTCATCATGAAAATATCCTGGTTCCTCTACTCTCGAAAGGATCAGTCTAAGGTCTATCTCTGTCTATCTGTCTGTCTATCATCTATCTATCTATCTATCATCTATCTATCTATCTATCTATCTATCTATCTATCTATCTATCTATCTATCCACCAAGAAAGACAGAGAGAGGGGTCCAAAAATATGTAGTCAGCTAGCAAGAAACCCAGGAGAGCTCTCTTTATATATATATATAGAGAGAGATATGTGTATATATATACATATATATGTGTGAGTATATATGTGTGTGTGTGTATATATATATATATATATATAGAGAGAGAGAGAGAGAGAGAGAGAGAGAGAGAGAGAGAGAAGTTTACCATAAGGAATTGGTTCACATGATTATGGAAGCTGACAGGTCCAAAGATCTGTAATCAGCAAGATAGAAACCCAGGAGAGCTGATTGTTTAGTTCTGGTCCAAAGGCAGAAAAAGGTCCTTGTTCTACTGCTAAGGAAATCAGGTTGAAGGAGTTCCCTCTTATTTGAGAAAGGGTCAGCCTTATATTGTATTCAGGCCTTCACCTGATTGAATGAACACCCACTACATTCATGAGAGCAATCTACTTTACTCAGTCTATCTATTTGAATGTTAAACTCATCCAAAAACACCTTCACAGAAGCACCTGGAGGATTGTCTTATCAAATATCTGGACACTTCTTAGACCAGAAAAATTGACATATAAAATTAACCATCACAAGGATTCAGAGATCAAGTCCAAGGTGCTGTCAGGAAAACATCACTTGGTAAAGATGAACTAAGGATTTTAACTGTGAAACATTTTGTGACTATCTCAGAGAATAAGGTAGTTTTTACCCTTTGAAACTGACCTTTGAAACAGACAAAAGTACTTCAAAGAGATATAGTTGCAGATAACTCAGAAAATCACAGTCTGTCACATGTCAGTAGATTTTCTCCTGAACTTTATCCCACCTTTCTGATCAATATCTCATTTCCCTAAAATGGCTTTCCCTTTCTCAAACCACTTCTCAATATAACAAGCTCTGGCTTCTTTTACAGAATATAAACATTATAAAATCTTAATTTTTAAAATGTCCAATGTTTTCCAGTATAAAACAACACAGCAAAAACTGAGCCATGACTTTGTTTTATATTAATGTTTAATAAAGTATCTTTTCATAACCCAAATTATTTTCTGCATTTTCTATTGCCTGGGGCTATAGAGGTCGAATAATAATTCATACTCCAAACTTAAGCAGTTAATATTTTACTTAATATTTTCATATTTTAATAAGCTTACAATGTCAGCTATTTCCAGGCTGATATAGAACGAAGGGAGCTTTAAACCTCAACAATACATTAATGTATTCCAGTTTACAACCCCTTCGACCCCATAAAACCCTGTAGACCTGAATTTTTTTTTGTTCTACTTTTATTTTAGATTCCAGAGGTACATGTGCAGGTTCGTTACATGGGTAAATTGCATTTTTCTAAGGCTTGATGGAGGAATAATCCTGTCACCCAGGTAGGGGGCATAATACCCATAGGTAGCCTTCCAACTCCTCCCCTCCAGCAAGAAGTTCCCAGTATCTATTGTTCCGAGTCTTGTGTCCATGTCTATTCAATGTTTAGTTCTCCCATATAACTGAGAACATGTGTTATTGGTTTTCAGTTTCTGAATTAGTTTCCTTAGAATAATGGCACCCAGCTACATCCATGGTGCTGCAAATGAAATGATTTTATACTTTTTATGACCGCATAGTATTCTATTGTTTGTTTGTTATCTTTTATTTATCCAGTCCACTATTGTTGGCATCTTGGTTTATCACATATCTTTGCTATTGTGAATAGTGCTGCAATGAACATATGAATGCATGTGTCTTTGGTAGAACAATTTATTTTCCTTCGGGTATATACCCAATTGTGGGATTGCTTGGTCAATTTTTTTTTTAAGTTCTTTGAGAAATCTCCACATTGCTTTCCATGGTGGCTCAACTAATTTTCATTCCCACCAGCCGTGTAGAAGTATTCCTTTTTCTCCTCAACCTCCCCAGCATCTGTTTTTTGTTTGTTTGTTTAACTTTTTAATAATAGCCATTGTGACTGGTGTGAGATGGTATCTCATTTTACCTCCGATTTGCATTTCTCTAACGACTAGTGGTGATGATCTTTTTTTCATATGTTTGTTGGCCACATGTATATCTTCTTTTGAGAGTGCCTGTTCATGCTCTTTGCCCAATTTTTAATGAGGTTATTTGTATTTTGCTTTTTAATTTGTTTAAATTCCTTATAAATTTTGGATATTAGACCTTTGTCAAATGCATAGTTTCAGAATACTTTCTCCCATTCTGTAGGTTGTCTGTTTACTCTGTTAGTTTCTTTTGGTGAGCAGAAGCCCCTTAGTTTAATTAGGTCCCACTTATCAATTTTTTATTTTTCTTACAATTGCTTTTGTGGACTTAGTCATAAATTCGTTGCCAAAGACAATTAGTCCTGAATTTATATGCTTCTCACAATATGAGATAATTATCACAATCTAATAAAAATGTTGTAATAGCATTTTCAACGTAAATATGAAAGTTTAGGATTTATTTAGCAATTTCCAATATCCAGGCTGCAATTCTTGTGTTAAGGTATATTTATGCTAAGAGAGACGTTCCTTTGTGCAACAGTGTCCATCAAAGTGAGTTAGTTCCTCAGGAAAGAGTGAACATCTGCAGAGATCAGAAAATGTTTCTTGAAGGAGATAATATCTGAACACAATTATGAAGTCTGAATATTTTTTCTAAATGAATATATGAGTATCTAAAGACATGTACTCACAAAAACAATGACAAAGGCTAAAATAACAAATACTGTATTATGTAACAAAGTATAAGCAATTCATTGTTGCTAGACTATAAAGTGCAAAACAGCACATGGTAAGTAGTGAATATTGAGCAGTGGTCTGGAGGTAACTCATAAAAACTATATGTGATATCCTGTAGTTTAGACATATGGGAACTCACTGGAAAACTGAAGAATGACATAAACTTCCTTGTTATTTTTATTTTCATTTATGTTTTCTGTCTTTCATAGGATATTAGTTTGAATTTTATTTTATTTTTATTTTTGTTTTTTAATAATTTCAACTTCTGTTTTTGCTTCAGTGGTTATATGTGCAGGTATGTTACATGGGTATATGTGATGCTGAGCTTGGGGGTACAATTGATTCCATCACCGAGGTAGTGAGTGAGCATAGTACTTGGTAGTTTTTCAACCCTTGTCCCCTCACTCCCTTCCTCATTTACTAGTCTCCAGTGTCTATTGCTGCCATCTTTACATCCATATGTAACCAATATTTAGCTCCCATCTATAGGTAAGAATGTGTGGTATTTGGTTTTCAGTTTCTGCATTAATTCGCTTAGGATAATGCCCTACAGCTGCACCATTCCAGCAAAGGATGAGATTTCATTCTTTCTGTGGCTGCATAGTCTTCTCTAGTGGATATGTATTACATTTTCTTTATCTGATCAGCTATTGATGGGCACTTAGGTTGAGACCATCTTTTGCTATTTTGAATAGTGCTACAATGAACATATGAGTACATGTGGCTTTTGGGTAGAGCAATTTATTTTCTTTTGGACATATTCCCAGTAATGGGAAGGGTAGGTTGAGTAGTAGTTCCGTTTTAAGTTATTTGAGAAATCCCCAAACTGCTTTCCACAGTGACCCAACTAATTTACATTCCCACCAACAGTGCATAAGCATTGCCTTTTCTCTGCAACCTTGCCAGTATTCATTGTTTTTTGACTTTTTAATAATAGCCATTCTGACTGGTGTGAGATGGTATCTCGTTGTGGTTTTGATTTGCATCTCTGATAATTAGTGATGTTGACCTTTTTTTCTGTTTATTGAACACATGTGTGTCTTTTGAGAAGTGTCTGTTCATCTTCTTTGCCCAATTTTTAATAAAGTTATTTGTATTTTGCTTTTTGATTTGTTTAAATTCCTTATACTGGATATTAGACCTTTGTCAGACTCACAGTTTATGAATATTTTCTCCCACTCTGTAGCTTGTCTGTTTGCTGAAAATTTCTTTTTGCTGTGCAGAAGTTCTTTAGTTCAATTAGGTCCCACTTGTCAATTTTTATTTTTATTGCAATAGCTTTTGGGGACTTATTTATAAATTCCTTCACAAGGCTGGAATCAAGAATGGTGTTTTGTAAGATTTCTGCTAGGAATCTTACAATTTGAAGTCTTACATTGAAATATTTAATCTATATTGAGTTAATTTTTATATATGATGAAAGGTAGATTTCTTCATTCTTCTGCCGATGACTATCCAGTTATCACAGCACCATTTATTGAATAGAAAATCCTTTCTCCATTGCTTATTATTCTCATCTTTGTCAAAGATCAGATGGTTGAAAGTGTGAAGCTTTATTATCTGGCTCTCTATTCAGTTCCACTGGTATATGTATCTGTTTTTTTGTACCAGTACCATGTTGTTTTGGTTAAGGTATACTTGTAGTAGTTTTAAGTTGGGCAATGTGATGCCTCCAGCTCTTTTTGTTTAAGACTGCTTTGGCTATTTGGGGGCTTTTTTAGTTCCATGTGAATTTTAGAATCGTTTTTTCTCATTCCATGAAAAATGACACTGAGAGTTTTATAGGAGTAGTATTAAATCTATAGAATCTTTTGGGAAATGTGGCCATTTTAGCAATATTGATTCCTCCAATGCATGAGCATGGGATGTTTCAACTTTGTTTGTGTCATCTGTGATTTCTCTCAGCAGTGTTTTGTAATTCTCCATATAGAGATTCTTCACTTCCTTGATTAGATGTATTTCTAGGTATTTTGCTTTTTGTGTGGCTATTGTAAATGGGATTGCATTCTTAATTTAACTCTCAACTTGAACATTATTGGTGTATAGAAATTCTACTGATCTTTCGAGACCATCCTGGCTAACAAGGTGAAACTACGTCTCTACTAAAAATACAAAAAATTAGCCAGGCGTGGTGGTGGATGCCTGTAGTCCCAGCTACTTGAGAGACTGAGGCAGGAGAATGGCGTGAACCCAGGAGGTGGAGGTTGCAGTGAGCCGATATTGCACCACTGCACTCCAGCCTGGGCGACAGAGCAAGACTCTCTCTCAAAAAAAAAAAAAAAAAGAAAGAAAAAAAGAAATTCTACTGATCTTTGTACATTGATTTTGTATTCCAAAACGTTACCGAAGTCTTTTATCAGTACCAAGAGCCTTTTTACAGTATATTTAGTGTTTTCTACGTATAGAATCATATGGTCAGCAGAGAAAGGTAGTTTGATGGCTTCTCTTCTTATTTGAATGCCCTTCATTTCTTACTCTTGCCTGATTGCTCTAGCAAAGGCTTCCAGTACTATATTGAATAGGAGTGGTAAGGATGGGCATCCTTATTACACTCCAGTTTTCAAGGGGAATACTTCTAGCTTGCGCTCACTCAGTGTAATATTGGCTGTGGTTTTATCATAGATAGCTTTTATTATTTTGAGATATGTTTCTTCAATGCCTAGACTGTTGATGGTATTTATTATTAAGTAACGTTGGATTTTACTGAAAACTTTTGCCACATCTATTGAGATGATCATGCAGTTATTGTTTTTAATTGTCTTTAGGTGGTGAATTCCATTTATTAATTTGTGTATGTTGAACTAACTTTGCATTCAAGGATTGAATCCCACGTGATCGTGTAGAATTAACCTTTTGATGTACTACTGGAATTAGTTTGCTAATATTTTGTTGAGGATTCTTGTGTCTATTTTCATCAGGGATATTGCCCTGCAGTTTTCTTTTGAAGTTGTGTCTTTGCCAGGTATTATCAGGGCGATTATGGCTTTGTAGAATAAGTTAGCAAGGAGTATCTTCTCCTAAATTTTTGGGAATGATTTCAGAAGAATTGGTACCAGCTCTTCTTTGTATATATGAAATTACACTGTGAATCCATCTGGTCTGGGACTTTTTTTCAGTTGGAAGGTTTATTTTTAATACTGACTCAAATTTTAAACTTGATATTAGTCTGTTCAGCACTTCAATTTTTTGCTGATTCAATCTTGAGAGATTGTGTGTTTCTAGGAATTTATCCATTTCCTCTAGATTTTCTAGTTTGTGTCTGTAGAGGTGTACATAACAGTCCAAGGATTGTTTGCATTACTGTGAGGACATTTGTCATGTCACCTTTGTCTTTTCTGATTGCACTTATTTGGATTTTTTCTTTTTTTCTCCTTGTAAATTGAGCTAGTAGTCTATTCATCTTGTTTACTTTTTTGAAAAAACTATCTTTTGGTTTTGTTGATTCTTTGTGTGTCTATTTGGATCTCAATGTCACTGAGTTCTGCTCTGATTTTAGTTATTTCTTTTCTTCTGCTACCTTTGGGGTTATTTTTTCTTATTGTTATAGCTTCTATAGACTTGATGTTATATTGTTATTTTGAGATATTTCTAACATTTGAAGTAAGCATTTAGTGCGATAAACTTTCCTTTTAACATTACTTTTGCTGTATCCCAGAGATTTTGGTATGTTGTGTCTTTATTTTCATTTATTTCAAAGATTTTTTAAAACAATTTCTGCCTTAATTTTATTTAAGCAGAAATCATTCAGGAGCAGGTTATTTAATTTTCATGTAATTTTTTGGTTTTGAGAAACCTCGCTGTTGGTTTCTATTTTCATTCCACTATGATCCAAGATTATGGTTGGTATGATTTCAATTATTTTTAATTGATTGAGACTTGCTTTACAGCTAAGCATGCTGTTGACCTTAGAGTGTGTTCCATATTCAGATAAAAAGAATGCATATTCTGTGGTTGGTGGGTGGAGTATTCTGTAGATATCTATTAAGCCCAATTGGTCAAATGTCAAATTTGTTAGTTTTGTGCCTCGATGATCTGTCTAATGATGTCAATGGAGTGTTGAAGTCTTCCACTATTATTATGTGGATATCTCAGTCTTTTGTAGGTCTAGAAGTACTTGTTTTATGAGTCTGGTTTCTTCAATGTTGGATGTTTGTATATTTACAATAGTTAAATCTTCTCATTCAATTGAACTCTTTATTATTACATAATGCAAGTTTGTTCTTTTTCACTGTTGTTTGTTTAATGTCTGTTTTATCTGATATAAGAATAGTGACCCCTGCTCTGTTTTGTGCTCCATTTGTGTGATGTATTATGTTCTATCCCTTTAATTTGAGCCTATGTATGTCATTACCTGTGAGATGAGTCCCTAGAAGATGCAGATGGATGAATCTTATTTTATCTAACTTGCAGCTCTTTGCCTTTTGTTGCATTAAGACTATTTTCATTTAAGGTTAATATCAACCACTGCTCAGTGAAATCAAAGAGGACACAAACAAATGGAAGAACATACCATGCTCATGGATAGGAAGAATCAATATCGTGAAAATGGCCATACTGCCCAAGGTGATTTATAGATTCAATGCCATCCCCATCAAGCTACCAATGACTTTCTTCACAGAATTGGAAAAAACTGCTTTAAAGTTCATATGGAACCAAAAAAGAGCCCGCATTGCCAAGACAATCCTAAGTCAAAAGGACAAAGCTGGAGGCGTCACGCTACCTGACTTCAAACTATACTACAAGGCTACAGTAACCAAAACAGCATGGTACTGGTACCACAACAGAGATATAGACCAATGGAACAGAACAGAGTCCTCAGAAATAATACCACACATCTACAGCCATCTGATCTTTGACAACCTGAGAGAAACAAGAAATGGGGAAAGGATTCCCTATTTAATAAATGGTGCTGGGAAAATTGGCTAGCCATAAGTAGAAAGCTGAAACTGGATCCTTTCCTTACCCCTTATACGAAAATTAATTCAAGATGGATTAGAGACTTAAATGTTAGACCTAATACCATAAAAACCCTAGAAGAAAATCTAGGTAGTACCATTCAGGACATAGGCATGGGCAAGGACTTCATGTCTAAAACACCAAAAGCAATGGCAGCAAAAGCAAAAATTGACACATGGGATCTAATTAAACTAAAGAGCTTTTGCACAGCTAAAGAAACTACCATCAGAGTGAACAGGCAACCTACAGAATGGGAAAAAATTTTTGCAACCTACTCATCTGACAAAGGGCTAATATCCAGAATCTACAAAGAACTCAAACAAATATACAAGAAAAAAACAAACAACCCCATCAAAAAGTGGGGAAAGGATATGAACAGACATTTCTCAAAAGAAGACATCCATACAGCCAACAGACACATGAAAAAATGCTCATCATCACTCGCCATCAGAGAAATGCAAATCAAAACCACAATGAGATACCATCTCACACCAGTTAGAATGGCAATCATTAAGAAGTCAGGAAACAACAGGTGTTGGAGAGGATGTGGAGAAATAGGAACACTTTTACACTGTTGGTGGGATTGTAAACTAGTTCAACCATTATGGAAAACAGTATGGCGATTCCTCAAGGATCTAGAACTAGATGTACCATATGACCCAGCCATCCCACTACTGGGTATATACCCAAAGGATTATAAATTACTCTACTACAAAGACACATGCACACGTATGTTTATTGCGGCACTATTCACAATAGCAAAGACTTGGAATCAACCCAAATGTCCATCTGTGACAGACTGGATTAAGAAAATGTGGCACATATACACCATGGAATACTATGCAGCCATCAAAAAGGATGAGTTTGCATCCTTTGTAGGGACATGGATGCAGCTGGAAACCATCATTCTTAGCAAACTATCACAAGAAGAGAAAACCAAACACCGCATGTTCTCACTCATAGGTGGGAACTGAACAATGAGATCACTTGGACTCGGGAAGGGGAACATCACACACTGGGGCCTATCATGGGGAGGGGGGAGGAGGGAGGGATTGCATTGGGGAGTTATACATGATATAAACGTCATGCACATGTACCCTAGAACTTAAAGTATAATAAAAAATAAATAAATAAATAAAATAAAATAAAATAAAAAAAAAGGTTAATATCTATATGTGAGGCTTAGATCCTATTGTGAAGTTATTATCTGTTTATTTTGTATTTTCTATAGTGTGGCTGCTTTATATGGTCTGTGGACTATATACTTAAGTGTGTTTTGTGGTGGCAGGTATCATTTTTTTCTTCTGTGTTTAGAGGTCCCTTAAGTATCTCTCTTTTTTTAAAATTATACTTTAAGTTCTAGGGTACATATGCACAATGTGCAAGTTTGTTACATATGTATACATATGCCATGCTTGTGTGCTGCACCCATTAACTCGTCATTTACGTAGGTATATCTCCAAATGCTATCCGTCCCCCCTACCCCCATCCCATGACAGGTCCCGGTGTGTGATGTTCCCCACCCTGTGTCCAAGTGTTCTCATTGTTCAATTCCCACCTATGAGTCAGAACATGCAGTGTTTGGTTTTTTGTCCTTGCAATAGTTTGCTGAGAATGATGGTTTCCAGTTGCATCCATGTCCCTACAAAGGACATGAACTCATCCTTTTTTATGGCTGCATAGTATTCCATGGTGTATATGTGCCACATTTTCTTAATCCAGTCTATCAATGACAGACATTTGGGTTGGTTCCACGTCTTTACTATGGTGAATAGTGCTGCAATAAACATGCATGTGCATGTGTCTTTATAGCAGCATGATTTATAATCCTTTGGGTATATACCCAGTAATGGGATGGCTGGGTCAAATGGTATTTCTAGTTCTAGATCATACCATCTCACACCAATTAGAATGGTGATCATTAAAAAGTTAGGAAACACCAGGTGCTGGAGAGGATATGGAGAAATAGGAACACTTTTACACTGTTGGTGGGACTGTAAACTAGTTCAACCATTGTGGAAGACAATGTGACAATTCCTCTCTCTTTTTTTGTTTTTAATAAGAGACATATTTTATTCAGTTTCCCAGTAAGTCAATTACAAACATGCACTGCTAAAATGCAATTTACAATTCAAATGGTACCACAAATAATTAGAATATACACTGAGCATTTTCAGAAATCAGCTTGCATATCTTGATCACTAAATGAAAAGGTTCTTCAGAACAGTCCCTTACCCTTAGCGCACGTCTTCTGGTTGTCATCATCTTTCACTGAGCTGCACCTTGTTAAGCAGGTGAAGCTCGTGTCTCAGCAAATCAGACCCCTTGGAGAAGGCATTGAATGGCCTGTGCCCCATTTTCCTTTTACTCTTCAGTGTACTGAATGCTGCACACAACTTGCTTTAAAAGGAGGCCATCCCTGCAGGCAGATTCAAGAAGGAATAGACTCCTTTCAACACTGACTACATCAAGGGCATGCTGCTGTGGCCTGTACACCCACACATTAATAAACTGATGTGAAATTTCTTCAGTCTTTGTATTTACTGAAACCCTTGGAGTTTCTTCATCTTGTTTAAAATATTTCCTGGATGAAGGCATGCTGTAGGGCCTGGTTGATGCTAATTCGTTTAACTGGGTCCAACATCAGAATCTGGTCCAACAAGTCCCTTAGCTGGTGTACTTTCTTATGCTGGTCTTCAGAAAGTCTCTGGCACCCAATCAAGTCAGCCAACAGGTCCTTAGTTGGATTAATGGTGCTTATAACAGTAACTTTCTCCCTCTCTGTTACTTTATCAACTTCTATGTACATGAAGTTGAGATTTTGATCAAAATGCTGATCTTTGAATACACCTTTTCGAGTCATCTTATTTGGCATCTTTCCTTTGAGATCCATCGCAAGTTTCAGCATATGGTTATTGGTATCTCTTAAGAGGTCCCTTAAGTATCTCTTATATGGCTGGTGGTCTAGTAGGAACAAATTCCCTTTTGCACTTGCTTGTCTGGAAAAGACTTTATTTTTTCTTCACCCATGATACAAAGTTTGCTGGGCTATGAAAGTCTTGGTTGGCAATAATTTTCTATAAGAATGCTGATAATAGGCCTTCAATCTCTTCTGGCTCTTAATCTTTCTGCAGAGAAGTCTGCTGGTAGATGTTTGGGGTTTCCTTGGTATGTGATCTGATATTCTTTCTATCTGCCTTTATGACTTTTTTTTTTCTCTAGCCTTGACCTTCGACAGTCTGGTGACTATATGCCTTGGTGGTATTTGTTTTAAATAGTATCTTGCAATTGTTCTCTGGATTTCTTGTATCTGGATGTTTAGCTCTCCAGCAAGATTAGGGAAATTTTATTGAACTATTCCCTCAGCTATGTTTTCCAGTTTGCTTATATTTTCTACTTCTCTCTCAGTAATGTCAGCAACTCATAGGTTTGGTTGCTTTACATAATTCCATTTTTGAAGACTTTGCTCATTTTTAAAAATTATTTTTTCTTTATTTTTGTCTTACTGGGTTCATTAGAAAGATTAGTCTTTTTCTTCTTGGTCTCTAGTGTACTGATAAAGCTTTCAGTTTTATTTTAAAATTTATTAAATAAATTTTTAAATTTCAGAATCTTTTATTGATATTTTAAAGATTTTTATCTCTTCCTTCAATTCCTGGATTACTTTAGAAGTTTATTTTTGTTGATTTTCATCCTTGTCTTGTATATTATTAAGCTTCTTTGCAATCCATGCTTTGAATCCTTTATCTGTCATTCCTGAGTTTCCGTTTTGGTTATCAACCATTGCTGGATAGCCAGAATGAGCCTTTCGTGGTGTCACTACATTCAGATTTTTTATAGCACCAGAATTTTTGTGCTGGTTTCTTCTCATCTGGAGACACTGAAAGTTCTAATTTTTGTAATTATTTTTGTGTGAGTAGGATTTTTTCTTTTTCTTTCTTTCCCTATAATATTATGGTTTTATTTTTCTTTCCCTTTCATTTTCATCCCTTCTTTTTGGGGTGTCACTATAGTGAATGTTAGTTAGGGTCTTTTGTCTTTGCTTCTATAGCCCTATGCACTTCTTTTTTTTTTTTTTATTATACTTTAAGTTCTAGGGTACATGTGCATAACGTGCAGGTTTGTTACATATGTATACTTATACCATGTTGGTGTGCTGCACCCATCAACTCGTCAGCACCCATCAAGTCATCATTTATATCATGTATAACTCCCCAATGCCAAAAAAGAGCCCGCATTGCCAAGACAATCCTAAGTCAAAAGGACAAAGCTGGAGGCGTCATGCTACCTGACTTCAAACTATACTACAAGACTACAGTAACCAAAACAGCATGGTACTGGTACCAAAACAGAGATATACGCCAATGGAACAGAACAGAGTCCTCAGAAATAATACCACACATCTACAGTCATCTGATCTTTGACAAACCTGAGAGAAACAAGAAATGGGGAAAGGATTCCCTATTCAATAAATGGTGCTGGGAAAATTGGCTAGCCATAAGTAGAAAGCTGAAACTGGATCCTTTCCTTACCCCTTATACGAAGATTAATTCAAGATGGATTAGAGACTTAAATGTTAGACCTAATACCATAAAAACCCTAGAAGAAAATCTAGGTAGTACCATTCAGGACATAGGCATGGGCAAGGACTTCATGTCTAAAACACCAAAAGCAATGGCAGCAAAAGCCAAAATTGACAAATGGGATCTAATTAAACTAAAGAGCTTCTGCACAGCAAAAGAAACTACCATTAGAGTGAACAGGCAACCTACAGAATGGGAGAAAATTTTTGCAACCTACTCATCTGACAAAGGGCTAATATCCAGAATCTACGAAGAACTCAAACAAATATACAAGAAAAAAACAAACAACCCCATCAAAAAGTGGGCAAAGTATATGAACAGACATTTCTCAAAAGAAGACATTCATACAGCCAACAGACACATGAAAAAATGCTCATCATCACTCGCCATCAGAGCCCTATGCACTTCTATTGGCAGGTTTTATATTGGGCTTCATGATTTGACCTTAAAGCCAGTAGAGGGCATTTATGGATAAGAACAAACTGCTGCCAAACCAGGTGGGTATATACTTGTTCCTTGTTTACTGGGAGAAGCTCTCTGTTGCCTCAGGCAATGAGCTGATCTATGGAGTGCACAGTAATGTGAGCTTTCTGTTTCAGTCCCAATGGGGAGGGGTTAGATGGCCGGGGCCTGACTGGGCAAGTCCATCTACAGTTCTTTCAATAGCAGGCACAACACCAGTGCTTATAGAGAATCCAGTGGGCATCAAACAAATACCTAGAATTGTATCTAGGTGTCAAGCTAGGAAACCTTTTTCTTACATTCTCAATATAGGTAGAAGGGTGGTCTATACTCCTAATCCAGGAGATTGGGTGCTCCAGGTGCCTGGACATCTACTTGGGCATGGATTGAAGAGGGCAACTCTGCACCATGATATATTCCCAAGAAGGATGGGTCTGCTCAGGCTGCTAAACTTGGTCAGGTGCTACAAATGTCTGGAGATCAGCCTGGGCATGGAACAGAGAGGGCCCAGCTGCACGAGGTCATCTGCACAGGAATGATGGGGTGGCTTAAGCTACTAATCCATAGGAGTAGGTGCTCCCAATGCCTGGAATCTTCCTGGATATAGACCAAAGAGGGCCCCACTTCACCACAATCCACAATCTATACACAGGAAATGTGATGTGGCTTAAACTGCTGATCTGGATAAGTGGGTGCTCTGATTTCGTGGAGATCTGCCTGAGCATAGAGCAGAGAGGGCCCTACTGTACCATGGTCACAGGAAGGGCAGGTGACAGAGCCTGTTGAACCAAGCAAGTGGGTGTTCCAAATGCCTGAAGATCTGCCTTGGTGTGAAGTAGAGAGGGCCCCATTGCACAATGATCTATGCTCAGGAAGGACGGGATGGCTCAGGCTGTTGAACCATGCAATCGGGTGGTCTTAATGCTTAGAGATCTGCCTGGGCATGAAGCAGATAGGGCCCCACTGTACCATGGTCTATGCACAGGAAGAATAGTGTAGCTCAGGGTGTTAATCCTGGCAAGGAGATTCTCTGACTACCAGAACATTGAGTGAAGAGGGCCCTGCTGCACCACAGTATCATAGAACTAGCAATGGGCATCCAACAATGACACATTCAGACCAGTTCCAGTCTACCAAGCTGGCCCTAGCTGTGAAAGGGGAGAACACCATTTCAGCATCTACTGCTGAGGTGCTTTCCACAGTTTTGGCTGTGGAGGTCCCCAATCCACTTTAGAACAAGCACTCTAATCTCTGACCCAAGACTAAAATGCTTACATGGCCACACTGCTGGATCATTAAAGAATGACTGACTTTGTATTCACTTAGATTAAAAATGTCATCCTCTCCTTGGACCTGGGTCCGGGAATGTGCCTGCAGCATTTCCCAGTGTCTTTCCCTCTCAGCATCTCCAAGCCTCTCCCCAGGTTAGCTCTGGGGTTAGGAAAAATTAAAGTGCTTTCCATTTTCCTACGTTGCTCAGATAACCAGTGGAAAGGAGAGTCACAGACGGAGGCTCTCTGCTTCTCTCACATACTGGGGCTTCCACTCAGAATTATAAACCAGAACTGTGATGAGGGCTATTTTTTTCCATGTTCTCTTTCCCAGTATCTGGTGTGTCCTACACATCCAGTGAACTCCCACTTTCCTTTTTGAATTAAAGCCAACAGAGTTCATCTTTATGTGCTACTTTGTTACTTCCCAGTAGCCAAGGCATCCTAAAAGCCTCTAATCCACCATCTTGGAAAAACAAACTTATTAAAAAAAAAAAAAAATTCTTGCACCAGCCTGAGCAGTGAATCAGGAAGGGTTAAAATGGAGAAGCAGAAGAAACAAGAGGCTTTTACAATAATTCAGGTAGGACATAATGTTATCCTTGACTACAATTAGGACAGTAACATGGACAGATGTAGACAAATTCCAAATACACAATATTATCTGAATTTTTTGCCTGGCAAAAAATGTTTCATTTTTTTTTTTGGCTGCATGATATTTAATGGTGTATGTATACCACATTTTATTTATCCAATCAACTGTTGGATGACATTGAAGTTGGATCTATGACTTTACTATCGGAATAGTGCTGCAATAAATATCTGAGTGCAGGTGTCTTTTTATATAATGTGACACTGGAAACTCCAAAATCAGGGAGAGTGGAAGAGGAATGAGAACTGCAAATTACCTATTGGGTACAATGTCGAATATTTGGATGATGTGTGCACTAGTCCAATCCCCATATTATGATGTGTGCACTAGCCCAATCCACATATTATGCATGTTATGCCCATTTAACAAACAAGCACATATGCCCCTTGAATCTAAAATAAAATGAGAAAGAAAAAATATGTTTCATATTCAATTTCATAAGTACACGAAACTATTTATTTGGCACATGCTCACTACATTTCAGACAAAGTACCTGCATTTTTAGAAGCTGAAATCTACTGAAAGGCAGATAAACAAATAACCAGGGTATTGTGACCAATTCCATAATATTGATAGGTACAAAATACTATTGAAACCCAGGTAAGGAAACAATTATATCTGACTTCGTTGGAATTTGGTGAGAATAGATTATTTAAGAAAACTGATATATGAATTGAAATATGAGAAAAGAGTAATACCTTGCCAGACAAACTTAAGAAGTGGATAGAAAGAGTGTTACAGTAAGAGTATACATATGATCAAGTATAAACAAACATGAATGGACCTTGAATTTAAAAAAATGGAGAGCAATCCAATGTCGCTAAATACATGAAAGAAAATGATTGATATTAGAAAGAAAGGGTAAAACAGTTTTTTGGAATGCTCTGGACTTAGTTTTAATGACAAAGGAAAAACAATGACTCATTTTAAGCAAGAGAGTTACATTGTCAGATTTGCACGTTAGAGAGATAATTTGAATTGCACCCTGGAAAATTAATTGGGTAATTCAAGGCTAGAGGCAATCGGATCTGCTCAGATGCAGTTGAAGCAATCCAGGTGAGAAAGAATGGTAGTCAGGACTATGACAAAGATGGAAAGTTTAAAGAGGAAAATCAGATACAGGAGAACTTTGAGAAAGAATTAAAAGGACTTGACGGTCTTTGACATTTTTCTTCCCTTACTTTAAGAGGTTTCTTGCTTGATATACTGTATAAAATATAATGGCTTATTAAAAATATGTCTAAACAAGAAATACATATGAGATTCAGCATGGTGATAGAGTGAGAGACTGACTGAGCAGAAATAAATAATGAACTTGGTTTCATACAATGTTGAGTTTGAAGTTTTGCTCCTACTCAATTCAGTTTTTTATACAGCTTACATAGTGAACATGTTACTTCTCTGCTTAAAACCCTTCTGTTAGTCCCCAGCACTTAAGTATTAAGCAATAACTAACAATGGCTTATTAAGGCTTTTCATAATTGGATCTACCTTTTGATAACTATATTTTATCACTTCTCGCTGCCTACTCTCTATTATAGCCACGTAGAATTATGCAGTTCTAAAATTCTATACTCTCTCCAGCCACTAGATCTTTGTATGTATTGTGTCCTCTGTCTGAAACGTTCCTCCCTGACTCATCAGCTAACTTCCACTTATTATTTTGGGTTCATCTTAGACATTACTTTTTCTCTAATTTGACTGGGTACTTGTTTCTGGCTACTTCTATCCTGAAAGTGCAATGAGGTAAGAAAATCTGTCAGTTTCATTACTTGTTTTATCCATCGTACCAGTACATTCCTTAAGGTATAACAGATGCTGAATAAATAATTGGTAAATAAATGAGGTTCCTGCCAATCACCTGGGTAGAAAGGGCCTGTAATCAACTATATATGCATATGTTAATTTCAGAAGATAAAGTTATTTATTTATTTTTATTTTACATGTACTAGTTGAAGTTTTTAGAATAGACATGACTCAGGGAAGCAACTAGATTGAGAAAAGACATGACCTAGTAGACCTCTGAGGAAAACCAACATTTTAAAAATGATTAACCATGGAAAGAGACACAGGGAGAATGGTCAGAAAAGTGTGAGTACAGAATAGTGTCTCAGAAATAAAGGTAGGAAAGACTTTTAGTAAGATCAACAGTTAAAGAGTTTGGCAACAAGAATTAGGAAGAACTGACAAGATGCTATTTGCTTGGTTAATCTATA
Organism: Trachypithecus francoisi; assembly: GCF_009764315.1. NCBI lineage: Eukaryota > Metazoa > Chordata > Mammalia > Primates > Cercopithecidae > Trachypithecus > Trachypithecus francoisi. The sequence continues at coordinate 35,865,987 of NW_022681471.1, read as the reverse complement.
AGGTAATGGGAAAAAATGCCAGAATACAAAGATTTCTGGAGTCAATGGAGTATAAAAGGAAGAGGCACTAAATATTGACAAGTCTTTTAGCAAAGTAAAGAGTATGAGGGAGGTGAGGACAATATCAATTTCAGAGTCTTCAGTGTTTTATAATCAAATACTATGAATTTAGTTTACAATAAGAACTATTTGGTATTTGACAGTTTCTTTTTGTTCCCTTATTTTCTCATTTTAAAAACGTATATGAACTCACATAACTTTAAAACTTGTATTTAGAGCTCATTTAATTCAACTCTCTCGCTTATGGAAAAGCAAATTTTGGCTTAGAGGGATAAAGATGTTTTCCAAAGCCTCATAGCCATCCAGTGGGCAAAACATTTCTACACAAGAATAATTTCTCTTGATTTCTAGTCTTATGTTCTTTCCAATATGACATGCTATTCTGTACTTTTTTAGCGTTAATCTGTTGACGTATCTTTCACTTATATTGTTATTTCAGGTGCCTTAAAAGCATATTTTAAATGATCCTTGTTTTCAAATATGTATGTTCCTACAGCTTGTTGTTATGAGGTGCAGTTGAGTAAAATCCAACAAATATTGGAATTTGAGCTTAGCAAAAGAAAGTGATTTAACAACCTTTGTTTTCCAGTATGTATGTATTTCTATGCACTGTCAGTCACATAAACATGCTCGAAGCTGCTAACTGGCTAGATAAAATAAATATGCTAAAAAACTTTTTGTTTTGCATTCTAATGAATATTTAAATATTTTGCACATACTGGACTGTGTGTTGAAAATATTTTAGTTAATGTTCATTAAAAACTCTACATCTAAAATTCTAATTGTGGAATTTTACATTATTATTTTATACATTTTTCCTTTTGTGAATATTATAACTTTACAGCAAAATAAAAACATAACTCATACTGACTTACTTAATATTGCCTAAGTATTCAATTGTACCTCTAAAATATGCTTTTAACGTTTGGTCCCCCCAAAGCAATACACTATCTATCTTACTTCATGGTTTCTTAATTATATTCAGATTCAAATAGCTTCCAGGTAACTAGATTTCCCACATAAAATAAATCTTTATGACTCCTTTGATACTGTCAATAATGGCAGGAAAATTGCCCCTTAGGAAACTCTGGAATCCATTTATCTCAACAAATACAAAAAAAACTTACTGGAAAGAAAAAAAACCCTATCACATCATTAAAAAACTGTGTATTCTAATGCTTGTTTCTAATGTCTAGAAAGAAGTACATTTTGAAAACACCTAAAACAAATATTTTTTAATTGGCCAGTTATTTCAAACTCTGTTTTACCACATCCAGGTCTAACGGCACAAATACTATAAAAATATGAGAATGATAATGTTAGATGTCATTGACACTGACTATGTTAGACTGTTTGGCCAATAATCAATAAAAAATATAATTTCTAATGTATTTTGTTTTATAAGTTTGGGTCAATTAACAGTTAAAGGCTATTTTGGAGCTTATACTATTTGACTTATTGATTGAAGTTGTTTGATATTCACATTGGGAAAATAAATTGTATGCTTGCTTCCTTTTTGTTTAACCATACATTATAACCACAAAATCTATAGTAATGTGATTCAGTGAATAGCTATTTGCTTAGGATTTATCTTACATTAGCTATAGCCATAGTGGCTTTACACATTCACTATTTCTCCTTTATTTTTCTGTATGTTTTTTATTTCTCTTTTCTATTTTCTTTTCTTATTTTTTCTTCTTGGAAGAGAGGAGTTGTGATGATTGATGTTAGGTGTCAACTTCACTATGTAGTAAGGAATACCTAGAGAATTGGTGAAACATTACTTCTGGACATGTCTGTGAAAGTGTTTTCAGGGGAAACTGTTGTGTAAGCTGATGGACTATGTGGGGAAAATCTGCCCTCAATGTGGGCAGGCACCACCCAATAGACTGGGAGACAGAATAGAACAATAAAGGAGGGAAAATGATGATCTCTGTCTTCTCTTGAAGCTGGGACACTCTCTTACTTCTGTCTTTGAACATCAAAACTCCAGACTCTCTGGCTTGTGGCTGTAAGACTATACTAGCAGTCCTCTGGATACTCAGGCCTTTGGCCTCAGATTGAAATTACATCATTGACTCCCCTGGTTATGAGGCTTACAAACTTGGACTGAGCTATGTTACCAGCACCCTAGGGTCTATAATCTACAGATAGCCTTCCTGGAACTTCCCAGCCTCCATAGAGGCTCCATGTCCTTTGCTCCTTTCCTTTCTCCCTCCCTTCTTCAATCCTTTCTTCCTTCATTTAACAGACATTTAAGAAGCTTCTTTTATGTGTATGTGCCGAATATTGTAGGTAGAGTGTATAAAATTCTTCTTTTTATACACTTGTAGTTTGAGTCTAGTAACAGAGATTAGCCGAATATACAATTAGCTACAATACCAAACATATATATAGATATATATGTTTATTTATTTATTTATCTTTTATTATATTATACTTTAAGTTCTAGGGTACATGTGCATAACGTGCAGGTTTGTTACATATGTACTTGTGCCATGTTGGTGTGCTGCACCCATCAAATTGTCAGCACCCACCAACTCATCATTTACATCAGGTATAACTCCCAATGCAACCCCTCCCCCCTTCCCCCTCCCCATGATAGGCCCCGGTGTGTGATGTTCCCCTTCCCGGGTCCAAGTGATCTCATTGTTCAGTTCCCACCTATGAGTGAGAACATGCGGTGTTTGGTTTTCTGTTCTTGTGATAGTTTGCTAAGATGATGGTTTCCAGCTGCATCCATGTCCCTACAAAGGACACAAACTCATCCTTTTCTATGGCTGCATGGTATTCCATGGTGTATATGTGCCACATTTTCTTAATCCAGTCTGTCACTAATGGACATTTGGGTTGATTCCAAGTCTTTGATATTGTGAATAGTGCTGCAATAAATATACGTGTGCATATGTCTTTATAGCAGCATGATTTATAATCCTTTGTGTATATACCCAGTAATAGGATGGCTGGGTCATATGGTACATCTAGTTCTAGATCCTTGAGGAATCGCCATACTGTTTTCCATAATGGTTGAACTAGTTTACAATCCCACCAACAGTGTAAAAGTGTTCCTATTTCTCCACATCCTCTCCAGCACCTGTTGTTTCCTGACTTCTTAATGATTGCCATTCTAACTGGTGTGAGATGGTATCTCATTGTGGTTTTGATTTGTATTTCTCTGATGGCGAGTGATGATGAGCATTTTTTCATGTGTCTGTTGGCTGTATGAATGTCTTCTTTTGAGAAATGTCTGTTCATATGCTTTGCCCACTTTTGATGGGGTTGTTTGTTTTTTTCTTGTATATTTGTTTGAGTTCTTTGTAGATTCTGGATATTAGCCCTTTGTCAGATGAGTAGATTGCAAAAATTTTCTCCCATTCTGTATGTTGCCTGTTCACTCTGATGGTAGTTTCTTTTGCTGTGCAGAAGCTCTTTAGTTTAATTAGATCCCATTTGTCAATTTGGCTTTTGCTGCTGTTGCTTTTGGTGTTTTAGACATGAAGTCCTTGCCATGCCTATGTCCTGAATGGTACTACCTAGGTTTTCTTCTAGGGTTTTTATGGTATTAGGTCTAACATTTAAGTCTCTAATCCATCTTGAATTAATTTTCGTATAGGAGTAAGGAAAGGATCCATTTTCAGCTTTCTACTTATGGCTAGCCAATTTTCCCAGCACCATTTCTTAAATAGGGAATCCTTTCCCCATTTCTTGTTCTTCTCAGGTTTGTCAAAGATCAGATGGCTGTAGATGTGTGGTATTATTTCTGAGGACTCTGTTCTGTTCCATGGTCTATATCTGTTTTGGTACCAGGACCATGCTGTTTTGGTTACTGTAGCCTTGTAGTATAGTTTGAAGTCAGATAGCGTGAGGCCTCCAGCTTTGTTCTTTTGACTTAGGATTGTCTTGGCAATGCGGGCTCTTTTTTGGTTCCATATGAACTTTAAAGCAGTTTTTTCAATTTTGTGAAGAAACTCATTGGTAGTTTAATGGGGCATTGGCATGAAAATAAAAACCTTGGGCAGTATGGCCATTTTCACGATATTGATTCTTCCTATCCATGAGCATGGTATGTTCTTCCATTTGTTTGTGTCCTCTTTGATTTCACTGAGCAGTGGTTTGTAGTTCTCCTTGAAGAGGTCCTTTACATCCCTTGTAAGTTGGATTCCTAGGTATTTTATTCTCTTTGAAGCAAGTGAATGGAAGTTAATTCCTGATTTGACTCTCTGTTTGTCTGTTACTGGTGTATAAGAATGCTTGTGATTTTTGCACATTAATTTTGTATCCTGAGACTTTGCTGAAGTTGCTTATCAGCTTAAGGAGATTTTGGGCTGAGACAATGGGGTTTTCTAAATATGCAATCATGTCATCTGCAAACAGGGACAATTGACTTCTTCTTTTCCTAACTGATACCCTTGATTTCTTTCTCTTGCCTGATTGCCCTAGCCAGAACTTCCAACACTATGTTGAATAGGAGTGGTGAGAGAGGGCATCCCTGTCTTGTGCCAGTTTTCAAGGGAATTTTTCCAGTTTTTGCCCATTCAGTATGATATTGGCTGTGGGTTTGTCATAAATAGCTCTTATTATTTTGAGATACGTTCCATCAATACCGAATTTATTGAGCGTTTTTAGCATGAAGGGCTGTTGAATTTTGTCAAAGGCCTTTTCTGCATCTATTGAGATAATCATGTGGTTTTGTCTTGGTTCTGTTTATATGCTGGATTACGTTTATTGATTTGCGTATGTTGAACCAGCCTTGCATCCCAGGGATGAAGCCCACTTGATCATGGTGGATAAGCTTTTTGATGTGCTGCTGGATCCGGTTTGCCAGTATTTTATTGAGGATTTTTGCATCGATATTCATCAGGGATATTGGTCTAAAATTCTCTTTTTTTGTTGTGTCTCTGCCAGGCTTTGGTATCAGGATGATGTTGGCCTCATAAAATGAGTTAGGGAGGATTCCCTCTTTTTCTATTGATTGGAATAGTTTCAGAAGGAATGGTACCAGCTCCTCCTTGTACCTCTGATAGAATTTAGCTGTGAATCCATCTGGTCCTGGACTTTTTTTGGTGGGTAGGCTATTAATTATTGCTTCAATTTCAGAGCCTGCTATTGGTCTATTCAGGGATTCAACTTCTTCCTGGTTTAGTCTTGGAAGAGTGTAAGTGTCCAGGAAATTATCCATTTCTTCTAGATTTTCTAGTTTATTTGCGTAGAGGTGTTTATAGTATTTTCTGATGGTAGTTTTTATTTCTGTGGGGTCGGTGGTGATATCCTTTATCATTTTTTATTGCGTCTATTTGATTCTTCTCTCTTTTCTTCTTTATTAGTCTTGCTAGCAGTCTGTCAATTTTGTTGATCTTTTCAAAAAACCAACTCCTGGATTCATTGATTTTTTGGAGGGTTTTTGTGTCTCTATCTCCTTCAGTTCTGCTCTGATCTTAGTTATTTCTTGCCTTCTGCTAGCTTTTGAATGTGTTTGCTCTTGCTTCTCCAGTTCTTTTAATTGTGATGTTAGAGTGTCAATTTTAGATCTTTCCAGCTTTCTCTTGTGGGCATTTAGTGCTATAAATTTCCCTCTACACACTGCTTTAAATGTGTACCAGAGATTCTGGTATGTTGTTTCTTTGTTCTCATGGTTTCAAAGAACATCTTTATTTCTGCCTTCATTTCGTATACACCCAGTAGTCATTCAGGAGCAGGTTGTTCAGTTTCCATGTAGTTGAGCGGTTTTGATTGAGTTTCTTAGTCCTGAGTTCTAGTTTGATTGCACTGTGGTCTGAGAGACAGTTTGTTATAATTTCTGTTCTTGTACATTTGCTGAGGAGTGCTTTACTTCCAATTATGTGGTCCATTTTGGAATAAGTGTGATGTGGTGCTGAGAAGAATGTATATTCTGTTGATTTAGGGTGGAGAGTTCTATAGATGTCTATTAGGTCAGCTTGGTGCATAGATGAGTTCAATTCCTAGATATCCTTGTTAACTTTCTGTCTCGTTGATCTGTGTAATGTTGACAGTGGGGTATTGAAGTCTCCCAGTATTATTTTATGGGAGTCTAAGTCTCTTTGTAAGTCTCTAAGGACTTGCTTTATGAATCTGGGTGCTCCTGTATTGGGTGCATATGTATTTAGGATAGTTAGCTCTTCCTGTTGAATTGATCCCTTTACCATTATGTAATGGCGCTCTTTATCTCTTTTAATCTTTGATGGTTTAAAGTCTGTTTTATCAGAGACTAGAATTGCAACCCCTGCTTTTTTTTGTTCTCCATTTGCTTGGTAGATCTTCCTCCATCCCTTTATTTTGAGCCTATGTATGTCTCTGCATGTGTGATGGGTCTCCTGAATACAGCAGACTGATGAGTCTTGACTCTTTATCCAGTTTGCCAGTCTGTGTCTTTTAATTGGACCATTTAGTCCATTTACATTTAAGGTTAATATTGTTATGTGTGAATTTAATCCTGCCATTATGGATTAACTGGTTATTTTGCTCGTTAGTTGATGCAGTTTCTTCCTAGCCTCGATGGTCTTTACATTTTGGCATGTTTTGCAATGGCTGGTACCTGTTGTTTCTTTCCAAGTTTAGTGCTTCCTTCAGGTCTTTTGTAAGGCAGGCCTGGTGGTGACAAAATCTCTAAGCATTTGCTTATCTTAAAGGATTTTATTTCTCCTTCACTGATGAAACTTAGTTTGGCTGGATATGAAATTCTGGGTTGAAAATTCTTTTCTTTAAGAATGTTGAATATGGCCCCCACTCTCTTCTGGCTTGTAGAGTTTCTGCTGAGAGAACTTCTGTTAGTCTGATGGGCTTCCCTTTGTGGGTAACCCGACCTTTCTCTCTGGCTGCCCTTAAGATTTTTTCCTCCATTTCAACTTTGGTGTTATCTGGCAATTATGTGTCTTGGAGTTGCTCTTCTCGAGGAATACCTTTGTGGCGTTGTCTGTATTTCCTGAATTGAATGTTGGCCTGCCCTACTAGGTTGGGGAAGTTCTCTGGATGATATCCTGAAGAGTGTTTTCCAACTTGGTTCCATTTTCCCCTCACTTTCAGGCACCCAATCAGACGTAGATTTGGTGTTTTTACATAATCCCATACTTCTTGCAGGCTTTGTTCATTTCTTTTTTCTTCTTTTTTCTTTAGGTTTCTCTTCTTGCTTCATTTCATTCATTGATCCTCAATCGCTGATACTCTTTCTTCCAGTTGATCGAGTTGGTTACTGAAGCTTGTGCATTTGTCACGTATTCTCGTGCCATGATTTTCATCTCTGTCATTTCGTTTATGACCTTCTCTGCATTAATTATTCTAGCTATCAATCCTTCCACTCTTTTTCAATATTTTAGTTTCTTTGCTCTGGGTACATAATTCTTCCTTTAGCTCTGAGAAGTTTGATGGACTGAAGCCTTCTTCTCTCATCAAGTCAAAGTCATTCTCCGTCCAGCTTTGATCCGTTGCTGGCGATGAGCTGTGCTCCTTTGGAGGGGGAGATGCGCTCTTATTTTTTGAATTTCCAGCTTTTCTGCCCTGCTTTTTCCCCATCTTTGTGGTTTTATCTGCCTCTGGTCTTTGATTATGGTGACGTACTGATGGGGTTTTGGTATAGGGGTTCTTCCTGTTTGATAGTTTTCCTTCTAATAGTCAGGACCCTCGGCTGTAGGTCTGTTGGAGATTGCTTGAAGTCCACTCCAGACCCTGTTTGCCCGGGTATCAGCAGTAGAGGCTGCAGAAGATATAATATTGCTGAACAGCAAGTGTACCTGTCTGATTCTTATTTTGGAAGCTTCCTCTCAGGGGTGTACTCCACCATGTGAGGTGTGGGGTGTCATTCTGCCCCTAGTGGGGGATGTCTCCCAGTTAGGCTACTCAGGGGTCAGGGACCCACTTGAGCAGGCAGTCTGTCCCTTCTCAGATCTCAACCTCCATGTTGGGAGATCCCCTGCTCTCTTCAAAGCTGTCAGACAGAGTCGTTTGTGTCTGCAGAGGTTTCTGCTGCTTTTTTTGTTGTTGTTGTTGCTGTTTAGCTGTGCCCTGTCCCCAGAGGTGGAGTCTACAGAGACAGGCAGGCTTCCTTGAGCTGCTGTGAGCTCCACCCTGTTCGAACTTCCCAGCGGCTTTGTTTACCTACTTAAGCCTCAGCAATGGCGGGCGCCCCTCCCCCGACCTCGCTGCTGCCTTGTGGGTAGATCACAGACTACTGTGCTAGCAATGAGGGAGGCTCCGTGGGCGTGGGACCCTCCCGGCCAGGTTGGGATATAATCTCCTGGTGTGCCCGTTTGCTTAAAGTGCAGTATTGGGGTGGGAGTTACCCGATTTTCTAGGTGTTGTGTGTCTCAGTTCCCCTGGCTAGGAAAAGGGATTCTCTTCCCCCTTGTGCTTCCCAGGTGAGGCAATTCCTCGCCCTGCTTCAGCTCTTGCTGGTCGGGCTGCAGCAGCTGATCAGCATCGATTGTCCGGCAGTCCCTAGTGAGATGAACCCAGTACCTCAGTTGAAAATGCAGAAATCACCGGTCTTCTGTGTCACTCGCGCTGGGAGTTGGAGACTGGAGCTGTTCCTATTCGGCCATCTTGCTCTGCCCCCGCCCAAACAATATGTATTTTTAAATACCATATATAGTGGTATATTAAATGCATGCAGTAGAAATTCTTGAGACAATTGCTAATTTCTATTATTCTTTCTGAAATATAATGTTGTACCCACCATATATTCTATTCTTCTTTCTTTCCTAGCATCCTTCCCTACCTCCTGGCCACAGCTACCATATCAAACTTAATTTACAGTTCAATTTAAGATTAGCAATCAAGCAAAGCCCATCAATGTACATCAACATTTCAGTAGCCAAGGTAAACATTTTTGGAACACTGCAGAAGGAGGATCATGGAATAGTTAAGACAAAGACGATCAAAGCCATTTCCCAGAAAAAGATGGGAAAAATTAAATGATACATTTCAGCTTTATCCCAAAAATAATTTAGAATTTCTCATTTTATAGCCCAATCATTCAAGTATTAAAAAATCCTTCTATGAAAAATTGTTATGAAATGTTTCATTCTGCCCAGGAGTGAAATTTTTCCTGTGTTCAAGAAAAAGTGAAAAGAAAAACAATAGATGTTGAATTATAGGAATAAAAATTTCAGATGGTTTATTTTCTTTGGAATTCATGTAACTTTACGACAGATCCATTTATTTAAATTACATTTTACAGATGGGTTATCTGAGAAGAGATTATTCTTAGGAGAGGAGAAAAAAAGAAAATATGATTTCTCTTCTGCTGACTCCTCATGTTTTTGGGCAAGAGCTTCCTTATGAATAGATTGTTTTCTTTTTTCTTTCTTTCTTTTTTTTTTTTTTTTTTGAGATGGAGTCTCGCTCTGTCGCCCAGGCTGGAGTACAGTGGCCGGATCTCAGCTCACTGCAAGCTCCGCCTTCCGGGTTTACGCTATTCTCCTGCCTCAGCCTCCCGAGGAGCTGGGAAGATTGTTTTCTTTAGCTACACTTGTACCAAACATGTCAAGGCCTTGCTTCCACTCAAGAAGCACACACCTTGCCTCTCGAACACCCAGTTGAATCCAATCCTTCTACTTTTGACAATCAAGTTTTATAACTATTCCAATCAATAGAAAATTCAAGTTTTAGGAATTTTCAAGTTTTAGGATATTCAAGTTTTAGGAATTTCAAGTTTTAGGATTTCAAGTTTTAGGATATTTCAAGTTTTAGGATTTCAAGTTTTAGGATATTCAAGTTTTAGGAATTTCAAGTTTTAGGAATTTCAAGTTTTAGGATATTCAAGCTTTAGGAATTTTGCATCAGTGTTCATCGAGGATATTGGCCCGAAGTTTTTGTTGTTGTTTTTGTATCTCTGCCAGGATTTGGTCCAGGGATGATGCTGGCCACATAGAATGAGTTAAGGAGGATACCCTCTTTATGTTTTTGGAATAGTTTCTGTGGAAATGGTACCACCTCTTCTTTATATATCTTGTAAAATTCAGATGTGAATTAGTCTAGTCCTTGTTTTTTTTTTTTTAAGTTGTTAGATTATTTATTATTGCCTCAATTTCAGAGTTCGTTTCTGTTCTATTCAGGGATTTAATTTCTTCCTGATTTACTCTTGGTATGTACCCAGTAATTTATCCATTTTTTCTATTTTTCTTTTTAGTTTTTTGGCATAGAAGTGCTCATAATTTTCTCAGAAGGTGGTTTGTATTTCTGCGGGGTCAGTGGTAATATTCTCTTAGCAGTTTCTAACTGTGTTTATTTACATCTTCTCTCTTTTTTGTTTATTAGTCTAGCTAACAGCATATCTATTTTATTATTTTTTTCAAAAACACCACATATTGGATTCATTGATTTTTTGCATTTGTTTGTCTCAATATCTTTCACTTTAGCTCTGATTTTGGTTATTTCTCATCTTCTGCTAGCTTTAAAATATGTTTGCTTTTGGTTCTCTACTTCTTTCAGTTGAGATGATAGGTAGTTAACAAGGTCGTTCTAATATTTTGATGTAGGCATTTAGCACTATAAATTTTTCTCATAACACTGCCTTGACTTTGTTCCAGAGATTCTGATATGTTGTATTGAAGCGATGTCACTATCTGAGTAATACTTGAGGTTTGTTGCCTCATGCTAAGGAAATCAAGGACACAAACACATGTGAAGTGAGGTTAGGAATGAAGGTTTAATAGGCAAAAGATAGAGAAAAGAGAATAACTTTCTCCCCTGCAAGAAAGAGAGGCGGGTGCCTGAGTGGGACTTCTGGCTCACAGCAGAGTGCACAGGGTTTATAGACAGACTTGAGGAGGCAGTGTCTGATTTACATAGGGCTCAAAGATTGGTTGGACCAGGTGTGATGTTTACATAGCACACGAAGAAGCTGTTCACCCCACCGTAATCTTATGCAAATAGGGTATTTGCCTGACAAGCACCATGTTGTCTACTCCCAACTGCAAGAAATGATTGGCAAGCAGAAAGGGAAGTTGAAGCCACCATTTTGAACATGCCTAGTCCCAGGTTGACATTTTATATTGGCACAGCTGCCAGCATTTACATGTGCAAGATTCTAGCTTCCTTGTATATGTATGCAGCTCTATTTTACAGGCTGTTCTTTCTTAGAAAGAAAGTGGTTTGGAGGCTGCTTTACATTAAAAGGAAAACCTTACTGAGGACTTCTTTACCCTCATTATCTGCCAGAATAATTTATTCTTAACTCCTACATCATTGCCCCCTCAGGATAGTAACCATAACTGCTGTTAGAGGGTATTGGACAACAGCTCTTTCTGGCTATTTCCTGCTGAAAAGAGTGATTGTGTGAGGAAAAGCAGCTAGGGCTCCTCCTGGGGTCTGTCTAAGCATCCTTGGAAAAAAGACGTGTCCATGCATGTTTCTGTCTGAAGCACCATTTGAAATTTGGTTGCTGTAAGCCATTCCAATGGGTAGTAATACTGGTTTGCCTTCACCAAATGTTGCTGAAACATTGATATAAAAGTAACATCATTTTTATGATAAGTGACATTGGATTCCTGTGGCTAGAGTAACTTTAGCGTTAAACTTGGCTAACTCTTTCTTGCAATTATTAATTCTTTCCTGACTTCCACAAACCATCTTTGACATGCTTACACTTTCTGACTTGCCCTAAATATCACTCTTTTTAAACAGCCAGTTATTTTCTTTAGGACCAGAATTTACCATACAAGATTCTTTCTTATATAAAATCTCTTTTCATTAAAACTTTCTTTGCATAGCCAGGGTGTGACATGTTACCAAACCCAATAAAAAGTCTCAGCAGACACAGTGATAGTAAAACCTTCATATTTACTTATTGTCAGTATATATTATTTTTACTATAACAATAATTAAGTAAAATACTACAGCAACAGAAACTCTCAGTCCAATTTTTCAGTTCGAAAGTGCTACCATGTATAGCCCTACTACAAATACTAGAGTGAGCATAGAGATTCCCACAAGGATAGCATAGATTATTTTCATCTAAAATTTTACTTGCCAAGATGGAGAATTTCCTTTTGGGGTATATGAAATTTCTTAGTTTTATTTTCCCAAAGAAACCTCTGGGTTATGGTTACCGTATTTGCTTTCATAACCTGACAGGATTTGAAGTATAATTGCCCAGAACTAGCATACTGATCCAGATTTTTACATTACTCATCAATTTTTGTTTCTTCTGAGCTGCAGGAGATTATTATTGGATTCACAGGAATAGCAGGGTTATTCTAAAATGTAGGCAAAAAACTTAAAAACAACCAATGAGACTATAATTTAAATAAAAATGTATGATAAGCTTTCAAGCATAATTTTTCTTTCTCCAGTTCTCATTATTGGTAAAAGTGAATTCTGGTAGGACTATGTTGTTTGTAGAATAAACTATTCTTATACTTGGCCTGATTATTTGCACAAAGTGCAGCAAGAATAACTAGGCCTTTTGGATTAGCTTTGATGGAACTCTGCTGCACAAAGAATCTCAGAGATCTTTTAAAGTTGAGCCCAGCCATGAGTTTGTATCTTTAAATACCTGTGAGTTTGGTGATCCTTTCCTCTTAAGGTCCCAAGATAAACTTGGAGCTCCTGATCCTGTTGAAAAGTTACATTCTTTACTGAGCAAAGGTCAGAAACCCTGTACAGTGACTGTGTAGACAAGATCTAAGGCTATTATTCCCCCAAGTGGCTTTTATTGGCTCTCATACCCTTTCAGTCAAAGCCTGGTAAAACAATCAGTTTCTTCAATTGTGCCCTGTTAAGAAAAAAAGATTTTTATTGCACTAATGCAAATAACTATATTGCCAATAGTCAAGAATACTCACAAATAGTTTCCAAATGTTAGAGGAGCCAGGCAGTGAGAAGCAAATATGCTTCAAATCTTGTTCATAGAAGTATACTTTATTCAATTATTAAAAGTTGTAAATAATTTTTTTTTTTTTTTTTTTTGAGACAGAGTCTTGCTCTAGCCCGGGCTGGAGTGCAGTGGCCGGATCTCAGCTCACTGCAGGCTCCGCCTCCCGGGTTTATGCCATTCTCCTGCCTCAGCCTCCGGAGTAGCTGGGACTACAGGCGCCCGCCACCTCGCCGGCTAGTTTTTTGTATTTTTAGTAGAGACGGGGTTTCACCGTGTTAGCCAGGATGGTCTCGATCTCCTGACCTAGTGATCCGCCATCTCGGCCTCCCAAAGTGCTGGGATTACAGGCTTGAGCCACCGCGCCCGGCCTAAAAGTTGTAATAATTTAAAATAACTTTTCTTGACTCTAAAAACAAAATAAGTATCAGCCATATTCTAAGCAAAAGCCAAAAATGTTGCTTCAGCTTTCTGAGTTTAGTTCATTTAGTTAACTCTTGTTTTGCCTGATATTTGTGCCCATACAGTGTCTTTTATTCCAATGTCACAATCTTCAAAATTATCCAAAAACTGTATCTAAGAGCACCTTTCAGAGTCCTATAGTCATTATTGAATGGGGCCTGTAGCCCTTTGTTTGGCCAATTTCTCCATTTGGAATTGGAACATTTACCCAATTCCTGTACTCTCATTGTATCTTGGAAGTAACTAACTTGCTTTTGTTTTACAGGCTCATAGGTGGAAGGGACTCCTCTTGTCTCAGATATGAGGCATTGGACTTGGACTTTTAATTTAATGCTGGAATTAGTTAAGATTTGGGGGGATTGTTGGGAAGGCATGACTGGTATTGAAATGTATAAAGAATATGAGATTTGGGAGAGGCCAGATGCAGAATGGAATGGTTCCATTCTGTGTCCCCACCCCAATCTTGTCTCAAATTTTAATCCCCACACATTGAAGAAGGGACCTGTTATCTTCATGTGTCAAAGGAGAAACATTATTGGATTATGGGAGCTGTTTATCTCCATGTAAGATTTAGTTGCTTCCCCTTCCCCCATAATTGTAAGTTTCCTGAGGCCTCCATAGCCATGCAGAGCTGTCAGTCAATTAAATCTTTTTTCTTTATAAATTACCCAGTCTCAGGTAGTATCTTTATAGCAGCATGAAACCAGACTAATACAATCTCAAGAACAGGGTTCGAATGGAAAGTTATTTTAAGACATTCAAAAATTTCATTTGAGAAAATGGATTCTTTTCATATTTATAATTACAGGAGCAATTTGAAATGCCTACCAAATTGGCCTCTCATAAGATAATTTAAAGGACATAGTTTAGTTACACAATTTTCTCAGAAAAAGCTCGGTATAGTAGTAAGGAATGACAATGTATGAGCTGATTGTTTTTCTCTCAGGGAACATATTGACCCTTTTTCTGAAGTTTCAGTAGTACATACTATGAAACCACTTATTTTATGTCATTTTGAAGTCACAACACTTGGTTTTCAGAGTCAGCTTCACCACTTGCTAACCTTAAGCCAATAAATAATAATTGAAGGGAGGACTATGCAGTGAGTTTCGCAGTCAAGAACATTTAGCAGGGAAACAGGAAGTATAATAGGATAAAGACAAAATTGCTAAGAATAAGTTAAGCAGTGTGCTAAAAATTGTGCATCTATAAAGTGGGAAACTTTGCAACAGTAATCTTAGAATGTTCTTCCCTGATTTCAACCTGCACAACACTACTAACAAATCATCAGCCCATAATATAACTTTTCTTTGAAATTTCTTGTGGTCTCCCTGTGAGCCTTAAAATGAATCGTTTTATTCTGACTCCTTGTGTTACGGAGTATAGTCCCTTGATCTCCATATGCAAATAACTCAGGAGAGCCCAGTGGACTCTCTGAAATGAAGAGATGGATCAGAGACTGTGGGGAGACCAAAATAGCTAAGACAGGCAGAATAACAGAGTGGAGAGAGCTGCACAGACTGAGAACTCTGGAGATCTCAGGGAACACCTAGTTAGTATTTAGCTGAAAAATTGTAAGTGCATGCATGTGAAGAAACTACCAGAGACTAGGAAAATAACTACATTAAGGGTTAGAAATAACAGTACCTGGTGCTCATATAGGGACAGGAGTAGTGTTTGTTTTCACCAAAATATAAGAAAACCTCATGATTCATGGCACATTAGGTAGAGTACACAATGAAGGTCTTGCCTCAGCAATTGCGAATAATTAGCCCTAGCCTAGACTGAACAATTATCTAGTCCCACCAAACAAATTTTAACAGCATGGCTCAAAAAGAACAAAGCAGTTTTGTGGTAAATTCACCATATCCCAGAAAAAAAATCTAAAAATATATATTTATAGGAAATTTAAAAAATATCCAGTATTCTACAAAGTAAAATTTATAATGTCTGGATTTTTAATAAAAGATTACAGATTAAAAGGCACATAAAACGTCTTGAAAATATGAACACTTATGGGAAAAATAATCAGCTAAAACCACCCCAGAACTGACAAAGTTGTTAGAATTAACAGAGAAGAACATTTAAAAAGTTACTACCACTCTTTACCATAAGCTCATAGTGTTAAGAAATGGAAGGTATTGAAAAAGGACCATATTAAACTTCTGGAAAAGAAAATGATAATGTATGAGTTGATAAATATACAACAAATTAGATACTGCATAAGGATAGTTTAGTAAACTTGAAGACATAGTAATATTTTAAACAATCCAATATGAAACACAGAGGGAAAAAACAACATGAAACAATAGAGTAGCCCCAGTTAGCTGAGCAACAACTTCAAGCAGTTTAATATGTATAACTGGAGTCCCCAAAGGAGAAGGGCAAAGAAAATATTACCAGAAATGGTGTCTATAATGATTTTCTATGTAGATAATATTATAGAATGTACAACAAAATTGATAGAAATAATGAGTAATTTAGCAAGCTCATAGGATATAAAATAACTTCCAAAATGACTATTCCAATCAATAGAAAAAGAGGGAATCCTCCCTAACTCATTTTATGAGGCCAACATCATCCTGATACCAAAGCCTGGCAGAGACACAACAAAAAAAGAGAATTTTAGACCAATATCCCTGATGAACATCGATGCAAAAATTCTCAATAAAATACTGGCAAACCGGATTCAGCAGCACATCAAAAAGCTTATCCACATGATCAAGTGGGCTTCATCCCTGGATGCAAGGCTGGTTCAACATTCGCAAATCAATAAACGTAATCCAGCATATAAACAGAACCAAAGACAAGAACCACATGATTATCTCAATAGATGCAGAAAAGGCTTTTGACAAAATTCAACAGCCCTTTATGCTAAAAACGCTCAATAAATTCGGTATTGATGGAACGTACCTCAAAATAATAAGAGCTATTTATGACAAACCCACGGCCAATATCATACTGAATGGGCAAAAACTGGAAAAATTCCCTTTGAAAACTGGCACAAGACAGGGATGCCCTCTCTCACCACTCCTATTCAACATAGTGTTGGAAGTTCTGGCTAGGGCAATCAGGCAAGAGAAAGAAATCAAGGGTATCCAGTTAGGAAAAGAAGAAGTCAAATTGTCCCTGTTTGCAGATGACATGACGGTATATTTAGAAAACCCCATCGTCTCAGCCCAAAATCTCCTTAAGCTGATAAGCAACTTCAGCAAAGTCTCAGGATACAAAATTAATGTGCAAAAATCCCAAGCATTCTTATACACCAGTAACAGACAAGCAGAGAGCCAAATCAGGAATGAACTTCCATTCACAATTGCTTCAAAGAGAATAAAATACCTAGGAATCCAGCTTACAAGGGATGTAAAGGACCTCTTCAAGGAGAACTACAAACCACTGCTCAGTGAAATCAAAGAGGACACAAACAAATGGAAGAACATACCGTGCTCATGGATAGGAAGAATCAATATCGTGAAAATGGCCATACTGCCCAAGGTTATTTATAGATTCAATGCCATCCCCATCAAGCTACCAATGAGTTTCTTCACAGAATTGGAAAAAACTGCTTTAAAGTTCATATGGAACCAAAAAAGAGCCCGCATTGCCAAGACAATCCTAAGTCAAAAGGACAAAGCTGGAGGCGTCACGCTATCTGACTTCAAACTATACTACAAGGCTACAGTAACCAAAACAGCATGGTACTGGTACCACAACAGAGATATAGACCATGGAACAGAACAGAGTCCTCAGAAATAATACCACACATCTACAGCCATCTGATCTTTGACAAACCTGAGAGAAACAAGAAATGGGGAAAGGATTCCTATTTAATCAATGGTGCTGGAAAATTGGCTAGCCATAAGTAGAAAGCTGAAACTGGATCCTTTCCTTACTCCTTATACGAAAATTAATTCAAGATGGATTAGAGACTTAAATGTTAGACCTAATACCATAAAAACCCTAGAAGAAAACCTAGGTAGTACCATTCAGGACATAGGCATGGGCAAGGACTTCATGTCTAAAACACCAAAAGCAACGGCAGCAAAAGCAAAAATTGACACATGGGATCTAATTAAACTAAAGAGCTTTTGCACAGCTAAAGAAACTACCATCAGAGTGAACAGGCAACCTACAGAATGGGAGAAAATTTTGCAACCTACTCATCTGACAAAGGGCTAATATCAGAATCTACAAAGTACTCAAACAAATATATAAGAAAAAACAAACAACCCCATCAAAAAGTGGGGAAAGGATATGAACAGACATTTCTCCAAAGAAGACATCCATACAGCCAACAGACACATGAAAAAATGCTCATCATCACTTGCCATCAGAGAAATGCAAATCAAAACCACAATGAGATACCATCTCACACCAGTTAGAATGGCAATCATTAAGAAGTCAGGAAACAACAGGTGTTGGAGAGGATGTGGAGAAATAGGAACACTTTTACACTGTTGGTGGGATTGTAAACTAGTTCAACCATTATGGAAAACAGTATGGCGATTCCTCAAGGATCTAGAACTAGATGTACCATATGACCCAGCCATCCCACTACTGGGTATATACCCAGAGGGTTAAAAATTACTCTACTACAAAGACACATGCACACGTATGTTTATTGCGGCACTATTCACAATAGCAAAGACTTGGAATCAACCCAAATGTCCATCTGTGACAGACTGGATTAAGAAAATGTGGCACATATACACCATGGAATACTATGCAGCCATAAAAAAGGATGAGTTTGCATCCTTTGTAGGGACATGGATGCAGCTGGAATCCATCATTCTTAGCAAACTATCTCAAGAAGAGAAAACCAAACACCGCATGTTCTCACTCATAGGTGGGAACTGAACAATGAGATCACTTGACTTGGGAAGAGGAACATCACACATTGGGGCCTATCATGGGGAGGGGGGAGGAGGGAGGGATTGCATTGGGGAGTTATACATGATATAAACGTCATGCACATGTACCCTAGAACTTAAAGTATAATAAAAAAAATTAAAAAAAAAAACGTAAAAAAAAAAATAAAGTTTAAATTTTATTTTAATAATTGCTGAATGAAAATAAAAATATTTGTTTTATTTTTGTTAAATTTGATAAATTGACTTTTAAAAGTTTTTTAAAAGATTAGGATTTTCTATATTAACACATATATGAATAGAGGTTTTGTTATTTATGTGTTAATTTATTTTTAACTTTATTTCATTTTTTTGGATTATTTCACTGGCTAGGGTCTACCACATATGTTTAATAAAAATGGTAAGAGGAGAGTCCTCATATTGTTGACCTTACAAGGAAAGTATCCACTAACACACCATTAGGTGTGATGGTATTTGTAGATTTTTCATAGGTACTCTTAATCTCTTTGAGAAGTTTACCTACTATGCTTAGTGTGCTTATAATTTTATTATGAGTTTATATTGATTTTTAAAAATGTGTTTTTCTGCATCTATTGAGACAATTATATATTTAATTTCTATTCACCTAATATGGTGAATTACAGATAGATTATCAAATGTTAAATTGACTTTGCATTTCTAAGATAAACCTGCTTTGTCACAATTTTTATATACTTTGTCTTGATAATTTGTCTCTGTACTTTAGTTTCGTTATTATAGTTAATAATCTTGGCTTCTGTTCTGTCTAATCTATTGAGAAGAACATATATGGGTCATTCCATATTACATTTTTCAATTATAAAAGTTACAATTTATTCATTTGAATTTATCTTCAAATTTTCTAGTGAAATTCTTTTTATTAATTTTCTTTAATTTTGAAATGATAGTTATTTTAAATTCCATGGCTGCTAAATGCAGTATCTATGCCAACTATGTATTTGTTCCCATTATCTGTTTTATTCTTGTACTTTGATCATTTTGTTCTTTTCCTAGCGTGCTCGATATATTTTTAATACTATATTTTGTGTATAAATATTGTAGAGTTTCCGGATGGTATTAACCTGTTCTAAGAAGGATTTGATTTTATTTTAGAAGGCAATACTGAAAAATTACCTTAATTCAGGTCACGCTGGTCTATTTTGAATTTGATCTTATTCTTAGAACATAGCCATTTCACAGGACTAAGGCCTGTGGCATTTGCAAGTGTCTTTCTTCTATGGTTGCCGTGAATTGAGATTTTCTCTTTCCAATTCATAAAATTGCTTAATGTTTTATACTTTGCATTTTTATTTTTAAAGCTGTTTTCTGACCAGTTTCTTTTCTAGTTTCAATTATTTGTATCTTAGGAACCAGAAAATTCCTTGAGGCAAAATTGCATACAGAATACTGTGCTTTTCTTTCTGTGTTTCCCTATTCTCTATTATCTTGACCTCTCCAGTCCTGATAGTCTTAATAGCCTTGAACTACAAAGTTTGTTTCTACAATGCAGTGAGACAGTCACAAGTTGTAAACCATAGTTTTTTTCTTTTGACCTACAAACTCGGAGTGGTAAACTGGTAAATTACATTAGAGAAAAGTGGCTGGAAAGGGAGGCAATACCTTAGTGCCTTTCTTCTTCTCTGTGATATTGGCCACTCAGTTCCTGAATGTCTCAGTTTCTTTTTCTTCCTTTTGTTTTTATAGATGTCCTATTTGGGTAGACTGATCTAGGCTGATTATAGCCCCAAACTGGAACTTTTCATAACATAATTTGTGCTCGAAGTGTTTAAGACCATTTACTATGTTCTGTTTAAATTATTAATAATAATATTATTCTGCTTCTGCTTAAGACCATTTACTATGCTCTATTCAAATTATTAATAATCACCATTAATGAGAGAAAACTGGTTTGCACAAGTGGGTTTTTTTAATTAAATGTTATTCTAACTACCTTTCAAATTTTTACAAACATTGAAATTATTAATTTCACTCTAGTATCTGTTCTTGCTCATTCACTGACAAATTTAACGTTGTAAATTGCTGTGATAATATAAACAGGTTTTAAATTTAGTCTTTCTAATGTCAGGTATTTCGATATGCAGTATTGATGAATGGCAAATTTCATAGACTGCACATGCATTATTAGAGCTGTCACTTTAAGTTAGTATATATATTAGACATTATCAATCATAATATGTGAAGACAAAATAATATTTAAGTGTTTACCTTAACCTTTAGTTAGACTAATCAACTACTAAACTACTGAAATCAGACGAAAGGGGGACTAATGGTAGTAATCTAACTAACTTTACAGAAATACAAAAATAGAAAAGAATTTTTAGAAATACATATGCCAACAAATTAAATAACTTGAAGAAATAGACAAATTCTTAGAAAGACACAAACTACTTAAATTCATTCAAGAAGATACAAGATGCTTCCTCAACCTGCTCCTTCTGAAATGGTCAACATGTTATAATAAGAGTTCAGGTAAAGTGTTACAGGGTACTTAACACAAAATTATTTAATTTCAACTGAGAGAATCAGTGTGAGTTTAATAAAGGCAGAGTTGAGGTAAGTGGCAATAGATAAAAATAAATTTTGTTAGATAGGGAATGCATTTCAGATGGTTCAAGGAGTCACGAATGAAGGCATGGCCATAAGAGCATATATTGCTTGCTTGTTAAACATTGGGGGCCGTGTGTCTGGAGCCTGGATGTATGGAAGGCTCTAGTTAAATATTAGATATTTAAAAGGTAGATTGGGTCTACTGGATTGTGAGATTTGCCAGAGCAATTATTCAAGGGAAAGAAATAAAGTGCATCCAAATTGAAAAGGAAGAAGTCAAATTGTCCCTATTGGCAGATGACATCATCTTATATCCAGAAAAAACAAAAGATTCTACCAAAAAAACCCACTTGGAACTGATAAATGAATTCAGTAAAGTTGCAGGATACAAAATTAATAAACAAAAATTAGTAGCTTTCCACACACAAACAATAATCTAACTGAAAAAGAAATCAAGAAGGCAATGCCCTTTATAATAGCTACAAAAATACCTAGGAATAAAGGTAACCAAAAAGGTGAAAGACTTCTTTAAGGAAGACTACAGAACACTGTTGCAAGAAATTGAAGAGGATACAAAACAAATAGAAAGCATCTCATGTTCGTGGATTAGAAGAATTAATATTGTTGAAATGACAATATTACCCAAAGCAATCCACAGATTCAATGCAATCTTTATCAAAATACCAATAACATTCTTCACAAAATTAGAAAAATAAAATCCTAAAATATTTTAGAACCTCAAAATACCCCAAATAGCCAATGTGATACACAGCAAAAAGAACAAAGCTGGAGGTATCATACTATCAGACCTCAAATTGTACTACAAGGCTATAGTAACCAAAACAGCATGATACTAGCATAAAAGGAGACACAGGGCAATGCAGCAGAGTAGATAACATAGACATTAATCCACATATCTACAGCCAGCTGATTTTTGACAAAGTGCCAAGGACATTCATTGAAGAAAGAATTGTCTCTTCAATAAGCGGTGCTTAAGAACAAAACATAAAGAAAATGCTACAGGAAATTGGCCTGGGGAAAAAAAATTGTGGATAAGACCTTTAAAATAGAGGCAATGAAAGCAAAAATAAATAGAGTAAAACAAATTAAAAAGCTTCTGCACAGCAAAGGAAACAATCAACAGAATGAAATGACAACCTAGAGGATGGAAAAAAAAGTATTTGCAAGGTACTCATCTTACAAAGGATTAATATCCAGAACCCTCAATGAACTCAAACATGTCGACAACAACAACAAAATATCTGATTAAAAATGAGCAAATGATCTGACCAGACATTTCTCAAAAGCAGACATACAAATGGTCAAAAAATATATGGAAAAAAATACTCAACATCACTAATCATCAGGGAAATGCAAATCAAAACCATAATTGGATATCATTTCATTCAGTTAAGATGACTATTATCAAAAAGACAATTATCAAAAATAGCAAATGGTGGTAAGGATGCAGAGAAAAGGAGACTTACACACTGTTGGTGGGAATGTAAACTTGTACACCCACTATGAAGAACAGCATGAAGTTCTTAAAAAATTAAAATATAACTACCATATATACCTATAGCTACCATAAAATATAACTACCAGAAATCCCAGTACTGGGCAGGTACCCAAAGGAGAGAAAGTCATTATATTGAAGGTTCATCTGCACCTCCATGTTTATTGTAGCACTATTCACAATACTCCAGATACGGAATCAACCTAAGTGTTCCTTAACAGATGAATGGATAAAAAGTGGAGTATATCTTCACAACGGAATACTATTTGGCCACAAAAAAAATGTAATCTTCTTATTTTTGGCAACATGGATAAAATTGGAGGATATGTTAAGTGAAATAAGTCAGGCACAGAAAGCTAAACAGTAGATGTTCTCATTCATATGCAGAAGTAAAAAAATAAAAGCTGACCTTATAGAAGTGAAAAGCAGAACAGAGGATACCAGAGGGTGGAAAGGATAGGAGGCAAGGAGGGATAAGGAAAGATTTGTTAAAGGACACAAAATTACAGCTAGATAAGAGGAATAAGTGCTAGCATTCTATAGTACTGTAGTTAATAACTGTAGTTAGTAATATATAGTTTCAAATAGCTAGAAGGAGGATACTTGAAATATATCCTACAGGATAACCGTAGTTAATAATACATAGTTTCAAATAGCTAGAAGGAGGATATTGAAAGTATCCAACATAAATAATACCAAATGTTTAAGACACTGGATATGGTGTCAACTGAAGAATCACAAGGTTCATAAATTTGGAAAGGGGAACTTATTTCTCTTAAAGGGTGGCAGCCTGCAGAGTGGCCATTCCAACAGGCTAGGAAGCATAGCATCTGGCCAGAATCTGGAAACAGACACTTTGAGGGTACGAAGAATGAGACAGGGATACATGCTAAAGGAGGTGGCTCTCTCTCTCTCTATATATATAATATATATATATATACACACAATATATAAAATATATAATATAATATATAATATATAAATAATATTATATATATATATTCAATAAGCTATAGAAGGAGTCGTAAAAGAAGAAACATGCGTATGTCTAATTGAGCTTCATCTCCCTCCATGGGATGCATGTTCAAAAAAAATGGTTGTGTTAGCATGACCCAGGGTAGAGTTTTCAGCCCTCTGACTTCAGAAGGTGAAGCAGAGGACTCAATGCCCCTTTAGTGCACATCATCTGTAGACTGGCAAGAACCACTCCGTGGTGGTGATCTCTTATCAGGAAGGAATGCTGGTCAGTTGTTTTATCAAAACCACAAAAGGAAGGAGCAGCATCAGGTGTTTGTTTGAAATCAGCAGTGCAACTAGTTATTTGAAAGGGCTAGTTTCTGTTTAACCTTTAGGAAAAAGAGCCTAATGGTGATTAGTGTGGGAGGGGGCATAACGAGACCTGTCCGACCTCCCATTCCATCATGCAAGAACTCAGTTTTCAATTTTTCTCTGGAGTTCCCCTGGCCAATGGAAGAGGAGGGGAGAGGGCTTAAAATTTAATTTTTATTTATCAATGGTAATTACCCTGATCTGATCACTATACATTACATATATCAAAACATCATGATGTATATCATGAATATGTACAATATCATTTGTCAATTAAAATAATATTGAAAAAATTCAGTAGAGATAAAATTAAAAATGAATAAATGCTGTCTTCAGAATCAAATCTGAATTACTACAGTTAGCAATCCACATTTTTTGCTCAGGGGAATTATAATAATTAATATAATTCATATTTTAAACAAATTCTTCTGGAGGTAAATAATTGATTTAAGAGGATAAGACCAATTAAGAGATATTAAACTAATACCAGTGAGAAGTAATGAGTACCTGACATAAGGCAATGCCAGTAAGAATAAAGAGGATTTTTATGTGTGTTTTCCTAGCTTTACCCCATAAAATAATGCTTCAGAAATTTTCTCTGGAGATAAAACGGTTTCTATGTTATTTAAAGAGAATGTCCAAATGAGTCTGGTCTTATATATCACAGCTATTTGGAGGAAGCCTTATTTTTGTCTACTCAAAGTTTAGCTACAAGAAACAGCAAAAGAGAACAGAAATTCATTCATGCCTTGTTATTTTCAGCTTTAGAGCCGCAACTGTGACTCTTCTGAACATGGCTATAGATTAAAACCTAGGGACCTATGAATACTTTGCAGGTAGAAGCTGCATTTTTAACCAAGACTGTAATAACGGGCTTTCTAAATCTTGAGGTTTAGTAATTATTTATTCTTAAATGAATGATTAAGTTTTCAAATCTTCTCTAATGACTATAGATAATTTATAATTATAATGAGTGCATGTTCCAGATTTCATGGGTCAACTTCAAGAGAACAGGCCAAAGACAAAAACAACCTTCGAGACTTTGCTTTGGATTCTTACAAAGGCCGTGCAAGGGACTTCATTCTGAATTTTGTTTTGCTTTATGAAGAACACTTCAGAGCATAGAGCATAAAGACTCAAAAAACTGATTGGCCAGAGTGTTCTGTGTATAGAAAGAAGGGGTAGCAAGGAGGAAAACGTGTCTGGCATTTTCTGCTTTGAACCTAACACACATAATCCAAAGCTATCACAGCAAGAATAATTCTTCCCCCTATGGTGGACACAGTATCCACAGGTACATCTAAAATGATCAAAATATATAAATGAATTAATGTGCTACAACCACTCTGTCTATACTAGGTGAGCAAACAAGTGTTCTAAATCACCAGAACTACCTACTAAGCCAATAGAATCCAATGGTGATAAATCTAGACTCAATAAATCTCAAGAAAGAAAAAAACTCAAATATTTACAAAAAGTATTGGGCATTCAATGTTGTTTTGATGGTTGTTTTAGTTGTTTTATATGATCTGAAAATCTTAAAAATGATTCTGGAGAAAACAGGACTTTGTAAGTACTATGTTTTTTTTTTCAGTCTTACATTAGGTGATATTATTATTGAAATTAACTGATGATAAATAAGAAAACGAATGCCTCTACTTCGGTTCTTAATAATCTTATTGTTCTTGAAAACATTAAAATGTGGTCATTTGTAATACCATCTCTAGGCAGCTCTCAATATAAAAAAATTGAAAACATGTTTTGATTGGTATGTATGTCATAGACTAAAGTGTGGGGCTGTGTGAAAGAAAGAAAAAATGATAAGAAGGAGAGAGGAGAATGAGAGTTTAAGAGATACCCACTGATGACATCTCATACCAAAGTTATTTCTGAAACAACATAAGGGGGATGTGTTTCAGATCTGCAGAATAGAATAAAAACACTTGTCTAAAGTCCAACTCCATTTCTAGAATGAAGTGCAACGATTAATTGACCCAATGAAGAGTTACTCTTCTGAATACTGAGACTTCGCATTTTCTGCTGCTCTAGCTGACAGATTTTAGATTTTTACTAAACTGGCGTATTAATAAACAATATTTTGTAGTCTCACTTTCATGGGCTTTTCACCGACATGTTGACATGAAATTTTATTGTTCTTTTTATTATGCAACCTAAACACACCTTTAGTTCTTTTTCCTTGCATTCAAGCTGACAAGGAAAGCTTCAAGTGTCTGAATGTACGTTCTCACAAAAACCTCAACAGAGGTTATGAAGGTAAACTTAACCTTAACGTGTAAGTGGAGCATAGAGAGAATGAAGCTGCTTTACATATGAAAAATGAGAGGTATTCAGAAAAAGAGAAGGAGGAGAGAAAGATAGAAATGAGGGAGGGAAGGAAGTAAAGCAATGACATTTAAAACTGTTAGAAATATCAGTGGAAAAGGCAAAAGATACTGACCATAAAACTGGAGAGTTTTTTGCCTTCAGAAACAGTATGTAATAGTCAATGAGAAGGATTTTGCCACAGGAGGCAAATTGTTGTGGATTCTGAAAATTGCAGAGTACTTACACAACAATGAACGTATCCCTGGTTACAAGTACTTAACTATGCACTTTGTTACTTCTTGGGGAAAGTTTTGCATTACATAAATTTGTGTTTCAGAGCCTTCTTTCATTCTGGGTTCAAGCTGAATAGCCAAGTGGAAAGTGACATAGCTTTTATATCAATCATTATGCAAATCTGCTTTTGGCTTTACCTCCAGTTTAAAATATTCTAAATTCTATAGAAAATTATTATAGTTGGAAATGTAATATTTTGCCTAAATAAATGCTCTTTCTCTTAAATCAGCCTGCATTCTCCATTAATGACAGGCTTTGCATGAAAGTTAAAAGAGGCAAAAATGCACTTGAAAGACAAATTTTCTGTACATTTCCTTTAACATCAGAGTTAGAAGAAATTCTAGTCCTTCTAAGATAGAGAGCTTGAGGCAAATTCTCTAAGTACCCACATTGAATTAGTGACAATAATGGGGCTAGACTCCAGGTCATACTGCTCTAAGGCCATTGCATAATATGAGAACTGCCTCTGTGAAACTACAAAGCAAAGGAGGCCTTCAACTGTTTTCAAACAACATGTATTCTCTCTGTCATATTTCTCTGTTTCTCTACCTCAGTGTGTCATCCCCACCACCTACTCCTAGATCTCATCATATCCCAAGCAAAAATGTACCTCTTTTGATAAACCTGACTAACTCCACTCTCCAGCCCCCACGTATCACAGATTTACACTTCTGGCTCTCAGCAGAACATTCAAGTGTTAATTTTTTATGTGCATTTAAGCCCTTAATCGTATCGTACTTTAAAATCAGTCTTTATTATTCCATGGGGCTTGTTTTGTTCTTTCAATTTAATTGCAAGCTTTTTAGGACAGGGGCCACATTTCCTACTTGCTTAATAGCAACTTCCAATACTTTACCAACAACCCACACACAACCTTACAGAGAACAGAGAATTGATGTATCTTGTTAAAACTAGAGTTTTAAGAGAATTGCAACCATTTTCAAATGTATTTTAAAACTGTTGTTTTCCTAATTGTACATTTTTCCATTTTTCAAATCCTATACAATGACTCTGCATTACTTTTTAAGTAGAAAACTGTATACAATTAAAATAAATTAGAGGCCCACATTTTGTTTTCTTTAATAACTTATTTTCCTCACAGCTTTACTTAACACCTCTATTCTGATGCCTCCTGAAACTGAAACTTCCTGTGGACTTTTCACCCAAATCATGTAAATGTATTTTTTACTGCTCATGATCTATTGGGCTCTCTTCAATGTCTGTCTTAAATGTGTTTCCTTATAATGTTTACTCAATAAGCCAACTAACATTTATCAAGCACTAGTCAGTGCCAGGAACAGCATTCGATCTTGTGTACACATTGGAAGTGAAACAGGTAATGTTACTCAATGTAGCTCAGTGGGGAGAGATGCAGAACAAATAGAAACACAAATCAATAAAAGTTCAATTTATAAATAAGAAATTTACAGATGTAGAGTCTCACAGCTAGAAGAGATGTGGGCAATTCAAGACTTTCTCTCTATTTTATATTTCTGTTTTAAAGTTTCAAAATAAAGAAGATAGATAAGTTACTTTTCCAACATTACACAGTGTGATGGTTAATACTGAGTGTCAACTTGATTGAAGGATGCAAAGTATTGTTCCTGGGTGTGTCTGTCAAGGTGTTGCCAAAGGAGATTAAAATTCAAGTCAGTGGACTGCGAGAGGCAGACCCACCCTTAATCTGGATGGGCACCATTTAATCAGCCGCCAGCGCGGCTAGGATAAAAAGCAGGCAGAGGAACATGGAAGGACTAGACTGGCTAAGTCTCCTGACCTCCATCTTCTCCCATGCTGTATGATTCCTGCTCTCAAACATTGGACTCCAAGTTCTTCAGCTTCTGGAATCGTACTTACACCAGTGGTTTGCCAGGGGCTCTCGGGGCTTTGGCTGCGGACTGAAGGCTCCACTGTTGGCTTCTCTACCTTTTGAGGTTTTGGGACTTGGACTGACTTCCTTCTCCTCAGCTTGCAGGTGGCCTATTATGGGACTTCTTGTGACCGTGTGAGTCAGTGCTCTTTAATAAACTTTCTTTCATATATACATCTATCCTATTAGTCCTGTCCCTCTAGAGAACCCTGACTAACACATACAGTCAAGATTACACTTCTGTGGAGGTCTTGGCTCTCAGATAAGTGTTAGTTTGCTTACACTTCATCCTGTTTCTCATCCATTTAGATGTTGCCTCATCACATCTAATACAACATGTATTAACAAGCATTAATCAATAAACAATATATTCCAAAACCTGTACGAAGGTTCTAGGGATATACTGATGGAAAACCTCATCAACAGTATCAAAAACAACAAATGCAACTTGTTCTTAGGAGGCTGAATCTTAACAGAGGCTTGTCTATCTTGCTAAACTTCTAAAAAAAAAAGGTTTTGTTTGTGTTTTAAGTCTCTCCTTTTGTCACTATAGTGTATTAATTTATTTTCCAATATCTATTATATATTTATTTCCTTTTTCCAGTTTTTAGTTGATGCTGTTATACTTTTGACGCCACTTTAATATGATCACCAATACAAATTTTATCTTTGAAATCCCTAAATTGGTAGAAAAGATTTAAAGAATACATACTTACTTTTATTTACCAGTTTAGCTTCATCCCCGATCAGAAATGCAGTGTTTTCATTACGGTTCAATTACAAATATTGTATCACTTATATTATTACATCTTCCATGAACCATAAATTATACAGAATTCTTTTTTTTTTTTTTGCTTTTTTATTTTTTTAATGTATGGGAATTGAGTACTCTCATTTTATTGATGTTTAATTTTATCACATAGTCATCAGCAAAATGGACTACATATCTTATTTTTATTTTTATACTTGCTTTGTGACCTATGTATAGTCAATATTGTGTTACATGAATGTATATTCTCTAAATGGTGGATACAGGTAAATGTTCATCAGATAAAGCTTGTTAACCATGTTTTTATATGTTTATTCACATTTTTTCTATGTAATCTATCAGTCACTGTGGCGGAGATCAGTGCTAATATCTTCCAGATTAATTATGGACCAGTCTGTTTCCCTTTGTAATTATCCACATTTTCTCTATATTTTAAACATAAGTTACTACAGCAGCCTGTTACATTTCTCTATATCTTGCCATTACTATACAACCTCTGAATTTCCTAAAAGGTAAGTTTGAATACATTGTTGTTTTGCACAGAAGTCATTAATGATGCATTATTTGTCATAGCATCAATCTTGAATAGTTTTGTGTGATTTCCATGCATAGGCTCTACCCTATATCTACCAATCCCTTCTCACTACATTTCTGCATGATTTTTTTCCCCTTACATCAGTCTCATCTCTACCTCTGTGTTGATTCCACATCTAGAATTGCCCTCTCTCCTATTCTTAATTTGTATAATTCCTAACAGTTCCTTAAGGACATTTTCTCTACAAGACCTTCCTATTCATTCCAACCTGTACTTATCACTCTCTTCTCAGACTCTCAAAAAACTAAGGGTTTAAAGAATATTTGTTAGTTTTCTGGTTTTCCTGGACTAGAAAGTCTTTAGAAAAAAAATTGCATTTATACATTACTAGGTATAGCACATGGTAGGAAACATTTAAGCCATTTATGCTTCTTTACCATTTTATTGGCCCTGTACTCTAAGTACAGAGGTTGGTGATAATCTGCTAAGTTAAATATTTAAAAAAAAGACTAAAGATACAATTTTTTGAAAGACCTGACATGGTAACTTAGTTGGGTCTATCATGAAAACCCAGATAATATTATTTTGAGTAGATAAAATTATTTTATTATTGGTGAATTAATTCTACACTAATAAAATGGAAGATTTTGTCATTCTAATAAAAGAGACTGAAAAGAGAATAGCAAGACAATCCCAGCTGCTAAATAATAGGTGAAACACATTTATGTACTCTAGATATTATATTCCTTTGAGAAATCCATACTTTTATCTGACCTGGCTCCCATGGAGAATAAAATGTTAAAAAAATACAGTCCTTTCCCCTTCTTTTTCATGAAAAAGAAAAAAAAAACATTTAGGAGGTACTTTCAAAAGGTTAGTTGTTGGTTTAATTTATTTCATGACAGGTTATTACATGCTTCAGTACACAGGATGTTTTCTGCAGAGAGATCACTAATCAAAGTCTTATTAAGAAATGGTATTTCTTGTGAGCCATTGAAAGAGTATCTGCCTCGGTACTCCAATTTCTTCTCTCATGGTTTGATTTTGGGGAGCTCAATTATATGGCACAAAATCTCATCCATAAAAATAGACCAAAATGAGGCCGGGCGCGGTGGCTCAAGCCTGTAATCCCAGCACTTTGGGAGGCCGAGACGGGCGGATCACGAAGTCAGGAGATCGAGACCATCCTGGCTAACACGGTGAAACCCTGTCTCTACTAAAAATACAAAAATTAGCTGGGGATGGTGGTGGGCGCCTGTAGTCCCAGCTACTAGCGAGGCTGAGGCAGGAGAATGGCGGGAACCCGGGAGGCGGAGCTTGCAGTGAGCTGAGATCGCGCCACTGCACTCCAGCCTGGGCGACAGCGAGACTCCGTCTCAAAAAAAAGAAAAAAAAGAAGAGCAGAGGAAAATGTACCCTAGAACTTAAAGTATAATAAAAAAATAAAAAAATAATAAAAAAAATAAAAAATAAAAAAAAAAAAACAAATAGACCAAAATGAGGGCTTTGACGTTATAGTCAATGTCCCATTATCTGAACATAAATATTTCACAAAACATCTTACTTTCAATTACTTAAAATATCCTTGCTGGTATAAATACGGTTTTAAGATATTTTGTATAATCACCTCTTCTTACTGAACTTTAGGGAATTAGTCCTATAAATAAACTTGAACAGTAGGTAGTTCCTGCCTTTCTGTCTGTTTATTCTAAGAGTTGATTGATTTTGAGGAAAGATTACTTATTCTGTACTCCACATGTTCCCACGTGGAAGCCTTCCCCTATGTGTGGAATGGCTTAACTGGTTGGTGAGCCTGGGAGAATAAACTAGGGGAACATGGTAAAATCCTTTCTCTTTTTCAAGACTGGTATCTACTGTCTGGCTAAACAAATAGTTTTCAGAGTCATCTTTATATCATAACACAAATGTTATACCCTCTCACAGTGAGACTTGAAATTCCTCCACTGTGCTGGTGACATCAGATCTCACAATCTTAATCATTTATTTGCACTGTTTGTAAACTCAGATATTATCTTAGGTTAAATAAATTGCCCAAGGGCATGAAGATATTTAGGGTTGCAAATTGAAATTCTAACACAGGTGTTTCTGACCATAAAGCTGATTTTTTACCAAAATCACTTACTTTATTTATGCAAATATATGTTAAAATCAAATAATAAAGAATTCTGTTTTTGAATAAAATAGGATGACAGGAACCAGATATGCCTTTCCTCCTGAAACAACAACCATATAAAACCCAAACAGAAAAAAAAATGTGTGAATCAATTGCTTTCAGGACACTAGATTTCAAACAATGAGGGAAAGTGACAACAGAGAGAAGGGGAAACAAATAAACTGAGCACTGTGCTTGCTCCAAATTGTTTCCTTGAGTTTCCAGGCTGCAATGCAGAATAAAATAATTCAGGTGGATAATACTTAGCATCCTTGACATAAGGTAAGGGAGCTGAAAGTCCAGGGAGAACAAGGTGGCTAGAATTCACAGTACAGGGTACCACAGAGGAGAAAGCTGCACATGCAAAGAATGCCCCTATAGTGTGTGGCTGATAACTGAAAAACACATATGTATGTGGAAATCACCTGAGGCCAGGAGAAAAAGTATCATACAAAAGGATTAGAGGAGAGTGGCCTATGTTCACACAGGATCAGAAATAACACCTTTCCTCACCAGTAAGACTGGAAAAACACACAATTTATATGGCAGTGGGTACAGTATTCAGGAAGACCTTGCCTCAGTAGAAGAGAATAATTAGCCTCATTCAGAGAACTGTTCTGGTCTTGCCTAACAGATACCCAAAAAGATTGAACTGATTCCTAGTATTTGAACTGCATCCCAAGAAAAAATGAAGGAATGTTTACTAAAATACAAAAATATTCAACATCTGTTGAAGTAAAAATCACAATGTCTGATGTCCAAAGATAAACAGACATTCAAAGAAATTGGAAAACATACCCATAATGAAGTAAACAACCAGTCAATTATAGCTGACTCAGAACTGACACAAATGTTAGATTTGGCAGATAGAACATTAAACAGTTATCATAACTATATTCCATATGCTGAAAACATTAAGACTTGTAAAAAAATCTTGAGGTGAAAACTTTAATATGCCTAATGAAAGTGTACTTAAAGTGATTGACAATAAATTAGAAATTACAGAAAATAGGATTATGTTATGGCGATATAGTGATAGAAACTATTCAAAATTAAACACACAGGAAAAAAATAAACCAGTAAAATTAAAAGAGCATCCAAAAACTGTGGGACTACTTCAAGTGACCTGACATATGTGCAACTAAACTCATTAAAAGCGATAGTGGTGACAAAATATAATGAATAATTAATGGTCAAATATTTCCTCAGTTTGTGAAAATGATCATTCTGAAAAAGTTCAACAAAACTTAAGCACAAGAAACATGAATAAATCTATACCAAGTCACATCATAATCAAATTGATCTATGCCAATGATAAACATAAAAGTTTAAAAGCATCCAGAAACTTTGTGGAATGCTGTTAAAACAGCACTAGTGACAAATTTAGAGAACTAAATGCCTCATATTAGAGAATAAAAATGTTCTTATCCTCCACATTAAAAATAACCATACAAGGAAGAACAAATTGTATACAAAATAAGCGTAAAATGGAAATAAATTTTAATGGAGGACTCAATAAAATAAAATACAGAAAAACAATATAATCCAAATACGGGTTTTTTGAGAGGATTAATCAAGTTTATAACCTCTAGCCAAACAGATTAGGAAGGAAAAGAAAGAAGAGAAGACACAATTTGTCAATATTAGAAATGAGAGAGGTAATATCACTACATATTCTAAAAATATTTTTTAAAAATAATAATAAGTGAATATTATGAACATTTATGCATATGAATTCAACAACTTAGCTGAGATGGACATAGTCTTTGAAAGCCATGATCCATCAAAGCTCAGTGAAGAGAAAATATACAACCCAAATAGCCCTATTTGTATTAAAGTTATTGAATTTTAATTAAAAATTTTTCAATAAAGAAATCTCAATGCCAAAGTGGTTTTCACTGGTGAATTGTACCAACCATTTACAGAAGAAATAATATGACTACTACATATGCACACTGTAATCCAGAACATTAAGGAAGTGAAATACTTTCCACTCATTTGATGAAATAAACACTATCTTAATACAAAAAATAGACGAAAACAATATATGATAAAAATACTACAGAT
The DNA here is from genome assembly GCF_009764315.1 of Trachypithecus francoisi. Classification (NCBI taxonomy): domain Eukaryota; kingdom Metazoa; phylum Chordata; class Mammalia; order Primates; family Cercopithecidae; genus Trachypithecus; species Trachypithecus francoisi. The sequence continues at coordinate 35,832,307 of NW_022681471.1, read as the reverse complement.
AAATATGCACTAAATTACAAATATAAAAACAAAAGGTGTAAATACATTTTAGCAATCTGAATCCAATTGGATCACATAAAATGGTAATAGATCATGATCAAGTAAAGCATATCACATGAATGCATGACTGGTATAGCATTAGAAAATCAATGTAATTCACCATATTAACAAAGTAAAATAGAAAACTGTCTGATCACCTCAGTAGATAGAGACAAAGAATTTGACAAAATCCAGTACCCATTCATAGCAAGAAAAAGAAAATCCCTCCCAGCAAACTAGACATAGATAGAAATTTTCTCAAGTTGATAAAGAGCATACAAAAATGTACAACTGTCATCATTTTTAATAGTGAAAAACAGTTTTCTTTTTCAGAAACAGGGCAGAGAGTGGTGTCAGTAAGCTGGTAGAATCGGTCCCCACTCACATCTTCCCCGAGCAACAATACTTTTACATCTATCCAAGGACAAAATTGCCTTTGTGCAGTCTTCGGGTTTTAGGTAGGAAATTATGAACTACTGGTTGAGTCAAGACCTAGGAGACTTGTTTTGAGAGGGCAAACCTGTGTCCAGGTGGTAGGCTCACTGACTTTGGTCCTGACTGCAGACCCAGAAATGATCCCATCCCCTCTGTGGAACTGACCACAGTTCTGTTTGGCCTTGGTCCTGCAGACAGAACCATCTACCAAAGAAGCCAGGAGAAGTCATGCCCTTTTGCACCACTGGCAACAAGTCTGCCAATCTTGATCCGAGCTGTTTACTCTGAAATGGTCCATAACTCAGCTTTAGCCCTTCTCAGCTGCAGTCTGAGAGCAGTCCTATGCATACAAGTACCCAGAGGGAGACATACCCATCTGTTTTCCTGGAATAGACTTGCAAACCTCATTCCCTCAGTGGCCCAGTAACTAAGCTCCAATCATTCTCAGCTATAACCTTAGAGAAGTCCTGCTTGACCAGGGACCCAGAGAGATATATGCCCATCCAGGTCCCTGAAGGTAGGCCCGTGTACCAACATTTTGGCTGCGAACTCTGAAGCATCACTGTAACTTGGTTCCAGTACTCCTCAACTGTAGTCCAGGGCCATCGCCGCCTGTCTAGGCACAACCCGGTGACCCAGCAGGAGCCCTCTCATAGAAACAGAAGCCACACACACCACACCCATGTATCTGATAACAATTCTGTTATTTGTGGACACTGAAGTAAACTTTTATCCTGGCACCAGTTTTAATAAGCAAGGTCCTGAAGGCAGTCTAGTTTACCTAGGGAACATACAGGATCCACATCCACTTTAGTGTCCCATTACAAGCTGACCCCACTGTGGATCCAGCAGCAGCCACTTGACCCAGATCCAACTCCAGTTGACTGCAATTCCAGAGGCAATCCCATTAGCCTGGGGATCCAAAAGGAGAAAGTCTTTACCTTATAAAGCAGATATATTTTTCTGCTTTTTTTTCAATGGAGGTCTTCCCAAGCATCTAGAAATTGAATTGAAATTATATTAAATTTTTTCAATTGATTTTAATTTTATTAGACTAAACTTGTCTTTAGTCAAATAGCATATAATGGAGCTAAGATTTGAACACAGATCTGTCTTATGTAGGTCCAACCTCCTAATATACATGTTGTGCTTATTTTACTAAATAGAATAATAAGATGAGAAGAGTTTGAACATACACTACAGCATGAAAGCAACTTGTTTAGAATATTTTTGGAAAAAGGCAGATGAGCATTGGACTTGACATCACTTATCTTTCTACTATATCTACTCTGTCCTAACTCTGAACCTCATCTTCCTAACTATGTTGAAAATATCTGGATGGCAATAACTAATTCTTATACAACTTTGAGTAATGTAAATCTTTGCATCAACAAATGTTTACTCAATAGAATCAATTAATTTGTTTATTAAAGAGTTATGTGACAGTAGACTTGGGCCCAGTCCTAACACCGCCGTTAATGTATGACTTTGGGTAAATCACAATGCTTTTTGTGATGGTGACAAAAATTTATTTTAACGTTCATATTTTGAGATTAAGTCTAAGTTTAGTTTTAGCATTTCAGATTTAGAGTTAAATATCTCAGGTGGAGACAGTCCAGCTTCCAGAAAAGATATTCAGAGGCTCATTCAAACAAATGAATCAGTAATATCATGGGAGAAAAAGCTAATGTCAGGAACAATTTCCATCAAAAATTGTGTCTCCTCAAATTTGATAGACATAATAGTCATCCCACAGTGCTCTATTTTGAGGAGAGACAAGAAACAGAGCACTTATACTTTTTTTACTGAAGTAAAAAAATATTATCAAATATGTACACAAATCTAATAAGATTTAGATACGTCTACAAGCTAGAGAAAAGTGAATCATGCTTATTCAATTATAAAGAAACAAGATTCAAATAACCACTATAGGCACACATAAAAATATTTTTCTGGGTTTACGAAAGATATACTCTTACTACCATATCAGCAGTTTGGCCCAGAGTAACAAAATCCATTATGAATAGAGCTCTGAAATACAAAGAGCTTGGAACTAATCATTCTAATCCTTAAAACAGAAAAGGTGGACAAATGAAATATGAATGAAACCTCCAAAGTACTTAGTTTATAGAACAACCTTCCCATGGATAATTTATAAACAAGTAAATTCAGAGTCATTACTGACCTCCACTTACCAGGAGCAGAAGCTGCTGTAGCCATAAACTGGTAAGAACACTTAAATGGTAATTTTGATGTACTGTTGGAGACTGAATGTGTACAAATGTGAAAGTGAGAAACAGCCAGGAGCCATAGTCTTAGCAGGGCCACATATTTTCATAAGTTTTATATTTAGGAACCTCACTTATTTCTTATATTGAAGAGTCAAAAAATATCCTCTAATGTTTTGGGCAGAAGTAGGAGAAAAGTAGCAATTTTAGGATGTGTTCAGATCATTCTCCATAACAAAAACCTATTCTTTAATTTAATTTAATTTCAGACTCCCCTAGCCTTCTAGGCTTACCAAAGGGGGATGGGAACTTTACAAGAAAAAAAAAAAAAAAACACTCTTGAAGATCACAATCCAAGACATAAGCCCACCAAAGTATTGATACTTAATCAGAAGATTTTAGAAGTTTTTGCCTCTACTACATCTTACAATGATGCCAAGAAGCCTGTAATATGCTACAGTATGTATGCAGCTGAAAGAGCTACAATACAGAAAATTTCTAGGGAAAAGTACTTAAGGAGACCAAACTTGAGAAAACAAAAACAAGGACACTAGAGGAATTTGAAACTTTTAGTATCTATCACTTTAAAAAAACATTAAACATAGGTAAACTCCTTTAGAGATTAACATAAATCCTCACTAAAGTCCTATTTATCTCAGTTGCTGTTACTTAATGCATTATATCTGCTGTTCAATAATAACAACAAAAAAATACAAGGCTTACTAAAAGAAAAGGAGAGGAAAAAACATATTCTGAAGAGACAAAGAAGGCATCAGAATCAGACTCAGGTGTGACACAACTTTTGGAATTATTACATTGGAAATTAAAAATAACTGGTTAATATAATAAAGGCTCTAATTGATAAAGTAAACAAAAGTCAAGAGCAGATGGGTGATATCAGCATGAAAATAAAAATTTCTAAGAAACAATGAAAAAGAATTGTATAAATAAAAACCATTGTAACAGAAATGAAGGATACCTTTGTTGGACTCATCAGTTGACTAGACATGGCAAAGGAAAGATTCAGTGATGTTTCAGATAGGTCAATAGAAACTGCAATTGAAATGCAAAGAAAAACAATTTAAAAAGCCAATAACATCCAAGAAATTTGAGACAATTCCAAAGGTATAGTTCTACTACCAGAAGGAGAAGAAAGAAAAAATAGAGAAGAAAATATTTGAAGTAATAATGACTGATAATTTTTCAAAATTAATGATAGGTACCAAACCAGACATCCAGAAAAACTGGAGAACACCAAGCAGGATAAACACCAAAAAAAACTACAACTAGGAATATGCTATTCAAATTGCAGAAAACCAAAGACAAAGAAAAACTTTTGGAAAAAAGCCAAGCGTATAAAATTTTACCTATAGAGAGGAAATAATATCAATTACAGTGGACTTTTCATGAAAAACCATACAAGTAAAAAGAGAATGGCATGAGATATTTAAAGTGTGAAACTAATCTTCAAATATAACAGAAAAAAATAAAATCTTTTTAAGACAAAACCAAACCAAAAAGCAAACCAAAGTGAAAACTAGAGACATGCCTCCAAAAATGTTTAAATAAATTCTTAGGAAGAAAGAAATGCTTTAGTTCAGAAACTTAGAGCTACATAAAGCAAAGAAGGGTACCAGAGAAAATATAGCTAGAGATAAAATAGAATCTATTATTTTTCATATTTCTAACTTATCTAAAAGTTAACTGTTTATTGAAAACAATAATAGTAGCAATGTATTGGGTGATTATAGCATATGAATAATAAATGAATGACAAAAATAACATAAAGACCAGAAGGGAAGAAATAAAAATATTCCATTATAGGATACCTGCACTACACAAAAAAATGGTATCATGGTACTTTAAGGTGGACTTAAATTAGTTAAAATGTATATTGAAATCATTAAGATATATTTTAAAAGAGGTATAATTGATATGCCAAAAGAGGTATAGAGTACAATAATATAAAGTACTCTGTAAACCCAGAGACAGATGAAAAGGAAGACTCTGGCTATCAACATAAAACAGTTGCAAACATGGATAATATTAATTCAAAGATATCAATAACTCATTTAATTCTAAATAGTCTTAATATATCAGTTAGAGAATAGCCCAGAAATAAGGCCACACACATACAACCATCTGATCTTCAACAAAACTGACAAAAACAGGCAATAAGGAAAGGACTCCTTATTCACTAAATGGTGCCATGATAACTGGCTATCCATATTCAAAAGATTGAAACTTGACCCCTTCCTTACACCATGTACAATAATCAACTCAAGATGGATTGAAGACTTAAATGTAAAATCCAAAACTATAAAAACCCTGAAAGACAACCTAGGCAATAACATTCTGGGCATAGGAGCTGGCAAAGATTTCACGAAAAAGATGTCAAAAGCAATTGCAACAAAAGCAAAAATTGACAAATGGGATCTAATTAAACTAAAGAGTTTCTGCACAGCGAAATAAACTATCAACAGAGTAAACAGACAACCTACAGAATAGAAGAAAATATTTGCAAACTATGCATGTAACAAAGGTCTAATGTCCAGCATCTATAAGGAACCTAAACAAATTTACAAGAAGAAAAATATTAAAATGTGGGCAAAGGACATGAACAGACACTTTTCAAAACAATTCACACATGTGGCCAACAAGCATACGAAAAAAGCTCAACCTCACTATTCATTAGAGAAATACAAATCAAAATCGCAATGAGATACCATACCACACCAATCAGAATTGTTACTACCACAAAGTCAAGAAATAACAAATGCTGGTGAGGTTGCAGAAATACAGAAAAACTTATACACTGTTGGTGGGAGTGTAAACTAGTTCATTCATTGTGAAAAGTAGTCTTGTGATTTCTCAATGAGCTAAAAGCACAACTGCCATTCTTCCCAGTAATCCTATTACTGGGTATATACACAAACGAATATATATCATTCAGTCCTAAAGACACATGGACACATATGTTCATTGCAGCACTATTCACAATAGTAAAGACATGGAATCAACTTAAATGCCCATCAGTGGTATAGTGGACAAAGAAAATGTGTACATATATACCAAGGAATACTATGCAGCCAAAAAGAATGAAATAATGCCCTCCATAGGAACATGGATGGAGCTGGATGCCATTATCTTTAGCAAATTAACACATGAACAGACAGCCAAATACTGCATGTTCTCATTTATAAGTGGTAGCTAAATGATGAGAACACAAGGACACATTCAGGAGAATAACAGACACCATAGCTACCATAGGGAAGATGTTAGGAGGAGGGAGAAGATCAGGAAAAATAACTAATGGGTACTAGGCTTAATACCTCAGTGATAAAATTTTCTGTACAACAAACTCCTGTTACGTGAGTTTACTTATATAACAAACCTGCACATGTACCCCTGAACTTGAAATGAAAGTTAAAAAAAAATTGTCAGATAAAAAAGACCCATTATGTATTTTCTACTAGAAATTCCTTTAAATATAAAGATACATATGGATTAAAAGCAATAGAATAGAGAAATATATACCATGCTAACACCAATCGAAAGAAAGCTGGATTTGCTACATTAATATCAGATAAAGCAGATTTCAGAACAGGGTAAAATATCACCAATAACAGGTGGCACTATATAACGGTAAAATGAGTCAGTTCTCCAAAAAGACCTGAGAGTCCTAAGCTTATATGCACTTAAATGCAGGGCATCAAAATATATGAGGCAAAACTGATGTAACTAAAAGAAGGAGTAGCAAAACTCAGTATTATATTTGAAACATTAATACTGTCTATCAATAATTGATTGATCAAACTGGCTGAAAACTCAATAAGCCTGTGTTTGACCTTAATAATACTATTAATCAACATGATGTAATTGCCACTTGTATAATATTCCAACATAGCAAAATACACATTCTTCTTAAGCTTTCATAGAACATTCACCAAGATAAACCACATATTGGTCATAAGACACACTTAATAATTTTAACAGAACATAATTATACAATGTGTGATATCATACCACAATGGAATTAAACTGCAAATTAATAGCAGAAACATAACTAGAAAACACTCAAATATTAGGAGATTAAGCAACATACTTCTAAATAACACATGGATCCAAGAAGTTGCAAAAAAAAATTAAAAATATTTGGACTAATGAAAGTGCAACATCCAATTTATATAGATATATGGAATGTAGCAAAAGCAGTGATCAGAGAAAAATTTATAGAATTAAATACACATGTTGCAAATGAAAAATGATCTGAAATCTATAACCTAAACTTGCATCTAAATGCACTAGAGAAAAAGAGCAATTTAAACCTAAGACAAGGAGAAGAAAAGAAACAATAAATATTAGAGCATAAATTAATAAAATTAAACACAGGACATGATAAAGAAAATTTAAAAACAACTGGTTCATTGAAAAGATGCATACAATTGATAAACTTCTAGCCAGGCTAATAAGGAAAAACAGAGAAAGAGACTAAACAAATTTCCAATGTATGAATAAATCAGGGGGTCATCATTTTTGGCCCCATGGATATTTAAAAGGATATTTAAAAAGATATTAAAGAAATGCTAGGAACAAATCTGTGCCTACAATGTTATAATTTAAATGAATTGGTCAATTCCTGAAATATGTGAAATACCAAAACTCACACCAGGAAATATTGATAACTCAAATGGCTGTATTCTATTAAGTAAATTGAATCAATATTAATGATCAAATAACCTTTCATAGAAAGAAATCACTGGTGTCAGATAGTTTCATCAGTGAATTCTACCAAACAGTTAAGGAGGAAAACATACCATTCTCTACACTTTTAGAAGATAGAAGCAGCATGAGCATTTCCTAACTCATTCTATGAGGCCAGGATTGCCCTAATATAAGAACCGTATTTTAAAAATTATAATCAAAATGACAGACCAGTATCTCTCAAGAACACAGATGTAAAAATCTTCAACATATGTTAGCAAAACAAATTCAAACTGTATACAAAAAATTATACACCACGACTAACAGGTATACAAAATTGGTCCAACACTCAAAAGTCAGTTAATCAATTAATGTAATCAACCACATCAACTGAATAAAGGAGAAAAATCACGTTAATTGATAAAGGAAATTGACAAAATGCAGTACTCATTCATGGTAATAACTCTCAGCAAACTAAGAATATAAGGATTTTTTTCAACTTTATAAAGAATTCTATGAAAACCAACCAACCAACCAGAAAACTACAAATAACATCATGCTTAATTGTGAGAAACCAGATGTTTTCTCCCAAATTTGGGAAAAAACAGTGTGTCTTCTCTCATTACCCAACATCAGAATGAAGGCTTTAGCTAGTGAATAAAACAAGTAAATTAAAACAAGTACAGCAATCATGGAAAGCAGTATGGAGGTTCTTGAAAAGCTGAAAAACAGAACTACCACATTTTTAAGCAATGCCACTACTGGGTATATATCTAAAGGAAATGAAATCAGTATGTTGAAGAGATATCTGCACACTAATATTTATTGCAGGACTATTAACTATAGATGTGGAATCAACCTAGGTGCCCTTCAATAGATAAAGAAAATGTGGTATATGAACACAATGCCATATGATTCCACCATAAAAATAATGAAATCCTGTCATTTGTGGCAACATGAGTGAGTGTAGAGTACATCGTGTTAAGAAAAATAAGCCAGGCACGGGCCGGGCGCGGTGGCTCAAGCCTGTAATCCCAGCACTTTGGGAGGCCGAAACGGGTGGATCACGAGGTCAGGGGATCGAGACCATCCTGGCTAACATGGCGAAAACCCGTCTCTACTAAAAAAATACAAAAACCTAGCCGGGCGAGGTGGCGGGCGCCTGTAGTCCTAGCTACTTGGGAGGCTGAGGCAGGAGAATGGCGTAAACCCGGGAGGCGGAGCTTGCAGTGAGCTGCAATCCGGCCACTGCACTCCAGCCCGGGCGACAGAGCGAGACTCCGTCTCAAAAAAAAAAAAAAAAAAAGAAAGAAAAATAAGCCAGGCACAGAAAGACCAGAAAGACAAATGTCACATGATCTCAGTCATACATGGAATCTAAAAAAGTTGATCTCATAGAAGTAGAAAGTAGAATGGTGGTTAGCAGATGCTGGGGTGGTTAGGAGATTATGAGATGCTGGTCAAAGGCTATATAATTACAGTTAGATAGGATAAATAAGTTCAAGAGATATATTGTACAGCACAGTGACAATACTTGATGATATTTTGTACCCTTGAACAATGCAGAAACAGTCAATATTGCATTCTCATCACCAAAATTATAACTGAGATAATATACTTGTTAATAGCTAGATTTACTTATTCCACAATGTATAATATCCTTCAAAACATCATGTTTTACATGGTAAATACATAATTTTTTTAATTTAAAAAGATAAATAAGGACATAAAAGTTATGCAGATTGGAAAGGAAGATATACAATTGTTTGCATGTACAGAGTACATATTATCTATGTAAATCTGCTCTGCAAAATTACAAGAAAACGTTGCTGGAACTACTAAATGAGTATAATAAAGTTGCAGAATACAAGATTAATAAATGAAAGTCAATTCAATTTCTTATATACCAGTCAGGAACAATTGGAATTTTACATTTAAACACAATAAAATTTGCCATACCACCCGTTCCAAAATAAAATGCTTAGGTATAAATTGAACAAAATACATATTGCAACTATATGCAAAAGCTACAAAAGAGTGGTGGGGAAAACAAAAAGCAAATAATAAATAAGTGCAGAGATTTCCATGTTTGTGAGGTGGAAGACTCCAAATTGTTAAAATGTAAATTATCTATAACTTGATCTGTAGATGCAATGCAATCTGGTTAAAATCTCTTCAAGATTTTTCTATACTTATTGTTGAAAAACTGATAGTACAGTTCAAATAAAAAGACAAAGGACATAAAGTAGCCAACACGACACTGAAGAAGGACTCACACTACACGATTTCAAGACGTGTTATAAGATTACAATAATCAAGACAGCATGGTGTTGAATGAACAGACTCAGATCAATGGAATATAATACAGAGCACAGAAATAGGCCTATACAAATATAGTCAGCTGACCACAGGTGCAATAGCAATTCAATGGATAAAGGATAGTCTTAAATAACTGGCATTGCAATGATTAGACATCGATATGCAAAAAAGAGAACCTAGATATAGACTACATAAAAATTGTCATAAAATGGATCATAAGCTTATGTGAAAAGGCAAAAAGTGTAACATTACTAGAAGAAAACATGGAAGAAAATCTGTGATCTTGGGTTTGATAATGACTCTTTGTTGGCAGAATACTCAAAGCATGAAGTATGAAAAAAAGATTGATAAATTAGATTTTATCAAAATTCAAAACATTTGCTTTACAAAGGACACTGTTAGAATAAAACATCAAACTATAACATGGGAAAATATTTGTAAAACACGTATCTGATAAAGGACTTGCAACCCAATATACAAAACACTCTCAAAACTCAGTAATCAGGAAACAATTCTATTAAATAATGGGTAAAATTTTTAATAAGGGAAAAAGAGGTCTCCTATTCAGAAGATTTCCAATTTTTCTTTCTTTTTTTTTTTTTTTTAGACGCAGTCTCGCTCTGTCACCCAGGCTGGAGTGCAGTGGCGCGACTTCGGGTCACTGCAAGCTCTGCCTCCCGGGTTCACGCCATTCTCCTGCCTCAGCCTCCCTAGTAGCTGGGACTACAGGAGCCCGTCACCACGCCCGGTGGTATTTTTAGTAGAAACGGGATTTCACCATGTTAGCCAGGATGGTCTTGATCTCCTGACCTCATGATCCGCCGGCCTCGGCTTCCCAAAGTGCTGGGATTACAGGCGTGAGCCACCGCGCCTGGCCAAATCAATTTTCTTTAACCAACTGTCGAAAGTTTGGGATAATGAAGGAGAAAAACGAACAAACAGTAAAGCCAGAGATTCTTGTGGAATATGCAGTGGCATTGGAGAGGTGAGACTTTGGAGGGCAGCTTCTATTTGTATAGTTTGTTATTAATAAAATATTTCATTGACAGTTGATTAAAAGCCTGCAATAAATTCTTAAAAATCCCTTTTGTTTATGTTTACATTTCTGATTATTTCTTTGAATGCAAATATGAGGCAGCTTCGCTTCTTGTAGGCACTAATCCATGATATATAATAAGTACTAAGAAGAGTACAGTCTTAAAACAGTAAGTAATCTCTTTAAGAAAAAAAACAGAGCAGGGTCAACTTACATAAGAAAGCCGGCAACAGAGTGTGTGAAGAGCTATTAGTATCATGGAGAAAGCCAAAATAATTGAGTGATTAATTAAAAGGTGCACAATAGAAATAGAAATTAATCCAATAACACACAGTACAGCAACTGTAGTTTCCAAGCCAGGAAATCTCCACTGTGTTATCTTTCTACTCTAATGTCTGTAAATTTATGAGGATAATCCATCCTCAATGAATATGGGAGTTTTATGAACCTTTTTAGCTTGGTTGTAGTATGTCTAGTTTTATTTTTGTCACATATATATATATGCATATTTTTCTGGTAATTTATGTTGGGAGGACCTCCTTTCCCTTAGCTTCATGTTTCCATGTGGAAGGACATTAATTGCTGTAATACATCTGCTTTCTCTATAGGAGGAGGAATGATTTACCTGATTTTGCTTCAACACTTCTCTGGGAGGATCTAACTACAGAGAAGGAACACTCTGCTGTTTTCATTCATGTAGGAAAGTTAGCGGTTATATTACTGTACTTGTCAGGAATGGTCTGGAGTGTTTAGTTGTGCTTACGATTCTTCTAGGAAGCAATAATAGGAAGTCAATTTTTGCCAGGCAATCTAACCCATGCTCTTTAGTATTTCTTTATCAAAGTGTAGCTGACATTATGATAATCACCTTTTGGGCTACTTTGCCCTGTGCTTCAATTGGTTTAAAGTTTAGTAACTTAAAAGATGTAACATTTGTTACTCCCATCCCTGCACTTTCCCACCCCCATTACATCTTTTAAAAAGTACTTTTATTTTGATAGTGCTAACCAGGGATTAGGCCATAACCTTACATTGACATTTAGTAAATATTTCCAGGAGTCCTGACAAGGAAAATTATGCTATGAAAAGTGACATTTCTATCAGTGATCTAAAGAATGTCATGGGAAAGTTGTTCTAGATACAATGATACATAGTATGTAACTATAGTTGATTATTTTTCAAATGACAAGTAGCACAAACTCAATTCTAGTAATCCAAAATTCAGTATAATAACAAAAATACTATTACAAGTAATGCAATGAGAGTGATAATAAAATACTGTACTGACAAAAATCCTGGAAACTGCCAATGTGAGACATTTCTGACCTATTTGGGATTTAATATTGTGTATCATTTCTCATAATCCCTAGCACACTGCTAGGCACAATATAATTCATTCTCTGAAAACACATAGAATTAGATTAATGTTTCTTCTTAGATTGATTTCGTGAATAATAACTTTATTTATACTATTTATAAAGCAGTTTAACCAGATTTTTAAGACTGCAAATAAGTAATTTCCTCACAAAAAGTCAGAGACATGCGATACACTGCTGTGCACAATTGAATAGAATGGTTTTTCTGCTGTCTTTTCCCATTCTCATCTTCATGGTAAATGCCTACTCATTCCTCAAAGTCATATTCAGATGTCACTTTTCCTATGCATTCTTTTAAAATCTTGTCCTCAAATTAATTATTTTCTTTACTATACTTTGTCAATCTAATGTTAATATCCTTTGTCTATATTTACTATCATATTATCCCAGTGTGTTGTAATGAATTGTTTACATGTGTGTCTTTCACACTGTATTGTGAACTATTTAATGGTAAGAACCATTTATTGTTTGTTGTCTGTTCCCAGTGCCTAGCATATGGTCAATTGCTATGATCAATTGTGTGTTCCCAGTGCCTGGCATCTGGTCAATTTTATAAATGGCAGTCAATAAATGTTTGTTGAGTTACACAGCTTCTATTCTTAAGATACCCCTCCGTTACCTGTCATGTTAAGGCAGGCAACATCTGTTTTCTTTAATTTAGAAGTTATTTGATAGGTTAGTGGCTATGTCTGGTTGCCAGTTGTGGTAAACACAGACAAAACGAACCAAGTTGTATAAACAGAACCCAGGCTTTTGTAAATATAAAATTCACCATCAGTTTCTACCGAATTTACACATTCTATAAGATAGATTTCGATGATAAAATGACAGTATCCTGACTATTCTACCTGGTGAGGAGGTTGTTACAGTGCAATCTGTGACTCAAAAATAGAGTGAGGCAAAGGCAAAGTGTGCCACAGAGAGATCAAATTCATGGCCAGGTCCTAATTACCTCAAAGTTTTAGCCCAAAATTAGCTAACCAAATTAGCAGTACCTATCAGTATTATCAAATGCTTATTTTATTTTCCTCATTTAATCATCTATAAAATGGAAATAGTAATCCATTTTAGAGAATTATTGTGAAGATTAAATGATATCATACCTGAACTTACAAAAATACTTTATATGTTGGTTTTAAAAATTGTTTTTCATTTTTTTCAATAATTAGCAATAATTCAAATTGAGGGGAATGGTTTTGCCTTCTTTAACAAGCCTTTTGAAAAATTTGAGGAAGGAAGAAAACCCCAGAGAGAACTTGTACCCATCCCTCTACCCTCATGGCATTTGCAATCTGTCCCATCCCCACTTCTAGAATTCAGCTCAATATCCACTCACTACTTGAAATAAAACCAAACATTTATATCTTAGGGCCAAAGAATATAACCAAACACTCCTCTGCATCAGAAAGTTAAGCCAATTATTACATGCTTCACCTGAAGAAATTTTATGCTACAGACCTTACTTAAGGAAGACAGAGATGTTGAATTAATTCATTGTATATATTTAAGGTGTATAACATGATGTTTCCACATGCATATACATGGTGAAATGATTACTAGATTTACACAAATTAACAAATCCATCCCTTCACAGTTACCCTTTATTTAATGCGTTAGGAGCACCTAAAATCTACTCTGTTGGCAACATTTTAGAATATAATACAATAACATTAACTATACTTATCATACTTCACTTTAAATCTCTAGACCTATTAATTCTACATACTGCAATGTTTTACTTTTTGACCAATATTTCCCAGTTTCTCCCAATTCCCCACCCATGGTAACCACCTTTCTACTCTGTTTCTATGTGTTTAACTTTCTTAGATATAACATACAAATGAGATCATGCAGCATTTTCTTTTGATGTCTGGTTTATTTTACTTAGCATAATATTCACGTTGTCACATGTGGTAGGATTTCCTTGTTTCCTAAGACTGAATAATATTCCATTATATTACAATTTATTTATCCATTGATCTATTGATGAATGACACTTAGGTTGTGTTCATTTCTTGGCTATTATGAATAATGCTGCAATGAAAATGGGAGTGCATGTATCTTTATGTGACACTGATTTCATTTTCTTTGACTACATACCCAGAAGAGAAAATGCTAGATAATATGATAGTTATATTTCCAATATTATGGAAACCTCCATACTGCTTCCATAATGGTTGTACCAATTTACATTCACACTTTGAAAGGTGTACAAAGAATCATTTTACTATACGCCATCCCTAATTCCTTATCCATTTCAAAATATCCATTCTGACATATGTGAGATGTTATGCCATTGTCTTAAAATTTCGTATTCCTGATGATTAGTGATGTTGAACACATTTGTATGTACTGGTTGGCCACCTTTGTATGTCTTCTTCAGAAAAATTTTTACTCAAATCCTTTGCCAATTTTTAAGTTAATTTATCTGTTATTTTGCTGTTGAGTTGTAAGAGTTCCTTATATACATTGAATTTTAATCCTTTATTAGATAACTGGTTTGAAAATATTTTCTTCCAATCTGTAGACTGCCTTTTGTCTATAGACAACATTTCGTTGATTACTGTTTTATAATAGTCTATTTTAAGCTGATATCAAATTAAATCACATACAAAATCTTCACAATTTTACTTTCCTTCCCCAACACTTAATGTTTTTGATGTCATGATTTACATCTTTTTATATTGTATATCCCTTAACAATTTATTGTAGCTATTGTTATTTTTAACAGTTTTGTCTTTTAACCTTTATACTAGAGATATAAATGATTTACAGATGACCATTAAAGTATTAGAGTATTTTGAATTTGTGTCTTTACTTACAGTGAATTTTATAATTTAACATGTTTCTGTTACTCATTAGCATCTTTTTTTCAACTTGAAAAATTATCGTTAGGATGTCTTATAAGATGGGTCTGCTGGTGATAAACTTCCTCTGCTTTTGCTTGTCTAAGATAGACTTTATTCATTTTTCATTCCTTAGGGATAATTTTGCCAGACATAGTATTCTTAGTTGGCAGGTTTTTTCTTTCATCATTTTGGATCTATAACACTATTAGATCTTAGCCTGCAAGATTTCTGCTGAGAAATACACTGATTGATCTAATAAGGATACCCTTGTGTGGAGCCATGTCACTTTTCTCTTGCTGCTTTCAAAATTATCTTTATCTTTGACTTTTGATGACTTGATCTTGATGTGCCTTTGTAGAGATCTCTTTGGCTTTAATGTATTTGAGAACCTTTAAGCTTAATTGATCTATGTATTCATTTTTTTCTATCAAGATTTGGCAAGTTTTCTGCCATTATTCCTTTAAATAAGTTTTCTGCCCCTTTCTCTGCCACTTCTGGAAGTTTTATAGTACCTACACTATTTCACTGAATGGTGTCCCACAAATCTTGTATGTTTTCTTCAGTCATTTTTATTCATTTTTTCTTCTTTTTTTTTTTTTCCTCTGACTGGATAATTCCAAAAGACCTGTCTTAATATTCACAGATTCTTCTGCTTGGTCATGCATACTATTGAAGCTTTCTATTGCATTTTTCACTTCATTCATTGTATTATTCAGCTCCAGGATTTCTATTTGGTTTCCTTTTTATGGTTTCCAACTCTCTGTTGTATGCCTTATTTTGCTCACAAATAGTTTCCCAAATATCATTACATGGTGTATCAGCATTCTTTGTATCTTGCTGAGGTTCCTTAAGAATCATTATTTTGAATTTCTTCTCAGGCTATTCAAAAATCTGCATTTCTTTGGGATCAGTTAATAGGTAATTATTATGCTTTTTTGGTGACGTCATGATTCTTTGATTTTTTCATGTTTAATAGGTCCCTAGGTTGATGTCTGCACATTCAATGATTCAGTCAACTTTTCTTAACCTAGATTATCTTCTATGGGAAAAGATATTCATTTCCATTTAGGTGAAATGATACCAGCTGGTTAAGGTGAGGTGGCTCCAGTTTTGGGCTGGTGCAGTAATGTAGTCTCTGTGCATCTCTCTCAGCTGCAGTAAATGTTAATGAATACAGCAGTGCCTTAGTGGCATAGGCTGAAAGAGTTTGTGGCAGTGATGACTGCATAGCCTGTTAGGAACCTCAGATGTTGGTTTCCTCTTGTTCTCCTTTTCCCATGGATGGGAGTCCTGGTGGAGGTGTTCCTTCTTGGCAGCAACTCTGACACAGCCCTGGACAGCCACAGTGGTGCTGGGTTCCAGATTGCAGGCATTTGAAGTGGCTATGGAACCGGGTCTGGTCTCAGGGGCTTACAAAACTACTGCACCATCTGGGACCTGGGGTGTATGAAGAATGCAGTTAGAATTTTGATAGATAATGCTTTGAATCTGTAGACCGTTTTTGACAGTAAGTACATATTAACAATATCAATTCTTATAATTCATGAAAACAAAAATGTATTTTTATGTCTTTGTGTATTCATCAATGTTTTTCATCAGTGTTATATACATTTCAGTGTACAAATACTTTACCATATTGGTTAAAAGTATTTTGAAATATTTTATTTTATAATAATATTGTACAAGAGATTATTTTCTTGACTTCCTCTTCAAATAGATAACTATTATTGTAAAAAAAAAAAACCCTGATTTTTGCATGTCAATTTTGTATCCTGCAACTTATATAAAATTTGTTTATTACTTCTAACATTTTTTGTGGAATCTTTAAATTTTGTGTCTTTTTTTTTCTTTTATCATAGGTTGAGGTGGTATATGTGCAGATCTGTTAATAGGTAAATATTGTGTCACTGGGGTTTGCTGTACAGAATATTTCATCACCCAAGTAGTGTTCATAGTGTCTGACAGGTAGTTTTTTAATACCCACCCTCCTCCCACCCTCTACTCTCAAGAAAGCCCTGGAGTCTATGTTCCCTTCTATGTGTCCATGTGTACTCAAAGTTTGGCTCCCACTAGAATGTGGTGTTTGGTTTACTGTTCTTGTATTAATTCCTTTAGAATAATGACTTCCAGCTGCATGCATGTTTCTTGAAAGGATATGACGTTATTATTTTACGGCTGCATAGTATTCTGTGGTGTATATATACTACACTTTCTTTATCGAATTCAACCTTAATAGACACATAGATTGATCCATAATTTTGCTATTGTAAATAATGCTGCAATGAACATATGAGTTCATGAGTCTTTTTGGTAGAACATGTTATTTTCTTTTAAATTTATATGTAGTAGTGGGATTGTTGGGTTGAATGGTACTTCTGTTTAAAGATCTTTGAGAAACATCCAATATGTTTTCCACAGGGGCTGAGCTAATTTACATTTCCACCAATAATGTATGAGTTTTGCTTTGCCTCTGCAGCCTCGCCAACATTTGTTTTTTTGTTTGTTTGTTTTAACATTGTAATGATTACCATTCTGACTAGTGTGAGGTGGTATCTCATTGTTGTTTTGATTTATATTTCTCTAATGATAGTGATGCTATGTTGAACATTTTTTATAAGCTTGTGGCCCACATGTATGTCTTATTTTGAGAAGCATCTGTTTATGTCTTTTGCTTATTTCTAATGGGATTTTTTTTCTTGTGGATTTGTTAAATTTCCTTATAGAGTCTGGATATTAGATGTTTGTCAGATGCATAGCTTGCAAAATTTTTCTCCCACTCTTTAGGTTATCTGTTTACTCTGTTGATATTTTCTTTTGCTGTGCAGAAGCTGTTTAGTTTAATTAAGTCCCATTTGTCTACTTTTGTTTCAGTTGAAATTGCTTTTTAAATCTCCACCATAAAGTCTTTGCCAGGGTTGATGTCCAGAATGGTATTTCCTGGATTTTCTTCTAGGATTTTTATATTTTTAGGATTTACATTTAAATATTTAATTCAACTTGTACTGATTTTGGTATACAGTAAAAGGTGGTAGTTCAGTTTTACTCTTCTATATATTGCTAGCCTGTTATCACAGCAATATTTATTAATTGGAAAGTCCTTTTCCCATTGCTTGCTATAATTGGCTTCACTCAAGATCACCCGTTTGTAGATGTGTGGCATTATTTCTGCGTTCTCTAACCTATTGTGTTGGTCTACTTGTCTGTTTTTGTGCTAGTACCATGCTGTTTCAGTTACTTTGGACTTGTAGAATAGTTTGAAGTCAAGAAATGTGATGCCTCCAGACTTGTACTTTTGCTTAGGATTGCCTTGGCTATTGGAGTTCATTTTTGATTCCAAATGGATTTTAGAATACTTTTTATCTTTTAATTTTGTAAAAATATCATTGGTTGTTTGATGGGAATAGAATTTAATCTGTAAATTGCTTTGGGCAATATGGTCATTTTAACAATATTTCTTCTTCCTATCTATGAGCACAGAATGTCTTTTCGTTTGTTTGTGTCACCTCTGATTGCTTTCAGCAGTGTTTTTTAATTCTTGTAGAAATCTTTTGCCCCTCCAGTTAGCTGTATTCCTAGGTATTTTATTTTATTTGAGGATATTTATTTTATTTTATTTGAGGATATTGTGAATAGGATAGTTTTCTTGATTTGACCCTCAGTTGGAAAATTACTGATGTATACAGATTCTACTGATTTTTTTACATTGATTTTGTATGCTAATACTTTGCTGAAGTTGCTTATCAGATTTAAGAGCCTTTGGCCAGAGACTATGAGGCTTTCTGGGCAAAGAATTACATCATCTGAGAAGAGAGTCAGTTTGTCTTCTTTGCTTCCCATTTAGATGCCTTTTATTTCTTTGTCCTGCCAGATTTATCTGGCTAAAACTTCCAATACTACATTGAATGGGAGTGGTGAGAGTGGGTATCCTTGTCTTGCTTCAGTTCTCAAGGTGAATGCTTCCAGATTTTGCCCATTCAGTATGATGTTGGCTGTAGATTTGTCATAGATGGCTCTTATTTTTTGGAGGTATGTACAGTATGGCCATTTTAAGAATGTTAATTCTTCCTATCCATGAGCATAGAATGCTTTTGGATTTGTCTTTGATTTCTATCAGCATTGTTTTATAATTCTTGTTGTAGAGATCTTTCACCTGCCTGGATAGCAGTCTTCCTAGGTATTTAATTCTTTTTGTGGCTGTTGTCAATAGAATTGTATTTTCGACGTGGCTCTCAGCTTAGACATTATTGATGTACAGAAATGCTACTGATTTTTGTACATTGATTTTTTTATCCTGAAACTTCCCTGCAGTTGTTTACCAGATCTAGAAGGCTTTGGGTAGAGACTAAGGAATTTTCTAGGTATAAAATTACATTTTCTACAAACAGGAATAGTTTGACTTCCTCTCTTCCTCTTTGGATACCTTTTATTTCTTCACCTTGATTGATTTCTGTGGCTAGAATTTCCAGTACTATATTGATTAGGTGTGGTAAGAGTTGGCATTCTTGTCTTGCTCTGGCTCTAAAAGGAAATGCTTCCAGTTTTGTCCATTCAGTATGAGTTTGGCTGTGGTTTGTTATAGATGACTCATTATTTTGAGGTATGTTCCTTTGATGCATAGTTTGTTGAGAGATTTTATCATGAAGGGATGTTGAGTTTTATTGAAAGTCTTTTCTGCATCTATTGTGATAATCATGTGGTTTTTGTTTGTATTTATGTTTATGTGATGAATCACATTTATTAATTTGCATTTTTGTATCATCCTTGCATCTCAAAGATAAAACCTATTTGATTGTGTTGGATTAGCTTTTTCATGTGCTGTTGGAAGTAGCTCACTAGTATTTCGTTCAGGAGTTTTGCATCTATGTTCATCAGGGATATTGGCCTGAAATTTTCTTTTTTATTGTGTCTATGCCAGGTTTTGGCATTAGAATAACGTTAGCCTCATAGAATGAGTTAGGGAGAATTCCCTTATCCTTCATTTTTTGGAATAATTTCAGTAAGAATGTCATTAGCTCTTCTTTATACATCTGGTAGTACTAAGCTGTCAATCTATCTGGTCCAGGGCATTTTCTAGTCTGTAGGTTTTTTTAAATTACTGATTCCATTTTTGAACTCATTATTGGTCTGTTCAAGTTTTCAATTTCTTCCTGGTATGAACTTGAGAGGTATATTAGTCCATTCTCACAATGCTATAAAGAACTACCTGAGACTGGGTAATTTATAAAGAAAATAGGTTTAATTGGCTCGTGGTTCTGCAGGCTGTACAGTTTTCTGCTTCTGGGAAGACCTCAGGCAACTTACAGTCATGGTGCAAGATGAAGGGGAAGCAGACACATCTTACAAGGCTGGGACAAAAGGAAGACAGAGAAGGGGGGGTGTGCTACAGATTTTTAAACAACCAGATCTCCCCATGATCTAATCACCTCCCACTAGGCCCCTCTGCTAACACTGGAGACTACAATTCCACATGACATTTGGGTGAAGACAAAAATCCAAACCATATCAGGAGGTTGTATATTTCCAAGAATTTATTCATTTCTTCCAGGTATCCTAGTTTCAGTGCATAGATGTGCTCATAAAAATCTTTGAGGGTTTTTCATATTTTTGTGGGTTTAATAGTAATGTCTTCTGTGTCATTTCTCATTGTGTTTATTTGGATCTTCTCTCCTTTTTTTCTTTATTAATCTGGCTATCATTCTAACAATCTTATTTATTTTTCAAAGAGCCAAATTATTGGTTTCATTGATGTTTTGTATGTCTTTTTCTCCATTTAATTCAGTGCAACTGTGTTTTTTATTTCTTTTGTTCTGCTAGTTTTGGAGTTGGTTTGCTCTTGTTTTTCTGTTTTCTCTTGGTGTGATATTAGGTTGTTAATTTGAGATCTTTCTAACTTCTCCATATAAGTGTTGAGCACTATAAACTTTCTTTTTCACAAGGCTTTAGCTGTTTCCCCAGATTCTGGTATGTTGTATGTTGTACTTTTGTTTTCATTATTTTCAAATAATTTTTTTATTTCTGTCTTAATTTCATTGTTTACCCAATAGTCATTTGGGAGCAGGTTGCATAATTTTCATGTAATTGTATGGTTTTGAGAAATATTTTTATTGATTTGTTTGTGTGTGTGTGTGTATGTGCCTGCACGTGCATGCTCTGGTCCAAGAGTGTAGGCAGTATAACTTCAGATTTTTTAATTTTTTCAGAACTGCTTTATAACTGAGTGCATAGTCAATTTTAGAGTATGTGGCACGTGCAGAAAAAAAACAGAAACATATATTCTGTTGCTGGATGGAGTGTTCTGTAGATGTCTGATAGGACCAGTTGGTCAAGTGTTGAGTTTAGGTCCCAAGTACCTTTGTTAGTTTTCTGCCTCAATTATCTTTCTAATACTGTCAGTGGTGTGTTGACATTTCCCACTATTATTGTGTTGTTATCTAGATGTCTTTATACATTCCTAAAAACTTGTTTATGAACCTGGGTGTTCCATTGTTGGGTGCTTATATATTTAGAATTGTTACATTTTCTTGCGGAATTGAAATCTTTATCACTATGTAAGGCCTTTCTTTGTCTTTTTGTGATCGTTGTACTTTTAAAATCTGTTTTATTAGAAATAGGAATAGCAATCCCTGATCTTTTCTTATTTTCCAATTGCTTGGTAGATCTTTTTCTATTCTTTAGTATGAGCCTATGTGTTGTCCTTGCATATAAGGTAGGTCTCTTATGCACAGCATAGATTTGGGTCTTGCTTTCTTATCCAACTTGCCACTCTGTGACTTTTGAGTGAAACATTCAGCCTGTTTTTATTCAGTGTTAATATTCATATGTACATGCTTGATCCTGTCATGTGCTGTGAGCTGGTTGTTATGTACACTTGATTATGTAGTTGATTTATATTTCCAATGACTCAGGTACTTACTGTGTTTTTCTGTTTGCCAGAAACAGTTTTGTTGTTTCCATGTTTAGCCCTCCCTTAAAGACCTCATGTAAGGCAGGTGTGGTGGTAACAAACTCCCTCAGCACTGGTTTTTCTGAAAATGATTTTATCTTTTCTTCATTTTATGAAGCTTAGTTTGGACACCGAATTATTCTTTGGATTTATCTTATTTAAGGATGTTGAAAAGAGGCTCCAATCTTTTCTGGGTTGTTGCAGGGTTTCTGCTGACAAGTCTGCTGTTAACCTGATGGAGTTTTCTTTGTAGGTGAACTGCACTTTTTCTCTAGCTGCTTTAAGATTTCTTTTTTCACTCGACCTTGGACAATCTGATGACTATGTGACTTGAGGATGGTCATCTTGTGTAGTATCTATTAGTGGTTCTCTGAAATTCGTACATTTTAACCTCTCTAGTGAGGCTGAGGGAATTTTTATGAAAAAATCCTTAAATATGTTTTCCAAGTTGCCTACTCTCATTCCCTCTCTTTCTGTGGTGCCAATGAGTTGTACATTTAATCTTTTTACATAATTCCATATTTCTCAGAGGTTTTGCTAATTTTTTTAAACTCTTTTTTATATATTTGTCTGACTGAATTGATTCAGATAACTGGTTTTTGAGCTCTGAGTTGCTTTCCTCAGCTGAGTGTATTTTGCAATAAATACTACCAATTACCTTGTGAAATTCACGGAATGAGTTTTCCAGCTCTATCAGATCAGTTCGGTTCTTTCTTAAAATGGTTATTTTCTTTTTCATCTCTTGTATTGTTTTATTGGATTGGGTTTCTATTTTCTCCTGTATCTTGATGATCTTCATTGTCATCCAGACTGGTTGAGAATGATTGCTAGGCAGCTAGTGCAGTCGTTTGGAAGTAAGAAGACCCTCTAACTTTTAGAATTGCCAGAGTTATTTGCTGGTTCTGTCTTGTCTGTGTGTGCTGATGTTCCTTAACTGTCATGTAATTTGAGTATAGTTAGTTGGCTTCATTTTTGTATGTTTTAAGAGTGCTGAATCTTTGTGCAGGGTCTTTATTTGTGGCTGAATTATTGTCTTTGGTTTCAGGGGGTTTATGTTAGCAAAGCGTTTTTGATGTTGAAGTTTTCTCTGTGATCCAATAGATGGCACTTAAGCATAGGGGCTGTTAAACAGGCTCTCACTTAGTCCTGCCACTTCTCCGTATTTCCTCATCTTTGCAGCTGTGTTCCCTCTCAGTGCTCTGAGAGTATGGGCTCCTCTCTTGCTCAAGTGCTGGCCACAGATCTTGGTTTGGCACTCCTGGGTTATGCACTGCAGTCCTCAAGTGAGCTCAGGCTCTTTGTTCCCTCTCCAGATTGAGGGAAGCAGGGGTGGGGAACTTGCTGGTGGCAATGGCACAGGGCCTGTCACTTGTCTCTGGGAGCTCTACCTCAGAGAAATGCAGAGTTACTGTCAATCAGAATAATCAACCTGGGGTGGGGTAGCTGCATTGCAGGACCAATTCAATGGCCCTGCCTAGTGCAGAGCAAGGGGGTTGGGGTGCTCGTAGGGAAGACAGTATGGCCTTCTCCCTTAGGGCAGCTTTGGTGTGCTGGAAGTGTGTATAAAACACTCAGGATCATTATTTCTTCCTCAGCCCCATGACAGCAAGGGAAATTACCACAGGAGCAGCAGTGGCAGATGAGCTGTCAGTTGCCTCAGGGAACTCCACTCCAGAGAGACACACAGACACTGCCTATGAGAATGTTCAGCTGAGAGTGGGGTAGCTGCTCTTCAGGCCCAAGCCGCAGGCCCTGCCTGACAAAGAGCAGGGGATTGGGAAGCTCAAAGGGAAGAGAGACTTGACTCTTTTCCATAGGCTGGCTGTAGCATCCTGGAGGTATAAGTAAAGTGATCAGGGTCTTTGTTCATTCCACAGCTTGCATGCAGCAAGGGCATACCGCTGCAGTAGAAAGGGCAGGCGGCCTATCAGTTTTCTCTGGGAATACCACCTCAGATAAACACAGACCCGCCCCCAGCTGAAGTAATCAGACAGGGGTAGAGTTACCGCAATGAGAACTTAGATCAGAAAGCACTGCCTTGTGAGCAGTAGCAGAAGCAGGGACCCAGCTACAAAAGAGTCTGGCCACTTTTCTGTATGGTAGCTGTAGTGTGCTAGAAGACTCTGAGAGTTCTTGGAGTCTTTACTACCTCCCATGCCTGAGGGCTCTAGGGGGGTGGGAGCTACAGCTGCAGCAATTATAGCAGGCCTTTTTTTTTTTTTAATTATTTTTATTTTATTTTATTTTAATTTTTTACTGGAGGAAACTCTGTCTCAGAGAAATAGAGTGCCACAGTCAGCTGGAGTGCTCAGGTGTGGATGGGGTGGCTGTGCTCAGATCCCAGGCCAGAGGGCTTAGCCTGATAAGGTGCAACAGAGGTGAGGCTTGTAATCCATCCGCTCCTCAGCACTGTGGATGCAACCGCTATCCCGGGGGTGCGCAGGAGAGCCTGGCGTTTCTTGTCGGTAGAACTACGGCATCTAGTGTCAGGGTGCTCAGGAATCTAAGGCTCTTGCGGTTTCACATGGGGTTGAGTGGCAGCTTTGCCCAGACTCTACACAGCTCTCTGTGTCAGTCTGGACATGCTGGGTCAACGGGAATCTCCTGTGCCCAGGATTGCAAAGATCCGTGACAGAAGTGTGGGTCCCTGAGTGCTCTCACTCACCCTTTCCCCACAGTGGGGAGTCTGCCTTGTCTCTGCACAAATTCCAGGTAGGTGACCATCCTGCCTTGTTCCTTTTGCTCTCCATGGGTGCTGTTGCTTCCTTGATAAATCCCAAAGTGGCCTCCTGGACAATTCACTTGAAGAGCTAATGTTTACTTGCCATTCTGTCTCCTCTGTGAGACCAGTGTGTACACTACCTACTTTTTCTAGTGGACTATCTTGTTGCCAATTCTTCTCCAGGGTTTTTACGTAGAAGACCACACTATCAGTAAACAGGGATAATTTACTTTTTCCTTTCTAATTTGAATGCTTTTATCTCTTTTTCTTTTGACTGATTACTCTTGCTAGTACTTCCCGTACTATGTTAGTGATGAGAGTGGACATACTTGCCCTGAATCTTACCAGAAAAGCATGTTTTCCTGTATTTCTTATGGTGTTAGTTGTGGGATTGTCATATATGGCCTTCATTTTGTTGAGAAAGTTTACTGCTATACCTAATTTATTGAAATTTTTTATTATGGAAGTATATTAAATTTCTTGAAATGTTTTCTGCATATAATGAGATGATAATGTGGATTTTGTATTTTATTCTGTGAGTGCGATATATCATATTGATTGATTTGTTTTTGTTAAACCAAGTTTGCATCCGTTTAATCATAGGGTATAATATTTTCTATGTGTTATTCAATTTATTTTTCTAGAATTTTATTGAAAATTTTTGCATCTATGTTCATCAGAGGTGTTGGCCTGTGGCTCTCTTTTCTTCTGGTGTCTTTGTTCAACTTTGCTAGCAGGATGATACTGACCTTATAAAATGAGCTTGGAAGTATTTTCTCTCCTATTATTAAACAAGAATTGAAGAAAGGTTTTTATTATTAGTCTCTGAATAATTGATAGAATTGATCCATAAAGCCATCTGGCCCTGGGGTTTTGCATTGCTGTTGTTGTTATTGGGAGGTTTTAATTACTACTTTAAGCCTCTGATTTATCATTCTATTCAGGTTATTTATTTTTTCTTAGTTTAGGGTTGATTGTATGTGTCTATAAATTTATTCATTTATTCTAGTTTATCTAATTTGTTGCCATGTAATTGGTCATAATAGACTTGATTCTTTTTGCTTCTGAGAAATATGTTGCAATGTATCCCCTTTCTTTTTTATTTGATTAATGCTTGTTTTTTGTTGTTGTTGTTTGTTTAGCTAAGGGTTCATCAATTTCATTTATTGTTTTAAAATTACCCTCCTTGAGGGGGTGCGCCGAAAGATGGCCGAATAGGAACAGCTCCAGCCTCCAGCTCCTAGCGTGAGCAACACAGAAGACTGGCGATTTCTGCATTTTCAACTGAGATATCGGGTTCATCTCACTGGGGCGTGTCAGACAGTTGGTGCTGGTCTGCTTGCAGACTGACCAGTGAGAGCTGAAGCAGGGTGAGGCATCGCCTCACCTGGGAAGCGCAAGGGGGAAGGAAATTCCTTTTCCTAGCCAAAGGAAATTGAGACACACAGCACCTGGAAAATCGGGTAACTCCCACCCTAATACTGCGCTTTACCAAGGGTCTTAGCAAATGGCACACCAGAAGATTATATCCCACACCTGGCCCGGAGGGTCCCACGCCCACCGAGCCTCCCTCATTGCTAGCACAGCTGTCTGAGATCTAACTGCAAGGCGGCAGCGAGGCTGGGAGAGGGGCGCCCGCCACTGCTGAGGCTTAAGTAGGTAAAGAAAGCCTCTGGGAAGCTCAAATTGGGTAGAGCCCACCACAGCTCAAGCAGGCCTGCCTGCCTCTGTAGACTCCACCTCTGGGGAAAGGGCATAGCTAAACAAAAAGCAGCAGAAACCTTGGTAGAGGTAAATGTCCCTGTCTGACAGCTTTGAAGAGAGCAGTGGATCTCCCAGCACTGAGGTTGAGATCTGAGAACGGACAGACTGCCTGCTCAAGTGAGTCTCTGATCCCTGAGTAGCCTAACTGGGAGACTTCCCCCACTAGGTGCAGACCAACACCTCACACCTCACACGGCTGGATATAGCCCTGAGATGAAGCTTCCAGAGCAAAAATCAGACAGCAACACTCACTGTTCAGCAATATTCTATCTTCTGCAGCCTCCGCTGCTGATACCCAGGCAAACAGGGTCTGGAGTGGACCTCAAGCAAACTCCAACAGACCTGCAGCTGAGGGTCCTGACTGTTAGAAGGAAAACTAACAAAGAAAAAGGACACCCACACCAAAAGCCCATCAGTATGTCACCATCATCAAAGATCAAAGGCAGATAAAACCACAAAGATGGGGAAAAAGCAGTGCAGAAAAGCTGGAGATTCAAAAAATAAGAGCGCATCTACCCCTCCAAAGGAATGCAGCTCATCAGCAGCAATGGAACAAAGGTGGATGGAGAATGACTTTGATGAGTTAAGAGAAGAAGACTTCAGTCGATCAAACTTTTCAGAGCTAAAGAAGGAACTATGTAACCAGCTCAAAGAAACTAAAAACCTTGAAAAAAGATTTGATGAATGGCTAACTAGAATAATCAATGTAGAGAAGTCCTTAAAAGAACTGATAGAGATGAAAACTGTAATATAAGAACTATGTGACAAATGCACAAGCTTCAGTAACCAACTCGATCAACTGGAAGAAAGAGTATCAGTGATTAAAGATTAAATGAATGAAACGAAGCGAGGAGAAGCGTGGAGAAAAAAGAGTAAAAAGAAATGAACAAAGCCTCCAAGAAATATGGGACACTTCTCCAAAGAAGACATTCATACAGCCAACAGACACATGAAAAAATGCTCATCATCACTGGCCATCAGAGAAATGCAAATCAAAACCACAATGAGATACCATCTCACACCAGTTAGAATGGCAATCATTAAAAAATCAGGAAACAACAGCTGCTGGAGAGGATGTGGAGAAACAGGAACACTTTTACACTGTTGGTGGCACTGTAAAGTAGTTCAACCATTGTGGAAAACAGTGTGGCGATTCCTCAAGGATCTAGAACAAGAATTACCATTTAACCAGCCATCCCATTACTGGATATATACACAAAGGATTATAAGTCATGCTGCTATAAAGACACATGCTCACGTATGTTTATTGCGGCACTATTCACAATAGCAAAGACTTGGAATCAACCCAAATGTCCTTCAGTGACAGACTGGATGAAGAAAATGTGGTACATATACACCATGGAATACTATGCAGCCATAAAAATGGATGAGTTTGTGTCCTTTGTAAGGGCATGGATGCAGCTGGAAACCATCATTCTCAGCAAACTATCACAAGAACAGAAAACCAAATACCGCATGTTCTCACTCATAGGTGGGAATTGAACAATGAGATCACTTGAACACAGGAAGGGGAACATCACACACCGGGTCCTATTGTGGGGACGGGGTAGAGGGGAGGGATAGCATTAGGAGATATACCTAATGTAAATGACGAGTTAATGGGTGCAGCACACCAACGTGGCACATGTATACATATGTAACAAACCTGCACATTGTGCACATGTACCCTAGAACTTAAAGTATAATAAAAAAGAAAAGAAAAAATAAATAAAATTACCCTCTTAGTTTTGTTAATTTTGTTTTAGTTTTCCTATTTTCTTTTTGGTTTACTTCTGCTTTGTTCTTTATTTTTTTTTTTCTTCTGCTAATTTTGGGTTCACTTTAATTTTTTGTCTGGTTCTTTGAGGTATAAAGTTAGGTTGTTTCTTCAATTTTTTTTTGTTTAGATGTAAGCATTTATTGCTATAAACTTTCTTCTCCATACTACATTTGCCACATCCCCTAGGTTTTGGTAAGTTGTGTTTTCATTTTTGTTGTTCTCAAAATATTTTTCAAATTCTCTTTTATTTCCTCTTTGACAGTGGTTAAGAGTGCTATTTAGTTCTTACATATTTGAGAATATTGCCATTTTTTTTTTTCTGTATTGATTTCTAGTTTCATTCCATTGTGCTTGGAAAACATACTTGGCATACTTTAGATCTTAAATTTGTTAAGATTTATTTTTCCATCTAAAATATGATCTATCATGGAGAATATTGCTTGTGCACTTGAGAAGAATGTGTATTCTGCTGTTGGATGGAAAATTCAGTATTTATTAGGTCTATTTATTCTAATAGTGTTGTTGAAGTCCTCTGTTTCTTAATTGATTTTCTGTTTTATACTTTACTGAACTTAGAATATTAAATTTCCCTACTATTATTGTATTGTTATTAACTTCTTCCATATCTGTCAATATTTATCTATTTAGTTGCTCTGATTTTGTATGCATTTATTTTACGTAATTCTTATACCTTCCTGTTGACTTGACACCTTCATCATTATGTAGTGACCTTTTTGTCTCCGCTGATAGTTTTTAAGAAAAGCCTACTTTGTCTGTATAAATACACCCACTCCATCTCTCTTTTGGTTGTAATTTGCATTTTTTTTTTTTTCTATTCATTCACTTTCACCTATGTGTATCCTTGGATCTAAAGTAAGGTTTTTGTAGACAGCATACAATTAAACCTTGTTTTACTTTATTCCATTCTCTGTATATTTTTATTGGGGAAGTTATTCTATTTACATTTAAAGTAATTGTCAATAGAGAATAATTTACTATTGCCATCTTAAAACTGTTTTGTTTGTTTTCTAGTTTCTTTGTTCTTCTGTTTCTTTTTTGCTGTCATTTTTTAGTATTTCATAGTTTTTCTGTATTGATAACTCTTGATTCCATTTTCTTTTTCGTGTGTGTATAATCTCTATTATGGTTTTTTTTTTTTGTGATCACTGAAAGGCTTCCATTAACTACATTACAGTTATAACTAGAGCCTACTTCAAGCTGATGCCATCCTAATTTTACTTGCGTACAAAAACTCTCTGCTTTCTTCTCTCTTCCTTCCATATTATGTGCTATTGATGTCTCAATTTACATCTATTTATAGTATATATTCATTAACATAATTACTTATTATTCTTTTTAATACTTTTACCTTTTCAGTGGAATTAAAAACTACCTATCACATTGATAATAACAATATTATTTTGTTTTTTTCTTTATATTTAACTTTATCAACCAGTTTCCTACTTTTTAGCACTCTCACTTTGCTGTTCCACACATTTTCAACTGCAAGTGCTCCCTTTAGCCTTTCTTGTAAGTCAGGTCTAGTGGTGATGAACTTGCTCAGCTTTTGTTCTTCTGAGAGAGTTTTTAATCTCTTCTTCATTTTTCAATTAGAGATTTTCTGGGTATAGTATTAATTTTTTTATTTTGACAGTTTGAATATATTATCCCACACCCTTCTGGCATGCAAAATTTCTGCTGGAATATCTGCTGATAGTCTTTCAGAGTTTCTCTTGTATATAGCAAGTCACTTTTTTGTTTGTTTGTTTGTTTGTTTTGTTTTTTTGCAAGTCACTTCATGCTGCTTTCAATTCTGTGTCTTTAAGTTTTGAAAATTTGATAATAATGCATCTCAGTGTGAGTCTTTAGGCATTATCTTATTTAATGCCCTTTGGGCTTTTGGATCTGGATGGTTATTTTCTTCCCCAGGTTTGGGAAGTTTACAGCCAGTACTTCTTTGATTGAGCTTTTTATTCCTTTCTCTTTCCTGCATAGATTTTCATAATGGGTCTATTGGTCCACTTGGTGATGAAAAATACATATTTTAAGCTACCTTCACTCTTTTTCATTGACATTTTTCTTTTTGCACCATCTTTTGTATGATTTCCTATGACCTGCCTCTGAATTCACTGATTCTTTCTGCTGCCCAATTGAATCTGTTGTTGAGCTTCTGTGTTGAATATTACAGTTCAAATTATTGTATTTGTCAACTTTCTAATTTTTACTTCTACATTTTTAATCTCTTTGCTGTTATTTTCACCTGTTCACACATTGCTCTACTAACTTCAGTGAGCATCTTTATGACTATTATTTTGGATTATCTGGATGGAGTAAATCACTTATCTCCATTTCATGAGGTTTGTTTCTGGAGATATATCTTGTTCATTTGTTTGGAACATATTTTCATTTTTTTGTTAATTTTACTGATTATTTATGTTGGTTTGTGAACATTAGATGTAACAGTCACCTCTTTCAGCCTTGCGAAACTGGCTTCTTGTGGGAGCTGAAACTCACTTATCAGTTTGGCCAGAAATTCTTGGTGCCTCTCAAACCTTTGTGCTTGTCCAAAGAACTGATATGGTTTTTAATGACCTCCAGGAGATTTGAGTGTGCCAAGTCCCATCATTGCTCCAAGAGAGGCAAGATAGAAGTCATTTCCTTGAAAAGCAGCTGGAGATGTTGGAGTGCTGAATCAAAATTCAGTTCTTTCTCTCCTCAGGAACAAGCAAGGAGCTGACATTTATCTCCTACTTGCTCAGCAGTAAACCAGGTAGAGGATCTGCAACAAATATCTACTCTCATGTTCAGAATATACATTCTTTCAATCTATTTCATTTTTGTGTGTGGCCCTCAGGGGCCTACTGCATGCTAGGTCCTTTTTACCTCTCAGAAACAAGTCAAATATGTGGAGGCTTGGCTCTATCTCTGGAATGATACAGGGAGAGAAGTCGTAGAAAGTGTTCACACATCCATTCAGGCTCCCTGTGGACTACCGATTGCCTACCCTGTTAGCATCCAGATGCTGGTTAAGTAAAAGCACAACCCACTGGCAGAAGCTGGGTAAATTAGGAAAATAGATATGTAGCCAAATCCTTGCAGTGAGAAACTGGGTCTGGATGCTTTTGACTGCACACTCTGTGCTAAAATAAGGGAAATAGCCATTGCTAGCACTACCACACCAGTTTGAAATGGTCTTTTTGTTCCTTATGGTCCACAAGTAATCACGAATGCCGAGACCCATTCTCTTCCAGAGACTGATGATATAGGAACTGGTCTCCTACGTGGGAGCCATGAAAATTGGAGTGCTCAATGTGTGGACCAATTCCTTCCAGGGAGAGACTAGAGATTTGATTTGATTGCCAGAGTGAGTTGGGGGCAGAAAGTACAGGAAGTGCCCACGCTCTTATTCAGGCTCCTGAAGGTCTTACTAATCCCTGTTCCACTGTCTTATGGATAGAAGCTATATAGAGACCTGATCCTTAGATAACAGAAGGAAAATTGTACAGTGAAACTACTTCCAGGAAAAAAAACTTGGAGCTGAGTGTTATTGCCTGTTTGTTCTGTGCTGAGCCTAGGGGAGAGATGTTTTAAAGATGCCTGTTGCTCTCTTTAGTTCTGGGGGACTTGCAAATATTTGCAGCATGCCTGTATTAGGATAAAAGTAGGAATTTTATTTTTAACACTATTATCAGATTACCATGCAATTGAGATACCCAGTTGAAGAAATCAGTTAGACAGCTAGATATATATAATCTGGACCTTAGTGGAAAATTTGGGAATGGGAATATAAAATTGGATATTATCAGGTTAAAGATAATTCTTAAATCCTCAGAAATTTCAGAGATCACCTCTCATGAGAGATCATAGAGGGAAGAAAAAATGCCTATGACCAAGCCCCAATATATCTAAATATTTAAATTGAATACAGGAAGAAAAACTAGTAAAATGGAGTGAAAATGAATTTTCAATGAACAAGGAGAAAATTAACAGTAAGCCAAAAGAAATAATTGTTTCAAATAGAAGGGTATACCTAACTATTTTTGAAGCTGCAAATAGATCTGTTAAGATGAAAATAGGAAATGTTCTTTAGGCTCAAAAACATAAAGGTCGTTGATTATAATTAAATACAAATTCCATGGCTTAGGTGAAGAAAAAGCAAAATTGGACTACATTGATATGCAGATAATGATTTTATTGTGTGTGGTATGAGAGCAGAGTAATAGGGCGTTAGAGGAACATGTGAGGACAAAGAAGGGATTTTTTGCGGTAGAAAATTAAACAGTATGTTTGTATAATGGTGGAACAATTTAGTAGAACATGTTAATAAACAAGAGAGAGGATAACTGAGTGAATGTGTTTTTAAGAATATGAGAGTGAATGAAATATTTCAGTATAATACAGAGGAAAGCAGGTAAGACAGGTAAAATCACAATTGTTTATAGATGTAATGGTGGGTTATTTCTATGGATGGGGTACATGTAGAAAGAAGCATTGTTGATTTTTTAATTTTATTTTAACTTGACACTAGTAACTGCATATTTGTGGGGTAGTTGTGTGTTGTCTTGATACATGTACACACTGTGGTAATCAATCAGGATACTTGATATATCCATTACCTCACATATTTATCATTTAATTATTGTAAGAACATTCAAAATCCTTCTTCTAGATATTTTCTGATACACAATACAATATTGTTAGCCATAGTCACCCTACTGTTAAATAGAACACAATAACTTTTTTATTCTACATCATTGTAACTTTGTACTCACTGGCCAGTCTCTCTTCCCCCCTAACCCTAGCCTCTGGTAATCACTGTTCTACTTTCTCCTCCTATGAGATCAACATTTTTAGATTCCACATATAAGTGATATCATATGGTATTTGTCTTTCGATGCCTGTCTATTTCACTTAACGCCCACCATATTCATCCATGTTGCCACAAATGACAGAATTTCATTCTTCTTTTATGACTGACAATACTCAATTGTGTATATATACCACATTTCCTTCACCTATTCATGTACTGATAGACACTTAATTCCATATCTGAGCTAATGTGAACAGTACAGCAATAAATATGGCAGTGCAGATATCCCTTCAATGTTCTAATTTCATTTTCTTGGGATATCACCCAGTAGTGGGATTGCTAGATATATGGTAGTTTTCTATTCCTAATTTTTTGAGGAAGCTCCATACAGTTTTCTATAGTGGTTATATACTAAATTACATACCTATCAAAAATATTAAGTGTTCCCTTTATCTATATCTAGAATAGTATGTGTTTCTTTTTTCTTTTTGGTAATAGCCATTCTGATTGTGGTAAGGTGATATTTCATTGTGGTTTTGATTTTCATTTCCTTGATGAATAGTGATGTTGAACATTCTTTCTATTGTTGGCCATTTGTATATTTTCTTTTGAGAAATTTCTACTCAAATCTTCTGCCAATTTTTAAATCAGATTATTTGATTTTTATTATTGAATTGAGATTTTTAATATTCTGGATATCAACCTTTTGTCAGATAGATAGTTTGCAAATACTTTCTTCCATTCTGGAGGCTGGCTATTTACTCTGCTGATTGTTTTGTTTACTCTGTAAGCTTCTTAGTCTGATGCTGTCCTACTTGTCTATTTTGCTTTTCTGGACTGTGTTTTGAGGTCTTATCTAAAATATCATTGCCCAGACTCAACTTCTAAAGAATTTCTCCATCTTTTTTTTTTTTTTTTTTAGTACTTTCACAGTTTAGGTCTTGCATTATACATTTTACATTGAATTTTGTATATGGTAAGAGATAGGAGTCTAGTTTTTTTCTCTGCATGTGGACTATCCAATTTTCCCAGCACAATTATTGAAAAAGTGCTATTTTCCCAATGTGTGTTCTTGGTGTTTTTTGGAAATAACTTGGCTGTAAGTGCATGTATTCAGAATAGATAACACATGCAATGTGTTATCTATTCTGTTCCATTGTGTATGTCTCTATTTTTTTATGGAAGTACCAGGTTGTTTTTGTTATTATAGTTTTGTAGCATATTTTGAAGTCAGGTAGTGTGATGCCACAAGCTTTGTTCTTTTGGCTAAAAATTGCTTTGATTATTTGGGGTATTTTATGGTTACGTTAGAATTGGAAAATAGTTTTTTTTTTCTGTGACAATAATTTTGATAATAATTCCATTGAATCTGTATATCACTTTGGGCAGCATGGACATTTTAACAAATAATTGTTTCCATCCAGAACACAGGATATCTTTCCATTAATTTGTGTCCTATTTAATTTATTTTATCAATGTATAATAGATTTCATTGTTAACACCTATCATGTTTTTGGTTAAATTTATATCAATGTGTTTTAATTTTTATAGATATTGTACATGGAAATGCTTTATAATTTTTTTCCAGATACTTTATTATTGGTATACAGAAATGCTACTGAGTTTTGTATGCTGACTTTGTATTCTTTTGTTTATCAGTTATAATAAATCTATGAGTATTTAGGTAGATTCATAGGGTTTTTAAAATGTTTTAAAAATTGTTATGGGTACATTTTAGGTGTGTATGTTTATGGTATACACGAGATGGTTTGATACAGGAATGCAATGTAAAATGAGCACATAACAAAGAATGGGGTATCCATCCCCTCAAGCATTTATCGTATGAGTTACAACAATTCAATTACATTCTTTAAATTATTTTAAAATATACAATTAAGTTCTTATTGACTATAGTTGCCTTATTATGCTATTGAATAGTAGGTCTTATTTATTCTTTTTATTACTTTTATATCCATTAAACTTCCCCACCTCTCCAACCCCCCACTACCATTCCTAGCTTCTGGTGACCATCCTTCTATATTATGTTCTAGAAAATAACAGACAAAAAACCCTCCTGTGGGTTGCCTTTTCACATTGCGATTGTATCTTTTGCCATGCAGAACCTTTAAACTTGATGTGTTCCCATTTTTCCATTTTTGCTTTGGTAGCTTGTGCTTGTGAGGTATTGCTGCAGAAGTCTTCGTCCAGATCAACATCTTGAAGATTGCTTCCCAAAGTTTTCTTGTAGAAGATTCATAATTTGAAGGCTTAGATTTAAGTATTTAATTTATTTTGGTTTGATGCTTGTATATGGTGAGAGATGGGTTGAGATATATATATTTGCATATGGCCATCTAGTTTTCCCAGCACCATTTATTGAAGAGACTATCTTTTATCAGTGTATGTTCTTGGCACCTTTGTCAAAATTGAGTTTACTAAGGTGTGTGGATTTGCTTCTCAGTTTTTATTCTGTTCCATTAGTCTGTTTGTTTTTATGCCATTGCCATGCTGTTTTGGTTACTACAAGTCTGTGGTATAATTTGAAGTAAGGTAATTGATTCCTCCAGTTTTGTTCTTTTTGCTCAAAATAGCTTTAGCTATTCTGCATGTTTTGTAGTTTTATGTAAATTTTAGGATTTTAAAATTTCTGTGAGAATGTCATTGGTATTGTTAGGGATGCATGGACGTCTTAAATTGCTTTGGGTAGTATGCACATTTCAACAATTTTGATTCTTTCAAACCATGAACACGAAATACTTTTTTGTGTGTGTGTCATTTTTTCTTGTCTTCTTTAATGTCCTTCACCAGTGTTTCATATATTTTCATTCAAAAGATCTTTCACTTCTTTATTCCTATGTATTTAATTAATGTTTGGCTATTTTAAATGGATTACTTTTAATTACCTTTTCACATTGTTCACTGTTGGCATATACAAATACTACTGATTTTAATGTTGAGTTTGTACCTTGAAACTTTACTGAATGTGTTTATCAGTTCTAATCGTTTTCTTCTGGAGTCTTTGGGTTTTCAAAATATAAAATCATATCATCAGCAAATAAAGATATTTTGGATTCTTCCTTTCCAATTTGTATGCCATCTATAGCTCTCTCTTGTCTGATTTCTTTGTGTAGGACTTTCAGCACAGTGTTGAATAACAGTGGTGACAGTGGGCATCTTTGTCATGTTCTAGATTTAGAAGAAAGGCTTTCAGTTCCCCCCATTCAGTATGATACTAGGTGTGAGTCTGTCATATATGGCTTTTATTATGTTGATGTATTTCCTCAATACCCAAATTTTTGAGGGTTTTTACGATAAAGGAATATTGAAATTTATCAAATGTTTCCAGCATCATGAACGGATCATAAGGACTTTATCCTTTCTTCTTTGGTATTATGTAAACATTGATTGATTTACATATGTTGAACCAACCTTGCATCCCAGGGATTAATTCTGCCTGGTCATGATGAATGATCTTTCTAATGTTTTGTTGAATTGAGTTTGCTAGTATTTTGTTAAGAATTTTCACATCAATATTCTCCAGGAATATTGGCCTGTAGTTTTCTTTTTTTTGACTCATCTTTCTCTGGTTTTGGTATCAGAGTAATACCAGTCTTGGAGAAGGAAGTTGGAAGTATTCCCTCTTGCTCTATTTTTTTTGGAAGAGTTTGAGTAGGATTGGTGTTTGTTCTTCTTTAAATGTTTGTTTGAATTCAGCAATGAAGCCATCAAGTCATGGGCTTTTCTTTATTGGGAGGTGTTTTATTATGGCTTTCATCTCGTGACTTGTTAATTGTCTGTTCAGGCTTTGGATTTCTTCCTGCTTAAATCTTGGTTAGTTCTTATATATATAGGAATTCATCCATTTCTTCCAATTTTCTAATTTATTGGCATACAGCGACTCATTCTAGCCACTAAGAATCCTTTTAATTTCTGCAGCATTGTTGTAATGTCTTCTTTTTTATTTCTCATTCATTTGATTAGATCTCTCTTTTTTCTTCATCTGACTAAAGGTTTGTCAATTTTATTTAACTTTTCAAAAAGCCAACTTTTTGTCTCATTGGTATTTTTGTATTGTGCTTTTCATTTCAATCGCATTGATTTCTGCTCTGATCTTTATTGTTTCTTTTCTTCTACTAATTTTGCAAGGTGCATCATTACATTGTTTATTTAAATTTTTTCCTCTTTTTTGATGTAGGCACTTATAAATTTCCCTCTTACTACTGCTTTTGCTGCATTCCATAGATTTTCGTATGTTATCTTTGCATTATCATTTGTTTGTTTCCAGAAATTTTTCAATTTCTTTCTTAATGTCTTCATTGACCTACTGGTCATTCAGGAGAATATTGTTTTGTTTCCAGGTATTTGGATAGTTTCCAAAATTTCTATTGTTATTAATCTCTAGTTTCATTCCATTGTGGTCCAAGAAGGTGTTTAATATTATTTCAATATTTTTAATGTTTTAAAACCTGTCTTGTTACCTAGCATATGGTCTACCCTTGAGAATGATCATGTCCTTAGGAAAAGAATGTTTTCTGCAGGTCTTGGATGAAATGTTCTATAAATATCTATTAGATGATTTGGTCTATAGTACAGATTAAGTCTAGTGTTTCTTTGTTGATTTTCTGGCTGGAAGATCTGTCCAATGCTGAAAGTGGAATGCTTACGTCCCCACCTATTATTTTATTCAGGCCTATCTATCTTTTAGCTCTACTAAAATTTTCTTCATATATCTGAGTATTTCCATGTTGGGTGGATTCATATTAAAATTCTTAGAACTGCTTTATGAATTGGCCCCTTCATCATTATACATGACTTTCTTTGTCTCTTCTTGTAGTTTTTGTCTTGAAACCTATTTTGTCTGGTATAAGTATAGTGACTCCTGCTTTTTTCATTTTCATTGGCATAGAATATATTTTCCATCCCTCTTTTTTCCATTCTATGTGTGTCTTTATAGGTGACGTGGGTTTTTTTGTAGGTGACAGATAAATGGGTCCTGTTTTTTCATCCATTCAGCCGCAGTCTATTACTCTTGATTGGAGAGTTTATTCCACTTACACTCAATGTTATTATTGGTAAATAAGAACTTACTCCTGCCATTTGTTGTTTGTTTTCTGTTTGTTTTGTGGTCTTTTTTTTTTTTCTTCTTTCTTTTATTCCTGTTTTCCTCTAGTGAACATAATTTTCTCTGGTGATATGATATAGTTTCTTGCTTTTAATTCTTATTTATTGTATATTTTTTGGTTTGAGGTTACCATGAGGCTTTCAAAAACTAGTTTATAACCCAGTATTTTAATCTGACAACTTTACACTATTTGTGTAAACAACAGCAAAACATGAAATAAGCAAAAGCTCACCTTAACTTTTTTCACTGCTTTTTAACTTTCTGGTTTTTTTTCTATTTGTATCTTATTTTAATATGTCTTGAAACATTGTTGTAGGTATTATTTTTGATTGATTCATCATTTATTCTTTCTACTTAGGATGAGAGTAGTTTATACACCACAGTTACAGTGTTACAATATTCTGTGTTTTTATGTGTACTTACTACCATTAGTAAGTTTTGTATGTTTGGGGGATTATTTCTGTTTAATGCCCTTTACTTTCTAGATGAAGTACTCCCTTCAGCATTTCTTGTAGGACAGGCCTGGTGTTAAAATCCCTCAGTTTTTCTTTCTCTGGGAAAGGCTTTATTTCAATTTTTATATTTCAATTGCATTTTTCAGTTTCAGAATTTCTGCTTGATTTATTTTAATTATCTCAATCTCTTCATTAAACTTCTCTGGTTGAATCCTGAATTTCTTCTTTGTTATTTTGAATTTCTTTAAGTTTTCTCAACACAGCTATTTTGACTTCTCTCTCTGAAAGGTCAAATATTTCCTTGTCTCCAGAATTGTTTCTTGGTGCCTTATCTAATTCATTTGGTGAAGTCATGATTTTCTGATGGTGTTGGTGCTAGTAGATGTTATTTGGTGTCTGTGCATTGAATAGATATTTATTGTAGTCTTCACTGTCTGGGCTTATTTGTAGCCATGCTTCTTGGGAAGGCTTTCCAGATATTTGAAAGGGTTTGGATGTTGTGATCTAAGCTGCTTCTGCTTTATGGACCACCCCAAGCCCAGCAACACCGTGGTTCCTGCAGACTCAGAGGTATTGCCTTGATGGTCTTGGACAAGATATGAGAATTCTCTGGACTACCAATCAGAGACTCTTGTTCTCTTGCCTTAATTTCTCCCAAACATACAAAGTCTGTGTGTCTTTTCTGAGCCAACTTAAACTGAGATTGGAGTAACACAAGAGCCCCTGTGGCTACTACAACTATAACTGCACTGGATCAGATCTGAAGCCAGAACAGCACTGGGTCCAGCCCAAGGCCTGCTATAACCACTCCCCAAATATAACCTATTTTCACTCAAGGATCTAAGGCAGTATACTCAGCAGGTGGCAAAGCAAGCCAGGCCTATCTCTTTCTTTTTATGATAGTGAGGTCCCTTAGTCCCCAGGTGGGTCCAGAGGCCCATCTGGAAGTCCGTGTCTAGAGTAAAAATTCTCAGAAATCTAACTGGTATTCCATTGTATTGTGGCTGAGCTGGTACTCAAACCATAAGATGCAGTTTTTCCCACTATTCTCCTCTTTTCCAAAGGCATAGGAGCCTCATTTTGTAGCCACTGCCCACCCCTGGTCATGTGGAATACTTCTAAACTACCACTGATATTCTTTTAAGGCCCAATGTCTCTTAAGTCAGCTTATAGTGAATGCTGCCTGGCCTGGGACCCACACTTCAGGGTAGTGGGCTCTCCCTCTGGCCTAGGACAGGTCCAGAAATGTCATCCAAAAATCAAGTTTTGGAATCAGGGACCCTAAGAACCCATTTGCCACTCTATTTCCATGAGAAGGTGTTGGTACCTAAAGTCAGCAAGTCTCAGATGCCCACCAAGGCCCTTTATGCAGTACCTGGGTAACACTGCTTGTTATTCAGGTCCAAGGGCTCCTCGGTTAGCAGGTGATGAATGTTTCCAAAACTGGGTACTTTTCTTCCAGGCAGCAGGTTCCCTTCTGGCTCAGGGTGTGTTTAGAAATGGCATTTGGGAGCTACAACCTGGAACAGAGGACTCAGGTGCCCTATCCTGTTGTGGCTGACCTAGTATCCCATATGCAAGACATAGTCCTCTCCACTCTTCCATCTCCTCTCAAACATGAGGAAGGAATCTTCTTTAAAGTTGCAAGCTCTAAAACCTGGAGTCAGGGGAAATGAGATGCTAGCACTTATTTGGCTGCCCCAGCTGGTGTCTTAGTAGGTGACATGCTCCCCTAGTCCACTGTCTCTGGGCCTAGTTCAGCCCTAGGATTCACCTATGATTTGCAGTCCTCATAGCCTAGACTGACTTTCAAGTTTACTTGGAAACCAGAGCCCCAAAGCCCGTGGCGGCAGTGATTGAGGGAACTCAAGTTTGGACTACTGAGACTGGCCATCTCTTCTCAGGTTAGGGATGGTTTAAGTTCCCCTTCTTGATGGGCATCAGTTTAGTTTTTTTCCACATTTTGTTTCTATTCTAACAGAACAGCACTGTGATCACTGCCTCACAATTGTGTGTTCTCCCTCCCTCAGTGCTTAGAAATGTTCTTGACACCACACTGCTTCTGTTGGGAATTGGGGAGTAGTGGGCTCCATGATTCAGGACTTAAAAAAAACTCTTTAGTTCCTCTTTCTGCAATATGAAGTTAAAACCAGGTGCTGTGAGTCCTCACCTGATTTTTGTTTTTTATGAAGGCATTGTGTGTGTGTGTGTGTGTGTGTGTAGATAGTTGTTAACTTGGTATCTTATGGAGGGAGGCGTTGATTGGTGGAACTTTCTATTCCACCATCTTGCTCCACCTCTCGGGGTTTTCTATATGTACTATTGTGTCATCTGAATATAGGGACCACTTAATTTCCTTTTTTCCAGTTTGGATGCTGTGTTGTTTTTCTACCTCTTGCCTAATTGTTCTGACTAGAACTTCGAGTACTATGCTGAGTAAAAGTAGTTAAAATGGACATCCTTGTCTTATTTTATATCATAAAGCAATGTCTTTCAGTGTTTTCCTGTTCAGTATGATGTTAGCTGTGGGTTTGTCACATACGGCCTTTATTGTATTGAGGTGTTTTTCTTTCTAAACTCTTTTATTAAGAGTTTTTATCAGAAAGAGATGAGTTTTGTTATTGAATGCTTTTTCTGAATCTATTGGAATGATCACGTTTTTTGTTCTTAATTCTGTTTCAGTGATGTATCATATTTATAGAAATAACTTTAATTATTTACAGAAATACTTTATAGAAATAACTATAGGTTAAATCATCCTTACATCCCTGAGATGCATCTCACTTGAAAATGGTGAATGATGTTTTTTTATGTGCTGTCGAATTCAATTTTCTAGTATTGAGCAATTTTACATCTACTTTCACCCAGGAAATTGACCCATACTTCTCTTTTTTGCTGTGTTCTTATCTGATTTTGGAATCAGAGACACGC
Organism: Trachypithecus francoisi; assembly: GCF_009764315.1. NCBI lineage: Eukaryota > Metazoa > Chordata > Mammalia > Primates > Cercopithecidae > Trachypithecus > Trachypithecus francoisi. The sequence goes on along the minus strand of NW_022681471.1, from coordinate 35,790,794 downwards.
TGTCCTAAAAAAAATGAGTTTAGAAGAATTTCTTCCTATTCTGTTTTTTGAAATAGTTTGGAAAAGAAAGGCATTATGTCTTATTTAAATGTTTGATAACATTCAGTGATGAAAGCATCAGGTCCTGGTTTTTCTTGCTGGGAGACACTTTGTTACTGATTCAATTTGTTATTGGTTCAGATGTTTTGTTTTTTCATAGTTCGATATTGGTAGTTTTTATGTGTCCAGGAATTTATCAATTTTTTTCTATGTTTTCTAATTGCTGGCATATACAATCTACCATTGAATAATGTGGGAATTAGGAACCTTGATTTCCTGTGTTGTTGAAAATCCAAGTATAACTTTTGAGTCCCCAAAATGTTAACTGGTAATAGACTAATGTTGACCAGAAGCCTTAGTGATAACATAAAGCGTTGATTAACACGTATTTTTGTACAATCTGTGTATTATACACTATACTCCTACAATAAAGTAAGCCAGAGAAAAAATCATTAAGGAATCATAAGAAAGAGAAAATATATTTACTATTCTTTTTTTTTTTTTGAGTCGGAGTCTTGCTCTTTCGCCCGGGCGGAGTGCAGTGGCCGGATCTCAGCTCACTGCAAGCTCCGCCTCCCGGGTTTTACGCCATTCTCCTGCCTCAGCCTCTGGAGTAGCTGGGACTACAGGCGCCCGCCCACTCGCCCGGCTATTTTTTTTGTATTTTTAGTAGAGACGGGGTTTCACCATGTTAGCCAGGATGGTCTCGATCTCCTGACCTCGTGATCCGCCCGTCTCGGACTCCCAAAGTGCTGGGATTACAGGCTTGAGCCACCGCGCCCGACCATATTTACTATTCTTAAAGTAAAAGTGGACCATCCTATATGTCTCAATTCATATCATTCTCAGGATTCTCAGGGGTAGGTTCACTTCCTATAGTTCTAGAAATAAGAGAATTTTAACCTTTATTATTACTCTATCAAAGTAATTGTTTTGTCAGACGTATTCTTATGTTTGGGGTGGGATGCTGGAAATTAGGCCAAGCATTGAGATATATCATATGCAGAATGCTAGTGTAAGTGTTAGGAAGTTTTTCATAGAAGATGTGTGAGTTGGTCATAGCAGAATTGAGGGTATGCTGTTCAAATTCATTAAAATAGGGTGGTTAAAAGAAGGGTTTTGGTAATGAAATTTGTGGTATAGAGCTCTGGTAAATATATAGTGTGTAGTGTTCCTAGGAAAATAATAGCAGTTAGGGTATTTATTATGATAGCATTTATGTATTCTGCTATAAAGAAGAGGGCAAATGAGCCTGCAGCATATTCAGTGTTGAAGCCTGAGACGAACTCTGACTCTCCCTCTGCTAGATCAAAAGGGCTCAGTTACTTTCTGACAGTATGGAGATAAATTCTATTATAGCTAGGGGCCATAATCGTAAGAGCAGTCATAGGAATTCTTGCATTGTGATGAGTGTATGCAAGTTAAATGAGCCACTTATCAGTAGGACTGATAGCAGGATAATGGTTAGGGCAACTTCATATGAAATTGTCTGAGCCATGGCTCTTAATGCACCGATTAGTGCATATTTTGAATTAGATGCTCATCCTGATCATAGAATAGAGTAGATGGTTAGACCTGATGTGGCTAGTATAAATAGGAGGCCTATATTAAAGTTAATTAGAGGATCTGATATAAGGAGGGGGGTTTATAAGAAGAGAGTGATGGAAAGGGCTAGGGTTGAAGAAATAATATAAAGGTAATACAGATGTTGAGAGCTGTGAAGGTTCTTTGGTGAAAAGTTTTATTGCGTCAGCAAATGGTTGAAGCACCCCACAGGGACCTACAATGTGGGTCCTTTGTGTAGTTGTATACAGCCTAAAATTTTTTGTTCGATGAGTGTAAGGAATACTATAGCGATAAGAGTGGGAATAATGAGTAGGAGAAGATTAATATAGGTTTGTAGTTAAGAAGAGGAGTTGAACCTCTGATTATAAAGTTTTAAGATTTATGCAATTGCCGGACTCTGCCATCTTAACAAACCCTGTTCTTGGGTAGTGTGTGTGTCATGATTTGTTAGATTGAGAGCATCATCTATGGAGTGAGAGGGCTTTATGAAGTGGGCTCTATTTTTCTTGTCTTTCATACTAGGAGAAATGTTAAAGAAATAGAAACTGACCTGGATTGCTCCGGTCTGAACTCAAATCACTTAGGACTTTAATCATTGAACAAATGAACACTTAATAGTGGCTACACCGTTAGGATGTCCTGATCCGACATCCAGGTCATAAACCCTATTGTCGATATGAACTCTAGAATAGAATTGTGCTGTTATCCCTAGGGTAACTTATTCCATTGATCAAATTATTGGGTAAATGGATATTAACTCGCTTAGACTAGTGGTCTTAGTTTAGGTTGTTCAGAGGTTGAATTATGCTCTGAAGTCACCCCAACCAAAATTTTTTAGTGCAGGGATTATAGGCTAGGGCCTTTAGGCTTGCTTGAGTTTTTATTTGCATTAATGAATTAAAGCTCCATAGGGTGTTCTCATCTTATCTGTTTATATCCGCCTCTTCACGGACAGGTCAATTTCACTGATTAAAAATAAGAGACAGCTGAACCCTCCTGTGGCCATTCATACAAGTCTCTCTTTAGGGAACAAGTGATTATGCTACTTTTGCACGGTCAGTACTGCGGCCATTGAACATATGTCACTGGGCAGGCAGTGACTCTAATACTGGTAATGCTAGAGGTGATGTTTTTAGTAAACAGACAGGGTATGATTTGCCGAGTTCCTTTTACTTTTTGTAATATTTTCTTAGAGCATACCTGTGTCGGGTTAACATTATCAATAATAGGGTGCTTATTATATCATTTATTAGTATTAAGATGTTAACTGTCAGTGGGTTATTCCAGTCTGATGTAAGCTTAAGCAATGGTGAATGTCTTCATTACTTATACTAACATTATTGTTTCTATTAGATAATAGATTAGCCCAATGTGATGTTAGGAGTTCAGTAGAGTAATTAGAATTTTAAAAGTTAGATGTTGAGCTTAAATACTTTCTTCATTGGTGGCTGCTTTTGGGCCAACTATGGTAGTAATATTTTTTACTCTCTGTAGGAAGGTTGTTCCCTGGGGTCTAAAGAGCTGTTCCTCTTTAGACTAACAGTTAAACTTACAGGGAGATTAAGTAATTCTGTGGGTAGTTTAAAGTCAAACTAAGATTCTGTGTTGGACAACCACCTATCACCAGGTTTGGTAGACTCGTCACCACTATACATGAATCTTCCCAATATTTTGCCACATAGGAGAGTGTGCTCTTTCAGCTGTTCTTGGGTAGCTCGTCTGGTTTCGGGGAACTTGACTATAGTTCTCTGTGTAAAGCTATTTCTGGTTAATATATTATGCAGAAGGTATAAGGGTTTATATTTGCTTTTTAGTGCTTGAGACAGTTCTTTCATCTTTCCCTTACGGTACTTATGTCTATTGCGCCAGGATAAACATTTCTATCGTCTGTACCTTTGTCTAAGGTAAATGGTTTGATTAAGATATTTTGATAATATTTTTAGCTAGGTTTGGGGCTAGAGTTGACGCAAAGTGATCAGGTCATGATGAAATCTTCTGGGTGTAAGCTGGATGCTTTGGGTTAAGCTACACTTTGGTTTGTCCAAGCACACTTTCCAGTACACTTACCACGTTACAACTTTTTTCCTCTGTACATGTGTAGAAAGTTATTAGTAATGATAATTTCTGGAATAATATTTGAGGAAGGTGACGGGCAGTGTGTGCGTGCCTCACGGCCTTATTCAACCAAGCTGTCTGCTCTTGGTTTACTGCTAAATCCTCCTTGAGCCCTTAGATTTCATAAAGTTTGTGTGAGATTTTCTGGACACAGAAAATGTAGCCCATTTCTTGCCACTTCATGGGCTACACCATGACCTAACATTTTTATGTGTGTACTTGTGCTTACTCTATAGCCTTTTAAGGGTTGCTGAAGATGGCGGTATATAGACTGGGGCAAGAGGTGGTGAGATGTATCAGGGTTTATTGATTATAGAACAGGCTCCTCTAGAGGGATATAAAGCACCACCAAGTCCTTTGAGTTTTAAGTTGTTGCTTGTAGTACTCTGGCAAATGGTTTTGTTAATGTAACTATTACAGTTTAGGAATAAGCATAGTGGGGTACCTAATCCCAGTTTGGGTCTTAGCTATTGTGTCTTCTGGATATTAAAGCCACTTTCATATTATATTTTATTTCATCTGGAGTTTTTTACAACTTAGATGGGGTTTAGCTTTATTGAGGGTAGACCTTAAACACTCTTTACGCCGAGTTCTATCAGATCGGGTTAATCATATGGCCGCAGTGGCTAGGACAAAATTAACCAATGCTAAATATTCGTCTAGCTTAGTCAAACTTTCATTTATTACTAAAGATTTATCACTGCTGTTTCCCGTGGGGGTGTGGTTAAGCAAAGTGTTTTGAGCTGCATGTGTGCATGGTTGATACCTGCTACTTTTGATTTGGGTGATCTAGAGGGCATTTTCACTGGGGCGGGGATGCCCGCATGTGTAATCTCACTAAGAGCTAATAAAAAGGCCAAGACTAAACTTATCTGTTTATGGGGTTGTGTGGACCCATCTAGACATTTTCAGTGTCTTGCTTTGAATAATTAAGCTACATTAACTACATAAATACTTAGTGGAAAAGTTAAAATATGAGAAAGAAAGAAATAAGTGTAAATAGTCATTCACAGTCCTGGAAATTCAGGGTTTTAAAAGTTGAATTGGCAGAGATGTGGCTGGAAGGAGTATGGTTAATTTAGGGTATGATATAATGGGGCAGCGCTTTAAGAAGAATATGCTCAAGGTATTACATTAGTATTAGGGCAGAAATTAGTTATTATATTATTATACAAAAGGAGGATTAATTTGGTAGGAGCATCTTAAGATTTTTAGGAAAATTATATCAATCAAGGAGTAGCTGTTGGGGTGTTTGTGGTTAAAATATGATTTCTGAGCTCTGTCTGGGTTGCATTTTAGTCTCTTGTTTTTGGGGTTTGGCAAGGGTGCGTTTACTTAGGTTGATGGTAAAGTCAGAGATGGGGCAGGGGGATTTGTGGATTTAATCAGTAATAGTTCCTGAAATTGCATGAGCATGCATGTGTGAGTGTACATGCGTGAGCGTACGTGTGTGAGCATCTGTTAATTGTTATGTCTTTCAAGCATGAATTAATTAACACCTTATGGTTATTATGCCAGACTGGATGTTCAATATAAGCTCAGCTTCTACAACTGGTTTGGTAGGAATCAAATCCGAGTTCATCTACACTGGATTCGGCAGGGACCAGGCCTTCCACGATGGTAACTGACAGCATCCACTAAAGTTAAAAATACCAAATGCATGACAGTGCTCCCATGACTGGTTAATAGGGTGGTAGTCACTAGTTCATTGAGATGTCTTATTTAAGAGGATTGTGTGGGTGGTCTTTGTATTATGGCCCTGAAGTAAGAACCAGATGCCAAGTGTAGTTTCAGTATAGTCACCCCCAAGTATTATGGGCCCAGAGCGAGAAGGGTAGCACTCCCAAGCAGGATGATGATTTCTCGGAGGTTGGTGGATTAAGAGACCAAAAATGGTAGGGGATATCCATGGTGACAAGGGACATCTTGACTAAAATGTGCTATGTCCAATGAATGAATATATGTACTATGTAATATCAAAGATTTATAGTACGGATCAATATCCATGTGGGCTAGGTTTGATTGTACAGTCAACAATAGTAGATGTGTAACAGCTGATTAAAAGATTATTAATATGTGCTTATATGCATGTGGACTGGATTTGTAATGTGTTATTATGTATGAACATACTATGAATGAATAAGCAATAATAGTACTATATATTATTCATGGCTACTAGTAGTAATGCACGAAGTACATAAGAACACTAATGTAATAGTGCTAGTTGATTATACTGACATGGTAGCCAAAATATGTGCTAACAAAGAATTCAGGGAATAGTGTAATTAGAATTTCAGCTTTGGGTGTTGACAGTGAAGTGGGATGCATTTTCCCTGAGTTGCCCTGGGGAGAGGATTCTCCATTTCTGGTTTACAAGACCAGAGTATAAATTATACTACAAGGGCATTTTCATTTAAGTAGTTATTTTCAATTAGGCTGGTGAGTGGTATAAGCGTGAGGATGATAGAGAAGTATACAATAGATGCTGTCTGTCTGATGCTAATAAAAATGTATTCGACTGGCTGCCCTCCAATTCATGTGAGCGTAAATAGGTTGGCCACAAAGATTCAGAATAGGCATTGACTCAATGGTCGGAATATTATGCCTTGTTGTTTAGACGTGTGAAGTACGGGAATAATTGCTAGAATGAGAATGGATTCTACAAGGGCAAGTACATCTCCTAGTTTGTTAGGGATGGATTGTAAAATTGCATAGGCAAACAAAATACCACTCTAGCTTAATGTGGTGTGGGGTGTTGAGGGGTTTAGCTAAAGCATAGTTATCTGGGTAGCCCAGGAGGTCTGGAGAAAATAGTACTAGAATTACTAGAAGGAGGCCTGGTGCCGTGGCTCACGCCTGTAATCCCAGCACTTTGGGAGGCCGAGGCCAGCGGATCATGAGGTCAGGAGTTTGAGACCATCCTGGCTAACACGGTGAAACCCCGTCTCTACTAAAAATACAAAAAAAAATTAGCTGGGCATTGTGGCGGGCTCCTGTAGTCCCAATTACTGGGGAGGCTGAGGCAGGAGAATGGCGTGAACCCGGGAGGCGGAGCTTGCAGTGAGCCGAGATCGTGCCACTGCACTCCATCCAGGGTGACAGAGCGAGACTCCATCTCAAAAAAAAAAAAAGAAAAATAAAGAATTACTAGAAGGAGGAGAAAAAAATTAAACCTAGAGTATCTTTGATTGTATAGTAGGGGTGGAAGGAATTTGTCAGCATCTGATGAAACCCCTGAAGGGTTATTAGATCCTGTTTCATGTAAGAATAAAAGGTGAACAGCTGCTAGAGCTGTAATAAGGAAGGGTAAGATGAAAGGGAAGGCAAAAAATCTTGTGTAAGGGTGGCTTTGTCAACTGAGAATTCACCTCAGATTCATTGTACAAGGTCCGTTCCAATATATGGGATAGCTGATAGTAGATTTGTAATTACTGTAGCACCTCAGAATGGTATCTGGCCTCATGGGAGCACCTAGCCTGTGAATGCTGCTGCTATAGTTGTGAGTGGAGGACAATGCCAATATTTCAGGTTTCTAGAAATGTAAATGATCCATAGTATCAACTTCTGCCAATGTGTAAGAAGAGGCAGATGAAAAATATTGAAGCGCTGCTAGCATAAAAATAGCAGACCATTCAGTCATAGTTTACATCCCGGCTGATATGAGCAACTGAAGAGAAGGCAGTTGAAGTGTCTGATGTGTAGTGCATGGCCAAAAATAACCCTGCAATGATCTGGAGGATTAGGCAGGCACCAGGAAATGAGCTGAAGTTTCATCATATAGAAATGTTAGGTCGTGTGGGAAGATCAATGAATGAGTAATTAATAATTTTTATTAGCGGGTGTATTTTGCGAGTATTGGCCATTAGCATTCTTATAGTTGAAGTACAACGATGATTTTTCATGTCATTAGTTTTGGATATAGTCCATGTAGGAATAATGGCATAAATTGTTTTTATTAAGTGTCCTCTTAGTTATAGCGTTTGTAGGTTTCTCTTCGAAACCTTCTCCTATTTATGGACACCTAGGGCTAATTATTAGTGGTGCTGTAGGTTGTGGTATTGTGTTGAATTTTGGTGGGGCTTTTGTGGGGTTGATAGTCTTTTTGATTTATTTGGGTAGTATAATAGTTGTTTTTGGCTATACCATGGTGATGGCTACTGAGGAATATCCTGAACATGAGTGCCAAGTATTACATTTGAGGGCTTTATTATTAGGACTATTAATGGAGTTTGTGTCGATTGGTGAATAGTTGAGCATGATGGGTTGGGGGTCGCGATTGATTTTAATAGTGTAGAGAGTTGGATGGTTTTTGAGGGTGAGGAGGCGGGGTTGTTGAGTGAAGATTCTGTGGGTGTGGCTGCCTTGTGGAGTTATGAGTGTTTGATTAGTGGTAGTTGCTGCTTGATCATTATTTGTTACTATTTATGTTGTGATTGAAATTACTTGGGGGTAATAGATTAGATCATTAGGAGTAGGATTAAAAGAAATGGAATAAAAAAAGAGAGAAAGTAGAGTTTAATTAGGCCTTTTTGGGTAGACACAGTAATGGAGACTGAAATTTGGGTTTGTGAAATGGTCTTTGGTATAGACTTTTCTAGTCAAATTAGGTCTAGTAGTGGTGAAGCCAGATTTTGGCTTGTGGATAGGCTTGAGCTGGGGGTTGTATGATGAATTGTGACTGAATAAAATCCTAGTATATTGGAGAAGCTGAATGTCTGTAGTGGATCTTTTAGTTTAAGGTTATTAGTTATAAGATTAAGCTCTATTGCTAGTAAGAAGCCTAAGGTGGTCACAACTAGGCTGTAAGCTTCAGGTGGAGTGGTATGGTTTTTTGTGGGGATGAAGCAGGAATAATACTGTTGGTGATGATGAATCCGACGAAGATGCTGCTGATTGTTAGGCATTTAATTGAGTTGATTAGGAAGGGTTTGTTTTAGTTAATAATAACCAGAGTTGTGAAGTGAGGTTGCCCTATTAGAGCAAAGAAAATAATACAGGTACTGTAGACAGCTGTCAATGATGTGGCAATAAGAGTAATAGAAATGGCTCAGGCATTGGTGTATGATGTGTTTGTGGTTTCAATGAAATGGTCTTTAGAGTAGAAGCCTGTGAGGAAAGGTATACCCATAAGTGCAAGGCTATCAATAATAAGGAAGGAGGAAGTGAGGAGTAAAATCTGAATAGCCCTCCTATTTTTCAGATGACTTGTTCATCACTGAGGTTATGGATGATGGACCCTGAACATATAAATAATATAGCTTTGAAAAAGGCATAGGTACAGATGTGATGGAATGCTAGGTGTGGCTGATTAATGCCAATTGTGACTATTATAAGGCCTAGCTGGTTTGAGGTGGAGAATGCTACAGTTTTTTTGATATCGTTTTGTGTGAAGAGGACAGATTGCTGTAAATAAGGTAGAAATAGCCCCCAGACATAATGTAAAGGTTTGAATTGATATGTTATTTTCTATTAAATGGTAGAAGCTGATGAGCAGAAAAACTCCTGCTACAACTATAGTGCTGAGACTGGGGTTGGACCTTCTTTGGCAGATGGAAGTCAAGGGTGGAGGCCGAATTAGGCTGACTTTCCTGGTGCTGCTAAGAGAAGGCTAATTAATGGAAGGGAATTGGGGGTAAGGCCTAACCTAAATGTTTGTTGAAATTCTCATGTCTTGGAAGACAGGAAGAATCATGCTATAGCAAAAATGAAGCCAATGTCACAGATGCGGTTGTATAGAACTGCTTGGAGGGCTGCTGTGTTAGCATCTACTCGGCCGTACTATCAACTGATTAGTAAGAAAGACATGATTCCTATGTCTTCTCATTCAATAAAGAGTTGAAAGAGGTTGTTGACGGTAACCGGAATTAATATTGTGATGAAGAAAATAGTTATGTGAAGAATTGATTAATGTTAGGGTCTGAATTTATATATGATATTGAGAATTCTACAATAGATCAGGTAACGAATAGTGCTACTGGGATAAATATTGTGGAGAAGTAGTCTAATTTAAAGCTTAGTGAGAGCTTGAGAGTTTGAATTGTCATTCAATGTCGTTTGAGATAATGACTTCTTGGTCTGTGCATATAAACATTGTTGTGGGGATGAGGCTGATAATGAAGGCAAATGTGATAGATGTTTTTACATGGTTTTAGTATGAACTTTTTTTGCGAGGGTTGGCTAAGGTAATAGTGATCGGTAAGATTAAAGGGATCAGGGTGTTATGGTGGTGGAATAATACATGTTTGTTACTTTTATCTGGAGTTGCACCAGTGTTTTTGGCTCCTAAGACCAATGGATGACTCGAATCCTTTAAAAGTTGAGAAATCCGTGTTGTTAGACATGGGGGCATGAGTTAGCAGTTCCTGCATACTTTCTTGGTAGGTAAGAAGTTGCAGGCTTCTATTGTTAAATCCACAGTCTAATATTTTGGTCAAACTCTACCTACAGCAGGCAAACCCCATAATAATTTTAGGCTTTAAGGATAATAGGAAGATAGGTGCAAGATGTGCAAGCATTAATGTATTTTCTAGTGTAAAGGAATGTTTAATACTGTTAATATAATATGCAAGTGTCCCTTGGTGTGTTGATTAGCATATTTAGAGAGTAAGGGCTGTAATTAGTATTACGTCCTATAAGCATAATAGTGATATTAGATCAGGAAAATGAGGCAGTAGTCACAAAGAGTTCTCCTACTAATAATGGTAGGGAGTAAGGCTAGGTTAGTAAGATTTGCTAAAAGTCATCAAGAGGCTATTAGTGGAGGCAGTGTTTGAAGGCGTCAGGTAAGTAATATGGTTCAGCTATGGGCTCGCTCATAGTTTGAATTTGCTAGGCAGAATAGCAAGGATGAATCGAGTCTATGAGCAGTTATAAGGGCAATTGCACCTGTAAAGCTTCAAAGAGTCTGAATGAGGGTAGCCATAATGACAAGTGCCATGTGGCTTACGGAGGAGTAGGCAATAAGTGACTTTATATCAGTTAGTCATAGACAAATAGAGCTTGTCGTAACTATCCATTATAGGGCAGTATGAGGAAAGAGTATGCTATATATTCTGTTAAGGAATTGAAGATAAGAGTAAGTTGTATTATACTGTAACCGCCTAGCTTTAGGAGTACTACTGCAAGTACATTTGAGCCAGCAATAGGGGCTTCTACGTGGGCTTTCAGAAGGCATAGGTGAAGTCTGTATAGAGGTATTTTTACTATGAAAGCTTTGTATATGCTAGTCATATAAGATTATCGGACCAGACAGCTAATAACTCTTGGTTGGTGAGTATTATTATTAGCATATTTAGTGAACCTGAGGTATTTTGAGTATAAGTAAGTGTTACAAGTAGAGGAAGGGATCCTACTCGTGTGTAAAATAAGAAGTGTGAGCTGCATTGAGGCGTTCTGGTCAGTTACGTCAGCAGGTAATGATAATTAGGGTAGGAACTAGTGTGGCTTCAAAGAGGACATGAAGTATAATTAGTTCTGTGGCTGTGAATGCTATAATTTAAAAAGTCTGTAGGGAATTCAATATAGAAAATAGAGCTTTTTCGTGAATAGACTGCGGATCAAGAGAAAGTGAAATTAGTCTTACAGTTTCAGAAAGACAGGAAGAAGAGGTGGAGGAGGTGGAAGGACAGTCAAAAGAGGCAGGCATACTTGGTATAAACTTACAGAAATAGGTCATGATTTTATTTAGACTTTCAGCTTTTTTTCTCTCTAAAAATGTTTCTATATGGCATTAATCCTTCTTCTATTCTTTATAGTTAGTTTCAGTGCCTATGTCACAAAAGTAGTCAAAAGTAGTTTGAACAATTAAGTATCTTCTGCCAGATTGCCTAATATCGAATTGATTTCTGAAACTGGTTCTTCTATGTCTACTTATCTCATTGTCTGGCACTTATTCAGAAGCACTCATCTCCATCAAATCATACAGTTTTAATTTCTCTGATGTAGCTTCCATAAGCTTTTGCATTTCTCCAAGATCCATATCTTGAAATCCTTCACCTCCCCCCATAATATTTTTGACATATCCACCATATTTTTCATGAACGTTTTTATCATCTCTGTTGTTAATACTATAAAGTCATGCATAACATCAGAACACAGTTTTCTCCAGCAGGAATTTTTTGTTTTGGGCTTAATGGCTTCTTAGCTTTTTCTGTAACAATGATAACAGCTTCAAAGGTATAATTCTTCTAGATTTTCATGATGTCCTCTCTGCTGTTTCTCTTCTATAGTGTTGACGATCCTTTACATAGAATACCATGTGTAGAGAGCCTTAAAGTTGTTTATGGCTCCTGATCCAGAGGACACTTTAGAGATGTTGTATTTGGAAGCAAGTAGACCACTTAAATGCCTTCAGTGCTAAATTTGTGAGGATCAGGGAACCCAGAAACATTGTCCAATATCAAAATAATTTTAGAAGACAGTCTCTTGCTTCTTTTGCTCAGTAACAAATGTTCTTTGAGGTATTTTCTCCCAGAGTAGGGGAGTTTCAGTTGCATGAAAACCTGTTCAGACAGATATTCTTTCACTTTATTTATTTTCTCAAAGGCATCTGGAACTTATCTGTAGTTTTCTGGTTGGCAGAATTTATTCTCCTGTTATCTTGATTTTTTAAACTAACTGTTTTCTAAAATTATCGAACAAACCTTTTCTTGCATTGAATTACTTAGCTTTTGATCCTTCACTTTCCCTTTGCTTTAAGTTTTCGTAGAATGACTTCACTTTTTTCAGATCACATTAGTTTTTTTGTTTGTTTGTTTTAACTTTAAGTTCTGGGATACATGTGCTGAATGTACAGGTTTGTTACATAGGTAGACATACGCCATGGTGGTTTGCTGCACCTGTCAACTCATCATCTAGATTTTAAGCCCTGCATGCATTAGGTATTTGTCCTAATGCTCTGCCTCCCCTGGTCCCCACCCATTGACGGGTCCAAGTGTGTGATGTTCCCCTCCCTGTGTCCATGTGTTCTCATTGTTCAACTCCCACTTATGAGTGAGAACATGTGGTATTTGGTTTTCTGTTCCTGTATTAGTTTGCTGAGAACGATGGCTTCCAACTTCATCCGTGTCCCTGCAAAATATATGAACTCATCCTTTTTTATGGCTGCATGGTATTCCATGGTGCATATGTGCCACATTTTCTTTATCCAGTCTATCATTGATGGGTATCTGGGTTGGATCCAAGTCTTTGCTGTTGTAAATAGTGCTGCAATAAACATACATGTGCATGTGTCTTTATAGTAGAATGGTTTATAATCCTTTCAGTATATACCCAGTATGGATTACTGGGTCAAATTGTATTTCTGGTTCTAGATCCTTGAGGAATCCATACACTGTGTTCCACAATTGTTGAACTAATTTACACTCCCATCAACAGTGTAAAAGCATTTATATTTGCGTGCATCTCACCAGCATCTGTTGTTTCCAGGCTTTTTAATGAGCATCATTCTACTGGTGTGAGATAGTATCTCACTGTGACTTTAATTTTCATTTCTTTAATGACCAGTGATGATGAAGTTATTTTTCATGTTTGTTAACCACATAAATGTCTTTTGAGAAGTGTCTGTTCATATCCTTCGCCCACTTTTTGATGGGGTTAGTTTTCTTATAAATTTGTTTAAGTTCCTTGTATTGTAGATTCTGGATATTAGACCTTTGTCAGATGGATAGATGGCAAAAATTTTCTGCCATTCTGTAGGTTGCCTGTTTACTCTGATGATAGTTTCTTTTGCTGTGCAGAAGTTCTCTAGTTTAATTTGTCATTTAATGCCAATTTAAGCCATTTGTCTTTTTTGGCTTTTATTGCAATTGTTTTTGGTGTTTTAGTCATGAAGTCTTTGCCCATGCCTATGTCCTCAATGGTATTACCTAGGTTTTCTTCTAGGGCTTTTATAGTTTTAGGTTTTATGTTTACATCTTTAATTCATCTTGAGTTTTTTTTTGTATAAGGTGTACAGAAGGGGGCCGGTTTCACTTTTCTGCATATGGCTAGCCAATTTTCCCAGCACAATTTATTAAATAGGGAATCCTTTCCTCATTGCTTATTTTTGTCAGGTTTGTCTAAGATCAGATGGCTGTAGATGTGTGGTGCTACTTCTGAGGGCTCTGTTCTGTCCAATGGTCTATATCTCTGTTTTGGTATCAGTACCATGCTGTTTTGATTACTGTAGCCCCATTGTCTCAGCCCAAACATTTCTTAAGCTCATAAACAACTTTAGCAAAGTCTCAGGATACAAAATCAATATGCAAAAATCACAAGCATTCCTATACACCAATAATAGACAACCAGAGAGAAAAATCATAACTGAACTCCCATTCACAATTGCTAAAAAGAGAATAAAATACCTAGGAATACAACTTACAAGGGACGTGAAGGACCTCTTCAACAGAACTACAAACCACTGCTCAAGGAAATAAGAGAGGACACAAACAAATGGAAAAACATTCTATGCTCATGTATAGGAAGAATCAATATTGTGATTGGCCATACTGCCCAAAGTAATTTATAGATTCAATGCTTTTCCCATAAAGCTACCATTGACTTTCTTAACAGAACTAGAAAAAAAACTACTTTAAATTTCGTATGGAAGCAAAATAGAGTTCGTACAGCCAAGACAATCCTAAGCAAAAAGAACGAAGCTGGAGGCATCATACTACCTGACTTCAAACTATACTATAAGGCTACAATAACCATATTAGATTCTATAGGTATGCTTTTCTATGGCAGTCCTGAATTCACATAAAAGCTGAATTATCTTTTTTGTCTTTTTTTTTTTTTTTTAGATGCTGTCTTGCTTTGTTTCCCAGACTAGAGTGCAGTGGTGTGATCTTGTCTCACTGCAACCTCCGCCTCCTGGGTTCAAGTGATTCTTTTGCCTCAACCTCCTGAGTAGCTGAGACTACAGGCATGCACCACCACTCCTGCTAATTTTTTTTTTTTTTTTTTTTTTTTAGTAGAGATGGGGTTTCACCGTGTTTTCCAAGCTGGTCTCGAACTCCTGGCCTCAGGTGATCCACCCAGCTCGGCCTCGCAAAGTGCTAGGATTACAGGCGTGAGCCACCATGCCTGACCAAAGCTGCATTTTTAATACAAGATAAAAAGATAGTTCACAAAACAATGCGAGGTTTTTAGGTTTGCTGGCATAGTTGCAGTCATGGTTTCACAAATTTCTTTTTGTGTTTTCTTTCACAATGGTATTTATGCTGGATTGATTTGTCTTAAAACTGCAGGCAGCCATAGCTGCAGACCTCAATCTATAGTATGTATCAAGCAACTCAACTTTTTATGTAATGCCATTACTTTTCTCTGCTTCTTGAGAGTACTTCAAGCATTTACTAGTGGTGCTTCATATAGGTTTCATGGTGTGATCCAAGGTTTACAGTATTGTACTGAACACACAAAAAAATATTCAAGAATCACCAGAGATCACTTTTTCTGGGATACACAATTTACTGGGAAGGTGAACTCTTCACATAGAGATGATTAGCATCACACAGTATTTTAAGGGGATATTTAAAACACTTGAGCTCATTACAATAGCAACAGTAAGTGGCTATAAAATTATTACAGTATGAACTATAGTTAATTTTATGCAATTATGATTTAGTATAGTATTTTTACTTTTTTTACATTTTTCTTATTTGTTAATGGCATCATGTACACCTATATGTGTTTGTCTTCATATGCTTTGATGAATTCTAATTTTTTATAATATATTTATGTACAACTATGGTAGTAAGTGATAAAATAGACATTATCTACATATCTTTTATGTATTTATAAAATTTAATTTTTCTTTAATTTTAAAAAATTTTTCTAGACTATGTAGTTTGTGAGATTTTTCAAATTGTTACAAATCACTAAAAATGTTTCAATATATTTATTTTTTTTAATCTGCATATATGTGAACCTGTGCAGCTTAATTTCATTTTGTTTCAGAGCCAGCTAAAGTTGCTCATGATAGTCCCTTTTTTTAAACTTAATTTCTGGAGTACATGTGCAGAATATTCAGATTTGTTACATAGGTCAACGTGTGCCGTGGTGGTCTCCTGCACCTATCAACACGTCTCCTTTGTATTTATATAGTATCAGTTGTAATGTCTCTGTATTCATAACGGAGTTTATTTATTTGGGTCATTTCTTTTTTCTTCTTTGTGTAGCTACAGATTTGTTGATTTTTATCTTTTCAAAAATCTAACCCTGTTTAATTGATCTTCTGTAGTTTTTGAAGTCTCTATTTTGTTTCTTTCTGCTCTCATTTTTATTACATACTTTCTTCCACTAATTTTAGTTTAGTTTTTTCTTGTTTTTTTCTGGGTCCTTAAGGTGCAATGCTAGGTTGTTTATTTGAGATCTTTATGCTTTTTTGATGTGGGTTTTTACCGATATAAACTTCCTTCTTAGAACTGATTTTGCTGCATCCCAAAGTTTCAGTATGTTGTGTTTAATGTTCCATTTGTCTCAATAGATATTTTAATTTCTCTTTTAAATATCTTCATGAATCCATTGGTTGTTTAAGAGTATGTTGTTTAATTGCATATGTTTCTAAGCTTCTTCAGTTACGGATTCCTGATTTTATACTGTGGTGCTCAGAAAAGATACTTGATATAATTTCAATCTTCTTAAATTTGTTAAAGCTTGTTTTATGCCTTAATGTACGATCCATCCTGGAGAATGTTCAGGTGCTGCTGCTAAGAGTGTGAATTTTGTAGCCGCTGGATGGAATGTCCTGTAAATGTCTGTTAGATCTGTTTCATCTGGAGTGCAGTTTAAGGCTAATACTTATTTATTTTATGTCTGTATGATTTGTCCATTGCTAAAACTTAGGTGTTGAAATCCTCTACTATTATTGTAATGCAGTCTATCTCTCCTTTTAAATCTATTAATACTTGCTTTATATTTAGGTGCTCCAATATAGGGTGCATATTTATCTAAAATTATGATATCCTCTTGCTGAATTGAATCTTTTCATATGTAATGAGCTTTTTTGTCTTTTTTTTTTTAAGCTTTGGACTTAATGTCTACTTTATCTAATATAAACAAAGCTATTCCTGCTCTCATTTGGTTTGCATTTTCATGGAAGAACTTTTTTATCTCTTCACTTTCAGTCTATGTATATTCTTATAGATGAAGTGAGTCTTTTGCAGGCAACATATAGTTAGGTCTTGTTTTTTAATCTATTCAGCCACTCTATGTCTTTGGATTGAAGACTTTAATCAATTTACATTCAAGATCATTATTGATAGGTAAGAAATGACATTGATTGGTAAGATACTCCATTTTGTTAATTGTTTCCTAGTTGTTTTATAGATCCTTTCATTCTTTTTCTCTGTCTTTGTGGTTAAGTAATTTTCTTTAAGAGTGTGTTTTGATTTCTTGCTTTTTATTTTTAGTGTATCTATTATAGGTTTTTGCTTTGCGCTTATGAGGTGCACAGGAAAAATCATAATTATAATGTGTTATTTTAACCTGATAAAAACTTAACATTGATCACAAAACCAAGAGGAAAACAAAATAAATAAGAAAAAAAACTCTGCTTTTCCCTTCTTTTCCCACATTAAAAATTTTTGATGTCACAATGTACAGCTTTTTATATTTCATATCCCTTACCAAATCATCATAGTTATTTCTAATAGTTTTGCCTGATAACCTTCATAATAAAGACATAAGCAATTTATACACCACTATTACATTATTAATTTTTTCAGAATTTGATTGCATACTGACTTAAACCAGTGAGTTATGTACTTCCATATGTTTTTGTGTTACTCACTAGTGTCTTTTCATCTTAAAGAGCTCCCTTTATCATTTCTTGGAAGACCAATTGTGGTGATTAACTCCCTCATCCTTTCTGGAGGAGTTCATCCATATTTGTCTGGAATTTTAAAAATCTCTCCTTCATTTTTTAAGAACCACTTTGCTGGATATAGCATTCTTTGTGGGAAGTTTTCTTTTTTCCCTTCAGCACTTTAAATACATTATTCTACTCTCTCCTGGCCTGTAAGGTTTCTACTGAGAATACTGCTGTTAGATGCATCAGGATTCCCTTATATGTTATGTGATTATTTTCTCTTTTTGCTTTCAGGATTCTCTCTTTGTCTTTGATCTCTGACAGTTTAATTATAATATGTCATGGGGCAATGGTATTTAGATTGAATCCAATTATACTACTTTTACCTACCTGTACCTGGATATTTGTATCTTTCCACAGGTTTGGAACGTTTTCTCTTATAATTGTTTTACATTATCTTTCTACCCCATTTTTTTTCTACTCCAACTTGAACACTCATATATTTGATCTTTTGATGTTATCATATAAATTCCATAAGCTTTCTTCACTCACTTAAATTCTTTTTTTCTAATTTGAGTGTATGTTTTCAACTAAGCAGTCTTCCAGTTCACAGATTCTTTTATCTGCTTAATTGATTTCACTACTCATGCTCTCTATTGCAATTGTTAAATTGTTTTCACTGTATTTTTAATTCAAATATATATTTTTTCATTTTTAAATTATTTCAGTCATCTGTCTTTTACATTTCTCTGACAAATTAATGAATGATTTCTCTGTATTTAGAGTCCACTGAGCTTCTTTAAAACAGCTATTTTTAATTGCCAGGCTGTCCTTTTACCTTGATCTCTTTAGAGTTAGTCATTGGTACTTCAATTGTTTGTTTGGTGATTTCATGTTTGTCTGATTGTTCTTTATTCTTGTGACTGCATCAACATCTATGCATTGACATAGGTTCCTAATCCAGTTTTTACAGTCTGACTTTGTTTGGAGCTTCCTTCGGCAGTAAGCCTATTCAGGAATACAGGGAAGTTTCACTTGAAGGGGTCCTAACCCCATGACTGCTTCAGCTGCTTCAACACTAGAGGGGTCATGAAGCCCAGGACCACCACAGCTAAAATTATTTGGCTGTCAAGGCTGAAACAACAATTGCTTGTATACAAAGCCTATAACAATTGAAACCAGCATAGCACTGGGGTGCTTCAAAGGCCTGTAAGTGGTACAGCCTGCCTAATGCTGATGTTACTTTGGGGCCCATGGTCATGGTAGTGAGCTAAGGATGATGTAGGGCAGTACACAGGTTGATACTGGTTGGACCACAGCATCATGTCTGGCACTGAGGTGGGTCTGAAGGCTCCATTTATGAATAGTGGCCTACTGTCAGAAGCTAAAGTGTTCTTCCCTGTGATGGGCTTTAGTGAGGTGTGGTCCAGTGCTCAGTTACATGGCAAAGTCCTACACTTACTTATCTCTCTTCCCTCCCCCATCCAAAGGTTAGGGGAGCGGTGATGTGAGCAATCCAGTGGCAATGAATCTGATGTAATACTGGGTCACACTTTAATCCCATTGCTACTAAGACCAGTGCAGCACCAATGCACACCTAAGGACTACAGGTGCAATGTCTTGCCTGTCACTGGTGTTTATATTGCCTAATGCTGCTGTAGCTAGCCAGTGGTGAAGCAGGGTAGAACACAAATCCATCCTGCTAGGGTCACAGCATCCCAATTGGCATTGGAGAATGTCTAGAGGCTCCATCCATAGGTACTGGCCTGGTTTTAGGGGTGAAAAAGTATGCTCAGTGTTGAGTTTGACTGTTGAGGGCCTAGTACTGTGTTCTATGGCAAAGTCTTATGTTTATTTCTCTCATCTTTTCCCAAGTAGACCCTGTCTCTGTCCATACTGCATTGCCTAGGATTAGAGAAGGGGCAATGCAGGTAATGCAAAATTTAACTTTCTAGTATTTTCAATGCATTTTTTCTTATTATTATGCTAAAACCAAGTACTGTGATCTCTAACCTGGTTTTCCGATCTCATGTGTTGGTTTTGTCTTGCATTAATAGTAGTTCAAATTGATGCTTATGTTGGAGGGCAATCCACGAGTCTACTCTGCCATCTTGCACTGTCTCTCAACAGAGTGAGTGTTTGAAGAAATATAAGATTCTTTGAAATGTTCTTCTTGGAAAATCAAGATAAAAAGAAACACCTGGAAGGATTGCCATGCATTATTGAGTGCCAGTTTCAGTTTTAAGTTAATAATATAAAAACAAACCAAATTAATTTACTTGTATAGTTAATCTTCAGCAACACTAACTCTCAGGTGCAGGAACAGGCATGATAGACGGTAAAATTTACAGAGATTTAGGGTATTTCCTCTGCAACTATGAGAATAAGAGTTACAGAAGTTGGGAGTATTTACAAGCATGTGATTAAAATAATATCCTATAGATCAGATTGGGTAAGCAGAGAATAGAAACCAGTATCCAGCTGATAAATAGTGAAGAACCTGTAGGTTTAATATGTTAGAGCACACTGGGGTAAAAAATTGTGAGATATTATGTGGAAAAATGTGCTGGATATATAGAAGGTAGCAATCAGGGTGAGATCTTTGAAATTCATGTATCAGAGGTCAGGGTATTAATGAGACATTCATTTGGACACTAAAGTGCCCAAGAAGGGGGCAGATTATGTTTATTATAATTTGGGTGTCAATAATTTATTTTAATGCTGGACACTGTTTAAGATGTAAGTAGATCAAAACAATGAAGAAAAGGCTGGTATAACTGAATGTCCTGAGCTACAAAAGCATAGAGACTTTGAGGACTTTTGTTTTTCAATTGTTATTTTAGGTTCATGGGGTACATGTGCAGGTTTGTTACATGGGCAAATTGTATTTCCCTGGGTTTAATGTACAAATGATTGTGTCACACAGGTAGTGAGCATATTACCTCATAGTTTTTTTACCCTCACCCTCCTCACCCTCCACCCTCTAGTAGGCCCTCTGGTTTATTGTTTTCTTCTTAGTGTCTATGTGTATTCAATATTTACTTCCCACTTTTTTTTTTTTTTTTTTGAGACAGAGTGTCACTCTGTTGCCCAGGCTGGAGTGCAGTGGCATGATCTTGGCTCACTGCAACCACCACCTTCCAGGTTCAAGTGATTCTCCCATCCCAGCCTCCCAAGTAGCTGGGATTATAGGCGCTTGCCACCATGCCCGGCTAATTTTTATATTTTTAGTAGAGACAGGGTTTCACCATGTTGACCAGGCTGGTCTCAAACTCCTGACCTCAGGTGATCCACCCGCCTCTGCCTCCCACAGTGTTGGAATTACAGGCATGAGCCATCGTGCCCAGCCTACTGCCCACTTCTAAGTGAGAACATGTTGTATTTTGATTTGTGTTCCTGCATTACTTTGCTTAGGATACTGGTCTCCAGCTATATCAATATTGCTGCAAAAGACATGATTTCATTCTCCTTTAGGTTGCATAGTATTCTATGGTGTATTTGTACCACATTTTCTTTACCCAGTCCACTGATGATGGGTTGCAACAGTGAATAGTACTGCAATGAACATATTCTGCATATGGCTAACCAGTTACCTCAGCACCATTTATTTAATAGGAAGTCATTTCCCCCTTGCTTTATAGTGTTGATTTTGTTGATAATCAGATGGTTGTAGGTGTGCAGCTTTATTTGTATATTCTCCATGCTGTTCCATTGATCTATGTGTCCGTTTTTATATCAGTACCATGATGTTGTTGTTACTGTAGCCTTGTACTGTAGTTTGAAGTCAAGTAGTGTGATGTATCCACCTTTAACCTTTTATTATAGCTTAGGATTGCCTTGACTATTCAGAATCTTTTTTTGCTCCATATGAATTTTAAAATTGTTTTTTCTAATTCTGTGAAAAGTGCCATTGGTGGTTTGATAGAAATAGCATATATTCTGTGAATTGCTTTGGACAGCACAGTCATTTTAATAATATTGATTCTTCCTATCTGTGAGCATGGAATGTTTTTCCATTTGTTTGTGTTATCTCTGGTTTCTTTCAGCAGCATGTTGTGATTCTAATTGTAGAGATCTTTCACCTCCATGGTTAGCTGTATTCCTGAGT
This sequence comes from Trachypithecus francoisi, assembly GCF_009764315.1. Classification (NCBI taxonomy): domain Eukaryota; kingdom Metazoa; phylum Chordata; class Mammalia; order Primates; family Cercopithecidae; genus Trachypithecus; species Trachypithecus francoisi. The sequence goes on along the minus strand of NW_022681471.1, from coordinate 35,769,177 downwards.
ATTTTATTCTTTTTGTGGCTGTTGTGAATGGGATTTTTATTCTTGATTTAAGCCTCAGCTTGGTATTTCCTTTTTTTTTTTTTTTTTTTTTTTTTTTTTTTTTTTTTTTTGAGACGGAGTCTCGCTCTGTGGCCCAGGCTGGAGTGCAGTGGCCGGATCTCAGCTCACTGCAAGCTCTGCCTCCCGGGTTCACACCATTCTCCTGCCTCAGCCTCCCGGGTAGCTGGGACTACAGGCGCCGCCACCTCGCCCGGCTAGTTTTTTGTATTTTTTAGTAGAGACGGGGTTTCACCGTGTTAGCCAGGCTGGTCTCGATCTCCTGTCCTCGTGATCCGCCCGTCTCGGCCTCCCAAAGTGCTGGGATTACAGGCTTGAGCCACCGCGCCCGGCGGGTATTTTCAGTGTATAGAAATGCTGATTATTTTTGAACATTGATTTGGTATGCTGACACTTTACTAAAGTTGCTTATCAGTTGTAGGAGCCTTTGGACAGAGACTACGGGGTTTGCTAAGTATAGAATAATATTGTCTTCAAAAAGAGAGAGTTTGATATCCTCTCTTCCAATTTGAAAGCGTTTTATATTTTTCTTGTTGCTCAGTTGCTCTGGCTAGGACTTCCAGTGCGATGCTGAATAGAAGTTATGAAAGTGAGCATCCTTGTCTTGTTCCAGTTATCAAGGGGATTGCTTCCAGATTTTACCTATCGAGTATGATGTTGGCTGTGGATTTCTCATAGATGAGTCTTATTATTTGGAGATATACTTCTCTGATGCCTGGGTTTTTTTTTTGTTGTTTTTTTTTTTAATAAAAGGAGGTTGAATTTTATGGAAATGCTTTCTGGCATCTATTGAGATGATAATGTGGTTTTAGTTTTTAATTCAGCTTGTGTGATGAATCCCATTTATTTCTTTTTTTTATTTTTAATGTACTCAAGATAGTACTTCAAATTCTCTTTTATTGATTTGTGCTTGTTAAACCAACCTTCCATCCCATAAATAAAATCTACTAAATCATCGTGGATTAGCATTTTGATGTGATGCTGGGTTGGATTTCCTAGGATTCTGTTGAGAATTTTTGCATCTCTGTGCATTGGAGATATTGGACTGAAGTTTTCTTGTTTTGTTTTTATGTCTCTGCCAAGTTTCAGTATCACAGTGATACTGGCCTCATAGAATGAGGTAAGCAAGAGTACTTCTCCCTTGTTTGGAATAAGTTTAGTAGAATTGGTATTAGCACTTATTTATACATCTGGTAGAATTCATCCGTGAATCCGTGAAGACCAGGGATTTTTCTGGTTGATAGGTTTTTTTTTTTTTTTTTTAAGTTTTTAAATTACTGATTTAATTTTGGAACTCATTGTTGGTCTTCTCAGTATATCCCTTACTTCCTGGTTCATTTTTGGTGTATTGTGTATTTCCAGGAATTGATCCATTTCTTCTAGTATTGCTAGTTTGCTCCATAGAGATGTTCATAATAATGTCTGATTTTGTTTTTCATTTCTGTGGGGCCAGTGGTAATGTCCTCTTTGTCATTACTGATTGTGTTTGTATAGATTTTGTCTTTTTTCCTTATTAACCTAGATAGTAGTCTATTAATCTTATTTATTTTTTCTAAGAACAAACTTTTGATTTTATTAATCTTTTATATGGATTTTTGTGTATCAGTTTCATTTGGCTTAGATTTGATTTTATTTATTTCTATTCTTCTGCTAGCTTTGGGGTTGGTTTGCTCTTCTTTTTCTAGTTCCTCTTGATGTGATGTTATGTAGCTTCTTTGAGATCGTTCTAACCTTGTGATGTGTTTGTTTAATGGTATAACCTTTCTTGTTAACACAACTTTAGCTATTCCCAGAGATTCTCGTGTGTTGTATCTTTGTTTTCATTAGCTTAAAAAAAAAAGTTGGTGTTTGCCTTAATTTTATTTTTTGCCCAAAAGTCACTCAGGAGCAGACTGTTTAAATTCCATGTAATTGAATGTTGTTGAGAAACCTTCTTAATATTGATTTCTATTTTTATCATACTATTGTCTAAAAGTGTGGTTATATGATATTTTTTAGTTGTTGAGAGTTTCTTTATGGCCAACCACTTGATTAATCTTAGAATATGTCCTCTGTGCAGATGAGAAGAATAATATTCTGTTGTCATTGGGTGAAGAATTCTATAATGTCTGTTATGTCTATTTGGTCAAGTTTCAAATTCAGGTCCTGAATATTTTTGTTAGTTTTTGGCCTCTAGCTAACATGTTAATGGGGTGTTGAAATCTCCTACTATTATTGTATGGTTATCTAAGTCTCTATGGAGGTCTCAAAAATGTGTTTTTATGAATTTGTATGCTCCAGTGTTGGGTGCATATGTATTTAGAATAGTTAATTCTTCTTGCTGAATTGAATAATTTATCATTATATGATGCCTTTCTTTGTCCTTTTCGATCATTGTTGTTTTAAAATCTGTTTTGTCTGAAATTAGAATAGTAACCCTTGCTCTTTTTTATCCATTTGCTTTATTTATCTTTCTTCCTTCCTTTACTTTGAACCTATGAGTGTCATTGTGCGTAAGATTGGTCTCTTGAAGACAACATACAGTTGGGTCTTGCTTCTTTATCCAAATTGCCATATGTGTCTTTTAAGTGGGACATTTAGCCCATTTGTGTTGAAATTTAATATGAATATGTATTTGATCCTGTTATCATGTTGTTAGCTGATTCTTGCTTTTTAGGTTTAATGGGCTATGTACTTAAGTGTTTGTGTGTGTGTGTGTGTGTGTGTGTGTGTGTGGTGGCAGGTGCCCATTTTGTGTTTCCATATTTAGCACTTCCTGAAGGACCTCTTATAAGGCAGGTTTTGTTGTAATGAATCCCTTTAGCATTTGCTTGTTTGTAAAGTATTTTACTTCTCCTTCATTTATGAGTCTTAGTTTGGTTGGATACTAAATTCTTCTTTGGATTTCTTTTATTTAAGAATGCTGAATATAGTCCCCCAATCTCTTCAGGCTTGTAAAGTTTCTGCTGATAGATCTACTATTAGACTGATGAGGTTCATTTTGTGGGTGGCCTGCCCTTTCTCTCTAGCTGACTTTAATATTTTTTTTCTTTCATGTAGATCTTGGAGAATCTGATGACTGTATATTTCACAGATGGTTGTTTTATATAGTATATTTCAGGCATTCTCTGAATATCTACCAGGCTGCCTCTGCTGGTAGATAGGAGAGGGGTAGCATCAGTGATTTAAGACTGTTTTTACTGTCTCTTCAGTGCATCTTTCAGTGATATAAAGTTAAAACTAGATACTCTGAATACTCACCTGATTTTTGGTTCCTATGAAGGCATTTTTTTTTGTGTACAGATAGTTGTTAAATTGGTGTCCTTGCTGGAGGGATGATCAGTGGGGCCTTCTATTCTGCCATCTTGCTCCACCCCAAAAAGCTCATTATATTTTTTTTACATAACTGATAATTTTGATGCCAGATGTTACTATTTTAGATTATTTGATGCTTGATATTTTTGTATTTCTAGACCTTTGTCCTGTGATGCAGTTTAGTCACTTGAAAACATTTGATCCTTTCATTTGGTGCATCTAGAGCACTTTGCAGCCTAGGGCTAATTATTTCCTATTACTGAGGTGAAATCCTTCTGTTTGCTCTACCCAATGTCTTGTAGATATTAAGGTTTAGCTGGCAGCAAGAGTCACTATCGTGGGGCCTATGTGAATGCAGAGAATTCTAATCCTCTGGAAGTTGTTTCTAGTGTCTTGGATAGTTTCTTCACAGTCACATACTCATTTGAATATGTGAGGGCAGCTGTCTCTTCTCCAGAACTGTATTCTGTAAACACTGGTTGCCTTCACTAACCTGGATTCTGAGATCTTTATTCTCAACTCAGGGATTTAACTGGGTTCTATCTGGGCTCCCTCTACTTGTGGTTGGGAAACTGTCCCAAGAAAGTAAGCTAAAACAATATTATTTGTTTGCACTTTCTCAAGGTTTACTGTCTTTGATTGCCAGATATTCAACACCTAAAAATTTCTCATTTCATATATTTTGTCTTTATTTGTTGGCTCAGATGGGAGGAGAAATATGGTTCTATTATTTCAATGTATTTGGAAGCAAATATCTTGTGGACAGGTTAAAACTAATTAGCAATAAAAAAGTCTTGGCATCTGGGAATGTCAGAGTTCATTCAATAATTTGCCCTTTAAAGCTGGAATTTGATTCCAGAGTCAAAGGTCTATATACTCACTGAACACCATTTTACTATTTTGTAAATAGATTTCATGTTGTTAGTATAGCCAATCCACCATAGATATTAAATTTATAGACATTCCTTAATGCAACTTCAATAAAGGTTAAGTTTTAAACTTCAGCAATTTTCAAAGCAAAAAAAGCACCCCAGAAAATGTTTGCTGCTTTTTGCCATCTGTCTTTTCACACAATATTATTCATTCACAGGGTGGGAGAGTTTACCATTATTTCCTTTGACATCTGGTCACATAATTTAATTCTACAAATGGAAATCAAAATTCAGAAATGAGTCTGTTATCTAAATTATTTGGCCTTCAGATCCTCTGTACCCTCAAAACTAAATGGAATCTAAAATGTATGTGTGACATATTCATAAATATAAAGCAGACCATTTGAGAGGCTTTCATCAAAATGGTTAAAATTATTACCTTATAATTTATAGCTTTATTCCTCAATGTATGGTACTGTTTCAGGTGTTGCGAGAATATTAAAAATAGCTCATGAGGGAAAATATATATATATAAGGAGAAATACTACATGCTTACTGCTGAAGAAATGTTGATTAAGGAATCTCTTGAGTATGCTAAGAACTGGGCAAAGAATGAAGTCAGTGAAGTAGAGTTTCATATAGTGTTAATTATTATAATTTTTTTCTTAACCAATTGTTGCAACTTGATTTAGAAAAATAGAGAGCATTCCAGACATGGCAATAACATGAATAAAGGCATGGTGGCAGGAAGGAACAAGATGTATTAAAAAGAAGTGTGATTTGGCTGAAGAGAGAAAGAAATTAGAAATACATTTTTGAAAAATATGTGAATTGGAAAACAAATCTATGGAGAATTTTGTATTTAGTCTAAAGGCTTAAGCATATATAACTTTCATTTCCAGAAAGTAAAGTGAAGTAGATAAACTTACCAATTCTTACTCTGAAAACAATAAGCACAGAAACCTGGATTAAAAATAATATATAGCCTTCTGATTTGGAACAAGATGGCATAGATTCATTTCTTCCAGCTTCTCTTCACTTAGTACAAGTAAAAAGCCTAAAGATGACATAATAGATAGTCATAGAATAACCTGAATGAATGAAAGGGGAAGCTGACTGCCTGGGGGACCCCAAGGCTTGAGTGAAAGCACAGCAACTCAGTGTGTCCTCACCACCTTCTCAGAGCCAGAAGCAAAATCAGGCCCAAAGTCTCCCAACCCTCCAAGAGACAGGAAGCATAGCAGGCCCAGTGTCTTCATACAGCAGTACCACTGCTGGCACTGAACAGCCTAAAAAGCAGGACCTTGTAAGCTCTCTTTTTTATTTAGATCTGGCTACTCCTAACCTCTACCTTGCAGCACCCAGTGGCCTAGAGTAGCACAATCTGCCGCTGCAATCAACACCAGGAGAAATCAATAGGGAACTTCACCAGTAATGGGTGGGTGGGCGGGGCTGACTGACAATATTTTCTATGTGTTTTATGGTGACCTAGGGACACCAGGCCTAGGAAAGCACATTTAAAGAAGAATTAACACCATCTTTTACACAATCTCTTTCAGGAAAGAAAAGAGGATGGGAGACTTTCTAACTCATTTTATGAGATCAGCACTATTCCCTTACCAAAATAAGACACCAGCAATACAAAAAAATAAAAATGCAATACAAAATAAAACTTCAATCTCTCTCACGAACATAGACTCAAAATATCTCAACAAAATATGAACAAAGTATTGTGTAAAAGTGGTTTGAATTCTTCTTTAAAAAACAGTGAAACCATCCGGGCCTAGAGAAATCTTTCTTGGAAACTTTTTAACTACACATGCAATTACTTTAAAGGTAATGGGGCTATTCAGATTATTCATTTGTCTTGTTGAATTTGTTAGCTTGCAGTGTTGAGGAACTGGCTCATTTCTTCAAAATTGTTAAATTTATGATCCTAAAGGTGCTCATAGTATTGCCTTATTATCTTTTAAATGGTTGCAGGATTTGTAGTGATATCTACTATTTTATTCCTTGTATTGCTAATTTGTGTCTTCTGAGTTTTTTTCAATCTTGTTAAAATGTTTATCAACAAGTATTTAAGTAAAACCAGATTTCTTTGTTGGTTCCTCTGTCAATCTCCTATTTTTAATGTAATTGATTTCTGTACTTATCTTGATTATTTCCTTCCTTCTGCATGCTTAATTCTACTTTGCTTTTTCTATTTTTGGTAGTGGCTGAGATAAATGTGATGTAGGGTCTCAAATTAAAAAAATCTCAGTCACTACCAAAATAAAAGAAAAAGCAAAGTAGACTTAAGCTGTAATATAAAATGTTTTAAAATCCAGAAATCAGTAAAGTGAAAAAAAAGTTAATATTTTCAACAGTAGTGAAATGAGGTGTGCAGTATAATCTGAATGATCTGAACAAATACTCTGACAAACAGATCAATTATATATTCTTTTCCCCAAATCTGCTGTAAAAGTGAATGTTTTATTTAGTTATCTTGATTTCTTTAAATTCTCCACCATATATCTATAGCATTGATAACTTTGAAGACTTAAAATAATTCAAAGACAGATATTATTTAAACATAATATATAATGAGAAAAAGAAAAAAACTGAGACAAGTAAATAGAGAAGACAAAAGAATACCCTATGGTGTTTGCACCAAAAATAGTAGAGAAGATTATAAGGCCAAACAAATGATCAAAAATGCAAAACTCAACAAGCCTGAGTAAGAATAGGACTGACAAGGAAACATAGGAGCACAAAACATAAGGCAAAGATGAGATTCAGTTTATATAAGAAAACATTTGATGAAGATGATTTTTAACAATTATGAGAACGAGGAAAACTTATTCAAGGATGAGGGTAAGACAGTGCAATCTAGTAGTATTAATGCTTGCCAGGACTAGACTCATGATTCACCATTTACTAGATGTGAGAAGTAGGGCAATTTACCTATCTTCTTTGAGCCTCAGTTTCCTCATCTCTAAAGTGGGAAATAATAGACTTTATAATTTTATAAGATAATTGGAAGGATTAAGTGAGGTAATGCATAGTCTTTTAGCATAATACTTACACATAGTAAACAAGGAATACTATATGTTATCATAAATCTGGTCACATCCTTGTATGATTCACCATACATATTGAGCATCTATGAAATTAGCTTTACAATTCTCTAATTTTTTTTCTTACTGTTTTAAAGATCCTTATCCAATACTGTTCCAAAATACTATATAAAGGATCTCATTTTCTGACATTAATCTAATACCTTCTAATTTTCTTGTTCAATTTGTTCTACTATGGCCATTTCATATGCAAAAAAAATGGGGCTCAAGGAAACTCAGTGAGTTGTCTGAAGTCACACAGATGGTACATGGTGAAACTGTGTAGGTAATTATTACTTGATGAGAAAGTACATTCAAGAAAGCAGGGAATTAGAATTCCTCAAAACCTTACATGTTCAACTATGTTCAGATAATCGGATAAAGCAGCCATCGATAAAGGGTTAAAATGGCAAACTTGAGTCATAAAAAAATATATATTTCCTGTTACCTAGACAGCCCAAGTTCAGCAAGCCTGAATTTCTTTTGTTAGTGATTGTTGAGAAATGCCTTAACTATTGGTCAATTAAAAACTGCAAACCTATAAAAGGATATAAGGCACCTGTTAAGACTAGAACTGTTTTGGCTTTCTGAGTTAGTTCACTTAAAATTGTATGAGTTCAATGTATTTTCAGTTAGAGGATGTGGTATTATGACTGGTCCTATCAGTACTAACTGAGGAGTTATTTTTTTCAAATTACACATATGAAAGGATTTGAGCATGTAGCAATTTAAAATAAATCTTAGAATGCAGCTTAGATGTGCACAAAGACCAAATTTCTGTAACTGATACTATTTTTCAACTTGTGCCTTTGATTTGCTCTATGGCTTTATATTTAATCTTGTTAATTCAGGGTAAATAAAATCAGATAACTTAAGATTTTCTCATTTATTTCAGGGTAAATCCATTATATTTGTGGTTTCCCTTACTTTTCCTCTAGATATACATTCTATTAGCCTAATTTCTTCAGACATTTCTCTTTTAAAAATTAAAAGCTGGCCAGGCATGGTGGCTCATGCCTGTAATTCCAGCAGTTTGGGAGGCTGAGGTGGGTGAATCACCTGAGGTCAGGAGTTTGAGACCAGCCTGACCAACATGGTGAAACCTTGTCTCTACTAAAAATACAAAAATTAGCTGGGCATGGTGGCAGGCACCTGTAATCCCAGCGACTCAGGAGGCTGAAGCAGGAGAATCACTGGAACCAGGAGGCAGAGGTTGCAGTGAGCCAAGATCGTGCCATTGCACTCCAGGCTGGGCAATAAGAGTGAAAGCAAAGAAAGGAAAGGAAGGAAGGAAGGAAGGGAAGAAGGAAGGGAGGGAGGGAGGGAGGGAGGGAGGGAAAGAAAGATCAAAAGCCAGTCATCTTGAGATTCATATAAGTTTCTATCTCTCTTATGAACTTCAAATCCTATTTTGAAATCTATGTTGAGATTCAAAAGCTGAGAATTGAATCTTTCCTTTCTCTTTGAATTTCTATCATTATAACTGTACCCTCAACGTAGTGAGTATAGAAAGATGTACGTACAACGGCATGAATGAGATAAAGTAGAAATAGCAAAAAGTAACAGCAAGCGTATTGTCATATTTTACAAATTTATCAAATAAAATTAAAATATCTGCCTCATGTCCTTTCAACCAACAAGGTGTTCTAGATATAAACTTGAACAAGAAGATCAGGCTTTTCTTGTACTCAGACGTTCCCAACTAGCAGAGCACACTGATGTGCTGCTAATGGTTTACAGGTTTGTTGAGGTATTGCACCCCTAAGCCCAGGGAGCTTCTGGCCATTAGCAGCTACGCAAACATCTTATTAAATAAAAAAGATAGGGAGCATCATCCCAAACTATCTTTTTTCCTATTCCTCTATTTAATCATTTTTGATAAATAAATTTCTATAGCAGCAAGCCTAGTCAGACCAGAGTAAGATGTGATATGAAAAGTGTAAACCAATCAATAGGGAAGATAAACCAAGTTAAACTCAAACAAAAGAAAGGTGGTGCAGGTGAGGGTTGAAATCAGCCACAGCATCCCCATTTCAGAGACAGGACTCTAAAGTTTGAAATTCTTGGAAATAGCAATGGAATTTAGAGTAACAGGAAAGAAGTCAGGGGAGCAGTTCATCAGGCTCAGTTATTAGAATTTGGGTGTGATTTCAGAGTAGGACCAATCGTAAGGTGAATGAATGTTCCTGATATACTAAATTATTGGACTAAAATTCTTCAGATTTTCTTGCTTTCATAAAATGGTCCTAGATTCCAGAGCAGAGATGGATTTCAGCAAGATTTAGTATTAGGGAGCAAGGTACACTGTTATATGCTAGGGGAGCTAATCCAAACAAAAATTCCTCAATATTGACAAAAAGTGGCTTTTCCTATCCTAGGGATATGTGATTATGCATGACTTCCAAATTAAGAATCAAGTCTGGAAGGACTGAAGACCCAGAGACTGTTATCTCTTACTAACGAGATTTCTGCTGTCTTAGTCTGTTTAAGCTGTTATAACTAAGTGCCATAAACTGTGTAATTGTAAAAAACAGAATTTGATTTTCAGAGTTCTGGAGGCTGAGAAGTCCAAGGTCAAGACAGATTCTGTGTTTTGTGAGAGACTGCCTTCGGGATCATAGATGACATCTTTTTGCTTTGTCCTCACATGGTGGAAGGGGTGAGGAGTTTTTCTCATTCTCTCCAAATAAGGGCACTAATCTCATTCATGTGGGCTCTGCCCCCATGATATAATCACATTCAAAGACCACTAACTCCTAATACCATCACCCTGGGGGGTAGGATTTCAACAAATAAATTTTTGGAAGGGTGAGAAACATTCATATCATAGCATCTACTAATGCATTTTAAATATTCTCTTTGTTTCCTTACAAATCAAAAATAAAGTGAAAAAATACTTGAGAGTAAAACACAGTATTTCTCTGATACCCGTCACATGAAAAAAGCTTGTAATACCAAAATTATGCAGGCCAAACACCAAACCTCATCTTTATCCTCACAACGAATCACCCCGAATGCCAAGATTCCTAGGCTTTCTACTCTCTTCAATGCTCTGTGCTTCCCTGCCTATGACTGAAGCAACCATCCCCCTTTCCAAAATCCTTTTAATAAAACTCTCCATAAATATTCCTTGCTCCATCTTTAGTCAACCACCCTATATACTACTCAGAATACAGGTGAGCACTGCAAAACAAAAATGTTCCACCATCTTCTTATCTTAACTGAATCCTAGCTCTCCTCTGAGATCACTTCCCCTACAGTATTCTAAAGTGCTGTTTTTAATTTTCTGACAACACAGTTTGTTGCTGTTCTTGTTCTTTCATCTTAAAAGTTTTGCCTTCATCTTGGATGACTCTCATACCTACAGGAATCATCTATGTAATAATACCAAGACCTCTCATTTCTTCAACTAATACCGATACATTATTTTTCTCAACACCATGTGAGTCAGTTATTTTCACAATGATGACTTGAGCCTCACCATTATTCACAGCTGCTCTAACAAAAGTATTATAACTCAAGTCTTGTCTTTTCTGATTTCAATCTGCTATCCTTCCAGTTTGCCTGTTTGACTGTTTCCCTTGAGATCATATCTCAGGATCATGGAGACTTCTGGTATATTTATTCCTATACTTTTTTTCTCATTCACTCATTACTTCCTTTTGTAACTTGGCTGTTTATCCAGCATAGATTTTATATATAGCATAAAGAATAGCTTATTAGTAGTATTAAAATGGCCCAGCATTTCAGTAATATCCAGCCAATTATTTCCAATATAAATTAATACTTACTAGCTTTATGAAAGACTTCAAGACTACTCTGTATCCTTACTATGGTTCACTGCTCAAGTGACTGTATTGAAACTTCTTTATTATCTGCAAACCTCTTTGCCCATGCAGAAAATGAAGGAAGGGGTCAGAAATTTTAAAATAGAGGGTACGAGGAAACTCACAGAAGAAAGTTTTATTTTTCACAACAGAAATCCTACACATTTATTTAAATCTTAAAACAGCTATTATCCCTCTCTCCAACTAAGACAAAGGAACTGTCTTTTAGGCCATCTAAAGTGAATCCCTCCACATTATTTATGCTCACATTCTCAATGTCTCTATTTCCCCACTCATCCACTTCAGTTTAGCTTTTTGCCCCATCCCTCCTTAAAAAAAATCTGGTTATGTCACCAATATGACTACATAGACTTTACAGCTCACAGTTTATTTGATTTCTTATCGATATTTGCTGTTGAACTGTGCAACCATTTTTGAAACACATTTTTCTCTCAGCTTCCACAAGACAGTACTTATCTGTTATTTTCCTTCTATGTTTCTTTGCAGGCTCATCTTCCTCTTCCCAGCCTTTGTATGTTATAATAATCAAGGTTTGCTTTTAAACTTTACTGGCTTCTCAATCTATAATGTTTCTTGTGGCTTCAATTAGTACATATCCCAAGTGAGTAAAATAGAGATATGTTCATCTGAGACATTTGGAATCCAAAACAGGATATTCAACTACTTGTTCTACATCATTCTTTAACTATTTTAAAGATACTTCAGATCAATGCTGAACACATACCCCACTCCTCTCTCCCTCTCTGTTTCTCTCTCTCTCTCTCTCTCTCTCTCTCTCACATACACACCCAAATCTTCCCCCCTCACCAAATATAGTCCTCTATAAAGATCCTCTTTTAAAGAATGACACGTCCAAGCATCAAGTTGTAGAAGCAAGAAATTAAAATGCATTTTTGACACTATCCCACTCACACCCCATAGCTAATCCAGAACTAAGTCTCACAGACTTTACTTCCCAAATCATTCACAACTATTCAGTTCTCTTTACCTCCACTGCCACCACCCTAATACAAACCAACATCATCGCTTGACTGAATTTCACAACTTTCTAAATTTTTCCTATCATATTCACCATCTCCGCCTTTCTAGCAACTTCCAATTGCTGCCAAAAGTTGTAATGCTAACTTTATCAGTGGCTCCTCTTTCAATTTAATATCTTTCAATGTTTTCTTATTGCTCTTAGGTTAAGATTAAAACTCCTTAACATTTCAATAAAACAAATCTCTCTATGCTTTGGGCTTCACCTATTTTTCAAGTGTTTTTTTTAATTATTATTTTTATTATTACACTTCTCTATCTTTCTGTAATTCAGCTACACAGGGCTTTATCAGGGCTTTCTGCCTGCCATATTCCCTCACAACACAAGGACTTTGTATATGCTATCCTTTGTTTTATTGAACATTTTATCCCATGGTCCTTCAAGTCTCCCAGCAGAACTCAGGTCAAATTTGTTTCTAATACTCCTTATTCTTCCTAGATTCCATCTTAGTTTGTAGTTTTTTTTTTGTTTTGTTATTACTGCTTGGAGTTTTGTCTAGAGTCTAGATTCTAACTCTGTAAGAGCATATTTCCTTCTACTCACTAGGCATATTTCCAATGTCTAGTGAATAATTGTTGAATAAATGACTGAATGGATACTTTTTATCAGCACAACTGTGATATTCACCAAATAGGAGTTTAGTTCTTTTGTCCACACCTTTCCATGTCTTTTTTTTCCTCACCAGTGGTACAACGTCCTCACTTTCCTTAGACAGTGCTCTCAAAAACTTTCTCTTATATTTTTTCCTAGTTCTAAAATTTTAGTTATCATATGATAAGCTCATTTAAACTTAAGAATCACAGGCTGCTAAGACTCAATAGTTTTCTCCACCCAACTGGAATTACATTTTAAAAATGGATTAAATCTTATAAGTAAAACAAAAACCTTCTATTATGGGATTTCTTCTATTAGTCAACCAAGTGAAAAAGGGTTCTGAACAAGAGGTCTACCAAAGAGACAGTCTTTTCCTTATCTATTACTGTGAGATCCATTTCTTGTTTATAACAAATATAAGCTCATTTGGTAATTGTCTAGAAAATAGTTGACAACATTTTTAAACTGAAATTTTTAAAAATTAAATTTGCTTATATATCAGAGCTCTGATATATTTTCCATTTCCACATAATGTAATATATTTGTTTTCACATTTTAACTAATTTGAGTGGTAATCATTGTTGAAGTGGTTATTGTCAAGACAGTATATACATTCTGTCAATAGCTATATATAGGTATATATATATACAGATAGATAGTACATAATTGATTTTAATAATATATGTTAATAGAGCAAATTATCATTACATTCCTTTCTCCCTTGTATCCCAAAGAGGAATAATTTCTCTTGAGAACCATAGACCCAATGAAAGACTTAGCACTGGAGATCACCAATTCATCCTGGCTTCCATGACTTGTAGGAGGCTGTACATTTTATTCACCGGGAAATGTAATTTCTGCATTGACCTAGAATACAAAAAGAAACCCACAAGTTGTTGAGATGCTGATTGATATACAGCTGCATTAAAATGAGAGACAATGTAGTACTGTTTGCCTGTTTTCTTTCAGTCACCACAGAGTAATAAAGGAAACATATTTTTAATTACCATTTCTTACTAGAATGTTGAAATATTAGCCTCCAGATACCCATTTAAAAGCCTGAACCAGATGGTGGGAAATATCAAACTGAATCAAAGTAAAGGGGAAAACAATATGACTAAAGTGATTTGGAGACATCTGATGCATGGAAACAGAGCATAATAAAGACTCCAAGAGAAAAAAAGACAAGGCAGAACTCAACTACTAACATCTCTAAAAACCTCAGATATATTTCAGAAAATGATATCAAGTCAGTAATGAGCAAATTCACACTTTATTTCACTTGATGGCTAGAAATCATAAGCTGTAGTTTCCAGCATTAGGTGGGAAATTGCTTCTTTAAGTATAAGTGATTTTGATACCTTAAATTTTCATGGTGGCTTTCTTTTCAAAAAGTTTTCTCAAACTGAGGTTTGCAATGACACAGTTGTTAGCATAATCTTGCAAAGAGAATAATGCCCAAGTGGCATTGACCTCTTTCTCCTTTCTTCTAGTTCAACTCCACAATCTTCACCACATACCTCCAATATTCAACCACCATATACAGTGGTACCCCTTTATCTATGGTTTCACTTTCCTAGGTTTCAGTTACCCATTGTCAGCTGCATTCAGAAAATGGGTGAGTACGCCTGACCATCAGGGTGAAACCTTGTCTTTATTAAAAAATATATACAAAAAATTAGTCAAGCATGGTGGCGCACACCTGTAGTCCCAGTTACTGAGGCAGGAGAATAGCTTGAACTCAGGAGGTGGAGGTTACCGTGAGTCGAGATGGTGCCACTGCACTCCAGCCTGGGTGACAGAGCAAGACACAACTCAAAAAAGGAAAAAAACAAAAAGAAAAGAAAGAAAATGGGTGAGTACAATACAATAAGATATGAGAGACAGAGAGACAGTGACACACACACACGAGACAGAGAAAGAGAGAGAATGAGTCCATATTCACATAGCTTTTATTACAATGTATTGTTATAGTTGTTCTATTTTATTATTAGTTTATAATTGGTTATTTGTTGTTAATCTCTTACTGTGTCATGTATGTATAGGATAAAATATATATACAAATACTGTATAAACTCTGTAGGTATAGTTTACAGTTGTTGGCCCAATAGAATCACTGATATCACTCTTTTTCAGCCTCAAAAATGTTCTACTTTGGATATTAATTTATATGACAACTCTTGCTATAGGGTATAAGAGGAGAGGTATTTAACCCAGTCCTGGGGAATCAGAGGCAACCTCCCACAGAAAACCATAATCAAAAGCCTAAAGGCTGAGTAAGTGATCGCTAGACAGAAGGAGATGTAAGAAATGCTTCCCAGGCAAAGAATGTAGCATATGAAATAGCCAAGAAAGAAGATGTGCTAGCACATTGAATAAAAATAAATATGTCTGAAGTATTTTAAGAATGGGAGAAAGTGTGCAAGATGAGGTAGTAGATTGGACAGAAGTCAAAAACACCTTTCGGTTTCTTGAACACAACAAGCAAGCTCTGGTCTCGGGACCTTTGAGTCCTTCGTTACTTCTACCTAATGCATTCCTCTTCAAAAAATTTTCTTCAAAAATCCACATGGTAGCCAGGTGCGGTGGCTCATGCCTGTAATCCAGCACTTTGGGAGGCCTAGGAGGGTGGATCACGAGGTCAGGAGTTCAAGACCAGCCCGGCCAACACGGTGAAACCCCGTCTCAAAATACAAAAATTAGCCGGACGTGGTGGCACAAATCTGTAATCCCAGCTACTCAGGAGGCTTAGTCAGGAGAATGGCTTGAACCCTGTAGACAGAGGTTGGGGTAAGCAGAGATGGCGCCACTGCACTCCAGTCTGGGAGACAGAGTGAGACACCATCAAAAAAAAAAAAAAAATCCACGTGGCTCTTTCCCTCACGTTATTGTAATCTTTGCTCAAATGTCACTTAATTAGAGAAACCTTCCTTCGCCAGTCTAAAATAACACGCCTCCTCATCATTCTCTATTCCTTCAAATTTGCCACATTTTTAATCATAGTACTTATTACTCCCTGATACATATTACTTATCACCTCTCTTTCCCAGTATAAGCTTTACAAGAGAAATTATTTCTTCTTTTCACTGCTATACTTTTTTCATCTAAACTTGTTTCTGGCACATTTCAGTCATTCCACAAATATTTGGTAAACGAAGGCATGAAAAGCTCTTAGGTGCATGGCAGATAATAAGCATTAAAAAATTATTTTATTGTGAAGTATGATAGGGAAAAGGAGATCATAAAACACATGATAAAATTAAATATTTGAATATCACAGTATCACTGACAAGAAACCTGGGTTTGAGTCTCTGCTTGAAACATCCCACAAAAAGAGGGACTTCACTACTTACTGAGGTGGACTATGCCAAGATTACATAAAAAGTCTATCCATTTGAACATTTTTTCTTAGGTTGAGCTGAAATCTGCCTTTATATAACTTATATTTCCCCCAACTTAGAAAAAAAAAAAACAGTAATTTTTTTCTGAAGAGTTAGTCTTCTATCATGTTTCTTTGCTTTTAGACAGAAAAAATAATTCCTCGAACACTTAATGATTTTTGGTATGTTTTTAAAATATTAAGACAAAATGTTGTAGATATCAACAGGTTAATAGGTATGATCTAATGAGCGTCTTTGTTTCCTGGGTATCAATACTAATGCAATTTATTATTCTATGACCACTATTATTTATTGTTGTGAATAGTACTGTGATAAACATACATGTGCATGTCTTTATAGTAGAATGATTTATATTCATTTGGGTATATACACAATAATGAGATGGCTGGGTCAAATGGTAATTCTCTTTTAAGTTTTTTGAGAAATCGCCAAACTGCTTTCCATTATGACTGAACTAATTTACATTCCCACAAGCAGTGCATAAGTATTCCTTTTTCTCAACAACCTTGCCAGCATCTGTTATTTTTTGAGTTTTTAATAATTGCCATTCTGACTTGTATGAAATATTATCTCATTGTAGTTTTGATTTGCATTTCTCTAATAATTGGTGATGTTGGTCATTTTTTATATGCTTATTGGCTGTATGCATGTCTTCTTTTGAAAAGTGTCCATTTCCTTTGCCGACTTGTTAATGGGGTTGTTTGTCTTTTGCTTGTAAATTTGTTAAAATTTTTTATAGATTATGGATAATAGACCTTTGTCACATGCATAATTTACAAATATTTTCTCTCATTCTGTAAGTTGTCTGTTTACTCTGTTGACAGTTTATTTTGCTGTACAGAAGCCCTTTATTTTAATTATATTCCATTGGTCAATTTTTGTTTTTGTCATAACTGCTTTTGGCATTTTTGACACGAAGTCTTTCCCAGGTCCTATGCTCAGAATGGTATTTCATGGGTTATTGTCCAGGATTTTTATAGTTTTAGGTTTTACATTTAAGACTTCGATTCATTTTGAGTTAATTTTTGTATGTTGTGTAAAAAGGGCATCCAGTTTCAAATTTCTGCATATGGCTAGCCAGTTATCCCAGCACCATTTATTGAATAAAAAGTTATTTCCCTATTGCTTGTTTTTGTCAGCTCTGCTGACTATCAGAGGGTTATAGGTGTGCAGCATTATATCTTGGTCTCTACTCTGTTCCACTGGTTTGTGTGTCTGTTTTTGTGCCAAGACCATGCTGTTTTTGTTACTGTAGCCTTGTATTATAGTTTAAAGTCAGATAATGTAATGTATCAAACTTTCTTCTTTTTGCATAAGATTGCCTTGGCTCTTTGGGTTCTTTGGTTCCACTTGAATTTTAAAATCATTGTTCTAATTCTGTGAAGAATGTCATCAGTGGTTTGATGGGAATAGCATTGAATCTGTAAATTGCTTTGGGCCGTATGGCCATTTTAACAATATTGATTCTTCTTATCCATGGACATAGAATGTTTTTCCATTTCTTTATGTTGTCTCTGATTCCTTTGAGCAGTGTTTTTTTACTCTTGTAGAGGTCTTTCACCTCCCTGGTTAACTGTATTCCTAGATATTTTGTTACTTTGTGAATATTGTGAATGGGATTGCATTCTTGATTTGGCTGCTAGTTTCTGTGTTGTTGGTGTATAGGAATGGTACTTTTTTTTTTTTTTGAGATGGAGTCTCACTCTGTCACCCAGGCTGGAGTGCAGTGGCATGATCTTGGCTCACTGCAACCTCCACCTCCCTGGTTCAAGCAATTCCCCTGCCTCAGCCTCCTAAGTAGCTGGAATTACAGGCGCATGCCACCATGTCGAGCTAATTTTTTTGTATTTTTAGTAGAGACAGGGTTTCACCATGCTGGCCAGACTGGTCTTGAACTCCTGACCTCAGGCAATCTGCTTGCCTCGGCCTCCCAAATTGCTGGGATTACAGGCATGAGCCACCATGCCCAGCCACTACTAATTTTTATGTATATATTTTGTATGCTGAAACATTGCAAAGGTTGTGTATCAGTTCAAGTAACTTTGGACAGAGACTATGGGGTTTTCTAGGCATAGAATCATATCTTCCATAAACAAGGATAGTTTAACTTCCTCTGTTTCTATTTCAATGCCTTTAATTTCTTTCACTTGCCTGATTACTGTAGCTATGACTTCCAGTACTATGTTGAATAGGAGTGGTGAGAGAAGGCATTCTTGAGAAGAGCAACTCCAAGACACATAATCGTCAGATTCACCTAAGCTGAAATGAAGGAAAAAATGTTAAGGGCAGCCAGAGAGAAAGGTCAGGTTACCCAAAAAGGGAAGCCTATCAGACCAACAGTGGATCTCTCAGCAGAAACTCTACAAGCCAGAAAAGAGTGGGGGCCAATATTCAACATACTTTAAGAAAAGAGTTTTCAACCCAGAATTCATATCCAGCCAAACTAAGCTTCATAAGTGAAGGAGAAATAAAATCCTTTACAGATAAGCAAATGATGAGAGATTTTGTCACCACCAGGCCTGCCTTACAAGAACTCCTGAAGGAAGCACTAAACATGGAAAGGAACAACCGGTACAAGCCACTGCAAAAACATTCCAAATTGTAAAGACCATCGATGCTAGGAAGAAACCGCATCAACTAATGAGCAAAATAACCAGCTAACATCATAATGACAGGATCTAATTCACACATAACAATATTAACCTTAAATGTAAATGGGCTAAATGCTCCAATTAAAAGACACAGACTGGCAAATTGGATAAAGAGTCAAGACCCATCTGTGTGCTGTATTCTTGAGACGCATCTCACATGCAGAGACATACATAGGCTCAAAATAAAAGGATGGAGGAAGATCTACCAAGCAAATGGAAAACAAAAAAAGGTAGGGGTTACAATCCTAGTCTCTGATAAAACAGACTTTAAACCAATAAAGATCAAAAGAGACAAAGAAGGCCATTACATAATGGTAAAGGGATCAATTCGACAAGAAGAGCTAACTATTCTAAATATATATGCACCCAATACAGGAGCACCCAGATTCATAAAGCAAGTCCTTAGAGACTGACAAAGAGACTTAGACTCCCACACAATAATAATGGGAGACTTTAACACCCCACTGTCACCATTAGACAGATCAACGAGACAGAAAGTTAACAAGGATATCCAGGAATTGAACTCAGTTTTGCACCAAGCGGAACTAATAGACATCTACAGAACTCTCCACCCCAAATCAACAGAACATACATTCTTCTCAGCACTACATTGCACTTACTCCAAAATTGACTACATAGTTGGAAGTAAAGCACTCCTCAGCAAATGCAAAAGAACAGAAATTTTAACACTGTCTCTCAGACCACAGTGCAATCAAACTAGAACTCAGGATTCAGAAACTCACTGAAAAACACTCAACTACATGGAAACTGAACAACCTGCTCCTAAATGACTACTCAGTCTTGTTTTAGTTTTCAAGGAGAATGCTTCCAGTTTTTGCCCATTCCATATGATGTTGGTGGTGGGTTTTTCATAGATGGCTCTTATTATTTTCAAGTGTGTTACATTAATGCCTACATTGTTGAGAGTTTTTAACATAAAAAATGTTCAATTTTATCAAAAGTATTTTCTGTATCTATTGAGGTGATCATAAGATTTTTGTTTTTAGTTCTTTTTTTTTATTTTTATTTTTTTATTTTTTATTTTTTATTATACTTTAAGTTCTAGGGTACATGTGCATGACGTTTATATCATGTATAACTCCCCATGCAATCCCTCCCTCCTCCCCCCTCCCCATGATAGGCCCCAGTGTGTGATGTTCCCCTTCCCGAGTCCAAGTGATCTCATTGTTCAGTTCCCACCTATGAGTGAGAACATGCGGTGTTTGGTTTTCTCTTCTTGTGATAGTTTGCTAAGAATGATGGTTTCCAGCTGCATCCATGTCCCTACAAAGGACGCAAACTCATCCTTTTGATGGCTGCATAGTATTCCATGGTGTATATGTGCCACATTTTCTTAATCCAGTCTGTCACAGATGGACATTTGGGTTGATTCCAAGTCTTTGCTATTGTGAATAGTGCCGCAATAAACATACGTGTGCATGTGTCTTTGTAGTAGAGTAATTTATAATCCTTTGGGTATATACCCAGTAGTGGGATGGCTGGGTCATATGGTACATCTAGTTCTAGATCCTTGAGGAATCGCCATACTGTTTTCCATAATGGTTGAACTCACCAGTTAGAATGGCAATCATTAAGAAGTCAGGAAACAACAGGTGTTGGAGAGGATGTGGAGAAATAGGAACACTTTTACACTGTTGGTGGGATTTTTTTTTTTTTTTTGAGACGGAGTCTCGCTCTGTGGCCCAGGCTGGAGTGCAGTGGCCGGATCTCAGCTCACTACAAGCTCCGTCTCCCGGTTTACGCCATTCTCCTGCCTCAGCCTCCCGAGTAGCTAGGACTACAGGCGCCCGCCACCTCGCCCGGCTAGTTTTTTGTATTTTTTAGTAGAGACGGGGTTTCACCGTGTTAGCCAGGATGGTCTCGATCTCCTGACCTCGTGATCCGCCCGTCTCGGCCTCCCAAAGTGCTGGGATTACAGGCTTGAGCCACCACGCCCGGCCTGTTTTTAGTTCTTTTTTATGATGAATGACATTTATTGATTTGTGTATGTTGAGCCAACCTTGCATCCCAAGTAAAAAAGCCTACTTGACCATAGTGTATTAGTTTTTTATGTGCTGCTGGATTCAGTTTGCTGATATTGTGTTGAATATTTTTGCATCTATGTTCATCGAAGATATTGACTTGAAGTTTTTGCTTTGTTTTGTCTTTGCCAGGTATTAATATTAAGATGATGATGACCTTATAGAATGAGTTAGGGAGGAGTCCTCTCCTTCTAAATTTTTTTGAAATGCTTTCAATAGGGATGGTACCAGCTCTTTCTTATACATTTGGTACAATTTGGCTGTGAATCCATCTGAACCTGAGCATTTTCTGGTTTGTAGGCTTTTTATTATTGATTCAACTTCTGAACTCATTATTGGTCTGTTCAGGGATTCATTCTCTTCCTGTTTCAACATTGGGAGGTTATATGTTTCCTGGAATGTATCCATTTCTTCTAGCTTGGGCAGTATTTTTAGCCTCTGTTCATAGAGGTGTTCATAGTAGCCTCT
The DNA here is from genome assembly GCF_009764315.1 of Trachypithecus francoisi. NCBI lineage: Eukaryota > Metazoa > Chordata > Mammalia > Primates > Cercopithecidae > Trachypithecus > Trachypithecus francoisi. Next base: position 35,747,816 of record NW_022681471.1, on the reverse strand, counting down.
AAGGGTTTTTTGTAATTCTGTGAGGTTAGCTGTAATGTTTCCTTTATCATTTCTGATTGTGTTTATTTGGATCTTCCCATTTTTTTCTTTATTACTTTAGCGAGCAGTCCATCTTATTAATTTTTCCAAAGAACCAGCTCCTGGATTCATTGATCTTTTGTATGATTTTTGGTGACTCAATTTTCTTCAGTTCAGCACTAATTTTGGTTATTACTGTCTTCTGCTAACTTTGGGGTTAGTTTGCCCTTGTCTCTAATTTCTATATGTATGGTGCTAAGTTGTTCATTTGAGATCTTTCTGACTTTTTGAGGTGGGCGTTTAGTGTAATAAACTTTCCTCCTAACATTGCTTTGGCTGTTCCCCAGATATACTGGTATGTTGTATCTTTATTCTCATTATTTTCAAAGAATTTATTCATTTATTCCTTAATTTCATTATTTAACCAGAAGTCTTTTAGCATCAGGTTGTTTAATTTTAATTTTATTGTATGGTTTTGTGTGTTGATTTTGGATTGAGTATGGATTGTGCATTGATTTTTGCTTTTATCACATTGTGTGCTAAGAGTGTGGTTGGTATGATTTTCTTTTAATTTGCTAAGAATCGTTTTATGCACAATTTTGTGGTTGATTTTAGAGTATGTGCTATGTGCAGATGAGAAGAATGTATATTCTTTTGTTTTGGGATAGAGTTCTGCAGATGTCTCTTAGGTCCCCTTCATCAAGTGTTGAGTTAAAAGTCCAAATATCTTTGCTAGTTTTCTGCTCTGATGATCTGTCTAATACTGTCATTAGAGTATTAAAGTCTCCCACTCTTATTGTGTGGTTGCATAAATTGAATCATAGGTTTCTAAGAATTTGATTTATACATCTGAGTGCTTCTTTGTTGGGTGCATATATATTTAGAATAGTTAGTTCATGTTGAATTGAGTCCTTTAGCATTATGTAATGTCATTCTTTCTCTTTTTTGATCTTGCCTAGTTTAAAGTATATTTTGTCTGAAATTACAATAGTGACCCCCTTTTTCTTTTTCCGGGGATTGACTGTGGTATAAGGTGGATTCAGTCAATTGGCTTCATTTTTGCAATATTTTAGGGGGTCAAGGCTTAGATTAGGACTCCTGGACTGCATGTTCTAACTGTCGGTGGCTAGTATTGGGCCCCCCAGCTTTGCTTTCTGGCTCCTCAAGGTTAAGAACCTGCCATGCTGGAGGGCCTAAAGTGTTCCCAGACTGCTGGCCACAACATTCTGACTAGTAGTGGCAACTAAAGTACTTCATAGGGCAGTAGCAATGGAATCTGTTCTTGTTTGTACATGCCATTAACAGTGACAGTGTGGTGAGGTACACACGCATTGGCTGCAGCAGGGTGCTGGTGGATGCAGGGGTGCTGGCCTCTTTGTGGCCATTCACAGCAACAGCGGTGACAGTATGGCACAAGGGAGTGATGAGCCCAACTGACATCTGTGTGTGTGTATGTGTGTGTGTTTATGCTGGGATTGGTGTTAGCATGGGGATGGGGCACTGGCAGGCCCTGGACCCTGTAAGGCCTCTGTGTGCATGTTCACATGGATGGCAGTGGCCACTCCAACAAACCATTGCTTAAAGTAAATTCAATTGACTAAACCGTGACTTAATACTTTTCAAACCTAAGTTTTTCTATTTTGAAATTGTTATGATGTTTAAATACTCTGTGTATCCAGTTAAAACAAAAGTTTTATTAAGCAAAATAATTCAGAGAAACTTTTCTACAATGTTTAGAATTCATTTTTATCATTTTGAATTTTTTTGGTTTTTTTCTTAACTTTTTATTTTGAAGTAGTTATAGATTCACAGGAAGTTAGAAAAACAGTAAATAGATATTCTACGCAGCCTTCATCCAGTTCCCACGATGGTCACATCTTAGGTAATCATACTATAATACCAAAATTATAAATTGATATTGGTTGCATGTCATTTTATCACATGTAAGCATCATCAGTATCTTTTATACTACTTCTTTATACTTGTACACTCCTTGACCCAACCCCAAGCCCCTACTCATTACTATTAACTCCTAATGACCGCTAATATGTTTTTAATATCTATCATTTTGCCATTTAAAAAATAATATGTAAATGAGATTATACAGTTTGTGACATTTTGAGATTGGGTTTTTTACACTAAGGGTAATATATTTGAGATACATAGAGTTGTTGTGTGTTATCAGTAATGTATACTTTTTTATTGCTGAGTAGTATCTCATGGTATGGATGTACCACAGTTTTACTGTTTACCTATGGTACAATGTTTTACTCGTTTTCAGTTTGGGCTATTGCTAATAAAGCTGATGTGAACATTTACATTCAAGTTTTTGTGTGTACATAAGTTTTTTTTTTCACATTTTTTTCTGGGATAAATGCCCAGGAGAGTGATTGTGATGCATCACGATAAGTCCACATTTCATTTTTTAAGAAATTGACAAACCATTTTCAGTGATAATGTACCGATTTGAGTGTAATGTAAAAAAATCATACTTTTCTTAACATCTCTCTATCCTCCCCCCTTTATAATATCTGTAAACTTTTTATCCATATAAATAGCTATATCACAGTGTGCAATATTATTATTTTACTTAATCCATCAAATATAATTTAGAAACTTTAGAGCGGGGAACATCACACACCAGGGCCTGTTGGGGGATTGGGGGCTGGGGGAGGGATAGCATTAGGACTAATGCCTAATGTAAATGACAGGTCGATGGGTGCATCAAACCAATATGCCACGTGTATACCTATGCAACAAACCTGCACATTGTGTACATGTATCCTAGAACTTAATGTATAAAAATAATAAAAAAGAAACTTCAAGAGGAGAAAAGAAATCTTTGTATTCGCCAATATTTTTACTACTGGCAAAAATTTCTTTTAGTTTTTCATCATTTGAGCATTTTCATTTTTTCTTTATTTCTGATAGGCATTTTCACTGGTTAGAATTTAAGGTTTCAGTTTTTTTTTTTTTTTTTAATTTTAGCACTTGAAAAATAATGTGGCCCTCATAGCTTCTAACGTGAAATCCTGTGTAATTTCAGTTAGGGTTTCTTTATAGGTAAGGTGTCATTTCTCTCGGAGTCCTCAAGATTTATTTATTTATTTTTTTGTCCTTAGTTTTCAGAAGCTAGAATATGATACTTCTTGATATGAATATATTTGTTTATTCTTTTTAAAGTTTTCACAGCTTCTTGCATTTGAGATGTGTGCCTTTCACCAAATTTGGCAATCTTTCAGCCATTATTTTCTCAAATAGTCTCAGAGCTCTACACACTTTAACCTCTCTGTCTGGGATGATAGTGACATGCATATCATCTGCTACAATTCCACATATCCCAGAGTTTCTGTTCTTGTGTTTTTAGTTTATTTTCTTTCTGTTGGTATTGGGTAGTTTCTACTATTCTCTCTTTCATTTCTTTTTTTTTTTTTTCCATTTTTTACCATTTTGAACCCATCCTTTGAGTTTTTTTGTTTGTTTTTTGTTTTTGTTTTTTGTTTTTTCATCATTAGGTATATGAGTTCTAAAATTTCCACTTGACTTTCTATCTCCTGTTTGCTTGCTATGGTTTTCTGTCTTTAATTTCAAGAGTATTATAATTATTCATTGAAAAATTTGTTTAATGGCTTCTTTTAAATACTTTTAGATAATTTTAACATCTGCTCCACATGTGACCTCTATCTGGGAAAATAGACATCATGGAGGATGGCATTATTACTGCTGCGCAGTAGTAAAGTCCTGACTATTAACTATGTCCCACTGACAACACCTCCGTGAGGAGGGGAAGGAGCATCTTATAAAAATAAAATGAGGGTGGAAATCTAGGCTTTTTACTCAGCATTCACTAATGAGGATAAATGTAGGGCTGCAGTTTTATTTTGTAGTGTTTGGTCAGAGTAAAATATTTTTGGGGGGTGTTTTTTGTCTTGCTAGCCTGCTCTTTTTCTCATCCTCTGAATAGAGAGAGCAGGCTTTTCATGGGGCTTTTAATTTTGTTATGAACCTGTTGGCATTTTTTGATTTTCAGGTTTTCAGGTACCTAGTCTGGTACATATAAAGCAAAGCAAAACCCCAAGGAACTCACCTCTGTTTTGCCTCAGATTATGAGCCCTCTGGCCAGGCTATCTTCTTCTGTATACCTTTCAGAATCTTATGTTTGTTTGGTATGTAATTTCCCAGGTTTTCAGCTGTACTTAGTGAGAGAAATAGGAAAATGTGTGACAATTAATTTTTATAGGACCAGAATTCAGAATCCATTTGATTCTTATGATAGTTATCAAATTGTAACCAAGCAGGTGTAAGTGAATTTAATGTTGCTTATTTTAACCCATATAAACCTTATCTTACTTTCCTTGTTTGAATAATACACAAAAATAAATTTCAATGCCTTGAAAATATAATCAGTCTCCTATTTTTGAAGATATTGCTCATGTAGTTTTGATTACAAAAATGTTTCATTGTGGTGTGAGCCTGCCTTTCAAGTAAATTTTACAAAAATACAGATTTACCTAAGCAGAATAAATCTTTAGGATCTAAGCTTCCATGTGAATTTTTAAATAGCTTTTCTAGTTCTGGAAACAATATCATTGGTAGTTTGATAGGAATGAACTGAATCTATAAATTGCTTTGGACAGCTTGGCAATTTCAATGATATTGATTCTTCTTATTCATGAACATGGGATATTTCTTCATTTGTTTGTGCTATCTCTAATTTCATTGAGCAGTGTTTTTTATGTATCATTGTGGAGATCTTTCACCTTCCTGGTTAGCTGTATTCCTAGGTATATTTTTCTTTTTGCAGCAAATGTGAATGGGGTTGCTTTCCTGATTTGGCTCTTGGCTTGGCTGCTGTTGGTGTATAGGGTTGCTACTAAATTTTTTAAGTCGATTTTGTATCCTGAAACTTCGTTGAAGTTGTTTATCAGCTGAAGGAGCATTTGGGCTGAGACTATGGGGTTTTCTAGATATAGAATCATGTTGTCTGCAAACAGGGATAGTTTGACTGCCTTCCTATGTGGATGACCTTGATTTTTTTCTTTTGCTTGATTGTTCTGGCCAGGACTTCCAGTACTATGTTTAATATGAGTGGAGACAGGGGGCATGCTTGTCTTATGCCAGTTTTCAAGGTGAAAGCTTCCAGCCTTCCCCACTCAGTATAATGTTTGCTGTGGGTTGCTCTTAGATGGCTCTTATCTTGAGGTATGTTCCTTTAATACCTAGTTTACTGAGATTTTTTACATGAAGCAATGTTGAATTTTTTAAAAGCCTTGTCTACATCTATTGACATAATCGTGGGGTTTTTGTCTTTAGTTCTGTGTATGTGCTAGATTACATTTATTGATTTGCATATGTTGAACCAACCTTGCATGCCTGGTATGTCTATTTGATTGTGGTGGATTATCGTTTTGATGTGCTTCTGGATTCAGTTTGCTAGTATTTTGTTGAGAATTTTTGCATCAATGTTCATCAAAGATATGGGCCTGAAGTTTTTTCTTGTTGTGTCTATTTTAGGTATTGGTGTCAGGATGATGCTGGCCTCACAGAATGAGTTAAGGAGGAGTCCCTCCCTACTTAATTTTTTGAAATAGTTTCAGTAGTAATGGTACCAGTTCTTTTTTGTACATCTGGTAGAATTTGGATGTGAATCCATCTGGTCCTGGTTTCTTTTGGTTGGTAGGTTATTTATTACTGATTAAGTATTGGACCTCATTATTGATATTCCTGGTTCAGTCTTGGTACAGTGCATGTATCCAGGAATTTATCCATGTCTTCTAGGTTTTCTAGTTTGTGGGCATAGAGGTGTTCATAGTAGTTTCTAATGGTTATATTTATTTCTATGGGATCAATGGTAGCATCTTCTTTCTCATTTCTAATTGTGTTTATTTGCATCTTCTCTCTTATCTTCTTTATTAGTCCAGCTAATGTCCTATATATCATATTGATTTTTTTCAAAAGAATAAAAAACAACTCCTGGATTCGGTGATCTTTCCAATGTTTTTTATGTCTCAATTTCCTTCAGTTCAGCTCTGATTTTGGTTATTTCTTGTCTTCTGGTAGATTTGGGGTTGATTTGCTCTTGAATCTCTAATTGTTTATGTTGTGATGTTAGGTTGTTAATTTGAGATCTTTCTAATCTTTTGATGTGAGAATTTAGTACTATAAATATTGCTGTTAACACTATTTAGCTGTGTTCCAGAGATTCTGTATGTTGTATCTTCATTATTGTTGGTTTCAAATAACTTTTTGATTTCTGCCTTAATTTCATTCTTTACCCAAAAGTCATTCAGGACCATGTTGTTTAATTTCCACTTAATTGCATAGTTTTAAATGACTTTTTTAGTCAGAACTTCTATTTTCCTTGCACTGTGGCCCAAGACTGTGTTGGGTATGATCTTGGTTCTTTTACTTTTGCTGTGAAATGTTTTATGTTTAATTATGTGGTAGATTTTAGCATATGTGCCACGTGTTGATGAGAAGAATGTATATTCTGTTGTTGTGGGGTGCAGAGTTCTGTAGAGATCTATCAGGTCCATTTGGTCCAATATTGAGTTTAGGTCGTGAATATTTTTGTTAATATTTTGCCTAGATGATCTGTCTGATATTTTCAGTGGAATGATGAAGTCTCCCACTATTATTGTGTGGGAGTCTAAGCTTCTTTGTATACCTCTAAGAACTTGCTTTATAAATTTGGTTTTCCTGTGTTAGGTGCACACAGATTTAGTATGATGATTTTATTTATTTTGGGTATATACCTAGCAGTATGATTGTTGGATCACACATTAGCTCTATTTTTAGTTTTCTGAGGCACTTCTAAACTTTTCTCCATAGTGGTTGTATTAATTTACATTTCCACCAATAGCGTATGAGGGTTCTCTTTTCTCCACAGTCTGTCCAGTATTTGTTATTGCCTTTCTTTAGGATAAAAGCCATTTTAACTGGAGTAAGATGATATCTCATTATAGTTTTGATGTGCATTATTCTGATGATCATTGATGCTGAGCATCTTTTCATATACTTGCTTGCTATTTGAATGCCATTTTTGAGATATGTCTATTCAGATATTTTGCCCATTTTGAATCCGATTATGAGATTTATATCCTATAAAGCTGTTTAAATTCCTTGCATATTCTGGTAATTAATTCCTTGTCAGATGGATACTTTGGAAATATTTCTCCCACGTCATGGATTTTCTTTTTTTCTTTTCTTTCTTGTTTCCTTTGCTGTGCAGAAGTTTTTGACTTAATTAGATACAATTTATCCATTTTGCTTTGGTTGCCTGTACTTGTGCAGTATTACTCAAGATTCCTTTGCCTAGTCTAATGTCCTAGAGAGTTTCCCAAAGGTTTTCTCTTTTTTTTTTTGAGACGGAGTCTCGCTCTGCCGCCCAGGCTGGAGTGCAGTGGCCAGATCTCAGCTCACTGCAATCTCCGCCTCCCGGGTTTACGCCATTCTCCTGCCTCAGCCTCCCTAGTAGCTGGGACTACAGGTGCCCGCCACCTCGCCCGGCTAGTGTTTTGTATTTTTTAGTAGAGACGGGGTTTCACCGTGTTAGCCAGGATGGTCTCGATCTCCTGACCTCGTGATCCGCCCGTCTCGGCCTCCCAAAGTGCTGGGATTACAGGCTTGAGCCACCGCGCCCGGCCAGGTTTTCTCTTAGTAGTTTCCTATTATGAGATGGTAGATTTAAGTCTGTTCTGTATTTTTTTTCTTTTTTCTTTTTTTAAATATTTTTATGTTTACTTTAGATCCAGGGATACCTATGAAGGTAAATGACACATGACAGAACATTGGTGTAAAGACTATTTTATCACCTTGATAATGAGCATTGTCCCCAATAGATAGTTTTTCAATAGTCACCTGCCTTTCTTCCTCCACATTCAAGTAGGCTTTTGTATCTGTTGTTCCCTTGTTTATGTCCATGTGTGCACAATGTTTAGTTCCCACTTTTAAGTAAAAACATAAGATATTTGCTTTTCTCTTCCTGTATTCTTTCTCTTAGAGTAATGGCCAAAAGCTTCTTCCATGTTGCTGCAAAAATCATGATCTTGTTCTTTTTTATGATTGTGTAGTATTTTGTGGTGTATATGTACAACATTTTTTAAAAATCCAGTCTGTCATGGATGGGCATTTAGGTTTATAGCACTACTCACAGGAGCAGAGATTTAAGTTCTTAATCCATATTAAGTATATTTTTGCATATGGTGAATGATAAGGGTCTAGTTCCATTCTTCTGCATGTAGATATCCAGTTTTCCCAGAACCACTTATTGAAGAGATTGTATTTTTCTCAATGTATGTTCTTGGCAACTTTGTTGAAAATAAGTTCACTGTAGATGTATAATTTTTTTCTGGATTCTTTAGTCTGTTCCATTGATCCATGTGTCTGCTTTTATATGATTACTATGTTGTTTTTGCTTACTATAGCTCTGTAGTATCATTTCTTTTTTCTTTTTAAATTTTGATGATTGTGTTCACATAGTAGGTGTATATATTTATGGGATATATTAGATTTTTTTGATACATGCATGCAATGTGTAACAATTACATCATTGGAAATGGTGTATCCATCTCCTCAAGCTTTCATCGTTTTTTCATTACAAACAATCCAATTATACACATTTAGTTATTTTCAAATGGGCAATTGAATTATTATTGACTATAGTCATCCTAACGTGGTATATACTAGGACTTATTCATTCATTCTAACTATTTTTATGTACCCATTAATCATCCCCACTTTTCCCCTACTCCCACAGTACCTTTCTCAACCTCTGGTAGACATCTTTATACTCTAACTCAGTAGGTTCAACTGCTTTGTTTTTAGATCTCACAAGTAAGTGAGAAAATGCAATGTTGTCTTTCTGTGACTGGCTTGTTTTACTTAACATAATGACCACCAGTTTCATACAGGTTCTTGCAACTGACTGAATCTCATCCTTTTTATACCTGAATAGCACTTCATTGTGTATAAGTATCACATTTTCTTTATCTATTCACCTGTTGATGGACACTTAGGTTGCTTCCATATCTTGGCTATTGTGAGCAATGCTGCCAAAAAAAAAAAAAAAATGTAAGTGCAAATATTTCTTCAATATACTGATTTTCTTTTTCTATTTTTTTGGAGTATAAACCCAGCAATGGGATTGGTAGATCATATGATAGCTCCATTTTTGGTTTTATGAGGAACATCCAAACTGTTCTCCATAGTGGTTGTACTAGTTTACATTCCCACCAACAGTTTGTGAAGGTTCCCTCTTCTCTATATTTCTGTCAGCATTTGCTATTGCCTGTATTTTGGATAAAAATCATTTAAACTTGGGTGATAGAATATTTCATTGTAGTTTTGATTTGCAGTTCTCTGATGGCCAATGATATTGAGCACCTTTTCATATGTCTGTTTGCCATTTTTGTCACTTTTTTGAGACGTATATTTAAATCTTTTGCCTATTTTGAATTGGAATTTTTTTTTTTTTTAATGCAGTCTAGCTCTGTCGCCCAAGCTGGAGTGCAATGGCGTGATCTCGGCTCACTGTAACCTTTGTCTCCTGCGTTCAAACGATTCTCCTGCCTCAGCCTCTCAAGTAGCTGTGATTAAAGGCGCATGCCACTCTACTAGGATAATTTTTGTGTTTTTAGTAGAGATGGGGATTCACCATGTTGGCCAGGCTGGTCTCAAACTCCTGTCCTCAAGTGATCCGCCTACTTCAGCCTCCCAAAGTTCTGGGGTTACAGGCATGAGCCACTGTGCCCACCTCAACTGGATTATTATTATTTTTTGTATAGAGTTGTTTGACTTCCATACATATTCTGGTTATTAATCCCTTGTCAGAGGGGTAGTTTGCAAATATTTTCTCCCATTCTACGTGTTGTCTCTTCACTTTGTTGATTAGTTCCTTTGCTGTGCAAACAATTTTAAAGTTGATATGATCCCATTTGTTCATTTTTGCTTTGGTTGCCTGTGCTCTTAGAGTATTGCTCAAGAAATCCTTGAGGTGTTGCCCAAACCAGCGTTCTGGAGATTTTCCCTAATGTTTTTGTTTGTTTTGTTTTGTTTTGTTTAGCAGTTTTATAGTTTGAGGTCTTAGATTTAAGTCTTTTATCTATATTGATTTGATTTTTTGCATATGGTGAGAGATAGGGATTGAGTTTTATTCTTTTGCATATGGCTATCCAGGTTTCCCAGCACCATTTGTTGAAGAGACTGTCTTTTCGCAGTGTATGTTCTAGGCACATTTGTTGAAAATGAATATACTTTGGTGAGTAAATTTATTTCTGGGTTCTCTTTATTTTTCCATTGTTCTATGTGTCTGTTTTTATGGAATTACTATGCTGTTTTGATTAGCATACATCTGGAGTATTGAAGTCAGGTATTGTGATTCTTCTAAGTTTTTGTTTTTGTTTTTTTTTTTTTTTTAGAATAGCCTTGGCTATTCAGGTGGTTTCATATAAATTGCAGCATTATTATTTCAATTTCTGTGAAGAATGTCATTGATACTTGATAAAGATTTCATTAAGTCTATAGATGGCTTTGGGTAGTGTGGATATTTTAACAATATTAATTCTTCCAAACCATAAACATGGACTATCTTCTCTTTAATTTTGGTGTCCTCTGTCATTTCTTTTATCAGTGTTTATAGTTTTCACTGTAGAGGTCGTTTACTTCGTTTCTTACATTAATTCCTAGGCATTTAATTTTATTTGTGCTGATTTTACTTTGGATTATTTAAATATCTTTTTCAGATTGTTCACTGTTGGCATATACATGGTTGGAAATATTACTAGTTTTTATGTTAATTTTGTATCCCGCAAAGTTACTGAATTTGTTTATTAGTTCTAACAGTTTTTATGTGGTATTTTTAGTTTTTTTCAAATACAAGATTATATTATCTGCAAACCAGGATAATTTCACTTTTTACTTTCCAAGTTGGATGTCCTTTATATCTTTCTCTTGATTGAGTGCTCTAGCGCAGAATTCCAGGACTATGCTGAATAACAGTGGTGAAAATGGGCATCCTTATTGTGTTCCAGAACTTAGAAGAGAGAATTTCAATTATTTCCTATTCAGCATAATACTAGTTGTGCGTCTGTCATATGTGACTTTTATTATCTTGAGGTATGTTCCTTCTATAGCCAGTGTTTTGAAGGTTTTTATTATAAAGTAATGTTGAATTTTATCAATTGTTTCTTCAGAATGAACTGAAATGATCACATGGTTTTATCCTTTATTCTGTTGATAGAATGTATCACATTGATTAATTTTCTTATAGTGAAATATGCTTGTTTGCATCCCAGGATAAATCACACTCAGTCATGGCAGGGTGTGGTGGCACACTCTTGTAATCCCAGCACTTTGGGAGGCTGAGATGAGTAGATCACTTGAGGCCAGGACTATAAGACCAGCCTGGGCAATATGGCAAGACCCTGTCACTACAAAACAAAACAAAAAGCAAAATTAGCAGGGTGTGGTGGTGCATGCCTGTAGTCCCAGTTACTTGGGAGGCTGAGGCACAAGAATTGCTTCAACCTAGGAGATGGAAGTTGCAGTGAGCTAAAATTGCACCACTGAATTCCAGCCTGGGTGACAGAGCAAAACCCTATCTCAAAAAAAATAAAATAAAATAACACTCTGTCATGATGAGTAATTGTTTTATTGTATTTTTAATTCAGTTTGCTAATATTTTGTTGAGGGTTTTTCCATCTAGATTCATCAGGAACATTGGCTTGTAGTTTTCTCCTTTTAACATGTCTTTGTCTGATTGTGGTATCAGAGTAATACTGGCCTTGATGAATGAGTTTGGGCGTATTCTCTATTTCTCTATTTTTTAGAAGAGTTTGAGTAGGATTGGTGTTAGTTTTTTAAATCCATGCTAGAATTCAGCAGTGAAGCCATCAGGCCCCAGGCTTTACTTTATTGACAGACATTTTATTAAGGCTTTGACCTCATTGGTATTGGTCTGTTCAGGCTTGGAATGTTTTCATAATTCATTCTTGAAAGGTTGTATGTGTTTAGGAAATTGTCATTTTCTTCTAGATTTTCCTGTTTGTTTGAATTTAGTTGCTCATAGCAGCCACTAATGATCCTTTAAATTTCTGTAGTAACATGTGTCATATCTCCTTTTTTTTATCTCTGATTGTATTTATGTGGGTCTTCTCTCTTTTTTAATAGTGTGGCTAAAGTTTTCTCTATTTTGTTTCTTTTAAAAAAGCATTTTTTTGTTTTATTTATATTTTGTACTGTTTACTTCATTTCAATTTCATTTATTTCTGCTCTGATTTGTATTATTTGAATTTTGTAATTTTGTAATTTTGGCTTTGATTTGCTCTTGCTTCTCTAATTCTTTAAGATGTATTGTTGAAAATTGACAGACCGCTAGCAAGACTAATAAAGAAGAAAAGAGAGAGGAATCAAATAGACGCAATAAAAAATGATAAAGGGGATATCACCACCGACCCCACAGAAATACAAACAACCATCAGAGAATACTATAAATGCCTCTACGCAAATCGACTAGAAAATCTAGAAGAAATGGATAATTTCCTGGACACTTACACGCTCCCAAGACTGAACCAGGAAGAAGTTGAATCCCTGAATAGACCAATAACAGGCTCTGAAATTGAGGCAACAATTAATAGCCTACCCACGAAAAAAAGTCCAGGACCAGATGGATTCACAGCTGAATTCTACCAGAGGTACAAGGAGGAGCTGGTACCATTCCTTCTGAAACTATTCCAATCAATAGAAAAAGAGGGAATCCTCCCTAACTCATTTTATGAGGCCAACATCATCCTGATACCAAAGCCTGGCAGAGACACAACAAAAAAAGAGAATTTTAGACCAATATCCCTGATGAACATCGATGCAAAAATTCTCAATAAAATACTGGCAAACCGGATTCAGCAGCACATCAAAAAGCTTATCCACCATGATCAAGTGGGCTTCATCCCTGGGATGCAAGGCTGGTTCAACATTCGCAAATCAATAAACGTAATCCAGCATATAAACAGAACCAAAGACAAGAACCACATGATTATCTCAATAGATGCAGAAAAGGCTTTTGACAAAATTCAACAGCCCTTTATGCTAAAAACGCTCAATAAATTCGGTATTGATGGAACGTACCTCAAAATAATAAGAGCTACTTACGACAAACCCACAGCTAATATCATACTGAATGGGCAAAAACTGGAAAATTCCCTTTGAAAACTGGCACAAGACAGGGATGCCCTCTCTCACCACTCCTATTCAACATAGTGTTGGAAGTTCTGGCTAGGGCAATCAGGCAAGAGAAAGAAATCAAGGGTATCCAGTTAGGAAAAGAAGAAGTCAAATTGTCCCTGTTTGCAGATGACATGATTGTATATTTAGAAAAACCCATCGTCTCAGCCCAAAATCTCCTTAAGCTGATAAGCAACTTCAGCAAAGTCTCAGGATACAAAATTAATGTGCAAAAATCACAAGCATTCTTATACACCAGTAACAGACAAGCAGAGAGCCAAGTCAGGAATGAACTTCCATTCACAATGCTTCAAAGAGAATAAAATACCTAGGAATCCAGCTTACAAGGGATGTAAAGGACCTCTTCAAGGAGAACTACAAACCACTGCTCAGTGAAATCAAAGAGGACACAAACAAATGGAAGAACATACCATGCTCATGGATAGGAAGAATCAATATCGTGAAAATGGCCATACTGCCCAAGGTGATTTATAGATTCAATGCCATCCCCATCAAGCTACCAATGAGTTTCTTCACAGAATTGGAAAAAACTGCTTTAAAGTTCATATGGAACCAAAAAAGAGCCCGCATTGCCAAGACAATCCTAGGTCAAAAGGACAAAGCTGGAGGCGTCACGCTACCTGACTTCAAACTATACTACAAGGCTACAGTAACCAAAACAGCATGGTACTGGTACCACAACAGAGAAATAGACCAGTGGAACAGAACAGAGTCCTCAGAAATAATACCACACATCTACAGCCATCTGATCTTTGACAAACCTGACAAAAACAAGAAATGGGGAAAGGATTCCCTATTTAATAAATGGTGCTGGGAAAATTGGCTAGCCACAAGTAGAAAGCTGAAACTGGATCCTTTCCTTACCCCTTATACGAAAATTAATTCAAGATGGATTAGAGACTTAAATGTTAGACCTAATACCATAAAAACCCTAGAAGAAAATCTAGGTAGTACCATTCAGGACATAGGCATGGGCAAGGACTTCATGTCTAAAACACCAAAAGCAATGGCAGCAAAAGCCAAAATTGACAAATGGGATCTCATTAAACTAAAGAGCTTTTGCACAGCAAAAGAAACTACCATCAGAGTGAACAGGCAACCTACAGAATGGGAGAAAATTTTTGCAACCTACTCATCTGACAAAGGGCTAATATCCAGAATCTACAAAGAACTCAAACAAATATACAAGAAAAAAAACAAACAACCCCATCAAAAAGTGGGGAAGGATATGAACAGACATTTCTCAAAAGAAGACATCCATACAGCCAACAGACACATGAAAAAATGCTCGTCATCACTCGCCATCAGAGAAATGCAAATCAAAACCACAATGAGATACCATCTCACACCAGTTAGAATGGCAATCATTAAGAAGTCAGGAAACAATAGATGTTGGAGAGGATGTGGAGAAATAGGAACACTTTTACACTGTTGGTGGGATTGTAAACTAGTTCAACCATTATGGAAAACAGTATGGCGATTCCTCAAGGATCTAGAACTAGATGTACCATATGACCCAGCCATCCCACTACTGGGTATATACCCAAAGGATTATAAATTACTCTACTACAAAGACACATGCACACGTATGTTTATTGCGGCACTATTCACAATAGCAAAGACTTGGAATCAACCCAAATGTCCATCTGTGACAGACTGGATTAAGAAAATGTGGCACATATACACCATGGAATACTATGCAGCCATCAAAAAGGATGAGTTTGCGTCCTTTGTAGGGACATGGATGCAGCTGGAAACCATCATTCTTAGCAAACTATCACAAGAACAGAAAACCAAACACCGCATGTTCTCACTCATAGGTGGGAACTGAACAATGAGATCACTTGGACTCGGGAAGGGGAACATCACACACTGGGGCCTATCATGGGGAGGGGGGAGGAGGGAGGGATTGCATTGGGGAGTTATACATGATATAAACGTTATGCACATGTACCCTAGAACTTAAAGTATAATAAAAAGTAAAAAAAGAAAAAAAAAAAAAAAAATAAAAAAAAAATAATAAAAAATAAAATTAAAAAAAAAAAAAAAGATGTATTGTTGAATTGTTTACTTGAAGTTTTTTTTTTTCTCTTTTTTATGTAGGCATTTATAGCTATAAACTTTCTTCTTAGTAAAGCTTTTGTTGTATCCCATAGGATTTGGCATGTTGTGCTTCCATTATCATTTTTTTCAAGAAAGTTTTCAATTTTCTTCTTAATTGCTTTATTAATACACTGGCCATTCAGGAGCATATTGTAATTTATAGTTTTTAAAATTCCATTTATTGATTTCTAATTTTATTCCATTGTGATCAGAAAAGATGCTTATTCAGTTTTTATGAATGATTTAAGACTTGTTTTGTGACCTAACATATGATCTGTCCTTGAGAATACTTCAGTTACTGAGGAAAAGAATGTGTTTTCTGCAGCTCTGGGATGATATGTTTGATAAATATCTATTAGATTCATTTTGTCTATAGCTCAAAGTAAGTGTGATGTTTGTTGATTTTCTGTCTGGAAGACTTTTCTGAAGCTGAAAATGGGATGTTGAAGTCTCCAGCTATTACTGTATTAGGACCTAACTCTCTCTTTAGCTCTACTAATATTTGCTTTGTATATCTGGGTGCCCTAGTGTTGAGTACTTACATATTTACAGTTGTTATGTCATCTTGTTGAATTAGCCCATTTATTACTATACAATGACTTATTTCACTTTTATCATAGATTATGTCTTGAAATCTATTTTGTGTGATGTAAGTATGGCTACCCGTGTTCTTTTCTTGTTTGCATTGACATGGAATATCTTTTTTTCATCCATTTATTTTCAGTCTGCATGTTTCTTTATATGTAAAGTGTTTTTACTGCAGGCAACAGATCAATGGGCATGGGTTTTAAATGCATTCAACCTCTATGTCTTTTGATTGGAGAATTTGATTTATTTACATTCAATGTTATTATTGATAAGTAAGGACATACTTCTGCCAACTTACTACATGTTTTCTGGTTGTTTTGTGGTCTTCTCTTTCTTGTTTCTATTTTTATTGTCTTTTAGTGAAGGTGATTTTCTCTGGTGATATGATTTAGTTTCTTGATTTTTAATTTTTTGTATCCTTTGTGGGCTTTTTAAATTTGAGATTAGCATGGGGATTGCAAATACTATCTTATAACATATTATTTTAAGCTGTTAATTACTTAACACTATTTGCATAAACAAACAAGCAAAAAGAAACTAATAAAGACTCTACACCATAACTTTGTCCTCCTACTTTTTAACCATAAGACCTGTATTACTGTGGTTCTTTCGCACTCATAGAGATATATAGCCTTGATGATCTTGGCTAAGATCCAAAAGTATTATCTGAATTATCAGGTGGAGACTCTTGTTCTTTCTCTTACTTTCTTCCAAACAAATGGAGTCTCTTTTTCTCTCTTCTGAGCCACCTAGAGCTGAGAATTGAGTGACACAAGCACCCTGTGACCACCACCCCTAGGACTGCAATGAATCAGACCTGAAGTTAGCACAGCACTTGGGTCTCCCACAAGGCCTGCTGTAATCACTTTCTGGTTGTGACTATCTTCTCTCAAAGCCCTGGGTCTCTAAAATCAGCAGATGGCAAAGCCAGCCAGGCCTATGTACTTCTCTTCTTCGTGGTGAGTTCCACCAGTCCTCATATGAGTCCAGATATTCCATCCAGGAACCAGAAAATAGGGTCTGAAACCTTAGAAAATCACCTACTGTTCTATTGTACTGCTGCTGAGCTGGTACTAAAACCACAAGTTACAGTCCTTTCCACTCTGGCCATTGTCACCTCAGGCACATGAGAAGTACTGCCAGACTACTGTTGATGTTTCCTTAAGGTGCAAGGGCTCTGTAGTCAGCATGAGGTGAATGCTTCTTGGTCTGAGACACCCTTCAGGGGAGTACTCTCCCCTCTAGATCTGAGCATGTCCTGAAGTGCTGTCCAAAAGCCAAGTCCTGGAATCATGGACAGCAAGAACTTTCTTTGTGCTCTCCTTCACTGTGACTGAGCTGGAGCATAAGGTGCAAGATAAAGTCCCCTTTACTTTTTCTTTTGCTTCTCACTAGCAAAAAGGAGTCTTGCCCTGTAGTCACCACCAATGGGAAAGTCTTGAGTCTCACGTAAGGCTGGCAAGTCTTAGGGTCTCACCCAAGGCCTTTGACATAGTACCTGGGTATTGCTGCTTGTTATTCAGGGCCCAAGGTTTCTTCAGTCATCAGGTAATTAGTCCTGCCAGGACTCACTCATTTCATTTGAGGCAGTGAGTTTCCTCCTGACCCAGAGAATATCTAGAAATGTTCAGGAGCTAGGTCCTAAAAAGAAGTCCTTTTCAATCTGCCTGGTGCCCTGTTCTGCTGTGGCTGTGCTGGTATCCAAGTAGAAAGGCAAAGTGCCCTGACCCTTTCCTCTTCTTTTCTCAGACAGAAGGAAGGGGTCTTTTTGGAACCGTGAACTGTGAAGCCTCTGGTTATGAGTTGAATGATGTTGGCACTCCCTTGTCTGCCCAAGCTGGTGTCTTAGTAGGTGGCATATCTCCCTCAGTCCACTCTCTCTGGGCCCAGTTTAGCCCTAGGACTTGCCCAGAAGTTTCATTCCTTGTAGCCTAGACTGTGTTTTAAGTTCATTTGGAGTCCCAGAGCACTTTAACCTGCAGTGGGAAAGCTTGCCAGAATTTAAGTTGTGACTGCTGGAATCAGCAATTCCCCTCATTTTAGGGCTGGTTTCAATGCACCTTCTGTGGGCAGGCACAAGCTGAATTTGGTCCAGTTTTGCTTTCTGCTATAACAAGGGCAGCACTGAGTTCAATGTCTCACAATTGCTAGCTATCTTTCTCTCCGGGGCACAGAAAAGTTCTCTGCACTATAATGCTGCTGCCAGGGTATGCGGGAGTCATGTCTGTGATTCAACACTGTTTTTCTTACCAATTCAGTACATCTTTCTGGGTAAGAAGCTAATTACAGGTACTGGAATTAACCCGATTTGGGGTTTTTATGAAGGTGCTTTTTTGTGTAGGCAGTTGTTAAATTAATATCCCTGTTGGGGGCAAATTTTGGTGGAATATATATATATATATGCCATTGTAACTTGGCTGAGATGATATCTTATTGATTTCTGAGCTTTGATTTGTGTTTATCTGATGATCAAGGATGTTGAGCCCCTTTTCATGTATCTGCCATTTGTATCTTTTCTTTTGAGACATGTCTATTCAAACCTTTTGCCCATTTTTAAATTGGATTATTAATTGTTTTCTATAGAGTTGTTTAATCTTCTTATGAATTCTGATTGTGAATCCCTTGTCATATGGGTAATTTGCAAATATTATATCCCATTCTGTGGGTTGTTTCTTTGTGGATTGTTTCCTTTGCTGTGCAGAAGCTTTTAAACTGGATGTGATCCCATTTGTCCATTTTTGCTTTAGTTGACTTGCTTTTAGGGTATTACTGAAAACATTTTCTTCAGACCAATGTCCTGGAGAGTTTCCTCAATATTTTCATTTAGTAGTTTCATAGTATGAAGTTTTAGATTTAAGTCTTTAATCCATTTTATTTGATTTTTGTATATGATGAGAGATAGGGATCCAGTTTAATTCTTCTGCATATGGATATCCAATTTTCCCAGCATCATTTACTGAAGAGATTCTCTTTTCCCCAGTGTGTGTTCTTGGCACCTTTTTCCAAAATGAGTTTACCTTATGTATGTGAATTTGTTTCTGAGTTCTCTATTCTGTTTCATTGGTCTATGTATCTGTTTTTATGCCAGTACCATGTTGTTTCTGTTACTATAGCTCTTTTGTATAATTTGAAGTCAGGTAATGTGATTCCTCAAGTCTTTTTCTTTTTGTGTAGGATAACTTTGGCTATTCTGGGACTTTTGTGATTCCATGTAAATTTTAGAATAGGTTTCTTTTTTCTATTTCTGTCAAGAATGTCATTGGTATTTGATACGGTTTGGCTGTGTCCTCACCAAATTTCATCTTCAATTATAGTTCCCATAATCCCCACATGTCTTGGGAGGGGCCAGGTGGAGATAATTGAATCATGGGGGCAATATCTTCCATACTGTTCTTGTAACAGTGAGTTAGTTCTCATGAGATCTGATGATTTTATAAGGGGCTTTCCCTTCACTGGGCTCTCCTTCTCTCTCTTGCAGCCCCGGAAAGAGGGATGTGTTTGCTTCCCCTTCTGCCGTGATTGTAAGTTTATTGAGATTTCCCTAGCCATGCTGAACTGTAAGTCAATTAAACCTCTTTTCTTTATAATTTTCCCAGTCTCCTGTATGTCTTTATTAGTAGCATGAGAACAGACTAATACAGTATTTCAATAGAGATTCCACTGAATCTGTAGATTCCTTTGGGTAGTATAGACGTATCAATAATATTGATTCTTCCAATACATAAACATGAAAAATTTAATTTTTTGTGTGTCCTGTTCAATTTTTTGTGACAATGTTTTGTAGTTCTCATTGGATATATCTTTTATTTTATTGGTTAAGTTTCTTC